>NC_134569.1:114914066-116277816 GCF_050947875.1 Dermacentor variabilis | reverse complement strand
TCCTGACTCGCCCCACGGGCTTCGTCTGCTTGCGGGGAAATTTAACAGATACGAAAGGCACGGACAGGAAGAGAAGAAAGAGAGGACGAAGAAAACGAGGAGTTAGAGAGGCCGGGCTGCACTACGGTCACGCTACCATCATCGTCCAATTCTCCTGTAAATAAAACCATTTCTTCGCAACTCCTCGTAACAATATTGTACACAGCACACTAGGCAGCCACCACCATGACATTTTATTTTTGACAACTGCGACACCAAATGGCGGACTGATATACTTCCTAAAGGGGTTTAACTTTATTTTTTCATCGCAGAACCGCAAGCACAGGTTGCGTCGCGCGTATACCGCAGCCACGTACTGTGGCCGCACTCCTTTTCCTCTAACAATGTGGCCCCCGGCGGCTTCACGCGCTCCCGTAGGTGGCGGATTGGACTGTCACTCCAGAAGTTTAAATACACAACCTCTTTGCATTGAAACGACGGCATGATTGTTAACATATTGTTGGCTTGGATATCTTTGGCACGAGGCCCAAGACCCTGTCTTCTAACACGTTCTTATGTTTGCGTTCGCGTCTCTGTCTTGAAGGGACTCACACCGTGACATGCTACAATGGTGCTTGCGTTGGGCGTATGTAAGGCGAAAAACGCGGTTCTAAAATGTCTGTTCACTAACTTGTACAGTAAACCCATGTTTATAGTATTCGCGCAGTATAGTAGTAGTATAGTAAGAGTCACGAGTATGGCATCCGTAACCGCAAGTGCCACGTTATGGTCGTAACTTGTCGGGACAGCGTAGATGTAATCCACAGACCCTGCCACTAAGGAATACGTGGCTAGGCATGGCTGATGAATAAGTAATTGCGAAGGTTGGTTTTCAGTAAGGGTTTGTTACCAAGAACGGTGGGAGCTTATACTGCCGCAAAGGACGGATGCTGGGCGGTGACTCCAATCATTTACTCGGCACATCACACATCTACACTGGAATTCAACTGGTTTCGCCAACTCTTGCTTATATTCTCTCGCCTCTAAGCTGCGACTTCGCCTGCCACCCAGGCCCCAGCTTTTCCTCTTTGTCCCCCGCTTCTTTCCCAGTCTGCTGAGACGTGCTTCCACTGAGCCTTGCTCCTCCTTTTTCTCAATAAATAAAGGCATTCATCCATGCATGCCTAGGTTACTGCAGAAAATAGCGTGTCTTTATCTCCATAACCACCCCGTCTCTCACCTGGACTCTCCCATCACAAAACAAAGTTGCTGTGTTCCAAATGGCTGGGCGTCACATATACAATTTTCTAGGAAAGGCCAGTAGCACGGCGGGCAATTTTCGGTGGGTGACGAGACATTATATAGAACACCTTCTCTGCCATATCCACACTCAGTGCTCTGCTTCGTGAGCTACTATTAGCCGCTATGACGATGTACGAAATGAAAGAAACCTAGCTGGGCTGGTCGCGCGCAGCTCTTTTTGGATTCGTGATGCGTCGGTTTAAAATAATAATATTTCTTATCTAAGTCTAAATGACAGCGATATAGGCGAGGTGAGTTACGGTAGCTAGTTGGCTTGGACTAACGACGCTCTTCAAGCAGCACTTTCGTCTTATGCGTGTTTGCGAACGGGAATGAAAGACAGGAGGGTAACACGCCTTCCTGAAATGAAACATTCGGAATGACCCTTTCTTTGGCGGTTGGACATATGTCGAGGGTGCCCAATACGAACAATCTGCAAGTCTGTATTACCTTGCAAAGGGGAACTCAGATGAAACGCTGTCAAACAGATAGGCTTTTAATTATCGTAAGTAGATCTTTATTGGAATTCTTTACCATGAAGTGAAAGCCGACTATTAAGCATTTAAATTTTCTTTGTTAATAAAACATCCTGTTAGTAAAAGGTTGCTGTGCTTTACAGCCCCCTAAATTAAAACGTAAGTTATGGAAAATAAATTGGTGTGGTTAATGTGTAAACGCCCCCCCATTCTGGTCGTGACCATCCCAGCGAGAATCGGGACCCTCCCTCCACATATAACGAGATCATAAAGCACTTTTATCTAGACCGCAGAATATACAGCACACCTCACAATAAGCTCACCAGGCCTCAAGCCCTGACGTTCAGAATGCTTCAAACAAACACGTACCCCACGCAGAACAGACTCCACCACTACATGCCTGATCTATACAAAACATCATATTGCGAAAATTGCCATAGAACACTAGACGTACATCACTTGCTCTGGCCGTGTGGTCGGACCCACGCAAACAAGGATCAAGACTCCGCCAGGCTACAAGACGCATTACGCAGCACGGACCTGGCGGAGCAGCTCTGGGCCGTCCAGCGAGCCCACGATGCGGCCAGGGAGTTACAACTCCCGGTCCCAACGTGGGAGTAGCCCGCTCTATGGGACCTTGCGCCCCGTAGCTCGCAGGACCTTTCTATAAAGTTACTCCATCCATCCATCCATGTGTAAACGCATACGCAAGAAAAGGCCTAGTCCATTTCCCAGTATTCTCTCAATGAAGATGGAGCACCTCTATACTCTCACGTTGTAGTGATGTGAAGAACAAAACACTTCCAAAAGAGTCAGTCACGAATGTTACTCATTATAAGATGAGCTTGCGCTGGAAAAGAAAATAACACTCAAAGATACCGATGGCTGCGCGCAAAGTGCTTCCTCTGATTCCGATCTACGGATCAAGGCGTCGGTTCGTCAGATTGGAATGCTCGTACATCGCAGCGCAATCTCGGGTCAGCAAATGTGATGGAGAATGTACGCCAGTATTCGCTTCACGCGCGCAATCTGATAAGATAGCGCTCTTTCGCTATTGAATCCGTGCCAACATACTGGATATTAGAAACACATGCAGGCGCATCTTGAGCTAACTGATAACTTTGGAACTGTGGTTAGACGCTAAATCCCCCCCCCCCCCCCTTAAAAGAAGGAATACAGTTGCTTTCAATATTAGCTGAAACATAGTGCTGGTGGTATAAAAAGGGCCCACAACACTGCGCAGCGGCGCCGATTGACATACAGGAAATTCAAGAGCGAACCACTTTACAATTACTGGTATTTATCAAACCAGCATATCGTGGTTTAATGTAGCCCTGTATTCCAGGGGCCAGTTCCAACACGGGTACTGTGTCATGTCATTTCATGTCAGCATTATTTGTCACAAAATCAAAGCATTTTTTCTTTAGATCTTAACATTAGACAGCCAAAATACATGCAGCGAAACCCTCACCTTAATATTTCAGTACTTTTCGTTCTAACGTACATATCCGTGCTGATCCATATGTTACAAAGTGCTGAAAATGTACCCAATTCTTTCCTCCAGGAAGCTGTTTTTATTCCTTATGATGCCAGGAAACCGAGTCTGATGCCACCAACGCTCAGAAACCTAGTCGGGAGCGCGCACAATGTTCTCGCACACCTTGTGGGATGTACCGTAGCGCTGAGGTGCTTCTTGTATAATGTATGAGAATCGGTTGTAAAGACAGACGTGCAAGGTTGGGTCATGTGCTTAAGCTCATGAAGTTGATTTGTGCCAAGATAACCTGTCCAAACTTTCACACTTACTTTATAAGAAGTCTACAGCACCATCAATATGCCGGCTGCTTTTAACTGCACAAAACAAAACCATTCGAACGATGCAAACAATGTTAACATCATTTTATCATTCAAGTGTTCAGATTGGTAACCTCTAGATGCGGAGTAAGTTGAGAAGTTGTTTGCGTAATTAACAAAGCTACGTAATGAAATTTTCAGTAAGGGTTTTTACGTGGTTAAAGAAAATGAGCAGTTTGGAGCCCGTCCTCGAGATTAAGCAGCCAAACGAACAAATTTCGACTAAATATGCTTCTGTAAGAGCAATGCGAACAAGAATTTTCCAAGTAAACACTCTTGGAAGACGTAACTGACGCAGAAAAAGAACATCTGTGAAGTCAAAGAAAGAACAGCACTTCACGACGCGACACACACAGGGGGAACCACACACAAACTGCGCTAACATTAAGTGCTGTTCTTAATGTGATAATGAAGCAACTAGCCCGTCAGTCTTTCCTTCCAAACCTGTAAAGTCAACCTGAACACATCTAGCCTTTTGTGGTGCTGTCATCAATAGTATGGCCCCGTGAACATGTTCCCCATGGTCACATAGTCGCGTTCCATTTTTATTCACGCTGCTTTCTCGAAGGCAAGCATTTTAAAGTTTTAGTGTCAATACGGTAGTGAACGTGTGCCGCCGAAAGCTTGCTTGGTCGCAGAAGCGATGCATGACGGAATGATGGTGCAGATTTAGCGTGTCGTCGGCATCAAGACAGTGCACTGCCGCCGAGCGAAGGAAGATAACGAAAGGGAACAGCTTGGTAGCTGCTCAGGAAGCCGTGCCGATGGTGGCAGTGCCATCATGACAAAATCTGAGGCGGCGATATTGGCGGCTGAGGCGATTTTTTTTCTTTTATTCTTTTATTACTTTTTTTACAACGAAGTCGTTAAGAGTATGCTTTAACTCGGGCCCAATTCCGACGTGGCCTATTCACATAAATGTAAAACGCCGAAACGATTTTCTGAGATAACCCCTGGGCCGATTTTAATAAATTTTGCTGGATTCGGGAGAGAAAGGTAAATTCCAGTGACTATTAGAAGCGCAAATTTCTATTTAGGGCTTGAATTCTGGTAAAAGATTTTCAAAAATTCAAAAGTGCGAAAAATACAGAAGCACGAAGTTTACAAATTAATAACTCCGCATCAAGAACTGATATCGCGGTTATGTAAACAGAATCCTTTAGACAATTCAAAGCGGACAAATCCAATATGCCGATTTATATCTTACGTGAAGTCGTTACGTTGTGAACAAGGGTTGTGGAAAAGCTTCATTTCCACATTACTAAATTTTTTTAGATTCATGCGTATTATATCAATTTTGTCCGCTTTAGATGTGCTGTTACATGCAATGTACAGAATTGTGATATCAGTTTTGATTGCCGAAAGACAGAGTTGTAAAGTTGGTTTCGTTTTCTGAAAATTTGTGATTTTTGCCAATTTTGAATAAACAAATGATGACCCAAATAAAAGATTTTAAACCAACAGTCACTAGATTTTAAGTATTTCTTTCAAGTGCAACAAACCTTGTAAAATTTGATGCAGTGGTTGTGGAGAAAAACGAGTTCTCCTTTTACATGTATTTATATAGGACCACCAGAGCTAAAGGTTCCTCTTAAGGGCTACTTTCCCCACTATCGCGTCCGCGTATAGAGCAAAATCCTGAAGATAGCATAATACCGGCCTGACCGGCAGCAGAGTTGCAGCAAACGTTCAGCTCTCCCCATACGTGGGCTGATCCCGAATGTAACGCCATGCCAGGCCGACCAGCGGCGGAGGTGAAGCAGGCATTAAGCACTCCCCATACGTGGGCCGATCCCGAAGACAGTGCAACGCGGTGCCGACATACGGCGGAGGTGCAGTTCGCCATTAAGGGGCCCACATGCACAGCTTTGCGGGTCGTATTTCTTCAGGGAGTGGGAGGGCACTGAGATTTTTTACTTATCAAACATCAGGTCATCGACGGCGAAACTAGGGACACCAAAGCCGTCCTCGGGCTCCACCTAGAAAGCGCCTTCGACAAAGTTACGCACTCTGCCATCCTCGCGCAGGTATCGCATCCAAACCTAGGCGAGAGGTCGTACGAATATTTCAAAGGCATCCTCACCGGCAGATGGCGGAGCTCAGACTCGGCGACCTGAAGACGGACGAGAAGACATTAGGGAGCCAGGGCACTTCCCAAGGCTCCGTCATCTCACCCATGCTATTTATTCTTGCTATGATTCAAGTTGCCAAAAGACTACGCCAGCTTGAAGGACTGAAGCACAGGATATACGCGGACGACATTACGCTGTGGGTGGACGGAGGTAGTGATGCCCGCACAAAATCCACGCCACAGACGGCAGTCGACACGATCGAAGAAAGCTTGGAAGGTACGGGACTGCGTTGCTCCCCAAGTAAGTTGGAGCTCCTGCTTTACCAACCGATCAAAACGCACAGAATCAAGAAGCAAAGGAAACACGAAAAGATCAGGATCCGCACCAGGGATGGTAACACAATACCGACGGTCAGCAAGATCCGAGTCCTGGGCATGGCGATCGAAGCGCTCGGCAGGAACGGAGACACCATCACCCTCAGCATGGGTGAGGCGTCCAATGCCAGCAGACTGCTCAAGCGCGTTACCACCAAGAAGGGAGTCATGAAGGAGGAAAACTTCATCAGGCTTATACACTCCTTCGTACTCTGGCAGTGTACGTGGCAGCCTTCCACAAGTGGGTGAAAAGCGAAAAGAACAAGCTAGACATCCTAATCCGGAGGGCTTACAAGACACCCCTCGGTCTACTTGAAACTACCAACATGAAACGTCTCCTCCAGCTGGGCATACACAACACGCTCGACGAGGTCATCGAAGCGCAAAGAGCCGCTCAGTTGGAAAGATTGTCATCAACAAAGGCCGGCAGAAAGATCCTGTGCAGTCTAGGCATCGGTTATCATGAACAGCAGGGACCAAAATGCCCCGTCCCCGACCACGTACGATGAAACGCGCGGGTTGACCCCTTGCCGAAGAGCATGCATCGGGAATTCAACGAAGGCAGAAGACGCGCTATAGCCAAGGCACTAACGGACCTGCACGCGGAAGACACCGGTGCCAGATACGTGGATGCAGCCGAATATGCCGGCCGCAACTGCTTCGCGATCGCGGTGGTCGACTCCGTGCGGGCGACTGCCAGCACATCGAGCAAGCAAGTGGAGGAAGCAGAAGAAATAGCCATCGCCCTGGCCATCGTAACCCGAGAATGCCACATGATCCTCAGCGACTCCAGACAGGCGGTGAGGAACTACGCCAAAGGAAGAATTGCCCCAACGTCGGCACGCGTCCTGCTCCGACAGGCATACCGCGACAAGAGGACTCGAATCAAGTGGTTCCCGGAGCACGCAGGACAAGCGTCGGAGAAGCATGCCAATCGCAACGAAACGGCACACGCCCGAGCGCGAGGATTAACCGACCGCGCCCAAGGCAATGGCTGCCCGCTGTGTTTCAGCGCCAAAGACCGGATGACCACCTATAACGAACTGACCAAGGCTTTCGGCTGCCCCGTAGACTTCTCCCGCCGCCCTACAAAGGGCTCAGCAGGTCGCAGACCGTGCTGTTCAGGTAACTACAAACGAGAACACTTCCAAGCCCGGCTCTATTGCATAGGATGTAACCAGAATCGCACCACCATGACAAGTGCAGAGCGTGCTGCAGGGAGAAGGCCACATTCGAGCACATGCTATGGGATTGCTCCAAACATCCAAGCCAAGCTAACTCAGGACATATACCGCCGCAGCTTGAGGAAGCAACGTGGAGCGAAGACCAAGAAATACAACTACAGGCCGTCGAGCAGGTCATCGAGGCGATGGCTAGGCAGGAGCCTGGTGAGCCGGCAACGGCGAGCGGGGATCCTCGCAGAGCACCCGCTGTAAGAGTCGGCAGTCGTAGCCGTAGGGAGGACCTTGTGGCGACAGGACTAGGCGAGCAGGATTTATTTACATATTAACATTTTAAGGAAGATACATTGGCAGTTTAGCGCGACTCCCATATGGAGCCCGCAAGACTATCATACAGCAAACAGCTTACGAGCACACAGCTCACTAGTACATTTCTAGCATGACAACGAGCACTCAGCTCCCGACGACGAGCACGCTCTAGCAGCCGGTAAACGCTGCTTATAAGCTCTCCGCTCGACGTCATAGTTCGATGTCCCCGTGGACCAGCCCTTCTGGCGGAGGGCTCACAAACACGTACCGCACACACGCACAGGGGAAAAGGGTCCGGAGCCGACGTCAGAGGGCTTCGTAGAACTCTGCTTTGTCTCAGGTGGCGCAGCCGAGTACCACATTCCTGAGTTGACCGCGCGCCACGTGGCTGCCGGTCATCCGCAGTTCTCTGAAGTGCGCCCTGTCTGGTGGCATTGGAACAGGTGCTGCGGGCTGAAAGCTGGCACGTTGCCACCCCGTACGGCCATTCCTAACACCACCACGATGACGACGTAGGTCACGTCCGAAGCGCGCCTTCGCGCTTTACTGCAGGCTCAATAAACGTTTTTCCAATCTAATCCAATTACTTATCCGCGTTTGTCCTGCATGCGTGTGCAATAGAAACAAGAAGCAGGTATGCATAGAAAATCTGAGGTGGCGGCGGCGGGTCGTAGCGCAGAAGTTAGCATGCCCAGCCCCTCCAGGTACTTACATCTGCATTGACATGGGTTCGTGGTAGTGATAGCGACCACAGCTCTACTTTTTCTGCGCGCGATAGCCATTGTGGCAGCACGCGCAGAACTGGCAGAACTTTCGAAGTTAATTAACAAGCGTAAGACAGCTGACATAAGGAAATATAATATGGATAGAATTGAACATGCTCTCAGGAACGGAAGAAGCCTAAAAACAGTAAAGAAACTAGGAATTGGCAAGAATCAGATGTATGCGTTAAGAGACAAAGCCGGCAATATCATTACTAATATGGATGAGATAGTTCAAGTGGCTGAGGAGTTCTATAGAGATTTATACAGTACCAGTGGCACCCACGACGATAATGGAAGAGAAAATAGTCTAGACGAATTCTAAATCCCAAAGGTAATGCCGGAAGAAGTAAAGAAAGCCTTGGGAGATATGCAAAGCGGGAAGGCAGCTGGGGAGGACCAGGTAACAGCAGATTTGTTAAAGGATGGTGGACAAATTGTTCTAGAGAAACTGGCCACCCTGTATACGCAATGCCTCATGACTTCGAGCGTACCGGAATCTTGGAAGAACGCTAACATAATCCTAATCCATAAGAAAGCGGACGCCAAAGACTTGAAAAATTATAGACCGATCAGCTTACTGTCCGTTGCGTACAAACTATTTACTAAGGTGATTGCATATAGAATCAGGAGCAGCTTAGACTTCTGTCAAGAAAGGACCAGGCAGGATTCCGTAAAGGCCACTCAACAATAGATCATATTCACACTATCAATCAGGTGATAGAGAAATGTGCGGAATATAACCAACCCTTATATATAGCTTTCATTGATTACGAGAAAGCGTTTGATTCTATCGAAACCTCAGCAGTCATGGAGGCATTACGGAATCAGGGTGTAGACGAGCCGTATGTAAAAATACTGAAAGATATCTATAGCGGCTCCACAGCCACCATAGTCCTCCATAAAGCAAGCAACAAAATCCCAATAAAGAAAGGCGTCAGGCAGGGAGATACGATATCTCCAATGCTATTCACAGCGTGTTTACAGGAGGTATTCAGAGACCTGGATTGGGAAGAATTGGGGATAAAGGTTAATGGAGAATACCTTAGTAACTTGCGATTCGCTGATGATATTGCCTTGCATAGTAACTCAGGGGACCAATTGCAATGCATGCTCACTGACCTGGAGAGGCAAAGCAGAAGAGTGGGTCTAAAAATTAATTTGCAGAAAACTAAAGTAATGCTTAACAGTCTCGGAAGAGAACAGCAGTTTACAATAGGCCGCGAGGCACTGGAAGTCGTAAGGGAATACATCTACTTAGGGCAGGTAGTGACGGCGGATCCGGATCATGAGACGGATATAATCAGAAGAATAAGAATGGGCTGGGGTGCATTTGGCAGGCATTCTCAGATCATGAACAGCAGGTTGCCATTATCCCTCAAGAGAAAAGTATATAATAGCTGTGTCTTACCAGTACTCACCTACGAGGCAGAAACCTGGAGGCTTACGAAAAGGGTTCTACTCAAATTGAGGACGACGCAACGAGCTATGGAAAGAATGATAGGTGTAACGTTAAGGGATAAGAAAAGAGCAGATTGGGTGAGGGAACAAACGCGAGTTAATGACATCTTAGTTGAAATCAAGAAAAAGAAATGGGCATGGGCAGGATATGTATTGAGGAGGGAAGATAACCGATGGTCATCAAGAGGAAGCTTTAGCTCGGGCCCAACTCCGACGCGGCCTATTCAAATACATGTAAAACGCAAAAACGTTTTTATGAGATAACCCCAGGACCGATTTTGATGAAATTTGTTGCATTTGAAAGAAAAAGTTAAATTCTAGTGACTGTTGGAAGCGGAATTTCGATTTAAGGCTTGAATGTTTTTTAAACGATTTTCAAATATTTGACCGTTTGAAAAAAATAGAAGCACGAAGTTTACAAATTCATAGATCTGCATAAAGAATTTATATCGTGGTTCTGTAAACGGCATCCATTAGATCATTCAAAGCGGACAAATTCAATATGTCATTTTCCATCTTACGTGAATTTGTTACGTTGGTTACAACGGTTTTGCAAAAGCTGTATTTCCCTATGAATACATTTTTTTTATATTCATGTGCAACATATCGATTTTGTCCGCTTTGGATGTACTACTAGATGCCATTCACAGAATTGTATTATCATTTTTAGTGGTTGAGTTACGGAGTTGTAAACTTGATAGTTTCGTTTTTTGAAAAGTTTCGATTTTCGCCAATTTTTAATAACAAATTGACGACCTAACTCGAAAATTCGAAACCAACAGTCACTAGATTTTATGTTCTCCTTTTAAATGCAACAAACCTCGTCAAATTTGGTGCAGTGGTTGCCGAAAAAAACGAATTCTCCTTTTACATGTATTTAGATAGGAGCACTCGAGCTAAAGCTTCCTCTTAAGGGTTACGGACTGGATACCAAGGGAAGTGAAGCGTAGCAGGGGGCGGCAGAAAGTTAGGTGGGCGGATGAGATTAAGAAGTTTGCAGGCACGGCATGGCCACAATTAGTACATGACCGGGGTTGTTGGAGAAGTATGGGTGAGACCTTTGCCCTGCAGTGGGCGTAACCAGGCTGATGATGATTATGATGAGCCATTGTGAAACTAAGGATGTAGTTAGCATGCCCAGCCGTAACTGCTGCAAATTGCAGCAGTTACGAGTGGTGGAACCCCGCTGGGGCTGATAGTGAAGAAAGCTTCCTTTCTCTGCGCACTCTCGCGATGGTGAAGCTAAAATGAGGAGGAGGCCACCATAACAGAATGGATGGACCACCTGCGGATAGGACGAAGCACACCAAGTTTTTAGCACTTGGCCTGGAGTCAAGCGCTACAATGGCTAGTATGGCCTCACGGAGATGATAGACCGAACTGCTTCGCACTGCTAACACTGGACTGATACTAAGAAAATACTCCGTTCGCAGACACCACGCTACACTGAAATTAGCAAAACAAAATCAGTTTATAAACTGAGTGTCAATTATCTGGTGTCCTTATTGTGCGTGTGAATGGCATAAAGGTCCTCGCAATGAAATGGTAGTATCTTTGTTTTTGCTGCAGTTGCACACAAACTTCGTTGAAGTGATCGGACAGCAATCTACCAGCAGGGAAGACCAACCCGCAAATTAAAAATAATTGCTGGTTTCAGATCTTCCAATGTACTTTGCGCTCAGCTACTATCTGTAATATTTTTTTTTCTTTTTGTGCTCTTATGAAGAGGAAAACTCCACATTTCTACAATATCAACAACAGTACACAAAATAGACTGGCTTTGAAGCTGTGAGCACGCACCGCACTTTTCTACATTCAGCACATGTAGTATTGGGGCAACGCGTTTGAGCAA
Source organism: Dermacentor variabilis (assembly GCF_050947875.1). Taxonomy (NCBI): domain Eukaryota; kingdom Metazoa; phylum Arthropoda; class Arachnida; order Ixodida; family Ixodidae; genus Dermacentor; species Dermacentor variabilis. Next base: position 116,266,195 of record NC_134569.1, on the reverse strand, counting down.
AATGATTAGGTTTTCGGTGAAAGCGCTGTGACAGGCGGGAAGAAATCGTTGTCATGCCCGGTCTAAATAATACCATCTGAAATCTTATTTACCTAACATATTTTTTGAGAAATCACTATAACCCTTTATACGTTTGCTTCGTATGAGTTATGTACTAGCTTGCCTCGTCAATCTCAAAAATGTATTGTCTTTGTGGGAAAGGCTTTCGTGAAAAATGGCCCAACATAACAGTAAAACATCCAGCATGGTTTCTATCCAGATGATTGACGAAATTCTGCACTGAGAACGTGTCGACTAGCGTGCGATTGAAAGTTTAATTATGATCGTTGTAAGCTTGTGTTGCGTCTAGCACGAGCGAGTAGTGTTAGCGATGTCATTGGTGTGAAAATGGTCAGCTCGGTCTGCGATTTGTTTTTGTGGATCTCCACATTGAACGTCACAGTCGTCACGATGAGAGCACACCCATGACATCATTAGCTCAGTGGGCTGGGAAGGCTCGAGTGGTAGCTCACCTTGAGGGATATAGGTAACAAGTATTGACGTACGTACTTTGCGATGATGAAAAATATGCAGAAACACCACTGGTGTTGTCTAACTATTCGTAAACAGGTCCCCAAATTTCAATTGGCCCACCCCAAACAATAAGTAGGCCCACCCCCAAATTTCAAGTTGGCACACCCTCAAATTTAAATTGGCCCACCCTCAAGTTTAAAGTCGGCCACGCCCTATTTTCTTTTTGCCCAGCCTTAAACCTCAAGTTGGCTTAAACCCGAATTTCAATTGGGCCACCCCTAATTTTCAAGTTGGTCCACAGACGAATTTCCATAAATCGTCCTCCAAATTTCGAGCCGACGCATCCCAAAATTTAGGTTGGCCCACCCCCATATCGCCCCCAAATTCAGATTGGCCGACCCCGAGATTGCTCCCACATTTAGGTAGGATCACCCCCAAATATAGATTGGCCCGCCTCCACAACACCACCAAATTTAGAATGGCCCACTCCAATATCACCCGAAAATCTAGGTTGGCCCATCCCCATATCAGCCCCCAACTATAGCTGGCGCAACCCTCGATCACCTCAAATTTAGGATGGCCCACTGCAAATCGCCCACCAACTAAGGTTAGTCCACCCATATTTTACCCACCAATTCAGCTTGGCCCAGCCGCGCATCACCCCCATGGTGAGGTTAGCCCGACCCCATGTCAGCCCCAAATTTAGGTTGGCCCACCCCCATATCATCCCCAAATCCAGGTTCGCCCACCCCCATATCAGCCCCAAACTTAGCCTAGCCCAGCCCTCTATCACCTCAAATTTAGGATGGCCCACCGCAAATCACTCCCACATTTAGTTTAGCCCACCCCCGTATCACCCCCGATTCAGCTTCACCCAGCCCCATATCAGCCCCATGGTTAGGGTGGCCCACCCCCCATATTTCTCCCAAATTTAGGTTCTCCCACCCCCGTATCCTCCCCAAATCCAGGATGGCCCACCCCCCCATATTCCCCCAAACTTAGGCTTACCCACCCCTATATCACCTCAAATTTAGGTTGAGCCACCCCCATATCAGTCTCACATTCAGCTTGGCTCACTACCATTTCACCCCAAATTTAGGTTGGGCCACTCCCATATCACTACCACATTGAACTTGACCAATCCCTGTATCACGGCCAAATTTGTGCTGACGCCACTTCCAATTTCAAGTTGGCCACCACACCCCCTTTTATAAAGACCTATGTATTCATATGGGAAATGCGTCAAGTTTTTTGGCGTTACAGACACGATTTCGCACGATTTTGCAACCAGATCACTGGGGCACTCACCAAAGAATGCTTCGCATTAAAAGCAACTGCACCGAACGAGTGACGCCATATGTTGATTCTAAATACTGACGGCTAGCCAAGCTAGCTTCTCTGTAGAGCGACCGGGGCAGACACAGCACGGGACATTTATTCAAATTGTTTTTTTACGGCCACACCTACGGATTCATACCACTTGGCTGTAGGGGACACATTACCAGTAGCTATTAATCCACACGCTGCACATCTCCTATTTGGTGCGTTTCTTAATTGGATGAATCTTTAGAAATAATTAACGTTCGGGCAGTGACTCAGCTTAGCAGACACTTTGTTCCGCACGAATGTTGCGTAGGAATGGCACTGGCCACCGGGTGGCATTGTGGCCCAGGTTGACCTCATTCGCTCGGAGTATTAAAGACATGGGAAAGTCGAAGAAAACGCACCTTCCAGAAGGACGCAATAAGAATGGCCATTTTGTTCTCCCAGGTGCCACGCTACAGAGCACGAAAGTTTTTTTTTTGCGTAGCACAAAGCTTTGCGCAAGCTTCTAGTTATGATGTCCAATGAATAAAACCTTCATAAATGCGATGACCTAACAAATGAACACGACATTGCTGTGTTTTAGGAAGGAAAAATAGAAAACATAATATTTCAAGAGAACGACTGGAAAACCAGAACCGAAAGCAAATCATGAGTTTTGTGTTTCTTCCATCTGGTGGGAGACTATAAAACTAAGTCCTATGCGGCTGTAAAAAAAAACTGCGCCGCTGAAAAACCAGAACCGAAAGCAAATGTTGGGTTTTGTGTTTCTGCCATCTAGTGAGAGACTACAAAACTAGGTCCTATGCGAAAAAAAAGAAGACCGAAGCGAGAATCGAACCGCGGCCACCGAGAAGCGTGACTAAAGGTGCGCGCAATTCTACCGCTCGGCCACGGCTTCCAAGGGTTCGCGCAGGCGTACGAACGTCTTTTTATAGACACCGCGTAAATTTTCACGACAGTGTTACAAAAAACGCTTTTGGGAACAGTGTTACGCCGTGTGTGGAGAGTCGAGCTAGGCATCAGTCGAAAGCTGAGTCTCCGGACTACATACGCTGCACTGCGTATTGCGATAGAAGCCGTAGTGTAATCACAGCCGCGGTTCTTGCCTCGAAAATGGAGTACAAATTTTCGTCGTTTCCATAGGCTTCCATTGCTAAATCTTTAACCGCTGTGGGCACAAAATTCTTACGTGCCATAGAGTGATCACTGCACTTGGCTCGTGTGGATTGTCTTCCAGAACACGTCTGTCACCTGCGTTTTTTGATAATCGACCTGCAGCTTTTGTTATTCGCGAAAAACCCGCTCGTTCCATTGAAAACGCGCTAGCTTCGTGCCGGGGCCGCTTGGGGCGCTAGTTGGTACGTGTCCAGAAAAGCTGGATATGGCCAGAGAAGAGAGGTAATTAACGATTTTAGTTGATGAAAATTAAACAACTGCAATAACCGAAATTCATACATTTTATCCGCGCGAAGTAAATTATGCTCTAGAAATGCTTCTTTCGTGGTATCTGCGCGTTCAAGATTTCAAATTTGCCGTATAATTCTTTTTTGTATGGTGACAATCTTATTTATATTAGTTTTTGTTGTGGTAGCCCAAACCAGGTTGCAGTAGTTTATGTGTGAGTAAAACAGAGCGTAGTAAATTTGAAGCTTTGCTTGTAGTGGAAGAATACTACGACAGCGCGATAGTACCCCTGTAACTGCAGATAACTTTCGACAAAGAAATTCGATGTGAGTATCCCATTTCAAATTTGAAGAAAAATATATTCCTAGAGTTTCGTAGTCACTGACAATGGCAACAGGCTGGTGTTCATAGCTAAGCTGATGGGACGAGGAAACCTTTTTGTTTTTTGCACAGAATATGATCGCCTTCGTTTTAGTTGCATTAATCCTGAGTCTATTTTTTTTGGACCATAAAGACACCTTATTGAGAACTTCATTGCATTTCATAATTGTTTGATCTTAATTAGAACCGCAGACAGTAAAAGTGGTATCATCAGCGTATATCATAAATTTAATTTCGGTGTCTATCAGGACAATGTCATTAATATAAATATTGAATAAGAGTGGACCCAGTACGCTACCCTGAGGCACTCCGTGCGTGACGGGTAAAAAAGATGATTTGTTATTGTTAATAAAAACACATTGCTGTCGGTCACGCAGGTATGACTCAAGCAAGGCCAAAGGTTTCCCGCGAATCTCGTATTGTGTAAGCTTTGTCGTAAGAACGTCGTGGTCAATGGAATCAAAAGCCTTACTGAAATCCAAAAAAAGACCTACTGCATACAATTGTTGTTTAATGTTTCCCAGGATGGTTTCCTTTAGGGACAATAACGCTAATTCTGTAGATCTTCCCGCTCGGAAGCCAAATTGAGAATCTGTTATCACATTTTTTATGTCGAAGAATTTCGTTAATCGTGAAAATATGATTTTTTCCAACCCCTTAGAAAAAACAGATAGAACAGAGATTGGTCTGTAATTCGATGCATTGTTTTTGTCTCCCCCCTTTGTATATTACTGATACTCTAGCCTTTTTCATGGCATCGGGAAAAATTCCACTCTCCATCGCTAAGTTAAAGATGTAAGCAAGTGGGTATGTGATGAACGGCAAAACATGCTTAACGGGTTCAACTTGGATGTTGTCGATATCTAGAGCCTTACTATTTCGCAATATCATAAACGTGATGTGGATTTCATGTTCGTTGGTCGGTTCGAGAAATAGTATATACTGTCAACAAAATTGCTATATTGTGTGCCGATGTCTGGTGGGCTATTATCGGCTACATTTACATTAACAAAGTATTAAAATAGTCTGCAAGCTCTTCGCCTTTATGTTCGCGGTGGCCTACAGTTAACGTTTTGATAGAAGGCATACAGGTATTACGACCGAAAACATCATTTATTGTCTTCCAAGCAACATCAGGGCGTTGCCGAGTAATATGTCCAAAAATGTGTTGATAATAGTTTATCTTGGATCGCCGCAACTCTGTGTTAAGCTGATTTCTAAATCTCTTAAATTGTTTGAGAGTTTTTTCTGAACGCGTCCGCAAAAAAGAATGATAGAAGCGACTTTTACTTTTTATCATGTTTATATGTTCTTGAGTACCCAAGGCTTCCGTATCTTTTTAGATACCTTCATCGCTATGAGCGGGAAATGTCGTGTGTAAGTGCGCACGAAAGCCTGCAGGAATTCTGTGTACGCATCTATTACATTGGTTTTATGAAATACAGATGACCAATCATGGTTCATGACGTCTTGTTTGAATGATACGAGCCTGTCCTGGGTAACTCGCTGAACAATCAAAGGCTCAGATCTGGCATCCCTTTCCGCGGAACGAGAGGAGTAAATAAGAAAGACTGGGCAATGATCGCTTAAATCTGATGCTGCTGTGCCAGCACTGCAGATGGTGGTGTCAATATCGGTAATAAGAAGGTCAAGCCCAGTAGAGCTACATTGTGTGACTCGGGTTGCAGTGGTAATTAAGTTGACAAAACCGTATGAAGAGAGCGTGGTGTTGAACACACGAACAGACCAATCTTGGTCCAGGATTTTTAAATTAAAGTCCCCACCACAAACTAGGTAATAGTTGTTCTTACTTATGTTATCTAGCAACTGTTCGAAGAAATCTAAAAAACGCAGCACATCTCCTGTCGGAGGGCGATAGATAACGGAGATAATTTGCTTTTTGCATACCAGGGTAAGAATTTCATAGTCGTCGGTGATTCTGGTAAATTCTGAAACCATTTCGCATTTTTTTTCGATCTGTAACATAGGCGGCAACTCCACCTCCTCGTTTACTATTCCGATTTATGTAGAAAGCATTGTAACCGGCTAGGTTTAATATTTGAGAATCATTTTGATACCAGGTCTCCGAAAACATGATTATGCTGAACTTGAAAGAAAATTGGGCTAAGAAGAAAGCGATGGAATCCTGTTTGTTGTTGACAGAACGTATGTTAATGTGTAGGGCTGATTCACACGATAAATGATAAAGCTGAACTGTGTGTGGCAAACAAAACTCGTGATAGTTCATCGCGTCTTCGCTGTTTCAAGCAGAAGCGGAAACTTCCTTCACTGCACCACAGCAGAGCCTCGCACGTCGGCGGGCGATTCGCTTGGTGTACCGGTAAGCTGACGAGCACAGATCTTGCTGACATCATTTACATTCGTTATCGACACAATGGGTGAATCATCAGCTTCTTTCGCGAAAATCTTCCCATTGTATGACCAAACGCTTTTCCAGTGGTATTCATGTTTCCTTTTGACAGCCATGGCAAGTAATTTCTTTATGGCGGGGCAAAGATGTTCGTTCCCGTAAACTGGTGTTGCGTTCTCAAGGCCAAGGTCATTGTTCGTTAGTCGAGTTTTCTTCGCTTTCTTAAGCACAGCGTCGCGTTTTGTGCGCGATTTGAACTGGACAATAATATGAGACCTATCAGCGTTGCGCGTAGGCACGCGGTGGCAGACCTCGATATCACTGTCCTCAATAGGCTCGTTTATTGCAGAGCCAACTTTGGAAAGGATTTCAGTCACAGATTTGTCGTCTTTCCTGATTACGCCCTGTATCTCTAGATTGGCCTTCCTCGAGTACTGCTCCATGTGAACAAGGCGCCTTTCTAAGTCTTGCAGCGTGCTTTCCATCGCTGCGTGCTTTGCGTGAAGCGCCTCGTTCTCAGATGCAAACCTAGCATTTCTTGTAGTCTCAGCGTTCAGTTTTTTTGTTAGCTCTTTAATGCTTCCGTGAGCATACTCAAGGCTCTTAGCCAAAGCTTGTTGCTCGATTTTCAATTCACGGACCTCGCTCCGTATTTGGCGCTCGACCGCTTCGCGGTGTTCTTTCAGCTCTGCCCTCATTTCTTCTTTTAGTTTCAAAAACTCTGCTTTCATCTTCTCCTTCATTTTACCCATTTCTTTAGCCATTCTGAAAGTTCATACACGACGGTAAGCAACACAAATTCGGCGAGGATTTACAAGAACAATTCTTTGGCAGGAGCGACGAGCATAAAAAGAAAGTTGCGCGATGCGTGTGTTATTGGTACGAACCTGCAGCACAGGTAGAACGTGGTTAACGCGTCCGTAGCAGGCTCGTCGCTACTGCCAAGTGTCGGGGCCAAGAAGAAGAAGGTGCTCTTGTACTGCCGATGCTGTGACGTAGAGGCCGACGCGGCAGGTCACCGGTGCAGCCGACGATAACACCTTCCTGGTGGTAGACGATGCAAACTTGACGGTTCCGCGCGGAGCGTGGGCCGGGAGCTTGATCCTCGTAGGTGCGCAGTGCGGCTGCGTGGCAGTCACCTGCAGCACAGGCAGAACGTGATTAACGTGTCCGGAGCAGGCTCGTCGCTACTGCCAACACTCATGCTACACTCATCATGCTACACTCATGCTACACTCATCTTTATAAAGGGGAACGCGTGAGCACGTGGAAGATAGCGTCGTTGATGGCGTGTTGTGCGGTGCCAAAGAGAAATGGGAAACATAAGGAGAAAAGGGCACGGTGTCTTCTCATGCTTGCACACTCGACAAGAACGTTATTTTTCCCTTAACCCTTCAATTGGAGCATGCACCCCAGTAAGGATGACTTCATTCAAATTTCATATGAACACGCCTAGTCTACCGCAACTTCGGAAGCGACAGCAGTAAACAGTGATTATGACTGGTATCATAATCACCCTATTAGATTCTGCCACTCACCATCACTGGTGGCCAGTATCAACGCAAAAAGGCGCGCAGGTAGTAGAACTAACGGCACCATTTTCCTCTTTTGTTTTCGTATGTCAATGTGGCGCCGAGCAACGGGTGGCTAATGGAGCTATTTGACACGCACTGGCGTTTTCCTTTCATAGAGACGGAAAGAGTACAACACTTCACCTTATCCTGGAAGCGATTCTATTCTGAAAGGGAGAGGAGGGTTTTCTCGCGAACACGTAGAACAGTTTGATTTCGCAGAAACACCTTGATTAAGGGTGCAAAGGAGCCCTGAAATCTGCGAGAAACTGACCTTATCAACTCGTGGCAACATATTCGTGACCCAGTGAGAAAACGCACAGGTGGAGCAATCGGCAACCGAGTCTGCCAGGCTAACTACGCCTGTTGCAACAGAGCAACAGTACCAGCAGTTTGTTCGTGCAATGATCTCGCTACGATGCATCTTCTTTTGTAGCCGTTTTGATGCATTGCGCATTAGCTTTTAGGCTTCGTATGTGTGGACGTAGATGACCACTTATACGCTGATCGTGCCTCGTACATGTAGCATGTGCATGTGGGCCAACCTGGACGGTGGTAGAAGGGAAGGGCTAGTGAAGGCGCGTTTTCACTTACACTGCTACTAAGAGCTAGACACTGCACAAGAACAGACGACTGCAACTGCTAAAGTTATGCCTAGCGATACTGAAAGCAGACATATTATTTATACTCTTGAAACTGCTTTAATTAAGGGGCGCGGGACTGCGTCGCTATTTAGCCCGCATCTCTCTGTAGGCACATATTCGACGCCTGCTTAACATTATGTTCGTTTAAGTAGGCCGGTAGCTTCATAATACCACTTTATTTTGAGTGAGTGAGTGAGAAAACTTTATTTCAAATCAGAAAGATTCGGGTCTCGCGACTTAGTGGGCTGGGACACCCGCCGAGCTTACGGCCGAGAGTTCTTGCCTCTCGACGCCTTCCTTGGCCCGCTGGACTGCCCAGAGTTGGTCTTCCAGGTTCGAGCTGAGCAGCGCGGCTTGCGATCGCACGCGGAGGCTGTCGATAGAGGCTTCGCTCCCGTTGCCCTGTATTAGATCCTGGCATTCCCATAGCATGTGTTCTAGCGTGGCTCTGGTGCCACACATTTTGCGTCTATCTGTTGTGTATATTGTCCGGATAAATAGCGGGCATTCGTATCGGACACTTGTATGTTTTGGTTTGTAGTTATCGCCACCGGACAGCTTGCAATATAGTGAGGTGTGGATAGGGTGGTGGATAAGTGCATCTTTTCATCTTGTAATGGTTAGTGATGTCGTTGAACCTGGTGATTCTGTCTTCCCATGCCCATACTTAGGAGGGCCCTGTCGAGGGGCCTAGGTTCGTCGCAGCTCGTAAAGTGAGTCCTCGAGCTACGTTGTGTGCAACCGCTTTAGGGTTGTCCTCTCCCATTGAGTTGGTGGTGTGGGCTGGTATAAATAGGATTGGGACGCATCTGTCTTCCCTTGTTGGTATGCCTTTTCTGAGTAAGTTTAGCGCCTCACCTGAGATCCGGCCGTTCTCTAAGTTGCGTGCTGCTGATTGGGAACCGCTGATTGTATAGTATGTGTTGGTTTGTGCTATACGGCTAACGCTATAGCCACTTCCTCCGCCGTTTCTGTGCGTGTCTTGTTTATAGTCAAGCTTGTACAGCATTGTCTTTTGTGGCTAAGTACTGCTGCGACAAAGCTGCGTTTGTGTTTGTAACGTGCTGTGTTTATAAAGACCGCGTCCTTGTTTCTGCCATAGTTCTTAGACATGTTCTTTGCCCTGCTTTTTCTCCTGCATTCGTGGTCCCAATAAACTCAAAAATACATTGCAAAAACAAATAAATTTTCGTCTCCTTTCGTTCGAAACTATTGCAGCATTTACGAATTGGCGGTGAAGGAGCCCGTGAGCTGTGTGACGAAGTTATTTTTTCACAAAACCAATATCTTTCAACTATTTGTTGAGCGAACACCGACATCTTCATTATCGCTGAACAATTTTTATTGAAACTTCGTTTACTGTGGACTTACATATAGACTCTGCAATAAATTAGGATAATTTAACAACAATAACTCGTCAAATTATGACTTCCTTTTTCTGCTACCGACTAAAATGGCCCATTCTTAATTTCTTTTGCTACATTCCCAATAATAAGAAGGCAGGAATTTTAATTCATTTCATAGCGTCCGTAATAAATAATGCATTTATTGTCAAATCATTTCCATTTCTGTACTGCGGTTGCAAGTAGTCACGTTTGATGCATTACGCAACTTTATACCAGCCGTCGTTGCTTAGTGGCAATGGTGTTGGGCTACTAAGCACGAGGTCGCGGGATCCCATCCCGGCCACGGCGGCCGCATTTTCATGGGGGCAAAATGTGAAAACACCCGTGCACTTAGATTTAGGTGCACGTTGAAGGACCCCAGGTGTTCCGAATTTCCGTAATCTGTCACTACGGCCTGCCTCAAATAAAATCGTGGTTTTGGCATGTAAAACCAGATAATTTATTTTTTGTAGGCAACTTGGTTTCACTTTCTATGGATAAAAAGATAGTGGGATTCACCTCACAATGACTGTCGACAGTGATGCGTTTTTATCGAATCAGTATAGCGACACAACATATTGTCACCATCGAAACGAGTTATATCTGAAGGATGTACTGCAGCGGGACAGCTCTTTCGTGCTGTGCTAAGAACATTCGGTGCAATGTAGTGCTGCCGCCGCATGGAATCCGAAATTCATGGCACGCTGGTGCGTGCGAACGCTGAGATACGCATAAAGCCGAGACCACACGTACGCTTGGAGACGCGCGCAAGCTCGCTTCTGCGCGCCTTGCGCCTGCCGCGCCTCCCGAGGAACAGTGGCTTCCATCCACAAAGACGCGCTTCCATGCGCGCAACTGCATGTGCTCACTGGGCTCACGCCTTGAAAGACGCCACTTCGTACATTGTCATTCACAGTGTTTCAAAATGCTTCGATATTTATTTATCAATTATTTATCTGTACGATACTGCGGACTCATGGTCCAAGCAGGGTTGTCAATACAAATACAAAAGAAATACAAGAGAAACAGCTACGAAAAAAAGCAACAATAACACAGGCTCAGAAAGGTTACTTCACAGTGCACTTTCTTTGATAAGGCAGTTCCATTCAGTAATGGTTCTCGGGAAATAAGAAAACCTAAATAGGTCTGTGTGGGCAAAATATGGGGTTAGAGCGTTTTCATTGTGGTGTCGGGTGGGCCTGCTAGTTAAGGGTGACAAATGTGTTGTGCATCTAGCGCTACTTTGTTTTCTAAGAGTTGGTAAAGAAATTCTAATCTAAATTCTTGCCTTCGTGCCTGTAATAGGGGAATGCCATTTGCTTGCATTAAGTCGGAAGGTAAGTCTAATGCTGAAAATTTATTAAAAATAAATCTTACGGCCTTTCTCCGACTACGTTCAAGACAATCAATGTTGCGCTTAGTATGAGGATCCCATATGATGCACGCATATTCCAGTCTTGGCCGTAGAAGAGAAGTATAGCCGAGCAGCTCAACATTAGTGGGGACAGTTTTATGTTTAAGAACACGAAGCTTGCGGAAGGTGCCTGAACAAACATTATCAATATGAAGATTCCAAGACGGGTTTGAAGTGAGTGTTACACCGAGATATTTATAGCAACTTACTTCGTGTAGTGTTGAAGGCCCTAATATGTAGGTATATGACAGGGGATATTTTTGGTGAGTTACTGCAAGGCAGACACATTTGCTCGTGTTAAGGGTCATTCCCTATTTTACACACGATCGGTGTATATTGTCCAGACTAGTGTTGAGATCGTGGTAATCGTTAGTGGAACTAATTTCTTTAAACAAAACACAATCATCAGCAAACAATCTTATCCCTACACCAGGGCGAACAACATCAACAATATCATTAATATACAATGTAAACTGCAAAGGGCCTAACACGCTGCCCTGAGGTACACCGGATTGGACCGGAAGACAGCCCGAGTGTTCACCGGCTACATCAACGTATTGTTTGCACTTACACAAGCAGGCTGAAATCCAGACAACAAGTATATGTGGAATGCATATTGTCTCAAGTTTGAAGATGAGTTTTCTATGAGGAACTTTATCGAAGGCTTTGCAAAAATCCAAGAAAAGCATATCTATCCTACCTTGCCTATCGAGGGTCAATGCCAGAGAATGAACTAATGTGATGAGTTACGGTTGATAATCCTTTTCGAAATCCATGCTGATATTTGAACAATATGCAGCGTTCCTCGAGAAAGTTTGTTATACTAGTAGCTATGGTATGTTCAATAATTTTGGGGCATTGCGAAGTTAGTGAAATAGGGCGGTAATTTCGCAGTATCAAGCGGTCTCCCTTTTTAAAGATAGGTACAATTCGGGCTGTCCTCCAATCATTGGGTAGTTGTGAAGTCAGCAAAGAAGTGCAAAAAGCAATAACCAAAAATTTAGCAAGCGGTAAAGCATATCGTCGTAGGAATACGTTTGCGATATTGTCAGGACCGCATGATGTTTTGGTTTTCAAATTTAATAACATAGATACCGCACCAGGAGGAGAAATGAAGGGAGCATCTGCACGTGAGATGAATGTCGTGTTACATGCACTGTTTGCAACGGAAGTGTTAAACACGCTCTGGATTGAAATGCTCGGCAATGGCTCTCTGATCCGTTATGTTGATTCCGTCGACTGACATATGTGATAGCGGTTATTTTCTTTTCGCTGATATATTTCCAGAAGTTACGTGGAAAACGTAATTGTTATATTTTTAGAGCTGTTAGATCAACGCAAAAAGGAAAGCTTAAGCACTTTCTTGCATGATATAAATCTACTTCACTGAGATTTGAATGTACCGCGCCGTAGCTGCGTAGCCAGGTGCGCCGACGCGAGGCAGCCCAAGCTCGCGATGAACAAGCTGTTCACCGAGGTCGCGCCGCGTTTCAACGCGTACGAGCCGTGCCGCACTGTTTGCGCATGCGTGGGTGCGCGGACGCGAGCTTGCGCGCGTCGTTTCCCGCCATTCGTTGGGTTCGGCTGATAGTAATACTTTCTCCGGACGTTTCCCTCCTCCGCACGTTAAATGTACTAAGCTGATTGTGTTTTAGAATACGGAAATATCGGTCCCGAAAACGTGGCATGATGCAAGTTGCGCAAGCTGCCATTTGTTAGGGCGGTAACTACCCAGCATCATGCGTTCGCCGCAACGCAAGTGTGTATGTCCAATCCCGCGCGTCGTCCGCTGCAGGGCGTCCCGAGAAGGCACAAAAGACAATCCTCGCTGTCCAAGCAGGGGATGCGTAGTAAATAAAAGCATTACTTATGTGCTCACTCTAGTAAGGAAGAAAATTTAGCTTCAGCAGAATTTTTTCTTCGACTTTCCAGCCTGCAGCCGAATGTGCCCGCTTTGAGAATTGTATGTGTGTGTGGGGGGGGGGAGGGGGGGGTAAGGGGCATGTAACATACTTTGCCCCCTCCCTTTTGAAAGTGGAGGGGAGGGGCAAGTGCCCCTCTTCCCCCTCGGTAGATACGCCTATGCCCGCGGCGGAGGTGCAGTTCCCCATTAAGGGGCCCGCACATACACAGCTTCGCTGGTCATCCTTCACAAAGTGGAAGGGGACTGAGTTTTTTTCTTCTTCTGAAGGGTCGCATGGCACCAAGATGCTTATATTCCAACAGCCGCTTAGGCCAAGGTCAAAGTTAAAAAAAAAATGGAACGTGATTGGCCTTGAAATGGAAAGTCGATGGCCCATATGTCCCCGTTTGTTTCAGTCTTTAGCGGTATGCTAGCTTTATCAGCATTATACGAGTCACAGCAAACCGGCTCATCACACACCTATCACTGAATTACTGAGAGCCATAGCGACAAAAACTGTTTTCTTTTCGACAGTGTTCGTTAACTATTTGACTAGATAAAAAGGATATTCACCTGTACTGCGCGCATTTTTGAAAGAAAATTGACTCGTCATCCAGACCCTGCGAAAGTGGATAGCCAGCGAAGCTATCAGAAAACCACCCAGATGCCGTCGATGGGGGTATGAAATGCTTTGTGGTTCTGCCTAGTCTTAGCACTACACCGCAGCTGAGCATTATGATTTTGCGCTCTTCGACATTCATCGCATTCCCGCTACTCGTCGGGAGTCTTAACATTGCGTGGTCTGCCCACAGCAGTCTTGCAATAAATTAAGTCGCCAGGCAGGTCTCCCTTTTATATACGAAGTTTGATGACGTCACTGATTCGTGTGCTGTTGTTGCCCCTCTCCCACCGGAGCAGCTTATGCAACCGTAATTTTTACATGGAAACAGACGCGGGGAGAAGGATCGTGTCCTCTCCTATCATCAATCAGGGCCCTATCATTCATCATGAGGTTTTGAAACTTGTTTTGTACTGTTCTTTGTCGAAATGAATACTTAGCTGCGTGTTGTATGCCTAATTCCAAAGCGAGAAGAAAGGGGGTTAACCGAGCGTGCCCGATTTTTATTAGTCATATCATCATCAGCCATGTTTGTTCGCTTCTTATGATATGAATAATTCCAAAGCAGGGGCGCTGTAACGCTAAACTGTTCCAGACTTATCTATTCCAATTCTGCAATCAGCCATCGGCGATTACTCAATAACTTTTTTGGACCACCCAGACTTCACCTGTCTGCCACGCAACGTCATGAAAGCTACGATAGTTCCCCACCTGACACGACGTGTACACACTGATTATGCATAATTTTACCGAAGAAAAGAAAAATAGTTATTTCTGCTTCAACGCCTCTTCGCCATTAGCCCTCGGCTATTGATCAAAAGTTTACGGGCTGCACCCACTTCCTGCCTCTCACCCAACGTCACAAAACTACAAGAATTCACCGCGTCAAAGTGACATATACGCGTTAAAGATGCAAAACTATGCCGAACAAAACTGAATTTTCTTCTGAATAGCCGCAGGCTGCCCCATTCCGAAAGGAATGAAAGGTGGCTGACGCCCATCGCTCAGGCACTGGCTACTCGCACATGCCCGATAGCATGGGTTTATTTGCGTATAATAAAACCTTTTGCATGGCCGTGTAAGGTTTCCGAGTACTTTCGGCATGTTACGATCTTTTTCTGCCACTCCACTTTGCTGAAGATCCGTTTTAGCGTCATTCTTAAGCTTCCGTTGCATGCCGCTCGACTTTCGACCAGCCACCGCAAGCTAAGAGAAAGCGGCCAAGCGCAGACGCTGGCACCACATTCTTCATCCGGTTATTGATCCCATTCTGGTGGAGGTGCGTAACTATATGGTGGAGGCGCGTAACGTAACAATGTATACAAAGATATATACAAAGAGCGTTTGATTGGTCTGTTGGACAACCCTGCGGGTGACCGCTCGATGCTTCCGTCGGCGGTTACGCAAATTTGATGTCAAGAGATTGGAATAAAAACATATTTGTATAGTTTTACGTTATAGGGCCGGATATGTGCACTTTCTTTCAGGTCAATTTTTTTTTGTTTGTGCTGACGGACACGAAAAATCCCGACCAACTAGAGGCTAACAGCTTTGCTGTAAAACTCAATGAATATCAAGGAGGTTATAGTGTTGGCCGAACGTCGAGATAGCAAAGCTAAACTGCAGCACAACGCAACGTTTTCATTTTCGCCAACGACAAGCTTCGCTTGTATAGTATGATTTAGAAACGGCGGAGCCTAGAGTAAGTATCCTTTATTCTTGCCTAGCACCGCAACTTCACGTGCGCTTTTGATCGCTTTCTTCAATATCTAGTGTCCACGATATTTTCATTCAGACCCTACCCTATGAGATTTCTCATTTTCCTTCAGTGTGCTTTCCTTCATACCTCCCTCTCCAATATTTTTGTTTGACATTTTCACTTTTGTTCAGGTTGTTAACCTTAAAAACTATCATCCAAATTTGCTTTTTGACTCTGTAGGGTGGTCCGGCCTTGGTTCTCTCAGTTACTCCGGTATCCTTCTCTTATTCTGTGGCTTTAATTCAATCTTGCGCAACGTGACTGACAGCTACTGAGGCAACACTGGGAGAGAAAGAGCGAGAGAAGCTTTTCTGAGCCGAAAATACCCAGGTCTGTGCCTGACGTACACGACACCCAGAAACGTGCTTCGAGTGGGAGGCCAGGCTAGGCCCTATGCACGGCTAATAAGACACAACGATTGTTGAAATAACGTATCATCGGAAAATAAATACAATGGCGTGTTGCCTGTTTTATTTAAATATGATTTGTGAACTTAATTATTACGTGTCTACATTCCCTTACATTGTTCAAATCGACAGTATTGCTTACATTCGCATTGGAAATTACTTGTTTCACCATCATCTTTTGTTGACCATTTGACACATACCAAAAAAAGCATTTACTTCTCCAGCAATAAGATTTTACTGTCTGCCTTTCTCCTTTTTTTAAATTTATTCTCTGTTCTCTTGTGCAATGACAGCGAGCCCTGACATGAAGTAATGTAGTTGCCGATGCAATCCACATATGCTATATAGGACAGCTCTTTATGGGATATGAAGAGCAGCGAAGACGTTATTGTGCCATTTATGCGGGGTAGTGTGATTTCCTAAAAAAACCGCGTGGAAGTCAGCTACAGAAGAGGCAGCATAAGCAGCAGGGAAAAAAGTGGAACACTAAACGCCGACCAGCAACTCGAAATTATAGTTTACTATGACCGAGAATTCAGGGACGGACTGTCGACGCCAATAACTTGCTTATGTTACAGCCACGAAGTCGCATCCTTTCTCCCTTTGTTTTGTTCTGAACAAGCTTTTCTTTTCGATGTGTGCATCACAGTGGAGATTGCAGCATCTCGTTGAGAAGAACGATTGGACATTTCCTTCGGAAGCTTCTGTTGCAGTTCCCAATGTCATAGGAATAACAAATGGGATTTTCGTCTGCTTTTCCAGTCTTTATACCTGCCGGCCACTTAGAAAATTGTGCACAGAGAACGTTGGTCAGTGCACTTGATTCAAGATGTCCATTTGAGACAGGAGTGCTGCGCAGGGCAGGAGAAAACCCATGCAAAACAATACACGAGGTACACATAAATACAAATGCACGTACGATATGCAAGTAATGACGTTTGCCGTTGGCTGTGACGTGGCAACACCCGCAGTGACTATTTCGACAGCACGGCCGTATGCATGAGGCCATAAACAACGGTCTTACGAAGACCAAGAGGCAGTGAAGCAATAGGAAAGGTTTTTCGTAAACGATTCTTTTCGCTTTGACAGCACTCAAGTGCACGTACGTATAGGTGACGCGAGCAAGAAATTTCCAGCGTAGGCATACATGGTCGTCCTGAACACTACATTTATTCTGCCCCACGTTCTAGGCATCGTATAACCGTGCGCTGAGACTAAAACTTATTGAGCTGGCAAGGCTGTGGGGCCAAGAGGGTGTCTTACAATAGTACAAAAGCACAACGTACCCGCGAGTTGCTTAGTTTTGTTAGCATTCGATATTGGAGGAATTTTAGAAATATATGACAGTTATGCATCGTTGTAATTGAGAGCACGTGTGCTGTAGGCTTATCTGAACAACTAAACCTATAAAACGGCAGTACATTGATGTTAGTGCAGTGAACCACAACATTTCATGGAACGCGAAATCTGAGAAAAAGCTTAATACCCGCGCTGTCTCACAACGCTGCCTAGTCTTGACATTCACAGCCTCTACTAGAATATGTGAACGACATTGTTATGCTCGGTTTTACTGACTCCTCTTAGAGGCTGCTCGGAAATTGAACGTTTTCTGAGTTCCCGTTGACTGTAAGCTTTTGTGGTTTACTGTACGTTGTCCCGTTTTACAACATAACAATAAATAAATAAAAACAGATAAATAGGCAATCATAAGGATTTCGTCTGCCGGTCAGCGTGCCACACTTGTTCAAGCAAGGCGCATCAAACCCATCCTCTAATGGTATACCAGTCTGAAAATGTGCTTTGGTCACAATCGCAACAAAATGTGTACCCTTTCGCTTGATTGACATCAGTCTGGAGAATATTTCGTGCAAACAATTGGCTAAGACTTTAAGACAGCTTGCCTGCGCTCTTCTTAGTGTCATTTGTAATACGCATATTCAATGACTATGATGGTTATTCAATGACTAAGCATATTGCAGGAACGACGAATGCAATCGTAATGGATATATATACTCCGGAATGACGCGGAAAATACAGTTGCGCCCAAATAAGTTTTGTGGCTCGTAGTGCACACAGTAGTGAGCAGATATTTTGATAATGTTTCCTAATGGGTGCGCACCCACGCACCGCCGCTAATCCAAGATATCCGCAGGCCATGACGCATTCGATATGCGAGAAATGTAGTAAAAGCGCGAGTATATATATATATATATATATATATATATATATATATATATATATATATATATATATATATATATATATATATATATATAAACGAGAAGAAAGGGTGTTAACCGAGCGGCCAGTTTTTCTTATTCATGTTATAAGAAGCCAACAAACACTGAGACCCAGGACAACATATGGGAAATTACTTGTGCTTAATAAACAAAACAAACAAACGACGAATTCATGGAAATGAAAGTGGATGACAAAAGAACTTGCCGCAGGAGGGGAACGATCCCACAGCCTTCGCATTACGCGTGCGATGCTCTACCAATTGAGCTAGCGCGGCGCCGTTTCCCCATCTTGTTTCATGAGCAGTAGTGTTTCCCAGTAGAACCCTGGGAGTGTTATCGAACGCCACCACTCACAAACCTTCGTGGCGGATGGGGAACATCCTTTCTGCCGCAGGCGTCCCGAGAATGTGATCTTTTTTGAGCGAAGGCAAGCGGTCAATAAACCCACACATGCTACCTGAAGACAACGATCTTGCTGGATTGGACCCCCTCGATATGTTAGAACGAGAAGAAAGGAGGTTAACTGAGGGGCCCGATTTTTATTAATCATATCGTAAAACTACAATAAATAAACACACCAAGGAAATCATAATGGAATTACTTGTACTTCCTAATTGAACGTTTTCCTTGGCGTCTTTATTTGTTGGATTCTCATGATATGATTAATAAAACTCGGGCCCCTCGGCTAACCCCCTTTCATCTCATTCTTATGATATTTCGTTTGTATTAGGTGGCATGCACGCGATAGATAAAGATGCAGTACTAGTCATAAGTCATTACGCCTGCTTGATTCCGACTGCAATATTCTCAATCAAATGTTTAGAGAGCTGCTCCTAGGCACCCGCTCCTGGGCTGAACGTCGGCAACCCTCGGCGTACTAATTTATCGTTTCTTTATTTGGTTTATTAAGCACCAATAATTTCCCTTATGATGTCCTTGGTGTCAGTGTTTGTTGGCTTCTGATATGACTAATAAAAATCGGGTCCCTTGGTTAACCCCCTTTCTTCTCGTTTCTTACAAATCGAGGGTCTCGAAAACGGCAAGATTGATGCCTTCAGGTAGCAAGTGTGGGTTTATTGACCACTTGCCTTCACTCAAAAAAGATCACGTTCTCGGGACGCCTGCGGCAGAAAGGATGTTCCACATCCGCCACGAAGGTTTGTGAGTGGTGGCGCTGGCTAACACTCGCGGGGTTCTACTAGGAAACATAAATACCCAAGAACGTGGATGGGGAAACGGCGCCACGGTAGCTCAATTGGTAGAGCATCGCACGCGTAATGCGAAGGTTGTAGGATCATTCCCCACCTGCGGTAAGTTGCTTTTGCATCCACTTTCCTTTCCATTATTTTATCGTTTCTTTATTTCGTTGATTAAGCACAAGTAATTTCCCTTATGTTGTCCTTGGTGTCACAGTGTTGGTTGGCGTCCTATTATATGACTACACACACACACACACACACACACACATATATATATATATATATATATATATATATATATATATATATATATATATATATATATATATAGACACAAATAAACGCAGACTCCGCAACGCAAGCTAGCAAGGAAACGGATGGGTACGTGTAGACACACTCTTTTAGGCTGCACTCCGCGCATTTCAAGGCTCAATCACACCGGCTGTTTGAGTATGTCACGTGACCATTTGCGACTGGCCACTAAGAAGCGACTAAAGGCGACCGATGCTCACACCGGTAAGCCCGGGCGAGCGCGACCTGCAAGTCGCAATCCCGGAGATTATCGTTCTCAGCGAGAACTCGAGGGATCTACGCAGTTCACGCGCACTTCGCTGGGTTCGCGTTCAGGCAACAGCCGTAGATTTCTATTCGAGCGAAGAGGAAGAGGTGATTACTGCGCTGATGTGCTCTGCCGTGCGTGGTGTCAGCTGTGGCAGCGCGGAAGCCTCCGAAGCAAAAGCGACGCTATAGCGCGTGCGCCCGTGTCGCCGCTGGGGACAAGTAAGGGGCCACGCAGCCGGCATCCTCCTCGAAGTGCACGCGCATAACGAGGAGCAATATCGATAGTATGTTGTAATTTTTAGTTCGCGTTGCATGGGCATCGGTACATAGTTCGTGTGCGTTTTTTGTTCAGTTTCCTGTGAATGGTATACCGCGTAATTCGACACGTTGCTGGAGCCACTGTACCCCAAGGCAAGACAGCAATTACATTCCTATAGTCTGTCATGCTGGCGTGGACTTTGCATTTTGTGTGACGCAGCAGGACGCCGGATGAAGATACATGTCAACATACCTTTCGGCGCGCCGCTGATTGGTGTAGCAGTTTTGCGACCACGGTCGCGCGACTGAAAAGTCGATCAGCGAGCCACTGGCGTGGAATAGTCGCATTTCAAGAAAAGCGACCACTTGCGACTTCAATATTGGTATCGAACCTCTGTAGCCGAGTACAGAAGCTCGGTGCTCTAATAATTTGCCTATGAGCAAATTTTTGTTATTGCTCATTGCATGGAAACAATATATGTAATGTTGAGCGACCATTTCTTACATCCCATTTAGACATGCACACACTAAGGATGCCAGACGAAGACTAACTACGGAGTCCTATGTAAGTAAATAATTTTGACGAACGAAACCGTCCAGAAGCGAAAGGTACTAAGGTACGGTATCGACGCCTTTCGAACACGCTGCGCATTTCAGCAGCCTCTTCTCGAAATACACACGTTGTCGCGCGAGGTGACTCAGCGTGTCCGTTGCTCAAGTCGCTTCATCTCCATAAAACAATAAAAATCACCTGTGCTTTATTTATGGCAATTTTGAATGGGAGCAAACGGATATCGTAAGATGTAATATCAAGTTACGTTGCGACAGTTTATTGTGAAATGCCCTGAAGATGGAATGCCTCACGATAAAAAATAAAACCGTGTTCTGTAATTTCAGGCTGGTTGCAAAGTCTACATTTGCATTCTAGGGCACATGTGCGCCTTCTTCACGAAGCCATGCTTTCAGGGGAAATGGGGAAGTGAGCAACTTAAAGAAAATTGTTTGCTCTGCTGGCAAGAAAAGCATTCTACGGACACGGCAGAGGGCCAAATAGATATAGGTACGACCCCCGGTACAATGACTCAAGGAAGAAATTGTGCACAAATGCAATATTTACTAGCGTTCCATGAGCATTTAAGAAATATTCCAGAGTGAATATTGCACTTGGATGCAAAATGATGTCGACAATTTCTGTTAAGCAGCGCCATAACGGCAATTCTTAAGGAATCTTTGTAGTAACAAATTGAAAATGAAGGTGTGAATCAGGACGTGTTCTAATAACAGCGACAATTAATGGATTGCGCACGCATTCTTCTCTTGTTTCCTGAGGCATGCAGCTCTTTGAAATATTTGGCGCGTGCGTCCCGTGCCACATTGCTGCCTTCTTCCCTCGTGCCAACTCTCGCTTCATGGCGCTGTGTTATACTCCACTATCTCCGGGATTGGCGCAGTGTACTCAGCACTTTCCTCGCAGCATCTAACGCTATGTGGAAATAGTGAAATGTCGTATTGATT
Organism: Dermacentor variabilis; assembly: GCF_050947875.1. Classification (NCBI taxonomy): domain Eukaryota; kingdom Metazoa; phylum Arthropoda; class Arachnida; order Ixodida; family Ixodidae; genus Dermacentor; species Dermacentor variabilis. The sequence continues at coordinate 116,244,725 of NC_134569.1, read as the reverse complement.
TCATGATCGGCCCAGGGATAATCATGTTTTAACATTTCGTTGCCGCAGCGCAAATGCCATCGTCGTTTTACCATGCGCCAGATGACGCAACCATAGGCACGTATGATAGTGTAACCATTAGTCGCAGATTAGGTTAGAACCCATGCTTTTGACGCTAAGGCCCCGTTGAGTACCAATGTGGAACCGAGCAATCTGCACTCATAAATTCGCGTTGAACGGCTGCACTAGAAATCGTGGCATTGCTGTCATTCAATCATCGTGAACATGATATTGGCATTGTTGCTGTCATTACACACACCGGCGCTCACGTCACTCACACAACTACGCAATTTAATCAAAGGTGGTGGTCTACAATAACACTTTGTGCAGCCTCAAACACTGCTGGATAGTGAGGTACCTGCAACATGCTTCGCATGTTGCAGGTACCTCACATTCGCGCAGCGTTGGAATCTGCGCAATTTCATTCTTTGCTTTCCCTTTATTTCCAGCGTGCCATGCGCGCTACACTCACTTCTCAAGCGTCGTTGAGCTGATTTTATTGAATGACTATACCAGGTGACAACTTTTTGTGGCTACGCAGCGAAAGCTGCTTAGCCTAAGCACAATTTTCATCCAAACTTGTATTGGATTACTAGTTTCAGTGGCGTTGTGGTAACGCAAATAGAGCCTGTTGCTCACAGAGCAGAGCAGCTTCGGGAAAAGGCGTTTTGATGAGTTAGCTACACCGGCGAAGGAGCTTCAGTCATTATCAAGGACTGCAGCTGCATAGGCGCGCACTCGCGCTAGGCGTGCTACCAATCGGCGCCGTTTCGCTTCCTCCGAGGAGGGAAAGGGCAGGAAAGGGTCTCGAGCGCGCTGCGCCGGCTTTGATTCCAGTTGATTCTCGGAAAACGGGTGGGACGGCGACGCGTTGTACGTTCTCCCGAGGAAGTGGCAGCCTTCGACGAGAGGGGGCGAGAACTCGCCCGTGAAAGGACACGCCGTCGGCGAGCCGATCCAGCCGTTAGAGCCACCGAGCCCCGGCAATCCTACAACAACGAGGAGAAGATACCGAGTTGAGGGAGCAGGAGGCTGGAGCAATCCGGCATCGTTACCTGTGGATAATTTAGCCGTGGCCAAGGTCTGGTGCACCCATGACAAGCTTCGCTCTGCGCCATTTTCCGGTAAGGGAAGAGTTGGTCACTTTTTTTACCGCACATCTGCATGTAGTTAGCGAATGTAACTGTAGGCTACGTACCATAAAATAAACCATACTAAGTATTATGTTTATATTTTTGCTCAAGATTTGTTCCATAGTAAATAAAAAGATTTCTTAGGAGAAGGATTTCCGTTTCTTGCTGTTCCTAGTTTTTTTGCCATTCTGGTATCCATGTCTGGTTTTCCTGGTTTTATAAGCCACCAGCAAAACTTCGGCACTGTTTGCCTTACTAACACAAGAGCAGCGCTCAGCTTTGGCTGTGCTGCCACAGAAAGTTGTCGTCGGGTATAGAAGCGAAACCCGGCTCCACCTGTTAACAACATCAGAACATTCGCGCTTTCATTCCATTGGGTACTCTCGAAAATCTGCTTTAACACGAGCTGCAGTAGCTTGAGTGATCGCATTCTTTAGCTTTCTAATTCTCAATTTTTGGTTCTACTATGCTTTCGTCAAAACAGTAAGAAATATCCTGAATCTGGAGGGTGCCGATGGACACCAAAAAGTTGCTTGCTAGAAAACGACGGGTTTTCCGCAATATTCATGCGGAAGTAGACCTTTGCACTGTGTTATTGAGTAATGTATCAGTGCACAGAACAATAAGCGTCAGGCGCGTAGTTGACAATAAAGTAATATGGTGCCTTAGAAAACGTGCAACGTAGTGGGCTCCATGTCAGCTTGATTTTGATAGTTCGTGGTTTGTGTCCAACCTTATCACGATGTATAGGTGGCGTTCAGATGGAGTTATTGCCGCCTGCTTGGGCAAAACTATAGATCCGCTTGCACCAAGGAACAGCCCTCCTCCTTATCCTAATGCTGCAAACGAAGCACATGCTTCGTATCACTCAGGCTGGTCATTTAGCTCTCAAACGCTTGTAGGGAGTCCATTTCAGAGATTATTAAGTGCCTGCACGGGATACAACTCCTGTGCAGTATTTCTGAAAAATATAGCGTTGTTCATTTGCTATTCAAGTTTTACCATTACTTAGTATAATACAACCAATTAGCAGTTGTGGCGCCTGGTCTGGATATCAAGGTCAAGTTTTTATTTCTTTGCGTGCTCGTTCATCACAAAGCGGACCGGAAGTTGCGAGTACCTGAAACACTTGTTGTCAAAGAGCACGCTAATCTGCTTAAAAATCTACCCTAAGCTTGCAAGTGACATTACCGAATACAGAACATAGTCCTAAATGGGACAACATATTTCGTTACGGGCCATTAGTGGAGCAATCTAATTGCAAGCGGTCAAACGCCTGATGGTGGAGAGGACCTCGAAATTCTATTTCTTACCTCCTAAGGAGGTAGACCACAGGGCAGAGAACGAAGACAAACACGTTGACGTTCCTATCAACCCTTGAAGCACTGTTTGTCGATGAAGTACAAATTGTAGTCGACCAAACCAACGAGTTTGGAAAGCAGGCAAAACTCGGCTTGTCCAGGCGCGACCAAAAAAAGATTCATGGCTGTCTTCGCAGAATGAACAAAAAAAGATTACTTTTTTTTAGGTTTCGCTAAAGGTTGGTGTCAGCTAAAGGTTCAGAAATTGAGTGGGCTGCTAGCTTTGGCAACCTGCCAAAGCCTAGCATTCTATACTAACTATTAGATAGCCAGCCTGATATTCCCACAGCTATGTTTCTCGCTACATTTAACTGTATAGAGCTTTTGGATGCCGAATGTGTTTGTGAGGTGATAAAGAGCGCTCCCCCCTCCCCTAAAAAAATTGCCTCATTTGTTCATACCAGAAACACTACAGGCGTTCAGAAATGTGGTGTATGGTTTGCTCCTATAAAAAAAAAACAAGAAAATGTTTAGCTCTTGAAATACGTAGGCCAGTGTCATACAAGCTTGTTACATTACGGCAGAAAGTACACTACAGGCTTTTATGTGATAAGGCGCTGATCCGGGCACCGATGAGCATCAATGTTCTCTGTGGTCGACCTAGTAGTTTGCGTATAAATGAGAAGCGACCAGAGCACACAAATTACCAAGTTTGCGCAATTAGGTGACGCTAAGATGTTTGAAAAAAAAATTGCACGTAACACGCACAAATCGCTCTTTATTTGTGTCTGCCACTCGGCTGTCTCGTCTTTTGCCTGGTTCCTTTAAGGATAGTTTAGAAGGTGTTGCTTAAGGTAGACCAACACCTCCAGGCTCGTCGTTACTTCTGCTTCTCTTTTTCTGACAGGTGCCATTGAATGTGATACGCAACTAGTCACTCGCAGGTGTCCCTTTACTCCCTTGGTGAACGGAAGTTTTATAACGTTTCCGGGAAATGCGCGGGTCTCGAAATGCACCAATGGCTTTGAGGCAATACAAAGACGGAGCTATGGCAGCGCCATCTTGCGTTGACACGCCGAAACCATCAAGCGAAATAAGGAAATGAGGCAGGAAAGGAGACACTTCCAGAGAGAACACGTACTTATTGCGAGGCAAATAAAGGCGTCGCTGCCTCATCACAGATCTAATGTCAAAATGCACTCCTGCCACCGGTTTCCTACGCTCAAGAGCTCTTGAAATTTGAGTGCGCAGAAATGAGAAGCAGACGACGAAGAGGCAGACGAGACGCGGAGGCGCTTTAGTCAGCTAAATGAGTGCGACGAAGCTCAATTTCTTCCGAGGAACCTCCGGGACAAATTTTACTCTCGCTCACAAAGCACTCCTCTGTGAATGCTATAATCTGCAGACTCATTTTGGTAACGCGTTCATCTCTGTGTTGAAGTTTTAGGTACTGTAGCGGAACGACAACAGCTGGATAGGCAATCATTTTTCATTTGGTACATTTCTGCTTCCTTTAGCAGCGTGCGCTGCACCGTCCTTTCTTTTCATGAAGGCCACTTTCCTGGAAATGTGAAATTGCTAAGTCAGAGGACAACGAGGTGCTGCAGTAGAATGCTGCTATCATCCTTAAATGTTGTTAGCGAAATCATATGGGCCGCAGTTGGACACGGTTTTATTGCAGTGCTCTTGCAAAAATAAATGTAGGTGCTTTCACGAAATAACGAGAATGAGTTAAGTCTCAGCCCTGCACTTAACTTCTACATAAGCCGAGATGAACTGCACAAACGGAATACCTCCTCCCCACTTCTCCCCTGAAGATAACTTCTTTCCAAAGTGTGATCACCTAGGCATGACGGTGCTGAAATTAACATTATTTATGGGTCTAAAATTGGCACTTTTCCTGAGTTTCTTGTAGGTTAACATTGGGCAATAAGATGAACTGACTGACTTTATTTTTAACACATGTACTTTACCATCCAGTCGTGAAATGAAGGATATAACCTTTTTTCCAGCTTGCGTGCACGGCCAGAGCTTGCGCATGAACTTTGGCAGTCAATTATAGGCAATTTGAAGTTGCACTGTAGGATTGCTAGTATCGGGATCACGCCTTAAGGTGGTATAATTTTGTGGGACGCAAGGTGCATGTACTCGGTTCTCTATAGTGCAGGCATGCTCCACCTGAACATGAGTCAAACATAGTGCAAAATTTTCTATTGCAGAGACACAGCTTGCAGAATGTTGTAGCCCACTTCTGCGCCACCCGAAAGGAATGTTCAACAAAGACATTGCTTCTTTTATATCTTTGGCCTCTAACTGGACGCTAGCTCCATTATAATTATTTCGCCAGCTCGCAGTGAATATTTACCATATAGCCTTTCGCAACGGCTTTGGGAAGAAACTGATAGAGGACTCTAGCATCAGCTTCTTAAACGCATATCATATGGTCATTCAACTACATACTCCACGGAAGCACCTTTAATCAAAGCTTTTCCTTGACTCTCCACCAACTGAATGGAAGCACTACCATCGAAACAGCAGCTGCTGGTCGCGGGATCGAATCCCGGCCACGGCGGCCACATTTCGATGGGGGCGACATGCGAAAACACCCGTGTGCTTAGATTTAGGTGCACGTTAAAGAACCCCAGGTGGTCAAAATTTCCGGAGTCCTCCACTACGGCGTGCCTCATAATCAGAAAGTGGTTTTGGCACGTAAAACCCCAAATATTATTATTATTATTATTACAGCAGCTGCTACGCTAAACTTACACCTTTCCCAGTGATCCAGAAGCTCGAAGTTCATAATTGATACTTTTAGAATAGCCTTTATCTTCTTACGGACGCTAAACGTGAGCATCTTTGCCGGAAGTTAAGGTGCGCGCCCTCTAAAGACACGCAGTTTGCACACGGGTACGCAAACCTAAGGAATACGTTATAAAAGACCACGCCATCTGGTACCTCGTGCTAATCCTGTCCAAGCCAAGCCAATCCGTTAACAACCATTCTGTTGTTGCTATTTGGGCGCGTCTCGCTAGGCCTACAGGCACCGAAATCACCGAACGATGTAAGAAAGTGGATGCGCTAGGAGCTCATAACAAACGTTTCAGACGACTTTAAAGAAAGCGACAGCGCATTCCAATAGTTACTGGCGATCAATGCGATGGTGATATCGCCATTCGACTTTATACGGAACATCACCCCGACGGCGACGCAGACGGCAAATATGCAGTGGGGGTGTCCATATAGTTGCTATCACAATAAAGCGCGACGAAACAAGACAGACCTGATCACACGTCACAGTGTTGTGGTGGTGCATCTTTCTCCATCGTTGCTTTAACTGCGATATATTTGTTACAAGAAACCTATGGCTATAGAAGATGTCCTATATATATATACATATATATATATATATATATATATATATATATATATATATATATATATATATATATATATGTATATATATATGTATATGTATATATGTTATCATCTCCGTGAGCCAACATTGAGCTAAGTGTAAAGAATGGTGGTGCGTGTTGTATCAACAAAGCAAACGCCAGAGAGTACGACTCGAAGCATTACCGATACAGCCAAATAGTCCCCACAAGAGTCATTTGCACGTACGAACACTGAAGAGAGTCCGGTATTTGTCATTGGTGCAGGCCTATTAAGCAAACAGCGGACTTTCTTTGTTCCACAGTAACTTGTCACCCTATTGTGTTTGGCTTCCCAGCGCTTAAATAGAAGGCAGTATCCTTTGCGTGGTAGGGCGGCTCGCAAGGCTTCTCTTTGGTTTCAAACAACCTTCCTCAATTTGCACCTACAGGAGGATGAATGCAGCAATCGATATAGCAGGTAGCAAACATTACGAACCATGAGAATTTTGTAACGTATGATAATAGGTACATTGATGTGGTAACGCCTGCTCAGTTTCAATGATAAGTCTTGTGGAAACAGGTATTTGAGGTGTATCAGGTATTTAAATAGTGAATCACAAAAGAGAAAGCGTAAACAATGTGTCAACGTTATCGACCGCTAGGTCCGACGTATGCCTGATACACTGTGCTAAAGAATTGTTTTAAATCAGTATTAAAGGCCTTTAGTGCACTTGATAAAAAGAGGGTGGCATATTCGCCAGTCCTGCATATACTTTCTTGTTCATCTTAGAAGCGGCTTCAACAGTGATTGGGTAGGAGCGTTACGAGTAGAATATGCTTAAGCTTTTTTAAGCAGCATCAAGTTCTTTAGTAATCACAGAAGCACGTTACCCTCCATATCCTACTGTAAGGAGCGTCAAGACAAGTCGGCCATTATTTCGCGTTTCTGTGCACCATAGACACAGCGTTAGCTTTTGCCTTTATGGAGAGACACAGGGCTTTGCATCGATACGTTCCTTAACGTGCAAGCAACTACTGCAAAACCACGAATGTTGAAGCTAGGATGTCTCTCACCATCCGTGGAAAGTCGTACAACCAACATGTAAAATTTCTGTTTAAGGGATTATTCGCAGCCAAGACATATTGAAGTTAACAGTACAACTGTCGTTATACCACATATACTTCGACAGCCCCATCACATTCAAGAGTACACCATTGGTTACTGTAAAACAAATTCTACAGCGGTCAGTTTGTGATTCCATAGCTTAATAGGACGTAGCTCCCATAGCTTAAAAGGGCGCTCTGTCCCGTCTCCTTCCTTGTTTTTTGTGTGTATCCGCGCCTAGTACCCAAGGTGACTTGTGAATCCAGAACGGAACGAAATACAGACATTTCAGCTGTCTTCAGGGACATCATGAAATCTAGCCGAACATTTTGAAATAGTATCTGTGTTAAGATGCATAAATTCAGCCCACAAAGCGAAAAAATTGGTCAACGTAAGTGATTAAGAAACAGCTTAATCTTCACTTTTCAGTGAAAACAGTAATTCTTATATATATATATATATATATATATATATATATATATATATATATATATATATATATATATATATATATATATATATATATATGAATTACTGATGTCACTGAAAAGTGAAGATTAAGTTGTTCCTAGACGTATCGAAGTATATATAAGTAAGCTTGAGCGAGAGACAGCAAGGATTGCAAAGGCAATGAGGTTAACCAGACGAGCACCTGGTTTGCTACCCTACACTGATGATGAGGGAAAGGGGAATAGAAGGAAGAAAATAGGGTGAGAGTGAGCACTGAGTGTGTGTGGGAGTTCAAGTGGAAAACGCCACAGGCCGGTGCATTTCAAGAATTGAAACTACGTATGCAGTAGCCGCCGGTACTTGCAGACTTCGACAAGGACGCCGATACCGAAATCCACACTGACGCCAGTAGCCTAGGCTTCGGTGCCGTCCTAGTCAAGAAGAAAGACGGACTTGGACGGGTGATATGCTAGCCGGTCGCTGTCAAAAGCGGAAGGAAATTATTCTACAACTGAAAAGGAATGCCTCGCCATCATTATGGCTACAGCACAATTCCGCCCTTACCTATATGGGAGGCCATTCAAAGTGGTCAGCGACCGTCATGGGCTGTGTTGGCTAGCTAACTCAAAGGACCCTTCAGGACGGCTGGCACGGTGGAGCCTCAGACTACAAGAATACGACGTTACTGTAACCTACAAGTCCGGACTAAAACACTCTAATGCCGATTGCCTATCACGCGCCCCCATTAACCCGCCACCGCAAGATGATGAGGATGACGACGCCTTCCTTGGAATAATAAGCGCAGAAGACTTCGCTGAATAGCAACGAGCAGACCCGAAGGTAAAAGGCCTCGTCGATTATTTGAAAGGGCACACCGGTCTCGTCCCTAGGGCATTTAAGGGCGAATTGTCTTTGTTCACGCTTCAAAACGATCTACTCGTGAAGAAGAACTTCTCACCAGTCCGTGCCAACTACCTTCTTGTTATTCCGTTGGCGCTGCGTCCAGAGGTAGTGCACGCCCTACATGATGATCCGACCGCTGGGCACCTCGATTTCTCCCGGACGCTATCGAGGATACAAGAAAGGTATTACTAGCCGCGCCTAACCGCCGATGTCGCCCGCTGCGTCAAGACATGTCGAGTCTGTCAGCGGCGCAAGACACCACCTACAAGGCCAGAGAGATTGCTACAGCCGATCAAGCCTCCTTACCGACCTTTTCAGCAGATCGGGATGGACTTGGTGGGACCGTTTCCTACATAAACTACCGGAAATAAGTGGATCGTCGTGGCGACGGACTACCTCACCCGCTTCGCTGAAACTAAAGCTCTACCGAAAGGCAGCGCAGCCTAAGTGGCAAAATTTTCCGTCGAGAACATCCTGCTGCGACATGGTGCTCCAGAAGCCATCATTAGCGAGAGAGGAATGACCTTTAGAGCAGAGCTCACCCAAGCGATTCCGCAATACAGCCCGACAAGGCACAGGAGGACAACTGCCTATCACCCGCAGACGAATGACCTCACGGAGCGCCTGAACAAGTCCCTCGCCGACATGCTAGTAATGTACGTCGACGTCGAGCACAATACGTGGGATGCCGTCCTGCCGTACGTAACCTTCGCTTGTAACACGGCGGTGCAAGAAACAAAACAGATCACGCTGTTCAAGCTAATTTACGGCAGGAACCCGACGACGACTCTCGACGCCATGCTGCCGCACGTGACCGACGAAGAGAATCTTGACGTCGCTACCTATCTCGAGCGCGCCGAAGAAGCCCGAAAGCTCGCCCGCCTACGGATCAAGAACCAGCAGCGTACCGACAGACGACACTACAACCTCCGACGGTGCTACGTTCAGTACCAGCCTGGCGACCGTGTTTGGATTTGGACCCCAATACGTCGACGGGGACTCAGTGAGAAACTATTGCGACGCTATTTCGGACCCTACAAGGTCACCCGACGTGTTGGAGAACTGGACTATGAGGTCGTGCCAGACGGCATTTCGCATTCACAGCGGCGCCGCTCACAACCTGAAGTAGTTCATGTCGTGCGTCTTAAGCAGTTTCACCAGCGCTAATGAACTTAGGGGACGTCGCATAGCTGAACTTTTGATTCCTTTATTTTGAACTGTGTCACCTTGGACTTTGTTTCTTTGTTGTTACTTTGATTAACAAGTGTCCTTTTGTGTTTTACACTCCTGTTACGTGTGCAGCATCGGGACAATGTCTTTTGAGAGGGGGAATTGACACGTAAACTCGTTTATCTTTTACGGGTCAGCGCTTTTACCGTCCACGAAATGTTATCGCTCAGCTCAGGACGCGTCTACATGTATCGGAAGTTTCTAGAATGTTATCGATGCTTCCATCCGTTGTCTGTTGTCGCTGAACCGTCTATAACCTCACTGCATGTATGTGCGACGCGAATGGCGTAGAACTTTGTGGAAGGCATGCGGGTCCCAGCGATTACTCTGGAACGTTCGATGGCTGATCTATAAAAGCCGACGCGCTTGACCCGCTGATCAGATTTTCGACGATCGCAGACTGTGTTCTGTGTTCGCCGCTCTCGTTGTGCTTTAAGTGTAGCAGGTTTGTCGGCACAGGTTCGCCCAATGAAAGCTAGTTTTGTCTTTCACAGTATTACTACTGTGTTCTTTAACGACACTACCACGGGACAATATATATATATGCAATGTAGTCATGATATGTCTGGTGTAGTAATAGGAGCGCCAGTTGCTTCAGAGTCGGTGATGGTTAAGTGACCTTCTTTGTAATTCCGGATAAAACTAATTTCACTTGAGGCTTTCACAGGCACTACAGAGAAGATGAAGGCTGAGCCGTAGGTGTATAATTTGATCAGCGTTAATTTTGATGAGCACGAATCACTCTCGAAACCGCCGTTTAAGTAAAACTAACCTTCTGTGCATAAAACTCTTAAGGAAGTCGCAAAAGCAAGTGAAGAGAACAGCACAATAATGATCTTGTAGATATTTTGCTACTACAACATCCCTGTAAATGTTGCAGGGAAAGCTCATGTAAACAATTTAACAACGGGTCTTCCACTTATACAACGCAAATTGCGGCACATATTAAGAAAGATTTCAGCCCATGGCGGCAGGGCCGACACGGTTCCAGCAGAATTCGAAACACTTCAATTAATTTTATATTTACCCTCCGCCTAAATTCTAAACCTCAAGCAGACTGGATACAAGGAGGTACTTCTGAATATTGGTTCACCCTCTGTGACTTGGTACCATTGTTCATAAATCACCTTTTTTACAACTTATTGGGCGTTAGTCTGAAATACGCTTTTGGCCACGTGTTAGAGGGTCTGCAAAATCTGCTAAAATGTCCGTGACACGAGGCGCAACGACAAATTTATTATGTGATTTAATGAATTTATTAAGCCACAAGAAAATGTTAGGTCCAGTACAAACATATTCGCTGCAAAGGCAAATGTAAACAGCGCATTCCAGATTTTTGAAATCCAGCGATATTTTTGGCAAATATTCAGCGGAGCATTTATCAGCTATTGTAAGTTACCCGTGTGTGTTTGATACTACCAGATTTCGCTTCCACTGATTTTTACCTGATTTGGCTCTAAAACGTTCCCAACAAGAATCAGGCTCTTTCACTGGAGCAGGCACCTCGTTGTTTAGATGCGGAAGAATACCGTGTTACTTTTTCTGAGGATCACTTTAGCAATATTCTACTCACTAGTAAAACTCTGGCGTGGGTTAAACTAACAGGGCGCTTCGTAAGTTGCTGAGCGACAAGAAATATCTCTTCCACGAAACCTTTCGCTTTCTTTACCTGACAGCTTGTCTAAGACCAACTAGGTGCCATTTTCTCCAGAGATAAAATTCATCAACTGGGAAACTTCTTTGCGTCCGAGTGCTCAAATTGAGCTGGCAAATTTTTGTAAACTCTATTTCGCGCTTATCACAGGATATTCTTTTTACAGGATATGCAAGAAAAAGCTCGCTCTCACTGCAAAGTATTGCTTGATAAATTCCCAATCGGAACGTCCTCGACAATACCAAGAAGCTCGGTAACCACTCTAAAGTAGTGTTCACAGATCGGTACTGACTTGATGTAGACAGAAATGTTTGTTTTTTTGCTGGGCAAGTATAAATTTCTTACAGTTTACGCCACTCAGGAACCCTAACCTTACACACATTTTTCTGACTGAAATATGTCTAAGCATGATCTTTAGCCCGACTGAATAATAATAGTATACTGTTCCCACACACATAATACTTCAAAAATAGTACAGGAATTGGCTCTTTACTTGTTAATGCGAGTACTTTTTTTTCTCTTAAGAAAGAGATACTGCGCCAAAGACAGACAAGCACAAAAGGTTGTTAACACTCATAAGCACGCGCATGCACACTGATATACCCTCTCAACCAAGTAAAATCCCGGACAAACATAAGCTTACTCCCTTGTGCCTCTCTGTATTTGGCTCAGTATCTTTGTCTTTGAGATTATGAACTAACTCTACCAACAAGTGTTACTGAGCTCCCTTTTCTGTTGGTATGGTTGTTCTTATGCCTATTTTGAATGATTGATGCGGGGGGAGGGGGTGGGGTGTTTGCGCTATACAGTGAAATTTTACCGCGTGCTTCGTATTTGATTGCCGCCTGACTTCGCACTTTGATTTAAATGCTCAGGGCTCACCAACGACACAGCACATACTCTGACTAATGCATTAGACGTTACTCAATCACTATCACTTCAGTCGAGCTACTACCAAGAGTTTAGCTACAGGTCGGCAAATCTCCTCTAAATAAATTACACTTCCATTAGAAGGAACACGGACTTGGCAACAATACCCTTGGCAACAGAGGCTGATCATAGATTCAATTGGAACGAGCTTGTAGATTAGCCATATGACTTTTTAAGCGCCATTCTACACTTTCTCCATCGGCAAGCCTGCAACATACTACCCATGCCTGCTGCAAAGAAAGTTCATTTAAGTACGTTGATACATCTTCTCCGTAGGCGGCTGTGACGAAACATTTTATTGGCAAGTAGTTACACATCCGCCTGTGGATAAATCCCACTCGAACAGTCCTGCCTTGATTGAAGCTGTCTCATTATCACCAGTTTATACACGAGCGCAACGAGAGATTAAGAAATCAGTTACAGGAGCTGACGGGGCTGCGAATACGGGGTCGGCTAATTCTCCTGCGTCCAGCTTCCCAGCTTCTGCAAATTATACTTCCGGTGTCCGTCATTTCTCTCCCAGTTACGTCACTGAGAAACGTGCTTAACGAAATTGAGCCGGAAAATCTGAGAAGCTCCAGCGAATATACCACGGAGTCCGACCGCCGGGGTTCGCGGAACAAAAGCACTATGCGTTGGCGTGTGACGACAGAGGCTTGATGCGCAGACGAGTTAAGAAGCTTATTTCAAAGGGAGGCATGCACATCTACATTCGCGGCCAGCTGAATGATCAAAGCGATAGACGAGAAGTCTGTTTGCTTTTTGAAGCCGTGGCGAGGTAGCTCCTGCCCGATGGACAAGGTGCGTTCATCCACAGAGGCTGGCGCAAAACTATTACGCTATGCGTGCCTTGAGTGCGTGTGTGTATGTGTGAGCTAACGCTTATTTATTCAACTTTGTGAAGGTCTCTCTCAGGCGGATTTCCCGAGTATTTTTTGACGTTTATTTTAGGTTCTTCTAGCGAGATAAGATACTGACGCACGAATGATTAGAGGGACAGCGTCGGAGAGGGAGGGCTAACAAAGCTCTCCGAAAGATTAATAATTGAGCCCTCATTTGCATATCCCATGCTTCGTTGGCCAATCCGCCTGCAGACAGCCCTGCGCACGCCAGAGTTGGCAGGAGTGACGCTAGGTTTCGTTTATGTTTTGTTGGTGCATCGATTATTTTAATGACACAGCCAGCGGAACTACATGTACGTGTTTCCAGTGACGACACAACTGCATGGCTATTTCTTCACTTCCCATTGCTCTGCTTGTAATCTGCGATGGCTGCCTGCTTTCGCGAGATTGCAATAGGTTGCAATGGAGTGCAGTAGACTGCATGCTTAATCAGGCAGCATATCTTCAGAACAATTACTTAATCACCGCTCTGCATCTGTCGCTTTGGTGACAGTGGTCCAAAATACAGGCCATAGAAAATCGCAGTCTTTTGCTTTACTTGAGAACTTGCAGCTAAAGAGATGAACACGACGCAATGGAACCCACTTATATATATTTCTCGCCTAAAACAGTGCGTACTTCTCCTGAGGGAACACGTAGTAGAAGTCGAACGATTTTATAAAGCTATACAGATGATTTCGTTTCATAATCAGTCCAGTTATGAAGGAATGATCGAAAAGTACTTCCCAGCGCACGTTATCAGGGCCCTTCTGCGAACATAGATGAAGCAGCACGGCACTTCGGTCAGTAGGCCGCAAAGCGACTTCGTGGCTCGCACGAAAACGTTCTATTGAAAGGTTTACATTTTCTATTTCATTTTCTATTCATTTTCTAGTTTACATTTTCAATAAGTACAGGTGAGAGAGAGCGAACACCAGAACAAGAAGATACCGGGTTTAATTCGAGAGAAGGAAGGAGTGCGAGAACTAGAGGTGAGATGTCTGCAAGGTGACGTGAAAAGGAAAACCACCTATAGAAATGAGAAACCCAATCTTGCTGTCATAAAGTCACTGCAGAATGTTCCCGCTGACCTGGAAAAGAACTCATGTAAAACAGAGTGGGGATTTTCTAAAATTATGGTCAAGCACGTGCTTTTGACACAAGGCTTATGGGCTGCAACAAGGACGCATCGTTTCGCAGCTGCCTTCTCATCATTATCATCATCATCATCATCATCATCATTGTCTTCGTCATCGTCATCGTCGTCGCCGGCGTGTTTCATGTCCACTGCAGGACGACGGCCTCTCCCTGCGATCTCGAATTACCACTGTCCTGCGCCAACGGATACCAACTAGCGCCCGCGAATTTTCAAATTTCATCGCTCCACCTAGTCTTCTACCGTCCACGACTGCGTTTCTCTTCTCTTGGTACCCCTTGTGTGAACCTAATGGTTCAACCGTTATCTAACCGGTGCATTACATAACCTGCCCCGCAACATTTTTTTTTTCTTGATGTCAAATAGAATATCCTCTTTACCCGTTTGCCCTCTGATCGAAACCGCTCTCTTTCTGTTTCTTAACGTTATGCCTAGCAATCTTCGTTCCATCGCTCTTTGCGCGTTCCTAAACTTGTTTTCAACCTTCATTGTCAGTCTACAAGTCTCTGCCCCATACGTCAGCACATATAAAATACACTGATTGTACGCCTCCCTTTTCAATGATATTGGTAAGCTTCCAGTCATGAGCCGACAATGTCTGTCATATGCTATCCAACCCATTTTTATTCTTCTATGAATATCCGGCTCATGATCAGAGTTCTCTGTGACTAATTGAACTAGGTAGGCGTACTCCTTCACAGACTGTAGAGGCTGACAGGCGATCCTGAACTCTGGTTCCTTTTCCCGGCTATTCATTATTAGCTTTGTCTTTTGCATATTAATCTTCAACCCCACTCTTACACTCCCTCTCTTCAGGTCTAAAGAAAAAATAATCCGGTAGAACTTATTTCACAATGATTGTCAGCATAATATAATTAGAGCGGTGCAACGTATTGTCACAGTCGGGATGAAATCGCAGAAATGCTTGGAAGTTTGCGCATGATGAACCAGCTGTACGAAGAATCGAGGGGAAAATGTGACACTGTGAATACAGAGAACAAAACACTCGCAAAAGAAAACGCAAAGCTGCCTAAAAGGGTAGCGGACCTCGAGCAGTATTCTCGTACAAACAGAGATCAGGGGTGTGCCGTCCACACAGGGCGAGAATTGTGTCGCTGTTCTCCAAAAAATCGGCAACAAGATTGCCTGCCCTGTGGCACCATCTGACATAGACATTGTTCACCGCGTCCGTGCTAAGAAAGATAAACATATAATTGCACGCTTCTGCTCCCGCACTAAGAAGGCTGATTTCGTAAATAAGGCCCGGAAAGTGCGACTTAACACTACTACTCTTGGCTTCCCTCCGTCTGCAGAGGCCAAGCTCTTTATTAACGACCACTTAACACAAGACAACAAACGTCTGTTTGCTGAAGCCTTCGAACGGAAAAAGCAGCACAACTGGAAATTTCTATGGACGGACAACTGCCGCATCCAAGCACGAAAGACAGAAGGAGGCCGCGTGTACGTTATTTGTAGCACACGCGACCTTTCGCTAATCGCCTCGTAGCTGTCCAAGCCTTTTGTTTTCATATCTAATCAAATGAATATTCCAGACAATGTATTTTTCTTCAGAACTAAAACGTTCACTAAATAACAGCAGGCTCACCCATAAATCCCTGATACACTTCAACATACGTAGCCTCTCAAAGAACTATGATAGCATGATAGATTTCTTTTCTAATCTAAATAACCCTTTCTCTATCATTGGCCTCTCACAAGTATTGTTGACAAACGCTGACAGCAAGCTATTTGGTATACCCGGGTACACAATGGAAGTACGTGTCCGTAAGGATGTTCGGTATGGTGGTTCAGCAATTCTTGTCCAAGATAACCATCCATATAACCGTCCCCATGATCTATCTTTCTCTTGCCCTAACGTTGAATCTGTATCTTTTCTTTCAGCTAACAGTAGAAACACAATAATTGGGTTAGTATATCGTTCCCCATCATCTTGTTCTGCAAACTTTTGTTCTCAACTAGATGCTATCTTGAACATCATTGCAAACGAAAACAAAAATATCGTCATCCTCGGTGACATAAACATAGATATTACTAACCCCAATGATAGTCATTGCTCTAATTATACCAACTGCTATGCGGGATATGGCCTAGGTTCATTAATAACCGTACCCACAAGATGTCCACCGTCCCGATCTCACTCTTTAATAGATCATGCGTTTTCAAAAGAAAGAGAGAAAGAGAACGAAGAGAAAAAGCAGGGAGGTTAACCAGATATGAGTCTCCGGTTTGCTACCCTACACTGGGGATGAGGGATAGGGGTTAGAAAGATGGCAGAGAGGAAAATGCTCAAAAGGAAAAAAAGGAACACGCACACATGGAGACACACACACAAAAGGCGTTCCAGTTAAAGTCGGTCACACACTAATTTTCAGTTCCTTAAAAATACTGCCATTACGTTACATGCTCCAGCTCAAATTGGTTTTACTACTATAACGCACACTAAATCATGCAATAATTTTAGATGCCTTTAATAACTCTGCTCTTACCAACAATAACTATACAAGACTTTCCTCTAACAACCATTTTTTACACCGTCGTATAAAGGGTAATTATAGAATGTTCACTTCCCTTTTTACGGCCATTAAATATAGGAACAAACTACCACCCCATATAAAAGCCTGCCGCACAACATTAACATTCAGAAGAGATACGAAGAAATATTTACTAATGACACTACTGGCTACTGATTCATTACTATAAGTATATATTGTGTACAAATTTATTTTCCAGTTTTCAATGATTCTGTATTTACCTAATATATCGACAGCTTTTATTTTTCTTTATTCTATATCTCCCTTTGTCTTCATTTTTCTCCTTTGTTTAGGCGTTTTAAATTTTTTGTTGCATAGTCCATATAACATTTGTACTTTGCTTATTGTAAGCATATATTTGTTTCTAATTATCTGTTACATTAACCTCGTGTTCATTGGTACGTGTCATTCCTATGTTTCCATAACGCGTAAATTACTACATATTTACTTATTCATACGCTGTATCGGTTTCATTTGCTTGTGTTTTAAATTTCAATTATTGTAAGCACCTTTTTGTATTTGTTTACTTGCTTCATTAACTTCGTGTTTTCTGATGTCTGTCGCTGCTATGTTGCCATATTGTATTTGTGCCTGCATTGTTAAATTACTTATAGGAGCTCGGTCCCCCTTGACAGTTCTTGTAACTCCGGGACCTCCTTCTGTACTAATGATAAATTATGAAATAAAATAAACGCCAAGAAAATGAGGAAGACCAATTTCTGCTTTCTTACTGGCCACTTCGCGCGTATTCCTGGGCTTCTTTTACGCTCAGAAAAACACTTTTATGTAGAAAGTATTGAACAAGACGAAGCTGCATCAGGAGTTTTTCATGTCGCTCTGCAATTTTCTCATTGGAACTTTTCATCTAATCTGAATATTTGAGAAGTGTATTAATCGATTAAGACTAGTTATCTAATTATGCACGAATGCAAAACGCAATTTGAGTTTCTCCAAGTGACGGCAAACAATATATTCAGCTACGTGGCATTAGGATATTTTTAAACTCTGGCTGAACTTAGCTTCAACAACCTGTATAGATTTGTCAATGTTTATGTAGGCCTTTTAGGCGTCTTTCCATATCCTAAAAATCATTACCTCGTCGCTGGGTTCGGGATCGCAGACACAGACCATCCTCGTTACGTTGCGTGGACGCTGTGTGTGCGTTTTGTATGAAAGGACTGAGTGTCCGATACGCAACCGAGTCCTCCAGGGGCGTGTGACGAATGGAGTACACTAAGCATTCTTGTTCCCGAATGATTGCAAGAATCGACTTAAGACAAACTGGGCACTAAGCAGCCAAATTTTACGTAATTCAATACAAACACCAGAAAGCTTAGGACTGACCGTCCGTTAACACATACGAAAGATGTAAAAACTAACCAGACCGCCTTCTCCACCTCCACTCTGTTTAAGTAGCGATAACCGAGACCTTAGAAGGAGATGAAGCCACCAGAAAAAATAAATAAATAAAAAGGGCTTGCCTTGCTCCAGCTGACCCCTTGTTATCTCTGAAAATATCCTAATCTTATAGCACCGCCTAATTTTGTGCCATCCTCTAGTGCACTTCCTTTCTCGTGAAACCCATTCTTCAACCTGAATAGAGAGCCGTTTATCTCCTTGCCCATTTTATGTGCCACTTAACTCACTCCATTTCTTCCTATGTCAATTATGATATCGGCTATGTAAATTTGCTCTCTAATTCACACCGCTGTCTTCCTGTTCTTTAACCTTACTCCTACATGTTTCATTCCATCGCTCATTGCTTGGTCGTTAACCCTTTGCCTCCCACAAGCGTTTCTCAAGTTCTTTTTAGTTATTATCTAACTTTCTGCCCACATCTTAGTACCACTTGAATATAATGATTGTTCAATTTCATTTTCAAAAATAGCGGTAGCTTGCCGGCCATGACTAGGTAATGCCTACCTTATGCGTTTAAACCTAACATATTCTTCTATAAACTTTCTTATCAAGTTCTTAGACAAAACAAGTAAATGATGCATATTTATATCGTGATAAATGTCTTATTTCTCTACGCATACA
The DNA here is from genome assembly GCF_050947875.1 of Dermacentor variabilis. Lineage (NCBI taxonomy): Eukaryota > Metazoa > Arthropoda > Arachnida > Ixodida > Ixodidae > Dermacentor > Dermacentor variabilis. Next base: position 116,225,977 of record NC_134569.1, on the reverse strand, counting down.
CCTCTCGATCCCATTCTTTCCTCAACAAGCACCATATACCACCTTAGTCATAGTGATATTGCTGTGTCGACATCTCATACGCTAAATCTTGATGTTTGCATTTTGGCATAACTGCTGAACAATGGAACAAATAAGCACAATAAGCACAAACAAATAAGCATATTGCTCTTCAAGGCGCATCACACAAACGATGGCAACGGGCGCATCAGTATATTGTCATTAGCCCAATGACTTTGCATTTCATTCATGAAATAATTTGTTTGTTTTCTTTTTAATGTTCAGTATATTAAATGTATAGGCTGTTCGAGCTTCTCCTTGGCTTCCCAATTACTGGTTTACATCTGTCTTCTCGCACTCTTGAGGTTCGCCCACGCTATGAAGCATGATCATGATTAATACCGTTACTTTGGCAACCATAATTTCAATTGTGGGGAATAAATGAATGCACTGCTGCAGGCAATAACCGATTGTTTGCTCGCTCCCAGTGGTTCTTACACTGACACAAACTGACCTTCAGACTGGCGGGAAATGAGGACCACGAAGGGAAGTCATATTAATACGAAATATACTGGAACCCACCGCTATTGGGGTGTGATATAAAGCCTCGGCAGCCGCAATGTCATGGGAGCGTAATGCAATATAGCTCGCATACCTTGTTATTGGTGAACATTAAGGGCTACGTGATGGTGAAATTTATTTCTGCGCACTTATTCACTTCATCTGTCAAAACCTTCTGTGCAGATTCGATACGTAAACCTTACCATTAAATAGTAAAACTCATCTGTTTGTAGGCAACATTTCAACACAGTTCAATAAAACGGCCTAAAAGGTTTTGGTAAACGCCGGGGGATTTCGTGTCCTCGTCAAACATGTGCGCCCTAGAATTTTTACGACATGCACCATCACTCCCCCGTAGACATTTCTCAGTGCCTGAAGTCGCACATAGCAATTGTTTAGCATTCTTCAGAATTAGCGAGAGAAAAGAAATCAACTTTATTTCCTACGTTTTGACTATTTGTCTAACATGTTCCAGGCAGCACGAGCCCAAGAGATATAGGCTGACGGTCTGAGGCCAAGTTATAGAATTTGTTTTAATTTTCTGTCGTTTATTTGAAAGAATTCTTTGGCAGAAGTATCGCGCCATTAAATTCGGCAAATGGAAGAACAACTGTATGCAGTGCAGCGCCGGCATAACGCTTTTTCGCTAGCACTGCGCAAAGAAACTCCAGCCTCAGCACATGTAACACCGTGACCAGTACGAGAGAGCTATACTATACGCCTGGTAGTGCTCAAGGCTAATCAAATAAACCTCTTAGACACATACTTACGGACAGGATACTAAATAAGCTACCTGTATCCTGGACCGATGACGTAACCTTTCAGCGTCTGATATCTGCATCCAGATTTGCAAGGAGGCCCTGTATTAGAGTGATATATAAGAAAGCTGATCGCGTTGTCTGTCACCCATCAAGACCTGCGAAGTAAAGACGCTTTAACAGTGCTCTCTTTTTATTAGAAGGATGCAAGAAATAAAAAGAAATAAAGAACAAACAAGATCGCGCATAGGAAAAAATAGCAGTTGCCGAGCGCAGTAAACACACATGCAATTGGCCTTAAATGTACGTCATTAATACCTATGAAGCTCCTCCCTTTGTTCTCACAGCAGCTCCTTCCAGCTAAAAACTTTGTGCTGCGTGAAGATCATAGAGAAAATGCTTTGCTCGTTTAGTAATACATGGCGTCAAAGACGCCATGTATTACTAAAAAAGTGGCCAGGCAAAGTACAAATGTTATATAGACTATGCAACAAAAAATTTGAAACGCGTAAAAAAAGGAGAAAAAAGAAGACAAAGGGAGATATAGAATAAAGAAAAATAAAAGCTATCGATACATCCCATCCCATGTTTGTGTTCTTGGGAGCTTAGGGATCTACAGCTTTGCTTTGTAGCATTTTGTTTTGTTACTGATGAAACGTAACCATATATCAACTGCTCCCGAGAGCATGTCGCAAAATAAGCCATATATATAAGACTGTGCCCACAATATGGCAGAAACAAGCAGAAAAGAAAGCTTACAAAAGAATACCGTGACTGTTATGGATTTGGTTCTACCCCCAGCGTCAATATTCACCAGCTGCCACAACCGATGTATTTATGCCCTCGTGTTCGAGGGAAGGCAGTAAATTTATGGGAAAGGAAACATGAAGCGTACTTAAAAGGAGACGTCGTAACGAGTGGTTTGCTTCACAGACTTCACAATATCTTGAAGGGGCAGCGCAAAAAGACGATGACAGAAGGCAGGAACACACAGGACAGCGCTGACCTTCGCAATAATCTTTTCACGTGCTTTAGCACAGGTCCTTTGTTCAAAAGCGCTAACACATTCGCTTAAAAGCTCCCTCTCGGGTCACGTAAGCACTTCCTTCGAAAGAGCTGCCTCCACCTTTTTCATTCTATGACTTTGTATCGAGCCGGTGCACTTTCTCCTAAGGCATGCGTATTCGGGAGTGGCAATTACTGTACAGCTCGCTTGAGCTGCCGTTTCGCAGTTGCTATAGCGAGCCACTCTAACAATTGCGCCAAACGCGTATACGATAAAGATAGTAAACAAAGCTGAATGTTTACCTATTATTGACTAATGATAGAACTAATGTGGGTGAGGATAAAAGCTAAGGAAACTTTGAACGCATACACTTTCGACGGAAATTTGAAGGGATTATTTCTATATTTTTTTTTCTCCTTTTCCTAAGAAACGTAGTCGCAGAAACGAGCACAAGATATCCGCGGATTACCTACATGTAAGCCGTGCCAGTTATTTAACCCTTTCGGCCCTGGTGTCCTATAAAAAGGACACGAAGAAGAACGGCTACAAGTCATGATTTAACTGCTCAAGAATCTGAAACAAGAACTGAGCTGACTCCCAAGACATCCCCACAAGCATAGACATCACTTTCTCCTTCGTCTTCCTCCTCGTAAGGCCGACAGTAAACAAACAAAATGGCGGAAGGCGGTAACGGCGGCTGCAGTGGCAAGCGCAATTTTTGTTATTTTTTACTCCATACCTACGAGCGTGTTCGAGATTAGAATTTTGTAGGTGTTTTCTAAGACATTCAAGGCTTCAACAGTTGCACAAAGTTTTCTCTCTGGCTAGTACATTTGCCACAGCACGCCGCGATGTGTGTGTCCTATATATAGGACACCAGGCCTCAGTGGTTGTAAACCATCGGCGCGTGTTGAATGCAAAGGCAGAACTTTTTTTTTTCGGTAATGCCTATTTTCTTCATGTTTTTTATTGCAGAGGCCAGAATTCCGACCGGATTGTTTTTTTCAACTACAAAGCGACCTCGATTAAGACATCTACGTCTAGAGGATCCAGATGTCATGTTTGCTGCACTAAAGGATGGTGACATGTCCGAGGTCGAAGAGGCAGAGGATGACGTGGATGACATGGTTGAGGCTCTTGAAGACGTTTGTGAAAATGAGTGTGATGCACTAGAGGAGCTCTGGGCGGCCTCCAGCGATGAAGAAGTTGACAAAAAAACACCGGAGGACAGGTCGTGGCCCAGGAGAGCTTTCAATAAGCTAGCAGCCACATATCAACCTCAATCATCTGGTGACGAGAATGAGAATGATCTTGATGGTCTACCGACCCCGTATGAGTATTTTTCTCGGTACGTGCCGAAGAGTGCCTTTGTTGATCTTGCCGAGAAAACAAACATGTATTCTGTTTCTCAAGAGGGAAAATCCGTTGAAACAAATGAAGAAGAAGTCAGAAAGCTGGTTTCACTGCATCTAGCGATGGGTGTCTTTCGTTACCCACGGCTGCGCATGTACTGGAAGCCGTCACTCAAAACTTAGCTTTTCTCAACTGCGAACATGTCACGAAACCGGTTCGAGAAGCTCAGAAACTGCTTACACATTGTTGACGTGAACGGAGACCACAACAGCAATGATCGTCTCTGGAAGGTCAGAACACTTTTGGACGCATTTCATGAAAGATGTCTAAACCTGACTTTAGAGGAGCATCTTTGCATCGACGAGCAAATTATCCCGTTCAAAGGACAGCTAGACATAAAACAATACATCAAAGGGAAACGAAATCCGTGGGGAGTGAAAGTTTTCATGTTGTGCGGTGCCTCGGGAATTATCTACGACTTCCTCATTTATCAAGGCTCAACCACTGAACTTGTTCCAGCAGACAAAAAGGACTTCGGAGTGACCGGAGCATTCGTCCTCCATCTTGCGAGGCGAATACCGGATGGTACTGGCCACAAGCTTTTTTTTAACAATTATTTTACGTCCTTGCCAGTTTTGCGGGTGCTTCGTGACAAAATATATATGCTGCTGGAACAATCCGATCAAACCGGACCGAGAAATGTCCGTTCAAGCCAGAAGGCCAAATGAAGAAGGAGGGAAGGGGGTCCTCTGACTGCCTGGTAAGCAGCGATGAGAAAATCATCATCACGAGATGGCTGGACAACAGAGCGGTGACCCTAGCCTCAAATTTCCTAAGCATTGATGACGAGGATGAGGTGTCACGATGGAGCAAAGCAGACGGGAAATATGTAAACGTGAAACGTCCCGCAGTTGTCCGCGAGTACAACCGAAGTATGGGAGGCGTAGACAAGACAGACTTTCTGATAAGCCTCTACCGAACATTCATTCGCAGCCGAAAATGGACACTGCGAGTTATCACGCATTTTATGAATCTGTCCGTGACTAACTCCTGGCTTGAGTACAGGCGTGACGCTGAAGTTCAAGGGCTAAGGGACAAGATGGATTTGCTTGAATTTACACTAAGTGTCGTGGAAAGTCTAGCAAAAGCTGGTTCTCCTGATCTGCCACGCAAACGTGGAAGGCCATCCTCCTCTCCCCTGCAGCCACTCAAAAGGCAAAATTGAACAGCCCAGCGACCAGTGTACGACGTGAGATATGATCAAGTCGGGCACTGGCCGCTCATGGCCGAAGACCAACAGCGATGCAAATTGGAAGGATGCAAAGGAAAACCAAAAACCAAGTGTGAAAAGTGCAACGTCCACTTGTGCATATCAAGCACAAAGAACTGTTTCTAGACGTTTCACACGCACTAATCAATGTCCAGTATTAGCGGCACCTCAAGGCAAGCAGCATGTTTGTTTTCAATATTTGAATATTTGTAAAAGCGTGAAAATAAACAGTAACGCCAAACATTGCTTTTTTCTTCTCTTGCAACCACTAAGCCCTGGTGTCCTATATATAGGACGCGGCGCCATCTTTAAAACTAAGGGAGTCCTAGAGAAATTTTTTGTGTTAGTGTGTTCCTTGGGTGACAGTGAAGCAAAATATCACTACAGAAAAATTCCCAAAGAGGTAAAATAAATTCAGGGCTGAAAGGGTTAAGGCACATAGCTTGAATGAGCCCGGATTCGTCACTCACTTCTGGCCCATATGTATAAGAAACCAGCGCGTTCAAATACCCATGATGATAGTTTGCAGAAGTCGACGGCGAGAACAGGAACTCGCGCGTGGATATCGCTTGTTTTACTTGCGGCAGTCAAAGCGTTCACCGAAGGGCCACGAACCCTTGTGGTATGCGGGCTTGCAGCAATCACTGGAGCGCCCTATGCGCACGACCGGTTCATTCTACAAATGTAAAGAACGATTCAAAAGCAGCGCGCATGAGTTGAGAACATCACATGCATAAAGATGTATATGAGGCGTGAGGTGTGCAGCCCTAGGGCACGGTATTAAAGAGCTCATTGAATGTGAATGAAACCCCTAACTCGTGCAGGAAGTGTTGCAAGGCTGAGTAATGACAGTCATTTTCAATACGTCTGCTGAAGTCAGCGGGGCGGTAACTGTGAATACCAGACCATCTGACCAAGGACTCCAGGATATATACGATAAGCTAACATATGCTCCTGAGAAGATTTGCATATTCATGTTGTCGAATATGTCAATGGGAAGTGCATAAAACTGGAAGCACCGCAAAGAAAGGACAAGCACGATTGGAGAAAACGAGTAGCTTACACGTCTCCTCAGTCATTTGCAAGATTTGTTTGCAGTTTCGCATCTGCAACTTCTTGGCGACCCACAGCGTGAACTTTCATTTTCAAAGGAAGAGCTCAGTTACAGAAATGACACTTCTTCTACATTTCCGTTATTTCTTTTTTCTTCCCGGTTGCTTTATGCTCGCCGTTTTAGGACCTGTCTTCCGTAAACTGAATGCACTCTTTCATGTCCTTGTAGTGAAAAGCTTGCAGGAGCACAGCCATACACGAGAAAATTTCCGTGCTTACTATTACATTTTCTGTCTGCCGACGAGTTTTCCACCAACATTGAATAACCTTTCTTCAGGCTTTTGTATTTATATATCAGCAGTCTTTCCTCAAAAGCGAAGGTACCATTTCTGTCCGTTGCTCTATGTTAACGATGAATACAAGCTGGTGCACTAAAGTTATAATATACCTCCAACATAAATAGTGTTCCGCGGTTGTGCATTTCATATAGGCTTCAATTTAGTGAGTTTAATTCTCGTTTTCTTTTCAGTTACGTGTGACTCTGTACATTAGAAATTGAGCAGAAGCAATCACAAGGACGTACGCAGGATCCTACACCTGTCTAGAACATGTAACTACGCGAGTGATACCTAATGCAATACTTGTTATCATACCAACCCGATGAGAGAATTAGCGCGTAAATTACGAACCAATTTGTCTTTTCTCTTTTCGTTGACCTGTACATGCGTTTGAGTACGCTGTCAAATCTCGCTGTCCTTGCTTGCACGATGGCAAAAAAAGCGAACATTACCAAATTCGATGTAAGTTACGAATGAAAGGCTACGAATGAAACGAAGACTTCTGTACAATATGATTACGACGAGTGTATGACGACGATGGCGTGACAACGATGGCGTGAATACGATGGCCTGACAATAATCTGATGACAAAGGTGGAATGATGATAGCACGACCACAACATTATGGCGATGACGCTGCTACAGCACATGTGTGAGAGCGACTACTTGACGGCGACACTATGACGCTAATAGAATGACAAATGAGGCACACACATCACTGAATTGCAACAACATCGTTAGAATAGACTGACAAAGAAGGAACGACTCTGATAGAAAGACAAAGGCACGGTGCCATGACGAAATTGGGATAACCTTTACGAATTGATTGGAAAGGCTGAAGGCACAAATTATCACCACTTACTTTCCACCACCGCTTCCCTGATTGACAGAGTAGAACTCTGCGATTACAGCAAGACTTCTTAGCTATACAGCATAAGCAGCGACTGAATTTCTTGCTTCTTATAAGACAATGTAAGCGCCAGCGCTTTCTTCAACGAAGACGCAATTTCGGACAATTTCACCAAAACGAATAACAAGGAAAGAGATCTTGGTATGTGAGGAAACCCCGCTGTCCCGCTGATTCAGACATTACGCACGCTGTTCGTTATTCCTGCAGGAAGAAAAAAATTATTTGCTGTTAGCCAGGCACCGAAAAGTTACGACGTATGAAGGTGAATGAGTTCTTCAACAGAGAGAAACTGTGAGACACACTTTCTTGCTATAATAAAGACCGTCCTCTAAGAAAACACAAATGTTAGGAATATTAAATAAAACAAGTGGGCTGCTTGTAATGATACATGATGACAGCAAGGCACAAATTCTTAGCGAGCTGCTGAGATATTACATTAGTGCGTTATGGACGCAAACTTGGCAACGCAAATTGCTTCAAGGATTTATTCTCTAAGCTGGCAAGCCGCATATATCTTTCAAGTCAGGTTGTGCAATATGCTATAAATCGGATGACCCATATTTAGTGTCCTCGGAATATATCCACTTACACTGACATTTGAAACGCCACCGAGTAGGTTCTATAACAATAACGTTGAACTTTGTTGTTGCAGAAACAATTTACAGATTACGTGCCTCTCAAATCAACACATTGCAGGGCAGTTACCGCAATTAGGCACATCGAACCGGACACCGGTATGTTAGAATGAAATGACTTATCAGCTGCTCGTTTTAAATATACAGAATACTAATAAATTGCCTGTGGCAGCTGCCGCAAGTATACTCTTTGAACTGAATTCCTTAAAAAAGTGAACAATACTTGCAAACTATGTCTAAATGCATAATTGCCTAATAACAAATTATCCCTAATCGTTTCTTAACACGTCACTTTACGGCGCATATTGCAATTAACGAATTGTCACGAGCCGGTTTTGGTGGGAAAATCTACTTGAAGCAAGTACAGAAAATGACACTAGTTTCAAAATATGCGTCTTCAAATTTGCGGTAAAGTGCACTGTATTTCCGTTTAAAAAACGTTGTTCTACGCATTGAACCATAGACAAACTGGAACGCAAGTGTATTTCGTCGAATACTGTGGGAATGTATTTTTCGGAATTGGTGTCACACTGAGAATTTGTTCCCAGGACACACGCATTGCTAACTTACTGGCTGAAATTCGTTTGCAATATGTTAAGGTAACTACGTCAAAAATTTATAGTAAATATGGTAGTCAGTCAATCATTCATTCCTATTTCTCATGCAAGTAATGCCCTTCTCTTCGCGTAATGCAGCTGTAGGAGTAGAATTGTGCTAGTTCGTAAAGTTCAATGCAAAAAAGTATGTGCAATATTGTTAATAAGGAGACACGGTAGGTCCCGACTGCGGGACCAGAAAAACCAGGCTCCTCGCGATGATGTATGGAATTTCCCAATTTTTGTCATGGCTGCTCGTTGAAACCACATCATATGGCATTCTGTTTATTGCTAGCGGAAGCTGAAACGCTACAGCGCATTCCACGTACCTTATACGCACAGAAACGCCACAAAACTGTCACCTGGGCGCAGGACCCATGCGAAAGTAAATGTTTATAAAATTTGTTCTCTAGGTATGAAACAGAACAACAATTGCTGCAAAAAAATTAAAAATTTTGGATACGCAAGTATTCAAACACATTTCTGTCACCGTTATGACTTATGCCGTTCAACAGTAATTGAAGCAACAGTAACTTGAAGCAAAATATTTCCCTATATAGACAGACTTCACTTCCAGATGGCACGGGGAGTATAGTGTATGCTGCAAGTGATATATCTTAGACTGCCTTAACAGAAACCGGCGCCGCAAATGAAAAGGAAGGCGAGTAGGCGTATGTGGTAAATTGGAATTAGTTTTACATATTGCGTGTATTGAGAAAGGAAACAACAGCTCCCAATACAGGATGGAAAATGCAAAGAAATTACTGCGGGAATTAGTTTGAGGAGTCGCGAAGAACTAGTTAGGCCATTTGAACTTGTCGATTGCGAATTAAGCGCTAGAGCAGTGCATATCATCTTAGACTTGAAAATAAATTATTATTGCAATAGGAATTATATGGACACCCCAGGCGCATTGCCGTCGTCGTCGTCACTGTCAGAGTCGTCGGGGTGTTCCGTATGACGTTCGAGTGCGAGAACAGTGATTAGGTCTCATGGCACACAATGGAAACACGTGCTGCAAACGTTACAGGAAGGGAAGAAAAAAATAATTTGCATAGGTGTCGAGAAAAAAATAATTAGAGCAAATATGAAATTATGAGCTAAACAAATAAATATACTTCCTCTCTTCTGCATTGGAAACTGTTCATGCATTTACGAGTTTTGGTGTCTTTTTTTTTGGAAAAACAATGTCCTTCCATCATCTTGTCGATCACCATCATCACCAAACTTTCTCAAAACATTGGTATATTTTTCTGTAAGCACGGCGGCCGCATTTCTATGGGGGCGAAATGCGAAAACACCTGTGTACTTAGATTTAGGTGCACGTCACATAAATCCCAGGTGACCAAAATTTCCGGAGCACTCCACTACGGTGTACCTCATAATGAGATCGTGGTTTTGACACGTAAAGCCCCATAACTTAATTAATTACATTTTTTTTCTTCAATGGACACCTTGCTCTCTCTAACGCAATGGTGTTATTGTACCCCTCGTGGTACACCTTCACTCGGGCTGACGAGTTTGTGTCTTTTTCAAGCAGCACTGGTCTGTGATTTGTGCTGTTGTCCCAGCTGTAGCAGTTTCTTGAGGGTGGCACTCGTGCTGCATTTCTTGTTTCCATTTCGGTGTTTACTCTGTGAAGCGCCGTCGAACGCTCAAGTCGTGAACCTATCTGGGTGGGCTGTCATAGTGGCAATATGGTCAACAATTCATGACATATCTAAATTGCTCTCATGTGCGCTCACGCAGAAAGCTTAGTCATTGCAATTGCTCTATTCCTTGTCCCCCTTTGCACAATTCTACCAACCTGACGTTCGCCGGACTTAATTCTTTTGCTACCTTTCTTTTTTTTATATATTCACATTACATGAAAGGAAAGGTTGACGCCTTTAGGTGGCACCGGCTACTGCTAATCCCTAGGCAAAGAAGAACATTCTTTCTGAATTTGTAACAAAATGCAGCACTAAGAAATATCATAACAGTCAGTAAGCAATATCAAGAAGCTCTGTATATGAGTCAAGGATCCCACAAAAGGTTAACATGTGCACAGTTGCATATGTAAACACACGTGCTTCGCATTATTTGAGAACACAAATAAGTTCCAAAGGTGAAGTTCACTTTCACGGACGAGTGCGCTGACCGTAAGTGTACCCCATACATAACATACGACATAACCTTTTAACGAGCTTACTGCCCAACCTTGGTTATGCGCCTTCTGCTTTTTACGCAGGAGAATAATTTGCAAGAACAGATACTTGTAGTAGTGCACATCTTAAAAAAAAAGCTTCCTTATTCTCTTGAGGAGAAAGTGTTCCGCTTAGCTTTTGCTGTATAAGTAGGACTTCCAGTTGAAGATCCAATATTTTTGAATGCGTATTACTCGCGCTCCTCTTAGCAACATTTTGAGCAAGTCGCATAAGAAGGAGAGGGCTTGATCTCATTAGGGGGAAGCTACATAACTTTTGGGTGTGAGAAGTCAACAATCTATTGGAACTACACCACGCGCACGGGCTCAATGCTGCATGTTCTGTGCGGATCAAGTGAGCAGCCAACACTGGATTATTCTCGAGAACTGACTTGTATAGATTCTGTGTCCTCTTAGCCAAATGAAACAAGCAGCGAGAATGGGAAAATATTTCAGCATAAAAGTGTAAAGTAGCTGGCTAGTTCGTCCGGGCTCATGTCGTAGGCTAAGAGCGTTTCGTTTTTATTCTCTGTACGACAAATGACCATTGCCCATGACGGCATGCTATCCCGGATGAGTCTCCTAAAGCGATGTTTAAGCGCAACAGCTCATGGCGCAACACCAAACGCTATTTTCGTCTATTTGGCATCAAATGATTTATTATTCTAGAGGAACGGAACCACGAAACTTATTTCATTGAATCTCGCATGGAAAGCTATGCGCCAGAACATCAACGTGGAATCACCGATTTCAATGTAGTACTCAGGAAATATTAACCAGGCCTGTGCGTACACTGCAAAAAAAAAAAAAAAAAATACGCCATGGTGAACTGGCGTGCAAGCTTCAAGGTGTCGTCAGCTGTCTTTCCTTTTTCAGCCTATTCTGGCTTACCAAGATATCAGTTAAATTGGTCTCGTTACCGTTGCAGAAGAGTAATAATACGAATAAAGTTTAGCTTGATATTATTTAGCGTCATTTTAAACTGCTCTCGCTGGCCTTTCCACATTCGAAAGCCGTTTCTTGCTTTAATGACTACATTTCAGAAATCACGTCTGTTAAGAAATCACAGAGTTAGGCGATGCTTTATGCATTCCGCTCTACGCATTCTGCGTCTACCCAAGTCTATGCATTCCACTATACGAAGGCGCTCTAAACCTTTTTTTTAGATAGTGGTCTCAACAGGAACAGTATATTGTGTAGCATGTTTACGTTGTGGTGTTGTTTTTTCTTTTTGTGTGTGTGTCTTTACTATATCCCGTCAGATGAACTATTATCTTCTGGTTCTTTGGGTTCGAGCTGAATCCAGGAAAAAAAGTATCCGAGGAGCAGTAACGGAAACATGAGCAGACTTTGGGTGGTCTTTTAAGAGATGGCAAAATAACTGGTGACCCACTGCACCGTTTCAAAAGACATGTTTATGTCATCACCATGTGCCAAATGCTCACCATATCGTGTTTGTAGTTTGGAGGAAAAACTGGTTTGTCAGTGTCTGCAGAGGACTTTCTACAGCAATTTTAGTGCGTTCTGTGAAGATAATATATAAAATTGTAAGGTGTTAGAAAAAGCTTGGAGCGATATTTTGGGTCTCATTCGACTCTCGGTAGAATCTTGCGGCAGTGCTCACGAAATTGCCCTGACAGCAAGGATTACGACTTACGACAGGCAATGTCGCCAGAATGTGGTTTGTCTTAATTTGCGAGCAACTCTTCATTGGATGGCACAAAAATTTTCAGCTGTTTATTCTCTGGTCCATGGAATCTTACGGCCAAATTGAATGAATAATACAGGCTGCACCAAAAAGGAGAGCTTGTCCACCGATCTACTAGCCTTGTTTTATATCATATGTCGTTCGGGATATTTATGGTGAGTAATTACCGCACGGGGAGTTCTGTGCCACTTCCGGCGGGAGTGCCAATTTACCTGCTATAACAATAGTTCTAAGCACAGTGTCGACATTGTAAGCAGTGATCGTATCGCCGCCTTTTCAAGTGGTGCGTTCACGGCTGCAGATTTTTCAGCAGTCAATTCCTAAATGTTTGTGCTCTTGACACAACGTGTTCCTTTGTTACGCGCGGGAACTTTGTCACAAGTTATGCCTTTATTTATGTTTTTGTATATGGTTAATTTTCTTACAGCTGTGAGCAATTGATTTTTCATATTCAATACCAGGACAGGTAATATATTATTTACCAGTTCCACGCTGCCGCAAATATTTCATTCTGGAAAATAACGCCTTCTTTTGTTTATGTTATCGCCGCTTGTATTACTACCTTTATTTATTCTCGCAGCAGACATCCACTTTCTGGAGGACGATGCCAATCCGCGCTAGCTTTCATGCTTGAAACGGCTGTAATATCAGCGCAGGAGAGAAATAGAGGAAAGGGGAAAGGCAGGGAGGTCAACCAGAGGGTAAGATCCGGTTCGCTACCCTGCGATGGGGAAAGAGGGGTGGGGGCAATGAAGTGATAACAACGTGTAACAACATGGAGATGAAAGAAATGAGCACAGACATACAATCACAGTTGGTCACTGTCGCCGCACACTGTCACCGCACAGCACAGTAGCACTTGCAGCACTATCATGCTACAACCACTTGTCCAACTCTGTCGCCCTCAAAAACTGCAACAGTGCCCTCGTCGCCCTCTGCTGCGATGGCTTGCGATGGCGGCATTTCAAAATAAGTTCCTCTGTGAGAGGTCTTCGGTCAAAGCGCGCTATCGTGTTTGCAAGCGATCGTCTCTGTAAATTATAGCGAGGAAAGTCACAGAGAAGGCACTTAGGAGTATCCTCGTTACCACAGTCCTCACACGAGGCGTCGTAGGCCCATTCGATTTGGAAAGCAAAAGACTTGGTGAAAGCCACTCCTAGCCATATTCGACAAAGCGTAGCTTCGTGACGGCAGCGTCCAGCTGGAATTCAAAGGCGTAGAGAAGAGTCTAGGTTGTGCAACCGGTTGTTTCAAAAACTTCCTGCATTCCACAAGGAGAACGTGATGTCTCGGTTGAGCATTCGAAGTATTCTTGCGGCACCTGTCCTTGATAATGGTATCGGCTCCTCTTCGTCGCCTTGAAGAGCCGACCGAGCAGCATTATCGGCGTGTTCGTTTTTTATGACACCGCAGTGACTTGGAAGTCACTGAAATGTCATGTGGTGTCCTTTCTCAGTCAAGGTATTGATTAGTTATCTAATCTCGTATACCAGTTGTTCGTGTGGTCCACGCCGCAGGTCTGATGGCAAAGACTGCAGTGCTGCCTTCGAGTCACTGAATATTGACTATCTTCGAGGTTGTTCTTAGCTGACGAGACGAAGTGCAGCCCGAAGAACTGCAAGTTCCGCAGCCATCGGTGTCGTTGGGTGACATGTCTTGAAACTGGTGATGGTGGCTGTCGCTGGGAAAACCGCGGCTCCAGAGGAACACTGGAGAGTTGTCGATCCATCAGTATAAATATGTACGTGGTCGGCGTACCTCTGGTGCAAAAGGAGCACAGTTAGTTGTTTAAAAGCAGGTGACGACAGCTCAAAGTTTTTCCTGATTCCTGGTATGGTGAGGTTCACTGCAGGTCGAGCCAAACACCAGGGATGAATCGATGGCTTAGTTGCGGGGGTGAATCCTGATGGAAGGCAGGTGTAATAATCCGAAATCGTGGTACAAAATGATGCCTGCGGCCTTTCTGACGGTAGTGTTGCCAGATGGTGGGAAAGGGCATGGGAAACGTGCCTAATGTGCACTCCCAACACTTCCACCGCAATGTGTGTTTGTATGGGTTGGTCCGAGGCGATTGCAATAGTCGCTACGGTCGTTGTGCATTTTGGCAAACCAAGACAAACACTCAGAGCCCGAGCTTGAATAGCCTGTAGAGCATGAAGATTTGTCTGGCAAGTGTTGGTCAGTAGGGGCAAACTGTATCTCAAGAAGCCCATAAAAAGAGCCCAGTACAGTTCCAACATTGCATGCTCGGATATTCCCCAAGAATTTCCGCCCAGAAACTTGAAAAGCTGGGAAATTCCTGTCAGACGCTGTTTCAAGTAGGTCACGTGTGGGCTCCATGAGAGATCTCTATCAATCATTATTGCAAGAAATCTGTGAGTCTTCTCGTAAGAAATTATGTGGCCATTTATTCAGATGGCGTAGGCTGCCATTGGTTTGCGCCTTACAACAAAAGTACAGTAGAATCTCCGCAAACAAAGCCACCTTAACAGAATTGTCAGGTAATCGGCTTTCATTTGGTTGGTTTCACGTTTCGTTTCCGCAAAAGAACTCCAACTTATCGTCATCGAAATGTGCTCAACTCCCTGTAAACAAAATTACACAAGAAACTTCGGAATAAACAATTAATTAATTAATTACTATTCACAGAGAAATAAGTTCATATCTTCTTTCAATAACTGTTTTGTGTGAAGAAAGTAATTCTTTATTGACGCGCCGCATGTGCCGAGCAAGCGAAGGCAGCAATGGAACAAGAGGAGTGCCGAAATGTGACTGCTGCGAAGAATTCCGGCAATGTTGGGCTACCCTACCCAATGTTGCTGCCCTATGTTTAAGTTCACAGAGGACACATATTTTGCGCATGCATTAAAGGCGATTTCGTCTACACGACGGTGGTAGAACCAAAGTGCACACTGACCAGGCCATATCAAAGCATATGCGCTTGCAGCAACGCGTTTAGCAGCTTCTTTTTGTCTGTTCCTTTTATGGCCAGTTAGAGAATAATTAAGTGACTTAATTTCTGACGAATCTGTCACTTAGGACTTCCGCTTATTGTACTTAGAGGTGGTCCCAGTTGAGTCTGAATTATTGGTCGGTGACTACACTCGTTGAAGAATATTCCTTGGAGCATTAAGCACATTCTTTTTTCTGTTGTTTTTCTTAACACCTACTTTCACTTCTTAATGCACAAAACGCCCAGGACCGTGGTAACTAGGGATCGCTGGGAGAGGACACAAACTTGGCGAGCGATATAGAAGAGGATGATAATTTGTGCAGCTATTCTGTGCTTTTATATTATTTTCTTCACACCCAAATAAGGTTTCCTTAACATCGTCCACTTTTTCCACCTGAATATCAAACTGAAAACCGTTAGGGCGACAAAGTGGAGTTCGCGGCGACTGTTTACTGCTAATTCACGGCACAAAGATGGGCGCTAGGGTTTCCCCCCCAGCAGCACGGATGCCAAGCACGGTCGGGTAACATTGTGCGGGCTGCTGCATCTTCTCGCTGAACAGCGTGACCTCCAGTCATCCGATCATGATGGAAATGCATTGCACATAGAGAACTCTTCGCGAAAGAGCTTCCGTGGCTTAAGACGCTTAGTTTGGACGCAAGCTTCCATGACACGGGCGCTGTAAGTTGAAGTTCAAGTTCAAGCTTATTTTTATTGCATGTGCAAGAAACGGGCTTACATATTATATACAGCATCAGGAGGTACCAGAATAAAAAACTGCCATGGGGACCTCCTATCATTAGTGGGTACATAAGAGCATTAGAACAACAAGTAGAGCGCGAACAAACAAACAAAGCAAAAAGGGGGGGGGGGAACTGGTCAAGAAATACAATTCGTGGGGAACAAGTTATAATAAATTGAAAACAATTACATATGTAATAAAAATAGCGTTATACAGCAAGTTCCTATATATTGACAACATTTGGACATACAAACCGAGGTCGTGCTTGTGGAAGAGTAAATTGTTCAAACAACGCCATTGTTTTCTTAACGACAGAAGTGCAATTGTTCATAGGTGACAGAAGGACATAGGTCTATTAATGCCGCTGAACTGCCAACAATGGTCACTTCTCCTCTCGATGCACGGACGTTGGGACATACGCGCTTCGTTATGCGTGCTGAGCGCACACCTCACTTGTCATTCAGGCTTCAAAATAAGTTACCGAAGGGTAACCTCGGGGCCAAATATATGAGAGAGCCTGCTTGACTTGTCGGTAACAAGGTTATATGACACAACAGAAAGGAACAGGAAAATAAACAAGACAACCCTGAAAAGTTTGATTAATATGTTTACATTATTTTTACGTTTACAGAATCACGAAAATGCAGGAAACCGTCGTAGAAACTTAGTCATATGAAAGCTTAAATGGATCAATGCTTTCGATGCAGGCAGTCACAATTGGCGCAGTACATCAAAATGAAAGCAGGAGACACTAAGAAACAAGAAAAAAAGACGAGAACAAGGAGATCCCAATCAAGCACAAAAATGTTTCACGTTCACTTATGATTACTTGAATTCACATATTCATAACAATAGAGTAGCACCTAATCAGCATGCGTAACAATACAAAATCAATGCACAGGAGCTCTTAAAAAACAAAAGAGATATAGTGACATAGTTATAAGCCAATCTGTGACAACGCAATAATTACACATTGTAATGCACGGATAATACGTACAAATAATATAGAAGTTCTCAGCAACCAACTCCTAGAAGCAGCATATAAGCTGGCAAAAACTTTTGAATGGGAAGATTGAAAGTGGTATTGCGGGTATTCTCATATACTTCCCACAAAGAAAACAATGTCGGTATGGTGTGCAATACGACGGAGTGACTCTGAACTATACAGAACATTTAAAAACACTAATGCCAACGGACAAAATAATACTAAAACACATAAAAATGAGTACATGAAGCTAGGCTCACAAAAACCTGGATAAACCTTAGTCTCAGATCCAGCCTCTATTTATTTTAGCTTCCCATGCCCAGATTTTCGGTGTTCCTATGCGTAAAGCTGGTGGCTACAAATACTTTTTGACGAACATTGAGATGTAACAGCACGAACCCCACATGGTGATCTTACTTCAAAAGAACCGACTGCGTTTGGAATGAGACTAATGTTTCTAATTAAGCGTCTTAAAAGATTCTCGGCATTCAACGTCTGGGTAAAAAAATATTCTTATCGTTTCTCATTCAGCAATGTTTCGAATTTATAAAGAATCGACTGCCAACCAATTCCCTCATTTTATGTCCTCACAGTGAGAAAAAAGTATATTGCTGGACGTTTGTTTGAATATGTCACAATTTCTTTTTCATCAAAGTGCTAATCAAGCTTCTCTCACCAGAGTGAAGTTTCTCAAATCAGGGAATTCTGATACCAACATGAAAGACAAAGTTTATCCTGCCGTTTCCTTCTGAACAGTACCCACATTCGAAGCAAACTACACAGCGAAATAATTATTTCTTGGATACACTTGCGCGCACTTTTGGGATTACAGGTTGCACAGAACTGCGCCTACAAAAAGCAACTAATTAGTGTTTCAGATGGGCCATAGGAGTGATTATGGCCTCGTCCCAGGGACTTCTGTTCTCTTGAAACTCTTCTTGCCACAAAGATTATGCTAAACAAAAGCCCAGACATGTTGCAGGCCAGGGACTTCTTAAACGTACAATCTCAATTCAATTCAGTCATGGGGTTTTACGTGCCAAAACCACATTATGATGAATGCCGTAGTGGGGTACTCCGGAATTTCAGACCACCTGGGGTTCTTTAACGTGCACTTAAATCTAAGTACACCGTTTTCACATTTCTACTCCATCGAAGTGCGGCCGCTGAGTACGGGATTCGATCCCGCGACCTCGCGCTCAGCAGCCCAACACCAGAGCCCCTAAGCAACAAAGCCAGGTTGTACGATTTCAGATTATCCGAAAACAAACAAAGCACCTTTGCAGCAAGTGGCCTTGCTATTGGCACGTACTGACAGATGTAGCTGGCAGGCTTAGATTATCATGTTAACAATTTCTAAGCAGAGTACGAATAGGAAACTAGGGCGCTGTAACCTAAAGCTTTTTTCAAATCTTTATATTATAACTTTTCAATCAGCCTTCCAATATTGGTCAAAAAATTATCGGGCCACAAGCCAGTTCGCCTGGCTGTCACGCGACATCACGAAAACTGCGATAGGTCCCCATCTGATATGATGTATGCGCCGATTATGCATGATTAAACCAAGCGAAAACTGAAATTATTCCTCATTCGACGCATTCTTGCCATTATCCCTCTACAATTCGTCAAACGTTTCCGGGCTGCTTGAACTTCACCTTTCTGTCACGTGACATCATCGAACCACGAAAACTGACTGCGTTAAAGATGCATTAATACGCCGAACAAAACTGAATTTTTTCTGAAAAGCCAAAGACTGCCCAGTTCCGAAAAGAAAAGAACATGGCTGCTCATCGATCACTCAGGCTCTGGCTACTTGCACCTGCCGGTGAGCATCAATTTATTTCCCTATAATAAACCTTTCTGCGTGGCAATGAAACATTCTTGATCCCTTCCAGCACCTATACGACATCGTTCTACCAACTGTTCATTGCTGAGGATTCATTTCAGCGGCATTATTACCCTTCCGTTGCAAGCAGCCGCAATTTTCGACCAGCCACCCCAAGCTAAGCAAGGGGAAGCCGGCCAATTACAGACGCCAGCATCGCCCTCTTGATCCGGTTATCCATTTTCATTGCGTTGGCTAGGGCTCATCGAAATTCCCTCCTCTTGTGCGCCCTCCTGGCCTCTTGTGAGCCAATTAGATACGAAAATCTGCTCAGTGTAACCAAGATTATTCGTTTTGAAAGCGAACAAATGTGACCCTATGAAGGAGGAGAGCGTGTCATTGGGCTATTCAGACACCGCTGCAAGTCACCGCACGATTTTTGCATCGGTGGTCGTGTAAGTTGACGTCAAGAAATTAGAATAAAAGGAGGATGGGATAGTTTCACGTCATAGGGCCTCTGTTTCATTTTGATCAATGCATTTTATACATGAACTTACGCTGGGACGGTATGCTGGCAAGAATTACAGCACCACTTTGAAAGTCATCTAGCAAACACAGTGAGTCATCTCTCCTCAAAGTGATGGCCTTGTGCTTTCGTTGGCGCTGACTGGAGGGTCTCGTTCCCATCCAGCAGCTGGTCTGGCGTGTGAGAGCTCCCGCTCCTTGCTGTCTTTGTGTGCGTGAGTTCGTGCACATTTGCTTCGGTGCTTAAGCGTTGCCATGAGCACGTCCTCTCTGTGACACGTCGCCGCTTGTTTTGTCGGGTGATGACAAAGCGAATGGAGTCGACAGCAGACGACGCGAAGAAAAGAGGCTTACGCCAGCAGCTATTTGCCGAACAGAATAGCGGCGCGGCGGCTCAACGTGCGACCTTTCTACCCAGTTTGTCTCCTGTCCTTCGCAGACACGTGTGCAGTGCTGACGTACGTGCAGCACGTCTGTTGCTGCCTTCCTGCCAAGTGCCATCGGACGTCTATATTTCACTTCCTGCTGTGAGCTCAACGTGTCTCCCCTGAAAAGGGCTAAAATGAAAGGCCGACAACGATGCGCGCGCCCATTTATGACATTCGCCCACGGCGCGCCAATAGTTCTATTTCGTCTTCGAGGAACGCGAGAGGCATAAAAAGAGATTACACAAAAAAAATGGCACGTGACGACAACATGACGAGGCTTTACAAGAAAAATACAAATGGCCAACCCTTCAACGCAATCTTTTTGTGCATCTGGATAGGGACAAAAGCGCTTTTGCATTCTTCAGCCCTCTGGCTCTCGCCAGTAACCTGATATCTCACGCAAATATTACAATAGTTTTGTCACGTTTTCTTCACCCCTCCGTACACTTCCACTACGATTTATTTTCCCGCCAATTAAACCAATTTTTTGCATACTAAGAAAATCTCAAGGTGGGCTATAATGGTTATACGAATTCACTCTAACTATTAGCCCACAATGAAACGCGACACATGCAAGACAAAACACACGGAGTGACTGTTACCAAAATTGAACTCCCACAATCGATCTTTCATTGTCTCACTCGGTTCCTTACAGCCATCCGGCTTAACTGCGTCAAGAGCTATGAGCGCTTCGCACCTAATGAGTTGTGTCTGTGTTTTTCCCATGCTGATCGTCATGAACTTAGTTAAAGATTGCAAATATCTTTCTAGACAGAATAACTGGCCAGAAACTGCATATATATATATATATATATATATATATATATATATATATATATATATATATATATATATATATATATGTGCAGTTATATAGATTGCAAATATCTTTGTAGACAGAATAACTGCATATATATATATATATATATATATATATATATATATGGGGTTTTACGTGCCAAAACCACTTTCTGATTATGAGGGACGCCGTAGTGGAGGACTCCGGAAATTTAGACCACCTGGGGTTCTTTATCCTGCACCTAAATCTAAGTACACGGGTGTTTTCGCATTTCGCCCCTATCGAAATGCGGCCGCCGTGGCCGGGATTCGATCCCGCGACCTCGTGCTCAGCAGCCTAACACCATAGCCACTGAGTATATATATATATATATATACTAAGTAAGGAAACCGAGGGGCCCGATTTTAATTTGATGACTATATGAGCCTTTATTTAGAGGGTGTCTCAACTATCCCGCACCAATATTTAACGATATGCATATGCCACGTATCTGGACAGAACCAAGTTAATGTGCTTGCCATCACACGGAGATACTCGGATTATTTTTGCATTCCGCCTCATAACATAATTAGTATGGTTATTCAACTTTTCAAATTTTATCATTAGGCGAAAACTGTCAATGAGAAAATTGTAGAGCAACATGAACAACTCCCGATAAAGCTTTCTGTACCGCAACATGTGTTACACAGAATTATTTTTTCGAGCGTGAATAAAGCCCGCCAATAAGCGGAAAATTGCCACGCGACTGGCTGCTCACGGCACGTTGCCTGCATTAGCACGTAATTCAAAAAGGAGGAGCAGAGTTAGAAAATATTCGCCTGGAGTGTCGACATAATTGATATCTCAATAATAAAGGACTCATACTGAAAGAGCGCGTACACAGGCGCAATAAGATCTATCTAATTTCCAGAGATCCTCAGACTTTCGGATATCAAGTCAGTCAGATACGTCGCACCCTCTCTCAGTTGGTGATTGGCACTCGTAACCTGCAGGTAACAAAATGTAACATCATTGCTATCGCAGGTAAGCAGCTAAGGTTATCACAGGTAAGCAGGTTATCGCAGGTAAACAAAACTCTTATCAATTAAATTTTTGTTAGTAGGCTAACGAGGCTTGTCTGAATATATATTCTGCAAATTCTAGCTATGTCATGGCAAAACTACTCGTTCCTAATACATTTGGTTATTTAAAATGGTAAGGCAATGAAACGGCCACACGGATAGTGCCTCATACCCGGTTACCTTCTTTTTTTCTCCGCTAACACGATTGCACGCCGTTCTGAGTGGTTGAGCTGTCTGAATTAGTCGCAACTTGAAATTACGATTACAACGAAGGCGCCGAATAAAACAACGGACGAAGGAAGGTGACACGGGACAACCACGCAGGCGTACAACAACCGAGCATTTTATTTCTTTACCCAGGATTGAATAGCTGCTGCCAAGGATTAAAACAACACGAAAAGAAGACAGAACATTGGCATCATCTGCGCCCCACAACGAAAACACGATAAACAACAGCTTCGAAGCGCCGCTCTCAAGATACGCCAATTCCTTTGTCGATAGCAAAACTGAGGGTTCACTGATACAAGCATCACCACGCTTCTTGATATCAAGCGCTTCCAATATTCATATATGCATATATATTCCATATTCAGTACATGCATCGATATACGATGAAAAACCAGCTCTCCGGTCACATTAGTGCTCATTGTAAGGCTCACAAGTGCACTGAACATTTTAATATAACCTGCGTTTTGAACGAAGCTGATGATCAAATGACAAGAGAGATATTGGAAGCGCTTGAGATGAAGAAGCGTGGTGATGCTTGTATTAGTGAACCCTCAGTTTCTCTATCGACAAAGGAACTGGCGTATCTTGAGAGCGGCGCTTAGAAGCTGTTGTGTATGGTGTTTGCGTTGTGCGATGCAGATGACGGCAATGTTTTGTCTTTTTTCATTGTTGTTTTGATTCTTCTCAGCAGCTATTTATTCCTGTGTAAAGAAATAAAACGCTCAGTTGTTAGTGCATCTACGTGGTTGTCCCGTGTCACCTTCCTTTGTCCGTCGCTTTATTCGGCGCCTTCGTTGCATTCATGTATAACAACCTCGCCCACCAGCGCGTGCTCATTGAAAATACACACAGATCTGAGCAGCCGTAACATTGCTAGCTGTACAATTGAAAGACTGTCTTCAATGCCTGTTTTAACACAGGTCGTCCCAGATAGTAGGGATGTGCGTATTCTATACGATTCAGTCTTTGAATCAAATTACTCGCCGTGTTTGCTTTGGGGATATGATGTTGAGCTGATAAGCAAGAGGTTGCGGGATCGAATCTCGCCCACGGTGACCGCATTTCGATGGGGGAGAAACGCGAAAACACCCATGTACTTAGATTTAGGTGAACGTTAAAGAACCCCAGTTGGTCCAAATTTTCGGAGTCCCCCACTACGGCGTGCCTCACAATCAGATCGTGGTTTTGGCGCGTAAAACCCATAATTTAATTCGCATCAAATTGCCACTATTCGTAAATGCGAAGTTATTTTGAATATCTTTATATTATTTTGAAACGTCGCCTGCGTCCAAATAAACGTAAAATTGGAGCAAAAGTATGACCAGTAATAACGCCGCGGGCATAGCATAAACAGAAATCATGAGAGCTTGTGTAGTGGAGCAGGCTGCTCCACTTGCCCAGCCATGATTTCGAAGCTGTAAAGCGATCATGGCCCTCACTTCGAAGAACCCTATGCATGCGTAGAAACTACTTATTTGCTTTTAATGCTTGATTTGTGTTTTAAAGCGAAGCTTTATATGGATAGGCGAAACGAAAATTCGTCTGTCCACGCCTGTATACAGAAAACTATCATCATCAGAAATTGTTCGAGCGTCGTCGTCTTCTTCCACAGCAAGCCGGTTGGCGCCCCACCGTTCAACCATGCGAACGCACCCCCGCGTTCGTCTTCGTCATCTTCTTCACAGCTGTCTCCGTTGCCGCTCATCATTCTAGCGTAGAATGTTACTTCTGTCGTCGTAATGGGGAGGCCAGGTTTACGGGGGCATGAGCCATTGCTTAAGGGGGTATGGGCCATACGTTGCCTTTCGGGACGGACAGATTTAATTTTGAAGTAATTTAAGTTTGAAGAATCGCAAGTGGCAATGGCGAGCGGTTGCTGTTAACCACACCACCGAGCAAAGTCGAGGCATCGAACGCAATCGACAGCAGTGGACTTCGAGCAAACTGTCAATGACGTCGTTCTCTACGTCGCCGCCGAACATGTGTGTAACCTCATTAAGAAAGACAAAGACGTCACCAATGACTGGGAAAGACTTTAATGAACCATCGGGATTAACCCAGTGATAAACACCGAAGCCGTCCATTTCAGCTTCGCCAGTTAACCATTTGTACGGAGGGCTTGGTCGGTAATATTTTTATAAGCATGCTTCATTCATATCATAATAAGTATAGTGACAGAACCGTGCTAGCTTTAAGAATACTGGAATCTGAACACCATTTTATAGTTATTGTGGTACCGGCTATTCCTTGTTCGATAACTATTCAAAAAGTATTTATTTTTCGATGCGATTCGGTTCTGGCACTGTTCGATTAGTATTTGGATTGGTCTCAAAAATCACTATTCACCCACTTCTACCCACCGTAGTACTCAAATAATCAGTAACCATTGCTTCCTTTGAGAGCGACATACCTAAATAGAAGTATAAAATTTGGTGGCTTTAGCTGGCGGCCCAAGCACCATAATGTGACAGTTCAAGAGCTGTCAGCCTCAATGTGTCACGGGGTGGCGTTATTGTTTTAGTATGTCATGCCGGAGAGGCTTATGCAAAGAGTTAGGCTCAAAAATACACAAAATCTCCATGAAACAACAATTGCAGCAAGTTATGCAAATGCAGATCCCGGCAAACATATTCATACTGCTCGGGCAAATAACGCGCCAACGAGTCGTTGTGTTTACTGAAGTAGCAATACGAAGAGACTGCGAAGGGTACGCTGGAAAACTGCCATCTGTTCAAGGGCACTGGATGTTCCTATGCAAAAGACCTCATGTGACGGGGACATTAAAATAGGTCATAAAAGCGAGAGTAGGTTGGGAGCGAAACTATCAGCGGGTATGCGGGAGGATTTATACGGCGAACAAAGCCCCTTATTTATTTGAAAACTGTTATAGTATATAGGCGCACTTCGCCATTAGTATCACTTAACGTCGTCTCCAGGAGGGCTTAACTGCATGCACAGAATGGATTGCATCGTTCCAGCTAGGAAATCGTAACCACAAATCATAGGCTTGCATTGGCTTCCCAGCTTTGTGGTATTTGCATTCTTTAGCAAAGCGTGCGGCATGTAATGGTATTTAGACGTCGCAAATAGTGAGGGAGCTGAAGAAATTAGGGAATACTACTTTTGAGCCCCTCAGAGTGCGCATAAACGTGCTCATTAGCATGGATAAATGTCGTAGTAAAAAGTTGGCTACTCAAGTTTTGTGGTGGGGTGGCGAATATGACTATGGTTTCGTGTTCTTGCATTTGTTACATTGATGAATCAAGATGAGCGCACTCATTTCCACGCTGCAATGGCGAGGCTGAAGGCAGATTGAGGTTCGATAACAACTTTTGTAAAATTGCTGCTGCTGCAAAAAAAAATAATAATAAAAGAAGCGTCCAAAGTGCATTCGTAGTATGTTACTTTTTTTTTGTTCAATAGTCTACTGCTTGTCATTCACCGTTTAGTGCAAAGAAGTCGAAGAGAACACATGTAACGGCGTGAGGCTGAGTAATTATGAAGCTTGCACATCTCTGATAGATCTCCCGCTCACAGACGAACAAAAAGAAGCTGCATAGTTTTGGCTAAACGTAACTTCAATTTAAAAAAAAAATTATTGAGGCCGATGTACACGAATGATAGGTTGATGTTTCACAATTAAGCGTGGAACGTGCACCAATCACATGCGATGAGCGTGATAAGAAGATTAAAAAACAATTAACCCGGACATCATGGTGAATTCATAAGGTACCTTTTTGAGGGAGAAACTCCCTCCCCTCCCCAAGTTGCCCTGCGAGCGACGGTATAGACGGCGTGCTTTCTTCCCGCTTTCCTCGACTGCGCGTGCGAGAGTGAGTCGCCATCCTAGGATCACCCTCGCACGCTATCACTAGCACATGCAGCACACGGGGCGCTGGGACGATGTTATCGGCCTTGAAGTTTATACAGGAGATCACGGCGACGCCGACGGCGATGGCAGAAATGCACCAGTAGGGTCCGCAGAGTCGCGATTGCCATAAACGAACGATCAAAATCACCCCAAATGTCAACTTGACGGTCCCCAACAAAACCAAACCATACCACTAACAAGCTGAAACGATCCACAAGGTTCATCACTAAGAGAACTTTTGAGGCGAACAGGTCGATCATACGAAACACGCTATTCGGTGCAACAGATCATTCGACCATAGAACATTTCGTAGAGTCAGGGATAGGAAGTTCAGGAAGTAGGTAGGCTTAAATAATATAACGCATCGGTACCGCAGACAAAACACAAAGGTCGATGCAGTTTGCACCATTACAGTACCGCTTGTAAAGTTTTTGAAACGTCATTTTACTCGCTATTATTTGAACGGTCAATCAATACATATATTTGAAATATTTTTCATTTTCCATATTTATCCAGCAAAACTGATCACTTTTGGTTTAATGGGATCCCAACTTTGTGCAGCACGCACCTGTTTACAACACGAGCTTAAGTTTCCTTTAAAATATTGCTCTATGAACTCGCCCTGCATTAAGCCGCCACGTACTGATAAAGTACTTATTTCCGCATCATTTCATAGCTTCTTCGCTTGGCTTAGTCGTGATTCCTATAAAGCGGTGTTGTTGAGGAGCCACGTGATTCGGAAAAAATATGTTTTTGTAAACACGTGGCGTAATCCTACAATACTGATTGGTACTGAAAATGACGGTTCTCTCATGTCTTCATGACATTTCTGAATACTAAATAAACTGTTTCGAGAATACATAGCGAATAAGTAGAGAACCGCACGACGTTGATATATATTTAATTTTCATCTCCGCACTGAATGATAATAAATCGGAATAACAACTCTAAGTATCCTGCTATATTGAACATTTATTCAACTTAGGCTAAAAAATAAAACAGCACAAAAAGACGCGAAAATTTAAACTCAGTGTGCACCAATATCTCGAAGGTCACTGCTTCACCGTGTGCACAATAGGTTTGGTCACAATAGCACACCGTATGTCACCGTGTGCTACAGAGACCTGAATTTGCTGTGGCAGACCGTCTGAGCCGCTGTTTTCTACGAAGAGTGTTTGAACGCGACTTAAGGAGCTCGTGTCGCAGAAAAGCCGGTGTCGTCGGCGTCGGCGTGGGCGGCGTTGGCCGTGAGCGATAAATCCCAGCAGCCACTTCATGAATAAAAAACAACTTGCAAGATAGGCTGGGTGGGAATCGAACCAGGGTCTCCGGAGTGTGAGACGGAGACGTTACCACTGAGCCGTTACCACTTTCTTTATTGACACTGAGCCACGAGTTCGATGCTTCAAAGCGGTACAAAAGCGCCTCTAGTGAACGCGGTGTTGCCTTAGAAACGGGCTGATTCTAAGGCTCAGGCGTGTGTCGCTTGCTGAGGCGCACATTTCGTTGTCGCGCCGAACGCTGCGTTGCTCGACGCTCACCGCGTCCGATGCGGGGCGCGTAGTTGCTGCGCCGTAGCCCATTGTCTTACACCCCTTGGCGGGTCGACGGGAACGCTGTCGCGTTCCACTCTTGAAGGCGAAGCTTAAGCGTCCTCCATTTTTTTTTGTTCTGCTTCATTGTTTTAAAGTTTCTCTTCCATATGGTAAGCCATATTTATGAAAACGTGTGACAATGTATCGAATAAGGAAATTAAAATGGTGTATTGTTACATTCCTTCTTATTTTCTCGCACTCAAGAAACAAAATAGAGTAGCCCACACTAACGACGACAAATGGGCGTCGCTCTTACATAAATAAACCCTTATGTGCACGTCGTCATACGTGGCAGCCGTACTAAAAAGGAGGTTGTAAATTTATTGCTGCGTTGATTGCAGCAGCAGCGCCTGTGCAGTAGGGGTTACAGTGCCGCTTTACGCAAGATAAAGTTCAACAACGCCCGAGGCGAACCGTCCTTCTTCGTGAGCTTGAATGCACTTTCTTTGCGCTGCCTGTAGCACTCAACAAAGTACACACAACACTTGTGCGCTGGATTTGTGCACATTTGCTTGCGGCCATTGCTCGAACTCAAGCCATCAAGCAGAAAATCTGGAAGATGTAATATGAATCAACTTTTATACTTAATCAACTTTTTATTTATATTGGCGGCATTCTCCTACTAAGCTTCCTGTGTTGCACGTTCCACCACTGCGTTTCTTTCTTGTTATTTCTGGTCGCATGTGTTTATGAATCCAAACTCTATAGCTATTTTAGCTCCTAAATATCCGAATACTCTTCCCACCATCTCAGGCTGCTTAAGACGACAAATCGGACCACAAGGGAGGTTACCTGCAGTTATTGTGGTCTTCAGAATTAGCCTTGAAGCCATCGGTCACTCGGAAAAGGTTTTCTTCTGCATTCCCATTCACTTGCTTTTTTTTTTCACTTGCTGACGCGCGAAGTATTACGTTTTGAGTGTTTCCAGCTTTAAAAAAGTGGCCGAAGGCAGTAATATCGTTACGGGTAGTATAATGTGTCAAATATCCATTCCTGACTCTTTCACGGAATTTGAGTGGTCTGCCCGTCACCAGATGCTCTTAAGCATCAGTAGAAAGTAAGGCAAAAAAATTCAATTTCACGAAAAAAACTACGGGAAGGCAAAATATACAGAAAGGAGAATTGTCAGAGGCGTCCTGCGCGCACAACTTTCTTGCACTCAATTTTCTAAGGAAGTCTCAGGCGCTTCTGACGTCTACTAGCACATGTGAAAAAAGCCATCAGCTTAATAATGTGCTTCAGTTGTAATTGCTTGAAATAAGGTAGTAGTTTTGAATACTGTGGCCAAGTGCGTGCAACATATTGCAGGGCATTTCTATGGGAATGAAAAGGGTGAGGTATTGCGCACTTTTAGGCATCGCACTCAATATTGTTCTGCCAGTTCCACGCTGAAACTTGCAAAACAGTTCTTGCTTGCTCAGAATATGCAAGATTGTTAGTTCTTTTGCTTGTGCTGCGTCTTTATCACCATTTTATTTTCAATACTCTTCCCACCAGCTTTATATGGAGGTGCATACAGCTGGGCATATAGTAGCTCCACTTGTGTGGCGTTTCAGGACAGGCTACTACATAACTGCTGACGTTATAGAAACGAACGTTCTTATCAAAGCTGCTGGATAATTTTGCCTTAAAATCAATAAGCTTTAATGGGGCTGGTCATAAGTGAAAGAAAGAAAGGTTTCCGCTGAATGAAGAGAAACGACTATAAAATGCAGAATACTTATGCAAACGACAATACCTGACAGTGTGAATGGTTGGCAGACAAATACATTTCAGAAGCAAGCATTGAACCACCTTGAAAATGTTGTGCAACTGTTTACAAAGGCAACCGCAGTGCGGTAATCGAGCTGTGCAATCATTGGCAATGTGCATTTTCTTACTGGGAGACTACACTGAATTGCATGTGGTGGTCTATCAGCTAGAGAGAGCGAAGAATTTCATAGTTTATTTATTTATTTACTTATTTATTTCGTAATACTCCTAAAGGCCCCGAAGGGGTATTACATAGGGGGAACCGATACATGAAAAAATGCGAGCTTTGCGCGTTACGGGAAAAAATTAAGTACGCAAAAGTTATAAGAAAATTTAAAAAAACCACAAAAGTTATACAAAAGTACGATGTCTAGCAAACTACACAAGTAAAACAATATAAAAAATACATTAGTCTAGTGAAACTCGGACAGAAAATAGAAAACATTCTGAGAAAACAAAGTGAGGGAATTCAATAGGCACAATGTAAAAGAAGTAAAACGAGGTGTTGCTCGAAACTACGTCAGTTTTCACCTTAACAAATTGATGAGACATGAATACACTTGTACAATGTGCACGCAGAACGGTAAAACAAATGATCAAAACAATATATACACAGACCAACGTATGAAGAAACAGTACATGATGGATATTTACGCGTAACTATTGCGTAAAAGTTCCTGAAAGGTTGCGAAATCGGTTTGAGTAGCAATGTGTGATGGTAGGTTCTTCCATGCAACAATAGTTCGGGGAACGAAGGAGTTAGCATAGTTAGCTGAGTGACAACTGATGCGTTTGATCTTGAAGATATGGTCTATGCGTGAAAAGAAAGCTGTCGCTGGTTCGAAGATACGGTGAAGGTGCGCATGATTATAAAGTTTGTGCAGCCGCGAGAGGCGGGCAATCCTGCGGCGATGAGATAGTGGTCAAACTGAGCGCGAGCTTTTAGTGCTGAAATGCTAGTATAGGGTGAATAATCAGAAAAAATGAAACGGGCCGCGCGGTTTTGCAGTGATTCGATTTCTTGGGTTATATATGTTTGACAAGGATCCCAGATAGCTAATACATACTCGATTTTGGGGCGTATTAATGTGATGTATGCTAGTGTGCGTAGTTTAGCTGGAGCATGCTTAAGGTTGCGTTTGAGGAGGCCTAAGGAGCGGTTAGCTGATGCCAACATCAGGCGAATGTGATGATGCCGCGTTAGATCAGACTGTAAGTGAACACCAAGGTACGTATATGAAGTTATAAGTTCAATAATGTTGTTATATGCTACATACGATGTTGGAATACGGTGGTTGCGCCTAGTAAATGGTAATAGCTTCATTTTAGTTGTATTAAGAGTCATCAACCATGTTGAACACCATGTATTAATAGCGTTAAGATCGGTTTGAAGAATATCTTTGTCATTGTCGCATGAAATTATTCGATATATTACGCAGTCATCGGCAAAAAGTCTGATGTGGGAAGACACACAGTTAGGCAGGTCATTAATATAGATTAAGAAAAGTAAAGTGCCAAGAATACTGCCCTGCGGAACACCGGAGGTTACTTTTGTAAAAGAGGAATTACTGTTGTTAACAGACGTATATTGTACTTTGAATGAGAGAAAATCCTTAATCCATCCAATAATGGCTGGGTGTATGTTAAGGTTCATTAGCTTCAGTACTAGTCTATGTTGAGCAACGCGATCGAAAGCTTTAGAGAAATCCAGGAAGATAGCATCAACTTGAAACCCTAGGTCTAGGTATGAATTTAAGTCATGTAAAAAGCCGGCTAACTGTATTTCGCATGAATAACCACGACGAAAGCCATATTGGTAATCAACAATAATTTTGTGGTCTTCTAAGTAGATACTGATTTCAGTAGACAAGATGTGTTCAAGTAATTTACAAATAATACTGGTTAGGGAGATGGGGCGATAATTCAATGGGTGAGTTCGGTCTCCAGACTTAAATATGGGTATGACTATTGCCACCTTCCAGTCATGCGGAATAGTGTTAGTTGATAACGACTCCGAGAAGAGTGCACACAATATAGGTGATAAACTAGGTGACCAACGTTCTAACACTTCATTATTAATGCCAGTGTGACCAGATGCGGAAGAAACTTTGAGTTAATTTAGTAAAGAAGAAATACCTGCTTCGCTAACGATTATTTCTGGCATTGATATGTTAATGAGATTGTCAAGGGTTGGTGATGATGTGGTGTCTTCCGGCGTAAATACAGATGAAAATGCGCTGTTCAATAAATCGGCACATTCCGAGTGGTGGACCATATCACCGTGCTCATCAACTAGTGTTAATTCGGGATAGCTCTTCGGGTTTATCACGCGCCAAAAGCGTTGAAGATTGTTAATGAGCATAGAATATAGGTCATGGGCAAAGAAATGCCGTTTAGATGATTTTAGCAGTGACTGATATTGCTTATCGCAGGTCTTATAATGGTGCCAGGAATCTTAGTAGCGGGCTTTATCGGTTTTAGGATATAAATGCTTTTTCTTATTATTAAGGCGCCTAAGCTTTACGGTAAACCATGGGGCTGTCGGGGTGCAGGCTATTTTTGTTAGAGGGACAAATCGATTAATTGGTTCAGTAAGAGTGGTTTTAAGTTCTGCCCAGTTATGGTCAACGGTTTGAAATTGGCATCTATTGAGGAAATGTAAAGAAAAGTCAGATAGCGCGGAATTTATGCTGTCAAAATCCGCTCCATTGTAACATCGGATGTACTTATCAGAGCACGGACGTCTTGGAAGGCAAACTACAAGACTACCTGTTATATCATGATCAGCTAGCCCATCTTGATCAGTTAAGTCGCAGCATACGTCAGCATCACTGGTTAATACTAGATCTAAAATATTAGCGGATGTAGCCGAGGATCGCGTTGGATGGGTGGTAAGCTGTGTTAAAGAAAAGTCGAGACATGACTCCAGGAAACTGTGGGTCTCAGGTAGGTAGGTCGATGTTGAAAGGTTAGCCCAATCAACATCGGCGAAATTAAAATTACCGAAAATTAGTACTTGAGATTTAGGAAAACATACAGTAATGATTTCAAGGAGCCGTTGGAATTGACGAGAAAACGTATTGCCCATTCCAGGAGGTCGATAAAAAGCACCAATAATCATTATAATGCCTGCTTTATGTTTTATTGAAACCCACACACACTCTAAAAAAGTGTCAAGGTGAATACGTGTGGCGAAAATATTTTTGTTTGCGCTGCCACCAAAACGCCCCCACCTATTCGATTTTTCCTGTCACAACGAAAGTAGTTAAATGAAGTCCAGCTTTCCAAAATGCAGGTATCGCGGACAGTATCGGTAAGCCATGTTACAGTTAGTATCACTATCTATGCTCATCATGAGTCAATGATGGATGATAGCTGTGCCGTTTTAGAAATGACACTTCTTATGTTCGTGTGAAGAAAAGGAATGCAGTCTTGGGCGTCATTCTTCCTCTATATCGGTCCAGCGGATTGATGGTTAGTGTAATCACATGGCCCTCGTCATTCTGTAGCTTGTTCAGGCACTCGCTTCGCGCGTTTCTGATCACTATTCCACATAAAAACGTCATTAGTAATAAACAACTTGTTGAACACGACTCGCACACGATCGCCTTCCTTTCGTATGGTTTTGGAAAAAAGCAAAAGGTTGCGGCGTTTACTTTGCACTGTTTCGGACTAGTCACGGGAAATGCTAAAAGGTTAATCTTTCAGTTCGTAACCATAGCCAAGTAGTGCATCAATTTCTGTCATTGGAAAAGATTGCAATAATCGGTCGCTTTTTATCGTTAGAGAAACGACCTAATCTGTGCGCTCTTGTTATTCAGGACACTTTCATAACAAGATGATGGTCGCAAAATTCCTGAACCAGGCGCTCAGAAGTTTCCCATCTCTCATTCTGTTCAGAGACAGAAAGCCCGTAAAATAGTAAATTGCACCGGCGGGAGCGGTTTTCTAGATCGTCGACCTTATCTTCTATTTTGGAGGTGGTCACTTCGTGGGTTGGAGAAGAGTGCGCATTAGCCTCCTCTGACAAAAGCCCTGAAGTTATCTTTCGCCCGAAATCATCGAGTTGATTCTGCATTTTAGAAAAGCGTTCTTCGCAGTCAAGTGCTACTTTCTCAGAAATATTGGACAGAATTTTAGTTTCAAGTTCAGAAACACGTCGACGTAGCTGGTCTAGGTCACTTTTTTATGCCGATATGGATTTGCAGTACCTTATTAACAGATTCGCAAATACCTATACTATTAGAATCTAGTCTCTGAACAGTGCTGAATACAAAATCAAGTTTTTCTTCTTGTGGTTTGGTCATGGGACCCGGGTTTTCCTCTACGTCGGCCCCAGTCAGCAAAAGGCGCCATAGATGCAAGACACAATCACGAAAACACTTCATTGAATCTTCATTGAAGTTAGGCCGGGAACATCAAATCTCTTCCATGGCTAACTCCTAACATATCCCCCACTTGGTGCCAAGCAGAGCTCTCATAGAACTCTCAGAAACTTTGCGACTAACGGTGGTAAACCAATTTTTTTATTATGCCTAAATAAATTTCTTCAGAAACGCGTAATTACCTGCCACTCTTGAATCCTTAGCCACACATCCTAAGCGTTTCTTGACAAACACTTTAAAGTCCTTGAATGACTGTATAAAGAATTCGATCAAGGCTGTATTAAACTACAGGATTTTAATTTCTTTTTTCCTGCATCGCCCATACCGGGCTTCCTATTTCGGCAAAAGATAAAAATGTGCCCCCTTTGGTTCAACGAAAAGACCTTAAAATACAAGTACGTGGCCTCGTATTGCGCAAGAGAGAGAATATAAGCATTCATCAATTATGTTCAAGGGTCAAACTTAGGGTACGCAATTCAAGAAGTATGTACAGTTCACCCATAACTTGGTACGTTACATTGTTAAATATAAAACTGAAGTAAAAATTGGTTTTGCCATGGCACTAAGAAAACTTTGTAAACGTTTTATATCACACCTCATAACATGAGCAAATGCGGGTTTATAATTTTTTTTCCGTTGCGGCAGTTGTACTTTACTGACCATAGCTCCATGCGCACGGCGTGGACGATGCCATTTGTTTTGGCAAGTATCTAGTGTTTTTCTACCGGTCAACTGTATCAAGTTAAGAACATCATCATCATCTACTTCAATGCCTGTTCAAATTCGCCAATTCGCTAAACAATGGTGACGTAGCACGTTGCGAAAACATATCATGCATTCATTCTGAGTGCATTGTACTGGTTGAGTGGGCGCGCAAATATTGAACCCGTGAGTAAATTTCAATAATGACGTACTTCAACCAAGCGTTGTAATGAGATAACATTAGCGTTTGAAAACAAGCACTGCGTATCTATGTCCTTAACATGAAGCACACGTGCGGTGACAACAGTGAAACAACGCCGTCGAATAAAGCAGCTGGAGACACGCGGGTGCTTTGATCTCTGAGGCTAATTATTTTCTGAATGAGTAGTGTTGCACGTGTCGTCGCTTGTTTGAACAGCGCTAGGTGGAGCAAGCAAAACTGTTTCATGTGCGCGCAAAAAGCCCTTTGTCAAGCTGGCACACGACTCTGCAGATGTTTCTATCAAAGAGCTGGCGCTGTGCCACGCTAGAAAACAAGCGCTCAGTCATGTTTGTCGCACTCCAATTTATACTGAAGCACAGGAAAGGCTAGAAGGGCACTTTGTAAAATGAGCCTTTTAGCGTTTAGCTACGTGAGAAGGATTTTCACAGAATGAGATTATTCTGCACGTGCAATGACAAAGGGTTTATTCGGGTTCAGAGCATTATAAATCTGCCCGCACCTGCTCAAGTACATAAGTATTTGGTGTGACACTGGTCACGAACGGCCTAATTGGAGTGCACGCAATACTCCTACGCGATCATATTGACACAAATCGCAAGTGAACCAGGCAGCCAAGCGAAGGGACAGAATACAGAGCACTTCTGCGTCATTTATTCTTGTTTGTCTTGAATATTTGAGCTGTTGGATAAGTGGGCGCTGCGTACACAACTTTCTACCGCTTTCGACAAAACGCTTCTATGACGTAATAAACGATACTGACGAGTTCCCTTATATATTTCTGTTGCTTTCATTAGTTGTTTGCTATCTGCTAATTCATTCAACGCGAACAACGTTATAAATAGTTTACACTAAGTTTATCAAACGAGCAATAAATAAGAGGTGAAAGGCGGGGATGTTAAACACAAGACAACCATCCCGTTTGCTACTCTACGTCGGAGGAGGGGAAAACAGAAATATAAGAAAGCAGAGAAGAGAAACAAATGCACGACAGACGAAAAAGAAACACAGACACCACGTGCGGTAATTTCAGCTTCGTTCAACAGGGTTGTTTCGACGTAGGATCGTTACTGGTGCCTTCAGCATCGTTTACTGTGACGACCTTATAAAGAAAACCTGGATCACGCCCCTTGTGTAATGTAATGTAGCTTATGTAACTGTAATATTTTCTTGGAAACGTTTTCGGCGGATGCTATGCACGGAGGGAGCTTTCTGGTGCAGTATTTTTGTTTCTATCGCGTTAAGAGTCACAGTTTCACTCGAAAAGCGAAGCATTGATTGCGATAGCAAGTTAGTAAACAGCCACATCAAATAAAGGTAGTAGTCTTATCGACCGTATAAACTTGTAAACATAGGCGTACTAACTAAATTAACAAGCATGATGTCATGCGCGCCGAAGCAAACACGAACACATCTTACTCGATGATCGCGGAAACTGGCTGTGAAAACGCTCGAGTGAGAAAGCGCGGCAGCAGGAGCGAGCGAATTGAACTTCGCGCTGCCTCTCGCATCAGCGCTGACCAGTGAAAACACGAGACACGGCGCGACTCTGTCATCGTCGCAGATGCGTGAAGTGGCCCAAAGTAGAATGCGCCCCCTGCCTAACTCCGCCTCCCGGAACCTTGCGCTCAACGGAAGATGGCGCGCTTCCTTTTTGCTTTCCTTCCTTGCGTGCGAAAGATTGAGCCGCGATTGC
Organism: Dermacentor variabilis; assembly: GCF_050947875.1. Taxonomy (NCBI): domain Eukaryota; kingdom Metazoa; phylum Arthropoda; class Arachnida; order Ixodida; family Ixodidae; genus Dermacentor; species Dermacentor variabilis. The sequence continues at coordinate 116,189,841 of NC_134569.1, read as the reverse complement.
CAGTTCAGCCTCGCACGCTTTCAGTCGCTCATACGGCATAAGGCGCACGGCGACTATTTTATCGCCCTTGGACTTCATTCGGAACCTCACGGCGACGCCAACGCCGACGTCAGAAATGCACCTGGAGTGTCCATATCATTGCCCTTGCAATAAAAATAGACTGACTATTGACGCGTGCTAATCGTGTCGCGACTTGCGAGCAACAATCTGTACATGCTTTGCGAGAAGAATTGTAATAAACATGTTTGACGATTTCAGAATCGTCAAATTTAATATAGGAATTGACTGCTGGCCGACTTACGGTACTAACAAAACTTTATTTCATATATTCAAGTACAAGATAAATTAAGCGCCATTCTTTTTCATCGCACACTTTGGGAACGAATATCTCGACGATCTTGTCATCCTCAACATTTGTTACAAGTGAGTACGTCTTTAGAACTGACAAACCTCAATTCGTAAATCACAATGTGTGTCATAAATATTGAGTGACGAGCCTGTTAATACAGTTTTGGTAATTTGAAATATGGCTTTTCATTTCTACTTCAAGTAACATTCACCTTTACCATTAAACCGGAACCAAAACCAAGATTGGGCTAGGTGCCAGAGAGATTAAAAAATATATCGGCAGTCCTCGCAACAACAGCTGTTAAATATATCAGGTGTACTTTTAACCTTATCAGAATTCTTTTTAAAAATCACATAGGCGTATAAAAGCTTTCCGACTAATTATTTATTGCGCGCAATGCACATTGCAAATCAAAGCCAGTGATTTCTAAATGCGCATATACTTGGGACGAAATTCAAAACTAGCGCCACTTTTCAGATAAATTCTGTCTAACTGGTTCTTGAAACTGGTGTCGTCCTCCGAGTACATTCCAAGCAGGTATGACTATTCAACGCAAGCGCTACAACTTGATCGTCAATTGCAATACGTGCCGTAAAGTAGGTAGCTAAAAATATTTAGCAAAAGTTTAGTAATGAGAGGAATGGGCGTTTCAATACCTAGGGCTGCATGCTGCAGGCAATTTTAATAATTTCTGATAAGTACAAAACCACGCATACACACACGCACACACACACACGCACACACGCAGTAGTATGCGTGTGTGTCTGTGCGCGCGCTGCCGATTTCATGCATCATTTTTCTTATCTGCACTAGCATCCGAAGTATATGACATGCCATATGCATCCCTAGTTAAGAACTTGTCTCTTTCTTTCTCTCTCTCTCTCTCTAGGTCTAAGGAAGACCACGTTTATCTTTTTTAAAACATCTGCACTCAAAAACAAGATTTTGTAAGAATTAAGATATTGCGGTGAAAACAGAAATTTTTGCAAAATTTAAAATAATTCCAGGGGAGAAAATGTTTATAGGCAGATCAGTTTTCTCAGAAAACTTTCCGCCCGTCCCACTTTATCTTGCCCAGGAAAATGAACTTCATATATATTGCGTGCCTTCGCATTGACTAATGCTGTGCACCTGGTACTTCGACGTCACGAACGACAAGTGCACTCTTAGCCTGACTTATCATTATTGACAGAAACGTAGTGAGCGCTGAGTGTTAAGAACGCAAAGGAAAGAGTCACCGATGAAGAATATTTCTTGGAGACAAGATACCCCTCGATGGATGCAAACTTTTTAGTATACCTCAGGAATAATGATACTCCTGAAAAGAGTTTGAAAATTGCAAGCATTTTTTTTCGTAATCCATTGCGCCAAATTTGATGGGGTGTTTTCATTGAAAAAAAAATAGGTTAAAATCCACCCAGTTCTGGTAGAAGGTGTTTATTCACCTCTCTAGTTCTTACAGAAGCTTCTGAACAATTGTAAAACTTACAGCATTCAAGTATGGAAATCAGAATTGGGCTACTTTCAAAGAAGAAAGTTTATACAGTTCTGTAAGTTGTGCCTATTCATATATCAAAAGCAGACCAAATTAATGATTTAGTGACCACTCTGGCAATATAACATAAGCTTATTTTACGTCCACTGTAGCATTGTGCGTGAAATGTGTTCTTACACGAAGCAGCTGAGAAGTGCTGAGATTCCAGCTGCAGTCTTTGTCGAAGCGCAGAAGAGGAGTGCGCACGAACTGGTGTCTGCTTCTTCGTTCACATTTGGGAAGCAGCACTTCGCACGACACTACACTGCACATGGAACTGCCATGCGTGCCGGATCGAGTTAATTCACCTGGTATGAAAGGTGGTCCACTGACCAAGTGGTGAGTGCTTGCCTGCGTGACAGGCGAAGTGCTGCCCGACAAGTCGACTCAAAATAACTTGGCCGAAATTATGAAAAGTCAAACATGGTTATGAGGAAATAGCCTGGGTAGTACATATTGTCTATTAGAAGCGATATTTCTTACATGCATAGTGACTTTAAAGCTAAAAGACAACTACCCTCCCACAGTCCGAAAGCTTTTAAAACGTACACTGAATTTAGTAGCATTTCATGGGAGCGCGATGAAAGCAGTGAGATTACAGTCATTACCGTGAGCGGTTGCGTTGTGCATCGGTTTTATGGTCGTGTGTTGCAAGCTTCGTCCTCAAGAGCCGCCGCCACGTGGCAGAATGGCTTTTGCGGTGCACTGACTGTACATATTGCAGGAAGAAAAACTTTAAAGGCACGCTAAAGAGGAACTCCAATGCCGTGTGCTGACAAACACATTCTTCCGAAATTCTCGTTCTCGTTCTTCCGTTATTTTCGCGGTACGAAGTTGTTTTCTGAAAGAGAAGGTGAAGACCCGATTGTTTTTGTTTTTGCGCCGAAACATCAGTTCCGGTATATCAATGCGACGTCATTGATTTGAATATATTACAGCGAAAGCTGTATATTTATTTATTTATTTCAGTAATACTGCCAGCCTTCGCTTGAAGGCCCTTCGTAGGAGTGGGTATTACAGGAAGCACAGAAAGGCACAAAAGAAATGTGTAACGCAAAGAAACACCAAAGACAAAGTAACACTCAAGGAACCACTAATGAAGGATGCTGTGCACTTTATACAGGGCCAAGCCTTGTACACGAGTGATACGCCCAATGTTCACATAGAAGTTGATAACATCGCTGTTGAACACTCGCTGACATATGACTCACCTTCCGCAGGTTTTTGGCGTCCGGCAGCAGAAACAGACTTAGCGTTTCCTAAAAAGCCCACACGGGTGCAGTGCGACGGCGCCGATGTGAAAATGCGGAACAGATTAGAATGCTCTCCGTGAACAATAATGTGACGTCAAGGTTGTCGCAGTATATAAGTAGGAGAGTTATCGGCGCTAAAGACAGCTGCGTTATCGATGGAGCGGACACGTATAGTTTGTGCACCCGAAGAACAACATGCGTACGAGAAGCGCAGGAGGGAAGAGCTACGAGAATGTGAACGGCGCAGGCGCGAAACGACCACCGAAGAAGAGCGCTCTCGCGATGCTGAACGAAAACGACAATTGCGAGCCCGGGCACCTCCGAACGAGCAACAACGCCAGACTCACAACGAAAAAAAAAAAAGACAACCATTCCCCTCTGTCAAGATTGAATGGCAGCGAAAGCACTTAGCTTTTCGTTTGAGAGCTTTGATTGTCGTCAGCTTTCGCTGCCATTCTATATCTTCACAGAGTGGAATGGTTGTCATATTTTTTGTGCATTTGAGCCGTTGTGACGGCCTCTTGCTATTCGAGTGTCTCATGGGCGGTTTTCTTTGTGATGAACGGCAATATGACACATATCCATGGTTTGGAAATGCGAGCAGGTAAGGTAGTTAGCACGACTCACGAGAATGACAGCATTTGCACGCTTTTTCGCCTGCCCGCCCTTGTTCCAGCGAGTTCACCCGCCAATAAGAACATCATCGCCTGTTTCATACGGTGCCCGGGGGAGCCCATGCAGGAGTCTGATGGCAGAGTCGAGAAGTCACGGCGGGAATTGGAAGCAAAATGAGTTACGTTGCCATGCCTCGAGGGCATCGAGAGGCTCTTGTAGCTGCGCAGTTTTTTTCTCGTCCGAACACGTGCAATCGGGGCCGGTGTCTGTGATATTAGAGCTTGGCTGCCTGTCACCTGACATTCAAGGCAGAAATGAAAGTACGCTCTCATTAGCAAAAGGCTGAAAGGGAGCTTGAAAAAGGTATGTGGCTAATGCTGGAACACTCATCCTATGAACTGTCTATGAAACAAACGTAAGCCAGCCTATGCTATGGAAAAGCACGGGTTACCATGGGCGCTGAGAAACATTGTGGTGTCCAGAGCTCACGTTGTTCGTACCTACGCGTTGTTTTGCTTGGCAATACTTGTACAAGAAGAAATATTGGGAGTAGTAGCAGTTTTGTAATCTATGTGGGCATTGCGCTATTTGGCTATGGTAGTGCTAAGAATTATTTTACGTGAAAGAGGCGAGATCTGAGATTGTAAGCGGATACTACAGGCCAAATGCTTCAGACTCACTGTCTGAATCAAACTCACTGCCTTATTCTGCCAAAATAACGGTATTGCCAATGAGAAATTCTCTGTTAAGGGCCACACTCACTTTAATATGGAAACACCGGTAACAATAGCGCAGCGAACACGCTTGAATTTCAGTGTGGCCAATCATACAGTGTTCCTGTGCCGACACATTTTTTTTAGAAGTTGGTTCTACGACGATCCCTTGATAAAGGAGCAGTCACCCTTTTAAATGGCGCTGTATTATAGCAAGACGATGAAAGTATTTAGCAATGCGTAACGTTTGTAATTTAATTCACCGTTTGAGGTGAGCACATTATTATGTGTGCTTATGCGTGCACGTGAGCAAAAGCGGTGCCGTGAGCCATGTGCGTCCGGATGTTATGCTTAGTGGTGGACTTTCCGCATAGAATCAATAATGTCAATCTCTCGGAAAGGTCGCTTAAGCGCATTTCCACTTCTCATAAATATAAGCTATGTTGGAGTTACTTCAGAATGAGGTGCCACAGAGCTGCGAACACAGAGACAGGCCCGAACTCAAGGCCAGAGCTAAATTTTTTCGAATGCGTTCGCTTTGGCAGCGGTTTGTTTACTCGGTAAATCTCAATATACTTACAATTACCTCCGTATTAGATCCCCTACCGTTAACTAAAGCTGCAAAGCTTCGCGTTGAAAGAATTCCAAGTTGGGTGCTTCAAGGTACTTAACACTGACAACAATAAACAGGGCGCTTAGAGCCTTCTCATTTCACCAAATTCAGCACACTAATCTTTGTTCAACACGCGATATAATAGGGTGTCTCAAGTACTGCGTCGACGTCCACTGGCGTATGAAAGTAAAGCTACAAAGCAGACATAAAGTAAGAGCGTAAGAGTGGATTTTTCCTAATACAATCTTCATCGTGAGAAAGCATATCTCCTGCGTTCTGATTTGGGCCAGGTATGAACAGCGGTAGCAGCTGCCTTTACATTGAAGCAGAACCAGAATTTGGAGAAGTAGAGTAGGGTGCAGATATAGCTATAGAGAACATTTCTCCTTGGGAGAGATTTCTGGTGGTGATAGCTTAGCCTAGAATACACTGCGGCGCAAATAGCAAGACAAAAAACCCGAATGTACACGCGAACACGGCTTTTGAGCATTTTGATATTGAAACAAAGAAAGCTAAACTTCATTGAGTCGTTTATTCTATTCTTTGTTCATGCACTGCTATTCTGTTCCCTTCAACTTTTTTGATAAATTGGAATATCGTGCTTCGTGAGAGATATTGATCAGCTTAAATGTTTTACATGCGTACGAACTCCTCTTCATGTGCCGTAGACTTTGTTGCTGAACGTTCTGTTTATTAGATGGTAGCCTTTTATTTTACTCTTTCGAAAGTTCTTTTTTAATTATGGGGTTTTATGTAGCAAAGCCATGATGTGATTATGAGGCATGCCGTAGTGGGCGGCACCGGAATAATTTTGACCACCCGGGGTTTTTTTTACTCCTGTGGGTGCAAGGAAACTATCGAGAACCTATTGTGTGCCTACCATCGCTACGATGTACGCCTCTCTCTGCGGGCAACTTTACACCGATTGGACTCAAGATCGTTCACCGAGTCAAAGATACTCGGACCGTCGCCACAACCGTCACTGGCACGATACCGATTCGTGCACATTAAGAATACTTGAAGTGCACCGGCTAATAGACTGTTTATAGTGTCCCTGTTTATAGTGTCCCTCCCACACGCACTCGCTTACTCTCTCCCTGTGTTCCTCTTTCTATTCCCCTTTCCCCCACCTCCAGTGTAGGGTAGCAAACTGGGTGCTCCTCTGGTTGACCTCCCTTCCTTTCCTGTCCTTGCCCTCTCTCTCTCGCCCCCATCAAAATGCGGCCGCCACGGCCGGTAATCGATCCCGCGACCTCGCGTTGAGCAGCCCAACATCATAGCCACAAAGCAACCACGGCAGTGTCTTTCGAAAGTTTGCACTGCGGCATAAAATCTTCATTTCTTCTTTTTTTTAATGAGAACAAGTGTGAGCTTGAATGGTACTTTTGTGTTCAGGATGTCTTCAGTAAACGTACTAATAAATTTATAGTATACCTCCAAACAACATTAAACGCATTGCACGAATGAAGATGTGTAATAACCGATTGGGAGTTTCTGTTTTGTTTCTTTGTTTGCGTTTTTCACAACGACACTATTCTTCGGGAAAGAATGACAGTTTTTCTGTATGTTGGCTATGTGGAAATGAAATGCTTTCTTTTTGCTGAAAAGTTGGTTATTGATTTTGTAAATGGCGCTTGCAACCAGGGCGCTTTAATGAACTTACATCATAAAATAAATAGTACCGAGTACATTAGGCGTTCGATACTGTAGTTATATTTCTAGGTAGGCTGAAATTATCAGAAACATTTGAAGGCGTCGCGCACTCTACTGTTACGCATTTGGTCACCATTTTCACGTGAGGCATAAGTTGCCAAAATTGTCCTCCGGTTATGTAGGTCGTACTACAATCACATTGAAATATTATAGGTGGACGCCATGTGCCACCATTCCTTAATATTTTTTAGGCAGATCGCTTGTGTAAGACACATCCCACTAACTAACATGACACATTCGGGACATGACGCCATCGCTCTAGCAACGCGAGTAGCCGCATGTGTGTGGGGCGCGCTCGGGCTACTAGGTCTCGTTTGAAACACGAATGCTTAAATACGAGTGTTTGCACAAATCCCCTCGTTGGGTGCTCTTGGAATATGTGCCTCAGACTGGAAGCTCATGTGTGTCCTCCATCCCTTATAGCCCCCGTGAGCCGCAAGATTACATTTTTATTTTCCGTGCCACCTAAGCATGGGCACGTGTCAGCTCTATGAACCAATCCTGATGCACACACACACACACACACACAAAGGTATATATATATATATATATATATATATATATATATATATATATATATATATAGTAAGAAGCCAACAAAAAATTACACGAATGACAGTATAGGGGAAGCTATTTCTTGTTCTTAATTAGAAATATGATAAAAGGTCCCAGGTGTCTATAGCTATCGCCTAAGAGGCGCAAAGGCAAATGGCTTGTACAATCTACTGTAATTCACCTTAACCCTCCTTAATGCACCCTAATCCGCCTTAATCCACCTAAACCCCCTCAACCGACTCTAAGGCACTATAATGCACCCTAATACTCCTTAATACATTTTAATTTATCTGAATTCACCTTATTCTTCCTCCATCTACATTATGCTACCCTTATCCCACTTAATTCGCCTACGACCACCTTAATCAACCTTAATACAACCTGATCCACTTTAATCCTGTCTTAATGCACCTTAACCTAGCTTAATAGACCTTAATCCATTCCCTACTCAATCACTAATTCATTAATCGTCTCTTATACATAGCTAGACATGCTTTAGTTCATTTCTGGACTTGGGTCACGTGATATTTTCCGTACCTCCCAACGCGACCTCGAAGCAGACATCAAAGGCTCTCGCTTTAACAGCTGGAAATGAAAGTCGATGAAAAAACAAGTGGAAGCAAGTGGGATACCAACCCACGTCTTACGACTTTAGCTACCCTGGCACCGTTTTCCCATCCACTTTCTTGTGTATGTATGTATGTATGTATGTATGTATGTATGTATGTATGTATGTATGTATGTATGTATGTATGTATGTATGTATGTATGTATGTATGTATGTATGTATGTATGTATGTATGTATGTATGTATGTATGTATGTATGTATGTATGTATGTACGCCTTAGTGGAGAACTCCGGAGTGATCAGGACTACCTGGGTATCGTTAACGTGCACTTAAACATTTGCACACGAGCGTTTCTGTATTTTCCCTCTTTTAAGATGTAGCCGTCATGGTCAAGATTTGATTCCACAACCTCGTGCTTAACAGCGCAGAGCCACAGCCGCTAAACTACCAGGGCGGGCTTTAAGGAAAACTGTTGCACGGCTCAGAAATATCAATTGCAGCATTAAATAAGAACTCTTTCGGCTAACTCCGTTCAGCATGAATGAAACGTAAGACCTCGAGATTCTCATATTGACGCTAGACAGATTGTGCTATCATCCATTATTGAGTGACAGGTCACTCAAGAAGTACCAGTCGACAACATGGCGATTATTACAGACACGCACATTCTCCACCCCCTCGCTGTACAGTCACATTTACCCAGATACCCAGATGTTTACACACCACAATGCAAAGCATGCGGGGCGGCTCGCGCCGACCTCGACCACATTATGTGGCAATGTCCTGCAGCGACACACGCTTTTAAACACAGCACCAACCCTACATTTAAAATCACCACGACTGGGCAGTGGGAGGATGCGCTCCTCTGAGCGTGCCCGGAGAACCAACTCTATGCAATCCGGCTGGCCGACGACACGGCCAAGACTCAAGGTCTGGCTGCCACCTGGGGAAGGGGAGTCCTGATGGGGCTAGTCTCCCGGCCCCCGTCCCCTTGATCCCAGCAAAGACATGTAAGAAAGTTTCTCTCTCTTTCTCTCCGTGAAGGAAGATCCATCAGCTACGTGCCGTAGCTAAGTTTGGTCTTTGGATGTCAAATTCTCGATAAGATTTCAGCATTCGAAAGTATAAGAATGCGCTATGCCAAGGAACCCCTTAAATCTCTCGGCGTTTACCAGGTAAAGCGCACACGATGTTATCTAAACGATTCCGGTACTCTAACTTAAGGGTTAAAGGTGGGGTGCAGACATCTGAACATTCCATATAAGCACTATCAGCTCTAATTTTTCGTTATTCTATTGGCCCGATGCCACTTGTACTTTGTCTCTCGCCAAAAGAAGCGATCAGCGCCTGAAAAGTGCAGAGCACGGTGCATCTGGCACTGCTTTTTTGAGCGTCTGCACCGGGCATCGAATGGTCAATCGCTCCTTGATCGTCTCATTCAACGCCCGTTATTTCGAATGGGAAAAATGGCGGCTTTATTTATGAATATCACTACCATTCTGAACATGCTGCTTCAGATACGTCTCCGCCTCCAAAAGGTATCACGAAACACGTACTCGCCATTCACCTCACAATCCCTGACATGCACAAAAAGTCTGATATTGCTGTTTCGGCAATATTCCAATTGGCTCAGTCTCACATGTTCGAAAAGTTTCCAGATTATCTTCAAGTTTTCACACATGCATCTGTACACAACGATAGTCAAGGCACCTCTGCAGCTTTTTTCTGCCCTTCAAATAAAGTGCGACGTATATTTCAAATACCTCATCCAGCTTCGTCAACAACTGCAGAACTAGCAGCGATTCATGTTGCATTGAAATACGTGCAAGAGGAGTTAACTACATCGAAAGTTGTCATCTTTACGGACTCCCGTGCTGCCCTTAGCAGGTTACAACGCAGTGAGCTTGATTGCCCACTTCTGCTCAGCATTACTGACTCTGCGAGCAAAATTACATCACGTGAGGTATCTGTCGTCGCTCAATGGATACCTTCACACGTAGGAATCGCCGGAAATGAAGAAGCTGATCGGCTCGCTTCAAGTTGCGCTCATAACAACTGTGACTGCCCAGAAATTCTGTGCAAGCTTGATGACGCTCGTCTCCTGATACGTCGCCACCTGCTTAAGCAGCATCCAGATCAGCGTGTCGCAAATGGAACGTTCCCGCCCCGTGTTCGTGGTCGAGGCTTGCCTCGTCGCGCTAGAGCACAACTGCTCAAGCTGAGGGTTGGTTGCGTGAACGTGCACGAACGTTTATACAGACAAGGGCGTGTGGCAAGTCCATTCTGTGCGTCTTTTGTCTGCTACAAGACACTTCAGCACCTTATATTTGAGTGTCCCGCTTTCAGTACGCAGCGCATGTCGCTAGTGAGAAACTGTCACCTCCTTGGCCTGCGGTGTGCGACACTCGAGGAATGCTTATACCCCAGTGGTTGTGCTTCTAAACGTGATCAGGCCCATCGCGCCCTACTAACCTTTCTAGAGCTAACTAACTTAGGTTCACGTTTCTAGCGTGAACGTTCAACATTCTGTAGTAGCGTGACCTTCAGTGACCGGCCCTACTTTGTGTGATCTGTACTGTGTCCTAAAGCTTCTTCCTTCGAAGATGGGAGGTGGCGGGTTCAAACACCTTGTAGTGTATATTGTGAAGCGACTACCAGTGAAACGGTGATTTCGTGCAGCTTACTTGGCGTCTCATCGTGGAGCACACAATTAGCCGCATAGCAAACTAGCCATGGATGTGATTGATAATTGTGGAGGCTGTTCGATGCGGCGTCACTTTAACTCCGGCTGCAGAGTCGAAACTCGGCGGAACAACGTGCTAGTGTACTATGTTCTACTTTAGTCTTTAGATTTGTCCTGTTGCTCTTCCTTTCCTCTTTCCTCCCTTCCTTCCTATCTTCCATTTCTGTGTTGCTGTCACCTCCCTTCAGAAGAGTAGGCAGGCGTTGTGCCCCTTCCGGTGGCAGTTGCCAGCCTGCTCCTCGCTTTCCCTTTCCTGTTAACTGTATATATGTGTATATGTGTTCAAAACAAATAATAATAATAATAATAACGTTGCGGTCTAGCTCTACTCGGCGCAATACTAGTCCAATTCAATATAGCAGTGTTCGCGCTTGTACAACTGGTTGATTTCTGCAACTAGAGAGGGCCAGCTCTTGTCTGTGTGAGAGAGAGAGAGAGAGAGAAATAGAGACGCAAATAATGCTTCTATGCGAATAATTTTTGAACCAAATTGGTAACATGACAGCGTAATTAACAAATAGGCAGTTTTGTTGAAACGAGATCGCCGCCGTGAACTGCAAGGCCAGGAATCTGGGCACAGGAATGAGGAGTAATGACATCCCGTCACCCCACGGCAGCTCAAAGGGGGACGACATCGGCTGTGTGTGGCCTTGTTCCCAAGAGGGAACAATGCCACTCGGAGCGGCAATGGAACCACCCACACATGGCAATACAAATCGCGTCGTTGCTCTGCCTTCGTACCCCCCGCCCTCTGATACCACGCAAAGGCGCACTTTGGCCACTGTCACGGTTGTACCCAGGAGACGTGTAACGACCAGACTGTGGTGCACCGAATGTGAAAGGGAAAACGAACCTACTTTTCTCGTCCCATGCGACATCTGCCGAGCAAATGCCAAAAGAATAGTTTGAATCCAACCGAATGTAGCCTCCGGAAACTCCCGCTGAACTACCAATGCAGCAGTGGTAATGCAGTGGTAGTTTATTATGACCCAGGACCGTTCAGTCCAGAAGGGTCAAAACAGAATATTGCCCTCTATCGTAATAGCAGTGCGCGCGTGGGCCGGCCGCTTGTGCAGGAACGGGCGCGTCGACAACACGGCACCACATACAAGTGTGCCAGCTTGAGCTAGCTGTCAGGTCTCCAATCATGCCGTCATGGCGTTAGCTATGCTGAGAACCTTAGTGCGGAGCTTCTGGAAACTCAAGCTGTCTTTATTTTTAAAAGTTAAGAAACGGGCGTGCAACCGTCGTAATAAGGTTTCCTCCCCGTTTTCTTCCAGCTGCCCTTTGACTCAGTTCCTCACCATTAGCGGCACTTTCTGGAGTGCGGGGCAAGCGACTTCTTGAGGTTGTTGGCGGACTTCTGTTAAGTAGTGACGCCACCACAAAACATGCAAGGTGACCATTATTATCAGTTGTGCGAATCGAGAGTCCTTACTCTCTTTCCACACGGGAAGGAGCGATGCCAAGGGCACCGTGTATCATGTGTTAGACTCCCTTTACTGAGAAAGGAAACATGATGTGCCGTCTGCTTCGAACGAATCCCCTGGTGCTAATCGCTGGCGTCTACCACCAGCTCTGAGTGCCATGGCTCCAGAGAAATCAACACATTGGTTGCTTGATTGACTAAGTGAATATTCATACAGTAATTTAGTTTTTTTTTAAAGGCGAGAAAACCGTGGATTTTTCTTTGCTTTTGCAAATTGCTGCACGTTAAATATCGCGACTTCTGCTAAGAGACCTTCATTGTGGAATTGTGGGGAGAACTGCGCTCAAGCTTTTAAGGTGCATACAGTAACCGTTAAGAGAACATCCTGAAATCGCGCTTGGACCTAGATCATTCATGATATTGTTCTTAAGATTATATTTCAGTCAGGATTTATTATAAGAATAACAGGATGCCAGTCAGACATAAATTCGCTAATGTTTATTATAATTTAGCCATAGCGAGTTGCGCCAGAAAGTTGAAATTTCCGGAATATATTTGCTAGAAATAGCTTCGGCGGTATTCTAGAAAAACTATTTTTGCACTTACCATGAATTTGCCTTCGAAGGTTACCCGTTAGTCCCCTTTCATATAGAGGTTCAGCGATTATAAGTTTTATTCAAGTGCACGCGGAAAAAAAGAGAAATGGTCGTGCACTGGTCCACATAGAATGAAATTTTGCGCACTGGAAATAATTGAGACCTTACGTCAATAAAATTGCTCTGACGTATCGACTAAGATGTGCCGGCACGCCAAATGAGAACACAATGCTTGAAGCATTAAACTACACTGAAATCACAATTTTGTTTGCGCCACTCAGTTACGGAGTATACGTTTAGTATTTTCTTCACTTATTGCGCAAAAAATAGTGGGGCTTTAACTGGGCAACCTACTCTGCTACGGTTGTTTGAAGATTAGGAGTATAATTGCTTGGACCAATCGATTAATGCAGTCATTTCTATTTTTTAAATCTAAAGCTAGTCTGCTTCGAGTGACTCAAACTGGTGCGCCACAATGTCATTGTTTATTTCGTGGCACAACCGGCTACAGACTGATTCTTGGAAAGCCTTTCTCTCGAACAACAATGAATGGCACTGTAAAGCTTATCCTATGGATCTCCGCCAAGGGTTCCTTGCAAATGACACCACAATGGTCGAACGCTGTAGACTGCGCTTTTTGTCGTCATACAAGAAGGCAGAATAGAATTGAAGATTTCTTTAATCCAATAGAGATATAGGTGGAGCTCGCACACTTTGTAACTGTCTGTCTCGCAAAAATATCGGCCGATCCCGTAGGCAGTCCAGTCTAACGCGGCGTCTCAAAGCACTGGCAGTCACAGGGCAATAATGCGAAAAATTTGCCCGTAGCGCACGCGCCAGCGTTTCAAAGAGCGATGTTCGCACGAGAGAAGCATGGGTGCGGCCGTGGCCTAATAGGAAGAGCATTTGGTTTATGCGCTAGAACAGAGAGGTTCCTTCCTCTCATCGCTCACGCATTTAATTAAAGCATTATATAGGAAGACTTTACTGACCCCTGAGGTATCTAAGAGAAAATTCAAGGTGTTTACCCTATCACGTTATGTTCATGGAACTGCAACAATATAAGAGGTATAGGAACGCCTCTTTAAAAAATGAGGGTGTGCTAGGTCTCCTGTGACGCACGTACGAGCAGCTGCCGAGGCGTCACAATCATTGCAATCTATAAGTATACGATATTGCAGACTTATACTCAGCGGCACTAAGTTTATGCGTAGTTTTGTTTATCAAAGGTGTATTCCATTGGCCTGGTGCATTCTCTAATGATGTGTCAGACACCATGTTTGGCTTGTACATTTTATTACGGGAAACTGTAGCGTAAAAAAAAACATTTATTGGGACAGTAAATATACATAGACAGGCGCACTCGCAGAGTCACTTTCATAGGCTGCTAGCTTCGAGTGGCGAAAGAAACGAAACAAAATTGCCAGGTAACCTATTCGTGCTCGCAACAGGTCATGGAAAAATAAATATTTTGAAGGGTCACCAGTGACAGTTACCTCACCGAGTTTTCATACCCTTCGGAAGCAATAGAGGTGCAGTTTGCCACAGACTATACATAGTACTCAATACTTAGCATATGTTTCGAGCCTGCCTTTTCAGCCATATGGGCAACGCATGTTCGCTGTCATTTCGAAATCTATGAGCAAATCTTAGGAATTCCGCGTGGGGAGAAAAACGACGAGAAATACGTGGAGCGCGGATACAAGCAGCACCACTTTTTTATACCTTCTCTCTGTTACTTTCTCTCACGCTGCCTTATTAACATAAAATTTACTCAATAAAAGATAACCACTCTTTGTGTGACTGGAAAAGAATTTGGTGTGCTAACAAAATCCAAATAGTGGTGATTTCTTGCGGCTTTTATGCCTCTATATATTGTAGAACACTGACGAATAAAAAAACTGTGCCAAATTGCGACGTGTCTTTTAAGAATAGTTCAGTACGAAGCACATCGCTTTCCGGAGGACGACAAGACCTTTAAGACACTGTACTTTACCCTGTGCTGTCTAACGTAGTGCTAGTTGCACTAACGACTGTACCTAACAAGGTTCCAAGGCTCCAGGAGGGCCAGCTGGCTCCCAGAGTACAAGCTGCCAATGTTTAATAAAGCGGTGACTTTTCTGTGCTAAAGGTTTTTGACATATTTGCTGGAATGGACGTTACAGCGAACATATTTTGTCCAGGTTACATCCAGTCACGAATAAATGGGTGTCTCTGAATATGAGGCACACTGAAAGCACCAGTATATTTCTACGCTTTAGTTAAGCCCATGCTTCCTTTCTTTTTTTGCTAAAATGACTTAATGAGGCCGGAGACAATGAACGAGGACACACAGTTTCCGTCGAGTATCCCTAATGAGTCTACAAAGTATGCAGCTTTTGACTATTCATAAGCACGCATACATTATGTCGCCAGTGTTCCTTTCTAAGTATATTCTTCGTCGAAGGAACTTCTTAAGTGATGTGCTTTATGCGCACTTCAGTTAGACATTGTTACGCGGGAACAGCAGTTACACATCTTGCGTTTTCCAGTAGCGCCTACACACGCCAGACACGAAGGCTGTGCGATGGCACTCGTGGCTTCCTCCCCCTTTCGCAGGTGTAGGCTTTGAATTTGGGAGCAGTGGTCACACTACACCGCAGTCAGTTTCTGCTTTCGTGCGCTGCAATTTTGGTTTCGCTCACGCTAATAGCTTTCACACCATAATAACTACTTTTAATGATGGCTTGCGTGTGACCTGCGCATACTTAAGTCCCTACCATATACTGCGTGTAGGTAGATTTTTGACACTTGTTGATGATCAAGCAGCATTACAGACTGAATCTTAATTAAATCGCGCTTCAAGTCGATTTCATGTACGCCAATGCAGCTCCTAAGACGCGTGCTTGCAAAGGAGTGTGTTATTCGGGTCTCTCAAAAAGACAGGAATTCCCCACAGTTCTCTTCAGGACATTGTTTTCCCGCGCGGGAACCAGTTAGATAGGAAGGAGGTTTCTCGCCTTCTTTTAAGTTACCTGCAGGACACGGATTTGGCCTCCACATGGTGACCTTAGGAGTGACTATGTGTAGTTGTGGGGTCTGTGTCTGATTTATACGATTTATGTATTTTAGGTGTCGCTACAGTTGCCGAGCAATTGCCGGCAGCTACTGCAAGGCTAATCCCACCAGTAGCCTACAACCACTCAACTCAACTCAACTCAACTTCATGTTGCGAACAGTCATGGCTACAGTGAAGTCGAGCTTCCTTGCATGAAAATGTCTTTACGAGTTTCCTTTAAAGGTACTTCCACTCTAGAATATGTGGCCTCGGTCGGAAGAGAACGGAAGGTAGGGTGACATGGTGGGATATGTGCGTTCTTACCCTGATGTTAGTGAGACATTCTTCAACGCTCAAAATTCCAGAGATATTTACACCACAATCAACTCGGGGATTCAACTTAGGCAGGGCAGCAATGTCACTGCAGGCTATTTTGAGATTTTGTCTCAATGCGAATGGGTATCTTGGTTCTTTTCAGCCGGTATTCCCCACCGACTGTCATCGCAGCTCTTTAAAAACTGCATTTTCCCATAAAAATATCGGCACATTCATCATATGTAGATGATTGGTGACGCTAATGCGATTATCAATCTCTGTTAGGTTCGTTATTGTCGCTCATAATGTTATGATGATTATTTGCGAAAAGCGGCACATACCTACAAAAGTGGCCCAAGGTGGCGTCAAAGAGGTTCACTGAAGGGGGCACATACCCTGTCACACATACACAGTGGCACATGCGCAGTGGTGCATAAAAACGCTATGCACCACTGCGCATGCACGCTATGCACCAAACGCTAAAAACGCTAGATTCGCGCATAAAAACGCTATGCAAGAAGGCGAGCTTCCGACCTCTTGCGCAAGTCGACCTGTTCGCAATTTGAGAACAACTAAAATAAAGGTGTCGCGCTGTATGTGTTTTTTTAATTACAATTTATTGTGGGCTGCAGTTCTCAAAATTCCAAGAATTAAGTTTGTAAAGAGTGAAAGACAAGGTATGAGTGACTTTGGGGGTAATAAAGTGGTTGGGTAGGCGTGGTTGGGCTATACGGCGGACGCTAGATTTTCAGCGACACGGGAATGCTATCGCGTTAACACGCGGAAGTGTGGGAAGCATCCCAGTAATATTAATCAAACAATGTTAAGACGATGACTATGTGGTGACGACTGTGTGACGAAGACGGCATGACCAGAGCTAAATTACGAAGCTGGAGTGAGGACAATGGGACGCCCACGGTGGCATCATAACGGTGGTGTGACGACGAATGCCAATGATGATGGCATGAGGATTACGGTATGGCGAGAGTCGGATGGCGAAGCTGGGATATCGATGATGAACCGTTCCACGACCGCATCACGACCACTAGCAAATACTTAGTAGCCCAGGAAACTGGACAACGTGTGTCATTGATTGGGGTAGAAGGCGTGACAACGACCGCATGACGAGTCAGATCGTTAGATGGAATGAAAACGATGCAACGCACACAAGAGCGTCGCAACTAGGAGCACATGCCTAGTCTGCCAATCTTGTAGGTAACTTGATCTCTGGGTCACCATAGAAAGCGTGACGATGATTGCATAACGAGAGTCAAATGACGGACCAGGAATGAATACGATTGAACAACCTCTAAAGGTATCCCGACCACTAACACATACATTGGGCCTACGCTGGTAGACAACTTTAGTTACTGGGTTGGTATAAGAAGATGCATGAATGGAAGGACGGACGGACGGACGGACGGACGGATGGACGGACAGGTTCAAGATGGCTGAAGTAGGCAAAGGATCCTAATCGCAATAAATGTTTTTAAAGAGCAGGAGAAAGCGAAAGAAAGAGAAAAAGAACAAACATTTAATATCGCGAATCAGTGAGAAAGAGTTCTTTCTTCACCCAAGGCGAGGGACTTCCTAAATCTAGGTAGCCATTGGCCCTTGGTGCTTCCCTGGCCTGGTTCACCAACTTTCGCTGGTCCTCCAAGTCGGCGGCCGCGATTATGGTTTCCCACAATTCTTGGCGGTCTTCTGCGGTTTTCCGTTCGGTTCTTTACTGACCTTCTTGATTGTTGGGTTCAACAAAGAGATAGAGAAAGCGGGCTAGCAATGACAGACCTCTACATTTGCGCCAGTGCTAGTGATTGCACAAAAAGCAGAGTTTGTTGCCGATTAAAAATTAGGAAGGGATAAAAGGAACGCAAAGTTCTCTCACCTCAAAAATCTATTGAGCCGTCGTTGACTCGTCATACCGGCGTTTGCTCGGCATCTAGAGCACAGGAATACCGTCTTTTCTAGAGTGCTTTCAGCGATTCAGCATAATCTCAGAGATTTATTGGAAAGAAAACGAATACTTCCATTTGAGGAAGGCAAGTAAGGAAGTATGCAAAGCACTGAAATCGAGAGCACGTGCGAACCGCACCAACAAATGGCGAGGAAGCTGTCATCTCTTTCAGCCGAATCCGATAATGAGCTTACGGTTTAGGCAGTGGAGACGGGGCCCGAATTCTCGCATAAAGACCCTCCAATATCTATGCATTTCATTTTGCTCGAGTTTTCCTGCGATGGCTGTTCGCAGTGCCAGATGTTTTTACCTTTCTGCATGCCCGCCTTTTTGCGCGTCCATTCGTTCAGGCTGACCCACTTTCCTGCTGACGCACTATGCAGTTTACAGCGAGCGCTATTCGCATCCTTAGGTCTCTTTCTTGCTTCTCATGTTTTTCAAAGTGTTACTAGACAGAGAGGCTTATTCATCCTTTTTAATAAAAATTAATTCTTCTACGTATCTAGCTGAATTGCTTGATATTACGGCGTATTCTTTTTCTCTGTCGCTCTCTATTACTTGTCTCTTCACTTCCGTGTTCGTATTCCACGACTTTATTTACAGCTAAATTGAGAAACTCAGGAAGGTCATTGTGGAGAATGAGAGGCTGAACGGTGAACATATTAAAATGCTATAGAATGGTGTTTCTGTACCACGCAAGTAACGCAGCAGCTGCTGTCGGTGCACCACCTCCTCAGATAAAGAAAACTGTACAGTGGCGCGAAAACAGCGTGCTTTTCTTATTTCGGCCCCTTCGCACTACTTCACGTGTCGCGAGAGCCTGCAATAGCGAAGCGCCAAGTAGAGTGACCTCGAACAACTGACACGTCTTGTCTCGTCGGAGGGCGATCGAGTGCTTCTCTGTTTCTCATTATACGAGAGGCCTCTCCATTTGCTGCGAGTTTAGCGAGAACAAGCTCTTTTGTCTGGAAATTCGTGGGTGCTATTTTTGCTGCAATTTCGCGTGTGTCCGATTTTAGTAGCAGGCTTTGCTGGCTTTCGCAGGAATGTGCAGACTCAATGAGGCTTGAATTTTAAAGAGAAGGTTGATTTGAATAATTGGTGTTCCTCCACGACGGATGATCATCTATTGTCCATTCGTTCGCAACTGCATCTATTAAGAGGATCGCATAAACGAGTGTGCATTTCTTTGGTAAATGTGCCTATTTTTGGTGTTGAGGGCGGTTTCATGTCAACAAGATACTAATGAGTGAAATTTTGTCTATATTTCCTTGAAGAAAGTGAAAAGTGAGAAGCTGCTCACTTTTAAGTTAGACACTGCAATAAAATGTTGACACGAAAGAAACATTTTCCCATAGCATACCGGCAGCAGATCCCCCTTCATCCAGCAATGTTACTCGGCCCAGAACCGCTATTTGACACCAATGCGGTCCTAAGTTATCTGAAAGATGTTGTGTTTCATGTTTTTAGCCCCACATGTTCGTAGCGTCTCCTCTCTTCAGAGGATGGCGCTGTGATAACTATTTTGAATAGCACATGCCTCTAGGCCCTTGTGGTTCAAGGGCTCTGGCGAGGCAGCAGTGCTCCAAGAAATTTTACCATCTTATATATTTTATATTTTGCATCATCCTTCTACGATGGATTTTAATGTTCATAGTACTCGTCATTAATCATCGCCATAATTTTATAGCACATACATTTTACGCACTTTACAGCGACTATTTTTAGGCCACTTTACAGCCAAGTCACATCCTCGTCACAGAACTCATCATTCCACCGCGAAATCACTAACACTGTCTTGGCGCTCTTTGGCCATATCTGGCCCTTGCGCCACTAAACCACATACATTACATTAATGTTGACACAGTTGGGCAAAGCATAAAGAGTTTGCACGTGTGTGTATAGATGCTTGTCTGTCAACAATTGATTTACTGCCGGGCGTTTGTTGGATTGACAGACAAGATAATTTCATCGTTCCTCTTAGTGAAAACATCTCCATTTCCCTGAATTCGCGCTACACCCGTAACTGCAAACTTTTCTCTTCGTCCACGATCGTTCTTGTTGGGCTTAGCTATACACTACTTGGGAAATGGCCGAGAAAATTCAGACTGGGATAAGCATTTCGTAAATATTTTGTTTTTGGAAGTGAATATTTTTTAAATATTGTCAAAATACCATTTCGTTGGTCTCACTAAACGGCCACATTGTCTTAATTTAAAAGAAATATGCAAAAATAATTCCCAAAAGAGTGTCTTTATCGAATCCAAGCTTTCCTTCCGTGGAGGGAGCTGTTAACGCAACATCGGTGCGAATGCATCTTAACACACACAAAAGAAAATAATAATAATAATAACGCGGCACACGCGCTCTTATTCCTCCATGGGCCCGCTCTCACCCCCGGCACATCCCAATGGCGGAGAAATTTTGCCTGATGAGAATATGGGCTAGTGTAGCCCTCAGCCCTGGTAACACGTGGAAATGGAAGGGTTAAGAACGACACCACTTGCCCCAACTGTACAATCCTGGAACAAGGCGCGGGTGTGTACCACCTGCGGTGGGCTTTCCCAGGCAAAAGGCATATTCGGGAGCCCTTGGTCAGATGTTCTGTCTAGCGCAGTGACCGTTATCGTGACTTCAGCAAGTGAAAGCAGGATGGATCTAATTACAGGGTCTTACTTATTTCCTACATGATGCAGGATTGTGTTCATACTTATACGCTTTTTGTGTATATTCTTTTTCCTTTGCCGTAGCGCTGCCCAACGTTAAAAAAGAAGGATGTTACAGCAAATACCTGAAGTCTCCAATATGTAGAAAGAGAGTAAAACTCTGTTTACTTTTCGGGCGTCTAATCTTCTACAACGGATTGATATGACTGGACAGCCCTCCGGCATGTGTCTAAACTCTGCTTGAAAGGCGTAGTGGTGTGTGGTATTTTATGGGATAAGGGCCAGCTGTGGCCAAAGAGCGCCATGGAATATGGTAATGAATTGTCTATGTCATATGTATGGAATCATCAAATAAGTTGCGAATGGTAGATGTAATGTGGCTGCAAAGAGGCATAAATAGGGGCCACTGTAAACTGCGTAAAATATATAAACATGAAAATAATGACCACAACTCATAATGTGAGCTATCAGCATAAAATTTCGCCGCGAAGAAGATATGTAAGATGTACACAAGCAATACTGCATCTACAGGGCTCTTGAAGTAAAGAGCCTAGAGGCACGTGCAGTAAAACTTGTCACAGCGGCTACAGTCCCGAAGGCGAGGATGTGCTACACATCACCCGGCCAAATAATTTCTAACTTGCTAACTTCATCTAGAAATCTAAGAACTGTTTCCAGGTTAGAAAGTGGCTCGCGACAAAGAAGAAATCCTGTGTAAAGTGGAATGTGCTCTTCGATACGCAGAATGAAAATACTTTTTACGCTCGGTTCCTATTTCCCTGGAGTGGACCAGGACATATGTTTAAGGCTGTCATTACGCTTTTCACATGACGGAGGGTCACTTCCAGGCAGTAGGTAAGAGTGGACGCCGAAGGCATAACCTATTCTTAATCGACAAAGGAGCACTTGCTTGTATTGTGCTGTTTTTTCTTAAATCCAGGGTTATAATTTAGGTTCGATAAAGTGTAGTTTATTGGATACTTGGGTATCCCACTGTTTCTTCCAATTCTTCTTCAGTTAATGCCGTGAGCATGGTTTAAGGTATGTGGACGGATTGGTTATGTTTGTGCTGATGTCGCTATAAAAGCTTCTGGGTAGCCTTATCGTCAGCAGCTCCATTGCCTTATACGGCACACATGAAAGAATACTCACTACGTGTGGGTCAAAACGCAATGCATTCACTTCTGTACACTTTGTACTTGGTGTATGCGAAGGCCTTCGACTGCACCTTTAAGCCTTCGGCGCATGTGGAGCCTTTCGTTACGTTTTACCTATGTGTGTATTTCTATCTTTCTCATTTTTTTCTATTCCACTCCCCCATCGTCGAAAAAGCAACCAAATTATTTTTTCGTTCTATCTAAATATATCAATTTCGTCAGTGCAGAAGCAGTAATCTATAATTTATTTGCGTGAGTCTTTTAGACAGCAAAACGCCAACGGACATTGAGACAATCAAAGAGCCGGCGTTGCCTACGTTGTGTGAGAGACAGAAATAAAAGCATTATTTTGTGTCCAAATCAGTCATCCGCATTTTCAGGGCATTGCCTCGTCTACGTGCTGCATAGATAAGCCTGCAGAATCATATGGAAAGGAAAAAGGAAAGACGTTCACCAACCTGGTCTTCATGTAAAGCTAAGCCACGATTGTCGAATCACGCCTTCTCATAACGACCCTGTTTTCCATTATACAGGGTCCTTACACAATCTTCGTTGATTTAATCACCAGCGTTATATTACTTTTCCACACATTATTCGCCTTTCTTCTCCCACATAGATTATTTCGTTTGAAGCTACCCGATTTGTTGCATATAAGATAGGACCGAAATATTTGCTTTACGCTCGAGAGACAGCTAAAAGCTGCTGTATATATACGAGCATCAATGAAATGGGCCGGCCACTGCCCCATATCTTATCGTTTGTCACGCCGAAAGAAACGCCTCCCTGAACTGGACAAATATAAAATAAGTAAGACAGGACATTGGTAATTCAATCTATCGAGCTACGTTCTCGTCATAATTTTGATTCTCTTCAGCGAAACGATTGACTCAATAGCATTGACATGGCGGCGACACTTCAAGAGCGATTCCGCGGATTGGAAATGAGCTGCAAGAAGATTTTTATGGCTTACATAGGAGTGCCACTGTTATTCCCTGCGTTGCAGGTTCTCCTATAGCAGTGATTTCTTCACAGTGCGATTAACCTCTACAGCTGGGTAATGCGCAATTTTATTGCAGCCGCTGTAGCTGACATTTACATGTCCCAGAAGAAAGGGAATGGAAGCAATAGAGAAAAAGAACACTGGGGTAACCGAAGAATAGAGAGCCTAGAGGTACTTGACAAGAACTAATGGTTCTGAACAGACCGACCGAAAGAAAGTTGGAACGACCTACTGCGACATCAGTGAAACGAGCACTACGTCGTCGTTGCAAAAGGCTTCCTCTACAGCACTGTCCTGGTAGATTCATCCAGGCTCTATATGCAAGTAGAAAATTCTTCTGGTTAAGTATTTTGAGTGGTATAAGGATCGTGAGGTTTCCTTCTTTTTTTTTTTCATTTGGTGTAAAATGGTATAAATGGTCGCCTAGCAAATGCAATGTGCAGCAATGGTTTAATTTAGTCTGACGCGTAGGAACTGTTGGCGGACACCTGACGAATGTGTTAACCACTGAATCAAGATCCTACATGCTAATGCGACAAGACAGAGAGTGAGAGAAAAAAGTATAATAATCCTAAGTTCAGTAAGGCCGGCCTGTTGTACAGTCTTCTAGACACCTACTCTGCGCTGGTGGATAGGCTACTCTGAGCTGCCTTTGTTCTACAAGAGAATCATGCATGACCACACTTGCTTCTGCATAATCAAGGTGCGCTGAAAGAGAAATTATGCTGTTCTTAACTGAGTCGGCGATTCTTCTTATCAGTAGTAGCTTCCTCATTACACCGGAGGTGTGTTCCTATTGTTTTGAGAAACAGAGCAGTGATGTGTAACGGATTTGAATACAGCGTAGACTGTGTCTATGGTTTGGAGAACAAGCTAGCGCAATTTGCCCGTGGCTTATACATTTCAATATGCATCCGTCTTGGAATCCGGATAAGAAATGCGCTTCAAAAAATTTGATAACATCTCGATTGTAATTTAGGCTTAACACTACTTTGCGCTATCAGTTGCGTGATAGATAAGAATCAGGTCTTCTGCTTTTGGTATGAGAATCGAATATTTACTCTGCTGTGTTAGAGACCTGGGGTCAAATTCACAAACTTTTTCGTTCATAAGTGCTGCTTATCATTGGCCGATCACGTTCGCTAATAATTTGTGACACACTGCTATTGGCTAGCACGGACGCTTTTAGCGTCATAAGATTTTTGTGAATACGGGCCCTATTTCTTATAAAAATATAAACATTTTTCCTTTGGCTTCTTTCAAAGAGAGAAAGGAAAAAGAAGGTAGATTTTTATTTAAGTTTCTTCGCCAAGAACAGAATTCCGATGAAACAAAAGATATGGATTATAGGATGCGGTCATATTTACGGGGGAAACGTTACTCAACACATCAGCACGACATTATCAATACATATTGTTTCCGGCATCTGGCGAGAAGTAGTTAACTGTCGTTATTGTGCAACTCGATAGCAATGATAAAAAATTTCACCGACGATTGCAATACTCTCTAATGGGAAATATGAGCGCAGCTCTATACGTGTTTTCATTTTGTGATATATTGAGGCAAAGATTTTGAGGGAGACATGTAGCAGAGTCAGCGACCGTCGAAAATCAGATCTTCGGGCCAAGCGCGTCAGCTTTTATACGTGATTCGTCGAAGGTTCCAGTGTAATCGCTAGTGCCTCGTAGCTTCCAGAAGGTACCACATAATTCGCGTCGCCCATACGACCACACTACAAAACAATCACAAACTATGACAGTCGAAACAAGTGCGGACGAGACCAATTCAAGCTAACCAAACATGCGCGAGCGAGAGAGGATGCGAGCAGACGATAGTACAAGACGAGTGATCTGGCTGAGACCATATAGGAGTATGCATCGAGCAGTCTGGCGGGTCCGCATGACACCAGTTTCCCACGCGCACGTCACTGAAGCGGCCGCTCTTATTGGTCTCCGCCACTCGGAGCTCACGTCTTTTATCTCCCGCTGCGCGTTCTCTCTTTTATCTTTTGCTGTGCTCGTTCGCTTGGCTACGGCACCGACGCCAACGCTGGCCGCAGGAACGGGCGCCTAAGAACTTCGCTCTCCAAGCAAGCTCAGTTACAGGAAATCAAATCTGTGTTAACAGAATCTAATGTCGTTGCGAAACCCGGTTTCACAAAACAACGTACTGTCGAGTTCTCTGTCGTGGTATTCAAAAGGAAAGAAATAAATATTTGCTTGGCCTTAATGATGCCGAGAAGTGGTTGTGATAAACCAATCCTCTGGTACGAATCTTGTACCATTCAAACGTTGGTACCAGAGAGAGATGCAAATGAGAGAAAGTCAGGGAGGTTAACCAGACTTAAAACCTCCGGTTTGCTACCCTGCACTAGGGGAAGGGAAAGGGGAAGTAAAGACGGAAAGAAGAGCGTGACAAAAATAAAATCGTGAGAAAAAATATGAAAAGGGATGAAATGGGGTCCTTATATTCTTTCTAATAGGCCACTGTCACGTAGAAAAGTCAACAAAGCCTTGACCGACTTTTGCTGCGACGACAGTTCACGTCGCCATTCGAAAACTGACTGTTCTGAAAGTGGCCTGTCGTCAAGGCATGCCAACGTGGTCGCTAGTGACAGCCGGTGCGCGCTGTATTGAGGACAGTGGCAGAGCACGTGTTCGATGGTCTCCTCGCCGCCGCAGTGTCTGCAAGCCGCGCTGTCGTGCATACCGACTCGGAAGGCGAAGGATCTTGTGTAGGCGACACCAAGCCACAGTCGGCAAAGTACTGCTGTTTCTAGTCGAGAGAGTCCAGATGGGGGTCGAAGTCGAAGGGATGGGTCCAGTCGGTGTAGACGTGTATGCTGTAAGCTTGGTGTGTTCCATAAAGTTTTGATGGATTCATTTGCAAGCACACGAATTTTCGTTGCAGCATCTGTTCTTGAGAATGGAATGGAGTCTTGCAAGCCCTCCTCATGTGCAGATCGTGCTGCAGCGTCGGCAATTTCATTGCCCATTATGCCACAGTGGCTTAGAATCCCCTGCAATGTGATGTCGTGTCCTTGCTCGACGAGGTGGTGAAGCAGCAGTCTGATTCCTAGAACTAGTTGTTCGTGGGGTCCTGGACGTAAGGCAGAAACCAAACAATGAAGTGCAGCCTTGGAGTCAGTGAACACGCTCCATTTCTTGGGTAGTTCTTCAGAAATTACAGGAAGTGCACAACGAATAGCAGCAAGCTCCGCGGCAGTCGATGTAGTCTGGTGAGAGAGTCGAATCTTTATGGTGGAAGGTTTTGCAGGAAAGATCACCGATCCTGCAGACCCATTCACCGTGGTTGAAGCGTCAGTATACAGATGATGATGATCGTTGTACGTCTCGTACAGCAAGAGCAGTGAAAGCTGCTTGAGTGCTGGAGACGAGAGTTGGGCTTTTGTTCGTATGCCTGGTACGATAAGTCGAACCTTTGCTTGAGCCAAGCACCATGGTGGAAACGGAACTTTCGCTGGAGCTGTATAACCTGATGGAAGGTATGCACGATAGGGCAGGACAGTTTCACAAAAGGAAGCCCGTGGTCGATCCTCTGGCAGTGAGGCTAGATGATGGGCAGGGGCTCGAGCAAGGTGTCTTACGTGTGCTCTGAGTGCTTCCATGACTATATGGGTCTTGGCTGTGAAATCGTGTGCAATTCAACAAATAAAAGTACTTCTGTTATACCAACATATATATATATATATATATATATATATATATATATATATATATATATATATATATATATATATATATATATATCGGCTTAGAGTATATTTAAAAGCTGGATAAGCTATCGCTATGTAATTCGAACGATTGCGAGCCACGCACACGTTCCCTCGCAATGAAGTATATTGCGCAGTCGTTCTTCCTTTGCCCTTAGGTCAAATTAATTATTCCTGCATGAACTGGCATCGGCATTCAGTAGAAAGCGTTCCTCTTAGCTGCTGATAAACATAGCATCACAGTTCGTTGGCAACAGTTGACTCGTCACTTAGGTTGTATCTTAAAAGAAATATAATCAATCATTTTTTCAAACTGATCGAAGCTCTGGCAGCAAAGGCACCGTCCCCTCGCCCCCCTCCAAAGTTTTTTGAGGAACGTACACTCAGCTCTACGAGCTACGGAAAACACCATTATAAACGCAATTTTAACAGACTGAAATATAGCAGTACCACTATCCCTGAAAAGAAAGGTGTACAATCAATGCATTCTACGGATGCTAACATATGGGGAAGAAACTTAGAGATTGACGAAGAAGGTCGAGAACAAGAATATTAGGCTTAACGTTAAGAGACAGGAATAGAATGGTATGGATCGTAGAGTAAACGGGGATAGCTGATATTCTAATTGACATTAATAGAGAACAAAATGGAGCTGGGCAGGCCATGTAATACGTAGGTCAGGTAACCGGTGGACCAGTAGAGCAACAGAATGGGTGCCAAGAGAAGGGAGTTGCAGTCGAGCAGGGCAGTAGATAGCTGGAGTGAGGAAATGAGAAAATTCGTAGGCGCTAGATGGAATCGGTTGGCGCAGCTGTAATTGGAGATCGCAGGGAGAGGCCTCCGTCTTGCAGTGGACATAAAATACGCCGATAATGATATAGCAGTTTGTATTAGGTCGCAAACAAAAGTGATTGACATTCTAGTTTACGATAAAAAGACGAATAAGGAGGCAGAAAGTTTAAAGGCATACGGAGATTTTAGCCTTGCGGCACGTTTCGCACACAACTCCAAGTCGATTGGTGAGGGATGAAAGAAAGGAAATGAGAGGAAAAAAGACTAAAAAGCACACCCCCATTACACGTACATGCACTTGAAATGCATTTGAAATGCAGTTTTTTACAGAGTCCTATTGAGGCCTGCACTACCTAGGAACGAGCACCTTGGTCGGGTGCAATACAGTACAAGAACACTGCGAGTCCAAGAATGTTACGCAGCACAAGTCCTGTGTCGTTTAGCCTAGTTACAAGATTCATCAAGACAGCATTTAATGTTCGAAACGCCCCTGAAGAAAGAGTGCAACCCTATGAGTATCAATTTTTTGGGGGGGAAACACCGTGGCCCTGGGGTTATATTTTTAGCGTAGGTTTTAGCACTACTAAATGATTGGAATCTCAAGAATGAGGCAAGAAATGTATGGCAAGCGATATTTTGTCTTGAAAACGGTCTGCTCGCACCAGCTGTAATCATGAAAACACGCCAATCTGTAAGATGCTTAAAAATATTTAGCAGAATTTGCGGCTCTCAATTTGTTGACCTAACCACGTTTCATACGATCAAGAAACGAGTCAGTTAAAACGATCGCAGAGTCACCGAGAGAACAAGCACCGCCAATGGCCGTAACGAGATCAGTACTGCGCACACCGCATTGTAGGGGACACGCGAACCACAACAATAAAGGGAAATGCTACAGATGGCATAGAAGAAGAAAACTGATTAATATAGCTGAACTTCGGCCGTGCCATGCTGCAGGAAAAGAGACAGCAGCGGCTGTAAAACGACGATAACTTCTCTATGCACAATTTCGATGTACCCCCAACGACAACTTTTTGTGGCAGTGCTGCCAACGCTACAAAGCCGAAGCACAAATTTTTTACAGCGCCCCCTGCATGTCGTCCACAAATCAAAGCAAGTGCAGCCTACGTAGCATAAAGCAAATCGAGCCAATTTTATTAAATTTTTTTGTCAAAGATTTATTTTATAACAAATAGAATATGCTTAGCAAAAGTATTTTCGTTACTTGTTGTTACTAGGTTAGGCTTTCTAGTGTCGGTGTTTGGTTTTCATGGTGCTGCAAACCACCAGCAAAACGTCGGAACTACTTCGCGTAGTAGTACAAAGGCAGAAGCACCTAATTTGCAGCGCTTCCGCGTAGTATGTGCTGTGCTGCCACAGAAAGTTGTCGTCGGATGTAGCAGACGTACATCCCTCAAGAGAACAGCTGTGTCTTACCAGTACTCACGTACGGGGCAGAAACCTAGAGGCTTACGAAAAGGGTTCTACTATAAGGGTTCTACTAAAGGACGACGCAACGAGCTATGGAAAGACGAATGATAGGTGTAACGTTAAGGGATAACAAAAGAGCAGATTGGGTGAGGGAACAAACGCGAGTTAATGATATCTTAGTTGAAATCAAGAAAAAGAAATGGGGGGCATGGGCAGGACATGTAATGAGGAGGGAAGATGACCGATGGTCATTAAGGGTTAAGGACTGGATTCCAAGGGAAGGGAAGCGTAGCAGGGGGTGGCAGAAAGTTAGGTGGGCGGATGAGATTAAGAAGTTTGCAGGGACGACATGGCCACAATTAGTACATGACTGGGGTAGTTGGAAAAGTATGGGAGAGGCCTTTGACCTGCAGTGGGCGTAACCAGGCAGATGATGATGATGATGATGTAGCAGACGACGCATGTTCGACCACGTGATCTACAGCTCAGAGGTAAACAAGTCGAGTTGTGCGCTCTACCGGGCGGAAACAAAATTTCATATGACTTTGGGTGACCCTACACAGACGGCAGCACCTCTGAATTGTCAGTAGTGTCAAATACGCACGATATGTTTTATTCATTTATTTATTTATTTATTTATTTATTTATTTATACTTTCAACCCTCATAGAGGGTCATAACAGACAGGACAATACAATTACATACATCAAATATGTACAATGCCAATGTACGTAAAGTAGCTTAACACATGTCAATTCACAGTGAATAAGATGTTCATTTGAATGATGTTCAGCACACTTCTGACATTTATCAAAGTACGTATAATGAACATCAAGTCTCACATATCACTTGGCACTTCAAAACTAAATGGTAAATTCCCGTAAATACACCTCATTAGCATTTTCAAAGTTGGTGACATCTTTTAGGCTAACAATAGCGTTTGGCAATTGGTTCCACATTTCTATTGCATCCGGGAAAAAAGAGTATCGATATGTATCAGTGTTGGTGCGGTACGGCTTTGTGACGTAGTCGTGGTTAGTTCGCGGGTTCCTTTTGCCTGGAGTGCGTAGATATTTGAGCATATCAATCTTAAGTTGATCCTGCATTATTTGATAAAGCTTCCTCAGCCTATATTTCTTTCTACGTACCTCAAGAAGATCAAAGTTGCAACGTTGTAACATAAGCGTGACCCATTCCTTCCTTCGGTACGTCGAACAAATAAAACGCGCCGCCAGTCTCTGTAGCCTTTCCAACTTTGTCTTAAGCGTCAATTGATCGGGACTCCAAACAACGGCTTAATATTCTAGTATCGTCCTAATGAAGGTGGTGTATGCAATAAGTTTTACATTACGCGAAGCATGTTCCAGTTTTTTTTTCAGAAAGTATAACTTTTGATAGGCAGTCATGCAGACGTTATCTATATGTTGGTTCCATGTCAACTTTTGTTTTATTGTTACCCCTAGATACTTGAACTGGTGCGCATTCTTCAATAAATGTCCTCCAGTGCTATAAAAAAAGGAACAGACAGTTTTCTTCTTGCTGATGTGTGTATATGTAGATTTGGGATAATTTATTTCCATTTTTCATTTCCTGCACCAATCGTCTAAGTTTTGCGGACATTTCTGAATTTTAAGCTGGTCATCTAGTTTAGTAATTGTGGTGTAAATTAAGCAGTCGTCTGCGAAAAGCTTAACCTGAACACCCTCTTCTACCACGCTACTAGGGTCATTGCTATAAAGGAGAAACAATAGTGGTCCCAATACTGAGCCTTGGGGCACTCCTGAGAGTACAGCTAATGAATCTGATACATAACCATCCAGTTTAACTACCTGCGTACGGTTGGTTAAATATGCTTCAATTCATTTTATTATCAATTCATTTATTCCTGCATTACGTAATTTGAAGATTAATTGGACATCAGGTACTTTATCAAAAGCTTTCGCAAAATCCACGCAAAACACATCAGCATGTCTTATATCTACTGCACCCGCAAAGTCATGAATTGTTTCTATTAACTGTGTAAAAGTTGATAAACCAGTCCAAAAGCCTTGTTGGTAAGGATATAAGTAAATTATTTTGATCTAGAAACCTGAGTAGGTGTTTTGCTATTATATGTTCGAAGACTTTGCAAGTAACTGAAGTGACACTGGACGGTAATTTGTTGCCTGTCTTCGATTACCTCCTTTAAATACAGGTATCACGAATGCGGTGCGCCAGTCTTCCGGCAATGAGTGAGTTGTATAAGATTTTCGAAATATGACAGTTAGATAATGTAACATCCATTCTGCGTATCGTTTGAGGAATACTGCAGGTATATTATCGGGTCCACTCGATTTTTTCGTATCTAATTTGAGCAGTTGCTGAAATATTCCTTGCTGGGTGATTTCAAGGGTTTCCTTTGGAACAGTAGGGGGAAAAGGTAAGGCTTCGTCTAAATTCACATTACTTTCTGGGACGTTAAATACAGATTGGAAAAAATGTTTAAGATTGTTTGCTATTTCACTTTTTTCTCTTATATTGTCGCTTCCATCATGAATTCCGTCAATCATTTCTTTCCTGTCGCTAAAATATCGCCAAAATGTTTGAGGTGAAGACCTAAGGAAATCACTGAGGTTTTTTTCAAACAATGTTTGTTTATCTTTAGCCACAGTACTTTTGAGTCCAGTTTTTAGATTGGCCAAGACCACTGGCGACTTGCCCCCTTTACGCCATCTCTTAATTTTTCTTTTCATATGAATTATATCTCGGGTGATCCAAGGACTTGTCTGCTTTGTTTTTTTAACCCGTGATGGAACATATTCGTCTATGCAATGACTTATAATACATTTGAATTCCTGCAATAATTCTTCTGTTTTTAGACCGGCGGTACTCTTGAAAGTATCAAATTGAATCTCCAAAAAATCAAGAATCGAAGTGTCATGAGCCCTAGAATAGTCCTTAATGTTTACTGGCACATAGCTCTTTATTTGCCCAGTTGCGCGATAGGCGCATTGATACACATCATCCTGTGATCCGATATACCATCTTCTACCATCACATTGTAATCATTTAATTTATTTGATAGGAACACCAAGTCTAGTATTGACCTTGACATCGGCGTAATTTTGGTACCTTCAAGCACGATTTGTTTCAAATTGAACGTAAACATAATGATTAGTATTTTTTCAGCACTTATTGATTCCACACCACTATACGAAACAATTTTCCAGTTTATATGTGGTAATTTAAAACCTCCAGTCATTACAAACCTAGTGTTCCCATTTACATGAGAATATAAAAACTTGTTCAGGTTTTCGAGAAACTCAGGTGAGCTTGAGGGTGGCCGATATACAACTCCAATAAGAAAAACAGTACTTTTACAAGTTATTTTACACCAGAGAGTTTCTGGTGCTTCACAATCAATCAACGAAGCATCCAGAGAATTTTTAACTATTATACAAACCCCACCTCCACGTGAGTCTCTGTCTTTTCTGAATATGTTGTAACCGGGAGCAACAGTGCAACCATTCGGTACATTTTCATGCAACCATGTTTAAGTTATAGTGGTTATGTGAGGATCATGCAAAAGCAATAAATACTCAAGAGGCGTAGTCTTATTTACTATACTGTGCGCATTAAACGAGAGCAATCTTAGCTATTTTTTTGGTGTCTCAAATGGGCTGCATGAGCTATCAGATCCATTTGACTTAGTTGATACAACGCGCTCACTTCGCTTCATTTGATCAATATCACGCTTGCTCGAGTGCAACTAGCGCTTGTCTCTGACGTCATCCCATGCGTATAACTGATCATTTATCCGAAGTTTATCGTGCACAAGAACTACTTTTGAGCCTGCGTCCCTGTCCAAGGCAGCACTTTCCC
The DNA here is from genome assembly GCF_050947875.1 of Dermacentor variabilis. Taxonomy (NCBI): domain Eukaryota; kingdom Metazoa; phylum Arthropoda; class Arachnida; order Ixodida; family Ixodidae; genus Dermacentor; species Dermacentor variabilis. The sequence goes on along the minus strand of NC_134569.1, from coordinate 116,157,211 downwards.
ATAATTTCTTCCGTGTCTGCACTGTTTCCTTCGCGTAGTCATTGCTTATCCTGATTGAAGTTCCCTTTAGCTTTGCGCCGCTTTTGAGGATGGTATCATTTTCCTTGTAGTAACAAAATTTCAAGGTCACAGGCCTTGGTCTATCAGGATTTACTTTGCCAATCTGGTGAGTTCTTTCGACTGTAGAGACTTCTATGCCCAGAACTTTAGGGAAAATGTCAATTCATTTACAACGCGTTCTTTAACACTTGTGCAGACTCGTTGGTGCTTTCAGTAAGACCAAACACCATAAGGTTATTTCGTCTGCTTTTATTTTCATAATCGATTAATTTTTCGGATTATTTTCGTACGGTGGTCTCCAATTTATCGATTCTTTTTTTCATTTCGTCGAACATGGCTAGCACACTTTGCATCTTATCAGTTTTAGCATTCACTTCTGCAATTTATTTCCTGATATCATCTATTTTGCGATCCAATGCGTTTTGATTTCCAAGAATTTCCTGCAAGATTTCAGCATTTTTGGGCCTGGATTTTCCTCAACATCCCCGGCCATGAGCAGCAGCAGCAGTATGGACCAGCGATCCACCAAAATAGCACAACATCTACGAGGGCATGGCAGAACTAACAAGCATTTATTATCACTACGATACGTAGAGCAGTAACTAACCTGCAATAGCAGCAACGGCGTTTTAGGCATTATGCTTGTCAGCCAAGTGCCATGCCCTCTGAATCCGATGTTCTCGCGTTGTTCCTTTTGTAGACTGGTCGCTGGTGACGTCACACCCGTGGCAGCAAGCCCGGAAAATGCGCACTACAAGCTTGCATTTCTGCAAAGTTGCGCATCGCCGACAAAAAAGAGGCATCCGTCGTCCCTCTCCGGCATTCCGACGAGAAACCACGGCAGCATCTGCAATAGCAGCAACGGCGTTTTAGGCATCATGCTTGTCAGCCAAGTGCCATGCCCTCACAGAATATCGGTGCCGTACATATTCGTTAAAAATCATGCGGCACTGATCATTGGCTCCGTATATGTACGGAGAAAGACCCTCAGACCATAAAATGATCGAAGTCCTTGTCAACACCGCAGTTGAGATACAACGGGATCTAGCAGAAATTAAGTATAAACAAACAGTGTGGCGTATAAGCGAAATTCAAGTGAATGATGTCGCTGATAAAAAGTTCAGTTTCGGTCGAAATGAATATGTGGCATGGGTTGAAAAGCACAAGCAGAATCTGGTAAGTCACTGCAATGCGCAAAACAGATAAGCGTCAGTCTATTAAAGTAATGATGTGACTGTCAAGGAAAGCCCAAATGCAGTCGAGGCTGGTAGAGGATTTGTTGGTGTGATCAGCTTAGGCAAAAAAATTGGCTGAGACAACGTAATGAAGGTATCTGCACACAATACAGTACTAACTTTGAGGATGGTGGTATGTGTTTGTCATTCTACAGCGAACACGCTTAGAGCACACCTGTTAAGCTCTTTCAGACACCGCTCACCATTTGCTGAGAGAGAGAACGAGAGAAAGAATCGTTTATTGATACAAACAGTGTCCCGAGCGAATACCAGTATCACCCCGAGCTGGGAAGGACGCGTAGCCCAGGAACCATCTGTCTTTGACTGCCCTCTTGGCCCTGGAGACGCGTTTTCTTCGGTCTTCCCGGTCCCCTAGCTCGGCCTCCCAAGTTTCGACTAAGTAGCCTTCGTTTGTTTGTAGTCCTTGGTTTCCGTCCGTTGTCGGATGCTTTTCGCTGTCTTCATGTCATGGGCATGAAGAAACTGGGCCAAGAAGAAAAAATTATCTTCACATGGCCCACAAGGCAGCAATTTGCAGAGAAAAAAATATTTTTCAAAAAGGCGACCAAATACTTGTAGCGCCAAAAAGCACGGGGACAGAGGAAAGGAAGACCACACAGGACGAGCGCTAGTTTGGCTTTCGCGCTAGTGTGGTCTGGCGTTCCTTTCTTCTGTCCCCGTGCTTTCTGTGCTTTAGGCATGCAGTCTCAGGAACTCGCCCAAATTTCAACTCCTATAAGCCACATAAGTAGGTCTCTGTAAATAAATGGGTGAGTGGCAAACAAGAAACTACTACTGATTCTTAGAGGCATGCAGACGTTGCGTTTACAATGTGTCATGGTGGTCTCAACATTGAACGATGCATCTCAAACATGGAAATTGTAAAACCAGCTGCGGCCGTTTGTCACGCAGAGCTGCAGCTGCACATCCTCCATCGGCCTTGCAGAGCTCTAATTTGCGGTCATACTCCTCTCAGCTGGCTCTGCTTTCAGCCGGGTCGTGAGCTTGTTTTGTATTGTTTCGTTTTCCTTCCATCTTCTTCATTTATGTATTTTGTTTGAATGATCAAAGCATCTGAAACGTCCAAAAAAAAAACTATCAAGATGAACTCAGATGAACTTCAATAAGTGTGCGGTGTTAAGGTGTTATCCGCATTCCAAAAACTTTCGGACTGTCAAAAGCACGCAGTCTTCGCGTAGGTGTGTGTTCGGGAGGGCAAAGGGGGTATACATATGACGGTACAGGTTTGGTGTATAAGTAATCCGGGTATGTCCTAAGCACTTCCAGAAAGTAAAGCTTGATTCAACGACTTGTAGGTGTCATGTGAACATGGCAGTGTTATTAAAAAAAACCTCGTCAGACCACGAATACCAACAACAGTAGGACACGAATAGAACAAAAAAAGCGAATGTGAGTAGCCATAGAAAGGGTGGGATGTGAGACTGTGTGTCTCAATCGCCCTCTGATATGCTACTGTCAAGTGGCATCTATATCTACTAGCTATTGAGTAATGTCCCGAATTCATTTTTACTTTTAGAAAACAATGTTTAAAATTGCACTTCACATGACTAAAACTACAGTTGGTACCGGCCGATAACAGTCGCGGGCGCACCAAAGTAAGTAAAACCGCAAAAAAATTTTGGTGCACAGACTTTCTGCGAGAAAAACTCGGTGTCCGCCAGCGCACGCGCAATTAACGCGCGCTCGGTGGCAGAAGACGCACATGACAACGACCGCAAAATTGAAGAGGTCATGTTGTATTACCATGCGTCAGATATGTATACGTAGCAAAAAGGTGCCACTATAAATTCGCAGTTAAAATAAAGCACCGTTATAAAAGCGTATACGCGTGCAATCGGTCTCAGCGCCCGCATCAAAGTTACGTTGAATATGCCGCGAAGCCCGCCTCCACCCCAATCCAGTTCACTCATAGTGCCCTCGCAAGATTTTTCCATACGTGGCGCCTCAGTAGGAGAGCGCTGTTTGTCCCACCCGACAATGCATAGTACACTCTAATTACGAAAACAAGCGTCCAGAAAGGAGTGAGGATAGGCTTTTGTTGAAAAGAGATTGTCTGAGAAAAAGGTGGCTTCGCGCTCCGCTTGCAATCTCCACGTGCCGCACACGACTGCAAAATTTGGCTGAAATGTTCTCAGCAGCATATGCTATACGCGGACAGTGTTTTTTCACCAAGCCTGAGAGGTGTGTCAGTGCACCTTTAAACAAGCGCCAGCCATGCCGAGAAGACCGCCAAAGTTTGCCAGGTCCCTCTCGTGCAAGTGACTCATTTGTACTGTGGAGCCAGGAATCGCAGTACGTCGAACAGCGTTTAGGGGCCCTACCGAGAGGGAGTCGCCCAACCCAGACACGTGGCTGCTGAGACTTTTGGTGAATACAACGAGTGATTGCTACCTTACAAGACGGCCAAGGAGACCTGAGTATGTGCTGGTGGGCGAGTCGGTTATGCATGATTAAACGAAGGTGCCAAATAAAACAACGGACGAAGGAAGGAGGCACAAGACAACCACTTCACTGATGATTGCATTAGTGAAGCCTCAGTTTCCCTTTCGACAAAGGAACTGGCGTATCTTGGGAGCGACACTTAGAAGTTGTTCTGTATTGTGGTTTCCTTGTGCGACGCAGATGATGGCCCTGTTTCTTCTTGTTGTTTTGATTCTTGACAGCAGGTATTTATTCCTGTGTCAAGAAATAAAACGCTCAGTTGTTGCGGCTACGTGGTTGTCTCGTGTCTCCTTCCTTCGTCCATTGTTTTCTTTGGCGCCTTCGTTGTAATCAAGGAGACCTAATGTATAATTACCAAATGCGATGAGGCCTTCGTAATTGCGCCTGCAATAAAATACGCTCAAGAGAAAAATTATTTGAATAATAAAACGCAGAAAACGACCAAATAGACATATTTACCAATAATATTACGCGGTATTACTTGAATCAACATGAATCTAAACCCCGTCTTCTCTGGCGTCGGCAGTTGGTTGACACTTGTTCGTTTGATGTTTCATCACAATTTTTCGCAGTGCAAGAGATGCCTGTACATCCGACATCCTGGACGCTCTTCTCCTCTGCGTCTTCAAAGCAAGCGAACGTCTTCTTGCACCCAAATACTGGTTCATACCGACTACGGTGGATGGGTCAAGAAGCAGGCAGTCTTACTTGTGTTTTTATTAGGTGTGTAACATAATTAAAATTTGCAAACCAGAGCACGGGTTAGATAAAGATGAATTTAGAAATCACACACACAAAAAAGAATACCTAAGGAATCACTGAACTCCGGAGACATTGGCCTTCTGGTCGTTACTTGAGTTCATGCATTTCTCGATGAATTTATGCCAGGCGCTTGTCGGCACGCTGCTTGTTTGCATCCCTAGTTTTCATCGCATAAGACGAGGAATAAGGAAGCGCAACGAATGCTACAGGAAAAGGCAAGAAATACACAAACTCCAGCCGTGCTGCACGCCGTCCCGCCTACAGCCTTGTGAACCCATCCAACCTGACACGTTGCAGCGTTTATGAACATGCAGAAATTCCGGTGCACAAAGGGCACACGATGCGCGTAGGTGTTGTAATTTGATCTTGAGAAACTCTCGTGATTGCTATATGCGATGGTAATTTTTTTGCAGCCGTAGATAATGGAAAAAATCTGGAAATAAATATTTATATGTAGCTTTTCTGGAGAGGCTAAAACACGTGCCTCCATGCTCTTTGGCACCGTAAAAGTCACAATTGCAAAATTAGGCGCGGAGAAATCGGTAAAAGCAAGGAATGCGCCCCATTTGCAGCATGATCGGCGTAAATGGTGCGGGTTCACTGCAGACAATTATCCACGTAGCGTCTGGAAGGGTTAGAAGGTGACAACGGCAACAACAGCAAAATGTGCTGCAGAATTGGAGAAAGCTTTGTTCATGGTGAAAACGCACAACATAGCAACCCGTCTCGGGCAACGGTCTTCAAAGAAATATGCGGCACTTTGTCTTACTCTTTCAGTACGTCCACAGAAGAGAAACCAGAAGAAAATTAGCCTAAACACGGGTACGATCACAGGGAAAGAGTGTGAAATGCGCCATAGCTCACGACAGAAGAACACTGAGTAAATAGTAGCCTCAACTGCCGAAGAAATATTATCTGTCCTTGTGATAGGGACACGTATGCAGTAGTCTGCCCGTATGTCAACTTTTGTTCACCTGCAATACCGGTGGCGTCACAGGGGGCAACATAATTTAGCATAACTGCGCTCTCAAGCTGTCATGAACATGCTACATACACATTTGGCGTAGCTGTCGCGTAGTATTGATTCTGTGGTGCATGGAATTTGGCGAGATAATGGACGGAACGTGATTGCTAGTGAGCGTAGGAGCAGTTTCGCATTGCAAATCTCGACGTTGGTTGAATTTTCTGAGTGGCAGTGGTCAGGTGTTTTTCGTATCAGTGCTTACACGTTCTTCGTTTCAATGTTTAAAGGTTCCTGCGGTTCTTGACTATCTCTTTCTTTACTAGAGCACATCTTGAAAAATTGTATTAAAGTAGAACTTGTTGATTACGTCAGCGTAAAAAAGGAATGGCAACTCCTTTCATGAATGTAGGCCACGGAGTAAGACATTTAGGAGGGGAAACTCCCGTCAGCGCGAGCGAGCGAGGGCGACCAGATAAGGTCACAATTGTTGTATGGGCCGACGGGCCCATATACAGTGGCGGCGCCATGCGGTGCGTCGAAGAAGCCGCAGCGAAAAAAAAAATGCAGCGCCCGGGCAGGCCGCTCCGGCGCGCTCTCAACGGCGGTAAATTCTTTCCAGGCCGCCAGGCGCCGCCAGCACGATAACGGCTCCGCGGGCTTGTGACTTTTTCTGGTCGCCGCAAACAGCGGAGTTTCCACTCCTAAAGGTTTCTTGCTCCGTGATGTAGGCTAAGCAGCTACATTGAGATAGTTCTCCTTCAAAGTCAGGCCACTGGTTTTGTGTACAAATTAACAATTTACAACAATCTTGCTGGATTTAAGAGATTCGTCAGGGCTTTCTTGAACGGCAGGAACTTGGTCGTGGAACCGCGCTTTCCAGCCGCAGCATAGTTATGAATACCGTCCCGCCAACCGAGAGTAATGCAAACGCTTTGACGCCATCACCCTCAAAGTAAACGTCAGACACAAGGCATTGCACAAATTGTCAAGGAAAAAATTCGCACGACGACGACAGCGGCATGACGACGTCGCGGAGAGGACGCGCAGACGTGTCAAACGCAGTTTCCAGTTTTTAAACTGCGGACGAAATGAAGTGTGTATCGCCAAGTAAACAACGCGTGCGCATGCGCAACATGTAAAACTGTGCATCCTCCTCAAGAATTCATTTAATGGGTTATAAATGACTGATAATGAGACGAGTGCCAATTGACGTCCTTGTTGTCTTGTCAATGGCTTTTGTTTTAGGCGAAGCTTTCGTTTACTTTTACAAATCGCATGTGTTGATTATCAGTCCAATGGTTAGTGTTTCCAGCCGCCTAATGCATATTGTTGGAAGTAAATAAATCAGTATGACAGCGGTGGTCGGGGGAAATTTTTTCCGCATTCTAATTGAATTAATACAGCCGTAATTGTTTTAGAATTACCTCATGTGTTGCGATAGATTCAATGCTATTCTCCACAACGAAACTATCATTTATCACCCTCTTACCTTCGGTAGGTCGGTGTGGCTGTGTGGTAACGATGAGCGATGGTAAGATGGAACAATGGTAACAATGTGTGGTAACGATATATTGTTATGGGATGATTATATTTATTAGCTTAGACTCGCACGACGGCACTACCTTCCATTCAAAGCCAAGGACAGTACGAGCACGACGCCATCCAAAAACCTTCTCGTCGCCTTTCTCAATGCGCCTAGCACCCGTCAAACCACATACATGGATGATGTAGTCCTATATTGTTAGATTACGCAGAACAGAGATGCACCCAACGGCACTAAATTGTGGTTCAAAGTGCCTCGCTGTATTTATGGCAGTATTGTGTAGTATTTTCTGCGCGCAATGCAGTGTTGATGATGTGCGGCCCTTTTAAGGCGATTAGCATTCTTTAGGAACTTTGCTCAGTTTGTGGTATGTCTGTCTGTTCCTAAAACGGTCCTATCAACTTGGATCACTAGGCATATTCCATGGTTGCATAGATAGACCGCTACGCTACTGCGTTACGAGAAACGTGTTAGAAAGCAATCGTAGGACCAGTCCTGGTCACTGAGTATAGGACACTCTTCAATGAACCTTTTTCATGCTCACTTCCGTCTCTGGGTACATGCCGCTCTTCACTGAAACGCTTTGACGCATATTTAGGTCACTGGGTATGTGTCACTCTTCAATGACAAAAAAATAATATCTTTTCATATTTGTCCACTGCAGGATGGCATCAAAACACCGCCATATATATTCAGATAACCTTCTCGGTATTTATGTTCACACAAGTGCCATGCGTTGCCTTCATGACGGTGCTCCTATAGATGCCGAAGCGCGCCCACAGGGATGCGCGAGATTGGTCGTGGCAGTAGGGTGTGTCGATGCATTGCTTCAATGCTAATCGCGTTAACTTCGGCGTCCATCGTGAGATGCCACAGCCACGTCGGTGAGTAGGAGGCTGAGTGACGGTGACCTAATTAAGAAGATTACTTGACTATGGTGGAAACCGTCGTTACCGTCCTCGTCACCATAATTGGAAGGGCAGCACACAGATGGATCGGCAAGGCACTCCCCGTTTTGATCATATAACTGTTATCCGGATAAAGGATGCTTTCGTCTCAACGCTACTTTGTTGCCCATCATGTTCTAGGAAAAAAACAACAACGGAAAACTTGTGCCACCATAATACTTACACGCTTGGAGGTTGTTGTGGTAGCAACAAATTAGGTTTACTAGCGCTAGCGCTACGGCTCGCGAGCGTTCGTCACCCTCCCTTCTCACGCGATTGGGGTTCATATGACAGGCCCCAGCACAACAAAAAAAAAGATCATTGATTTACCACGTCCCGTCTCTGTTATCAGCTTGTTCGCCCTTCACGAGCCTGGAAACCAACGCAATGCTTCCGTCTTTCGCTGGTGACTTCCCATCTTCTTTTTTCCTCCGCCAGACTCGCTATATCTGCCGTATTACGTTGCCCAGCCTGCTTTGTTTTGACAGAACACGTAGGGCACTCCGAATGACTTTGTTACCGCTCATGTCCACCACATGGAAGCCCGTAGTATTTACTTGCTTATATATTCTGCCGACATAGTGCACACAGGCTGTCGTGGTTTGACAGCAAGCACAAGGGTCGGTGTCCCAGTGGCATGTACTGCTTATCACTTTGAACGGCTGCATTTGTGGCTTCTTAGTTAGAAAGGCACAAGAAAAAGCGAATGTCAGGAAAGTGAACTTTTACCCAAAATGTTTTGCTGCGGCAGCTAAGCGCCCAAATTTAATAGTGCAGTGGGTGTTGTTCGCGGCTAGTGAAGTGGGCGACTGCTGGAAAGAGAATTTTCTGGAGAACTTGTCCTGTGTATTTCTTTACTCAACCCCTTCAATATACAAAAAAATTTAACCTTTAATACCCGGATAATAACTACATATAGATACACAAGATACGTAACGTTCTATGCGCATCATGTTCAAGACCCTAATTTCTTGGCTACTGACTGCTACAGAAACAGCGGGGAACAGCTCTGTGTCTGTACGATCGCTTTGTCGAAGTAATTGAGCGCTATACTGAACTATATTCGCCATACCTTGTTGTTCGACACCTTAAGCCAGATGACATCCCCTCCGTGCAATGCATAGGACTGTGCAACATTCGTTCGTCCGTACCAAGAACGAATTATTCTGTCCGAAGATTCTCGTTATTCCCCGAGCGTTGCCTCCCCAGTCATCACTCGCGGAGGATCGTCGCCGGACCACTATGCGACGCGGGTGAGTGGTCACGCCTATTACTCCTGAACATGGTGAGTGTATCAGTACAATGGTAGGATCACATTGTTTGTTTTGCGTTGTTATTTGACATGACATAGCATCGGCGGCTAGGTCAATGCTTGTTTCCAGGATACAACGTGTCGACCATCTGTACGCTTGCTTGCGGGATTTTTCTACGTCAGCCATGATCTCTAGGCCGTCCAGCGAATAAAGTCTGCCGATATTTCTGTGCGTGTCTTCACCTCTGCCGGGAGCTTTGGTTGTTTTCCCTAGTGGCACGTGTTGGCGAGGCCGACGATGTTCACCCGGAAAATATAATTGCTGATTCATCGTAAGGTTCCTAACAGCGCAGCACAAGACATGGAAAGAAAGAAAGGTAAAAAAACGACAACAGGGCGCTGTTGACACAAAGAACAGGACCCTGAGTATTAGAAATATACTGTATCGACAAGGTAAGCAGGCCCAGTTGGTTAGGATTCATCGTAAGGTCCGTAACAGCGCAACACAAGACACGGGCAAACCGAGGGTAAAAAAAAAAGTCTGCCTCACTGGTACAGAATCCTACATGTAACATTGTCAACTCGTAGAACCTGATTACGGTTCATCCTAATGACAGGCTCGATAGTCCGGACAGTAATGTGTAAGTAAGCATTTTGGTTCTGTGTTTGCTCACCATATACTATGCAACAATAGCAGTCGTCGAACTAAGATAGTCGACCATATGTTTAAAGAAGTATGTGCTTATAGAAGGGCATAAGGCACATTGGTACATGATACGTATGTCTCAGAAAGGGCCCTGTATGCAGAAAGCTTAAATATTACGATAACGACAATGATTATGACAGCGATTATGATGATGAATGAGGCGACATCATCGAGGAAGGATAATAAAGTAGCAGGAATCCATGCACTGGTACGGAGGAACTTATTTTAAAATACCGCCATCACAAGCCATCGCAGCAGAGGGCGACGAGGGCACTGTTGCGGTTTTTGAGGGCGACAGAATTGGACAGGCGGCTGTAGCCTGAACAGATGTTGATAGTGCGGCAAGGGCCACTGTGCTGTGCGATGACAGTATTCGGTGCCAGTGACCGATTGTGATTGTGTGTCTACGCTCCTTCCTTTCCGTATCTCTACTTTGTTACCACTTTACCTCCCCCTCCCCTCTCTCCCCAGTGTAGGGTAGCCAACCGGATCTTTTTCTCTGTTTAACCTGCCTGCCTTTCCCCTTTCCTCTCTCTCTCTCTTCTTGAGCCAGAAAAATAAGTCATTTTCTTCTGAACCAACGCCTGCTTGCGTTATGTTTTCTCTGAAAGAGACAAACACGAATGACAAAGCTTTCAATACGGCAAACAATGAAAGAGCTGCATTACACCTGCTACTGTTAACGCCTTTTCCTTCTAAGAGTCCCTACAAATTCACAACCGCTGCCGCAACTACTATAATCGCTATCAAAGAATGTCTTCACACATAATGGGAACAGCGCGAACAGGAGGACGACGAAGTGAAAGGACACAGGACGAGCGCTGAGCTCGATGAAGCCTGCTCGGCGAAAAAGGCAAGTGCAGCTTGTCGGTGACGCCACACTACCCGAAGACCACAATAAATTGTTTGATTCGGGTCCAAAACATTGTTTTGAACCCAGTTTGTCCCCAGCTGAAAAAAGTGGGACTTGGTCGATATATAGCAAGAAGGGCTGATGAAAGCGTTTAGCTAAGGTGTGTGTCTGAGTGCATTGATGCGCGCGCCAGGACTAAAACTAGAGGCGATGAAGCCCGCCTGCTGGATAAAAATGTGGACTATTTAGTAAACAATCGGTTAAGGGTCGCTGTTTCGGACAAAGAAGGTTCTTTTGTGGTGTTACCTAAAGGGGTATATCAGGAAAAGGCAAGTTTGGCTATTGGTAAGAACTTTAAGGAAGTGAAAGATAGTGGAGCCAAAGTGAAGGAAAAGGCAATAGAGAGTTTTAGAATAGGGGCCCCAAACGTTTTGGGGCCCCAAAGTAATAGCGTCAAAGCCACTGCGTTCCCAACGCAAAACCCAAACTCCGTTTGGGTTTTGCGTTGGGAACGCTATTTCACCGATTTAGCGGGAGCCCAAATAGCGGCCCCAAAAGCTTTGCGTCGGCAAACATGGCGGCACCCATCGAAGCGACGGCTCTAACCTAGCACAAAACTGGGTTCGATTCGCGGTAACGCGTGAAGTTCGCAAGCTAGGAGAAGTTAGTGCGGTTATCGCTTTCTCTCAACCAGCGTTTGTTATGAAGATTGACTCATTAGACGCCTCTGATTTTGAATTCGATTGTGGATTTTATGGCTCGTAGGCCTAACACGGCTAAGCTTGGCTGGTGAAGGCTAGTAAAGTTGGTTTGCTCAAAACTAAGCGCAACTAATTGTTTGCTGCTTGCAGAGAATAACCTCTAAATTGTACTTAAACGCGAATACACGCAAGTAAAAATTATTATTGCTATCATAAAATGGTATAGTTTATTTAATTATTTCTAATAGTTTTTCTTTGACGCCGTAGCGGCGCTGTCAGCGCAAGACGCTATCCGCAAACGTCAAACCCTATTCTAAAACTCTTCACTCCTACGTGCCCCAACGCTAACACCCGCAAAGCTCTTTGGGGCCCCAAACTATTGGGGCCCCTATTCTAAAACTCCCTAATGACGCTTCTTGATGCTTTGGGCCTAGAAGGCCATTACGTGCGTGTTAAGAAAGCAAAAGAGGGACAGTTAAAGGTATTCTTCTCTGCGAAGACCTACAAACCGCAGATACCGTTCCGGGTCATCGTAACTGACAGGAACACTTGGCAAAGCAAAGTTTCCTCGTTTTTACAAGTCCACCTTGCCTCGCTGAAACTGGCCGATCCCCTGGTTATCCGAATTCTGAGAGCGTTGTTGAATACCTCTCGTCAAATAATCTAGGAAGGTGTGAAGTTTTTGACACCAAGTACCGCATGATTATCCAACTTGACTTCACAAGGGTATTATTCTTTCATGCACTATATATGGTATGCCTACAGAAAAAAAATTTAAGTAGTCAGTATGTGTGTTCCATTTCTTGGTTGGCCGCAATACTTTTTTTGCAGGAAGAATCCAGTATAATGTTTTCAATTATGCTCACTTCCCCACTGTTCTTGTGGTGAAGTATGGTGTACCGATGGCAGCGTACTATAGCTCGCACTTCTCAAGGTTTTTTAATGATGTGCCATTCTGTGCTCACTCTGCGTCAATATTGTATGATGGCAATTTCAAATTTGGCACGAGCGCTCCACGCATAATTTACATACGGTTGGTTGGTATCCCTCTAAATATAGCTCAGACTCTCTTATTCATCCGGCCTAGCTGTTGAACCAGTAAAGCTTTCACCTTCACGTTCAGATTTTATTCAAGTACTATTCAGGTGGATGCCTGGTATTAACCACATTGCGTGCAGGGCTGCATTATGCAGCGGTAGAAAACAAAGTGAATAAAAAATAAGAATGTGGGGGACGCAAACAGAGAATGTTGGGTATTCCTTTTGATTTCTATCACTGACAAGGCTTTCACTCATTGAGGTTGACCACACGTACGAAGTCCAATTTGTTTCAAAATTTTCTTCCCTTCGTAGCGAATAAAAAAGTTGTGCATGATTGCCGCTCCATTGTGCCCGAGCGGGGCTCCAAAGTGTATCTCTCCGTCCAAATCTCCCCACCCCCACAGTGCCTCTTATCGCTGCCTTTCGCGCCAAAAATTATGCTCGAACTCCTGGGCAAAAAAGGACATGACAAAGAGCAGCAAAGAAAGGAGAATTGAATAAAGTGCGATATTGAAGAGACCGCGGCCAATGCAGAACAGGAATCAATATCTCAAAGCAGGAGACATCATAGACAGTTTGACCAGAGGCGGAATCCCAAGGACTTTATTTGAAAATAGGTAGGGAGATGAGGCAAAACGCGGTACAATAATGAAATAATAAAAGGAACGCGAAGTAGCAAATTTTGGCCTAATTACGCTTTGGGAAAATACCTATATTTCAGCAACCGGAGACTTTGGCACTACAGCTTCTTGTTTCTTACAAGATGAAACCTTCGGAAAAGGTCGCAGCATACAGCGTGTGATTAAGCACTGATGTTTCTGTGTGCTTGAACGTTTCTTACAGATCAATCTAAGATAGGTTCATGAAAGACACAAAACTGTCTTTTTTTCCTCTATATCTCATATCTACGGTTGGTCTTGTTGTGATTGCGCCACAGTGATTGCGTCACACACCCACGCCGGGGGAGCAGCGTCTGCATGTATGTACGCTTTAAGTTTATGGGACCTTGTCGGCTTCTCAATACGGTACACTTTGATGTGTGTCACGGTGAGTGCGACTTCTATCAATTGACAATCGGTGCTTCTTCACTGAAAGAAAAAAAAAATAGTGGCGTAAAAAGACGTTTTATAAGTCGATGGTTCCTTTCCAGTGGCGTGTTTGATGCGAGGTATTTACTTGTGAGGACTAATAAAGACATGGGAAACTACTTGGGATTCGTGCTCTTCATCAAAACAGCGAAACATTTTTATGCAAGTTAGAGGTAATGATCCTACATTATTCAATTTTATTCATATCAGCGAGGCAAAATGTGATATTTTCAACTGTATAACAACGCACATTCTCGTCAGTAATCGCGAGGGTCACATATTCTCGAAGAATCTTTTCCCAAGCACCGCCAGGGCTTACTGTATACATCCTTAGATTTGAGGGAATCGTTGCAGCTGGCTTCTCCTCACAGTGACCCTTGTGGTGGAGAAGCCAGATAAGGCATGCGTTCTAAGATGTAACAGAGCGATAAACGCTAGCGTGGACCAGCTTTAGTCCATGTTACAAATACCTAATTCAGGATATGCATTGGAAAAATATCTTGCAGATATTTCACAAAGACGGAGACGACGAGAATGTTTCTGCTTACATCATCCGGTAGCACGATGTGTCAGTGTCTGTGTTTACGCTACTGTTACCGTTCTTCCAGTACTGTTACCGTTCTTCCAGAGCTGTACTTGTGTTCAAGCACTGAGTGATTCTATCGTCAGCCTTGCGCTAGTACAATATATTCTAGTGTGAAGTCCTCCTATGATTCCAGATAGCTGTTGTACAACAAAAACAGCGGATTATATGCAAGAAAAAGATAGATCACAGAGCAAAGCCACGGGCAACTGAGAATTATTTGGCACAACAGTGCTACTACTCAGCCTGTAACGGTAGACAATCGCCAGCGCCGTGCCGAAGAATCTCAGTACTATCTGGAATCACTGAAACATGCCTGACTGCCCTTGTTAAGGGGAGTACGATGAACATGAAGGAAGGTAAGGAAGACGTGTATACCATGGTGCATTCAACCTTGACCGAAGCTTCACTCTGAACGACCATATTGATGCACACCAATCATCCATCACAATAACGACTTTTATGCCGAAGCATGCTATGGGAAGTAATTTCAGGCTCAGGTGTGCCACATCGGGCTAAATGAAGTGGGCAAGTCGGTCAGCTGTAAACGTTTTCACAAAGCTTACATGGTTGCCTTGGTGAGCCTCTCTTTATTTGAAGCGCCCGCTGTGTTCTCAACAAGGGCAGCCCCTTAAGTGCTCCAAGGGGCACTGGTAATGTGCAAAAGAGACGTGAAATGTATTGGAGGAAAATGTTGCGTTACGAAAGACGGAAAGACTCGTACTGTCACAGTATAGTCCTTGGTTGCAATAAACTTGTAATAGAGGAGTTCCTCCGATGAAGTTCAAATAATAATTTCACCCACGCACCTAACTGCTTTTCTTGGTGTAATATGTTCTGAATTGTTTTGCGTCTTCTGTGTGATGAATAGTAAAAACTGCGCTTCAATAAAAAAATCTGTAAAACCCTTTTATAATGTTGAAAAATACTTCTGATATGCAGTTCGGTCTTGGCTTTGCGTTGGACGCGAATTATCCAGTAGTAGACCTGTAATAATTTCTGCTCTCGAGCTCCCTCTGTTTTTTTTTACCATTTGCTGTGTTTTTCCTATCTGTCAGCCACCGTGTTTAACGCCAGAGGAAAGAAAAATGCACAGGTAAGTGACACCATAAGCACTCTAATGCATAGGATGGGGCTGAGGGTAATATTTATTGTTACTGCAACCACCATTACAGGGGTGTTGCGGAGTGCGATACAAAGTAAACTACAACATAATGGCGAAACGAAAAATGCAGAGGTTACAAACTCTGCATGAAACAGACACATTATTACAATGTGAACAGCACTCTAAATTCAAAGAGAAGAGAAAATTACGCTGCAAAAGCAACAAACGATATTTCAGCTAACAGAAAAGATTAAAACACACGTAATATATCTGCTTGGACAACGTTATTGCTAAAATTATTCTAGTTCCCGACTGTTCGAGAAAAAAAATACTTAAAGCCGCCATTATAGGAGAAAGAAGTCGTTATTGTTAGGTCGTGTCTCTGGCTTGTCGAATAACCGGAGGAAAAAGAAACCCATTCACTACTGTCAATTTTATACTGCCCTTCAATTAAGCGACATAAAAGCTTGAGCCCTGATGAGAGGTTCTTCCGTATAAAGGAGTTAGGTTAGGACATGTGAGAAGTTCAGTAACTGAGCTGCGTCTGAACTTTCTATAAATGATCTGCGCGGCTCCTCCTTGCACTTTCTAAAATTTCTGAAAATTAACCTATTCACAGGAGTCACACATTCTAACAACATAGTCTAAAACTGGGAGGTCCATATGTTTATATGCCTGTCATCGAACAGCGGTGGAAGCCAGAAGTGAAGCCACTGTACATGAGAAATAGAAACGTTATGGTACCTTGTGTGTGTGAGTAGATAGGTGCGAGGGGAGGATGTCGGTCCATAAGTCTCAAACAAGCAGAATAACTGAATAAACAACGAATAAGTGACTCAAGTACAAATTTATTGAAAGGTCTACTTCATGGGTGGGAGCCAGGAAAATTCAGGTTTGGGAATGGGTAGAAAGGCAGGGGTAAACGGATGATGAATGTCAGTCAGCTGTCTGCGGCGCCTCACAGTCTGAACAGCAAACCAGACTTGTCAGCGAGTGCCTGAAGCCAGTTGTACAAGACACATTTATCGTGTCCATTTTGCTGGTAGGATTCAGGCCTCGTAGTCCGGGATCGTAGTCTGGTTTAGGTCTTTGCCATGCCCGTCTCAATGAGGCCGACATTTTCAGAATAAATGTTTGGCCGTGAGATGACGTGGTTTTTCTTTTTGCGTGTGTTATATCATTCATGCAAATTTGCTTAATCCCGTCAACATAAAAGTAGATCTCTCTGAGCCGGCCACTGGCAGTGCGGTCGCAGCAAAGCTGAGGAGAATAGCTAGTGGTTCTGGTTCTATATAGTGGCAATGCCAACTAGCTCTTTGAGACGATCGTCAGGCGCTAATAATGATTATAATTTCCATACTACACATACTAAGAACAGAGTATCGGCCAAGAAGCTCCCGGCACGTTTGAAATGAATACGAAGGTATGGAGGAATACTAGGCAATATTAGATTTGTCTCATTGCATAGCACCCGTGCACGTGGTGCAGATACACGCACCAGTGTAATTACTATGCGCCAAATGCGCAGCAACGAAATGTCGAAATTTAGAGCATTTTATCAACCACTTCATGAAAGATGCGCTTGACATAGATTCCAACATTCCTATCTGCATATATTTCTATTTCAATTGACCTATTGAGTGAGGGCAATATATATTCACACTGTTAATAAAATTTAGGGGCTGGATGCCTACTTTCTGCAAACCCTCCTCTTCGACTCCATTTAACGCCACTACCTTCCCCTTACAGTCTTTCACTGAAATGATTGAAAATGTAATTAGGGTCCAAGGTAACTCGTCGAAACTGTTCTTTTTTTCGTATTTCGTATTCCTATTTTCGTATTTATTTTTTGGATTCAAAACTGCGTCTTTTAGCACCACTCAAGCAACGCTATGCCGAAGCTGCCAACGATATTGCTTCACGGAAGCCCTCAAGGATTGCGTTCGTTTATACTTAGGCAAGCAGCAGGCTTTAGATATATTACTTTGTATAAAATAGTGCTTTCTTGAAATCTCATTCTAAGGTTGCATTTGGAGCACGCAACTAAAATTCACAAAGAGAGGCGTGTACGAAAATATCTCGTGGCCTCTCGTGGAGGAAGGTTTTTCTCGGCTTTGCATGAATAAAAGGAACGCGTATAGTATTCGTGCTTTATCGTTGTACGAAGACAAAAAACACAAAGAAGAAATAGTGCAGTCGCTTTCACGCGGGCAACTGTGCTTTGCTATTATTCAGCGCATCAGGTAGCGAATGGCGAAGTGTTAGGTCAGCTCTGCGCGATTGCAAATCCACTCAATTTATAAGCTCACTTAGGATTTTACTTGTGTGGAATTGCAGCATACAGTCATGTTCTTTTCGGCGTGCAAAAGATGCCTCATCGGATGTTTTTTTTTATGTATACGTTCAATTTGACCCACGTTACTTCGGGAGTTTTTTTTTAGCAACTCCGACACAAAATAGGATATCGAAGCGCCCTTGCGATAAAGTTCATGCAGTACAGCCTACAGAGAATCAGCTTAAGTCCTTGGGCGAGTGTAGCTTGAGATTCTCAACTTTTTTTTCCGTACGACTTTGCATGCTTTGCACAAAAGCTCCTCCAGAAGTGAACAGCTGTATCTGGATGCTGCAGGAAGGAATAAAAGCGGCACAAACTACGGTGCTCCATTGCCAAAGTGTCAAAGTTATTGTTTACCTCTATCGCGACTTCTCTTCCTCAGTGGCATTAAAAATTTAACCCCTTCAAGTTGTTCTGCAAAAGCTATTGATGAAGATGCTGCCGTTCTGAATAGCACACACACACAAATATATATATATATATATATATATATATATATATATATATATATATATATATATATATATATATATATATATATATATATATATATATATATATATATATATATATATATATGGGCAGATCGTCTGTTCCGTGCCTGCAGTGGAACCAATGTGCCAGCCGGATCGCCAGTGCTTAGCAAGAGCTTGAGCCGTTCGGGCAGCCAGCTGTTCCTGCTCTGCGTGACCTTCCTTCTCGATTACGAACAGACGCTGCCAACTGAACTGTTCGAACACTCCATCTCAATTGGTGGACGGTGCGGGGTATTCAAGAACATCTACACCCTGGAACTCCGGTCTCGGACTGTGCCTCCCCTCATGCCTGACTCTCCCCAGCCGGCGTCGCCGCCACCCTCCGTTGCATGCTCTGGCGCTGTCCCGCAACGCCATCCAGCGGTTTTCAGCGGGTACGGATGAGCAGGACGTCAATGACTGGTTGTCTACATACGAACGGGTGAGCTTGCACAATCGATGAGACGATACCGCCAAGTTAAATGCCGTCATCTTCTACCTTGCGGGAGTGGCTCAACTGTGGTTTAAAAATCACGAAGCCGACTTTGAGTCCTGGTCCGCGTTCAAAGCCAGTTTCGCTGAAGTTTTCGGTTGCCCCGCCGTTCACAAGTTGCGCGCCGAGGAGCGGTTACGAGAGCGAGCGCAGCAACCCGGTGAAACATTCACCTGTTATATCGAAGAGGTTCTGGACCTGTGCAAACGTGTGGATGCTTCTATGCCCGAAAATGAGAAATTGAAGCACATTTTGAAGGGCATCGCCGATGACATTTTTCAAATGTTGATCGCCAAGAGTCCGCGCACCGTGGCAGAGCTCATAAACTTGTGCCAAAGCTACGACGAGTTCAGGAGGTAGCGCGATTTGACCAGGCGCCCCTCAGTGGCTGACGAGGCCCTCTCTTCCATGACAGTCTTCTCTGATCGCTCCCCCCTGCTCTCACAAATCCAAGCTTTCGTTCGGGAGGAAATTGAACGTGAGCTCTCTCTACTGCCCTTCGCTGAGCTACCCCAACAGCAGCCGCTGCCGTCACAGCCTCCTACACAGTTCGCTTCTATGCTCTGGAGGGTTATTGAGTAAGAAAGTAAGAAAGTAAGTAAGAACAAAGGCCTTCATCGGCCTCTGCTCTTACTTCAGACGCTTTATTCGCAGTTCTGCCTCAATTATATCACCTTTGGCACAACTCTTAAGTGGCGCCAACGACCTAGCCTCCTGGTCTCCTGTTTGCGACACCACGTTCGTGACCTTACGCCGTCCCTGACGTCTCCGCCTATACTGCGACACTAAGACCCAACCGCCCCAACTGAAGTGCCTACCGATGCCAGTGGTATTGGCCTTGGCGTTGTCCTTGCGCAGCGCAAGCCTGGCTACTTCGAGTACGTCGTTGCTTACGCCAGTCGTGCGCTGACCAAAGCGGAACGCATTTACAGCGTCACAGAAAAAGAATGCTTGGCCATCGTTTGGGTACTCGGGAAGTTTCGCCCTTATTTATATGGCAGGCCTTTCCATGTCATTACTGACCATCATGCCCTTTGTTGGTTATCCTCTTTAAAAGACCCGTCTGGACGCCTTGCCCGCTGGGCTCTGCGCATTCAAGAATACGACATACACGTCATCTACCCCTCAGGTCGCAAGCACACTGACGCCGACGCTCTGTCCCGCTCTCCGCTGCCAGCCGACACGGCCTCCCTCTCCACCATTGAGGCCACCTCGCCACCTGCGCATCAGAACAGCGTAAAAATCCTTGGGTGGCCTATCTTCTGGATCTCCTTTCTGGCTCGCCTGCATCTCCCACCTCCCGTTCCCTGCGTCGCCAGGCTGCCCACTTTGCTGTCCAGGATAACCTCTTGTATCGACGCAACTACCAGCCCGATGGTCGCATGTGGCTCCTGGTTATCCTTAAGACTTTGCGTTCCGACATGTGCGCGTCTTTCCATACTGACCCACAATGTGCACACGCAGGTATATTGAAGACATATGACCGCCTGCGGCAACGTTACTACTGGACAGGCATGTTTACTTTTGTCCAAAAATTTGTCCGCTCGTGCCCGCAATGCCAACGCCGCAAATCTCCGCCTCATCCCGCCCACGGTTTATTACAGCCGCTTCCGTGCCCTGCTCGTGCCTTCGACCGTGTGGGAATTGACCTGTACGGGCCGCTACCGCTAACACCCGCTGGCAAACGATGGATTATTGTCGCAGTTGATCACCTTACACGCTATGCTGAAACCTCTGCTCTGCCTGCAGCGACCGCCAGTGACGTTGCATCCTTTCGTTTACATCGTTTCATTCTTCGTCATGGCCCACCTCGGGAGCTGCTGAGTGATAGAGGACGTGTGTTTTCATCGCAGGTGGTTGAAGCACTGCATGCTCAATGCCCCATAGTTCACCGGACCACCACGGCGTACCATCCGCAAACTAACGGGCTTACGGAGCGTTTCAATCGCACCCTAGGTGATATGCTCGCCATGTACGTTTCATCGGAGCATACAAACTGGGACATCATCCTCCCATTTGTCACGTACGAATATAATACGGCGACACAAAGTACTACAGGATTTTCTCCATGCTTTCTTCTTTACGGTCGCGATCCTTCCCATAACATGGATACGGTTTTGCCTTATACACCAGACGCATGAGAGTGTGCTCCCGTTTCAGCCGTCGCCCGATACGCCGAGGAATGCCGTCAATTAGCCCGAAAGTTCACCTCCGCTGACCAACAACGACAAAAAGCCAATCGTGATGGCGACGCTACGAATCCGAACTTCGCTCCCGGCACACTTGACTTGTTGTTCCTGCCTGCTACCACGCCTGGACTTTCAACAAAACTTCTCTCGCAGTATGATGAACCATACCGCATCGTCGAACGCACCTCTCCCGTCAACTATGTCATAGAGCCGTTTACACCGACATCCGACAAGCGCCGCCGTGGACGGGATGTTATTCACGTTCACCGCCTGAAACAATTCTATGACCCGCTTGTCTCCACGTCGTAAGCCGCCAGGATAGCTCCACTTTTGCACCGGGGGTAATTGTAATGAAGAAGAAGAGCACAAGGACAAGGGCAGCCAGATCATCTGTTCCGTGCTTGCAGTGGAACCAGTGGGTCAGCGGGATCGCCAGTGCTTAGCAAGAGTTTGAGCCGTGCGGGCAGCCAGCTGTTCTGCTCTGCGTGACGTTCCTTCTCGATTACGAACAGACACTGCCAACTGAACTATATATATATATATATATATATATATATATATATATATATATATATATATATATATATATATATATATATATATATATATATATATATATATATATGCGAATATATTGTTTCCATGTGACTATCGTTTAGTAGAACGTCACCCAGCTTGCGGTACGGTTTTAAATTATCAATCCTTTCCTATTCATAGGGTGCTTCACGCAGTTACCGGGGACTATGTTTGTATATGTACGTATGCTTGCACCTAACCATATTTCCGCCTAGCTGGGTCACCGAGTATTCAGTAATTGAATTCGCAGCCATTCAGGCTACTGTGCAGGGGATAGGGTTTTAAACCAACCATCGGATCAACTTGGATCACTGAGTATGTGGCAATGTATACATACGTGCCCCTCTTCGGCGAACCTCTTCAATACCGACATGTGTCGCCGTAGTTGCGATGCTACGTAGCTACCGCTGTCAAAGAAGCGCTTCGAGGCTTACTTTGGCCCCAAGTGCCACTATGTTTGCTCCACGCGATGTGTGCTGGTCTTCAATGAACGTTTTGAAGCCAACTTGGGTCACTGTGCGTGTGTCAGCAGGTGCGCACCACTCTTCAATGAACACCTTTGACGCCAACTTAGTTCACGAGGTGTCTGCCACTTGGAATGTGCTGCTCTACAACGCCGAAAAAGATCGCCTAAATTTTTCTGATGTTGAGTGGAATTGACATCCGTCCATTGTTACCAATCGCAAGGAATGGAAGTGCCAATGGTTTTCGAATTCTGCGGCTTTACCTGCCAAAACAACGATTTTATTATGAGGTACGGGTTGGTGGGGACTCCGAATTGATCTTTACTAGCCTGGGAACTGTAATGTGCCAGCGCCCACTGGACAGGACGGCGCGAAGGGTTATGCAAGCTGCACAAGGCACTACAAGGGGCATGTAGCCCTTACTGTAGTTAAGCGATAGCACCCCATTCGCAAGAGACACTTCCACGACGTGCCCAACCACTTGATGAAAAGTCATCGCAACGAAGTTGCAGCCAGGATACTGGGTGTAGCGGGGGTTGCTACGATGCTTCAACTGCACCGTAAAAGGGTGCCCGTTCTTACGAGTTTTTCCTGTAAGTATTAGGCATTACACCTGTACCGAGAGAAAATGGTGAGATTCCGTTTATCAAGCAATGCGCACGAGAAGTTTTATCGCCGTCTGGCCTCACAAATCTGGGCTCCACTGTAGCAGGTGCTGCGAGAAGCGTTTTGCAGTGCCTACTCTTTGGCGCAAAAAGTTGGCGACTGAGCGTGCAAGCGTTGGCGGCAAAATATTTTTTAATAGTTTCAGCAACTGACTGGACCTTGCATTGTGACTTTCACGTCTGCCCAGCTGCTACAGTTTGGTGAGTATGCCCTCTGTTTGATATAGTGCTTTGAGAGTTGCACTTACTCAAAAACTTTAGCGCTAGTGAAGGCAAATGCAACACTTTGCATTTGTAGTACAACTGCAATTTTCAAGAAAGAAGTTCACGAAGGCAGTTGTTTAGGCTTTAACATGTATGATAGAGCTGCTGGAAACAATGATAAAGCACCTATATTATCCACAATTTTCGCACCTGAGAGAAGCCGCCCGATCTGCGCATGACAGTGGTCAACGTGTCTTGATTCCGCTTTCGCGAACAGACTGGCTGGGCTGAGAATAGGCTGGGCTGCGATTGATGACCCATGAATGTACTTTGCCCCTGTGGGACTCGAATGTTTTTACCATCTGTCGTTTGTGTTCGTTGTCTCCGGACATACGGATGCACCTAGCACATGGATTACCCCGGCATGAACACACCATGATGTACCGTATGTGGATAGGCATTGCATTCACGAACTCGTACGTAATATAAATAACTCGCATTTATCACTAACTCGTATGTATTATTGGAATAAAGCCCCACGTAGGACACATGCAACAGCGAAGAGGCGCTCGCGCATATTATCTGTATCTGCATTATCTGCCCGTGACGTAATGCGTAGAGACAAGTGATGTACAGAGTACTGGAACAGCTGGACAGTTGTCCACTATCAAAACTAAAAGGTTTAGGTTAGTGCTCCCAAAAAAACGTCCGCACTGAAGGTCTTACTCGCGTTACTAAAGTTCCTGCGGTCTACGGGCCTCACGATAGACTTTCAGAATGTTGCCCCCTACCACTCTATTCAGTACGCGGTCTGTTCATGCTCGTCTCTCTTTCTCTCTCGCTATTCACCTTTCCACTCTCTTTCTTTTTTTTATCCCCCTTAACCCATTAAACCTTTTGTTTTGTACGAAACGCCTACAATTACCTGTATCAATGAAACATAAGCTAAGTCTCTCACTATAGCTTAACCGAGAGTTCAGCGTAACACTGTTTATCAAGAAAGAGGTCAGTGCATTCTCGGCAGCATCAGCTGTTGGTATTTTATCGATGAAGCATGGTGCTTTTCATAAGCATTGTTCTCTTTCATCGGGCTTGCTATGCAGTGAGCTGAAATGTCAGCATATTACCACTTATTCGGAAAACTTAAAAATTTCTATTCAGTTTATTTCTTATTTGGTTTCCTTCCTTCCAGGATACTCTTTTGGACCAACAAGGACGTGACACAATATCAACGGTAAAACCACGGGGTCATAGAAAGGTGCTGAGTATTGATCGTCGAATCATAGCAGTCGACGGGTCATTTTAGCATGATATGTTTTTTTTCCTGCACGCCTTTTTTCGAGCGTGAAAATTAATGTAAATTGTGGCGTAGTGAGAGGACACTGCGCAAACATTTTCATGCGCCTTAACCATACTCTGTGTTGATTTTCTGCGTCATAGCTTAAGCACCCCATTGTTCTACAGCGTGCAATTCGCCAATTTCGAAACTGTGTATCCTCGAATACATTTCTTATTCAATGCTGCCAGCAAACATGTTTTGCGCAATAAACCGGTTACTTTCTCCCCTTTCAATGATTTAACAAAGCACTTTTTCTCCTGATGCAAACGGCACTCGTCAGTATTTCAATATAATCTGCTTGTTGATGCTTTCATTGCAATTAGTATTAGTTACTGCAAATTATATTCACTGCAATTTCTGTATGCAGGCTATTGCAAGCCTGCATACAGAAATCTTGCTGTCTGCTATTCCTCTTGTGTATATTGTAGGACCCGAAGAATGTAAAATACTGCCAGGAAAGAGTAATAGACTAAGAGAGTTTGACATTACATGGTTCCAGTTTGTTGCTAGTTGCATTAAACAGAATTCAATATGCATACTCCGGCGCAACTTGCCAGTCAAAGAGATAAGAATTTAGTGGTTCAGAGCAGCCTAACGCCATACAATTGCACCTGTTTTTTTATTTTAAACACCTCAGCATTTCTATGCATGCACAGCGAAGAAACCCGCGCGTCCGTCTGTTCGTTAATCCGTCAGGTAAGATGATCGTTGTCAAGATAGGGAACGCAGCAGCGAACGAATTCATGTTCAGTGTTGCCTGTAGCTTGAGCGCGAACTAAACGGCGAGAACATTGCGCATTTGAAGCTATTATTAGCACTTGGCACACTCTGTCGCAGGCACGCCATGCGCAACTGCCACTGGAGTATGGTTGACCACGGTTGTTAAAGGTTCGACGCAGGTGGACAAGGCGCTAAAGAGAGATAACGGTTTATAATGATGGGAACGTCACCAGCGCACATGGTGACGCCACCTGCAGTATAGCTTCCTTTCGTCCAGTTTACCTTGCGCCACCATCCGCAGCAGTTCGTGTCACCGAAGCGCTCTCCTTTATACTGATCGGATCAAGTTTCATAACGTTGACAATCATACCGCGCTGCATAGAGATGAGCAAGTAGCACAATACATACCCACACATAGACAACCTCCGGAGGAGTTCATGAGGGAATTTTATATGCTTAAGCATTTCTATTTGAGCGCAACGGCATAATGTGTCCAGCTATCAGATAAGACGATTGCAATGGCTCGTACCACCGTAAACAAGCAAAAAACGTAGTGGCTAATACCCACGTACGGTACAGGCTACAAACGCTGTGCAAAATGAAGCGAACCATGTATACAGCCAATGAAATGACCCATACGACACACAGGAAAGCATACGTTTTAAAAAAGAATGT
Organism: Dermacentor variabilis; assembly: GCF_050947875.1. Lineage (NCBI taxonomy): Eukaryota > Metazoa > Arthropoda > Arachnida > Ixodida > Ixodidae > Dermacentor > Dermacentor variabilis. Next base: position 116,131,734 of record NC_134569.1, on the reverse strand, counting down.
GCTCAAAAGAAGCATCCAAACCATCCATAAACATTGCATACCCCTTTCAGCAATTGTACTGGTTGTTTAGCAGCAGCTTCGCTGGACATGCAGTTTGATAGGAACCGATAAGAGTTGATAAAGTTCAGATCATGCCCGATAAGGTGAATAATGTCGGACGAGGGTGGATAACGGTTTATGCTGGTCGAATGAAGTTTCATAACATTGATAATGGAACCGGTCTGCAAGGAGATGAGCAAGTGGCACAATGCTTATGCATACTTAGACAACTCCCAAAGGAGTTTCTGCGTGAATTTATTTTTTTCTGTCGTTTCGCCTTCTTTATTTGCTTAGGCTGTTTCTCGCCTTCTTTCTTGAGGTACAGGGAATTTCAATATATTTAACAGAAGGGCTAACATACGTTCATGTTGGTGTAGGCTGTTGCTTTGGATTTAGAGCCAGCCATCCCTTCCAGAGCGTTTCTCACGCCATAGCGTTAAGGACTCAGTGTGGCCGAATATCCGGTGTTGGCATAGGCGTCGGAGGCGGCGGCTGCCACCGAGAAATTCATGCTGAGCTACGCATATTCTATACGGCACTAAAGTTGTTCTTCTATCAATAAAGTTGCCCATGCCTTGTCTTGCGTTCTTTACAAAGTTCTTCCTCCGAATTTTGAGGATGGGAACCTACAAACAAATGCTATGAAACAAAACACCAACCGTGCATGGCTTTTATGTTAAATCTTCTCAAACTGAAATATCGAAAGTGCGAAACAATAACATAAGATCGTCCCGCGCAAGAGGCCGCATTTCTACCAGAAAGCTCGCTTTCGTCAATAGGTTTCACCGCGAGCGTTTCCAGGAAGACGTATAGGTTACCTATAAACTGAAGTTGCCCGGAAGCGTGAGAAGCAGTCACGGATCTCTGGATACTATCGCGTTCCATTCTTAAAGATGTAGCTTAAGCGTCCTCCAGATTTCTTTCAATTTGCCTTGCTACAGAAGGAATGTGTAACTGGTAAACTATGCGCTATAATTTATCTTGTGCCAAGCCGGAAGACATTGCAGTAAGGGTAATAACCGACGCGTTTTCAGTAAACGGGATATCCTGGTGATGATGACGAATAAATGTACAAGGTTCGTCTTCATTGTAAAGCAGTTCTATAATTTACAGAAAAACTGATAAAATTGTTCGAAATAAGGAGCCAAGTCATGGTAGTGGTCTCGAATGAAAACACAGGGGTCAGTATCTTTTTATGGGCTATACCTGTAAATATGACGACCGGTTAATGCGCTACCATGGAACGAAAATGCAGACTAATGTATATTTTCTGCGCCTTTAGTATAGATGACATGCCTGTGTGTTGTATGCGTGATTCCAAAAAATCTATGCACTGTGCACTTCACTTTGCTCAGTGCTTGAAGCTTCCGCCTTACGGTGGTTCGAGGCACTGCTCCCGGCCTGCACTACCGCCGGGATCGTCCGAGATTTTGGCTAACAAACGCGGACACGGAAAAACAGACTCGCTTCAAACTTCAAACTAAGAAGAAACGTTTCCGGTGGGTCCTGTCGCACAATGCGCGTTACGTCAGTTAACTATGCAGTTTGCCAACTTTTTTTTGTAGAATGCATATTGCCGACGGTAAGCCGTAACCAGTTTAATGTACGATTTAATAAGAAAGCGTTTGTTGTAGAACCAAGGGCTTTGTTATAGTTTAGACGTTTCAAGAAGAAAATAATTGTTGTTTTATGAGCAGTAACTTCCTTTCTTTGATTTCCGCCTTCCCAGTAGCCAAAGCTTCTGGCAATCTTTACGAGATAAAGTATGAAAACCACCACAGAGTATACAGAAACGTACATGAATTCACATGGCGTTTTATATCGTCGCTCTCGTGCGACCGAGGTGCATTGAAATGAAATCACCACTTGAAAAAAAAAAGATAAAGAAAAAACCAGCGACTCATCTAAGCAAATGAAGGTTTCAAAAAGGCACTTTTGTTGCCATCTTGCCTTACATATTTCCCGGTATAACTGAGGAAACGACCTTGGGGGCAAGCGAAATGAGCTGCTGCATTCTTTCTTGCTAGTCGTCCTCGTTGTCCTACGTTTCTTGCTCCTTCTTTAGTCGCCGTACTTCTTTCCTTCAGCCACTAACATAAGTCGCTTTGCGCACGCATAAACGACGCAGTGGGCTCGCCGCGAACGTTATTATTCTAACACTTCGTTGCCGCAAAAGGTGCAGCGTCATGGCCATAAGCAACTTCAACAGGATTACTGTAGCTAGAGAAATGTAAACAGAAACGGACGAAATTTTTATGAAACAGAATTATTAAAGTCCGCTGAATGGCGAAACAGACGGAACCTTATCAATCTTGCGAACAAAATTATAGAGCCGGAAATGGGAAGTGGACTCATAATAAGCTTCTTGAATATCCACCCAATCAATTTCACTCCTTTTACTGTAACAACTTTTCTTGTTTGTCTATAAGCCGCAACACATCAGTTTTACCAATAATTTCGAAAAAAAGGTTTAGAAAAACGATAATATGGGGTTTAAGCGACACATACTCGGAAGTTTTGTTCATGCAGACGTAAAAAAGGAAACGAATGTGAGTTTGCCGCTACTTGAGCTCATGGGGACGCATGCAGAAGATTGGGTTAGCCCGCCACGGTAAAGGGTGCTTATGCAGTGATAGAAACTAAGCCGACGAGAATGAATTTTTCGCGGCACAAGTATATAGGCTGCTCGAGAAAACCCTTGCAACGAAAATAGCTCGCTCGCTAGGTTGGTCTGCGAGCTGGGCGCGATACAGATGGCGGCGATGAAGCGGAGTGATGGTGCTTTGCGGACATTTTATGAAGGGTAGTGTTTATGGAAAACCAATTTTATGGCGCCAGTGGCGCGCATTGCTCGTGCGCGTTGGCGTGAAGCCGATAAACGACGCTTTTCGTTAATAATAAAGCAGCCAGTATTACATCTTTTCTTGGGTGGTTTACTAGATTTATGAGCCTTTGGCGGCGTGTTACAGGACGTATTTACTATAATTTGAATTTGCGCGGGTGAAAGACAACGAATATATATATTCAGCTATACAAAACTATAACCACGTGGACTACATATCAAAGCTCTACAAACTCAATAGGTCGATTCATTGAGCGAAGTTTAGGCTATGCGCAATCGATTACAGGCACATGTGCACTGGCTGCCCATACATTACGGCAAAAAATCCCACTGGGAAAAAAGGGGGACCTCTTCCTGAAAAATTAAACACACGGAACACCTAATACGTCTAGCGTCTTCACAATGATAACGTATCCACTGGTTCCCGCACTATCTAATATTGGCTGTAAGGCGTACGGAAATGGCGCATTTGCCTTGTTCATTAGTGACTGTTCATGCTTCCGTGAGCTATCATCGACGCGCAGTCCCGTTAGACTTACATGGGCGTTCGCTTAAACAGCCGCGCTATATTACAGAGCGCACCGATAGCACACCTCACAAACGGGTTAGTATTCTTCGTCCTGTGTCCTGACTTTCTCTGGGCGCTAGAAATAGAAAAGTGCAGGCTTGACAGAAAGTGCAGTGTCTACAAAATGACAACGTGCCCGTGTACCTCGTTGTGGGACACATTTTGTAAAGTACAGCACCATTTTCGGTGCATGTTTCTTCTGGGCAGGAACTTATTTTCTGGTTTTGGGGCCCTTTACTTTCTGCAGCAGCGTTTCACAGACTCAACCTAAGTCTGGGCGAGGTCGATCAGCTGTTCGGACCATAGCGAATTATTTATCTAACTGGCTTGAATCGCATGAGGGCTATAGAGTTTCAGAGCGCAAGTTCTAAGCGAACGACCACCATTCTTAGCCCAGTAGCGGTCTACAGAATCCCGCGAACAGAAAACAATTTACTCGATTGACTTACTGTCGTACGAAGCAGAAAACTGCGCTAGTTGCATGTTAGCACAGGCACGTTACTCGAGTGCTATCCTAACAAGTGTTGCAGAAACATTTGTGGCTGATTTGACAATGCAGAGCTCTAAAAAAATTAAATTTTTAGGTTATCGCCAGAACCACGATATGATAGAGGCACACCTTAGGGGGGCACCCCGAATTATCTTCACCATCATGGATCCTTTAAGGTGTGCCCAATGCAAGGTACAAGCGCATTTCTGCATTTGCCTCCCATCAAAATGCTTCCGCAGTGGCGCGGATTTGATCCCAGGCCCTCGGACATAGCAGAGCAATGCCCTAGGCACTACGCTAACACAGCGTGTCAGAGACAGTGGTCCTCAAAAACAGAAGACACTTTGTCGAGACTAAATTGTCCAATGGCGGAAGCCTGACACTATTGCCTATGGCGATTTGTTGCGTCGGAAACACCACGGAGGCACAAAGCTCGTACACGGTTATGTGAATGTTTGTTTGTTTATTAAATGCCTGCAACGTCGTTTACGCCTATGTCTATCGTTTCGATGTCTTCTGAGTCCATCATTTCAAAGCTGTCATCTGGGAGGATGCCAGCTTGCAACTCCTCGGTGGTGAACTCCTTGTGCTTTAGTGGGCCCACATCCAGGATGGCTGCTTTCCAGCGTCAACTTGTTGCAGTGCCGTTTGTGGATCAGGAGGAGACGCGTCTTCCATGGCGGTGTCGGGGTGTATTTGGCCATCCTCATCATCCACTTCGCTTGATTGACTTGTACTCGCTCGGCTTGCCGCGGCAAGATGGGGGTCATGGCGCTTCCAAGCTTCATTTGCTTTGGTACCCGGAGATGCATCGAGTCGCTTCAAACGCATTGCCTCTCTTGCGTTGACCCGTCGCGTCCCTGGACTCTGTGGTGTTGGACGCGCCTCTCCGCCCTGATGCATGGGACGTATACGCTCAGCCTCTCTTGAGCCCCGCTTGCATTCAGCGGCTGCCGCACGTTGAGTGTTGGGAAACACTGGTTTGGCGAGACGAGGCATCCTCCCCATACGATACCGCAAAGTAAACTGCCGCCACCACCGCCGCCACAGCACACCCAAGCAGACGGTCGCCACGCGCGCCTCGCGACAGTGGCGTCAGGCCACACAGCGCCCAATCGGAAGGCCACCTCAAGCGCCTAACGCCAGTGACGTCAGGGCACACCGTCAAACACACGGCAGCCACGAATGCCGTCGTGATGAGTGATCCTGCGCGGCGCCGAACCACCCCGACACCTGCACTTGACGACATTGATGTCACGCATGCGAGCCAATCAGGAGGCGCACACCTGTGCCTAGCGACAGCGACGTCACGACACAGACGAGACCAATCAGGAGGCGCGAAAGCTGTGACACTTTCTGCTAACGGCAGATGACCTTGACAATGAGCCATTAAAGGCCTCCGCCTTAATATATATGTATATATACATGAACAATAGAGAAAATTGAAACCAAGGGGACCAATCTTATCAACCATGACCATAGAAATATATATATTAGCAGGGCTTTCAAGGCCTATGTTATATCAGTGTTCACTGCGATGCAGACTCAGTATATATGAGGAAAACTGAAAAGCAGAAGAAGCAACTAACTAGTATAATAGTTGCGTAAAGCTTTTACCGAAATCTAATAAATAGGGAGAATGAACGAGTGAATAGTAGTGAGAAGTATTATCTACGTCAAGCTTTGGGGTGCGTAATCTTTTCTTCGAAGAGTTGCTGCATTTGTTTCCAGTTATGTATTAATGACTTTGTATTGCAGTGCAGCGCTGTTTTATGTGAATCGTGTTGAATAACCCATACTTCGTTGCTACGCAGATAAGATCGAGGTCGCGGGTTCTATTGCAGCTGCGTTTATGTGGGGGCGAAATGCAAAAGTGACCATGTACATAGATTTAGACGCACGTTAAAAAAATACAGGTGGCTGATAACCGCGCCCGATTGCTCCAACATCAACGTTGCTCAACAGCACTTCCAAGGAAACTCCTCCTTGCCTCCCTGTACCGTCCTGATCTCGTAAAACACGACTCGCAGCAGGAGTTTCTTATGCCCATAAGCGTACAATTTTTACTAAACATATTTTCTGGATTGCTTCTGTTTCAGGCATCCGTCTTTCTCTTTACCTTCTGGTTATAGAACAACTGATGTGTTTGGCAGGCCTCAATTAGTACTTAGAAATAATGAGAAGGCACATACACACGCGCGCGCGCGCACGCACGCACGCACGCACACACACACGCACACACACACGCACACACACACACACACACACACACGCACACACACAAACACACACACACGCACGCACGCACGCGCATGCACGCGCACGCACACGCACACACACACACACACACACACACACACACACACACACACACACACACACACACACACACACACAGAAAGAAACGCCAGAGTGAATCATCATGTTTCCATCGATTCAGAGAACACGGTCAGTGAGCCTACTAGAGCAACGAAATTTTGTGTTATAGTTAGCGCACGGCACACGAATACGTCTAAGTGCAGTAACTTGGAGAGCTCAGGGCATTTTGTAAATTTCATTTTGTCGTCTTGGTTATAGCTGAAAGTTTATGCAAAGTTGAGTTCGTTGATGACCTCGCGATCTAAACCTGTCTATAACGAAACAGTGCGCGGTCACTTTCGGTGGGGCTAACCTAAAAGCAATTTGGCGCCATAGGGTATGCTATACTAGCCATTGAGAAGGTTCCTGAAGCTAGGATGTGGCCCTATGTGATCTTTAGTTAAAACAAAGAATTTAGAGCCAATTGACAGTGCATACTTATTCTTTTTGCCACGTTTATGTCTTACTATGCGCATTATAAATATGGCACGCAAGTGAAGAAGCTTTAGGCATTGGGATGTGCACGCAACACACGATTATTATTACAACAGAAATGTCACGTTTGCTTTTGTGTATCTAAGCGTATATCACATCGCTCTGTCTTGTGTGTTTGTACTTGACGGTTGATGGTTATAGAGCGCCCAAGTGTTCATTAACCTCTGGGAATGATCCTACTAGTTCATTTGTGTTTATTACTTAACAGCCCCCCAACTTACAGCATCACTGCCTAATGTCGGTCTATTTGTCTCATACTTGCTATGATCTAATAGGACGCGAAACAATAAAAAAAAAACATGACAGGAAAGAGCCTGACTGGGAGTAATTTTTTTCTGAGCAGACAGGTTTACTTCTTATAGGGGACGTGCCTGGATGCATACACCCACTTCAGCACAGCAATCAGGCAACGGAGGTCAAATTGTGAAAATCCGTAGGTATTCGAACAAAAAAATCAAACCAGTATTGTTCAGTGATGCGCCGAGCCACGGGCCTATCGCTGATACACATCGCGTGCTTCCTTTTTATGTAACAAAACCTATGCATGGCTGAGCACTGCGAGCCCTCTAAGCATGCGATAGCGCACTTAGATTTTGATTATCCCGATGACTCGACAGCTGCGAGTTCGTGCGCCATGGGCGACGTTGGGCGCTCTCGTTTATCAAATGAAGCCTTCTTCTGTACCTCGAATCTGATACAAATTTGTAATTTCATGCACACTGTGAGACGCTCGCGACGTGCAGCACGCATTCAATTTTCCATTAGAGACCCTCAAATTAGGTGAAGTACTTCTATAACGCTTGAAGGAATGCGTGACCGACTGTGGCAATGGAAGCTCCTTCCTGCAGCCCAATGCCCTAACCATTAGCCCGCATTCAGACAGGTGCTCCTGCCTTGCCGAAGTATAGCTATTCAAAGCGTCTGACAGGTACATCATGCACGCGCCACATCCTCGAATTCTTCAGTCTTGATAGCAAGCGCCTTGACACGCTATATACTGCCGTCGGAATCAGCCCACATGTTCTGGTAAATGCCTCCAAAATGGACAAAGCTTGTCTCTAGTGTTATCGTATCCATATGCCTGTAACAGGTCGAGTGCTAAGGCGTCTTCTCTTCTGCCGAGTATGCGAATGTTGCGAATATTTGGCTCACACATGCAGGTACCACAGTTAGGCAAGTGTGAAGCAATCTTATTCTTAACAAAAAAGTTCGTACTTTCTGGCCTTTTTATGCAGCTGCGGCCTGTTTGGTCCATATATATATACCCTGCTGAAAGAAAGGGGGATTTCGTACCCCACGCCAAATGCTGAGGCAACATGCCGCTTAGCATGATTCTCCACGCACAGGGATAGATTTGCTGTACTGAAATTGCAGCTTCTGTGATGCTATGGAGACAATATGTATGCGTGCTTTGTTCTAGTTAGCCACATCATTAGCAATCTTTTTGTTAACAACTTATGTGCACAAAGGCACTCATACCTAGTTACTACACGGTAGCGGCGCGACTATCGCCTTCAGAGACGATATGACGAAGACGGCTCACGACCATGTGGCTCTAGGATAGAACACGCTAGCGCGCGGAACCTGAGCGGCGCGAGCGGCGCATGCGGCATCGGCCGCTCCAGAGATCCCGCGGCACCGTGGCTGGCTGGTCTAAATAAATCGTGACCACGGCGGCTACACTTCTTCGCGCCGCCGCCTTCCACGACGCTATGTCACTCGACAGGCTCAGCAAAAGTATAAACGACTTTCGAGCCAAATTTGGCAAACATTTGGTAACTTCTGTGTATTAGTTTTGGGGCATGCACGAAAAAAAGAGGACAACACTGCTTGCCGTAGGCCATTGTCAGGGGAGCGATCGTATAAAGCTTCGGAAGGCGTATCACTCGCTTGGCATCGCGGAATAATTGGCAACCACGCGAGGACAAGCGAACGGTACAATTTCCCAACATTAACACGATCGTACTCCATGGGCTCTATTCTCGACGTGCACGGCAGTTGCACGGACGCCATTACAGTCACGTTGACTTTCTTATTGGCTGTGAATAGATGATGCTGTTTTAATGCAAAGAATTTGTTCACCTCAATCTTAGGCCTATGTGATAAGTTCCTGCAGGTCTCGCCTTGCTTTAAGGAAAATAATTTGTGGCCAACGAAGGAATCGAACCTCTGCGACCTTAGCACAGCTGCCGGATGCTCTAACCATTAGACTGCAATACCATGCAGGTTTCCCTCGTTGCAACGCCAGCCAACTCTTCGAAGCACTCCGCGTATCTACCGCGTGCAACTTGTCGGCTTACTGGCTATGGTGTTGGGCTGCAAAGAACGAGGGCGCGGGATCGGATGCCGGCCATGGCGCCCGCATTTCGACGGGGGCGAAATGCCAGAACACCCGTGCACTTAGATTTGGGTGCGTATTAAAGAACCCCACGTGGTCCGAATTGCCGGAGTCGTCCACTACGGCGTGCCTCTTAACCAGATCCTGGTTTTGGCACCTAGAGCCCCATAATTTAATTAATTTAACTTTGTCATCTTGTGTCCTCGTGACAGCTCGCGCTTTCAGCCGCCGCACGCGAAAACTGTGCGACGTTGTAAGACTTTATTTTTTATTTATTTATTTACAGTACCCTCAGAGTAAGTATACATTATAGAGGGGAGAGGCAACATAAAGGAGGTAAAAATTATGCGCAGAAAAGGTACAGTATAAGTAACAATGATAAATTATGCTCGCTCACTGATTTACACATCATAGACAAAAAATAATAATGGCAGTTCACCATAGAAATCTCTTGATACACTTTTCAATAGAACAAATTGGGAATGATAGGTCAATACATACATAGTTAAGTTGCAAATATAGTATTTATGCAATGAAAAGACACATGATATATTGAACGCAAGTTTCATGATTTAAATGTACTTAACTAAAGCGTTTCTAAATTGAACAGCATTACTTATACTAAAAATATATGGTGGCAGACCGTTCCATTCGTTGCATGTTTTGGGTAAAATGATTGCGAATGTGTTAGCGTGTTAGACCGAGGCACATGTACCGTATGCGTATGGTCTCTACGTGAGGAGATCTCTACGTGAGATTAATCCATGCTGACCGAAGCACTGCGTTCTTGTAGTAAATCTTAGGAACTAAGCATAGGCGTGATTGCTTCCTGCGGGTTAACAGCGAAGGTAGGTTAAGTGTAGCCTTCATTTGTGTTACGCTTATGATGCCCAGAGGTAATCACTTTAAATACTTCTTCTCCGAGATACAAATGCCATTCCGGTCTCAACATACACCACGTGACACGCTCATATGTACTGTCGACCGATTCATTACCGGTTACGCGTGAGCGTCAAATTGCTGCCTTTGAACGCCTTCCAACGGCGCGAAGCGACCCTGTCAGCAGGAGCATGAGCGACAAGGAATAGATCAAGTTCGTGCTGATCTGGTCGCTTCGCGCCGTTGGAAGGCGCTCACGGGCCGGCTAGTCGACGATCGCGCGGTACTGGTAAATAATCGGGTTGTTCTACGATTGTGTAGCAAGTAGTTGCAGATGACGACACCATTTGCGTTTCTCTTGCTTACGCTCGTCTGTTACCTATGTAGAACCCAACAATCGCCATTTCATAGGCACGCGTTGAACCACCGCTGTAGTGATGATGCCGTTGCCGTCATACGGCCGTCTAGAACGTGGCTGTCGTCGTGCTGTTCTCACATACATGCACGCTCTCGACCATGCACACAAAGAATTATTCAACTTACAGAAACACGTTCGTCTACATGGTATTGCTTTGCGAAACCCGAAACAACACTGGACGGCCAGGCACCTGCAAAATGCTTGGCAAAGCATAGATTCCCACACTGCGAGGAATCTGCGGATTTTTCTTTTCTTTTTTAGTTTGTGTTTGGAAACGGAAGAATATTAGCATGCGTTTCTTTCATAAAGATGGCTAACCGTGACGTGCAGCTACACACATTTTTGGAGGAAACTTTTTTGTGGTCCTTGGCTGTTACATTCCGATGCTACAGCGCTAAAAAATGTGAACGAATGGTAGCACACAGAAACCACTGTGATATGTTTGCATTTTTGCGAAACACTACTTCACATTCTATTCCTTCGACGTTTTTAGTTGTTCTTGCAGCACAGTATTTAAATGCTACGAAACTTCTTACGGGAGGACAGCACACCCAAATGGGCGTTACCCTATTCATCACGCTGTTTAAGCAAGCTAGTGCGAAACTGACTGTCTCTTTCAAGACGATTCAGCGATGCCTGCGGCAACAGATTTCCCTAGAGGTCTTTTTTTATCAGTTTGTTGTTTTCACAAGTGTCACTACCACATTCTCGGAATGACCGCATGGGAGCCAACGGCTGCTTGAGTCATGCAGCTGCAGTTAGAGACAAAAACGGAAAGTTAATTTTCTATAACCTCTAGAGATCAATTCGAAGGCACTGCAATGGTGCCATTGACCGAATGGTGCTCGCGAAACATTAGCTGCTGTTCTTCTTTTTGTTCACGTGAATGTCTAAAATAGACTAGAACAATACCAAACCTTGAAATGATTATCTCTTCCTGTAGCTCTTGAAATGATTATCTCTTCCTGTAGCTCTTTTTCAAGCATGAACACATCATCGTCATCACTACCATCATCATCACAACCACCACGACAATTAATCATCCAATATTTAAGCTCACAGCAGTTCACAGCAAAGATCATGGAGATGTAAAAATACAGCTGTTATAAAAATAGTTATGGCATACCTGATTAACTGAAGCAGGTTAGGTGACTGTATCTCACCGTCGCGTTGCAAAGGGAATGCCATCATTAGCATCGTACCGTGCTATTTCACACGCGATGTGACCTTCGCGCAGCCTAGCATTGACAAGTATAAAATTTGCATTGTAGTTCCGTTTATTTCACCGGGTGTCCGAACATGTAGCAGTCGGATATAGAAGTTGCATGCTGCATGCAGTTGTACCTGGGCGCTATAACGCATAACTATTCCAAACTTTTCTATTCCAATTCTGCAATTAGCCCTTCACAATTGGTCGAAAACTTTTTTGGACCACCCCCGCTTCACCTGTCTGTCTCGCTACGCCATGAAAACCGCGATATCTCCCCATCTGATATGACATGTACACACTGATTACGCATGATTTCACCGTACAAAAAAAAATTTTTATTTCTGATTCGACGCCGTTTCGCCATTGAATCTCGGCTATTGGCCAAAAGTTTTCGGGCTGGACCCACTTCTCCTGCCTGTCGAGCAACCTCACAAAACCGCAAGAACTCGCCGCGTCAAATTGACGTGTACTCGTTAAACATGCATTAATATGCCGAACAAAACTGAATTTTCTTCTGAATAACCGCTGGCTGCCCCGTTCCGAACGGAATAATATATGGCTGCCACCGACCGCTCAGGTACTGACTACTTGCACCTGCCGGAGAGCACGGGTTTATTTGCGTATAATAAAGCTTTTTTTTCGTGGCCCCGTAACGTTTTCGACCACTTTCTGCACGTTTGCAACCTCGTTCTGCCAACTTTTCTTTGATGAGGATCCGTTTTAGCGTCATTCTTAAGCTTCCGTAGCAGGCCGCCACGATTGTCGACGAGCCACCGCAAGCTAAATAAAGGGAAGCGGACCAATCGCAGACGCCGGCACCACCTCCTTCATCCGCTTATTGATTTTCAGTGCAGTTGCTTGGGCCCATCGAATCGCTCTCCACTTGAGCCTGCTCCTCGCCTCTTGTCAGCCGATTAGATAAGACAAGCCGCTCAGTGTAGGTAATGTTATTCGTTTTTCAAGCAAACAAAAGTGATCTCCTGAGCGTTTGATTGGTCTGTTGAGACAACCCTGAAGGTGACCGCCCTATGCTTGCGTCGGCGGTTACGCAAATTAGGCGTCAGGAGATAGGAATAAAAACATATTTGAATAGTTTTACTCTATATGGTTCCTGGTTAACTCAAGCAGGTTGGGTGACTATTTGTCACCACCCCGTTTCAAAGGGGATGGCAGTAAACCATCATTATCCTCATCAACAACAGCACCATACCGTGCCAGAGGTCAACGGATGTGACATGCTCGCCACGCAGTCTCGATACCTGCGTTTACTCTTTGGTGCAGATTGTGGCCTCCTCACAAAGTACAAACCGCTGCTGAACAAGGGAATCGTAGAACTACGCGCGTGGCTGCTAGCAGGCAACATGGGTCTCAATAGATCGCTGTGCAGAAAGCAGGACAAGCCCCAGCACAAGGCGGAGCTCGCCATCGACGCCGGGTGGGCAGTTGAGATCATTCTCGTGAAAACGACGCGAAAGAACTTCGCCACGAAGTACCTGCAATGCGTGGTGTCGAAAATGTAGCTCCTATGGAGACAGAGAGAGAGAAGGGAAAAAGGAAAGGGAGGGAGGTTAACCAGACTGAGCCCAGTTTGCTATTGTACACGTGGGGAGGAGAATGGCGAGTGAAAGAGAGAGAGAGAGAAAACTTAGGTGTAGGATGTCTATAGTCGGGCACTCAAGTCTGTTGCCTTCAGGTAGTGAAAAAGTGCTCGAACTGCTATCTGGGACAATGAACTGTGAGGTCAGGCTCCCAAGAATTTCGCTTCCGTAAATGGCCTGTCATCCAGTCTATTCAAGGCACACTGGAGCGTCTCACGTTGATTATCGAGGCGAGAACAGTGGCACAGAAGATGACTGATGGTCTCTTCACACTTGCACTTAGCGCACATTGGTGAATCAGCCATTCCAATACGATAGCTGTAGGAATTGGTGAATGCTACTCCTACCCACAGCCGACACAGCAGCGTTGCGTCACGTCGTGAAAAGTTCGCTGGTAATTTAAGTTTCAGTGAAGGGTCGAGGCTGTATAAACGACACTTAGAGATCTGTGATGTATGCCGATAACTTAACGTGATGGTACGAGCGAGACTGCGAAGCTCTCTTGCAGCGCCGACTCTAGATAAAGGTATCAGGAGTGTCGGTGAGCCAGCCTGGGCACGACGGGAAGCGTCCTATGGAGCCACTCGTCCAGCTTACGCTGTGACTGTGCTGCCTGTGCAGCGCAGGCCTGTGACTTTCTTATTACTTTGGGCACTTAAATAGAATGGTCGCAAAGGTTACTCGATACATGTCCCTATACATTAATTATAAGACCAGGCATTCTTACTTTGTAAGAAAATCACACGCAATTCATGCGCTAAGAACTTCTTTGTTACGAAATTACGGCATGTGTTTACATTAAACTGTTGAAGGGAATCTGGATAAACGTCTAGTTCCGTATTTTAACTTTCAAAACAGCCATTTAAACCTAAATAAGTGGTGTCGAATCGTTTGTTGAATTTACCCGATTACGCACTCAGCATTGCGAAACGCTGTTCACGGTGCAGCCCTCCTGTGACGTAGCACGGCAGCGCGGGTAGTGTTGTGGGTAGTTTATTTAAATGTAAAGCAAGTACAGCCACTCAACATACACAAACGTGACAACCTTACATGTTAAATGACTCGAGTATAGCGAACGCGACGATAAAGTCTATAAAGAACGATGCAGCCTTTGTTCCTTTTGTGTTTTTTGTCCAATACGCTACACATCAGTCCACTAGCATGGTGTGCCAACAAGCGTAATGTGAAAACCTAGTGAACGTTCTATACTAAGTGCTACAATTGTAGATTGCTACTAAAGTTTGGCAGAGGTGTTAGTCCAAGCTAGAGGACACAAAATATGCGCCAAATCACGTCCTAGTATATAGGTAAGACAAAAAAAGACTCAAGAAATGGAGATCAGGCGAAATACGAAAGACACTGTGAATTCCTATGTAATCTGACGTGCGAATGAGATAAAATTACCTGTCGGTTCATCTTTCATTAGGGCGATGTCAGAAGAGCTTACAATTCAGTTAGCCGACCCTGGTTTCGTATAGCTTCCAGACACGTTGAAGTGGCCGAGTAAGCCTTTCGAAACGCTGTCGTATTGCATATCAAAAACGAGAGAACAGGATTTTGAATGATTCGCGGTATAGAACAGAAAAACTGCGGTATAGTAGCCAAATGCCAGAAACCACAGTAAAAAAAAAAAAAGGTTCTGAGCCCCGATTACGGTTCACGGAAATCGGCGTTTCGAAGGGGAATATCTATTTACTCAAAATGCCCGCTATCTGCAGCACCAGGCATTGTCATGATGCAGAATAATAAGTATATGCGTTGTTCTCTGCTCCAAAGAACAATTTCGTAGTGACAGAGATCAGGAAGAAGCAAAAATGATAAAGCGCTGTCGCCACCTGATAAACTCGGAGTTTGACGCTGACAAATTTTTTTTAATATTTTTTTACCTTTATACTCTCGCAGGCATGGTACCAATTTTCTTGCCTGTGTTGATTTGACTTGACCTTATCTTTGACAGCCAGCCGAACGTAACCTTTTATTGTTCTTCTAGCATCGCCTGTCTCAGCTTACGCTTCTTAAAGAAAATACGCTGATGCCAACTCTCTAAGCCAAGCGACTTAATAGAAGTTAGCGTTTCTTTTCTTTAAAGAAGAAGGTAATTAGAAGATAATGAAAACTGACTTTTTTGCTGTCTTCGAACATTGTTATGAACTTGTTGTATACTGTAGGGGGTTTTAGATTACTTTTAATTTATGATCTTGAGCACTAAGAAGTTGCATCACGGAAGCTACAGTCAAGATTGTATAACATGTACTCGGTGACAGATTGTACTCACTCTGTTTATTATAATAAAAATTAAGAAGTCGTGCTTTCAAAAAGGAAATCGAAAAAATATGCATCCTCCCCTCAAGCAGATAGTAAACCTCCTCTGAAATGGGGCACTGCTTACAAAGCCGAAGGATACCAAGTACCACTTAATCAGGCTGAAATTATTGACAGGCCACTAGTCCAACAGGAGCGTGAACGCTAACACTGTTTCACAGAAGTGTAAAACCATTGGTGGTTGCATAGCTCCATGAGATATCACTCACTGACCGCCACTTGCATTACGTAATAATATTTCAGCACTGGTATGCAGTGAAATTTGCTTTTTGTTGGAGCTCAAACACTATTTCGGAATAATAAACCTTATTTTGGGGAGATGGAGGTTCAAACATAGCTAGAACGAGCACTGCCAATTTGAACGAGTTGTATACTATACACTATAATATTTGTACACTATATCCTTGTTCCGTAAACTTTATATTTAGTGGGAGCCAATTTCTCGCGAATAGAAAGTAATTTCGAATGACGTCTCTACAGATGACACGGTGGTCGTGTAGTTTTATTGCTGGTTTCGGTAACGGGCTATTCTAATGCAAATGCCTACTAAGTAAGGACAACAGTTATACCTTATGTTACCACGGGACACCATAAAAATTTTGATGAGATAATGCCCCTGAAAAGCATAGGCAGGCTGTTTTATCAGTGGAGATGCTAGAACGCCCAACACGTTCGTTCTCCAAGTGGAGGTTATGGAGGAGAGGGAAAGCAGTGGCTCTTCTTACAGGGTTTTCTTTTTCGTTAACGCGGTGTTTACGTTCAACATTCGCCTTCGCCACTGTGCATGCTGTCGTAACCTCGATGATAGGCATCAGCTTAGCTCCCTTACACTTGCTTTGTATATTCTCGGTAGCGGCCCTAACTAGTACTAATCGCAAAGCCAGTACAGAGAAAACTCGTTAAAGCAGCTTCCGTTTCATGACGGCTAGTTTTCCAGTTCACAGCGCTCATTTCCATGGTCGTTTCACAACACGCCTTCTGGGGAATGGAGTGAAATTTTTTTTATGGAGGCTATTTTCACGCACGACGCGACGATCGTAGAGCTGGTGTGCTTAAAAATTCTGCACCGTTGATTCCCACGCGGAGCTGAGAGTGGAGAACTGTCAAATGAATTTCAACAAGAGGCACACAAGAGCAGGGTTTCCGTTGTTGGTGTATCTAGCTAACGGTAATACGCCCTCAAGTTTAAACTAACTAAGCTGAATGCCAGCTGTTTTTGTCATTTTTAGTATTAAGCTTTCTTTTTCATTCTTATAATTATTAGCAGGAAGAACTTTAATTTTTCCTAAACAAAGACTCATGCAGATGCTGGCTTTTAACTGCCCTCTAACTCTACTTACCATGCGTCCCACTGGCCGAGAAAAGCCAGCCTTCATGGACACGCTCATTATGCAGTGCTGCTCCTAACGAAGTACGCAAGTGTGCGGAATGAGGTACCCGGTTAAGAGAAAAGCACGTCTGAAGTGAGAAATGTAAACATACGTTCCATGACTCTAGTATAGGTAATGGTCGATGATATGATCCTACTGTGTGTGTGGGGGGGGGAGGGGGATGAATGGGGGCTTCTTCAGCTAGTAGCTGAAGAAGGCAGCTATGAATGTTCCACAGCGCTGAACACATGCGGTTTTGTGATGGTATCGTAATTGGCGAGTTTGTGTTCGGCAGTTTGAGCCTCCAATAAACCTCTGAGATCAATGTGTATTTCTGACAATACCTTTCACGCATGCGACCTTACTGCAGGATTCTCACTGTAATTCTAACATGAGGTTTAGCAGCAATGAGTAGTAACGAAACATAAGACGGTGCTAACAGCCTGGGTACCTTTGTGCTGCGTAATAAGTTGTTCTGTTTACTTTGACAAGAGTTCCAATTCATATATGCAGACACATTGCGTGACTACCTCGTTTGTTGGACGAGGTTCCCACCTACAACTAAAACAGTATTGGCTACTACTAACAGCATACCGTAGAGTAAAGCAATGAACGGGGCTAGTCGTTTGACGTTCATGATTGTGTTGCGCGTAGTATTACACTGACAGGAAAGACTATAGAACGAACATCAAAGAACAAGAGAGAAAGAGAATTTATTTGAAAGAAGGCACGGAGGTCGGCCTGAGCTAACGCGCTCTAGCCTGCTACATTGCACAGGGGGAGGGGGAACGGAGACCTAAAGGTGTGGTGAGAGATGATGCTCATGACATAGAAAGAGGGATGCACAGCGGCCAAAGCAAGTTCAACATTCCGATGATAAAGATTCCGAAACCTCATCCACGAAGCCACTACAGGGTTCCGTATCTTGTGTGTAGTCATTAGTTCAAGTGATCCTATAGACAAAGGCGCAAAGACGAAGCTGCTGTGTGGGCCTTCCCTGTGTGAGCAGTACAGGCGCCAAACAAAAGCTTTACAGCATGTAAAGAGCTACGATAAGCGCCTCCAGTATGGCGAGCACTTTCAGGGCACCTTTAGCGGCCGGATTCTGGAGACCACTGAGGATCATGCGCATTGACCCTACCAGGTGCTTCAGCATTTTATTAACGCTTTCCTTCTCATTGCGCCCATCTCCTTGCTTGTCCGTAGAGTCACCGGTTTCATTGGCCCTATTATTCTTGGCTTCATGGCGCAGAGGACCATTAGGGCCCACTGTCATGGCCGTGGGTCTAAAGGGCAGCAAATGCCATTCCATGTCTGTATCAGACGGTATGGTATGGTAAAACTTTATTCAGGTTCTTCGGAACGCGCGTCAGAACGTAGCGGGCCGTTTGAGCTGGCTAATCCCCACGTGCTCTCATCTAGCTTGAATTAGCAGTAGGTGCGGTTGCCGTCCTCGATACAGGCACAAACACAGGTGGTCGTGGCGCCTGCACGTCGCTACGTAGTTCTTCTGAGATGACTTTGTGGCACTTCTTTTGCAAGTGTTGGTCACTTTGGCGAACAGATTGAGGAGCCTCTTTACGTAAAGCTTGGTATCTTGCCATTTTTCGAAGAATACGACTTTTTTGTTTCATCTTCGGGCAATCCTCCGAAGTCGCTTGGTGGGAGCTAGTAGAGTTGGGATATTTAGATGAAGACGCATCACAGTCAGTGGTATCATGCTCTCTACCACAACGCGAGCAGGTGGCTTCCCTTCTACAAACAGGGCTCACGTGCCCTATCTTGAGATATTTTCGGCACTGAAGAGGCCTCGGAACGAATGGTCGTACACGTTGTATCACGTAGTCCACTTTGACAGGCGCTGGTAATGTCGAAGAAGCAAATATTAACTTAATACATCGTGAGTTCCCCAAGCGGTAAATCTCAAGAATGCGCACCGGTGAGCTGAAAAGACTCTTGAAACCGCCATACTTCATTTCAAGCTCCATTACGGAAATCACACCAGTATTTGTCGGCTTCCTGTAAGTAATAAAGGAGTTGACGGGGATCGTGCTTAACTGCGGAATCGCCTTTTAATTCTCCAGTATTGTAGAATTTTTCCCATCTATTGTCAGGATGTTCTTGCGAGCGTTGATCCTGATCTCGTTGACTTGCCCAGGGCCCACAATTTCAAAATATTCCCTTAGAAACTGCCTGCTGGGCGAGTTCATGCTGTGTCACGTCGAGAGCGGCACGTAAGAAACCAAGAAAGATTCCTGCTCACTCTGAGTCGATGAAGTCCTCCCAGTGGACGTACAGTGCAACTTCTTCATGCGGCGGGCCATGGCTACGGTGTACTAGCTGTCAGAGTCCATTACTTCCGGCGTTGAGCTCTCCCAGGAATCCGGCTTGTCCGAGCTTCCAAAAGCAAATCGTCCAAAAATGAGCGGTTAAGCAGATAACGGACCTTGTCCAGGTGGAGATCAGACAATCCGTCTAATCAAACGCATTTCAAGCTGTATCTGTGCAGATTAGTGCAGGCATTTGTTCTTAGCCACTTCACCTGCTCAGTGCCTTACCTAAAGCTCTATGTTGCAGAAAATGCGAAGCCCGAGCGCCTAATCAGACGAGCATTCAAAGCGGCATACCAAAGAACAATTTCTCCACTTCGGCATTCGCGCCATCCACACAGATGGCGCGGCTCATTAAAACTAAAATAGGCAGAAGTATCTCCTGCAAACTAGATGAAAATGTAGAACCACAAATACATGAATCAGGAGACCTACCCATACGAATCGGGAAACGGTTCACCATTAAACCTTTTCCCAAAAGTATGCGTACCATAGACCATGAAGGTAGGAGGATTGTCATGGCTCTGACAATCCATAACGCATATAACAGCAACCACCGGATGTCATATACGTCAATGCGGCTGACTATCCAACTCCGAACAGAGCACTCGCAGTGATAGGGATTACGGTTACACAAGCGCCAGCCTTTTCCGCCTCCATCAGTGTACACACATCCGCAATGGCTGAGGAGCCGGCCATAACTTTCGCCATTACAAATTCATAAGCAGCTATTAACTTCAGTGACTACAAAACGGTCACACACCATTTCGCCTGAAGCAGGATGGCTTTATGCACTCTTTACATTCTTAGTAAGATCACGTCCCCCGATAGGGGCATTGAATTGAGTTGATTACTGGCGCATTCTAGCAACCCTGGAAACGAGGCGGCTCATCAGGCAGCCAGTGGTTTAATCCGCCGGGTGGTGCGCCCCTCCGCTCTGTCGACAGGCAAGGATAGTAGAATTTCATTTCACGACCTGACCGACCACTTCCGCCCCCACATAAGAGGCACAATAAAGAGCAGGAAATAAGCTAGGGCAGACAACAAGCAAATCCCTTCCACAACCTGGTAGTTCTCTCCCACATATTATCATCACAATTGGCTCAAGATTGCATACTGTGTGATGAGAGAGTTACTATCAACCATATACTCTGGGGATACAAGGAAGACCCCCCCCCACCAGAATTAGGATAAATCCTGCTTTCAAACGACTGGGAGACCCTGCTCCGCAGCTGGGACCCGGGCTTCTAAGACCGGATCCTCAAAAAAAGCGCCTATAAGGTGGCCAGTAGGCTTGACCTGCTGGACATCTTGTAGGGCAATGTAACTCGACCCTACACAATTATCCGACAAAATAAAGGTATCATCTCTTTATCTCTGTCATTCCCGGGGATAACTGCTATGGACACCGGAGACCGGCGGCGGCGGCGGCGGACACCATCGCCAACTGAAATGGTGATTGAGATGAACCCATAGCAGCTCACGGTGTAAAAAACACTGCAGATCGTTGTGGTATAGAATTTAGCTACGCACGTGTTAACCACTCTTTGGAAGCCTAGAAACAGGGCTTGTGATGAGTGCGTTGTGCCTTCGGCAGTCCTTCATTTGCATTCTACTGCCCTTTCATTGGAATGGGATAAGAAGTGAACTCTTGTTCTACACGAACAGGGGACTTCAAAGGCCTTCAATAGTTGCTGCGTTTTCACAAAACTGACAGCTCTTAACAATAAAGGTCATGTAACTGTAACTAAGAAAGGCAGTTTTTCTTGACACTGCAAATACGTAGGTAACTGAATGGTCTGTTGTAGTATATGTCAGTTGGGCAGTTGTGTAACGAGAAGGTATTTTCTGGAAACTTCAGTTCCGAATGGTCAGAAAGGAAGGTGATGGGCTTGATCTTCTGGGAATGCTTTAAGATTGGGTCAGAAAGTTCTTGACATGCTGTTTTTCCACAGCACCTGCCATTTGGTTTATTCATTCTTCTTTTATATAAGCTGTATGGGCAAATAAAGATATTCAATGCGTGACAAGCATATTCGGATGCTATGTTTTGAAAGCACTCCACCTCGAAGCAAGAAGACAGTGCGTTCCAATACATATTCTCTTTCATTTCTACGACAAGGTATTGTTTAGGAACGCACTTCCACTCCAACTAATTCGTGTACACAGCGAAAGCATTGGGTTACGGTTAGAAAATTTTCATGAGAAATGATTTTGGAGTGTCCTCAAATCCTAGCAACCACTATCATTGAGATCTGGTACACCCTCACCATTTCTTCTGTCGAAGTATAATGTCGAGTAGAGGGACGCTCGAAAATAGAAAGATGTGCGTCTGCTCTTGATGAATTGTGTTTAGTTTGCTAAGACGATATGATGACTAATCATGTAGAATATTACATATTAATTTTGATTGAATTCAAACCTCCGCTCAACGAACTTTTGGCAGCGCGGGCTTGCGACCACATTCTGATTAAAGAATCCGCACGCGTCATTTTAAATATTACAAGTTCCGAAAATTTGCCACTGCTACAGTTTACCCACGGCTGAGAAGGGCCTTGACCTTGTAAAGGAAATCAATAAAATTCGCAGGCCTCGAAATGTGCTTGCACTCATAAATAAAAGAATTCTGCGTCACTCAATTTTTGATAAATCTCACGCGTGCAACAATGTTCGCCAATAAATTTTATTATGTTTAATAAGTGGAGGAGCCAAGTACCAAATAGTAGACTTCAAGTGGGATATCTAAATAAATGAAGAAAAAAATCATGTCAAGTAGAATAATAAATATTACAATATATAGCACAAAGTTGAATGTTTACAAACTTTGTGCAAGGACACGCGGTGTTGCATATGCTCTGGAGTCTACTTAAATTACATAATGCGAGTGTTGCAATGTATCAGTAACTTAGGTTCTTAGGAATCAAGTTGTACTTAAGGTTTCCTTGTAATAAAAGGAACACCGAATTAGTATGGTAGCACTGATTACAGCTCAGGTCGGCATGAAAATTTGGAAAATATTTTATTTAAGGTATATAGAACTTGTGTTGATGGGAATCAAGTGCTTTCATATTTTTAAAGCTGAACTAGTGAAGTTATGTTGCACGGAATATCCTATGAGATTTTAGGTTTATATTGGAGCTTTGTTTTATGGCAAGATTTTATTGGCGACAAAATCTTCATTAACCTTTTTCCTGAGGGTTTCGCTAGTTTCATAGGCGTTTGAGTTTTGCGCGTTATCGTTGACTCATTAAAATAAATCCGTGCGACACACAAAATCGCAGTCCATGCAGGACGACTCGATCACAGCTTTGCGCGTCGCCAGCACCGCTGCTCGGGTCAACCACGGTCGCGCCGACGGTATATATATATATATATATATATATATATATATATATATATATATATATATATATATATATATATATACATATACGAGCCTTTTCATTGTCGGATACAGCGTCATTTGCCACCTGTCAGTGATTTTGAAATCAGGACGGGTCCATCGAATTCGCGCAAGGCACCCTTCTTCCCAACCTACAAGTCCACCCAGGTTCCGCACAAATGTCTGCCGCTGGGTGGCCAGCGCAATAGTCGTGCGACTATTTCGATCCCACTATGTATATCTAAAGCTATTCACGTGACCAGTTGCCCGCAGCTACAAAGAGACACCAATGTGCGTCTACGAAAGGCGTCTGGAACGAGGAGCCGCAGTACGCATGTCGCGATGATGGCGGCCGTGAACAACATGGGCGGCAGCCCGCACACGCTCGTTCTTTGACGAGGTGGTTTGCCGGCGTTCCGAGTATCACGTGGCTGCTACGAATCGATTCGCCACTGAAGCGTAACTTTAATCGTCGACGCCAGAACAAGCAGCGCGGATTAGTCCTAATGTAGTGGCGGCTGTTGAAGCAGCGTTTCGGGTCGTTGGCCACCATACCACGGGCATGTGTACACCAAGTTCGCCTGTTGGTTTAAACTCTATGTATGCGTGAACACTCGTATGCGGAACGATCGGCGTGCCTTCCGGCGGCTAATCGACCCGACCTTCTCACATTCTTCCGCGCTTTCCAAAATGCGCGCTGTTTTTGTCACCGTTACCTCGGTTCGCGTCGAATTATCGTTTCGATTGGTCCTGCCGATCGATGAACCCTGCACCGAGAGAGACCAAGCACCGTAAAAAAGCGTGCGTGAAGTAAGGCACAGACGTCGCCGGGTCTTTCATCGAATTTACCGAATATTCGATAAAAATTCGCGAACCAAATTATTTGAACGTTCAATATTGGATTCATATTTGTAGTATTCGAGTATTTGCACATACCTAATAATAAGTGCTCCACTGTGCTAGGTGTTGATTCAAGCCCGTTTTACCGCGCATTTGCAACACTTATTAGGTCTTCAAGGATTAAACTTTTGAGACGAGGTAATCTTTCCTCGAGAGTTGGTGCAGGTGGGCTTGGCTTTGTGCATATGTGTACTTGGTAAATACTGATGCTACTGCTGTTTTTATTCGTTGCAATTCCCTGCCTCTTGTTCGAGTGTTCTTTCAGATCAACCTGTTCAACATATTGCCTAGTAGTTTCATTCATATCTTCTCTGTGACTTTGTTTTCTCTTTTTCCTTTTACACGTCCCATATTCAAGTTTATATTTTCACTGCGTATCACGTGGAAAATCTTCACAGATATTTAGTACCTGTTTTGTTTCCACCACCATTTTAACGCTTTGTACTGCGGCCTTCCAGGACTGTATGTACTAGCTTGTGTACGTCAAAGGCCTCTATCCATCTAGAAACGTTTTTTTTTTTGTCAATCGCGTTCAGAAACCTTACGTGTCAGGCCTTGACTATATTGCAGTGACATTTTTGTGTGACCAATTATTTGTCGCCTGTGTGGTGCATACCCGAAAGCATATAATTTTTTCATGACCTGCAATGCCATTTTATTTTGCGGCGCATTACAATGCATACCTAAAGAGATTTATCTAAATCCTTGCTCTCGGCAATAACTCTTACCAACTATTTCTGAAGGTCTACAGTAGAAAAAAAAGAAAGTATCCTGTGATTGCGTTATACATTTTGATGATCGAATTGAGCATATGTTTTTATTTGTTTACCAACTGCACATCAAGCATTTGCTATGCAGGTGTTAAAGAAAAGAATAATAAGATAGCAGTCAGATGTCTATCTTTATAGGATAGATGCTTTGAATTTGCGGCACTGTTGCAGTGGAGAGGGAAAGAGTGAAGGGTGTATAAACAATGTCCACGTAGTTTGAAAACATAGCTGGACAAATTAACTGCCCGGAAACGCTAATGCGAAATACATTATATATTGCCACAATAGAATATCAATGCACAGTGGGGTAATTGAATATAGAATGGCATATTCAATGCAAGATAAATGTGCACATAAGATGTAGCGTCATGAGTTACAACATTAAAAAAAGACCAGCATCGCTAATATTCGCTATTACTTCTGGGTCTGGAATCGAGACCTTAATAATTAAAAAAAAACAAAGTTAGCAAAAGCACAGGCTCTGCAGGTTCTTGCCCTTCTTTTTTTCGACTGCTGACAAACCATCGAAACAAATGTTGGCCCCAAAGAATAATTCGTATTTTCATCGCTGCTTTTGTGTAATATATGCCTTGCGAAATTTTTAATCACTTTATGTAATTTAGTTTGTATCGTTTGGCATCATACCATGACCTTTATTTCAGGGACAAGATATAGTGCTTACAGGATCGTAATTATTTCAGACCCATCGGACTGCCTAGTTATGAATGTTTTCAGTTTTATAGGCGGGATGCTTCTGAGTCGGGTACCAGATAAATGCAAGTAATGAACGTATACATGTAGGGTGTAAAGATTGCGTTTATGCTTTCTTGTACTGCACTTGAAATTTTTGGAATTAAAGAACAAAAATTCGCTATCATTTGCTACCATTTGATGAATTTTACTGCTCGAGGTTTGGCATTCCGTGCTATATACTGCAAGTTACTTGCATTCCGGAACATTTATGACTGCTCCACCGTTGAGGTTGCAGCTAAACTGTAATTTAGAACTATTTTTTTTTGTAATAATCCCATGTAGAAACATGGATCCAGGGAAAACACGGGGAACGCGGGAGATACAAAATCACGACGGTGAGCAAAACATGAACAAACTGAAAGCAGAAGCTTTCACCTTGTTCTCGTTTTCCTCCTGTACGGGCCTGGCTAATAAACTTATCAACCCAACGTGCTAATGTATTCGAATAACCTTGAAATATTTTATTATCTGCCGTTCAAATAATGTCTCGACATTTTAAAGTTAACTGCAAATAGTTTCATGCGCCATTGTATATTGACAATTATGTCGTTTACGTCAATCAGAAATAAAAGCGGACCGAGTTCTCTCTAAGTCACGCTAGAGCGCTAACTTTTCTGTATTTAGGACGATACTCGGTCTTCAAGAACTTAAATAATTCTGAACCAATGTTGGCACTTTACGGTCTCAGTTTAAGGAAGTAAGTATGATGTATAAAAAATGGTGTGGTACTGTTTGGAATGGTTTTCAGAAATCGAGAAACAGAGCCCCAACAAAACTCTCATTTTCAAGTGCGTTTAGTATATAAGCTGGAAATTCTGATAGATGCGTAATGCATTACTGGCAAAAACCGGGCTGGTAGTTAGCAAACAAATTACTAAATTCAAGGTATTTCAAGGAAAGGCACGATAAAACCGAATAAATAAAGGACAACTCTTCACTTAGTTAACCCAGAGAATAGACTGGCTTCAGGAAACAATATTGTACAATGAGTCACATCTATGAAAGCAATAATGTAACTGAGAAGTCTGCAGAGTGCAATCAATCCTTCTAGACGTCTTTTGCAGACAACAAGAATGCATTTGATTTAGTCGAGGTACCAGCAGTCAGATGCATTACGTAGTCAAGGAATAGCGAAACTATTAGACTCCATAGCTACCTTAAATCTGCACAAGAAAAGCGGGAACGTACCCGTAAAGAAAGGGGTAACATACAATCGAGTGACATTGTCCGGTGCAGTAATGATTGATATGGCTTGAAAGAAATTATTAAGGACCGTAGTCGACAAAGTGTAAAAGTAAAGATTAGCGTTAAGAAAACAAAGGTAACGTTTAATAGCCTGGCAAGAGAAAGAGAATTCGTGATTGGTAATGAGTCTCTAGACTCTGCGCAATACTACGTCTATTTGGGCCAATTACTTATCGTTTACGTAGATCACGAGTATAAAACTGAGAGGAAAGTAAAAAGAAAAATCGGATTGGAGCGCATACGGCAATCATTGCCAAATCAAGACGGGCAGTTTACTGCTATCCTTGAAAAGTAAAGCGTACAATTTAGTAAAGCAATCGACGGGCCTAGTTGGCGAACGTTCACGGCTCTACTGCGCCTAGTGATTAAACGAGGTGGTATTTTGCGCCACGTACGCCCACGTTTCATCCCTCTATGTTCATCCTTTAGTTCTTCCGTAAGTGTAACGCTGAGCGCAATACAATCATGAAAGTGTACAATCATCCTGTTATATAAGGCAGAAAAAAACATACAGTGCCCGAACTTGGAGCCCCGACAAGAAACTAAAGAAGAGACATGAACCACTCCATGACTGATGGAGCGAAAAATGGTTGACGTAACATTTAGAGGCGTGAAGACAGTGGTGTCGATCAAAGGGCAAACAGTTGTAACCGGAAATATATGGGGCGTTTGCGCGGCTGTTAGTATAGGGTAGCTGCGAATTAGAGGATGCGATGAAATTGTGTAGTCCACAGGTTGCGTAGTTGAGATAATTGCGTAGTTGAGAGAGGTTTTCGTCTGCACTGGGCATATACAGGTTCGTGTTGTTAGTGATTCAAAGAGCTCACTGTCAAAAACAGTTCTAACTATACTCAGTGGATTGACAATAGACCATAATTAACCGCGGTTCGCGCTAGGACAGGCTCGCGAGGAGAGGTGCAGTTGAGGGAACAATACCATATGCACTATGTTGTTCCCGAAGAATATTCGTGCTTGTACTTTCTATTGTCAATAGAACGAACGGCTAGGTGTTGAGCCAAGACTACGCAACTTTCATGCATGTGCGCGCAACTGTAGTTTCTACAAAGAGCTTTGCACCGTATCACGCACATTTTTCTGTTCTGACTTAACTCGTGCAACTGTTAGACTACTTGCCGTAATTATATTTCTTGTCATCCAGTCAACAGGGAGAAGACCAGCAGAAACACTCTGCGGGGCTTCACAAAGAAAAATTGGAATCCACCAGGAGGCGGTGAAACTCCCGGTGTTGTTTAGTTGTGAAATAATAAAAGCCATATTACGAAAGATATGGGAAATGCGACTCGGTTAGTAATACAGAAAATACGGGCGCACTGCCTTGATCGAGGACACTACAGGCGACGCTACAAGATGTGATTTCTAGCGACTACTGAACGAGAGAAGATTTGCACATGAAAATATTTCTCGTATGTCGCATGCACATTTTGAATAATTTTATTATTATTTTGTGCTTCAGCTTCAAATTGTTTCAGTAATGAGTACAGAGTGCTATACGGTATACGAAGCCTACCTACGAAGGACTAGGCTGCGTATAAGTTTGGGTTAGTCGGGCTGGAGTTATCTGAGTGCAAATGAATTGTGGTATCCGGTTTTGCTTCGACCTCTCTGTAATCCTCAGCAGCAGAAATTGATAGAGCGAAAGGATATAATATGAAAAAAAAAGACAAAATATTGAGTGCACTAGAAAACTCGAATTCAGCATAGCAACTTAAAAACAAAAGATGGAAGGTGGGCGAGACACCTTGCCCATTATGACGCAGAAAGACGAGCTACCGATCAGGGAGACAGGAAAGTACAGGCTCGAGCGGAGACAAGTTTGACAGTCGCAGATGAGAGACGGAGAGAGTGAGGAACACGAACAACGTCAAGATTTGTGCGCTTTCAGGGAGAAGTCCTTGAGCGAGCAATTAAAGACGTCCGCAGAACCACCTTTTTTTCACATCTGATAGGTGTCTCTCACCAAAAATAGAAATATGTAGAGAGCAACAGCACGCTGTTGTGTTGTTAGCGGTGTTATTTCTTCAACTCCTAATTACTTGTAACCCTGCAAGTTATTCAAAATGCTCCCCACATCAACCTTTCACTTGGGCTCAACGCGTCCAGATCGCATGGCTGTCACATTAATGACCTCTGTAAATCACGTTAGTTACGTCCACGTAGCGGATGAAATTAATACTCTGTTTACTATCCAGGCAGCAGAAAGTACGAGAAAATCTATTTAGAGCGCATAAGTTGTTCTATAGAAATTGGGTTAGCGTCGTCCAACGGTGATTCTGTATGGCAAAACCTTGTAATGAGCATCTTCTTCCGAGAAAGTGGATTTTTTCTATCTTGATTTTATACCGGCGTAACAGTATTATTCCTCAAGGTATTGTACTGTTAACCACAGTATGGTTTAGGTGTCACCTATAGTGTTTTAAATATTGATTTTTTTTCTCAAACAACCGAGACTATGGAACAGCCTCTATGGCGCATTACGAAGTTTACCAAAAGAAACATTTCTAAAGAATCACCTAGCCATATTGTGTGAATGATGCTCTGTTGAAGGTTTGTTCTACTCTTTACTTCAACTATTTAACCTTGCACTTGTTAATAGATTAACCTATACCTTCGTAATGAATATTCCTACTTAGCCATATTTGTACTTAAGTGTTCCTATTGTTGCAATTTTGTTGATGCACTTCTTTCAGCTATTTAACATTGTGCACGATATTTGATTCGGTTCGAGCTCCTCTTTCGATATAGAAGAATGCAGCAGTACATGTGTATAAACAACGCCCAATCATGTAAACAACCGCCGAACGCTATAGGTGTCTTAATTTAGGTGATTTTAACGAGCCCCATTTCCGCCCAATTCTTCGCAGGCGGTGGGACAGCAGCATGAAATTGATACAACATCAAACCTTATAAAAATAGGCCTTCTAAAACGCACTTCTTTGATATTGTGACAAAACTCTGTACAAAAATCTGGGACAATCAAATTTATGTATACTTACGATATATCTAATTCTTGCCAGGTCATAGTCATTATTGAGCAGCTATAATTCTGGAGCGGTTACGTGATGCAGTGAGGCAAATACTAAAGCAGTCACTCTTTGCCGAAAATTTCAATAGAAGCGCTATCCTTAATCATTCATAATATTTTGGCAGCATTTGTAAATACAAACCTAAGAAACAAATATATACACAAATAATTATTCGCGTTTCAAGTATACCCAGCTTTACGAAGATCTCTGGCTCACCTTTCTATTTCTTCGCTTTCATTCTTACCTAGAAGGAAAGCTTGACATTTGAAGAACTATTTGTCCTTGATGTGGTAGTGAACCCGGGGCGAACGCCTTGCCGGGGTGGTCACTCTATTATATCAGCTAATGGTGAGGCTAACTGATTCTAGCGCGAATTTAAACTAATTGGCAACTTTAAGTACTGCAGCAAAGGACGCTCATAGACAGCAGAGGTGTATATAAATAAGAATGAAAAAACTATGATAGGAATATAGATCGAAGAATTGGAATACATTGCACTTTCTTTCACATGCCTTACGACGCTGAATTCAGCCAATAGCCGTTGTTTCGTGAAAATCGCACGTGCGCAGAGTCACTGATAAAAAAGGCATACACACAGAAGCTGTCAGAAAAGTAGCCTAACTTTCTCTTCTACCACGATTTCCGCGCGATAACTTCTGGAAAGTTGTCAGGTGGCAGGAAGAGATTCTGTTTCGAAAGCCGAAATGCAGAACATGCCTCTCTTCGACGAGGGAATTCGAGCGAGCCCATCCGATAGCACACGCTGCTTCCGTGCGCTAAAAGAAAAAAAAAGTCTCCAAGAGAGCCAGTGGCACGGAATATATCTATCTATAAGTAGAATTCGAATCGCTGCTCTCGAAGTATAAACAAAAAAAGAAGACAGAAAAGAAAGAAAGAAAGAAAGAAGGAAAGAAGGAAAGAAAGAAAGAAAGAAAGAAAGAGAGAAAGAAAGAAAGAAAGAAAGAAAGAAAGAAAGAAAGAAAGAAAGAAAGAAAGAAAGAAAGAAAGAGAATAGTTTCGTAGCTGTTCTCACTACAGGAATTCTCTTTCATTGCACTGATATTCTTGTGTTAGGCTTTATAGCTGTATTCCGGGAAAGGTGGGATTCTTCAGTCTATTGAACTCACCATTTAACTTTAGTGTGTTGTAGCCATGAAGAGTTGCAACAATCGCACGTTCATTCAAGTGTAGCACGCTAGCGAGTGAAGGGGCGCTATGACGTAAAGCTATTCCAAACTTTTCTTTTCCATTTTTGCAATAAGCCCTGCACCATTGGACAAAATGTTTTCGGGACACCCCCACATTGCCTGTCCGTAGCGCGACGTCAGGAAAACCGCGAAAGCTCCTCATCTGATATGATCGACGTGGTTACACACTGATTATGCATGATTAGACCAAACAAACGAAAAATAATTATTTGCGATTCTACGCCCTTTTCACCATCAGCCCTCTGCGATTGGTCAAAATATTTCGGACTTCGCCTACTTCGCCTGCCCGTCGCGCGACGTCACAAATTCGTAAAAACTAACTGCGTCCGTATCACGCGTACCCAATGAAGATGCATTAATATGGCGAACGAAACTCAGTGTTTTCAAAATAGTCGAAGACTGGTCCGGTTTCAACATGAATATGCGATGGCTGCCCACTGATTGCGCTTGTACTGGTTACACGGAGCTGCCGGGAAGAACAGTTTTTCTTTTTGCGTGTAATAAAAAAAAAAACTTTGCGAGGTAGTACAACGTTTTCGAGCCCTTTTCAGCATGTACACATCGCTCGGATTTATATATATATATATATATATATATATATATATATATTAATGGGCATCTGTTATAGCTGCATTTTGCTGTTCCATTGCGCACCGCCGCGACTTTCTACCAGACACCGAAGGCCAAGCAAGAAGTGGGCATAATGGGGACATTGGCTCAACCTCCTCCTTAGGTCGCCCACTTTCACTGCGCTATCTCGGCCCCACCAAACCCCTCTCCACTCCTGCATGTTCCTCACCGAAGGTCGGACAATCAGATAAGAAAAACATTTCAAATAAAGCAATCATTTTTCTTTTTGAAAACAATGCAGAGCTATTTATAATTGCTATAAATGAGGAGCGCGTTTCATTGGCCAGTTCATACACCCGGAGTCACCACCCGATACTTGCGCCGGCGGTTACGGAAATTTGACATCCGCAGCTTGGAATAAAAACAGATTGGAATAGATTTACGTTTTACGGCCCCAGTATTAAAATGAAGGAACGATACACACACCGACGTAGTGTTCTAGAGCTTACGCTGAGCGCATGCAGAGAGTATAAGGCTGAAGAACGAGAAAAAAGGCAGAGTACGAACACTTCGCGCATACATGGAGCTGCACCTTGCATTTACATACGGTTCAGTGAGGCCTGTTGAAATGACGCCTTCAAACAGTGATCGCACTGCTTACTCCGCCAGTCAGACCACGAGTGGCCACAAACCAATGGTGCGACCTCGTTAAAGCAATCGTAACAATACAGCTGCGTTATTTGCCCATTCGGAGATTTGCACACGACTACTTAATACGTCATGAAATCAACAATCCCAGTCGTCAGGCGTCCCTTGGCGTAAAACAGGCTGCGAAGGGGAAAACAAAAATAAACCAAGTGGCCCCCGTCATGCTGAGAGTTACAAAAATAGTAAAGCACATTTTCGACTGTAATTACGAGATTAGTTTGACATTTGCAACTTCCGTTAGGAACAGACATTCTACGGCTACATAAAGAAAAATGTCGGGGTTCGCTTAACACAAAGTAAAGCCTGTATCCCAACTTGTTAGGCGACACGAGTACTTAACTTACGTTAGAAAAGTGTTAGAATATACAGATATTATATGAGCTTCATTCAAGGCCGTATTAAATAACCAAAAGAAAACCATAGAAACGGCTATTGCGCGCTGTATTTGGGCACGGACTCCGTTTTTGAAATTATTCATTTATCTAATTAGCCTATTATAGATGAAAGCAAATACTAAATGGACCTAAATTTCTGTTTTTACCCTGTGAAAAGGCTGTTTTAATGTCAATGCGCCACCCTATCTTGTTTCATCGCAAACTTAAAATACCAGATGAATCAACCAGTACATGCTCTTTATCCCACTGAAATTGCTTGTTTATGTTTTTTCTTTTTTTCCGAGAGCGGATGAAGAATAGAACTGTTTTTCATTGTTTCGTTTATTTTGCAGTAGCAGTGAAGTTGTTAATTGTCGTGTTAAAAAAGAGAACCGGCTTCTGCGACCTTCTAGAGGGACACATCAATTTCCATCTGTTTCTTTCTAGTAGTTACATTAGGAATTTCACTTGCCTGTAGTTAAGGCACATACATAAAGCATCGTCAGTATATGCCTCATTTTCGGTAGAAAAACTCATACTAATAAGACATGTGACTCATTAGTAAATGTGAGTTTAGATTGCTTAGATCACTTACCTTGTTTACATCATGTCTACCTTAGTACTTACCATATGTCTTCTATTTTAGTTTATATTAGTTTATTTACTCGCATGTATCTATGTATTTGTTGGTTGCCTTTTTGTGATCTTTTCAACATTTGTACCCTCTTGCCAAAAATCCCCAAAGTGGGATTACAGTATGAAGAAATAAAAAAAATTAAAATTGAAATGACACTGCAAATTTCGACAACATTCGTCAAAGGACAAGCGGGGTTACGCAGCAGTGGGTCTAGCGTTCGAGCGGAGACGGCAGTGGAGCCACACATGATTGCAAGAGCTTCAGCTCAGCGATGCCTCGCTCGGTCGAGCGGAAACGCTTCGATGCGCCACCTGTAGAGC
Organism: Dermacentor variabilis; assembly: GCF_050947875.1. NCBI lineage: Eukaryota > Metazoa > Arthropoda > Arachnida > Ixodida > Ixodidae > Dermacentor > Dermacentor variabilis. The sequence goes on along the minus strand of NC_134569.1, from coordinate 116,098,566 downwards.
AAGGTTGGAGTCACTGCAAAAAGACCAGTACGTTCGGTTTAGGTTCTCGGGCGCGGTCATCCACTTCAAATAGTCGCCAAACAGCTTCATTGATGAAACCTCTCTCTTGATACAGAGGTCCTCTTCAGCGATGAAGCACCTCCGAGGCCTTTTTGCCTGCAGGCGGGCCAGCGCCACGTTGTCAGACAACGTCGACGACATGCCTCTGTTGTGCGGATAGACGCCATGTTTGTTTCGCAAAAACGCTGGTCCGCTGCGCACGCTCCGCAGGGGAGAGGATACCAACGAGCGAACGACCCGCTCTGTAAAAACCCTCGCCATCCCAGCACACCCCGCATGCGCAGTGGCCTCCCCGCTCGCCCGCTGGGCCTACTGGGTCGTAAAACTGCTGAGCTACAGCTCTCTGTTGTGTAAAGATGATAACATAGTGACTATACCTGATAAAATAAACGAACCTACTTCAATGAACGTTACCATGAATATAACTGTGCTCTCCACCAGCCTCTCCTTCGCATGCAGAAACACAAAGCGGCATGTATTCAACGTGAGATCAAAAGGAAGCCAGCGATGCTCCAGATACCATGATTTGGTTCACAACATATCCAGTGATATGTAAGATAATGGACAATACACTTGTATATTGACACGTGTATACTTATCTTTATCGGGCGACCACGTTTCGCCGCCTAACAAATGTAATCGCACAGCGCGGGACGCGCCTGCATGTATCCGAAGTTTCTGGAAAGTTATCGATGCTTCTACCCGGCTGCCTGTTGTCGCCGAACGTTGTGTTATCTGATTTCATCGCGTGACGCGAATGGTGTAGAACATTGTGGAAGGCACGCGGGTCCGAACGATTAGTCTGGAACATTCGACGACTGCTGTATAAAAGCCGACGCGCTTGACCCGCTGATCAGATTTTCGACAATCGCCGACCATGTTCGCCGCTATCGTTATGCTATAAGTGTAGCCTGTTGTTGTGGGCACAGGTTCGCTCAATAAAAACTAGCTTTGTATTCCACCGTATTGCTGCTTTCTTCACCGTCACTACCACGTGACATCTGGTGGAGGTGCTTGTGCGTTCATGTACCGAACGCCCCCGCAAAGCCGCGACCCAAGCCCGAAGCCCGAGGACAGAACCAACATCGCCCAAGACCAGCCTGCTAGCCGCAGACTGCAAGGACTGCCCCCAGAGCACGGACTTCTACCTGAGACGACAAAGAAGATCGTGGTCAAGACAACCACAATGGCTGCCCCAGCGTCCCATGTTATCCTACAACAACCTCGGGACCCACCATCCTTCCATGGAGCAGCGACTGAAGACCCGGAATCATGGCTTGAGACCTACGAACGAATCGCAACATTCAACAACTGGGACTCCGACGAGAAGCTGCGGCATGTCTACTTCGCCTTAGAAGACACCGCCAGAACTTGGTTTGAGAACAGGGAATCGACCTTGACAACGTGGGACCGGTTCCGTAGCGGCTTCCTAAGCACCTTTACAAGCGTCGTGCGCAAGGAAAGGGCCGAAGCTATGCTGGACGCCCGAGTGCAGCTACGAAACGAGAACGTTGCCATTTTTACGGAAGAAATGAGCCGTTTGTTCCGCCACGCCGACCCGGATATGGCCGAGGAGAAGAAAGTCCGCCTACTGATGCGTGGTGTAAAGGAGGAACTTTTCGCCGGGATGGTAAGAAGCCCACCGAAGACCGTCGAAGAGTTTCTTCGTGAGGCGACGAACATCGAGAAGACACTCGAAATGCGGAACCGGCAATTCAACCGCCGTACAAGCTCTACCCACTACGCAGGAATTCAATCACTGGCCACGGACGATCTGCGCGAGACCATCAGGGCCATTGTGCGCGAAGAACTGCGCAAGGTCTTGCCTTCGTCGCAGCCTCAAGTGGCCTCGATCGCCGACATCGTAAAAGAAGAGGTGCACCGATCGCTTGGAGTTCCTGAGGTGCAACCAGAACCGCCTCAGCCGCAAGCGATGAGCTACGCCGCCGTCGCCCGCCGTCAAGGTCCCCTTCCACGACCGCGCCAGGGCCCCGTAACGCCGCAATTCGGTCGACCACCACCGCCGCCGCCAGCACGCCCACCCGTCGCCCAGCGCAGCTACCCGAGGAAGACAGACGTTTGGCGCGCTCCTGACCACCGCCCGCTCTGCTACCACTGCGGAGAAGCAGGTCACGTCTACCGACGGTGCCAATACCGAGAGATGGGACTGCGAGGTTTCGCCGTCAACGCGCCGCGTCCACAGCTTGGAGAGCGCCCACGTGACATCGCCGACTACCTCGCCGCTACTCAATGGAGCTCTCGACGACCGTCGCGTTCGCCATCACCAGGCCGCTACCTGTCGCCGCAGCGCCGACCATACACTGACCCAGCCCGGGGCCGGTCAGCGAGCCCATATCCGGAAAACTAAAAGCAGCAACCGATGGAGGTGCGGTGGCTGTTCGTCGAACTGACGAAGATCCTCCGCCGCCGACGAAAGCGCCGAAGAAACCATCTCGACGACATAATAACGACACGCCGCCGTCCCGAGGAAGTCAGGAAGCCAAGACTACACCGACGAAAGACGACTTGACGACGTGACGCACCAGCTTCAATTCAACCCGACGCAGCCATGACCCGACGCCAAGACCAAACTGCAACGCAAGGCAAAGAACCACCGACCTCGACATGCTTCTAGACGGCCACGCAGTCATCGCCTTAGTCGACACAGGCGCTGATTACTCAGTCATGAGTGGACACATCGCCGTCCAGATGAAGAAGGTTAAGACTGCATGGGAAGGCCCTCAAATTCGGACCGCTGGAGGTCCCCTGATTACGCCGACAGGAATGTGCACCGCAAGAATTACCATTCACGACCGGACTTACCCTGTCACCTTCGTTATCCTCCAACAGTGTTCACGAGACGTCATTCTCGGTATGGACTTCCTCAACCAACACGGCGCAGTCATCCACCTGAAGTCGAAGTCAATAACGCTGTCGGAAGATCATGCGATACCGCCGGAGAGCCCTCGTAGTCACCACGCCTTGAGTGTGCTCGAACATCAAGTCAGCATCCCGCCTCGCTCCAGAATTGTCATTTCCGTAGGCACCAAAACGCCTGCCGACGTAGAAGGCGTCATCGAGGGTGACCAACGTCTGCTGCTAGACCGTGAAATTTGCGTCGCAAGAGGGATCGCTCGACTACATAGAGGGAAAACTGAAGTGTTGCTGACGAACTTCAGCCAGGAGCTCAAGCACGTCAACAAGGGCACGACAATCGCGTACATCGAGGAAATTCTGGAAAACAGTAATGCGTTTGTCCTCTCGGATTCTGCCGCATCTACCCCGACGACCGTAGTTCCCGAGCCAGACTTCGACATAAATCCAAGTCTCCCCATGATTAAGCAACAACAGCTCAGAAATCTGCTTCCACGATACAAAGAGTGCTTTTCGACGTCATCAAGGATTCGACGAACCCCAGTCGCAAAGCATCGCATAATAACCGAAGAGGGCGCTCGACCTCTCCGCCAGAGCCCATACCGAGTTTCGACGCGAGAACGTGAAGCTATAAGGCACCAAGTCGACGAAATGCTGCGCGATAACATCATCCAGCCGTCCAAAAGCCCGTGGGCATCTCCTGTAGTCTTGGTGAAAAAAAAGGACGGAACCCTGCGTTTCTGCGTCGATTATCGTCGTCTGAACAAGATCACGAAGAAGGACGTATACCCCCTCCCACGGATAGACGACGCACTGGATCGGCTCTGCAACGCTAAATACTTCTCGTCAATGGACATAAAGTCTGGCTATTGGCAAATAGAAGTCGACGAAAGAGATCGCGAAAAAACGGCCTTCATCACCCCAGACGGTCTCTACGAGTTCAAGGTTATGCCATTCGGACTGTGCTCGGCGCCTGCAACGTTCCAGCGCGTGATGGACACGGTTTTAGCAGGATTGAAGTGGCAGACCTGTCTCGTTTACTTGGATGACGTCGTCGTTTTCGCCGGAAATTTCGACGATCACCTGAGGCGGCTTGCGACAGTACTAGATGCCATCAAGTCGTCAGGGCTCACTCTGAAGCCGGAAAAGTGCCGCTTCGCTTACGATGAGCTTTTGTTCCTAGGCCACGTCATCAGCAAATCAGGAGTACGCCCCGACCCACAGAAGACAGCTGCCATCGCAAAGTTCCCGCAGCCAACCGACAAGAAGGCGGTGCGCAGATTCCTTGGCATGTGTGCCTACTATAGGCGCTTTGTCAAGGACTTTTCACGCATCGCGGAACCACTAACACATCTAACCAAATGTGATGTCGAGTTCAAGTGGGAAACGCCGCAGGCCAAGGCATTTCAAGAACTCAAACGACGCATGCAGTCGCCGCCGGTACTTGCACACTTCGACGAGGACGCCGATACCGAAATCCACACTGACGCCAGTAGCCTAGGCCTCGGTGCCGTCCTAGTCCAGAGGAAAGAAGGACTTGAACGGGTGATATCGTATGCTAGCCGGTCGCTGTCAAAAGCGGAAAGCAATTATTCTACGTCTGAAAAGGAACGCCTCGCCATCATTTGGGCTACAGCTAAATTCCGCCCTTACCTCTATGGCAGGCCATTCAAAGTCGTCAGCGACCACCACGCGTTGTGTTGGCTAGCTAACTTAAAGGACCCTTCAGGACGGCTGGCGCGGTGGAGCCTCAGACTACAAGAATATGACGTCACGGTAATATACAAGTCCGGAAGAAAACACTCCGACGCCGACTGCTTATCACGCGCCCCCATCGATCCGCCGCCGCAAGACGACGAGGACGGCGACGCCTTCCTTGGGATAATAAGCGCGGAAGACTTCACTAAACAGCAACAAGCAGACCCGGAGCTAAAAGGCCTCGTCGAGTATTTGGAAGGGAACACCGACGTTGTCCCTAGGGCATTTAAGCGCGGGTTGTCTTCGTTCACGCTACAAAACAAGCTGCTTGTGAAGAAGAACTTCTCACCAGTCCGCGCCAGCTACCTTCTTGTTGTACCGTCTGCGCTGCGTCGAGAAATACTGCACGCCCTACACGACGATCGAACCGCTGGGCACCTCGGGTTCTCCCGGACGCTGTCGAGAATACAGGAAAGGTATTACTGGCCGCGTCTGCCCGCCGACGTCGCCCGTTACGTCAAGACATGCCGAGACTGTCAACGACGCAAGACACCACCGACAAGGCCAGCAGGATTACTACAGCCGATCGAACCTCCTCGTCGACCATTCCAGCAGATTGGAATGGATTTGTTGGGGCCGTTTCCGATGTCAACATCCGGGAATAAGTGGATCGTCGTGGCGACGGACTATCTCACCCGCTTTGCTGAAACTAAAGCTCTACCAAAAGGCAGCGCAGCCGAAGTGGCGAAATTTTTCGTCGAGAGCATCCTGCTGCGACATGGTGCTCCAGAAGTCCTCATCACCGACAGAGGAACGGTTTTTACAGCAGAGCTCACCTAGGCCATTCTGCAGTACAGCCAGACAAGCCACAGGAGGACAACTGCCTACCATCCGCAGACGAATGGTCTCACGGAGCGCCTGAACAAGACGCTCACCGACATGCTAGCAATGTACGTCGACGTCGAGCACAAGACGTGGGACGCGGTCCTGCCGTATGTAACCTTCGCTTACAACACGGCGGTGCAAGAAACAACACAGATCAAGCCGTTTAAGCTGGTTCACGGCAGGAACCCGACGACGACGCTTGACGCCATGCTGCCCCACGTCACTGACGAAGAAAATGTTGACGTCACTAGCTATCTCCAGCGCGCCGAAGAAGCCCGACAGCTCGCCCGCCTACGGATCAAGAACCAACAGAGGATCGACAGCCGACACTACAACCTCCGACGACGCTTCGTCGAGTACCAGCCCGGTGACCGTGTTTGGGTTTGGACACCGATACGCCGACGAGGACTGAGTGAGAAACTATTGCGTCGCTATTTTGGACCCTACAAGGTCATTCGACGTATTGGCGCACTGGACTATGAGGTCGTGCCAGACGGAATTTCGCATTCACAGCGGCGCCGTGCACGATCTGAAGTGGTCCACGTGGTGCGTCTGAAACCATTTGACGGACGCTGACGAACTTCCTTATTTTGTTGTTTTCTTTGCTACGGCTGTTTTTCTTTATTACTTTCGTTTGTATACAGCATCGGGTCGATGCTTTTTAAGAGGGGGGTATTGACACGTGTATACTTATCTTTATCGGGCGACCACGTTTCGCCGCCTAACAAATGTAATCGCACAGCGCGGGACGCGCCTGCATGTATCCGAAGTTTCTGGAAAGTTATCGATGCTTCTACCCGGCTGCCTGTTGTCGCTGAACGTTGTGTTATCTGATTTCATCGCGTGACGCGAATGGTGTAGAACATTGTGGAAGGCACGCGGGTCCGAACGATTAGTCTGGAACATTCGACGACTGCTGTATAAAAGCCGACGCGCTTGACCCGCTGATCAGATTTTCGACAATCGCCGACCGTGTTCGCCGCTATCGTTCTGCTATAAGTGTAGCCTGTTGTTGTGGGCACAGGTTCGCTCAATAAAAACTAGTTTTGTATTCCTCCGTATTGCTGCTTTCTTCACCGTCACTACCACGTGACAATATGTACACTGTCAGTCAACATATATCCTCCAAACTTCAGGAAGGTGATTCTCACAGAAACACTCCTTTAAAAACAAACATATGCAAACATTTTTTTATTCCTAACAGGAATCCCCTGTATACAATTATTTTAAAAAGCACTGAGAGTTAGTTGTGCAGACTAGTTTTTTCTGAACAACTCGCGTGATGATTCCAGCCGCCATCTCATTTTATAGTTGCGCTTACGATGCACTCTCAATTAGAGCAACACATCTTCGAAAGAAGTGTTTTGCCGTATAGTATAACTTTTTTCCAAATATAGTTTGCAATCTGCAGCACCCATATCAGTACACGTGTTCAATTTTACCTCGTCTATTTAAAAATCAGACCGGTGTTGCTTATGGGTTACTAACATTTCAGGCCTAGACTTCACGTAAAAGAAGTGTCAGCGTTGCCGCTTCACAATTGACTAAGATTTACGCCGGAGTAATGTTTTAGCAGATAGGATGACAGACTGGCGTCCCAGGAAACTAGGCAGCTGATGCTCTGCCGTTATCAGCGCACAACCTTGATTTCATTGTGGGAAAGTTTATTGAAATTCGAATACCCTGCACCTATCTCCGGCGGCACTTGAATTCGCCACAGTACGTCCCTGCTGCTCGAGTTACGCATCGGATGTGTTAAGGTCGCACGGCCCCTTCACTGAAGAGAACGTTCGTTGACTCTTCGTGCCTGGCTTGTGGATACTAGAGCGAAACGCTTGAGGACTTGCTGCTTGAATGTACAACTTTCCGCAGTTGTCGCTGTGAGCTACTGTACAAGTTCGAGCAACATTATTTTCCTCGAACTGCTCTTAAATACTTTTTGTTTCCGAAAGGTCGTGCTCTAGTGTGATCAGAGGCACACAAAACTGTGCTAGACTTCCTGTCACCCACGGGACCAGGCTGTTGTTTTTTATGTTCGTATGTGTGTGAGTAAGTAAGTAAGTAAGTAAGTAAGTACGTAAGTAAGTAACTAAGTGAATAAGTAATAATAATAATAGTAATAATAATAATAATAATAATAATAACTTCTAGCCACTCTATTGATACAAATTAGATTTCCGTAACTTTGCTGAACAACAGAAAGCTTTCATTGAAGGGATTTCTTTTCAGCAGTTGGGGCTAAGAATCTTAATTTGTTATAATTTAACCACGTACATTAAGACGTTGCCCCTATTTAACTCATAACAGGGATTCCGCATCGTAAAAGTTTCGTAAAGTTTGTGTCAAATGTTGTTCTCTCGGGCGACCAAGAAACTATGCGGTTACCGCTTTTGTATCGTCGTAATTAATGCATCTGTACACATAAAACATTGCACGAATGTCAGAAGCTGCGCACACCAAATTTCAACCTTACATGAAATCGGTGCCTCTTGCAGCTCTCCGTGGATAACGGGTGAACACTCTCCTCACTTCGTATAACGCCTAACAATATGAAGAAAGAACGAGTGTTTAATATTTATTTGCGAGACTCACTATTCAGCCATCAACCCTCAGCATTCGCCACAAATTACAAACAACACTTCCCCCACTCCTCCCTCTCACATTTACGCTGAATTTCAACTGAGCGGCATGATCAGTGGCAGCATGACGCTTGGAGCCATTGTGGACAACGACCATACGACAATACCGATTATTTAACACATTTTTGCTAACATAATAATTGTATTGGATGAGGGTAAGTAATTCACCCACGCACATCATCCTTTTACATAGTATTTACATAGTAATTTACAGCGCAATAGTTTAACACAGTATATTTGGTATAATTGCAGCAAACCTACGTATCTACGCTGAAATTATAGCAAATTTTACTAGAGACAGCAAAGGACAAAGGTGCAGCAGGCTAAATACTGCGCTGTTCGTGAAGCACAATCGGCGAGTCCGTCACCGAGGGAGAAAAGGAGTATTCATTATTTGTTTTCTTAGGTCTTAATTAAACTACACTTTGATATGACGATCCAAATCTCACATATCGTGCCCCCATTCGCTAGAAATAAGAAATTTCGAGTACCTTTGGTTCTCCCAGAGATGTGTGAAACTTTACAACACCTAAAATTGCTGATAACAAATGTTTAGCAGATTTCATTTAGCTTTTTAACAACAGACACACTTCGAAACAGCTATCTCAATATGCTAGCTGATATTTATGACAGGAAATTGTCAGAACAACTAGTTTTGTAATGTCGACTTCATAAGCTACTGCAGCACAAGGCTACTAATGAAGCTCTCTGTACGAATGCAGCGGCTTTATCACTGACTATATAGTCTTATCTGCGGTGTCTATGGCGTCTGCGCTCGTTGTCTCTCGTTCTTTCTTAGTTGTCTGTATTTGCGCTTTCACTCGACCATGAATCTATTCCAACCGGGCCGGTTCTTCACGCTCCTGCAAGTGGTATCTATGCTGTAACTATATATATATATATATATATATATATATATATATATATATGTGTGTTAGTTTCTATATAAACGGTCCTGCCCTTCCCAGCAGCAAAGCGCATGCCTTGATTTGATTAGCCTCATTGACTGTGTATTCTTTCTTTCCTTTCTCTCTATGAAAGCTTTCCTGCAGATCACTCCTAACATGCTTCCCAAAGTCTGGTAATGCTTTAGTTCTCCATGAATACCTTGAAAATAGGCAATGAAGCGTTCAAGTGCTTCTAATCGCATTAACAATTTCATTGTAACATAGCGTAACACGGATCACAAAGAATCTTACGAATTTGCTGGTATTCTTCTAGTTTTTCATTGCCTGTGAGAAGCAATCTAACTCGCAGAAGTGCTGATGGTGATTGCCGATTTACTGCGTCATCAATGCTCTTGCCGCTATGTTGCCTGTTCTGCTTCAGCAATGTTGCGTGTACTCGTTCCAGCGATGCTGCGTTTGTGTCTTTAGGCCATCAGATAGAAGTAGCGCTCGGGGACCACTTCTCGGCGCTCGAAGCAACTGCTACATCCCCACAAGAGGCAGAAGCTTGTATCTCTGGACTAAATATAGAGCAAACAACACGGACAAGGGAGAAGACTTCCAAGTAGTTATCAGACAAACCCATATCTTTCAAGCTATACTATAGGTCAAGATCTTAGCAGAGTCATTTTTAGTTTCTTTAGCGTTCTTTTTCATACAAGATGTCACTGTTACAAGAATACAATGCTAATATAAAAGCAACGATAATACTACAAACTGAGAAAGATGGAAATACAAAGTCAATCATGCAGCACACTTCATTAGAGAAAATAAATGCAGGTTTTTCAACAATGAAGGGCTGTAGCGTAAGACTAAGTACTGCTTATTGTGCGTGCTTCTGCCTGGGCATTTGCCTTGGCGTATGTGGGGGCTCGTGCCTAAGGGTGAAGCTCACTTCTAGTGTTTCCTAGTGCTCAACATTATGTTGCCCACAGGCAACGAACCTACTGCTGAAAAAGTGTCCGTGGAATTTTTTACAGTGAAGCGGTATATAGCTAGGCTTCAACGGATATTTGTTCTTCGTGAACGAAAACTGTCATCATCAATGGCTCCCACCCGCGTAAGCACTCATACCCCCGTAAGCAAGCAAAAAATCCAATTGCTCATAGCCCCGTAAGGCAGAGGCTGCGAGCACTCAGCCAAGTCAAGCGAACAGTGCCTAAATTCATCCTAATCACACAAACAACATACAGAACAGCATGTCGAAAACTTTCATGATCAATGGCGCCTACCCCGGCAAGCAATCGCTCATACCCTCCCTCAATCAAGCAAAAATGCAATGGCTCATAGCCCCGTAGGGTTCATGGCTACCCACTTTGCGTGGGTTAGTTCCAGTGGAACTACCCCTGTGATCGTTGTCAGTAATTTCGATGTGGATGAGTCGGGACCGAAAAGGAATGTGGTTTAGGTGTGTCATGTTGCAAGCATATCGCTTGCGATACCGCACTGATCCGGCCCAACCAACCACTCAGCGGCCTACGTGCATCGATTTGACACTATCAGAGAATGTGTTTGCAGTTGCGAGTCAAATAATGACTACAGATCAAGACAATGAATGTGCGTGCGTACCTTTCGTCACTTTGACCACCCATCAAGACATTAAATGAGTTCCTACCTTTCTTCAAAATTATGTGTCACCTCTGTGTCGTGTGCTGCACAGCTTCGCAGCTCATCCACCTTCACAGAGCGGAATGGCTCATATTTTTTTATGTCCTTTTTCTTTTCGTTTATTATTCTTACTCTAGAAATACTTTGTACATTTATATGAAAAATAAAAAACTTTTCTATGAGGTGTTTTTATGTCTGGAACTTCAAGGGTAATAATCCGTGTCTCAGTGGCACAAGGAAAGTCGATAATGTTGCTTTGCCAATTTTTTCAGCGGGTTACGTGCGCATATTTCTGAAACGCACTGCACACATACATCACATGCAGATATATGCTCCGTCATACACAAATGTGCGTGCATGTTACATCGTGGCCTTGCTCTTCTTCATTTCCTGTCTGTCAGATGAAGCGCTATCCTGGCGCTGATAACACACGAGTTGAAGCCAGTGCGCTCAGCGGGGACGTGAGTGGCGCTATGAATCATGCATTCGGCGAAAGACAGGTGCTGTATCTGAGGTTTCCATCCAGATATTTGCGCCTTCGAACACATTTTTTCTACGTTTTTAGGTGAGTTTACCTATGTCACAGAAGAATTTTAGGGAGTAAAGAAGTCCAGCCGCAAGTACATGTTTACGTGTTCATGCAAGTGACACGCAAGAGGTGTCAAACAGCAGGCTTCACAAAGAAGCGCGAAATCCAAGTAATACTACTTATCACAAACTCGTCACATTCATATTTTTTGAACAACAATAGGAAAGCCTAACGGTGATTGCCTTCCAAATATTTTTATATATTTAGCGATCTTTGGCAAATTCTATTCATGTCTGCACTTTGCAGCCGTCTGTTTTGTTCCGAGAAATTTCAATTGTAAGTTGGCTCTGTCATAACGATCATTGTATGCAAAATGTTTCCAAGTGATTTAAGTGGGATACACAAAAAAACATTACGGAACATTTATAAGTTTCATCTCTGCAAGTTAAAACTTCTTCGTTTCACAATCTAGCAGTAGCTTTACGGCGACATTCTAAGTGACGAAGTGCGTCCGTGATGAAATGAAAATATTCTCTTGAAATTGCAATGTACATTAGGTTATAAGAGCCTGGAAATTGCTGTATGCATAGCTAACGGCGTCCGCATTCAAGTGAAAGTTTTAAAACAGTAATGATATTTTACTATTTGAATTAACATTTGAAGGCGATGAAAAGGTTTCCTTGTGAATCATTGTCGTGGAGCACTGTCCTGCAGCATTGTCATGGAGCATTGAGTGACAAAACATTGGCGCCAAAAACGGGGAAACTCATCTGGCTTTTGTGCTTAGCGTTATCTTTCCGTCTAAATACTCTTGCATTTTCTCACAAACTCGCCCCGCAGAACACAAAGTAAAGCATAAATTCTTGCATGGGATATAAGATCAGTTTTTTGAAGCAGGTCCCTCAAAACTGCGCATGTACCCTTAATTATTCCCCATTTTCTGCAATCCATATTTCGCTATCTTTTCCTGTCGAGAAAAGCTAGAGAATTCATCTAACATATTAAACCGAATTATATTAACCCTCTTATCCAGCGGCCTCCGACGATTACTTGCTTGTAGCAGCGACCAGAGTAAAAAAATGTCTCATGCAATACTATTATTACTGGCAATCTGCGAAAGCACACTGTACTGACTGAGTTCAATTTATTTTAAAGCGGAGATGAAGTTACGAGAACGCTAAGTATTTGTCGTTGAAGAATTGCCAATAGCTTGGCGGTATCATAAAAATAAAATGTCAGTAAGAGTGCAGATGCCGATCAAGAAGTGTCAGGATTTCGGCACAGTGATTGCAAATGTCCCCAAGACTCAAAGCAAGACACAAAATGCCAAGGAGTGGGGAAACTTCTTTGCCCAGGCCAGAAACGCAGTTTTCCTTGCTTCCTGTAGACCACCTTAAAAGTTGCCCTTCAAGGCAGCAGTGATTTCGAGCATCTCCAGAAGCTCAAGTAGGACAACAAAGGTCACAACCCTGGAGCAACCATTAGCGGCGCTGCAGCCAAGGTATCTTTATAGTTTTCGTTCGTGCAAATTGCTAACGCATTTTTTTCTTATCGCTCCTGTACGCTGACATTTGACTTTGAAACAGTTTTTTAACTACTTCTATCTTCGTATCGCGCGCCGGGAAAGAAGCAAAATGACTGCCGTGACTATTGACGCTTGCTAAAGTTACGGGATGGAGTAAGCTGTCGCTGATTCATCTGCGACGTTGAGTACTAGCTTTCTTTCGGAGGTGCAGGCAGGGCGTCGTCTCTCTTCAGCAGAAGGGGCTAACAGTAGCGGAAGATTCGTTGTTACATGAGTGAGTCCTCGGCCGTGTCGTTCGATAACACATCCACGTACATGGCGGTCGAAGGCGCTTCTGCTTCGCCTAACAGGCTACCGGCGAGCGTAAACAATTAACCGATAATTGTATGCACGTGTTTGAAGGTCGATGGCAATCAGTGGCACACTGTCTGACCCTCTGCATGAACTCGGCTTCGCTGAGTCTGTGGCATCGGTGTTCGAAGCGACTTGCCGACCAATATGTTTAGCTCGTGCTGGCTCTTTCTTCGGCTATCACCAGTGCGCGCACATGGAAAATGGTGTCAGCGTGTTATGTTGAGGACATTTAAGTGCAGCAAGGCTGCGCCGTGCGGAAGCTCATGCGATGCCGTATAGGCTTTGGAGGGCAAGTTATGCTGGTCTTTAAGACTGGCACTGAAATATCCATGAGCTCTCTTTCCCATGTTATCTTGAATACAGACCGTAACGCCTGATATAATATATCACATATGCTGACCAATGTCCGCGTGTCAGTTGCATTGTATATAAAGCACGTAATAAACAAGGACGCCTACATTGTACACACTGTAAATTTTATGAACGCGTGTATTGTCATTGAAATTTTTGTCGGGCACTCTATACCGTAAATAACGGAAATAGCCCCGCCAGCCCTATTCTTAGGGCTGCTTGTCATTGAGTCACAAGGCAGCATCCATGTTACTAAAATTTGCCGTGAAAAATTTACGTAGCATAACCGCCAGACGTCATGTTAAACACGCTTTAACACGACATTTGTTCGCATAATCATATCTTGGTCACTTTTGTAAATTTTACTCATATTTATGTAACTACAGGTGAAACAATAGTTAAGGCATTACGCAATTCGAAAAGGGCTGGTTGTACTGTATAAAAAGAGGAAAATGCGGTGTTTTTAATGAAAGCTGTGCTTTGAGCGTATACGCGTATTGCGCGCCGATGGACGCGCCACTGGCGGCGGCCTTGCGCAGAAGACACGGAAGAGCAGCCAGCCGCGCGCCGTAGTTTGTTGTGTCGTTGACAGTGCTTCTTGGTCTTATGCACGTTTTCAGAGCAAAATAGGCAATACCCTTCGCATGTGTGTGGTGGAAAAAGCTTCAAGGAATGTCGAAGAAGAATAGTTGCAGGGTGGGGGGCTCAAATACCCGCGATAACGTGCCGGCGATACGGTTCTAATCTTTCGCCGCGAAGCCTCATCAGCGGGAGCAACGGTAGCAATGGATCGTCACTTCGGCGGGAAATTTCTTGTTCTCATCCTGTCCTTTGTCGCGACGGTGTTTTTTTCACTCGATAATAGCCAGACGCGTAATCGACGAAGTTCGTCTGCAGTGCAGCATGCGGTTTAAAGACATTTCGCTAAAGTTCGGAATGCCGTTTACCGCTTATATTGTTCGCCACTTGTTTACTGCGTTGCGCTAGCTAGGCAGCACGACTGCACGAGCGCATTGTGTTGTATGTTAAAGCTACTGAAGTTTGCAAGAACTGAAATTGTTGGTTTTATGTGGGCCGGTAAATCCTCGCAGCAGCTGTCACGCACTTCATGTTTTTTACATCTATTTTATGCATGGCTTCGCACATGTTTAACTATTGCTAGGTGCTTCACGCATAACTCTTGTTGATTCTTTTGAGGCGCGAAGTCTTCACCCTGCCTCGTTTGTAAAGAATATAAATCACGCTGTGTCTTATCGCAATGATACCAAGCAAGTACAGGCGCCCAAATCTTTAACTGGCGTGCGCGAGCGGCGACTTTTCCGTGCGTCAGCGCCGTATGACGGGGCGCGGCTGCAAAGAGTCTGAGGCTAAGTGCATACGGACAAAGCGCGCTCAGCTGGGCCCATCGTCTGCTAAGCTGTTTCCAGCCTCGCCCGGTCATACGGCGCTGACGCACGGAAAAGTCGCCGCTCGCGCACGCCAGTTAAAGATTTGGGCGCCTGTACTTCTTTAACAGCTTTATTCTTTTCGCCCGAGGGCATCTTAGGTATTGTGTTTTTTTTTTTTGGGGGGGGGGAATATGTTTAGTAGATAGGTAGTTCCAGGGACGAGAATCGCTAATAGTTGCTGCATGTGGTATTTTTGTTCCATTTTTCGCTTAGAAGTTCCCGTCACGTTAGGGAAGTCATCACACCTCGATGCTGTCTGAGCAGACTTAACACGCCGAGTGATTTCTTTGTTTCATAACGTAGTCCCTTCTTGCATGTGAATTTTGTACTCAACTGAATTCTTTCTTATTAAGCTTACGCCGCAGAGGACTAAACCCAGCCTTGCCGCCAGCGCTCATCTACATTCACTGACGCTGCTCTGCCTTCATATATATCATGTGGCACATCTCTCTAGTAACAATAAAAAAAGCACTGAAAAGTTATTCAGACGTTAGCTTTGTACGTTTCCAACCAGCTCCATTGGGGAATTTCAAATTGCGAAAACTGCAGCGGGAACGGCAGTTCATCGGCGTATGCAGCAGCATTGCATCGGCGGTACAGCGCTAAAACGCAGTTTTATTAACCCGTGCGTTTGGTGACTTCATTCGCTTTCATCAATAAATTCGCAATTAAACTTCTTGAGACGTCTTTGACTGCACTTATTCGGCGATGTCTCATGTATTTATCGGCAGAAAAATCACAACGCATATGCAGACATCGCACCGTGCGGATTTGCGAAAAGTCTGCACTAACGACGGTTGCTTATTATTGAGTTACAGAAGCAGCATTACGGCAAGGGTAGAATTAAAAAGAAGACAATCGAGACGTCGCATTGCTCAACAAAACAAACAATCGGTTAGTCAACATGACCTTCACTTCGTGTAAATGGGGTTCATGACGTTTGTCTGTGGGACGCACCTGGCACGTATGTGGGCCATGTTGTCCCAAACACCGGTAACATCTTGTTCATACCCACTCCCACAGAGGTCAGCGCCGTAGAAGAAGTCTGGCACCCGAACAAAGGAGAAATCACAGCAGCGAACTTCAGCAAGCCTTGCTGCAAAGGGTTGTCGTCTGCTACTGCTCCTGCGCGTATTGTTTGGAGCGTCCGCTAGGTGGCTATCAGTGGCACTCTCTATAGGCGGTGCACGAGGCCTATACCTGCGACGCCTTTGAAAACTCAGTTTTAAGTTGTAAGGTGGTCGAACAAAATGCGAACAAACACGCGGTGGCAGTCGCGAACAAAGTCCGCGACTGCCACCCTAGTGCCGTACTCCTGTATTGTACGCACATTTTGTGCATAACAGTGAATAAGCCCCCAATCGTTGGTACCACGGCTGGAGTCGTGTCTACGCCTTGCCGGTGAGTCAGCGAACCCGCCGCGGTGCCCCTTTGCGTGCGCTGCGGAGTGGAGACGAGCTACGTGTCTCCTTAGACCTTAGCTAGCTGGGTCCGGGCCCGTTAGCCTGAAGTCCCACAACTCAGGCATTACAAGCTACAGCTTGGTGGGCTCATCAATGCAGACCGGACTGGCACGTACCGGTGAGCCATCACGCGGCCCTTCGTTGCTACTGTACCCACTCCGGGGGGGGGGGGGGGGGGGGGGTTATGGGTGGTTAGAGTGGCCCGGCTAGGCAAAAAGAAGAGCGCATGATAAAGTCGCTCCTCTAGGGAATCCCTGTTGTTGAGGCAGATGCAATATCAGCCGAATGGAAGTTAGAGAACAGAAATTTCGAAAACAGTCACGAAACGCATCACCATAAGAGCTCGTGAGGATCTTAGCTGCAATACTAATGTATATTTTGCAGGTTTTAGAGACGGATTTCTCCGACCTTCAGCTAGTCGTATAATTTATGCGCGTAATAACAGCACGTAAAACGAGGGATGATCCTAAAAAATTATCAGCCATTCTACTCTGTTAAGATGGATTACCAGTGAAGCTGTTTAGCACGCGACACAGAGGTTACACAGAGAGAGAGAGAGAGAGAGAGAATGAAGAGGAAAGGCAGGGAGGTTAACCAGATATGAGTCTCCTGTTTGCTACCCTACACTGGGGATGGGGGATAGGGGTTAGAAAGGGGACAGAAAATATTCAACACAGGTATGGACTCATTCATTGTCCTGTCTCTTCTAATACCCCTCTCTTCAGGTAAACCACTTTACCATAAAGAATTAGGCCAAATGCTGCACGCTAGGTTGAAAAAACACATTTTAACTTTAGAATGACAAAAAATGAATAAAAACTCACCCGGTATGTAGCAACAAGCCACTACAGTCGCCACACTACGGAGATGCACCTTTCAAAGTGTAGTGCGTTAAATGAGCTTAACAGCGAAACTATAGCAAGGAATCGGTAGTGTTGCGTAGTCCGAATCCGCTGTATAAATGCCGGTGACCTTTCTATAAACTAGATGGAGTTATAATATTGGTTAGTATCGCGGCTGGTGGCTAAAACTTGCCAAAGCAAGGCCGTCCTAAGTCATATTTCCCGGATTAAATATGACGAAAAAAAAACAAGAAAAAAAAATGCTATTCTCTAATACTCTGGCTTTGTTGCCTATAGACTTCGAAAGTGCCATAAACTTTTTGCTACACTTATATTAGAAAAGACGTCAACTCAAAATTGGTGGTGTACTGGTTTCAAACAGCCTGCTGGGTATAGCAAGTTACAAAATTGCAACGTAATCTGATGGGTCCCAGATGAGAGAATGTCCTTCCGCTAAATATTTCCTACTAAAAAAATCAATTGCGTTTGCTGACTAATGAATAAGTATAAAACTTATATATCTTTACAGCAAATACGCTTAGATTACCATGTCTTCATATTGATCTCATTATTTTACCTGAATAATACTTACGACAGACTGATTGACAGTTTTTATTCTTTTTTACTCACCATTGATGCCGCCCCCCATGCTCGCAAACCACCAAAAATTGCTATCATAAAGACGTCAACATACCAAAATGACTTATCCGTTTCTTAACGTTTGGGCGTCATCAAGGTGGACGCGCGAACGCTATTACATCGCGGCGTTGCTGCCATCGAGCCATCATTCGCGCAGTGTTACTTCGACGCCGGCTTTTAGGACAGCAGAACACTTCCGGCAAAATGATGCGCGGTGGCGTCAGACGACTACTTCCTGGGAGAGGCCATCGAACGGAAAGTGGATACTACGGTGGAAGAGGCAGACCCGCAAATGCGCACCGTCGTTAGCGCAAGCCGGTCCATCCCGGGAGCCACACTTACGGCCGAGTGTCGCCCTCTCTCTCCGTCAACTCTCTCTAGCGTACGCCGACTGGTTGGTTGAGTGGCTCCCATAGAAATCAACGGCACTCTCCCTGCCTGCCTTGACCAAGCCCATTCTGTAGCAGAAGCCGGAACGCTATACTGTGAGTCGGCGCTTCGGATTGCGTGCAAGGCGGGATTCGGCAAAAGCGTATAGACGGCTGCGTACGGAAATGGCTGGGCAGGATCGCCGAGCCGATTGAGATGCGTCGGAATCTTCGGAATCGCTCGGCAACGTCGATGAGGGTTTTTTTTTTTTTGCTATTGCTGCTCGATTAAACCAACCCTTCTTATCCTAGGGAAGGAAGGCCCTTGAGTAAAAATACCTCAATATGAAGTCAGCGAATACACGAGCGAAAAAAAAATTAAAAGAAATATATCCGAGGACACCTAAGCACATTTTTATGAGTTATGAAAGCAAATGCGTTAATGTCCAATTGAATACCTCGGAGCGTTCCTTCGGGTTATAAATTCCTCGCGGTGCTGTGGGCGCGTTCATACGCTTGTCCAGTGCCTGCTAGATAGTGCAAAGCCCCTGCACTTCGATCCATGACGTGATGCTACCTTGGCCAACTGCCATAGAATCTAATAGGGACGCTCCCGACTAAGCTGCGGTGACTTTTACCTCACCACTCTCATGGCCCCGGGCTTGGCAATTGAAATTTTGGTCCAAGTAGCATGACGTCAGAAAGCAGAGTGCAAATGCCTGGTATCTAGGAGACGCTGGTTTAGCACAGTGCGTAAGACGTTCGTCCTCTGAGCTTGGCGTAGTAGATTTGAAACTCACTAGCACTAACGTTCTTCTTTTCGAACTTGTTCTTGCATTTTTTCTACATTAATTTCATTATAGCGACTACCGAAGTGAAGTTCGAATGCAGGCGAGAGCTTGAGCGGACAAGGAACGCGCGGATAACCCAGACTTCCAAGGGCGATAGCGAGGGGGACGTACGTCGCGGCGATGTCCGCTCCCGTCACGCAACATGCGGCGCGCAAGCGCGGCGGAAGGTGCACCCTTTCTCCCGCTCTGCTACGTCAAGGTTCGCAAGTGACGTGGCGTCGCAGCCAATGGGAATTTAGTTGCCATTTCACTGCCACAGACGCCGACTCTCTTGTTCGATGGGCTGTTTGATGCTTTCGCAGCAATAAAGACATATACTG
Organism: Dermacentor variabilis; assembly: GCF_050947875.1. NCBI lineage: Eukaryota > Metazoa > Arthropoda > Arachnida > Ixodida > Ixodidae > Dermacentor > Dermacentor variabilis. The sequence continues at coordinate 116,079,165 of NC_134569.1, read as the reverse complement.
ACGAACGGCTGAGAGTCGCCGTATACTCTTGCCCGTCGTTTTGTTTAACACTGGGCCTAAATTTTTTAACGCTCAATTTGTCGTGGAGCGGTTCAGTGGCTATGACCATACGCTGCGCAACACGAGTTGGTGGGTTCAATTGCCGATGGCGACGACATCATTTTCATAGGGGTGGACCCATAAAGTGCTCTTGATAGCGCTTTGGAGGTACGTTAAAACTCTCCGAAGGGTTGCATTTATTGCGGGGTACCCGGTACATAAGCGCTACAATTTAGTTAATAAAGCTGCCAAATTATTTCGCATTCTTTTCTTATCATGCGTCGCAACGAAGCACACTTCCTGGAGTGTATATACGGCATCTATCGCGCTGGTGTTCCTCTTATTTTGGGAGCAAGAACACAGAGGACGCTGCGTCATGTTTGCATGGTTTGCTTTTGAAATATGTACCAACTAGCCACGAAGTCATGTGATTGTATATTATCCAGATCGCTATAAGGTAGGATGATCCAACTGAAGTATATATAGCCACCCGGGGGTCGGTTTTCTCACTCTATTCCTTTGCTATTCCTTTTCCCGCTCCATCCATGGTTCGACTGGTGCGCCGCCGATCTTGTCATAGAAATTGGCCGGTCGTGAACAGTGGACTTTAGGAATGGACAGAAACAAAATCAACCGAAGGGAATCCTTCTATCCCTTATAATCCTTCGCTGTGATGTAGTATCGTTTTCCTTTAGTTGAGCCATGTTGTCACGCAAGGTTGCCTTGCAGCAATGATTGCATTTAAACACTAAGTACACATGGCGTACACGTGAGACTTCGGAGTGCAAGATGCCAGGTATTTTACGCACCGTAGTGTCAACATGGCTTCAATGCATGGCTGAAAATGGCATATTTTAATTATTGCACTGTCTTTCTATTTAGCGGAACGGGCGCCTTCGGCCAGCCCGATGACACAGCCACAAAAACAAATTCCAAACTAATAAAGAGCAGAAATCAAAAAAGCGCTTTCTCCTTTCACCATTCTTTTTGTGATTTGTGCTGTACGTTACATGTTCAGAAATAGATTACCAGTCTCTGAACTGCACCGGTTTAACGAATTATAGGCTAAAGCCCGGGGAACGACAACGCGCATGCAGAAGGCCTGTAACTGCCGGCCATATATATTTTTATAAGCCAATATAGTCGCAGGAAAAAAGCATTTTTATACGACCCTCGCTAACCTACAATTTCCGCCATGGCCTTTCTGAGATCTCCGAGTTCGGAGAAATTATGGCTGTCTTGAATCTTTCTGTATGCTCATGTACGCTTCAGTGCTTCCGTAAACATTGTCAAGGCTGCTCGGCTGGATGGCAAAAATGTTTCTTGCCAGTGCAGTTTAATGGGTCGCAAAAAAAAATACGGATCAAAATTAAACGTAAAAAATATTACGAAGACATCTGCTATAGCTTCGAAATAGCGAAAGGGTTGAATGTTACGACCAAGTGAATTAATAATAAGCACGGGTTTGAAATATTATTTTTATGTGGCTCTCTTTTGTGTGTTCCATTGCATCATAGGGCAGGAGGCTTAAGGCACGAAATAAGCTTGTCTTTTTCGATTGGCTTACTGATCTAGCCAGAACATAGCATAGCGGCACAGTATGCAGTTCATTCCCGACTCAGTGTGCGTACTTTAATGCCCAAGATTCCGCGTATTATACCCCTGTCAAGCGGGCAAGTTAGTGCACTTCCGGAGAGTGCACTCGCTTTTAAGTGCACTTTCCCAAATCTAACCGTTGCAAGCGGAATGTGCTCGCAGAAGAGTGCACTGTCGTCGGAGTGCGTTCACGGAACGCACTTTGCTGGTCGAGTGCGTACCGTCGCCGCCAGCGGTTTCAACGATACACAGTGTAAGGCATAGGAAAAGGACACAGCAGTTCATTCTAGCTGTTGAACAGCTTTTAACTAAATAATCAGAACAGAACTCGCTCATATTCTGCTCTAGCAGGATTAAATGCCACCTCGTCGCCCACCAGCATCTTGTTCTGGATTGGCTAGGCATTCGTGTCTTGTCCGGCCTTCACTTGTAACACACTTATGATAAAAATATTTTCTTTTTTTGTTGACTAAATATAGATTAAGATTGTTTTTTTATTTATAATACAACTAACGCAATCGCTTTTTAGAAGTATTTTTTTATTTTATTCTACGTCTTCAAAAAACGTGATTTTTGACTGTCGCCACTTTTTTTTAGTGTGAGTGCGCTCTGTTTTCCAGTTTACCACCGCGTAGACTAAAGTGTCACTCAAAGTCCCAAAGTGCACTCCCCGTAAGTGCACCTGCCCGCTTGAGAGGGGTATTAGGCTCCGTGTCCTTTGCTCGCTCGATTTCGATGCCCCCGCCGTCGGTGACACTGATCTCGCTTGTCAAATAATGTCCTCATGGCCGTTTATGCATAGAAAATTTATTGAAACAATTAGATCCCCCCTCTAAGAGCCGACTTTGGGTGTCGGTACTCAGCTGAACGTTTCCCTTAGGAATACTCAAACACCCGATGTTCCGTATACTGACGTGCGCGGGGTACACTCGGGAATTCAGGGCTGGGCGGTATCGAAGACACGTGTTTTATAAGTACTGCCTTAAGATGCTCCATGGGCATTTTGTATTTGTATCCTAATATTCGCGGCAATACCTGAACCTGTGCATGAATTTTCAATATATCAACTTAAGTGTCACCTACCTTAAGATACAATAACACTTACCGCAAAATCCGCGATGACGACCAGAGTTATTGATAGAAAATCTTGACTAATAAAGGCTATTATGAGAGAGGATAACTTGGGCTAACCCATATCTACACAAAAGAAACCGACAGGAATATGGTGAAGGCACGACGCCTTGTCTTGAAACCGCAATTCCCAAAATTAAAGGGACGATGACACGAAACTTCTAACGTGAATTATGCATTACACGTTCAACTGCACGCATCCCAAAGCAAGCCGGCAAAATTTGAACCCATTTGATGCGCTAGAAAATTTGTTATTTAAGTTTCATTAGATCGCAGATGTACCGTATGTCGCTGTGGCAATGCTGATGTGTGATGAAAGCAAGTGCGTTCAGCGCGGTCGATGTGCTCTCACCGTTGGCGTGGAGTTGTTTTCGCATGTGCGCCTTGCCAGTAGTCCCGAGATAACGTCTGCAGAAGTTTTCTGGCTGTGCTGTTATTATTACGCCAGCGAAAAAAGAAATAGTGGCCTCAGTGCGACGGCGACATCCTTGCTGCACCGTATGAGTGCCATAGAATGCAGAGCAATTAGAGTCCGACGTCGCTCTTGCAAGTTACCGAAATGAGCAACGAAACGTAAAGCGAGGGAGCTTAATTTTGGACGAAATTGGATCTTCAACATTGTGCTCCGAACAATTCACGCCAGAGAGCTGCCCACCCAGTCCGCACCCTATCGCCGGCTTACGTTTCTTCTGGGGCACTGGCAGCAGGAATGGCAATGCACCCTCTCGAAACGGTGCACACATGGTTCCTCAGTATGTCCGAGCAGACGACACAGTCAGGTCACCACACTTCTTGACGCCGCACAAGCCATGCCAAAATGGCGGTCGCCGTCCATGGAAAAGGCTTAGGCGCAGCGGCATCACAATTAAGTTCCGGGTTAGAGTGTGCGCTGACAGCCAAGTATTTTTGTGCAGCCCATGTACCCTCAGTTACAACAACACACTATGAAAAATTGGGTGACCCCATCAAGGCACACTTAACTATTGGTGGGCGCCATTTGGGGTCAGTTTTGTTGGAAAAATAGGATTAACTGCGGCGCTATTATTCGTTCTTGCATGTTTTACCGCGCCCGTCTTTGAGAAGGCAATGAAGCAACTACACTAAGGCAAGCGCGGTTACCAAAGAGCGGGCGATCGGCGAGTTAGCCACTGCTCGAAAGCCTATATCTTGAACATTCCTGCCGAGACGCTGAGCATAGGTTTCACAGGAACGGAAATTTGGACAATTTTGTTATTCCTGGTTATCTAATAATACCGTATCAGATGAATGACCAACATGTGTAACTGCAGTGCTGTAAATGTATCTTTTATGTTCGTTCCTCACTTTACGCAATGTTGCAATAGACCATTATGGGTATTGGTATCGATAGTCACCAATCTCTTTTTAGATGTATTACCATCTTCTGTTACTTAACTTTCCGTTTCTTCACCACACAGGCTCAGAGTGGAAACAAAATATCTGTTATGGTGCGACCAATCCTCATCCGCGCAGACATTTTGAACTGAAACTGTAACGCTGACTAAGGTTACGCGCACGCTGGTACTAAATTCTTATGCCGTTGTCAACCAGCCACGTTTACTGCCCTGCAGAAACGTGTACGAACTGTTTATAAATAGTGTTATCGCCATTTATTACTTCTAAACCTATCCAGTGATCAACCAATTGGTGCTGTGCGATTGCAAACAATATGAACTGTAGCACGTAGAATAATGCACTGACTCGCACTAGGATTTCCCTTGGACGAGTGCCTCATACTAATTAATATCAAGGTTGCTTGGCAAACCGCGGAGTGCAAAGCGTTCCTGCATTTATTTAACGCAAGGTCTGCCAGCCTCAAAGTTTACGGAAATTTATCATACCTACGAAAAAAAAACTACCTGTTCATAGAGCAAAATCGCAATGAACAAGTACTGTTGGTAGGAGCTAAAAAATTCAGTCAGGTATTTTAAACATGCAGGGACACCAACAATGAAACTATAAATTGGAATTCAGTAATGTATGGAAGTATTTTAACACACTATGGGGAGCATCGTATCAAATACAATCAATATGCTAGTATCTAATCTTGGGGCGCTATAAGGTAAAGCTATTCCAAACTTTTCTATTCCAATTCTGCAACCAGCCCTCTGCGATTGGTCAAAAACTTTTTTGAACCCCCCCCCCCCCTTCGCCTGTCTATACCACGCGACGTCACGAAAACCGCGATGGCTCCCAATCTTATATAACGCGTACGCACTGATTATGTATCTCTTAACCAAACAAAAAATAGCTTTTTCTGATTCAATGCCTTTTAGCCATTAACCCTCGGCTGTTGGTCAAAAGCTTTTGGCCAGCACCCCCTTCACCTGCCTGTCACGCGACGTCACAAAACAGCGAAAACTCAGCACGTCAAAGTGACGTGTACGCGTTAAAGATGCAATAATGTGCCGAACAAAACTGAATTTTCCTCTAAATAGCTGCAGGCTGCCCCATTCTGAAAGGAGCAAAAGATGGCTGCCGCCGATCGCTCAGGTACTGGCTACTCGCACCTGCTGGAGTGTATGGGTTTATTTGCGTACAATAAACCTGTTTGCGTGATCGTGTAACGTTTTCAAGCACTTTCGGCGCGTTTACTACCTCGCTCAGCCAACTTTTCTTTGCTGAGGATCCTTTTTAGCGGCATTCTTAACCTTCCGTTGCATGCCGCCGCGAGTTTTGACCAGCCATCTCAAGCCAAGTAAGGGAAAGAGGACCAATCGCAGACGCCGGCACCACCCCCTTCATCTGTTTACCGATTTTCAGTGCACTGGCTCGGCCCCATGGAATCCCTCTCCCCTTGAGCGTGCGCCTCGCCTGTTGTCAGCCAATTAAATTAGACAAGCTGCTCACTGTAGGCAATGTTATTCGTTTTTAAAGCAAACAAAAGTGAAATATTAATATTAAAATAAATATTTCAGTGAACGTCTGTTGAAAAATAATAAAGGAAAAATGAAAACAGGTATAGCGCACATCTTTCGCCTTCGAAAGACAATTCTTTTTAGCACATTATGTATTTTTCTCCGGCCGTGAGAGTGACTTTGCCGGTGTATCAGAAACGCTGTGCAGGAGAAAAACTGTTTATGCACATTCCTTAGCATATGAACCTTAAAATGGCAAATTGCCCCGGTCAGTCTAGAAAAATTCTACTGAAAGTTCGCTGTAGCAAAGAAACTGAGCTTGTTGCTTGCTCGAGAAAAATGAAAAGCCGCACACAGTATACTAGCATAATCTTTTCTTTCCAAAATCTGATATAAGATTCAGTAAGAGAACTGTGCAAACTAGGTAGTGTTACTGAGCGTGAATTTATTGACAGTAGCCTGTATTGACATCTCTGAGAGAATTAATAGCGGTATACATTGAAGCGCTTGGGTATAAATTCGCCTTTTAAGTGTCTTTTAGGCAGTTCTATTGCAATGTTTATTTTGATAGCAAGCTAATGTGGCACAGGTCACTGCAGACACTCCTTTCTGTTCCGGATCTAATTTGAGAACCCCCTAAAAATTGCAATTGTAATGACGTATTAAAGCGTAAGCATTCTTTGGCGAGCTCGCCAAAGCGACAGCGAAAATTGTAATGTCTTGTATCTGCACAAAAATGCATAGTTTGCAAAGTTAAGACATTTAATCATTAGGATGGTATAAAGGCAGATGATGGCCAGCTTTTAAGTGACTTAAACTTTGCAATTTAAATTACGAAAGCAAAATAAGGGGAATAGACATACAGATACATAGGGTTGCTTAGAAAATCCATGGGGAAGTTTATAGTAGGGGTGGGATAACTGAAATTGGGGGGTAGGCCAACTTGAAGTTATTGTTTGGACCAAGTTGAAATTTGGGGAAGGCCAAGTTAAATTTGGAGGCGGGCCAACTTCAAATTTGCAAGTAGGCCAAGTTGAAATTTGGGGTGGGCATACTTAAATTAGGGAGTGGGCCAACTTGAAACTTTAAACCTGGGTGTGGGCCTTCTTCAGGTTTTGGGGTGGTCCCAATGTCCAATTCAGCGCTGCTGGGCGTCCTTTGCGTTATGTTATGAACACCTCGCGGGCAAGTGAGCGCGTCGAGACGCTTGGCACGTTTTCACTCGGACCTTTCCGAGACGCAGTCAGAACGCAAGCGAGGGCTTGCGTGGAGAAGGAACGCGCTCATAACAAAGGCATGCGAGAGCGACAGCAATTGTGACATGGCGTCGCGGCGTGGAAGAAGGGAAGGGTCTCACGTGCACTGTGAACCGAAGCCGACGCATCCAACGCCGGAGGGTCGTTTCGCGGAAGATATGATAGGCTGCGTGTCGCTCTGAAGTCTCGGGCCAAGATGGTTTTCGCTTCGCCCGGAGAGCGCCCACCACGCGTTCGCCACCGTCGCCATGCCAGTTTGAGCCTGGTGACACTCGGCCCTGCATCCCTCGACGAACTCCGGGCAAGGGAGGACCTGGAACTTCGTGCCACTCGCATGCTGGGCCAGTGGCTCAGTCAACGGGCCGCCACCCTCGATCTCCCTGTGGATCCCCCCCTGCCTACTACCGCTTCGAAGCCTCTCCAGGACGGCCACCCAGTACAAGAGCCCCATGCTTCGGTCCCGCTCCCCCCCTCCGACGACGAGGACATGGATATGTCCAGCTCCCGGAAACGCGCCCGCGAGACGGAAAGCGAGGACGAGGAGCCAACCGGGCGACGTAAGCAGCCGTCGAGCTCTCCCCCCAGCCCGGAGCAGCACACGGCAGCCAGCTGCCACGTGCAGCAACCGGACCACGGCAGCGCCATTTCCCCACACTCGGGCGAAACAGCCGCCACCTCCTCTCCGCCTGCCGCCCAAGACGGAGGCCCTCCAAGAAGGGCGAGCACCACCTCTCGACATCCCGCCGAGTCTACAGCCGCCGCCTCCGCGCCCCCTCAGAGCAAGGGCGCGCCCGGAACCATCCTCGACGCGCCGTCTGCTCCTGATGGCGGCGCGTCCCCTGCAGCGTCTGCTAGCGAACCATCTACAAACGAAAGCGCTGCCGACGAGATGGAGCTGACGGACGCAACACCCACTGTTTCGTCACATCAGGGCCCTGATCACCCCGCGGCGCGGTTCCTGAAAGACGCACCATGCCAGCCTGCTTCGCGGCCGAAGCAAAAGGGGCAGAAGAAGCAGAAGAAGAGGAAGGAGCCTGTCCATGTTTCCCGTTCGTCTCCCGGGGCAACGGACGACTCGCGGCGCCCGCCCGCTACCCTGGTCACCCCCAGTGTGCCTACAGCCGCAGTACAGAGAGTGACACCATCCGCCCGCGAGTCCACCACGTCCGACTTCACGCTGGTGCAGTCAAAGAGGGACCGGCGCCGTGCACGAGCCCTGGCGACTGCTGCACTTCCCGTTGACCCCGCGGTCGTCGGTACGGTGCTCTTCCGTCCCTCGGCGCCCGGCGGAACCTTCCGAGGAGCACCGCGCCTCTCACTCGCTGCAACCCTCTCTTCGCGGCCCGGTGTTGCAGTGGTTCGCGTTAACCATAAGCGCAACATCGTGGCCGCCGATACTACCACCCGGGAATGCCTGGAGGAGCTGCTGGCAGTCACTGAGCTGCACGGAATTTCAGTGACTGCCCGACTGCCAGCCGAGCGCGGCAAGAGCACCAGCTTCCTGCACGGGGTGGTCGGGTTACCCGCGAACACAGACCTGCTGGGAGCCATCGAGTCGAGCGTTCCCGTGCTGTCGGCAACGAGGGAGGAGAGCACCATCACCATCCGATTCGCGGGACCGGTCCCCCCTGAACACGTGCGCCTTTTCAAGCTCGGGTTCAGGGTGCGACCTGCCCGGCCCCGTCCAGTGCAATGTCGGCAGTGCGGCCGCTTCGGGCACGTGCTGGAGTCCTGCAGATGGCCGACCGACTGCATCTCCTGCGGCAAAAGCCACATGGAGGGCGCCTCCTGCGAGAAAGTCCGCTGCAGGAACTGCGGGGGCCCCCATAGGGCCGACACTCCCGCCTGCCCCAAATGGCAGGAAGAACGGGAGGTGGCCACCATCATGGCTTCCTCCACCTCGGCATTGTCGAGGCGTGCTGTCAGGGCAGCAGTCCGGGAGGAGAAGCAGCCACAGCAGTCCTCATCTTCGGCGCGGTCCTATGCGAGCGTGCTGAAGGGCCCCAGTCCTGCACCCAGGCATCCGGTACCAGCCCCTCGTGCCTCTCAACGCCAGCAGACACAGGATACTGCTGCTCCACCCGCCCAAACTACTATGGATCAGCTGGTACAAAACCTGCTGCCCACCATGCAAGCAGTCAGCACCTTGCTCCCAGCTGACCATCCGCTCCGGGCCATCTGCCTGCAGGCAGTGGCATGTCAACAGCAACACACTCGCCATGGCTAGTCGCACAGCAAAACGTCGGCCGCGCATCCTGCAGTGGAACGTGCGCTCGCTGCGCCGACGACACGCCGAACTTTCCGAACACCTACTTCTGCACGAGTACGACGTGCTCGCGTTGCAAGAGACATACACGCGCGACGGGGAGTGCAACTTTCCGGGATTTGTGGGCTACCACAGTGCGACCACCTGCGAGTTACGGACTTGCGCCAACGTGCAGTGCTGTGATCCGCTCCATGAACCCGGTCGCTCCCGCGCGTCTATTTACGTCCGTGCGCGTCTTGCCCAAGCCGTCGTTCGTGTGGCCGACATTGTGCCCACCTCCGTAGAGTGTGTGGCTGTGACTGTACGCATTGGGGGGGGGGGTCGACACTTGTGTCGCCAGCGTGTACGTGCAACCCGTACGACGGTGGGATACGACCTCAATCGAGAGCCTCACCGCGCGCATTGGTGGTGACTGTGTCGTGTGCGGTGATTTCAACTCCCACCACACGGCGTGGGGAAGCGCCCACAGTGAGCCGAACGGCAGGGACCTGCTGAGTTCCATCCATGCTTCGGGCCTGCTAATCATCAACACCGGAAGTCCCACATTTGTGCGTCGGAGCGTACACGGGAGTGCGATAGACTTGTCGCTCGCGAGTGAGCGATGCCACTACGAGTGGGTTCGCAGCCCTGACACGCAGGGGTCGGATCACTATCCGATCTCTCTCGACCCGCTCGGCCTGAACCGCACGAGGACATGTACGTACCGCGTCACGGACTGGTCCCATTTTCGGTCCCTCTGTGCAATATCCCCTCCGGCAAATACAAACTTTCTTACGCATCTTACGAGGTGTTTGGATGCCGCTACAAAATCGTGCGCGGTGCCTGCTGGAACGCCGGTCCCCGATATCAAGCTTCTCAATCTGCGCGCTGTCCGTCGTCGCGCCGAACGCCGTGCCATCAAGAGCGACAAGGTGGAGCATTGGACTTTATACAACCGCCTGGACGCTGCGTGTCGTCGTCACGCCAGGCAGCGCCGCAATCAGAGCTGGCAAAGTCTCTGCGTGTCATTGGAGGACACTCGCGACAAGTCGCGCCCTTGGCGCATTCTCGCTTCCCTCCTCCGTCCCAAGATCCCTCGCCATCCTGCACTCTCCATCGCGGTGGCTACGGGCTTGAGCACAGAGCGACTGGCCGAACTCTTCGCCGATGCCTTCGCCCCACCGCCACTGTCTGTGCGCCCCGTCAGTGCATCCTGCGAACTACCGCCGCACAACAAGGCTGAACTCCTCGCTCCCCTGCGCTACTTTCCTACGAGGGCAATCTTGGAGCACGTTGAGGTGCTTTGCTCGGCCGAGTTTACCCTTAGTGAGTAGCGCATTGTTTTGAACACGCGTAAACGACGCTCAGCGCCTGGTGCCGACGGACTAACCCATCAGGTCCTCAGGAACGTCGACGCAGCGCAGCTCCCTTCCCTACTCGAGGCCTTCAATGCCGTCTGGCGCAGTGGCATTATTCCTGCTGACTGGAAAGAGGCGATCGTCGTCCCTATTCTCAAGCGCGGCAAAGCTGCCACGAGCGTCAGCTCCTATCGCCCAGTGTCGCTTACTTCGCTAGCCGGCAAAACTCTGGAGGCCATGGCTTTGCGCCGCCTTGAGTGGATTGCCTCCGCCCTCGACGCTATCGCCCCTGAACAGAGTGGTTTCCGGCGACTGCGCTCAGCAGCTGACTCGCTCGCGGACGTCGTAGCTACGCTCGAGCACGCAGCAAGTCGCCAAGAAGCCGGATATCTCGTGCTGCTCGATGTGCAACGCGCATTTGATGGTCTCCCTCACACCACCATCATTCAAGCCCTCCGTGAGCTACGTGTCACCGGCCGCCTCTTTGACTACATCGCGGCCTTCCTCAGTGACCGCACGCTCAGAGTGCGAGTTGGTGACACGCTCAGTGCCCCTCGCAGCGTGACCTCCGGGGTTCCCCAGGGCAGCGTGATCAGCCCATTTCTTTTTAACTTGGCTCTGGCAAGACTACCTGACTACATTCCCAAGATGACAGCCCACGAAGTCAACGTGGCGATCTACGCCGATGACATTGCATTGTTCGCGTGTGGGCCCACGGCCCTCGGCTTCCAAGTGCGAGAATCTCTGCAGTCGGCGATCAATGCCGTCGATGAATATCTCGCCAGCATAGGGCTCCAGTTCTCGGCGTCAAAAACTGAGGCGTTGTTGGTACACCCCCGTGCTCGTGCGCGCTTCGAAATGCCTTGTCTCACGCTGCGCGGAAGCCCCCTCCCGTGGCAGAGAAAAGTGCGCTATCTCGGACTTGACATCGACTGCCGGGTGAACTTTAACGCCGCCGTCTCCCAGCTCTGCAAGAATTCTAAGAAGGTGGCTGGCGCCGCACGCTCCCTGCTCGCCCGTGGTCGTGGCTGTACACCGCAACTTGCGCTTCGAGTTTACAACTCTGTCGCAACAACGCGAGCACTCTATGCGCTTCCCCTCACGAACGCCAGAGCCACCAACTGGAACGCCATCGACATGGAGCACCGCACCGTAATTCGCCAACTTTACGGGCTTCCTCGCAACTCACAAGTAGGAGCAACTCTCGCCGAAGCGGGAGACTGGCCGCCCTCACTTCGCGCACGGAAGCAAGCGATGAACCACATCGAGCGCCTTCAACGTTCGCCACAGGGACAACGCCTCGTTTGTCGCCTCCACGCCCTCGAGGGCTCGGGCATGGGCCAGCGTGCCACCGAGTTCAGCGCACTCGTCGCGTCGACGCCGCAACTCCTACCTCTGCCGGTATCGCCGCACGCCTCCGCGCTACTCGATGTAAACACCACGGTGCCAGGCGTCAAGTCCAAGCGTCAAACAGCTGTTTGTGCTATGCAGCAGGAAACGGCCGCACTGCTACACGAGCGCCTAGGGGGCCGGCTGCTCGTTTACACCGACGGCTCCGTGGCGAGTGATGGTTCTGGTGCTGCAGCGTGCACGGCGCCGGATATTTGCGCTACACGGCAGTGCCGCCTTCGTGCTGTGTGGTCGTCGACGGTGGCCGAGCTTGCTGCGATCGACCTAGCAGCTGATCTCCTGCTTCAACAGCGCAGTGTTGTTTCTGCCGCGATCCTTTCGGACTCGCGCGCGGCACTGTGTATGCTGGCGAAGGATTACTTTGGACCTCCATTGGTGCAGCGCGTCGGCTCAAAGCTCCGCCATCTCGTCAGCCAGGGCTGCGATTTGGCGTTGCAATGGGTTCCAGCGCACATCGGCCTGCAAGGGAACGAAGCCGCGGACGCTCTCGCAAAGCAGGCTCACTCCCTGCGCTTCCCCCTCGCTACCTCGGTCAGCGGCTTCGACGTGGCCAAATCAACCATTCTGCGAACGCTCCGTGCGCAGCACCCGGACCAGCGCGTCGCCGCGGGTGCGTCACTTCGGCTCCTCCCCCGCGTGGGCTTCTCCCGGGCGAACCGCTCTTTCCTGCTTCGCCTGCGCGTCGGCTGCTACAGGACGGCTGCTAGAACGCACAGGCTGCAGGGAATTGGCGACCCCGCGTGCAGCAACTGCGCCGATACGGAGACGCTCGACCACTTGCTACTTCGCTGCCCTGCCTTCGATGTGGAGCGCACGGACTTGTGTACAGTCTATCGGCGACTGGGACTGACTTACGATACGGCGACCGCGCTGCTATTCCCTGCAGCCCACACGTCCATCGTGAAGCATGCTCTCTCGGCACTGCTAGACTACTGCAATGCGACGCACTTGAGAGCGCGGCTGTGAGCCCCGCACTCACATTCTTTTTTTCCCCCTGCCCACGTTCGTCCAGTCTTTCTCTCCTTCATCCTTTTCTTCCCATTCCCCCTTCCCCGTGCAGTGCTGTTGAGGTGTCCTCCTGTGAGAGACAGTTACGGCGCTGCACTCATCTCTTCCGTTTCCTTTCCAAAAATCACTGCACACACACAAGAAGGGAAGCATAGGAGATGCCCCGGCCAGTACGGACGTGTTGGAGAAAGTGTGGCGGAAGTCACGTGCTGTTTTTCGCAAAGGAGCACTCGAACTGGTACCCCAAAGGTCAACGTTGCCGTAGAAACGACGCTCCTGCTCCACGTATGTGTAAAGTGAGATAAGATTTTTCGGCCCGCGCCTTTCTCGCAGAACATTCAGTTCGCGAGACAAGCTGACTTTGTAGCGCGGTGTGTAAGCTTTAAAGTTATGTCTAGCGTTATGTGCCTGAGTGTCAGCCATCAACAGAGACACCCAAGTAATCACGGCACGGGTCTTTCTGGTCTTGAAGAGAACTGTGAGGAATTCGTGTCTTCTTGAGGGACCCGAATAACATACTCCTTTCCGCGTTATACAGAGCACAGCACATTAGGTAATGTTCTCTGTCACCGCACACACCACACGTTGAACATAATGGAGACAACGCCAGGCCCGTCTTATACATCCACGCAGGGGTACGAGCAGAGCCCGTGCGAATGCGGAGTAGTTGTGTAGGAAGGAGGCTTCTCGCCTTCTTTTAAATTACCTGCAGTACACGAATTTGGCCTCCACATGGTCACCTTAAGAGCGTCCATTTGTAATTGTGAGGTCTGCGTATGATTTATGTGATTTGTTTATTTTAAGTGTCGCTACGGTGGAGCAATTACCGGAAGCATCTGCAAGGCTAGCCCCACCAGTTGCCTACAACCAGTCAACTCAACTCAACTTTCTCTTCTTTTTCGTCGTGCCACGGAAAAACACAGGAGCGCATCTGCTAAACTAAAACTATTACAGGTTCTTTGTAGGTTTTGGCCTGACGTCCGTCGATAGCGCACAGTTCCGGCAGTTCGTAGCAACGCAAGCAATGCAATGCAAGGTGGACGCGCATAAGCTAGGAAAGGAAAGTAACAAAACTAAGGAAAAGCGAAGTCACAGCTGAGCCAAACGATGGTTAAGCTATTGTAGACAATTTTTAGAATTTCTGTACCTTTTGCGTTTCTAAATTAGTAAGTACAAAAATACAAATTCATCAATTGTACTATAGTAAATATTTCATTTTAGCCGAGCAAGTGGAATAACACGACTGTGAATGTCCCGCATTACTGTAGCGGTCGGAGGTCGTCGTCTTGTAATGTCAACGTTTCATCACAATGACACTTGTCGTGTCGAAGCAACAGGATGCTCGCATCTTGTCAGTTAGTGTTGTCATGCCTAGCGTTACCGATTTTATATATTCTGGGCCCGTGAGCAAGCAACAGATGTTACTTTCACGCGTTAGATGTATTGAGAAAATTGCTCCGCAGAATTAGATATTTTATCTGCGCTGATGCCACGTGCGAGAAGTAGCTGTTACATCCTTGTACGCTTTAAAGCCCTCTGGAAAAGTGCACGTGCGTTTTCATGAACTGCTAGTCATGTGGCCTGCCATTGATGATTGTTTCACGTGATAGTAACACATTTTCTCCTAGAGTTCAATTGTAACTCACACGTTGAACGACAGTCACGTCTTATGGGTGCAACTTTGGTGACATTATTAACGCGGCTGTAGGAGCCCCGTGCCTTCCCAAGAATGAGACTTCACAAGAAGATAAAACACACGTGTTGTCAATCGCTTTGTCGCCCCCAATTCTCATGAGACAACGCCAGTTCCACGTGCTTTGTTCACATAAACCGGTTCGTAAATGGTCAAGCTCCGCAATGTGATATATGTATATATATGAAGAATCCTCGTTTTATCCTCCCTTTCCATAATTTATAACGCTTTCCGTGGTGAATCATGACTAATTAAGCTTTCCACTGAAGCGCGTGATTAAGTGGACAGGCGTTTTAATTAACCGCTGTACACATATAGCGCAACTTTGCACAGCAAGAATAAATTGAACGAGCACGCACTGAGGGCGTCTGCAATAAACAAACATAAAGAAAGAGAGGCAGCGCGTGCTGCAACCCTCGGGGTCTTCCATGGTTTCTGAATGAACGTAGCTAGATATGAAATTGAGTTTTCCCAGGAAAAGAAAATAGAAAGAAAATGCCTCTCATGGCGTTTTCGCAGTGGTGCCTATTGCAGAGCCACGAGACACGTTTTCCAAATCAAATATTTTACAAATCAAGTAACGCTGCAATGGTCCGTGCCGAGAGCTCGGATAACAGTAAGTGACCATTCATCTTATTACTTCGTGCAGAAAACATTTGTTCCTCTAGCTTTTGTTTTCTTGATATAAATAAATTTGGTCCGCTTGCATCTCGACAGTTCGTGGTGACGGCCTCTTGGACGGCCACTGATGTGTGTTCATAATTTCTATCAATCTTGTACACGCCAATGTATTTTTTAAAGTGCGCGAGCGTTTCTATGCATACCCAACGAGAAAAATGTTCATCACATAAGAAATTGAATGGCTAATACCGCCGTAAGCAAGCAAAAAATGCAATGGTTCATCCCTCCCGTAATGCAAAGGCTACAAGCGCTATGCATAGCGAAGTCAACAGGGCATACATTCTATAAAATCACTATACCACACATAGCACATCATACGTTAATATAAAGAACAAGCTCAAAACAAGCATCCGAAACATCAATAAAGCATTGCATACTAACATCAGCAAATGTAGTGATGGTTGTGCAACAGCTTCACTGGACATCCAGCTTGATAAAGACCGATAAAAGTTGATAAGGATCCGATCATGCTACATAAGGTTGATAACAACCGTTAAGACGATATGGGTTTCGTAACAGTCGGATCAACTTTCATAATATTGATAATGACACCGGACTGCGTTGAGGTGAGCAAGTGGCACAGTGCTTACGCATACTCAGACAACTCCTACAGGAGTTTCTGCGTTTCTTTTTTTTCGATCGATCGATATCTCGGTATCGCTTGAAGATAGAGGACGCCTACCTATCACATATAAAGGGCCATCCGCAAACATTTCTCTTGAAATATTGCCCGGCCTTGGAAGTAGCAAACACTGAACTTATTCGACTGGCATAGCCAGCAGGCAACGCCATAAGCTGAATGTTTCTTAATTATTTATTTAGCTATTCAATACTGCCATCAACCTTCTGGCCGCCAAGGCAGGAGTGGGTACATTGCATATAAGTGAGTTTCGGCGCAGATCATTGTCGCGCTGGGACGACTGAGGAGCAATGAAATACGCAAGCTCTAACAAGAGTGATGCAATGAACAGTCAGCACTTATTAGCATACAGGCACTTTCGAAAGAGTAACAAAGAACGCGCAGCAATCCCAAGAAAGGAACAACGGCTGTTAAAAAGGATTCGGACGCTGTCAGGTTCACGACCTTATTCAGCAGCCCCTTCCATTCAGCAATAGTCCTCGGGAAAAAGGAACCTTTGTACGCATTTGTTCTACATTTAGGTACTAAAATAGCCTTGCTGGGATTTTCGGGCGAAGGTCGTGACTTGTTGCATGTATGCCTGGAAATCTAGTTTTGCGTGACCATTAGTGATGTTGAATACCATTTTGAGCCGGTGAATGTTTCGCCATGATTCGAGTGTGAAATGACCCAGCCACACATAAAGATCTCATATGGATGCCTGCCTACGATAGGCATTGTAAACCAAGCGAAGGGCTTTTTTTAATACGTCCTATGCGGTTGGTTTCTGTTTTGGTGCGTGAATGCCATCTACATCTGCGTAGCCGAGTAACGGGCGGACGAGAGAAATGTATGGAACTAATTTTGTTTAACTGTTACAGTGTTTCAAGCGATGCCGGAGCAACCACAGTTGTTTTGATGCTGTAAAGACGAAGTTTTTAATATGGGAGTCCCAACGTAATGTGCAGTCAGCGTTATACCCAAGTATGTGAACTAGTTAACAAGGGTGATTTGGTTATTGTGGACATTCAAAGTGCATCGACGTGTTTTTTTCCCTGTTATTGTCATTTGAGCACATCTTGAAGTATTCAAGGTCAGGTGTCACACATGGCATCAGTCAGTAAATGGCATTAGGCAGTTGTTTAGTGCAGCTTGAACTTCGAATGTTTCGATGCTGTGATAGAACATGCAGTCGGCTGCAAAAAAAAAAACAAAAAAAACAGGTGCATATAGGAAAGACGATGGCAAGGTCATTCAGATATATATATATATATACATAAAGAAGGAGTCGAAGGACAGAGCCTTGAGGAACCCCAGAAAGCACTGATGCTGTACCTGGCAACGTTTAACGTTAGAACATTATCTAGTGAGGCCAGTCTAGCAGTGGTTATTGGAGGAATTAGAGGGGAGTAAATGGGATATAATAGGGCTCAGTGAGGTTAGCAGGACAAAAGAAGCACATAGAGTGCTAAAAAGCGGGCACGTCCTGTGCTACCTGGGCTTAGCGGAGAGACGAGAGCTAGGAGTCGGATTCCTGATTAATAAGGATATAGCTGGTAATATACAGGAATTCTATAGCATTAACGAGAGGGTGGGAGGTCTTGTTGTGAAACTTTAAAAAGAGGTACAAATTGAAAGTCGTACAGGTCTACGCCCCTACATCTACTCATGATGACCAGGAAGTCGAAAGCTTCTATGAAGACGTGAAATCGGCGATAGGTAAAGTCAAAGCGAAATACACTATACCGATGGGCGACTTCAATGCCAAGGTAGGCAAGAAGCAGGCTGGAGACAAGTCAGTGGAGGAATATGGCACAGGCCCTAGGAATAGCAGGGGAAAGTTATTAGTAAAGTTTGCAGAACAGAATAATATGCGGATAATGAATATCGTCTTCCGCAAGTGAGAGTGCCGAAAGCGGACGTGGAGGAGCCTGAATGGCGAGACTAGAAATGAAATAGACTTCATACTCTGCGCTAACCCTGGCATCATACAACATGTGGACGTGCTCAGCAAGGTGCGCTGCAGTGACGACAGGATGGTAAGAACTCGAATTAGCCTAGACCTGAGGAGGGAACGGAAGAAACTGGTACATAAGAAGCCGATCAATGAGCTAGCGGTAAGAGGGAAAATAGAGGAATTCCAGATCAAGCTACAGAAAAGGTATTCAGCTTTAACTCAGGAGGAGGACCTTAGTGTTGAAGTAATGAACGACAATCTTGTAGGCATCATTAAGGAGTGCGCGATAGAAGTCGGGGGTAACTCCGTTAGACAGGATACCAGTAAGCTATCGCAGGAGATGAAAGATCTGATCAAGAAACGCCAATGTATGAAAGCCTCCAACCCTACAGCGAGAACAGAACTGGCAGAACCTTCCAAGTTAATCAACAAGCGTAAGACAGCTGGCATAAGGAAGTATAATATGTATAGAATTGAACATGCTCTCAGGAACGGAGGAAACCTAGAAGCAGTGAAGAAGAAAATAGGAATTGGCAAGAATCAGATGTATGCGTTAAGAGACAAAGCCGGCAATATCATTACCAATATGGCTGAGATTTTTCAAGTGACTGAAGAGTTCTATAGAGATTTATACAGTACCAGTGGCACCGACGACGATAATGGAAGAGAAAATAATCTAGAGGAATTCGAAATCCCCCAGGTAACGCCAGAAGAAGTAAAGAAAGCCTTGGGAGCTATGCAAAAGGGGAAGGCAGCTGGGGAGGATCAGGTAACAGCAGATTTGTTGAAGGATGGTGGGTAGATTGTTCTAGAGAAACTGGCCACAATGTATACGCAATGCCTCATGACCTCGAGCGAACCGGAATCTTGGAAGAACGCTAACATAATCCTAATCCATAAGAAAGGGGACGCCAGAGATTTGAAAAATTATAGGCCGATCAGGTTACTGTCTCTTGCCTACAAAGTACTTACTAAGGTAGTCGCAAATAGAATCAGGAACACCTTATAGACTTCTGTCAAGCAAAGGACCAGGCTGGATTCCCTAAAGGCTACTCAATAATAGGCCATATTCACACTATCAATCAGGTGATAGAGAAATGTGCGGAATATAACCAATCCCTATATATAGCTTTCATTGATTACGAGAAAGCGTTTGATTCTGTCGAAACCTCAGCAGGCATGGAGGTATTACGGAATCAGGGTGTAGACGAGCCGTATGTAAAAATACTGAAATACATCTATAGCGACTCCACAGCACTGTAGTCCTCCACAAGGAGAGCAACAAAATCCCAATAAAGAAATGCGTCAGGCAGTGAGATACGATCTCTCCAATGTTATTCACAGCGTGTTTACAGGAGGTATTCAGAGACCTGGATTCGGAAGAATTGGGGATAAAAGTTAATGGAGAATACCTTAGTAACTTGCGATTCGCTGATGATATTGCCTTGCTTAGTAACTCAGGGGACCAATTGCAATGCATGCTCACTGACCTGGAGAGGCAAAGCAGAAGGGTGGGTCTAAAAATTAATCTGCAGAAAACTAAAGTAATGTTTAACAGTCTCGGAAGGGAACAGCTGTTTACGATAGGCAGCGAGGCACTGGAAATGGTAAAGGAATACATCTACTTAGGGCAGGTAGTGGCCACCGATCCGGATCATGGGACTGAAATAATCAGAGGAATAAGAATGGGCTGGGGTGCGTTTGTCAGGCTTACTCAAATCATGAACAGCAGGGTACCACTATCCCTCAAGAGAAAAGTATATAACAGCTGTGTCTTATCAGTACTCACGTATGGGGCAGAAACCTGGAGGCTTACGAAAAGGGTTCTGCTTAAATTGAGGACGACGCAACTAGATATGGAAAGAAGAATGATGGATGTAACGTTAAGGGATAAGAAAAGAGCAGATTGGGTGAAGGGACAAACGCGAGTTAATGACATCTTAGTTGAAATGAAGAAAAAGAAATGGGCAGGGGCAGGACATGTAATGAGGAGGGAAGATAACTGACGGTAATTAAGGGTTACGGACTGGATTCCAAGGGAAGGAAGCGTAGCAGGGGCGGCAGAAAATTAGGTGGGCGGATGAGATTAAGAAGTTTGCAGGGACAAGATGGCCACAATTAGTACAAGACCGGGATAGTTGGAGAAGTATGGGAGAGGCCTTTGTCCTGCAGTGGGCGTAACCAGGCTGATGATGATGATGATGTATGAGACTTCAGTTGAGCTATTTGTACGTATTGATGGCGATTAGGAAGGTAAGAGTCAAGCCAAATTGCAAGTTGGTTATTGTTTAAGAGCCTCCTAAATTTTGTCATCAAATTCGAATGGGACACGTTGTCCAAAGCTTTTTGGGAAATCGAGAAAAATTACGTATATTTGCGCACCTATGTCCATCGTCGTGAAGAATTCATTGGTGATATGATTCAGCTGCACAACCATCGATAGGCCCCGCCGAAAACCATTCTGGGTGCTCGCGAAAAAGTTCTCAATCTCCAAAAATCAGCTCAGTCGTTTAAAATGAAGTGTTCAATAACGTTGCTGGTGGTGCGCAACAGTGAAACGGGCCTACAATTTGCCACAGAGTACCTGTCGCCATTTTTAGGAATTGGTATGACCTTCGTCGTTTTCCAATCTTAAGTAACTTCACCTTCATGCGGATTTGTGCTAAAGATAAGAAATAAATATTTCTCGCGTCGTTCGGCGTATCTGTAAGGAAAGCAGTTTGGAATGTCGTTCGGTCCGGATGACTTCACTGTGTCGAGTTGAAGAAGCGCTGAAAAATATGCCCTGCTCGCTTATGACAAGGTCCGGTTTAGCTAGATTTTCGCCTCTGAAGTGGGCAACCATGTCTGTCACACGCGAAAATACGCTGGGAAATTGGTCATTAAAGGCTTGCTCTATTATACATGTGTCTCTAACGGTAGAGTTAGGTGCCTCATCTGTTAGGTGCCTCTAAATCTTTTGGGATCGCTAGCAAGTAAGTTGTGCATATTTATGGTAAAGAAATTGTACTTCGTTTGCCTAATCTGCTTACGCAACTCCTCTCGAACAACCTGCAAGTTGTACCGTTTCTGTGAACGAACACTTGACATGTAATGAAAGGGTTACAGTTGCTTACTTTCCTAAATTTAAGAACAAACTTTTGCATACGCTCGTGAACCGCGCACTTGAAAGGCAGCCGTCGATCATCGGCACTCGAAGTGCCATCCGCAGCGAATTTATCTAGCATGTCATAGGTAAGTTCGAAAATGTCTAAAATACTAGCATCAACAGCGTGAATAAAGTCAAGAAACTTGATTTTTGTCCCTAGTGTCTCGCGCCATCTGAGGTTGATTGTTAAGAGTACCATGTTATGGTCAGACATTCGAGGTAGGACATTGACTGTGAAACC
This sequence comes from Dermacentor variabilis, assembly GCF_050947875.1. NCBI lineage: Eukaryota > Metazoa > Arthropoda > Arachnida > Ixodida > Ixodidae > Dermacentor > Dermacentor variabilis. The sequence continues at coordinate 116,057,907 of NC_134569.1, read as the reverse complement.
AAGCCGACTAACCCTATCAGAAACAAAAACAAGACCGAGGCACGAGCTTGTGTCCAGCGCGACTCCCGTTGGTGCATACACCAGCTGCTTGATATTGTAGAAAAATGCAATATCAAGGGATAAATCCGAATGTGATAGGAAGTCTGGGCGCATAGAAAATCCTAGTTTATTTTAGGCAAGTTGATATCGTCACCTATGATGCTATGAGTGTGGCGTTTGCTATGTTCGCCAAGGAAACCGGGAAGCAATCCTAACATGTATATATCAGCATTCGGAGGTCTGCATACGGCACTAATAACAATACCGATGTTTAGAATCCTGAGCACGATCCAGACCATTTCTGCATTCGTGTTATGGCGTAGAAAATAGTAATATAAACCTTTATTTATTACAGCTGCAACACCACCTCCCCTTTAACTGCGGTCAAGTAGAATAATTTCATGTGAATTTGGTACAACGTGCTTATCATGAATGCTGCACTCTTAAAAATAAAGTTAGTAAATAGCCAGTAAATGTATGCATTTACGAGATTACTATGTATTTTACTACCATCTAAATAGTTCTGTAGCAGCCAGCGGCTAGTAAAGCTAGTAAGTGCTGCCTTTACTAACCAGAAAGGCTTCTTAGAAGTTTTTAGTACTTAACTACTAATCCACTACGTCTGGCCATCGCCTATTATTCTTACAGTCTTATGCAAAACTGAGATAAACTGCAGGGTTGTTCATTATGTTGGACTAGCATTTATGCACAACGTCATAGCACACACATATGCAGACAGTAGGGTTTAGCAATTTGTGCACAAATCTCTGATTATTTAACCATATACATAGGTGCTCACCGGCGCAACATGTGCTCCCTCAAACTAGGGTTATAAATACTCTTGACGTTGCTTATTGAGCAAGTACCGCGCAGCACCTCTGTCGTTCTGTATGTGTGTTTTTGCGTATCGTTGCTTGTTAAGAGATATGTAGTACAGTCTTAACCGGAGGAAGTGCGCCTTATTGCATTACCTATATATACCCCTAATTAATGCCTGAATATGCAGCGTAAGGACGCGGTTCTTTTTTTTTGTATCACATTTAATATTTCACTTTCTGTTGCTTTTACAATACCATCGACTTCGTATGCCAATGAAAGTGGCACTTATAAATCGAAAAGCACCATGGTGTTGCTGGTACTTACATTTCAGTTGCGTTAGTAACTGTACTACCGAGATGGTATTTAGTTAGTACTAAGTTAGTGCTTTTGGCACAAGTAACATAATAGTATTTAGTAAGAAAAAAGTACGACTTTGTGTGTCCTGAACTCAAGTCTCAGTCAGGATAGAAACGTCCGAATCATACATGTGAAGAAAACTTTCAAGTTCATCGCACTTGCTTGTGATACTTCAAGCACTTACGTTGAGCGCTGAAAACAGGCCTATAGGAGAGCTGTTCTTTGGGACTAAAGGTACGGCCTTATGATTCGCAAGAAAAGTGCTTTATCACTGCGCAGCAAGCGTCACTCTTTCATTCCTTTTGTCATTCCAAAGAAATTGTCTGCCATTATTCTTATTGAAGTAAAAAAAGCACAACTTTATCGCTTTTATCTCTGTGCTCTTTTGCACTTTCCCAATGTTTTTCTCGAATCTGTTGCACACGTGGTGAAAAATCCTCTGACATGCTAAATGCCGAGTCTGTGAATTTCCTGCAGTTCTAAAGAATCTTCACCTTGTATCTTCCATCGAATAGTTTAAGGATAACCCGTCGGCATTTGTTCGCTGAAGGCTTTTCAATTTTATGCATGCATTCAAGTGGTACGTCTGATATATTTGACACATCTTGAAATATTTCCTTGGAAACTGTTTGTTCAAGCGGCTGCTGGTCCTCTTCTGTGGTTTCCTCCAAGCCATATGTGATTAAGTTATTCATCCTACTTTTGTTTTCAAGGTCGTATATTTTCAGTATTATATTGTTAACAGTTTATTGCAACACATCAACTTTCGCAGACAGATGGTTCATTTGTTTCTCACTGCAAAACAGCTTGATTGTAGTTTCACAAAGCTGGCGATTCGTGAAATGTGCGCTTTGTTTTAGACCCTCTCGAGGAGCATCTTGTGCTGTCTTAAGCATTTCCTCGGATCTTCGCCCTGGGTTATTTTGTAGGTCGCCACAAGAAGACAGCAAATCAACAAAACAGCAGTAGGCAGTCAGCAGCCGTACGAGCAGTGATCGTGAGCAAGGCAGAAGCAAGAGACAAACGTTGTCGCTACGATACGTATGCACTGAGCGTTGGTCTCTCACCAGGGGAAGAAACAAAAACGGAATCATGAGACGCATGGCTTCAAAGCTTCCGCCGTGACCAGTGGTCAGTGATCGCAAAGCAGTCGAGCTTTCATGCTTCCAAGGGGCTGACGTCGATGACGCTGGTGGGCGTTGCGCAGCTATTCACAAGGGTCAAGTTTGCTTGCCCAGGGCTCGCCGGCGCGATGCATTATTACGGGCTGTGCCAGAGAGCTTGCTACTCCGTCATATCAAGTGCCAATGTTCCGCAGCATTCTTCAGTCGGTGTAGCATTAGGGTTGGCAAAAAGCGCTGCTTGGAGAAGAAACAAGAACGGATTTGTGAGACGCATGGCAACATAGCTTCCACCGTGCCCACTGGTCGGTGACCACGACGCAGTCGAGCTTTTATGCTTCCAAGGGGCTGACGTCGATGACGCTGGTGGGCGTTACGCAGCTATTCACAAGGGCCAGGTTTGCATGCCCCAGGGCTCGGCGGTGCGATGCATTATCGTGGGCTGTACCCAGAGAGCTTGCTGCTCTGCCATATTTAGTGCCAATGTTTCGTAGCGTTCTTCAGTCGGTGTAGCACTAGCGTTGGCAAAAACCACTGCCTGGAGAAGAAACAAGAACGGATTCGTAAGACACAAGCGTCAAAGCTTCCACCATGCCCACTGGAAAGCTCTGGAAAAGCAGCTTAGACAACAGGTGTCAGAGATTTTTTCTTTCTTCTTTGTTTTCTGCCAAACTAGTCAAAAGAAAAATCGGTGAAGGTAGTAGATCAAAGAGTGTATACCTACGACAACGTATACGGTAGTGTGCGTCATTACTCTTAATGAAATATGCCGACAAGGTAAGCCTAACCAGTTTATGCTAGGTCCTGTCTCCCGTATCCTAAGCAATTATTTTTAGAGGCATAAAAGTGTATTTCACTCCAATTCTACTGCATGTGAGATGGTAAGCAACACCGTAAGCCTAAATTAGGTTTCTGCATGCTTGCCGATAGTTAATTAATAATAAGGAGCAATAGGGCCAAGCTATCCTACCTAAATGTATCGACAACAAGCACAAACGAAATGCAGTGCCATCTAGGGGAACGTAGCCAAGTGCTGCATGGTGCAACCGAAATATTGCTGGTTCCTTCTTGCCTGTAAAGTTATAAACTTATTCGAAACTTTTTCTTAAACTTATTTGAAGCTTCTTCATGTTAAGCGAGATTTGGGAGGGGGAGGAATGAATTTTATTTGTGCACAGAAGATTTGAGACCTAGGCCTCTCTACCTAGGTGACGGCCTCCAGCCCTTGGGCCCTGGTGGCATCTTCGGCCTGCTGGATTGCCTTGAGATGACCTTGCGGTGCACAGCTGAGCAACGTGTTCTCCCACTGCTCTCTTGTCTTGTTTACTTCATTCTGTGTGGGTGTACGAGGACAAGCCCAAACCATATGTTGTAGGTCCGCCCTTTTTTGACAGAATATTCATCGGTCCGTGTAAAGGTCCGGGTAGTAGCGATCGTAGACGGCCGGGTTCGGATATGTATCTGTTTTTAAGAGGCGCCATGGCCGTCGCTTGCCGTCTACTAAGCGGGAGTGCGCCTGAGAGAAATGGGCCCTTCCCAATTTATAGTGTTTGGTGATCTCGTTAAAGCTGGTCATGTGGCCTCCCTCCGTTCGCAGTATTTGTTGCGTGTCACCTGCTCGGCCTGTCAGTTCTGGAGCCAGGTTGTGCGCTATTTCGTTCCCGGGAAGGGAGGAGTGTCGGGGTGTCCATATAACGTAAATGTCGCTATCTTCACGAAAGTTGTTTAAAATTCTCAGCGCTTTCGGCGACATTCTTCCTTTTGCATAGCTCTTGAGGGCTGTCTTGCAGTCGCTTACTACGATGTTAGCTTCCGTGGAGGCTATTGCCAGTGCTAAGGCAGCCGGCTCCACCACCTCCGCCTTCCCTGTTTTTACCGTCCCACTAACTCTACAGTCACCCTCTAGACTCGTAGCAACTATCGATTATACTCTGTCTATTTGCGTACTCCGCCGCGTCCACATTAGGTTTAGGTTATAAATTTTTACGTGCATGGATATTCACTGATCTGTGCTACTAGTTGTTTCCTGTAGCTCTCATTTGAACTACGCTCATGAATATCGGAGACTTCACGAAATGAAGCCCACAAGCTCGATTGAGGAAAACGAATAAAATCAAAATTGGAGCGGCCTCTCAAAAAAATTAAAAGAACAAAAATAGTCTTGCAGTCAAGACATGTACTGGGGCGTTGGGGTACCAATATTTGCAACAGCAATGTGCAAGGAAACTACCATAGCTACTCATCACATCTGTCAATGAGCAATAGCATTTGGGTAGCGCGGTTCTTCTTAGGTGCACCAAACATTTCTACAAAATGAGAGATTGCCGGAAAGCACACTCGTCGAGCATCGCTACATACAATGATTTTCACGGCCAGGCTGGCGCTTGAAACAAAAGACCGGTTATAACATGGACTACGTCTAATAAAAGCCTAGTGGCAAGCACCAATTTTGCATTCGGTAATTGAACTCCTTTGGTAAACATATAAAAAAATTACGGCAGGACACATCTTACGACGACTCCGCAGTCATGGGATTCGCATTCACACTATGCAACGACAAACATTTTTGAAGTCACTTCTGTATAATATGTGCAGTGCTTATTCTGAAACTTTCATTCATACGGCTATACATACGCCACATTGTCTTCGCTATCGATCCGGCACACGCTTGTCAAGGTCACCTATGAGCATAGCGACATAATGCCGTTAAAGTGACCAATGAATGACGGTGATGGCACGGCAAAGGCGGAAGGATGACATAGAGATGGCAATTCTGAAATGATGGCATAACGACGACAGCGTGACGACGATATCAGGACAATGGAATGATGAGGAGTTTATGGCGACGATGGCGTGACAACGTCATAGAGCAAAGAAACACTGGATATAGCGCGAATAAAGGTGGCACGTGTTTGCAAGGTATACGACATCCAACCACGTCCCCGTTGAATTCCATATACACAGCATTCACTATTTTAAATAGATGACGCAACATCAAAGTAAAAGTGTGGGCATTCTAGTGACATGGCCAAAAATGCTTTTCAACATATGCAGAACTACTACCTCGAAACTTGCGATACCAGTTCTTACCTTTTCCATAGCTCTGGCTTCCTAATAATAAAGCAGTCTGCCGAAGAAGCGGGAAGAAAGAACTGCTTGGAGCGATAAGACAAACGGTACCACGAAAGTAACTAGCGCCTGTTTTTGAAACAAAACTGAACGCGACTTGAAGGCCGGTCCCCAGAGCGAACTGTACGTCAAAGATTTGAACTTTTCTGCTCTAGTTACGCAACGCTACTGTTAATTTGTCGATGGAAGTTGCGTCTTCGACAAATTATAAAATGCAGCTATAGGAATGGGTTTCAACCAGTCACTTAGCCAATTGTTAGGCAACTAGAGCACCGCTCTATTTGCCATTAGCACAAGTTGCCATACTATCGCGTTGAGGGGCTACAAGAGGTATGCGTTCATTCTTGCTGTAAAAGCGCGCATCAACGCTATGAAAGCAGACGTGGAAGTTGTTGCGGCAACAATGAGCACGACGATAGGCGTGGGCAGCGCCGGAACAGGCACGCTGTACCCCAACACACACAGAAGAAGCGCTGATGAGAAGGAAGCATGTATTTAGCTGTTAAACGTGACTATGCCTACCGTATCTTGACCCGAAACCGGAACGAACAACAGCGGGGATTGTCGGACACACTTTCTTAAGAACACTGCCCGATCCATCTAACGTACCTGTAAAAAAGGTGAGGGAGACATCGGATGTACCTTTAGCGACAGCCTATTCTAACCACATAACTTTATTTGAGGCAATTGCTTCCGTGTTAATCCTGAGGTGTATACTTCAGACATGTACCTAGGGGGAGGGGGCGAAACTAAGCGGTGTACCCTCTCCCCCCCCCATGCCACCGTTCCTCACACACATTCCTAAAGCGCCATCAAATCAATCTTGAGACTTGACAGCTACTCGGCGGTCAATATTTTGCTGCCTTTCTGATTCTTTATGATGGCTGCAATTATCGGCATCTCCTGGAGTGTGAAAACAAGTTTTTTCATCGATTCTGTGCCTGCGTGATTAACTCGAAGTGCGTTCAGTTGTCACTATCTATTGCAACGGTCACGCGCATCGCTGTTGCTTCGTTAGTTCATCCTTCTTTGTATAAACTGATCCACGGACCAGGAAACGGATTAAGTTCGTAGTCAGCTGGTCTGTATGCTCGCGGAACAAGTTGCGGCAGGAGACAATGCCAGTTGCGTTTAACGTTTTCTTTTGTTTCATTATTTCCTGGAGTGATGACTCGCCGCCACGCTGGTAGATCCTTCGAACCCTATACCCGTGGTATAGGTTAGATAAGTTGGAAAATAAAATCATGTGAAATAGCGTCCATGATCAAACCCTGCAATCCATAATCCATCAGCAATATGACTGTCACCCGTTACCTGCTCTAGTGTTTCCCTAATTGTAGAGCACTTTTTATGCAAAATTGGCAACTGGAAACAAGAGTCCCTAGGAGTTGAGAAATTAAGAGATCTACTATTGTAGAGAGCCGAGGTAACAGCCAAAGAGGAAGGAAAAATGAAAATTAACAAGTTAACAAGTTTAACCATTCTTTGGGAAACTATTTATGGATCAACATCTTTTTATTTAAAAAGGAAGTAAATGATACGCCGTCGGAAGTGGAAAAGAATTCCGCGTGCTTTGAATGACGCTTTTGCCGTTATCAGTCTAACCAGCGGACATAGCCACTTCTCTGTTATGCTTATGTGGATGTTTTTCTAACCTTCCGCGGTGGGTGCAGTACGTGTATAACCGCAGCGTCCTGCGCTTTACGCGGCTGTAAGGTACTGGCGGCCACGCATCGTTACCGAACTTCCCAAATAACAACGCAAGTCGATTTTGACACTTAATTTGGCAGGGCAGTACAAAAGGAAATGTGATTGTTCCACAAATATATATTTATCTGTATTTCTTCCAGAGGTAATTCAAGAATACGCTACCGGAAATCATTATTTTTGACCTTCGCTTGTTTACGTGTTCTGGGCAGTGTTCTTCCTGTGCTTCTTTCCTGCGCCAGCTCATTTGATATGCTTCGTTGTCTTTCAATCAAACGGTATGTCTATCTTACAGGCGTATATAACCCTTATACACTTTATTTCACCTTCTTTCATTTCTTATTAGACGCACCTTATTACACCTTATTTGATTTCTCTTTTGCGGATTTATGCGTTTTTATGGAGAACGGTGGGCATTATTCACATCTACACTAGTAAAGGTGCCACCCACCCCTCTCATTTGCAAAGAAAAGTTACCTTCGATTTGCCACTCCTGTGTACGTGCCTGAAGTACTTTATACATGAAACTCAGCCGTACCAAGAACGATGAACATTGCTTTTTCTGAGGCTGTTACAGAGAACGAAGACATCACTAAAAATGTGTTATTTCATATAGACATTTGGCTGACTCTTCCCTTTGCACATTATTATTGTGTCCATGTTTCACTAGAACTACTAACCAGACCATCATAAGCTCGACTGAACGTTTGTAGGCAGTATCATGCTGAGCCATCGTGGTAAGCAAAGGGCTCTGTGTTGCAGCTGTCATGTAGTCATACAAAAGTTGCGCTAGTGCACCTTTAAACTATTTTAGCTTTTCCTAACCCTACTTCTCTTACCTTGACACGAGAACTTAATGGATCACGTGCTTTTTGCATATAGTGTCATGTAGTCGTTCGTGCCGAAGCGCCTTCATGGTGCTTTATCTAGACAGTTAACTTAAGAAAGCGAATTATACGACGGAGCTAGCTAAAGATACATCACTTCTTGCCGTCGTTGATGATCTTATTCTAGTATTTTATTTGGTTTCTCTGTTATAATGCATATGTAAATCAAATTAGTCCAGATGGTAAAGATGGATAGATGATGGAAATAAATAGTGAGCTCACATGGTAGAGCAATCGCTTTAAGAAGGAAGTCCATTGACAATGAGCTCCCGTATTTTACAAAGTTATATGAGCTTTTCTTTTAATAAATGCTTGCGTTTTACGTGTCAGAACCACGATAAGATATGAGGCACGCCGTATTGCGGCAATTCTGACCACCTGACCACCTGGAAATCTTTAACGTGGACTCAATGAACTGCACACGCACGCTTTGGCATATCGGCCCAGTTAAATGTGGCAGCCTTCACAGAGATTCCCTCCCACGACTTCACGCTTAGTAGCGATACAGCATAGTCACCACGTCATCACGAAAGGAATGAGTTTTCTTTGTAGCATCGGCTGCTGTTGGTTGGTTAACAAATTTTCCCGTTCCGAAATGAAACCCAAAGTAAACCTTTAGATAAATGTAGCGCTCTGTCTTAATTTTCTTGTTTTTGGGCAGTTGCTACTTCGAATGAAAATGTAGCCTCCTGGATGCACCCATCGCTCGATAGAAAAGAGCATCGCACTATGCCAAAGCATCCTTTGAGGACTGCGCATGGCGCCTATGTTTTGGGGCATGAACGTTAGGCGGCACCACAGAGTGTACTGTGAAATGGTAAGTCAACAGAATGTTGTGACCACAGACAGGCACTTGCTGCGCCTTATGTCTTTTTTGCCAATAAGAAACTTTCAGCATACTTCAGCATCCGTTAGCGGTATTTTATTGTAAAAAATATGAAGGTCGAATATGTGCGATATCCACACCAAAATGCCGTTCAAATTGAACATAGTGCGAAGCGCTGCATTTTCTGAGATCCACGTCCGAATATATCATAGCAGTTCCTCAAGCGCACGTGCTCTGAAGCCTGGCAGCTGAGTTCGGCATCGAAATGCACAAGACGTTTTACGCATCTCTCTGACGCTTCGGCTTCCGTTCCTTTCATCGCAGGTTTTTGCCATGCCTTGTTCCCCGTCTTTGCCGGCGTCTGTGCAAGAGAATGGAACCTACGCATATCTTTATGCCCATTCCGTGTCACGCATATGTTGTGCGTGTGCCTAGGCCATATAAATGCTAATACTACCGCATGTGCCGCTAATGCAAAGCGCTGTCCCCGTGGAAACTGCGCATACCAGACCATGCCTTCTGTGCTTCCTTTCTCATAGCAGTGCTCAGTGTTTTGAGTACTACTATATGGACGGTCTACACAGGAGGGCTATTTGTACTCGCCGCCTAGACATATACTTTGCCTTCCTTCTATTCTTCCATAAATATGCGTTTTTCTTGGAATGCCAATGGAGACCGCTCTATACGATGTAATTTAATGTCCTTTGTGAGTTCGCACACCCACCATTCATTCTTATGCGCTTTTAGTCGTCTGAAAATAACCCAAGCATATCACTCGCCATATGGAGGGAAGCTGTTTCAAGAGCCCCGGCTGCTCAAATCTTATTTCATATGGCACCGGTCAAAGCAGTCCACAAAAAATTTTGGTCACGGTTGACCCTCGATACACGAACACACTCAAATATCAATGTCGGTTACCGAAGCCCTGTTTCACAAATTCATTCTAGCCCGATCCCACCTCCGCGTTTTTACGAAATGCCAAACTGATGTTAGGGGAGAAAGCTTTATTAAGAAATGAAACGATTTTACTAGTCGACAAAGTACCATTCGTGATTTGCCAATTTTAGTAGCTATAGTGCCCAGGTTAATGCACTTTTCAGGCCTTAATTGTGAATATTGTGCTTTTGTAGGAAGATAAGAAATAAACGCGGCAAAAAGCGTGAGTCAATAATCTTAATCTTCATCTGACTAAGCTGGAATCGGAAAAATGACAAACCTTAAATGATAACGATATCTATGAGCACAGTCATCAGTCGTCAAATTTAAACTCATTGCTGAACTCTTAGTTAGTTATAACTGTAGTTACCCTTGTATAACTCTATATTTCAGAGTAACCGCTGGTGTGCGGGTACATTCGAGAAGGTACAATATTGTTTCTCTAGTGTCCACAATTTGCCTAAACGAGATTATTTTGCTAGCAAAGCGGTGAGAGTACTTAACAAAAATGTTGGATGGATGTAGACGTGGGGCGCTATAACGTAAAACTATTCCAAACTTTTCTATTCCAATTCTGCTATCAGCCCTCCACGATTGGTCAAAAACTTTTTCCGACCACCCCCACTTCACCTGTCTGTCACGCGACATCACGAAAACCGCGATAGCTCCCCATCTGATATGATGTGTACACACTGATTATGCATGATTTGACACAAAAAAGAAAAACAGTTATTTCTGATTCGAACCTTTTCGCCATTAGCCCTCGGCTATTGGTAAAAAGTTTTTGGGTTGCATCCACTTCACCTGCCTGTCACGCGACGTCACAAAACCGCACAAACTCGCCGCGTCAAAGTGACGTGTACGCGATAAAGATGCATTAATATGCCGAACAAAACTAAATTTTCTTCGGAATAGCCGCACGCTTCCCCGTTCCGAGAGACGCTTGCTACTCGCACCTGCCGGAGAGCATGGGTGTACTTGCATATAATAAAACTTCCTGCGTTGCCGTGTAACATTTCGAGCACTTTCGGCGCGTTTACCACCTCATTCTGCCAACTCTTCTATGCTGAGGGCCAGCTTTAGCGTCATTCTTAAGGTTCCGTTGCATGCCGCCGCAATTTTCGACCAGCCACCAGGAGCTAAGTAAGGAAAGCCGACCAATCTCAGTCGCCGGAACCACCCTCTTCATCCGGTTATCGATGTTCAGTGCACTGGCTCTGCCTCAGCGGATCCCTCTCCACTTGAGCCGTCTCCCCACCTCTCGTCAGCCAATTAGATACGACAAGCTGCTCAGTGTAGGCAATGTTATTAGTTTTTCAAGCAAACAAAAATGACTTTCTATGAACGAGGAGAGTGTTTGATTGGTCTGTACAGACAACCCTGTGGTTGACCTCCCGGTGCTTGCGTCGGTGGTTACGCAAATTTGACGTCAGGGGATTGGAATAGAAACACATTGGAATAGATTTAGGTTATAGGGCCCGTGCTTTCTGTTGAGTGATAACTAGATAACGATGATAATCCCGTGAAAAACTGTTAGTACACCCCCCCGCCCCCCAAAATAGAGAAAGTAATATACGCGTATCAATATACACAAATACCTAGCCATATTTGGAACCTTTTGGGAAAGACAAAAATTAAATCGAGAATTGCTATGAATTCAAAGGTTCAAAAGCGTAGGCGTAAAAGAATGACGCATAAAATGAACTTAAAGGGCAGCGCAAGCGCCAGTAATTAATTAAAATGCTGCAATGGAGCAGAAAAGATGGAATAAACAAAATTTTTAGCGGGCCCCATACAGCGTGTGTATCGTTTCAGGCGAAGTTTTAAGTGGTGTTTGAGTAAAAAGCAGTTCTTGAACGGTATTGATTCAGTTGTAGAAATTCGCCACATCAATTTTTTGCCCTGCAGCACATTTCCTTTCTGTTACCCGCCGTAGGAGAAGAAGACGAAGTGCTTCTCTTGTGGAACACATCTCGCCCGTCTCTGTACTTTTCTGGACTTCTCACTGCACTTGTGGGGTCTGCCGCCCCCTACATCGCGGTGATTGATATACAGTACCCCGAGGACCCTCAAGTTGCCCGTTCACCCGCGGACATCGGTTTGAGGAAAAGAGCAAATACATCCAGCGATAGTGAGGACACAGAGCTGTACTCCGCATCAGGTTACGAGTCCTCGGAAGACAGCTTTCGACTTGTCCAGTACCGCAAGGCCAAATGAAGAATTCTCAAGGGATCTTCGGCGTCCAGCTCAAACACCGTGTAAACTGCGTCTCAACGATTGCCTCACTCCATCCTGCTTGTGCCACAGAACGTTACTGAGAAACTACGCGTCCTCAACAGGCAAGCACTCTCCGCATATCTAGAAAACACCGCGCCGAACGAGATCAAGGATGTCAGGATAAACTCTAGGCGAAACATCCTGGTAGTCGATGTCATGAACCCGAGTGCGCGGAACATACTCCAACATGTAAGGCGCAGCTGGGTAACATCAAGGTCCAATCCATCGTGCCAGCGAATGGTGCCACAATAACAGGAGTCAACTATGACATTAACAATGAAATACCTCATGCAGACCTCCCAGTTCTCATAAAACCAGTAAGTGAACACAACGTCATTTTGCATGTAGGTCACCTCGGTAACACATGTTGTGTGAGGATAGCGTTCAAAGGTGACTGCCTTCCATTCTACGTGAAGGTTGGCCACTTTCGCCACCAGGTTCGACCATTTATTCGAATACCAATGCAATGCTTCAATTGTCAGAAGATTGGTCATGTGAAGGGTGTTTGCAGAAATTCCGCCGTGTGCCCTCGATGCGCCGAACCCCACTCAGAAGACAACTGCAGTGCAACCACGTTGAAGTGTCCTAAATGTCAGGGTGATCACTGCGCCTCTTCCAAAGACTGTCCCCAGATCAAGAAAGAGATCACCATTTTTAAACGCTTGGTGAGAGACAACTCTACCCACAAAGAGGCCGCGGTAAATGTGCGACGAAGACGACGTCACCGTCGAAGGAATTCACGACGGAGAATATCAACTTTTCAAGAAAAGTCAACTCATCAAACAGTACCAACAGCGGAAGTTTCCAGCACCCCAAACATCGATGTTGGAACGGCGAAAACTGCCAGATCTCTCTCTACAAATGAATGGCCGCCACTTCCATGTTCACGACCGGCCGAACAGCCGCAGAATGAGCCGCCCCCAGTACAGCAAGGTGCTGTATCCGAGGAGTCGCGGAAAACAGATGAGCAAGTGATAGCTATTATTAGGCCTTTAATGAATTCCATTCGCGTGGTGCTAAACATCACGCACATACCGTCTGCCAGAAGTGCGCTTCAAGTACTGGGCGCTCTGAGTCCGGTGCTGGCAACCCTTGAGTAGATCATGGCTCCCCAGCCACTGTCCTTCAGGAATGAGGTTAGACAAACAGCTATTTTTCAGTGGAATGCCCGCGGACTCAGAGCGCGCATTTCAGATTTCCGCCGCTTCGTTTATGCAAATATGTTTCCTATTATCGTCATTTGTGAGCCCAGCTTATCGAACCCGATCAGGCTTTCTGGATATGAATTGTTTATTTCGTCAACTGTTGGTGAAAACAGTAAGGTTTTGGTTTTTATCCGCCGTGCCCTTAGACACATTCATCAGCCTGTGCCACCTAACCACGATAATCAATATATATGCCTAACAATAAGGAAAAAGAATTTTACCTTTACTTTTGTGGGCACCTACCTATCTCCGTCAAGTCGATTTGGTCAAAGAAGACTACGAGACATACTATCCTCAACTCCCTATCTCTGGGTCATTATTGGAGATTTCAACGCCCATCATACACTCTGGAGATGTTCGAAGATCAACGCGAGAGGCAGAGCACTGGTGTCTTTCGCCTCCAGTAATGAACTTTCGCAGCTGTATGATGGAAGCCCTACGTTTCTACGTGCCTCCATATACAGCAGCTGCCTTGACTTGTCTTTTGTTTCACGAAGCCTTGTCAGGCGTGTTGGGTGGTTTGCGGACATAGAGACGCACGGGAGCGACCATATCTTCACGTACGTCAAGATCAGAGGATTGCCCCCTTCCAAAATATGAGATACAATCCAAAGAGTGGACTGGTCTAAATATCAGCCTGTGATGAAAGAACACTGCGACGCCAATCTATCTTTCGACTCGTAAGAGGCAATCAAGAGCGGGGAACAAGACTCTATGCGCACTCTCACACGCTCTTCGAAACTGTGGACGCTCTTCGAAACTGTGATGTGAAACTAGAACGACTTCGAGCAATCCGGTGACGTTCTGAACGAATATCGTGACGTATGAAGACAATGGACGATTTGCGGACCACCAGACGCACGCAAAAGAAGATCCAGCGTCGGTTAGACAAGCTCGAATCGCAACGTTGGACTGCCTTCTGTGAGTAGCTAGATTCACGCAAGCCTTTATAGCAACTATGGAGAACGGTGTGCACTCTCCGGACACTGCCCGTACAGCAGTTCCCATTCAAGGCTCTTGCCCTCACTCAAAAGAGACCGGAGATTGATGTGGCCGAGGATTTCTGCGCCAGATTATCCCGCCAACTCACGGCTCCCAGCATTCCAACGTTTTCGAGTAGTTGACCGCCACCACGTGATCGCTGCATGGATCTGCCATTCTCAATCCACGAACTTCAGGTAGCATTAGATTTGTGAGGCCGCACATAAGCGCCAGGACGTGATGGAATTTCCTACCGAGCTCTGTGTCATCTGGGTGAGCGAGCGAGATGTGCTCTCCTTGAGCTCTACAAAGAACCTTGGAGAAATAGTGCGCTACCAACAAGCTGGAGGACAAGTCGCCTTGTTCCACTGCTGAAGCCTGGTAAGTCACCGTTGGAACTTTCATCATATCGCGCGATCGCTTTGGCAAGCTGTGTGAGCACAGTAATGGAAAGGATGGTCCTAGGACTCCTGGAGTAGTACTTGGAGTACCACAACACCTACCCGGATGCCATGGCGGGCTTTCGACCTGGCCGATCATTGATAGATAGCGTCGTCGACCTGCTCACCTACATTCAGTATCATAAATGCCGTAAGCGTCTCTGCGCTTCTTTGTTCCTTGACGTCAAAGGGGCGTATGACACCTAATCGAGGCGTGGAAATTTCCTCCATGAATTGCGCGCTAGTGACTTATAGGTGCAAACCCATAACTACAACCTAATGATAAATGGCGAAATCATACCATATGTTCGATGGTACAAGTTTCTAGGTGTCATAATCGTCAGGGACTTTTGATGGAGCCCTCACATGTCATACGGAAAAACGGGTTCACAGGCATCTGCCACCTGTTCCTGTTTCTAACTGGCAAGACTTGGGGAATGTCGACAAGTGCTATGTGTAAGGGGGGTTTATTCGGCTCGTAAAGCTGCAGCGACAAACTCAACAACAGCAGGTAGGGCGCAGCCAGAGAGCGAACTCTGTACGACCCACGCGATAGCAACGGGGCTTTTTAGCCTGCCGATCTTCTTCGTCACACATGTTACAACTGTGCAAGGTGCTTTTTCTAGGCTTTCTGCGATACATCTTGCCAGCAATAGCCAATGAGGGAAGATCGAATCTACGCACAATACAAAGTGTTCAGACTCAAGCGCTCCGGATCTGTCTAGGCCTGCCATGGAGTGCATCAACAGTGGCTACGATAGCAATCACTAGAGACAACCTTGTCAAGATCCACATTGAAATTGAAGTGCTCAGGACCCATATAAGGCATCTAACCAGGACTCCTCGCCACCACTTAGCCCCTCTACCAGCGGACAGACCTCGCACACCTTTCAGCCAAACGATTACCGCACATGATGAATTATTGCCAGCTTGTTTCACTCCGGCTGCCAGACCTTCGGTTCCTCCATGGTGCTTTGCTCAGCCGAAAAACAACCTCAGAATACCTGGCATCACGAAAAAGGCTGATCTGTCATCACCAGCACTCAAACAGCTCACACTACTATTTTTGTACGAAGACTACCGTGACTCCACGCATATCTACACTGATGGACCTGTCCTACCAAGTAGCTCCGCGGCGACAATCGTGATACCAGCGAAAGTCACATCAATCAAATTTAAGATGACTCACGGGACAACGTAGACGGCAGTAGAGCTCGTTGCGCTCTTTACTGCCCTTCATCACATTGGTGATGAACAGCAACACAAGTGGGCGATATTCTGCGATTAAAAGGCGCCACTGCAGTCTCTCTGTCACCTTTACGACGCGTACCGCACGAACAGCTAATATTTTACACTACAGAGACGTTACACCACATGAGTTATGCAGGCCATAAAACAGCTAATATTTCACATTACAGAGACGTTACACCACATAAGTTATGCAGGCAATAAAATAACTTTCCCATGGCTCCCAAAACACTGCGGGATTATCGGCAATGAACGGGCCGATCAAGCTATCCGTTCAGCCCATACTGAAGAGCACCACGTACCAATTCCACTTTCTAGAACTGACGCAGCACGGAAGATCCACCTGCTTGCTCTGCAGTGCACCATGTCGCAATGGCATGAACCCCTTTTAAGAAATTCTCGACTGTACATGCTTGATCCCATATTAAGTCTTCGAGCGCCATCACAGCTTCGCCGTGGAGACGCCACGCTTTTGCATTGACTGTGGTTCGGCGTTGCCTTTACCAATGCCTGTGCATTCCGCATAGGGATGGCCGACACCGCAACCTGTGACCACTGCGGCCATGAAGAATGATTGACCATATTTTGTGCGCCTGCCCGCAGAAGGAATGCCTTCGCCACGAACTTGATCAGCTGGACGACCAACCGCTATCGGAAAAAAGAGTTCTACACCATCGAAAGGACCTAACGTCACAAAAGAAGGCCGTGCAAGCGTCATTGCGCTTTTTGCAATCGACAGGCCTTTGTGAACGTCTTTAAATTTGTGTGTGTGTGTGTGTGTGTGTGTGTGCGTGTGCGTGTGTGTGTGTGTGTGTGTGTGTGTGTGTGTGTGTGTGTGTGTGTGTGTGTGTGTGTGTGTGTGTGTGTGTGTGTGTGTGTGTGTGTGTGTGTGTGTGTGTGTGTGTGTGTGTTTTACGTTTTTTTAAGTTTTCCGCTCGGTCCTCTTTCCAACCCGGCCACGGAGGCTGCATTTCGATGGGGGCGAAATGCGAAAACACCGGTGTACATAGATTTAGGTGCACGTTGAAGAACCCCAGTTGGTCGACATTTCCGGAGTCCTCCACTACGGCGTGCCTCATAATCGGAAAGTGGTTTTGGCACGTAAAACCCCATAATTTAATTTAATTTTTTGCCTTTCCTAAAAATGTTAACATGGTGTGCCACGAAATCCATGCCAAAATATTCGAATGTCTAAGTGCCATATGGGTGCACATAAGCAAGGTAATGTTGTTTGCCATAGCTTGTAGCCAGTAAAAATATTCTTTATGTTCGGCGTAATTACGTAATTACTTATCAATATTCAACGAACGTTTCAAATAACATATTCAAGGCAAAAATCTGAATGAGAAAATTGTACACAATCCGAACGAATTTCTTATCCAGCATTGTGTTGCTCAATACTTGTTGCAATAAAGTTTTTTTCTCAGCCTGTAAGAAAGCCCACGACACACGAACAAGTGCCGCGGCGACAAGTCGCGTGGCACTTGCATATGTTTACATCTTGACACCAGTTACCTGGACACATATTAAGTATACGGAACATGTCTATCTATACCAGGTACTGCTGTTTTCATCTCGAACCCTTTCTTTTAAAGGAAACTGTCCTATGCGAGCCCTGCCATGTGAGCCCTGTTTTATGAGCGCAACTAATCCAAACGTGTTGTTTTCATTTTGCATTTAGTGTTTCCAAGTTGGACGCAAGATTTGCTTTTGTATAGCTGCGGCGATCAAAGGCTGATGATGATGGTCACCATTGCTACCTTCGTGGGAACCACGGAGTGGTCGTATGACCAGCGTGTCGGCAGTGAATCGTCATAAAAAATCCGCTAAGAGACGCTCAGTACTCTTGAAGAATGCGAGAATTCGCTCACAGACCATAGGTGTGTTTGACGTATCAGTTGCTCAAATTTGCATACGTCTGCGAATTATTTTCGCTTTACTCCAATGCCTCTAATGAACAAGCAGCTATCTTGTTTTTTATTACTGTTCCGAATACGAATTATTACTGTTCTGAATACGTCTTATCGCAAAATCAACTAGTTTTGCCGGAGGTTTGGTGTTCTCTGCGCTAGGACGCTCGCATACTGTGCACTTGTGATCTACTTCACAGTGCGACATAGTTAGAAAACTTCTTGCCATGACAAAAAAAAAAAAAAAAATACGTGCAGCTCGATGCTTCGCTGGCAAAGTGTAACCAATGTTCACTGTTTGATTGCTGCACGCCTCGGATGTCCCACCAGTTTCTTTAAGACCACCCGCAAAGCCTTTTTATTAACTTATCTCCCAATATCATAATCTATAATCAATGTAGGCAACGTGATATCATCAATATCTCTGGCTTCGGGACCATTGTTTGTGTGCACCTGTATGTAACGAACGAGAAGAAAGGGGATCGATGATCCCGCTTTTCGTAAGGCACAACCATATGAAGCCAACAGATACTCAAGTCAAGGAACCCATACAGAAAACGATTTGTAAGTTTAATTCGAAGTGCAAAAGTAATAAAAAGAAGGCAAATAAAAGTACACGAAAGAAGAAATTGCCGCCAGTGGAAGCCGAAAGCGGAAATTCTGGGTACAGCTCCCACCGGCGGCAAATTCTTTTATCATTCGCTTTCATTCCCATTTTTTCGCATTGTTTACAAACTTCAATTAAGAAACTACAGATAATTCACGCTATGATTTGGTCCTTGGTTTCATTATCCGTTGGCGTCATGCAGACCTCCACTTAACAGATTATAACTTCAACAAATATATGCGTGCAAATCATGCACGCACTCCATGCAAGACAGCTTCAATCATCAAACAGATCGTCCGGTAAAGGCTGGTTATCCCAAGCAGTTGCTAGTGTCAGTTTCAGAAACCATCCTCAGTACTTTGAGCAAAAAACAGAAAAGAACAAAGGGTAGATTGGACGACAGGAAAGGAAAAAAGTAAAAACCACTGTAGTGCCTTATAGTCATCATGTCTCCCATAGAATAAAAAACGATAGCTAACAGAGCAAGTGTAAAAGTAGTTTTCTTCGCGCTGGATAAGCTTGGGAAGACGTGCGAATTGGTTAATAATGATTTCGTTCCAAGAGAGCGCAACATCAAACATGAAAAATCAATTAGTTTCTTGTAAAGAGGGAGTTGTCTACGCCATTCCGTTGTCATGTGGCAGGCTTTATCTCGGTCAAACGGCGGGATGCCTTAATGAACACTCGAAGGAGCACAACAACAATGTGCACAATACAGTAAAAAGGGCATCTGAGCATCCACTGTAGAGACTGCGACACCAGGGCCTGCCACCCTGACTTCGCTAGAACACAAATTTTAAGTAAACATAGTAGCCAACTAACCCGTGAAATCATCGAAGCTGCGCACATCTCCTAGTCAAAAGACGCATGCGTCAGTAGCCCCTCCTTGTCCATTACGTCCAAAGAACTAGCATGTTTAGCGGGGGGGGGGGGGATTTGATGATTACAGTTATCTCCTCTGTTCAGTGCAGCGTGTATGATTGATTGTGAATATATGTGTGGTTTTTTGTTTCTTCTGTTGGTTGGAGCTGTTATATAATCTTCCTTCCAAGCAATAAACTTCAGTTGCAAGTCAGCGCTCGTGCGTGTCGTTTCTCCCTGCTTGTCCCCGTGAAAACCGCGCTGTTCTGTTTCAAATCTAATACGTAAGAACCCTGCAAACCCTACCGTAATGCACGTGCTGACCAGATATATTTAGGTATATTAATAAATGAAAAGAAGTGGCTACGGGTCAAAGCTACAGAATGTATGTGCGATTCCTACGCGTGGCATGGGAGTGCAACAATCTACATGAAGCTAGTGCTACTATCACACATAGGGGTTAGATATCAGAGCAAGTTTTCATTTTAGGCATTCTCTTGTTCTAAATGTTACGCCCCTTACTCACTGTATTAGTTGTTCATTCACACTTAGTCATGAACATAAAGAAATGTTACCTAAAGAATTTAGCCTCTCCGTGAGTGCCAGACTTTACTTTTTCAATATTTACCACTCAGCTGTATGCTTAAGCGACCAAATATATGGTAACGCAATCATTCCAGCACAGCGTCGTTCGCGTGCAATGCGGTTATTTTATTTACACTTTTAAGCTTTTGAGACGCCACCTTATTTTGATTTGACTCAACCCCCTCCCCCCCCCCTCCGCCTCAAAGCAGATCTAACCCCAACTGTCATATTCCTTCAACGTCATGGCTGTTGCACGTCAGGCCCTTTTC
This sequence comes from Dermacentor variabilis, assembly GCF_050947875.1. Lineage (NCBI taxonomy): Eukaryota > Metazoa > Arthropoda > Arachnida > Ixodida > Ixodidae > Dermacentor > Dermacentor variabilis. The sequence goes on along the minus strand of NC_134569.1, from coordinate 116,037,703 downwards.
CGGCCACAAAATTACAGCTGCCGCTAACGTTGACAGGTTGTTGACACAGTTGGAAAGTGACATGCCACTCCAGCTCGACGTTTCACCGCACATTCTTCTGGATGTTCAATTTTTCATTACTGCTGTTCGTAAGGGTCGATATTGCATTCCTGGCACGTCATTTCGCGAAAATCGAGAAAATGCGTACAATGCAACTGTGAAGCCTTGTTGTTTCTTTTTCTTTTCCTCTGGCTTCTCACGATTACAAAGAAACATCAGACGACAATATAAACACCAATAGGTGCGGAAGTATTCAAAAAACACCCCCAGCAGCTTCAGGTACATGAATAACCAGGTAAAAAAAACATATACATTGCAGCGCAGAGCCCCCTCCGCCTCCCTCCCTTTAAACCGGTTTTCAACACAAGACGTCTCATGTAGTTAAACTTTGTAAAAGCAATTACGTTACTTGGATATCGGCCGTACTGCTAGCTGTACTTTATTCTTGTCAGCACAATCCACGGTATTTCTTACTAGCATTCATATGAAGTTTCACGCGCCGTATATTTATTACTGGGCGCTTTACGAGTGACATGCGAAAGTTCCTGTACACAAGGAGAAGGAATTACTATGGCGTTTCCTTCACAAAAGCATTCGTAGGACTAGCGGATTCCAAGTGAATAAGGTGACGCATTAGTATATAATGGACTTATTTAAACGAGCTAACTAAGTCTTTATTCACTACTAAGATCGCCAATCACAATGTGAATATTTTTCTTACTTTCCTAGGAAACAATTTATCTCTACCGAAGAAACTTAATGAAAAAGCTTCCTGGTGCCCTGCAGCGTAAAAAATTATCTCACTATTTTGTGCAGGAATCTGACGCGGGGGGCTTGGGGAGCAAATGACTTCACATAGAAAGGACATGTCAAGAGCGACGTGTATTGTAGTTTTTTCGTCTCTGCTTTACAGGCATTAACGTCTATTCGTGTTCCGGCCGGCTTGGCGTGTGCATTCTGCCCATTCAATTTTATATCAATGCTCCGAACGTAACGAATGAATAAGGTTTAATGTGAGGGAAATTGGAGAGGTTAGCGGGAGAAGCCTGTGGCTTGTCTGCTGCTGCACAAAGGAGTAAAGGAGAAGGGAAAAAACAGGAAAGTAAAGAAGGGTGAGGAGGTAGAGAAAGGGAAATAGAACACAGGACACGCAGGGAGGTTAACCAGACACACGTCCGGTTTACTACCCTGAACTGGGGAAAGGGGGTATGGGGATAAATAAGAGAGAGAGAGAGAAGAGAGAGATAGCACAGTAGCGCGCATAGGTAACGGTTCGCACCGAGTCTACATACGGTTCCCAAGACCTGTCGACTTGAGGTATTTCACGAGTGCTCTCATGGCTTTCTTTGCCAGCGGCGCGTACTGCCAGGGTCCAAGGATCTTCATTACCAAAAATGGTCCAGAGCCCAGCTGGTTCAGTGCTGTCCGGGGAACTTCGCACTCGATGTCGTATTGCGGACAGAGACATAGGATGTGCAGCGGTGGCGTAGAGGCAGAACATCCGCCTCGCGTGTAAGAGGACCGTGATTCGAATTCCGGTGCCGCGCAATTTTCCACCGGATTAAAAAAACAACGTCCGTGTGTTGATAAAATTGCATAAACAGGCCAGGAGTGTGCCCTGATTCCGGTGACTAGAACCGGTAACGCACTCCCTCACCAGATCAGGATTGGCCACCCTGGTGCAGTACTTGGCCACAACCTCCTATATGAACACAACAATCAAACCCCAGCCCGCAGTCCCCAGCATCTGCGAAGCAACTGACCACGGCGGCGTTCAGACCTGCGATGCAGCAGAGGGTGATAAGAGGGTCCCTGGTTCCGGACAGGCCACCATTGGAATCTGAAACTGGCAACGTTTAATGCTGGAACGTCATCTAGTGAGGTCAGTCTAGCAGTGGCTAATGGAGGAATTAGAGGGCAGTAAATGGGATATAATAGGGCTCAATGAAGTTAGGAGGACGAAAGAAGCATATAAGGTGCTGAAAAGCGGGCACGTCCCGTGTTACCGGGGCTTAGCGGAGAGACGAGAACTAGGAATCGGATTTTTGATTAATAACGATATAGCTGGTAATATACAGCAATTCAATAGCATTAACGAGAGGGTGGCAGGTCTTGTTGTGAGACTTAATGAGAGGTACAAATTGAAGATCACACAGGTCAGCGCCCGTACATCCAGTCATGATGACCAGGAAATCGAAAGCTTCTATGAAGACGTGGAATCGGCGATGGGTAAAGTCAAAACAAAATACACTATACTGATGGGCGACTTCAATGCCAGGGTAGGCAAGAAGCATGCTGGAGGCAAGTCAGTGGGGGAATATGGAATGAGCTCTAGGAGTAGCAGGCGAGAGTTATTAGTACAGTTTGCACAACAGAAGAATATGTGGATAATGAATAGCTTCTTCCGCAAGCGGGATAGCCGAAAGTGGACGTGGAGGAGCCCGAATGGCGAGACTAGAAATGAAATAGACCTTATGCTCTGCGCTCACCCTGGCATCATACAAGATGCGGACGTGCTAGGCAAGATGCGCCGCAGAGACCATAGGATGGTAAGAACTCGAATTAGCCTAGACCTGAGCAGGGAATGTGAGAAACTGGTACATAAAAAGCCGATCAATGAGTTAGCGGTAAGAGGGAAAGTAGAGGAATTCCGGATCAAGGTACAGAACAGGTATTCGGCCTTAACTCAGGAAGAGGACCATAGTGTTGAAAATATGAACGACAGTCTTACGGGCATCATTAAGGAATGTGCACTAGAAGTCCGTGGTCGCTCCGTTAGACAGGATGCCAGTAAGCTATCGCAGGAGACGAAAGATCGGATCAAGCTGCGCCAATGTATGAAAGCCTCTAACGCTACAGCTAGAATAGAACTAGCAGAACTTTCCAAGTTAATCAACAAGCGTAAGACAGCTGACATAAAGAAATATGGTAAGGATAGAATTGAACATGCTCTCAGGGAACAGAAGAAGCCTAAAGGCAATGAAGAAGAAACTACGAATAGGCAAAAATCAGATGCATGCGTTAAGACACAAAGCAAGAAATATCATTACTAATATGGATGAGATCGTTCAAGTGGCTGCGGAGTTCTAGGACACATAAATACCCAAGAAAGTGGATTGGAAAACAGCGCAGCAATTGGAAAACAGCAATTGGAAGAGCATCACACGCGAAATGCGAAGGTTGTGGGTTCGGTTCCCACCTGCGGCAAGTTGTTTTTTGATCCACTTTAATTTCCATTTATTCATCCTTTCTTTATTTCATTTATTAAGCACAAGTAATTTCCCCTATGTTGTCCTTGGTACCAGTGTTTGTTGGCTTCTTATGATATGAGGAGTGCTATAGAGATTTATTCACTGCCAGTGGCACCCACTTTGATAATGGAAGAGAGAATAATAGTCTAGAGAAATTTGAAATCCCACAAGCAACGCCGGAAGAAGTAAATAAAGCCTTGGGAGCTATGGAAAAGGGGAAGGCAGCTGGGGAGAATCAGGTAACAGCAGATTTGTTGGAGGATGGTGGACAGATTGTTCTAGAAATGCTGGCCACCCTGTATACGCAATGCCTCATGACTACTAGCGTACTGGAATCTTGGAAGAACGCTAACATAATCCTAATCCATAGGAAAGGGGACACCAAAGACTTGAAAAAATATAGACCGATCAGCTTACTGTCCATTGCCCACAAAGTATTTACCAAGGTAATTGCAAATAGAAACAGGAACACCTTAGACTTCCGTCGACCAAACGACCAGGCAGGATTCCGTAAAAGCTACTCAACAAAAGACCACATCCACAGAATCAATCAGGTGATAGACAAATGTGCGGATTATAAAGAACCCTTACATATAGCTTTCATTGATTACGAGAAAGTTTTTGGTTCACTCGAGACTTCAGCATTCATGGAGGCATTATGGAATCAGGGTGTAGACGAGCCGTATGTAAAAATACTGAAAGATATATATAGCGGCTCCACAGCCACCGTAGTCATCCATAAAGAAAGCAACAAAATCCCAATAAAGAAAGCCATCAGGCAGGGAAATACGATCTCTCCAATGCTATTCACAGCGTGTTTACAGGAGGTATTCAGAGACCTGGCTTGGGATGAATTGGGGATAAGAGTTAATGGAGAATACCATAGTAACTGGTGATTCGCTGATGATATTGCCTTGCTTAGTAACTCAGGGGACCAACTGCAATGCATGCTCACTGACCTGGAGCGGCGAAGCAGAGGGGTTGGTCTGAAAATTAATCTGCAGAAAACTAATGTTTCACAGCCACGGGAGAAGAGAACAGCAGTTTACGATAGGTAGCGAGGCACGGGAAGTGGTAAGGGAATACGTCTACTTAGGACAGGTATTCACTGCTGATACCGATTATGAGACTGAAATAATCAGAAAAATAAAAATGGGCTGGGGCGCGTTTGGAAGACATTCTCACATCTTGAACAGCAGGTTGCCATTATCCCTTAAGAGAAAAGTGTACAACAGCTGTGTCTTACCAGTACTCACGTACGGGGCAGAAACCTAGAGGCTTACGAAGAGGGTTCTACTTAAATTGAGGACGACGCAATGAGCTATGGAAAGAAGAATGATACGTGTAACGTTACGGGATAAGAAAAGAGCAGATCGGGGTGAGGGAGCAAACGCGAGTTAATGAGAATTTAGATGAAATCAAGAATAAGAAATGGGTATGGGCAGGACATGTGATAAGAAGGGAAGATAACCGATGGTCACGAAGGGTGACGGACTGGATGCCAAGGGAAGGCAAGCGCAGCAGGGGGCGGCAGAAAGTTAGGTGGGCGGATGAGATTGTGAAGTTTCCAGGCACAACATGGCCACAATTAGTACATGACCGGGGTAGTTGGAGAAATACGGGAGCGGCCTTTGCCCTGCAGTGGGCTTAACGAGGATGATGATGATGATGACGATGATGATGATGACGACCACGACGATGATGATGACATAGGATGTCTTCAATCGTTTCTGTGGTTCCGCAAGAGTCGCACATGGGTTTATCCCCCATACCAATGCGGAACGAGTAGGCCTTGGTAAATGCCATCCCGAGCCACAGGTGACACAATGCTGTCGTCTCAGAGCGGGAAACGTTTGATGGCACTTGTATTTTTAAAGATGGATGCGGCCTATAAAGATGGCACTTCGGCAGGTTAGGAGAAGACCAGTATTTCTGTTTCATAGCTTTAGTCACAATATGAAGCTTTCGTGCAGCGTCGGTTCTTGAAAAGAGGATAGAAACTGGTCGGGCATCCAGATGGGCAGGCCGGGCGGCTTCGTCGGCGAGGTCATTACCAGCAATGCTGGTATATCCAGGCAGCCACTGGAGTATAATTTCATGTCTTCTAGCGATTGCTTGATGCTGATCTTCTCTTATATTATATGTCAGCTGCTCATGAGGCCTACGATATAGGGCAAAATCCCGACTCTGAAGTGCTCCCTTAGCGTCGCAAATTATGGCCCATTTCTGAGGTGTCTCTTGCGGGAAATATTTGACAGCGGCACGCAGGGCAGCAAGCTCTGCAGCTGTTGATGAGCTGGTAGGAGTGATGTCAGGAAGTTACGATGTGCCAAAGCAACTGACAATGGGCATCAGTCGAACTTGATCAGAGTCCCTGACAACTGCACGAGATGGTACATGTATTTTCTATACACACAAAACGTTGCTTGTACATAAAGCTATATGAATGAGTGCACTGGCAAAAACTATCCGCATACATACATCATAGTTTCAAACTTCACGACTAATAGGAATGCATAACTGACTTTTAAACATCTATTCTCTGTCATTTGTCCGGACCTGCTTCAAATGAAAAAAAATTAGGCAGATCCCACGCGTTGTGCTAATCGATGTAAGCGAAGCATTCTGTGCTGGATGCTTTGATTGACGTTAATTAGCGGTGATGTTGAAGGCTAAAGCTTGATTTCTTCAACGTTTATTCTAACACGAGAGTGGTTAGTTGATCTTAAACGTTACCTTGCGGGCATCACAGTTGCTTGTCTGCGTAATAGACGGAGCACACAGGGAGAGGTGTTTGCTTGAGGCGTTCTTGTGCGCCATATTTCGTAACCTCTGGGAGGGTTGAGCATAGTCATTTTCTCACATGGCTAATCGCATTGGGGCATAAGTATGAAACTTTCATTGCATTATGGGGCTGTACATGCCAAAATCACAATCAGATTATGAGGCGCGCCGTAGTGGCGGACACTGGATTAATTTTGACACCGTGATGTTCTTTAACATGTGCCAAAATATATCTGCACGTGTGTTTTCTATTTCGCGCCGCCGAAATGCGGTTGCTGCGGCCTCGATCAAAGCTGCGGCCTTTAGCAATGACATAGCCGCAAAGGTAACGCGGCTGGCACAGAAGTGTTGATTTGACGTTCGACCGCTTGCGCAGTGTCGGCTGGACCCTGCGGTGCGCTTTAATTAACACGGCTCTGCTTTTGCATGCCCTGCGTAGTTTGTCCTCTTAAGATATATTCATGCTGTGTAATTTTCAGAAATAGCAGCAACGTATTGTATTAAACGTATTAAACTTAAGCTTATCCAGCTTCCCTGCAAGCGCCGTCTTATAGTGGCTGAGTTTCCTTGCCTTCTCACATTACCTCCTCCCCGCTGCCTTGTATGGGAACTACCTCTTCTCCTTCCTTACCTCTTCAGTTCTATCTACGTCCTCTCTGGACTCGCACCTTAGTAGGAAGGGTAGCGTGGCAGTTTTCAATGTTTCTGAGGGGAGTCACGGATAATTACAGCTCTCAAGACGCTAATGTGGCGACGGCCAGGGAGCTCCAGGGGGCATTGTGCACATTCGACGTGGTGGGGTGAAAACGAGTTTCTAGCGTAGCCCTTCCTCACTGACTCGCTCCAGTTATGTATTCACATGCCGTGACCTCCCCCCCCCCCCCCCGATGTGGTGTGCCTGACAGCAGATGCCACAGTAGCCACAGCAGCCACAGCAGCACCAGCAGCAGTGGGAAAGTCGAAGGAAGAGGTAAAGAAAGCTTCGCTTTAAGAGTCTAGAACAGCTTTAAATATTCATAGCCCATTCTGGGTGTCTTTCGAGGCACCTACACGGTTTTCTTCAGAACGATACCAAAAGTCTAGAAGAAACACTGTTGCCGTGTCAGTTGCCACAATTACCACAGTTGCCACAGTCTCAGATGCCGTAGCAGTGTCCGCCTACATAGGTTATCACCAACGCATTCGGAGCGGCTCTGGACGGCATGTTAAGATGTTTATTCACAAGCCTAAAGGCCAAAGTTACTTCCCTTTCACTAACTTAGTTATAAATCAGTAGTATACACTGTTGACGCAAACTTGGCACAGCTGCAGGGCTGTAATTGCATTTCTTATTAGCATCGTTTTGGTAGCACCTAAGCAGACGAGGCGTCCACCTGCAGGTTAGCAGATATGACGTAAATCCCAACACTATGGCTCCGACATTTTTCAGTGTGCTGCAGACAGCCTCTGGCGTTGACCAATCTCAGAGGTCATGCCGAAAATGCACTGTTGTTCTCAAGTTCTGGATCATGCGTCACTTCTGGCAAGCGCGGTGAAGACGTATTTTTTTCTCTCAGTTTTGCAATCAAAAAGACCATCTTGCCGAACTTTTCGTGACGCATCAATATAAATTTTAAACGTGAATTTTTGCCCAGTAGGCTGCTTTATGTCCATACTCTCTAAATGTACACGTCTGTTCAAGGCTCGAAATTTTATCACTGCTGGCCTTTAAAAAGAAGACCGCAATCTTAAATGAAAAAGTATTATGCATTTCTTGGTCGCCTTTTGGAGGTAACGTACAGCATTCAACCCCCCCCCCCCCCCCCCCTATGCACACGATAAGCTCCACTTCATAGAGTAGCCTAAATGATGCATTCCTTTCAAGCACTAGAGATAGTACGTCACATCTAGCAAAGCGGACTTTGAGGCTCATGACAGTAGGCGAAATATTCTTCCAACCTGCAACAGTGCTGGGGTTGGTCGCTGCTCTCGGCGACTGATTAAAAGGGCAGCCTTTTCATCACTGCAGTGCTGGCCAGTATCGAAAATGCATGTATCATAGACACTATCTTAGATACTCTTTGGGTACCATGTATCTGTATCATGATACGTTTGGCAAGACGTGCATCAGTATCTGTATTTCGATACATGAAAGAATGTATCGCGTATCTTAAGATACAAGACACTGGGGCTATCGCAACATCACCGTGCGAAACTATAAACGTTGCCTGAGCTCGATTTCTCGAGGTGATACTGCTGCCGCTAAGCCACCTGAATAAAACTAAAGGAAGAGACATTATTTTGTCTTCCTGCCAGAGCCATCCAGCAAGGGCAGATGATGAGGTCTACGCGTGAACGGTAATACGTTTGCGGACAACGCAACTTCACAGCAGTATCCACGGCATCATGTAAAGGCTTCTTATTTAAGTTCTTGTAATTAGCTGGTCGACAAGCAGAGCAGCAACTCCCATTAATTACAGAAGCGACAAGCAAGAAACCGCTGACAGCTCATCCTACAAAAAGCTTTCACGTTAAGCAGCTAAAGCAACCCCCATAAATGATTTGGGAAGAAAAGTACTATACTTCGTGCCTGAAAGACAATGACTTTGATATAATATAACAGACATTTCATTCAAATCAAACGAAATTGGTAGGAGTTAAGAAATTTGCAAGCTTGCATTTTCGTGTATACGGTTTGCTTCTAGATTATATACGTAGATATATAGTAAGAAATTTGCGATTTTGTCGGAGTTTTTTTATATACAAATGGAAAATAACGTATCAGATACAGTAGTACCTTGTATCTGTATCCTAAATACTTCTTTCCTGGGTATCTTGTATCGTATGAAGCTACATTTACAAAGTCCCTTTGCCCAGCCCTGCATCAGTGGAAAGACAGCACCTGCTGTACCACAGTGTCCGGTAGTCATAAAGCTGGTCATCATTATTACTCATGCCTTGGCTAAAGGACTCGCCGCCGTTGCTTCGATGTTGTCAGTGGCCGAAAATCCAGAATATACCTTCTATGTAAGCGCAAGGAATCGGTGCCTTCAAGTTTGGCTCTAAAACCGTCGAAAACTTTGTTATTGTGACATTTCGTTCCGGATTCTACGGGTACAAGTGTGGGCCCTGTCACTGCACACATGTGCTCAGGAGAAGCTGCTTTGGTGGATGAATATGCGTAAGCAACATATTTGGATCAAAACGGGCATCACGCATCAGGATGAAACTTTCGTGTTTCACAATTTGTAGTGTTTCAAGCGACAACAGTGAAATGCGATTGCACGCTTGATTATACGGAAGTCACAAAACTGGCATGCTCGGGAATATAACTTTAAGCCTTGTAAAAACAAGCATTCAAAATAAGAACGTGAAATGATGAATACTCTATGGAGCAGCTACCCCGATATGCGGTTACTATCAGTTCCTTTTTGCTTTTATAGGCCCAGAATATCAGATCGTGTCCCTGTGTTTCTGCCTATACTGCATTAGGTTGTTTTTATTTACGAGCACTTCAACCTGACAGCTGTCAAGACATCGAAGCTTAGTATTTTTATATATCCTGACTGAACTGCTGACGCAGTTCAGGGGAGCAGCGTAGCGTGCGAAGTACGTACGGAGATTTACGGAGGGAGCCATAAATTCTCGGATATTTTAGCGTTCCAAATGGGCGTGCTGGAAATATTTTGAAGGCAGGGTTCTATATTAAAGTACAGCGCTGGTGTAGGCTGCAGTTCTCCCACAAACCTTTATTTTTTAGCATTATGTTTCTCTTCCTTCTTGTTTGTCTCTGTGTAGTTATTTAACACGGGCGATGTAAAGGGCTCATGAAAGCCTGGAACTCTATTCACCAGCTTTCGCAATTTTTTAGAGCTCTGTAGTGATGACGACTTGAGCACGCTTAAGAGAGCTTTCTTTTACTCCCGATAACTTTTTTCGTATAGCCTAGCTAGCCAATAAATTTGATGTGAAAGTCGCCAAAAAAATAAAGCATGTAACTACAGTTTTTCGCGCTTCTACGAAACACACCGTAACATGAATGGCCACGGAATAATATTTTGAACATCTAGAGACTTTTATAGGAATGGCGGAGTTTTACGTCCCGGAACTGGCCGAGTGATTTGTTAGACACGCCAAGTTGGGGGCTACAGATTAATTTTTACCATGCTGAGTACCTTATACGTTCCGCCCACAGCATAACACATGAGCGTTCTTTTGCATTCATCCCCTATTTAAGTGTGCCTGTCTGGGCCTGCATCGCAGCCGCGTCCATGTGCTTAGCAAGAAAACGCTATCGCCGCACACGCACCGAAGCGAGGGGTAAATTCAGATTTACAAACCTAATTCGATGAGTATTTTGATATTTAGCTAATAGTAGAAGTTCAGTTCCAGATACGAGTTATATTTCGGGACGGTAAGACAAATAAAAAAGAAAGCAAGCCCGAAGCTATCAAGAAACAAATGAAACATATCCGATGAAAGGCCCAGGGGCAACACGAAAACCATAAAAGAATACCGGCAGTAACGAAGGACACGAATATCGGAGTCTTGTACGGTTCCTGCTCTAAGCGTCATTTGCATGAATATAGTGACGCAGTGGACTCCTAAAATAGTTCCAGAAATGTTCACAAATGCCACAACCCCGAACAAAAAAAGCAGGCGCAGAAGTGGGGTAGACTTACTCTTTTCTTTTCTTCTTTGTTTCAGCGTATTGATCCGTGACCTTAAATTCTGTATTTAATTTTATGTTCGAGTGCATATCCATGTGCTGCAAAAATCGCTTCAGCTCATATGTCACGCATTTATGTTAAAGGTGCGAGGTTACCACAAGCGCGGCAAGACAATTTCGCCACGTGAGCTGTCTCTTTGCTAAGTGGGTCGTTACATTCCTTAGGAAAGGTGACAGGAAAGTATAAAGTAAGTATTTTCCCAACTGCGAACTCAGGTGCATGGTTCAAAGCATCAATTTGGAGCGGCTTTATTACAGTGTTGAAATATCGACCACGATTGTTGGCAAGGAAGCTGGCTGTGAAATGTGGGCTCAGCACAGAGTTTCAAGGTTACAACTAGCGCAGGAACGCAGCTGAAGCCGCACGGGCACAGCCGGGGGACGTAATAGAAAAATAGTTTTCCTTTTGTGAATACTTCGCTTTGTATGTCTTCTCTTATACCTACTACTTTAACCGTTGTGACCAATGAACTGAAGACAAAATTTTATATGTATTTAGCTTCCTATGTCAGCTAGTATTATATTGCATCCATTGAAACTTCCGAAAGCAGGTAGAAGAGGCAAATGCGCCCAAAGCATTCGGTTTCACGCTCAGGTTTCGCAAATGTCCTGGTAGACGCATACTATTCGAGCGCCGCATCCAGAGAATTATCGCAACCGTCGCCTTGCGCATGCTTTAAGCGGTACGTGCGCCACTAATTCAACGATGGCTGCAACAATCTTTCCCGTTGCGACTTTCTAGAATTCGGTTTACTAATTCAAATTACGTTTCGTTCGTGTAATTTAATTACCCATGGGCATTTGACTTCGGTTATCGCCTTACCAGGAGATAAGAAAGGAAATTTGACACTGGGAAAGCTATATTTAATTGACCTACGTTAAAGCTAATGTACCTAACCGGCTAAAAGCATTAGTTTGTGCCTTGTGTTAAGATAAGGCTTTATCGATACCGTCTCTATCTCTCGTCGAAAATAGGCGTGCTTTTTTCACTACCAGCTCTGCAATCCTACGTTGTCTCAGTGGCTTAAAAGCATGAACTTCCCCATATTACATTTATAGACACAACTTATGCATTACCCTTCGTGGTTGCTTAGTGGCTATGGTGTTGGACTGCTAAGCACGTGGTCGCAGGATCGAATACCGGCTACCGCGGCGGCATTTCAATGGGGGCGAAAACACCCGTATACTTAGATTTAGGCTCACGTTAAAGAACCACAGGTGGTAAACATTTCTGCAGTCCCCCGCAACGGCATGCCCCATAATCAGGTCGTGGTTTTGGCACGTAAAACTGCATAATTTATTAAATTTTTAACTTAGGCACCAATTCATCCACTTTCAACGTGTTTTTCTAATACAGTGCAACTGGGGTTGGTTTTGCAATTACGATCACCTTTTTTTTCGTATATTTGCAGAGTTAAAGGTTCATTTGGACCATATTGCTGGGATTTTGCCATTCTGAGTTTTCACGTTACCGTACCGGAGTACTGACTTTATCGGTGACGGGGAGGCTTACGGCGGTAGGCTGCGCGAGGGCAAACCGAGGAAATGCTCTGCTCAATCGAAGTTACGGCGGTAGGCTGCGCAAGCCGCATGCCTACCGCCGTAACTTCGATTGAGCAGAGCATTTCCTCGGTTTGCCCTCCCCCCCCCCTTTCATCCCCTTGGCTACGCCACTGGCTATCGACTACAGCTTCCATAAAAATATACAAGCCACGTGCACATCGTGAACATTGCGTACGACCGTTAATGACCTTCATTGTCGGTGCTACGTGCGCGTCTACGTGAGGTTAATTGCCGTCGCGCACACGAGTCGAATTTGCGCCTAACAAATGACCTCTCCGTGTGCTGTTCGATTCGGCTTTCACCATACCACCGCATAATAACAGAGGCACACTGTGCCTTGATATTTCCTTGCCCCAAGTACAACAGATGACCAGAGAAACAAGCTCTCAATGACCATGGTGGGAAGTGCCATGACGCAAGCGCACGCGTCTCTTCATACGTGAAACTTTGCTGTGAACCATATTCAAGGCGGCATTTAGAGGCTCGTTCTTTTGTTTTGGTGCCACTAAAAAAAAAATAACGGCGCTAACCGTGTGACCACTTTGTGGCTTGGAATAACGCACCCCCCCCCTCCAAAGCGGAATATATAGAAATAAAAACTAAAGCATTGACGTCATCCACTCAATATTCGGGGCTTCGCGACGGAAACCCGACGGCATGCCAGGCTTTTACTCCGTCGGCTTTCACACTGCTACCGCTACTGGCGGCCACACCTGCTCCTCAAATGGAATCCTGTCGACGTGATTCGCACAATGTGGACCAGCGTGCCTCTGACATTCCGTTCCGCGGGCAGCAGAAAGCCGCTTCGTTCATGATTCAGGAGACCAAGGGGTCAGCATTCTTGCCTCGCATTCACCTCCCCCCTGACCTATAAGCCACTTTGATAAGGCCCATTCTCTTCCTTTAGATAGCCCTATGCAAAAAAATCAGCATTTATATAAATTCAGGGAGGCCTCGCCTGCAAATAAGTGGATCGGGAGTCCTTCGCTGAGACCATACGTACGGAAGTAAAAGCAGTGTATCGCATTTGGGTCTGTTTTTCGTTGACTTTCATAAAAATGATCTCTTACTCTGATGACGCACCTTTAGAGCTAATACATATTTGTGGCATCTGAAATAAGTTCGTCGGGTGAATTCTAATGATATTTATATGTAGTTATTATGAAAAAGTTCTATTTCGGTTTCTAACTAGTACCGTCTTGAGTGTTCCATATAGGAATGTTACTGCAAAACGGCGTTCTTCTAAGCCACCGTCCACGGTGCGAAGAAGGCAATAACAATCTTCAGAAGGCGAATCTAAGTCAGGAGATGCACGTTCAGTATGCGACAACCGACAACCTCGTCAAGGTGACCGCCATTTTACTAGCTGTATGTCTCAGCAGGGGTCATGCAGCGGTTGCCCGTTTCTCGGGCCGGTGTTTCTGATGGGAGCGACGCAATCACAGAATAGCCTCAACAGGTCTAAGGGTTGCGTAGCTAGCTGTCAAGGACAGCCCCCGTTCTCAGCCATTTGTCTCGAGCGATGCCTGCGCTGTGTGTTACGATGCAGAATAAAATAGGGCGTGCTGTAAGACACCACCTTACCTTCATTCGTGGTCTAGAAGGAACTGACTTCGTGGATGTAATGGGAATGAACTAGCCTACCCGAGCAAGAATACTGCGCTAGTATAGTGACAAGAAAGCTGAAGTTTCGACCATAGCACGAAGCACTGACCTGAAGGATCCCTAAAAAATATGCACGCTCAGTGGCAACCTGTTTCGTTTAGAATTTGTTGTAGTAAACGATGGCAGATGCCAACGAAGAGTCTGCGTTCAAGAAGTCGAAAAATTTTTTGAGTCACATTAGTTTGTGGAGGTTTCACCCTGCAGTGGTATTGTAGAAAGACTCGGCATTTCTTCCCTTTCTTACCTATCCGGACTTAGCCACTGGTTTTTCTTAAGAAAACCCGTTAGCTTCTACTGCTGGATTCGTTCGACTTTTCTCAAAGCTATATATCGGCTACTTTATTATTACACCTCACACTATCCTTGAATAAAGGAAAATGGCATCACCATTCAGTGGCCGTGAACAGAAGCCGAGCGCTAGACTACAAAGACAAATAAAAATGAAGGAGAACGTAATGATGCGCTGCCATACCATCGGCAGATTGGCTAGAAATGCCCTAAAGATGTGCGAAGAGCAGCGCATCTCCAAATGCGGTGGGCAGTGTTTCTAGAGTTACGTTAAATCAGTACAATATGGTCAAATTAAAGGGCCGCTTTAAGAAACGACTTCACTTTTGCAAGATGTGAATATCAAAACGCATTAAAACGCGTCCGCCGAAGATACCTGCCACCATTCAATAAATGGCTTATCTTTATACTACACAGAACACCATGTTTCTTGTGAAGCGAGCTTATTATACGCTGTGGTCACCAAACTACCGCTGATTTCCAGCTGAAGAGACAATAGAACACGGCTCCATAAATTGCATAAATGATATGTTTACTTGAGGTGTCCTTCAAAGAACCCTCAAAGATGTTGGCGTAACAATATTCAGAATACGGGTTCTTCATTTGAAAAATGCCGAATATATTCCATATGATATGTTAGAACAAGTTCTCCAGTCTGGAAAAGTAGGATGTGTGACATGCGTTGTGACCCTTCCCATTAAGGAAATTATTTTGGTGGGAGAACTCTGGCGAATATGCGCAGTGTGTATCGGCTGCCACAGCCTGAGTGGATGTATTTGCTAGATGAATCTGTTTGCCTGCCTGAGTATTAACCAGGTATTTTTGACGCATAATGAGCGCGTTTCAATATCTTCTCAGCACGTGTGTCAATCTCAAGTGGTGCCTCTTGTTGTTTGGTTTGTTGTGGCGTCCCTACCTCTTGATATGTTTAACTGATGGTCCTTAGACCATGCCATGTTCGTATGCTGCGGATTTTTAAATTACAGCTATGAATGTCGGCGGTCATAACAAGGACCAAATGAGGGAGACTATAACAGCTATCCTTGCAAGAAAAAAAATCATTTACTTTCAAATCTGTTGTATATCAAACATATCAAGAGGTAGGGACGCCAAAACCAGCCAAACAACAAGAGGCACCACTTGAGATTGACACACGTGCTGAGAAGATATTGAAACTCGCTCATTATGCGTCAAAAATACCTGGTTAATACTCAGGCAGGCAAACAGATTCATCTAGCAAATACATCCACTCAGGCTGCGGCAGCCGATACACACTGCGCATATTCGCCAGAGTTCTCCCACCAAAATAATTTCCTCAATTTGAAGGGTCACAACGCATGTCACACATCCTACTTTTCCAGACGCCATGGAGAAGAACTTGTTCTAACATATCATATGGAAAATATTCGGCATTTTTGAAATGAAGAACCCGTATTCAGAAGATTCTTACGCCAACATCTTTGAGGGTCCTTGAAGGACACCTCAAGTAAAGATTTCATTTATGAAATTTATGGAGCCGTGTTCTATTGTCTTTTCAGCTGGAAATCAGTGGAAGTTTGGTGACCACAGCGCATAACAAGCTCGCTTCACAAGAAACATGGTGTTCTGTGTAGTATAAAGATAAGCCATTTATTGAATGGTGGCAGGTACCTTCGGCGGACGCGTTTTAATGCGTTCTGATATTCACATCTTGCAAAAGGGAAGTCGTTTCTTAAAGCGGCCCTTTAATTTGACCATATTGTACTGATTTAACGTAACTCTAGAAACACTGCCCACCGCATTTGGAGATGCGCTGCTCTTCGCACATTTCTAACGCATTTCTAGCCAATCTTCCGATGGTACGGCAGCGCATCATTACGTTCTCCTTCATTTTTTTTGTCTTTGTATTCTAGCGCTCGGCTTCTGTTCACGGCTACTGAATGGTGATGCCATCTTCCTTCTTTCAAGGATAGTGTGAGGTGTAATAATAAAGTAGCCGATATATAGCTTTGAGAAAAGTCGAACGAATCCGGCAGTAGAAGGTAACGCGTTGTCTTAAGAGAAACCAGTAGCAATATTCGAGGTTTGTCGAGCTAGGGAAAATAATGAGAAAAGGTGTATGTAGAAAGAAGTACAACACATATGTAATAATATTTAGTACTTTTAATGACATTACGTCGCGATGGCAGCGGCCAATTTTCGGAGGTCTTGGTGATCCCTGTGGCCCAAATAGATCGCAAAGAGTGAGCACAAACATCTACGACAGGAGCACTGGCGCTGCGCCAAGACTGCTCCCTTCCTTCTTCGTTTCAACAGTCCTCTAGTTTAAGCTTCACAACCACCTTCTCCATCTTTCTGAGCATATATCTTTCTTCACCGACGGTCCTCCTTCCTCTAATTACCGGCTGATGAAGACAATGATGCCTTGTGCAATAAACAGGTCTGCGCCTCCCTTCACTTCTCTTTCATCTTCGCAGATCAGTTTGTCTTTTGTCAGCTGTGGTCCTCAAAGCGGAGAAGTGATTTGTATAAATTTGCATCTTTTACACACTTGTGAGAGCGTAACGAGCGTTAAAAATTGTCAGTAACTGTCACCCTTGTTTGCTTTGCGGCTAGATTCATCTCTTATACTTTTACTTTCCTTAATTATCCAAGAAAGCATCATCGGAGCCGTGCGGTGTCCTTTATGTTAGCGCCGAAATGGTACTTTCGCGCGAATGTCTCCACAGCATCATTGACAGAGCCCGAGGCCACGTCGCAAAGACCACTCCGTTAGCTCCTGCAGTCGGCTATGCCTTCGCGCTCATCGGTTTATCGGTTTATTGCTTGAACCCATGGAGGGGCCGGATCACTAAGTAACGCCGTCTGCACTGAGGAGGCCTCCATGATCACCGTCGCTTTCAACATATGGAAGCCAAAGCCTAAAAAATGACACCAACGGCTTCATCCGAAGTGATAAACGCCCGCAGACAACCGCTGAAACGTTGACAATATGTTCGACATCAGTCCACTAACCGCGAGGACAACAAATCGAAGGCTGCGGCTCTACATCAAGCAACCACCACTCTGCTGACTGTCAGGTTCAACCCACACCAGCCATATGTATGCCTATTTCAGACAGAACTTTCGAAAGGCCCATTGGGTCACGAGCAGAGGCCACTTTTCTTCAGTGAACATCGCAAGCTTCCCGACGGGAGAACTTCTGACCAGGTCCTTTGATCCGCCTCCCCCCATGGACTGCAAGCGGTATGTCGCAGAACTCGGGCGATTCTAACGCATCGGTGAGCCTTGCACGCCGTCAGCAGTGAAGCTTAAAAAGTGCGAGCTGCGTCGCGCATGAAAGTTGGCTCAAGTAGATGCCAATTTGATGACCATTTCGTAATGTTTTTCCAAAGAAAATTAAACACCTCATAATGCCGCTCACACGGCTCACATGCGAATGCTACTGAATGTATAGTGTGGAAGGCTTCGCTGTTACGACGGCGCATCAGTTGAACCAGCTATGATTCTGTTGCCCAGACTTCTCAAGCCACGGCAACAAAATCATCTACGAGCCACTGTCCTCTGCCTGAGCTATCATTGGCGACCAGGATGCTCACGAAGCTCTAAAAGAATGCTGCCTGATAGTTCAGCTGTCCTGGTCTAATGTGAAGGCGGAAGGCTGGATCATGGCAGACGTAAAAAATAGAAGGGAGATAAAAGACGTCAGTAATGATACATCCTGCTTCTTCTGTATATGTATAGCCAGCTGATTGTGCTGTACGCAGTTTCAGAGCAAGCACATGGGTCTACACGAAGTCTGTCTTATTATCCCGTCTGATTTGTTGTGTGCAGGTAGAGAAAAAAAATTAACATTTGCGCCATAAGGGTCAAACAATGAATGTGATAACCAAATCTTAGGATATTACGCAAAGTGCTCGCAGCTGTAGCGGTGGTATGATTTGCAGTAAATGTAAGCTGACTAAATATACACGCGTTGTGTGGCCTGTGTAGATACATGAATAGAGCACACTCGATGAGCGAGCAGCATCGGTTAGAACTACAGGGTCTTGTCGGCGTTGTCGCCTTATGCTGTCTTCGATCTCCCGTACTGTGTCATGCTCATGGCAGGCGCGCTGTGTGCTTCTGCTTTTGTCTTTTGAAGTGCAGCGTTTCTTGGACGCTGTCGCTTACGCTCGGCTTTCTTTTTCCGCAGCACCACGCCTCCTGCATTGAGCAGGAGCACATTGTTTCGGCTTTTGAACTAACAGAGCGGTCTTCGTGCGAATGTGGGCCCCCCTTACTTCACTGCAATTAGCGTTTCCCTGGAGCTTCGTGGTTAGCATTCTGATAACACGCGGCGGGGAGGGGGAGGGCATGTTTGCGGTGTGTAACGGGCATGGTGCTTCGCTGTGGAAACCACGCACCATCAGGTGCTGTTCTAGCCACTGTACGGGGGGAAGACGATGACACCAGCCGACATGGTCTGCATGATCTGCGTAGGCCGTTTTTCAATGCTTTCCAGCGAGCACAGTTTTCTAACATTTGATCCTAAAATACAGCTTCTTCTGTGTAATCGTCTTTGCGATTGGACAAGAACACACCTGTAGACAGCGTTCGCCACTTGGCATTAAAGTTCATACCAAAGGGAAATCATACAGGCAATGTGAGTGATGTTCTTGAGAAAATGTTATAAATAAAGAAATTAGCACTTTTATGTGTAAGTATTGATGACGGCGAAAAATTATGCGGACTGTTCATAATATGCTGCAAGCGTGTCAACGCGGTGCCTCACACGCGGAAAATTTTTGCGGGATGCTCTCTATTCGGTTTCCAGCGGCATTCGCCTGTGGCCTAATCGTTAGAGCACGAGCTGTTGCGCTATAGGGGTACTCTGTTCGCATGGTGCATCACGATGCATCGCGCACGATACGCATCATGCTGTGAGGAGAATTTTATTAACTTTATTTAATAAAGGCAAATTGTTTCTTAGCGTCTTACTATCCTTTTTCTGTGTCAGGTATGTTTCAAACCATTTCCGTGGGCTAAACCGGGAGATTGTGCAGCCTAATTAATAAGAGCCTCGCCAGTAAAATTCAGTTACTTTCCGGTTTCAGCTTTGATATTGTTTGTCCCTTAACATTTAACAGCCTGTGAAGATTCAACATAAAAGGCATGCGCTGTAAATCTTGTTTCATGGCAGTTCACGTGGGCTACCACTCACAAAATTCTGAGGAATAACTTCGTCATCAATGCAAGACCTGGTATGTGAAACGTTAGTGACAGAATTGCATTGCATTATAACCAGCATATACAGCATCTCATATAGCTAGAATGGCTTATTGCATTTGTATAATTATTATAAGGGAAGCCTCACGGCAACGCAAGCGGTGATGACGACGGCTAAAATTCGCTTGGAGTGTTCATATAATTCCTAACGCAATAAAATACACACCATGCGACACTTTCCCTATACGAAAGTCAATTTTCTGATGCGTTCCGCTGTCTGCAAGGCGCGTGGTTCCGTTGTGCCAGCGAAATAGGAGCACGTCATGTGATCGGCCCTCCCAACAGCGTAGGCTACATGGCCATCCTTTTAACTATTCTTCATACTTTCTAACAGGTCAATGGCGACATTTATGCAGGTATTGTGTAGCGTGAAATTATACGCAGATGATAAACTGCCGCCTTGGACTTCATTCACGCACGTGACGTATGTAGCCTGCAGTCCAAGTATATGTATATATATATATATATATATATATATATATATATATATATATATATATATATCATTGCCCACAACGCTCGAAAGCGCGATGCGCGAGGTGACGTGATCCACTTGGATCCAGCGTGGTGCAGCTCAAGCTGCAATCTCGCTCGAATAACAGATCCATGCCAGCCGAGATTCCAGACAGGCTTCCCCTGACAACTACATCGTTAGGGAGAGTGCACGTCGCAACGATACTTGCAAAACAAATGCTCGCTCAAATGTGGTTATACTAACTGTGGGCCTGCTAGATGCGAAACAAGCCGCCCCCATGTGATTGATCATTGTGAAAGTTTAACTCGGCGCCACTCACAGCAACGTTAAATCAGACGACATCCTGAAGGTACTATAGCATGTCGGCGATCACATTTCAGCTGAAAAATAATATACAGCAATAAACCGACGTCGAAAGGAAGGCACCTGCAAAGAGTTTCGTATACGCGTAATGATAGAAGAGAATAAAAGTGTTGATTGGACGGCGTTTGAGTTAGTGTTGGTGTAAGGCTTCTTCACAACATAAACGAAAGAACTATGTTGTCTGCAACACTGCTCGTGATAAAGCAGACTTAGTGGATTACCGTGGGTGTCGCCTAACTATAAACTCACGCTAGAGTGCCCACTAAACTTTGCATCCGCCGACAGAGGGAGATCGATCCTCTGAATCAATTACAATATGCAGGGTGTCCCGCGTAATTTGAGCCAAGCTTTATAATATGCAAATGGCACGTATTAGGACGGAACCAAGGCAATATTCTTTGTTGTCGCTTGAAGACACTCAGATTTTTTTTTGCATGCTGCCTAATTGGATAATTAGTCTTAATTAACCAACTTCCTAATCATTATGATTACTTGAAAAGTGCCAATAAGAAAATTGCAGAGCAACACGAAAAACATCTGACACATCTTTCGGTTCCTCGATACGTGCTGCATGAAAGTGTTTTTCCGAGCGTGAAAGAAGCCCCTGAATACATGCAAAGTACCTCGAGCGGCCAGTCGCGCTGCGATTTCACGGGAGGCACTTCGTATGTATTCGCGAGCTTACTTTCACGCTTGGGAAAAACACATTTACGTAGCACATATGGAGGAACAGAAAGCTGTGACGGGAGTTTCTCATGCTGCCTCGGGAGTTTCTCATGCCTGGTTGGTAATCTCGATGAACGATTATTCGATTAGAGGTATCCCGCAAAGCGATTATTCTTCATCGATTTCGACCTTTCGTTTAATTGACCTAATCGATTAGACCTGTTCGATTATTCGTTTTCGAGAGTTTCGGAGAAGTTGCTAGCGAATTTCGAAACAGTCTATAGAACGACGGAGCCCGTGGAGCGACTGCGCGGCTGGGGTAGCATGACTGTCGATTATTTTTTCCAGTCCCAAGCGATGACGAGCCGAGCGCTTCCCTTCTCTTCCCCTACCAGGACACCGCACAGTCCACCACACTACCCGAATCCAGAGGCTCAAAATGCCCTCACAATTTAAGGCATACCATAGCAACCCAGTCTTCGATCTTTGCGTCCCTCCCAGTCCACCGAAGACGTGGCCCAGCATTTGCGCCCATTTAGATCACGTGTTTGACATAGCTGTGGAGTTCATGTCGCTTCCAGCGATTATATAGCTTCCGAGTGTCTATTCTCGCATGCTGGTTGTGAGGCCATTAAAGGAAGGCGTCGGTTTCATCCGACCATTCCAGCCAATTGACATTCCTGCGCTCTGTAGGGAAGAGCGTGTGACTTAAAATTCTAAACCTGCGATTTTCTTTTTTCCTGTGGATATTGTAATATCTTGCACGTTTTAGTTAGACTTCGCATTCTGCTTCTGCCATTTTTCTTATATATTGTTTAACTGTACTGTACAGTGACTCACTAGTGCGATTCATCGTGTTTAATGCAGCTCTATGCGGCCATGTTATTACGTACACGCATCGTTCTTCAAATGCCACTAGTGCGAACTCTATTTAGCCTAACAAATTGAAGATTATTCTTTATCAAACTTTATACGCTTGTGTTTAAAGCCTGATTCCATCTCTCCACTATTCAAGTACAGTCCTACAAAAGTAAATACCTGTTTTAACCATATTAAAGTGCCCGCCAATGATTTCAAAGAAGAAAAAGATAAATTCCGCAGTATTACGTGCAAAAACTACGATCTGACTCTGGCACATTTACACCGTAGTGGTGAACTCCGGAATAACTTGGCCGCCAGGAGTTTTTGCACGTTGGAAAATTTGGAATAATCAATCAGTCGATGGATTACCAACCAGGCATGAGAAACTCCCGCCACAGCTTTCTGTTCCTCCATCAGTGCTACGTAAATGTGTTTTTCCCAAGCGTGAAAGTAAGCTCGCGAATACATGCGAAGTGCCTCCCGCGAAATCGCAGCGCGACTGGCCGCTCGAGGTACTTGGCATCTATTCTAGAGCTTCTTTCACGCTCGGAAAAACACTTTTATGCAGCACGTATCGAGGAACCGAAAGATGTGTCAGATGTTTTTCGTGTTATTCTGCAATTTTCTTATTGGCACTTTTCATCTAATCATAATGATTAGGAAGTTCGTTAATTAAAACTAATTATCCAATTAGGCAGCATGCAAAAAAAAATCTGAGTATTTTCAAGCGACAACAAAGAGTATTGCCTTGGTTCCGTCCTACCATGTTCCATTTGCATATTATAATGTTTGGCTCAAATCACGCGGGACACACTGCATACTGTAATTGATTCAGAGGATCGATCTCCCTCTGTCGGCGGATGCAAAGTTTAGTTGGCACTCTAGCATGAGTTTATAGTTAGGCGACACCCACGGTAATCCACTAAGTCTGCTTTATCACGAGCAGTGTTGCAGACAACATAGTTCTTTCGTTTATGTTGTGAAGAAGCCTTACACCAACATTAACTCAAACGCCGTGCAATCAACACTTTTATTCTCTTCTATCATTACGCGTATTCGAAACTCTTTGCAGGTGCCTTCCTTTCGACGTCGTTTTATTGCTGTATATTATTTTTCAGCTGAAATGTGATCGCCGACATGCTATAGTACCTTCAGGATGTCGTCTGATTTAACGTTGCTGTGAGTGGCGCCGAGTTAAACTTTCACAATGATCAGTCACATGGGGGTGGCTTGTTTCGCATCTAGCAGCCCCACAGTTAGCATACCCACATTTGAGCGAGCTCTTGTTTTGCAACTATCGTTGCGACGTGCACTCTCCCTAACGATGTAGTTGTCAGGGGAAGCCTGTCTGGAATCTCGGCTGGCATGGATCTGCTATTCGAGCGAGTGTATTTTATTGCGTTAGCATTTATATGAGCACTCCAAGCGAATTTTAGCCGTCGTCATCACCGCCTGCGCTGCCGTGAGGCTCCCCATATAATAATTATACAAATGCAATAAGCCATTCTAGCTATACGAGATGCTGTATATGCTGGTTACAATGCAATGCAATTCGGTCACTAAAGTTTCTCATACCAGGTCTCACATTGATGACAAAGTTATTCCTCGGAATTTTGTGAGTGGCAGCCCACAAGAAATGCCATGAAACAAGATTTACAGCGCATGCCTTTTATTTTGAATCTTCGCAGACTAATAAATGTTAAGGGACAAACAATATCAAAGCTGAAACCGGAAAGTAACTGAATTTTACTGGCGAGGCTCTTATTAATTAGGCTGCACAATCTCCAGGTTTAGCCCACGGAATTGGTTTGAAACATACCTGACACAGAAAAAGGATAGTAAGACGCTAAGAAACAATTTGCCTTTATTAAATAAAGTTAATAAAATTCTCCTCACAGCATGATGCGTATCGTGCGCGATGCATCGTGATGCACCATGCGAACAGAGTACCCCTATAGCGCAACAGCTCGTGCTCTAACGATTAGGCCACAGGCGAATGCCGCAGGAAACCGAATAGAGAGCATCTCGCAAAAATTTTCCGCCTGTGAGGCACCGCGTTGACACGCTTGCAGCATTTTATGAACAGTCCGCATAATTTTTCGCCGTCATCAATACTTACACATAAATGTGCTAATTCCTTTAGTTATAATGTTTTCTCAAGAACATCACTCACATTACCTGTATGATTTCCATTTGGTATGAACTTGAATGCCAAGTTGCGAACGCTGTCTACAGGTGTGTTCTTGTCCAATCGCAAAGTAGATTACACAGAAGAAGCTGTATTTTAGGATCACATGTTAGAAAACTGTGCTCGCTGGAACGCATTGAAAAACGGCCTACGCAGATCATGCAGACCATGTCGGCTGGTGTCATCGTTTTCCCCCAGGTACGGTGGCTAGAACAGCACCTGCTGGTGCGTGGTTTCCACAGCGAAGCACCATGTCCGTTACACCCCGCAAACATGCCCTTTCCCTCCCCGCCGCGGGTTATCAGAATGCTCATCACGAAGCTCCAGGGAAACGCTAATTGCAGTAAAGTAAGGGGGGCCCACATTCGCACGAAGACCACTCTGTTAGTTCAAAAGCAGAAACAATGTGCTCCTGCTCAATGCCGGAGGCGTGGCGCTGCGGAAACAGAAAGCCGAGCGTAAGCGACAGCGTCCAAGAAACGCTGCACTTCTAAAGAGCAAAGCGGAAGCACACAGCGCGCCTGCCATGAGCATGACACAGTACGGGAGATCGAAGACAACATAAGGTGACAACGCCGACAAGACCCTGTAGTTCTAACCGATGCTGCTTGCTCATCGAGTGTGCTCTATTCATGCATCTACCCACGCCACACAACACGTGTATTTTTAGTCAACTTATACATTTACTGCAAATCATACCACCGTTACAGCTGCGAGCACTTTGCGTAATATCCTAACATATTGTTATCGCATTCATTGTTTGAACCTTATGGCGCAAATGTTGATTTTTTTCTCTACCTGCACAAAACAAATCAGACGGGATAATAAGACAGACTTCGTGTAGACCCATGTGCTTGCTCGGAAACTGCGTACAGCGTGATCAGCTGGCTATACATATACAGAAGAAGCAGGATGTCATCATTACTGACGTCTTACTTTTATCTCCCTTCTACTTTTTAGTTCTGCCATGATGCAGCCTTTCCCCTTCACATTAGACCAGGACGGCTGAACTATCAGGCATCATTTTTTTAGAGCTTCGTGAGCATTCTGGCCGCCGATGATAGCTCAGGCAGAGGACAGTGGCTCGTAGACGATTTTGTTGCCGTGGCTTGAGAAGTCTGGGCAACAGAATCATAGCTGGTTCAACTGATGCGCCGTCGTAACAGCGAGGCCTTCCACACTATACATTCAGTAGCATCCGCATGTGAGCCGTGTGAGCGGCATTATCAGGGGTTAATTTTCTTTGGAAAAACATTATGAAATCGTCATCAAATTGACATCTATTTGAGCCAACGTTCATGCGCGACGCAGCTTCACTGCTGACGGAGACCAAGGCTCACCGATGCGTTAGGATCGCCCGAGACATACCGCTTGCAATCCATAAGGGGAGGCGGATCAAAGGACCTGGTCAGAAGCCCTCCCGTCGGGAAGCTTACGATGTTCAGCGAAGAAAGGTGGCCTCTGCTCGTGACCCAACGGGCAATCTCCGAGTTCACGCCTTCCGAAAGTTCTGTCTGACATAGGCATACATATGGCTGGTGTGGGTTGAACCTGAGAGTCAGCAGAGTGGTGGTTGCTTGATGTAGAGCCCGAGCCTTCGATTTGTTGTCCTCACGGTTAGTGGACTGATGTCGACCATATTGTCAACGTTTCAGCGGTTGTCTGCGGGCGTGTATCACTTCGGATGAAGCCGTTGGTGTCATTTTTCGGGCTTTGGCTTCCAAATGTTGAAAGCGACGGTGATCATGGAGGCCTCCTCAGTGCCCACGGCGTTACTTAGTGATTCGGCCCCTCCATGTGTTCCAGCAATAAACCGATAAACCGATGAGCGCGAAGGCTGCGTAGCCGCCTGCAGGAGCTAACGGAGTGGTCTTTGCGACGTGGCCTCGGGCTCTGTCAATGATGCTGCGGAGTCATTCGCGAGAAAGTACCATTTCGGCGCTAATATAAAGGATACCACACGGCTCCGATGATGCTTTCTTAGATAATGAAAGAAAGGAAAATGTAAGAGATGAATCTAGCCCCAAAGGAAACAAGGGTGACAGCTACTGATGATTTTTAACGCTCGTTACGCTCTCAACAGTGCGTAAAAGAAGCAAATTTATACAAATCACTTCTCCGCTTTCAGGACCACAGCTGACAAAAGACAAACCGATCTGCGAAGATGAAAGAGATGTGAAGGGAGGCGCAGACCCGTTTATTGCACAATGCATCATTATTATCATCAGCCGTTAATTAGAGGTAGGAGGGCTGTCGGTGAAGAAAGATGTATGATCAGAAAGATGGAGAAGGTGGTTGTGAAGCTTAAACTAGGGGACTGTTGAAACGAAGAAGGAAGGGAGCAGTCGTGGCTAAGCGCCAGTGTTCCTGTCGTAGATGTTTGTGCTTACTCTTTACGATCTATTTGGGCCCCTAGGATCACCAAGACCTCCGAAAATTGGAAGCTGCCATCGCGACACAATGCCAGTAAAAGTACTAAATGTTATTACGCATGTGTTGTACTTCTCTCTACATACACCTTTTCTCATTAATTTCCCTAGCTCGACAAACCTCGAATATTGCCTTCATGCTCGTTACATTGTTGCGTTGACGTCTCAGATTGGGAATTGGTATGGACGTGCGTCTGTATTTTGTCAAAGCCTTCCTGTGAACCACATATTGCATTGTTCACGTAATGCGTGTAAATTAAACATTGCATGACCTTAAATTGGGTACCAGTATGATGCAAAACCTAAACATTCCAAAAGGGTACACATTTAATTGGTTTAAAATACAGAGAATAATATGCATCGAGTTTGTCCTTACACCACTTATTTAGTCACTTCATGAGATGTTAGCTTCATATGGATTCCAACCACTGCAATAGATCTTCAAATTTTTTTCTCTTCTTTTTGTGGCCTGTAAACGCGTTTCTGTTGTGTTCCTGTTATTCAAGCAAAATTAGGGGGCCTAGGAAAATATGTTTTTACAAGTGATCATGTTAAAGAAATTTTCTGTGCCAAGATGGGAATGCATAATTTGCGTTATACGCTGCTGTACAAGGTATATAAGTTAAATTGTTCATTTAGGACGGAATGAAGCCCTACAAGAATGGACATGATTTTTTATATTTTATTCTTTCATCTGCACAGAATGCACAGTACAGTGCATCTGTTTTCTTCATCTATAGTTTTGCGAGAGGCGGCACGAAGAGGTAGCCGCCGGAGCCCCGATTCATTTAGGCCAGCCAGCCATGGCGCCGCGCCATCTCTGGAGTGGATGATACCGTGGCCGCTCAGGCCAAGCTTGTAAGCGTATTCTATCCTCGAGCTACCTGCGCGTGAGCCATCTTCTTCCTTACCGGCTCTGGTGGCGATAGTGGTGCCTCTACAGAGCCTTCGTCCTAGTGCGAGGCGCGAATTAAATATGTGCAAGAAGCGCGTGTATAGAATGAAGAGTGACTGCCAGCCTGCATACAAGAGTGGAAATTCACAGCGACCGTTAGGAAGGCCAGGTAAATTTTCCGTTGCGGAGAAGGGTGCAAACAGCTCTCGGGGGGGGGGGGGGGGGGCGTAGGGCCTTAGGTGAAATTCTTTGGACACAGGGCACATTGTCTCGTGTGTTGCGGATGTCGTCTTGCGTTGTCGACGTGTCCAATGCGGTGCAATTGGGCAAGTAGAGATGAGGCGTATTGGCCTGTTTTTGGCGCTTGCTGAGAGTTCAGGCCGTTGAGCAGAACAACAAAGAGGACAGTGTCGTCGAACAGCGTGCAACGGTGGCATTGGCTGAGAACTGCGAGTGGCGCTGTGCCTTGTTGCCCTTCCTGATTCATGCTGCGTCACGATTTCAGGTGCGGGACGGTTGTTCAGGGCGGCATAATGTGACGACAAGCAAGACCTAGCTTGGTCTCGAGATGGCGTGTTCAGTCCGGCCGCTGCTCGTTTTGTGCGAAATTTTCGAGGGCTTTCATCAAATGGTACGGAAAGCAGACGTTGTCGTCCATGGTAGTGTCCGGTCCAAGCAATCCAACAGGGAAGAACCAGATACCACCAGCACCGTAGGTTATCACGACCTGCTGCCGGTTCTCGTAGAGGCCCGGGCCTCATAGAAGTCGCAGCTCCGACAGAAGATGGTCTGGCAGATCGCGACTTGCGTGGAGATAGCGCAAGTGTTGGCCACTCACGTAGTTGACGTAGAAGTGACTCTCGAGATAAAGAAAGCAGACGGCAGAGGTGCTCCTGCAAAACTTCGGCAGGCCATGCATCCGCGGAAGGTGAGAGCACAGAAGGTCGGAAGGTTCACTTTTTGCTGCTCCCGATAAAATCTCGAATGCCTATAGTATCAGGGGGCGCTTTAATGTAAAACTATTCCAAACCTTTCTATTCCAATTCTGCAATCAGCCCTACACGATTGGTTAAAATCTTTTCTGGACCATCCCCACTTCGCCAAGCTGTCACCAGGTATCACGGAAACCGTGATAGCTCCCCATCTGATATGACGTGTGCACACTGATTACGCATGATATGACCGAACAAAAGCAAAATAGTTGTTTCTGATTCGACGAATTTTCGCCATTAGCCCTCGGCAATAGGTCAAATGCTTTCGGGCTGCACCGACTTCACCTGCCTGTCATGCGACGTCACAAAACCACAAAAACTCACCGCGTACATTAAGATACATTAACATGCCGAACAAAACGGAGTTTTCTTCTGAATAGCCACAGGCTGCCCCGTTCCGAAAGGAATAAAAGATGGCTGCCGCCGATAGCCCAGTCACTGGCTACTCGCACCTACTGGAAAGCACTGGTTTATTTGCGTATAATAAAACTTTTTGCGCAGCCGTGTAATGTTTTCGAGCACTTTCGGCACGTTTGCGACCTCGTTCTGCCAACTCCTTTTTGCTGAGGACACATTTGAGCGGCATTCTTAACCTTCTGTAGTATGCCGCCGCGATTGACGACCAGCCACCGCGAGTTAAATAAAGGAAAGCGGACCAATCGCAGACGCCGGCATCACTCTCTTCGTCCGGTTATCGATTTTCAGTGCAGTGGCTCGGCCCCATCAAATACCTCTCCATTTGAGCGTGCTCCTGACAACATGACAGCCAATTAGATAAGACAAGCCGCTCAGCGTAGTCAATGTTAATCGCTTTTAAAGCAAACAAAAGTGACCTTCTGTGAACGAGGAAAGCGTTTTCTTGCTCTGTTCATACAATCTTGCGGGTGACCGCCCGATACTAGCGTCGGCGGTTACGCAAATTTGACGTCAGGAGAATGGAATAAAAACATTTTGGAATAGTTTTACGTTATAGGGCCCAGGGTTGCTGCTGCCTCTGAAGGCAATGCCGAGGCCGGGCTTGTGACGTCGCTGTGCCTGCGAGAGGCGCCATGGCCATCCAGCCATGCTGCCGCGGGATCCCGGGAGTGGCCGATATCACGACCGCCCAGACCGAGTCCCCTCAGCGTGTTCCATTGTCTGGCTACATGCACATGAGTCATCTTCTTTATCACCGGCTCTGGAGGCGATAGTCGCGCCGCTACAGTTTATTCAATCACAACAGGTGGAACCCAATTGCGCAATGATCCTCCGATAGCTTAAGTATAGAAAAAAGAAACAGCTTTGCTGCATAGGCGAAGCATTGATTACCGTAGCAATCTGAGACAGCTTTAAAAAGTAACGTTAGTCGTTTTATCAGCTGCATAAACTGCGATAAACATTTACTTACAAAGAAAATAGCAAGCTCGCTGTCACCCGCGCATTGGCAAACCGGAAGACATCTCCCTCGCTGAGCCCGGACACTCGCTGTGGCGAGTATCTGGAGTCATCCAGGGAGATCTCAATCAGAACGCGGGAGTGATGAAGCGCGGATGGCGCGACGAGCGTGCGACCTCTCGCTTCAGTGCGAACTATGCACGCGAGAACACAGCGCAAGCGAAGCCGCCAGCTATGTGCGGCCGGCTAGCCTTCGAGCCAAGCGCCGACTGCCGCCAAAATAGGACGCGCGCGGCAGCGCTCAGTCGCTCGACAGGCGGCCGGGATGTTATCGCTCTTGTATTTTACACGGCAAATGACGGCGACGGCGAAGACGACGTGTAATGGTAGGAGTCGGGCATAAAATAGATGGTTGCTGGCCCATGGCGTCGTCCAACTCATCCACGCTGAGGACGTTGTTGAAAGGAGGGACCTGTTCTAATCAAGAACAAGGAATATGAGATTTATTTACAGTATCTACATGAGAACGTTACAGTTAATCAGTCTAGCATGACTGAGAGAGAATGCACACTGAACAGACGACGACGGATGCTTAAATACACACGGTCCTCCCAAGATCCCTAGGTGAGGGAAAACAGCCGTTCAACCGTCGACGAATACGGAGCGTCCAAAGCGATCGTAACCGACCCACCTTTGAAGGGGAGGGTTTACGCACTCACTTCCACACAGGTTTTACTAACGACACCGAGGTGAGAGGGCTCTGGCAGGCACGGGTCTTGCCCTGAGCAGGCGCCTCTTGGTCCCAGAGTTGACCCCGCAAACAGTGGCCGCCGCGTGTGCCCATTGACTGACGACTTCTACGACCCGTGAGATGGCGCCGCAAAACACTTTCTTCCAGGAGTTCCACCGCTTCAAACAAACCGTGACGGTGGTGGCGGATCCACTAACAATACTTGGTCTGCCGACTGCATGCAGACATAGGCGCACCGTTCGGTCTGGGACTGTCCTATTGTAGTCCTTACAAAGCGAGTCGCCTCAGCAGACATGCCTGCGCCAACGGGTTGTTGACGAGGCGCATTCTTGTTTTTCCAAAGCGAGTCATCGTAGCGGGCCGCGCATGGTTCGACGGTCGCTTCCCTGAAGTTCGCCAGCCCCCGCAGGTTGAACGTAACAGACGGCAGAAATGGTCCTTGAGTGTTCATATAATTCCTACCGCAATAAAAACAAAACAGGGTCGTAAGTGTAATTTTTATTTTATAGCCGTACATGGAGTAGAGTGGCAAGCTGGGAAGCTGGGCTAGTTGGTGGAAGTTCATGTTGCAATACGGGGGTTACTGCACTGTAAACACACGGACGACAGAAGTAGAAGGGGACAGGATGCGTTAGACTCACAATTGAATTTTATTCGGTGAAATATGTTCGAGGCGTATGTTATAAAGAAGAAAGCGCCTATGTGTGTTAGCGACCCTTCCATTGTACTTACTGAGTGTGAGGTGTAGTTTCTCGATGCAAGATTGTGAATGCAGCGATATTGAATGGCCTATCAGCATAATGACGTCGTTTTGATCATTTCATATATGTGTCATCGCTCTCCGAATAAAATTCAGTTGTGAGTCTGCGCACGTCCTGTCCACTTCTACTTCTGTTGTCCGTGTGTATATAGTATAGTATAGTATAGTGTAGTATATAGTAACCCCTGTATAATAAGATGATCGTACGTGGCAGATGACGGAACACATGGGGGCAATAAGCGATTGAGAAGATCGCTGTGCATTCCGGAGCCGGATGTATAAAACGCATGAGGACAAAAGAACAAAAGCAAGATATGATCAACACGCGAGAGTACAGAATAATTCGCTGCATGCGACAATTTCAAGGACCTCAGCTAGACTGCGCCTTTCCCGCTTAATTGAAGTCGATTATAGACAAAAACAGCACAAACATTGCCTTCGCCTTTCAAGCGTGCTTCGGGTGCTCCTGAAGATTGAGCACCGCAATTTAGGACCCTGCAGTGTTGCGCCTTTTTCCAGTTTCTCTCTCGAGTTTTCTCAGAAACAAGAAAACTTTTTTTTTTCCCGAACACGCGCTTCCGCATCTGTATCAAGGCTGTCGAAGGCACGCTCTGCCGAGAGACGCATGCAAGCATAAATGAGCGCGCGCAATCGTGCGTGCCAGAATAACCGGGCATTTCATCGCCTGCGGGTGGAAGGGAGTATGCTGCTTACTGCTTACGTCTCCGACCAAGTTATCGATTTGAAGACAAACGGCAACCCGCAGAATGAACCCGCCTCAAGGGGAGTGAAAAAAGGATAATGCACATACCGACGCCAGCTGCCGTTATTTCTCGGTTAACGTAAGACTAGGCGACGAACCGCGGGATTACAAACCTTGCTGCTCCGTGTATCGAAAATAAAAATGTTTCTATTACGCTGCGGTCCCATCGACTTTCAGTAATCCCTTAGTCCTAGCAAACTCCCTGCATAGAATCTGTATTTCTTTCTTGTTTGTTGCGGGGGAAGACATATATATATATATATATATATATATATATATATATATATATATATATATATATATATATATATATATATATATCGACGCCAATCCACGGGCAGTCTGGCCGTAAGAGCTGAAAGTGCGCCATCCACTATGCGATGATGCGATTTGCGATTTCTCAATAACTATACATATAGGTTTACGCAGATGCGCTGGCAAACAGAAAATATGTTACTAACTGCTCTCATTATGCCTGATTCGAAGTCCATAAATCTTACTTATTTGCGCTGCTCTGCTGTGTTGTTATTTCTTCAGTCGAAGAAAGCGAAGAGACGAAGTTAAGCAGAAAACTATACCGGCCCTATGCACCGCTATGTAGCACTTATTTGAAAAAGGAGAAATATGTACAGTCGAACAGGTACGACCGCATATGCTCCTACTGGATGATGGATGCTTTGTTCTGAAGATGAATGCACATCAGCTTGTTCAAGTTCTGGGTCTTTGTTGTGGAGCTCTATCGGGGATAAAAAACCTTCTTTTTCTGCGGGCAACATCGTTGCGGGCCTTAGAATGCGCTTATCGTATAGTGTTATTTCGGTATATTACAAAGCGCTGCGACACCCAATATCTAGTTGAACAAAAAATAGTCCCTCTAAACATTCAACGCGGCCATACAATCACTTCTCGAGGGTTTCTATAATATCTACGCACCTAACTACTCCAGGGCTGTAATTTTATGCATGCTTAAACCTCCAACGAACTACTCGCGTTACGCACAAATGCGGATGCTCAGTCGCGTGTTCACACACATGTTTACTTTAGTACGCATGAACGCGCCAAAGTTATAAAAGTCAAGCTCTTGTGCGTTTCCTACATCGTCGAATCCATCGCAACATGCAGCCGGGGCTAATCGAAATGCTCAATCCACTCCCGCGTCATGTGGAGAGCCTGGCAGCATCACGTTCTGAAAAGCCTAAGCCAAACATGTCGTTCAAAGCTGCGTTGTCGGCTAAAAAAAGTTGGACAAAGCTGCTCTACCCTGCTGCTGTAGGGCCACGGTGTTAATAGCGCGCGCTGTTAAATATCTTGCTCACAATATTGCGCAATAAGAAAGGCATCGTTTTGCTTGATGCAAGGACAGAATGCAGAGTTTCAACTTAATGACCGTATTCTTCGTTAAAGCAGAAAGCGAGGCAAAGTCTGTCCTAATCAAGCGAGGTCTACCGTTCAGTTATTTCAGAATAATAGGAATTATGTCGTATATAACATTTAATTCGGTATCCAATAAGTACAGTACTTGCCGCTCTAGTCCAGTGGCTGCGGCGTCATGCAGGCTGCTGAGCTCCAAGTCTCGGGTTCGAGCCCAGCCGCGGCGTCCACATTTGGATGACCGCGAATTGCAAAAACACCCGTGTACTTAGCTTTAGCTGTATGTACACTCCGGGTGGCCGAAATAATACTGAGTCCGCAGCTATGGTGTGCCTCATAATCAGATTGTTTTTGTTTTACGTTCATAAACCCAGAACCTATTTTTGTTTTTAATACATGATCAGTCAATTTATAGGGCACTCAAATTTAAGTTTTATGGAATTAAAAAAGAAGTGGCCTGTTGCAGAGAGAGGCACACATTATTTTCACGACAAATTGAAGCACATATTCAACTACTTAATAAAAATCCGCTAATAATTACCTTACGGAAGATATTCCAATTTAGGACTTCTAGCCGGTGTGCTTGCAAGACCTATCCACTTGGAATGAATTTCCAGAATGACCCCAGTTTGGAGATATGAGCCATCAAAATTACAATAAAAAATTTCCCGTTGTCCCGCTTACTTTTCTAGTAAAATGCTGTTTTTATACATTGAAGCACAAAAGTAGCTGAGATGCCCATGCATTTCGTGCCGCACTTTGTGAAATAATATCTGGAAACGGATGTCATACTGGAAATTCATTTTAACTGCATACGTCTTACAAGCTCACCGGCCGCAATCCGTAAACTGCAATATGTGCCGTAAAGTAATTAGTTGGGAAATCAATTAGTGAATGTTTGTTGATTAGTTGAATATGTGTTTCAATTTATCGTGCGAGTAACATACGGCTCTTCGAATAATTCAGCTCAAGGAAAATAATTGTTCTATCTGCCACTGGTGAGTTGGGAAAATTCCATAACTTTTCAAAGTGATCACCCTGTATAGCTTCCTATGTGTAGTCCTACATGACACCTGGATTCCGTGTGACGTATATGAAATATTTGAGTTTTCGCGGATAACACTGCGCTTGCCCTGTTTGGCGGCACAACTTAT
The DNA here is from genome assembly GCF_050947875.1 of Dermacentor variabilis. NCBI lineage: Eukaryota > Metazoa > Arthropoda > Arachnida > Ixodida > Ixodidae > Dermacentor > Dermacentor variabilis. The sequence continues at coordinate 116,003,116 of NC_134569.1, read as the reverse complement.
GCGTAAATTTTCGGGAAAGGCAGTGCTTGACAGAAGGAGCGATTAGTAACATATATTTTACCATGCTCACCTGCCTAAGTCATCTAAATGCATGAACGCCTTTTTGTGGACAATCTGCTGTGACGAAGCATTTACTTTGTGTTCATTGACCTCATAAGCCCTTAAGAGCCGCCAAAGCGAAAGCCCCATTACATTATGACAAACCATTTAAATAGTTTTGCTGTAGGTTTTCACAGTACGGATCTGTACGTTCTTAAAGTGTTGGCGGAAATGTGGGCAGCGTTATTAGTGTTTCATGGTAATCATCTATTTTTCCTTAAAGGAGCCAGCTGTCCGGGTATTAAAGAATAAAAGAAGAGGGATGGGGGTTATAGTAAGCAACAAAGACAACAAAAACATGGTTAGAAATTTCACACAAAACTAACACTCTGAATTCTTTCGAAGAGAAAACTAAGCAGCACATAGAATGCAGTGCCGAAGCATATCAGCACAAAAATCACAATATGAATCATGAATGTAAAGAAAGGCACGGCTAATATGCTATAAATGTTGCAAAGGTATTTCCGAAAAATAAAAGAAAAACTTTCTCTCAAATTTAGGTTATATATTTTTTCTCGCTACTATCTGTGCTACGTGCTTAGGCCAACTTATCCGTGTTCAGCCTAGCCAGGAACTTGTCATTGCATTCTGCATTAGACGTCACCAAGTGTTTCCTGTTACTTGCCGTGAACGATGCGAACACGAAATGAGAAACACTTGAATTGACTAAGGAAAAGCACGTCGACAGCAGCGTAAAGGTCAGACGATAGCAAACAGTGCTTACAGCCACTATATTTAACACATTTACGTAAGTGGTATACGGCAAAGGGATGGTAGGTAGCCGAGGACGATAAAAAAGCAGAAAAATATAGCAGGTTCCTAAACAACTCGATAAGAGGTTGTCCTTGCAGATATATGAGAACGCAGATATCCCAATCGCAATATGTGAACATATCGCACTCCCAGGAGCTTTCTGACCCACGCATATGTGCCTGAGTAGGTTCAGAAAAGGTAGCATTGTCGTCCACAGCAATCGCGCGAAAGTAGGCTGAAAAGTTCTTTCATACGACAGGTTATTCGTGCATGCTCCCAGCAAAGACACGTCACAGGTTGTAGCATCGATGGGAGCTTCCTTTTTTATTACGATAGCGCTTAAATGGACACTCCAGGCTGATTCCTACCGTCGTCGTTGCCGTGAGGTTCTGTATAAAATCTAAGGGCGATAATACCGTCGCCACGTGCCGTATGATGCATCTGCGAGGGAAAGTTTGCAAGGGTGCACCGGGGAGCACGGCTCAGTCTCATGGACGCGAGCGAGAAAAGCGGGGCGGAAGCACACCCTCTTTTGTTACCCGGGAAACATGGGGTTGAGGCGAAAGACGGGGGTAGCCATTCTTCGCCTGCGGCGGCTGCTTACGGCGCGGCAGTGTGGGCGCTTTATCTTGAATGCGATGTGCGACGTGGCCAGAGCGCGCGCCGCGCGGGCCTCATCTTCAAAGCTATCTGCGATGCTTGCAGACTGGACGTAGCGTCGGTAACTTCGCATACGCTGTGATTTCGAAGTTTCGTGCACGTTCAAGCGAGATATGAAGTAAGGTCAATTCGCTCGTTGCTGCTGACGCGATTCCTCATTCCAGCGTTTTCACAGTCAGTTTCAGCCTTCATCGAGCGACATCTGTTCTTGTTTACCTGGGCGCGCGTGACACCGTGCTTGTTAATTTAGTTGGTAAGCGAAGGTTTACGAGTTCATATGACCGATAACACCAATATCCTTGCTTCGTATAGCTATCTACAAATTCGCTATCGCAATGGATGCTTCGCATTTCGGGCGAAACGGCGTCTTTTTGTTTTTCATCCGAGAGAAGCTTTCCTCTCGTCGCCATCCACATTAATTGCAATCATGATCCTTATCATTCACCTATCTTATGTACAGTGCAGTAGGAAAGCTTCCTAGCTATCTGCAGTTACCTGTGATTTTTAACAATGTGATAAACGTACTCTTCCTCGTGCATCGATAGGGCAACTATAGTTGCGAGCTAGCAAACATTCTTTAAATTTTGAAGCCAGTGTCTTGCTTTAGTTAGTTACCCCCCTTTCTGTATTGTGTATTTGCCTGTCCAGCCTCTTTCAAGGGCTGATGCTTGAGATAGCGAAGTCCCAAATTGTGTGCACATTCCGAAGACGGTTATAAGGGCGCAGGTTGCAAGGGCGACATTGTCGCATCGTTCTCTTGTAAGTTCTAGCGTGTTGACACACCTGCGCCTTTGGTAGCAGACGCAGACGTGGTCGTTTGAGACACTGAGTGCCTTTTATAATAAATTATATGGTTCATATACCCAATTCTGACCCGTAATTCGCTCAAAAAGACATTACCTTTCGTCGACGTCAACCAGAGGTGGAATCACAGCCCAACATTTTTTTCCGTGCAAATATTTAATTTTTTTATATTCATAATCTTTTTTACTTCACTCGCTTCCGCCAAAAATTTTTCCATTATCTATATATTCCTCTGGCGGCCATTTTCCTACTTTGCTGCCTACTGGTTAACATCTGTACACGTTGCGTGGCTTATCCGCTGCTCTTCTTGCTCACAATAGAAACCAAATTATTCGTTGTTTACTTTCTCATACATACAGCCATTTTCCTCGCTCTGAACGTTATACCTAATATTTTGCTTTGAACTGCTTGTTGTGTCATGAGATGTTTCTTTTTCTATCTTTCAAATTTCAGCCTTATATGTTATTACTAGTGGAATTTATTTATTGTGTGCTTTCCGGCGACATCGATAAGATGCCGCTTTTGACTTAAAAGTACCAAACATAAATGCTGTTGACCACTTTCATTCCCCCAAACATTACCTTCTCAATGTCAGGCCGCTCTCTGGGCTTGATAAACCGATTCTCTCACGTGCTTCGAGAGGGTGACTATGATTTTAGAACTCTTGTCATTAGGAGGCTCACGAACAGTGATTACGAATTTTACGCAGTAATCCTCAAACTTACCCTTACACTTTAATGAAAGAACCATTTCCTTTTTGGTCATCTCTAGCAATCCTGAACAGGAGAATGTCATCCGCAAGCAGTACATTGCTGAGCCGTTGCCCGTTAATCCTTGCGCCTAATCTATTATTCGGTTTAATACCTTCAATATTTCTTTAAATTTCGCAGTAAAAATAAGACACGTAGAAGTAAATGCGCGTTTAACGTTCGTTTTCCTTTACGACAGTAAGCTGTTATTATTTTTGGGGCGGGGCAGAAAACGAAGATTGAACAGCAGGATTATTTTCATAATAATTTTCCTTCGAAGACTAAGACAAGTATCGTTACGTTCTAGCAACATTTTCATAAAAGTACCAATGTAGAATCGAGGGTAAATACCTGGTTTAAAGTGACCCACAATTTCTTCCGATTGAAGAACATTTCCTCTATAATGAGAATTCACACAATATTACTGTTTTAGGAGGCATACTACCAAGTAAAGGTTCTTTGTCCTGACAACATATACCAGTTACTTTCCCAAGGCCCAGTCTCCTATTTTAATCTATCGGTATTACTTGTAGCTTTGTTATAACGCACGCCTTCTCAAAAAGCTACGAAGATACGGAGAAAAGCTTTGATAATGCATGAATTCGCCCATACCAAAGTGGCAAAAACGTGTTATTATCACGATGTGCTTGGAGTCAGCTCTCAAAAAGTAGCTTCATCAGAAGATGTGCTGCATATGTTAATCTGATTCTGGTAAGCTCACAGAAACAGGCTAGTAACTGAATCGTCGTAATGACTTAGTAACCTAATCCCTGCTGCAATAGCTTAGAAGTTTTAATGAAGGAAAAGCCAAGAATGCGAGCAGTGTGAAGTGTCTTGAGGTATTGTCATATGTGCACCGAGTGTCGCACTCCCTGAAGGAGGGCGTCAAGAATTATCGGGTCTCACTTGTGCCGTCGGCCCCAAAGAAGCTGTCAAAGCTTTGCTCCCATACTGGCAAACAACAAAGGGAAACAGCAACTAGCATGTAGCGGCCTTCATTAATTGCGCCATTGGTTCGGTATGCCAAATACCAAGAATACTATAGCTGGAGGATGGTCTACATAGCGCAAACTGAAGTCTCCAGAAACATTTGCACAACATTAAGAAGATGAAAAAGCCTAATTCAGCAGAGCATTCTAATAAATTCACTTCTAATCCCTGTGTATAGGGGAGATAAACGTTGTCTGTAGTAGAAGAAACACGAATGGTATCAGAAGATTTTTTTATGATCAAAGAAGTCGTGGTTCAGTCGGTCGCAGGTCCGTTAACCTGTGCAATAGAGAGAACCCTTTTCTTGAAGTGCACATGTGGACAGCGTTTCGATAGCCCGGATTTCACGTATATGTTCTTTGTGTGAGGTCGTTCCTACTTGTTTAGCGGACCTTGCCAGTCACCCGCCGCGGTGGCTTAGCGGCTCTAGTGTTGCGCTGGCAAGCTCGACATCGCGGGATCAAATCTCCACCACGGCGGACGCATTTTGATGAGGGTGAAATGCAAAAAACGCTTGTGTTACGTGCATTGAGGGCACGTTGAAGATTCCCTGCGGGTCTAAATTAATCCGTAGTCCTGCACTACGGCGTGCCTCGTAATCAAATTGTGTGTTTTTGGCGCGGAAACCGCTACATTCATTCGGACCTTGCGGTGTATAAACAATGTAAGTTTGCCCTTGTCCTTGGAATCGTTCCTTGTGAATCTTCAATTTTTTGCGCTACCTTCATTTACACGTACGTTCAGCGCGTTCAGCAATGAAATGTGTTACTTTAGTCCAGTATAAGCTTTTTAGCGAGACTATTGCAGCATTCCTACAGAAACCTAATTGAAGATAGATGATGTATGAGCTTTGAATTCGCGGCGACTCTTCCAAACATAGAATAACGGAAAATTAAAACGTAAAAGTTATTTAGAGCAAATGATCATGAATAATCCCAAGATCGAATCACCACTCTTCTTGTACACAGTATTACGGTAAAAATGGAGAGAGAGATGGCTTTCAGCTTGGTAACGGTAGAGTTGGTGACAAGATAGACCTGTGCAAAGAGGCGAATTATCCCTGCCCAACTTGGCGCTTAGGCACCTTCAATAGCGCGCGCCTTTGCGCCATGCCCGGAATTAGTTATTAAGAGATGTAACATGCACTGCATCAGTGCCCACACCCAGAGCATGCAGCGTAGAGTGGAACAACAAAGAAGAATTCAATGTTTGAGATGTCAGTAATCAACTAGAAGTTACATTAGAAGCTATCGCTACTGGCCAGAGTCGTTATTCCATGCCGTAAAGGAAGAAGAAAAAAAAATAACTACGTAGCGAAAGAGGGTCTCTGAACGGGAGCAGGAGCTAGTGGACGAAACATTCAACGAGCCGTGAAAATAACGATACGAGCCTATACAGACAGTATTGACTTGGCAGGACCACTGCAGCAGAAAGGAACGTAGAGGCACCAGGCTGTTTTTTTTTATCTTCCTTTTTCTTGAAACATCAACCACGGAAGCAAATGCCACAGAGCGCCACAATGGCAGGAATGTTTTATGCCTCGACGCCGTTCCGGACGGGCGGTAAAAAAAGAAGAAAGCAGAACGACACGAGAGATGCCTGTGGCCGTGCATGCGTCTTCGATTGAGGGCCTCCTGCTAAGATCTTTGGTTGTCGCGGGCCCGCATTTTCCGAGCAATGCGCGCAGTTCGCTGGGGCAGTAACTGTACGCTGTCGTCTTGTTGTGGTTATTCGAGCTCCGAGCGCTGTGTCGAAAGTGTTTTCCGGTAGAAAGCTAGGTTCCTGCAGCCGTTTTTTTATTATTTTCCTTTACTTTTTTATCCACTAGCCGTTCCCGGCATGTCGGTTGCTCGGCAGCAGATATTGAGGGGCGTCTCGGAACCCGTGCGTTCCAGCGGTGAGGCAGATGTCAAGAGACGACGATGCATAGGAGAATGCATTCGCTGCTCGGCCAACCAGCACCGAAGAAGCAACCAGCGCCAGAGCCATTGCAACTTCCGTCGCCTCGGGACCGCTTGTGGTTTCCTCCCCTCAGCGAGGTCAACCAGTATTGATCAGTATGCGTAGCGTATCTCTTCTCCACGATAGTGGTAGCAGCTCTGGCGTTTGAACGCTTGTACAGTCGTAACCTAACGACGTTTACAGCTTTAATTTTTAGCTTTTTACTTCTTATATAATTAGAGTAGCCGACCTAGCTGTAAAAAATAAGTATAATATGCCCAGAACACCAAGGGATCTGAAGCTACCCGGTATTACATAGGAGTTGCTCACAAGACAATGCGCGCATAAGGGACGCCGAAAGCTATCTTCAGATAATATGCAATTCGCGACGCAATAGACTTTTATCTGACGCGTTTAGGAATGGTCCGATCCAATAATCACAATTGCTGCAGTAGGCCAGGTCAAAGAGTGACGCACGTCGATGTGTTTTGCAGCAGAACCGCATTGTGTGTACGAGCGCGACCACGCGTTGGTCCGTGTGCGCGTTACTGATACTACATTCTTGTTTAACACATTATGTGAATAACAGATAGAGAAAGAGCGATGAAGAGGAAGTGCAGGGAGGCTAACCAGATATTAGTCTCCCCCCCGCACGGGCGTCTGCGTCGGCAGGCGCTTGGTGTGTTGCGACACCACGTATCCGAGCACACCAGCGTTGGATCCTTCCGCGTGTGCTGTGCGCGACTTAGCCGTGTCCGGGGAGAGGGGGATCCTGGGAGCGGAGCCGATGCCGGGGTGTTTGGATATTTAAGGCCGTCCGGTGGTGGGCAACACACCTCTTTGGCCTTTGCTACACATACACGGCATCTCGAGACTCGCCCATAGGGAGGAAATCCGCAGTCGCGTTATCCTATCCCCCTCTTCAATATTTTGCTTTCTCTCTTGCTGTTTATTCTTTTCTGTTTTCTTATCACTTTTTCTCACTTCGGTATTCTGGGCCGGCAAGGTTTAACCTGGTGTAATTATCCAACGTTGGCTATATTATACTAGGTTATAGCGGCAATGCATAGCTGGCGTCTGCAGGCATTCTCCCGACCTTGCAGCGACCTTGCAGGCATTCTCCCGACCCTTGTTGGGCTGGATGGTGGGTGGCCGCCGCCGCCGCCGAATTTTCCAACTCTGCGTGGCAAACGCTTTTCCCCTACTGCCTGACCGTCCCCTGAAGGGGGGTGCAACGATGAACCATTCAATTTTTTTATGCCACCGAAAGAGTCCTTTCCCAAATAACACGTTGTTCACAGTCATCACGAAACTAAGACATTCAGCACGATCTCACCGTTTTTTGTAGTCAAATGTCAGGAATAGGCCTAGCAAAAGGCCCAAAGCAATAAGCTGAAGTGATAAAATAACAAAGGTGTGAGCGGCGATCTTCTTCTCGAAGTTCGTGACGAGCCACAGTACGACAAGCTCTCGAAACTTGAAGCGTTTGATGAGATTCCTGTTTCATTATGCCCACACAGGTCGATGAAAACAGTGCGCGGTGTCATCTCGGAAGATGACCTTCTCGAACTGAGCGAAAGTAAACACAACTTTGTCAGGGTGCAAAGGATTAGAGTAAAGCGAGATCACAAATAAATATGAACTAGGCATATAATCATTACATTTGAAATCATCATTCTTCCTGAACCAATCGAGACCGGTTAATGTAAGCTTCGTGTTAGACCGTACTTTGCAAATCCGCGTCGATGTTTCAAGTGTCAGAGTTTTGGGCATCGGTCACGAAACTGCATAGGGCTTGCTACTTGTGCTAAGTGTAGCTTCATTGAACACTCTTCTGACGTTTGCACTTCAGCAACCCACTGTGCCAGTTGTCGAGGAGACCACCCTGATTACTCGCGATCCTGCCCCTCGTGGAAAAAAGAAAAACGAATAATAGAACTCAACATGAAACTAAATATGTCTTTTGCAGAGGCACGTAAGCGTTTCTAGTCGAACAATCAGTCCAGTCCGTCCTACACCGATGTAGCATGCCGGGACGTAGCACTGAACCATTTGGCAGCCGCCCAAGTCACGCGGAGAGTGACGGTGCTCACGCCATCAGCCCCCCTGACTGGAATAGTCAGCGCTGCTCCGACCCCTGCAAAGTAGGGCCAGCCCCGGGCCTTTTCGATCCAGGGCCCCTGTCCATACAGATCGGCCCAATATTCCCGCTGCGCGGGAAGAATCCACCGCCTCAGACGAGGTGATGGATAGGAGCACAACTCCGGAGTCTCAGACGTGCAAGGAACGGCGCAGCTCCCTCGAGCCCGCCGGGGAGAAAGAAAAATCCCGTATAACGGGGCCTGGAAAGGTCTCGTAAGCTAATATCATCTAATCCCTTAGACACACAGCACACAACAGATATATTAAGGATTCAATAGCATTACAGTGGAATGTCAGGGGCCTACTCCACAATCTAGAGGATCTTAAGGAACTCTTACATAAGTACAGTCCAAAGGTGTTGTGTGTCCAAGAGGCTCATTTCTTTCTCCGGCAGTATGCCATTTACCGAAAAGACCCCAACAAGGCTCTTGCCTCGTCGGGCGGTGTGGCACTAATAGTAGATAAGGGTGTTGATTTCCGGCAATTCCAGCTTAAAACGCCCCTACAGGCAGTTGCGGTACGTGCGGTGCTCTTTAATAAGCTGGTAATCATTACTCCCTATACATCCCCCCGAACTACCACCTTTCAAAAACAGGCTTTCACAGTTTTATCTGTGAACTGCCCGAATCTTATATTGCCGTGGGAGATTTCAATGCCCACAACGCCCTCTGGGGTGACTGTCGTTTTGAGACCAGGGCACGCTTAGTGAAAACTTCCTATTCAGTGCAGATGCATGCTTCCTCAATGATAATCTGGTACACTCGTGCTGTATCTACAGGGGAACGTGATTAAGAATGCATATGCAAGCGACCATTTCCCGATTCTCATACATTTACAAAACATGGTGAATGCTTTCCACGCGTCGGCCACTAGAAAGTCGAGTCAGCCGACTGGAAACGTTATAAAGAACTCAGGCGCATGACCTGGGAAGTCTCTACGCTTCCTATTGATGATACAGTGGCATATCTGACAGCATTTACCGTTGAGACGACATCACTATGTATCCCCGAATCAAAGGGATCCTCCTCCAAACGACGTGTTGCCTGGTGAAATGCGGAGTGTAAGGAAGCTCGTAGAAATCAAAATAAGGCTTGGAGTCGCCTTCGCGACTCTCCAACTGCCGAGAACTTGGTCAGTTTCAAGAAAATAAAGTCACAACGTAGAAGGACATCCTGCCGTCCTAAACGGGAATGTTGGGAAAAAAAGATCAGTAGTAAATTTACATAAAAAACTAACGAAAAGCCTGGAACAGGGTGAACAAAATAAAAGGCCCAGAAACTCATCCTCTACGTTTAGTAAACACACAAGGAGACACTATGGAGGACCAAGATGATTCTCTAGGGGAACATTTTCAGTACGTTTCTAGTTCATCTCATTACTCCGATACATTCCAAGGATACAAGCGACAAGCGGAGCGGTATAACCCTGGATCGAAAAGGAAATAAAGATGAATCTTACAACCGTCCATTTACCATGGTGGAATTACAGGCTGCACTAAGTTGTTGCAATACTTCGGCTCCTGGCAACGATCGAATAGTTTACGTGATGATCGCATCATTACAAGCTGAAGCACACAAAACGCTGCTGTCACTTCTGAACGTCTTATTCCCTGCCACTTACATTCCATCTGCCTGGGAGCAAGCAGTCATAATTCCTATTCTCAAGAAGGGCAAGGATCCGACTTCGGCGAGCAGCTACGTGCCTATAGCTCTGACTAGCTGCCTATGCAAACTCTTTGAGAAAATATTAAACAGATGCCGAAGTTACACTATGTACAGTAGTAGTAGTATAAAACTTTTATTTAAAAAAAGAAAAAAAATCACACTCAGGTCCAGTGGGTGGGTCCCTCAGTCCAGGGCCCCACTGGCGATCGCGGCACGCCGGGCTTGGTCGAGAAGGGCCAGTTGGTCCTCCCGCACCGTGCTGGCTAGCCACACCTCCCACTGCCTACTGTTGGAATTTTGCCCCATAAGGGGTGATTGGATTTCTTGTGGCCGACTCTGGCACGACCATGTGATATGGTCAAGAGATGGCCGCCCTCCGCACCAAGGGCAAGTGTTGGGATACCGGGTGGGTTGTATGTGGTGTAGCAGGAGTAGGTGTGGGTATGTACGGGTTTGTAGTCGGCGCCAGTCCCGCATTTGCGCTGAGTCCAAGGATGTGTCTGGAAAGTTATACCGTTGCCTTCCTCGTCTCTGTGCCTCCAAGATATCTTTTGCTGTGATCGCACTATGTACAAGGTATCTAGACTTTCTCATTGGTCGATATTTGCGTTCAATGCTTGTGCCCATTACGGTGTCTATGTATGTTCTCGGCGTTGGTTTCTTTACTGTAAGCTTTTTTTTTTTACTGCCGCCTTGTAGAGGGGGCTGCGGGCCCCGGCCAAGCTGTCGTTTGTTCGTGCATCTTTTAACTGCAGCCTCATCCATATTTTTGATGGCAAATTAACATTATTATTATTATTATTATTATTATTATTATTATTATTATTATTATTATTATTATTATTATTATTATTATTATTATTATTATTATTATTATTATTATTATTATTATTATTATTATTATTATTATTAATCATCCATTATCCTGAAAACAACAAAATACTAGACCCCTTGAAGTGAGGTTTTAGGGAGCGTAGATCCACAACAGGTCACCTCGTCGAATATTGAGATGCCTTCGTGCGCAAACAGTCTTCACTATCGGTATTTTTAGATATGGAGAAGGTATGTCACACAACTTGGCGCTTTAAATGCTTCATGATCTGGGTGGTATGGTTGTCCGAGGAAACCTTTTGAAAGTGATTCAAAGCTAGCTCTCTAATGGTACGTTCCGTGTCAGGGTTGGTAATGTGTTTTCTCGTCAATTTACGCAGGAAACCGCTGTGCCACAAAGTGGTGTGCTGAGCTACGCCTTATTCCCTATGGCATTTCTTATGTAGGGTAAACCACGCATAATGTTTTAGTCAGGTTATGTAATGACGTACAAATAGGGCCTAAATCGCGCAATAATTCTATCTGCGAGTGACATGTACAGGTTGGCCTAAACAAATTGTCTAAGTGGGCTGACGAGAATGCATTTAAGTTAAAGTCCCAAAAAAGCACGTGCGTTCTATTCTCGAAAAAAGGAGGTATACTGCTTGACCCTGCTATCTATCTTAAAGGACAACGGCTATCTGTCAGCTACGAACACAATTTTTAGGAATTAGACTCCAAACTAACATTTGCCCCTGACCTTAGGTATCTGAGAGTGAGGTGTCTTAAGACAATAAATTTACTGAAGCTCTTCTCCCGCACATCCTTTGAGCCTCTAGAAGAGCACCACTTGGGTGTAGCGAGTAATTTTAGGCCTTTTTACATCCATGTCACATCCACCATGAGAATTCACTGTCTATGCTATCCGCTACACATAGTTAAAATAATCATGCGTCATGGCGCTCTTTGGTCATGACTGGTCACTGCGCCATAAAACACTACACATCATCATCAGATATTAGTCTTCCGTTTGCTACCCTACACTGGGATTTGAGGGTAGGGGTCAGAAAGAGGACACAGGGGACAGCGTTAAAAATACACGCACAGAGACACACACACGAAGGACGTTTCAGTTAGAGACGTTCGCGAAGGCCGGTAGGTAGTAAGAAGCGCAGTAGCGCCTGCACGGCCTTCTTATGTGACGTTAGGTCCTGTCGATGGTGTAGAATTCCTTCTTCCGATAGCTGTCGGTCATCCAGCTGGTTGAGTTCGTGGCCTAGGAATTCCCTCTGTGGATTGTACTGCCGGCAGTGGCACAAAATAAGGCCAATCTAGTCTTCATTGCCGCAGTGGACATAAGTTGCGGTGCCGACCATCCATATGCCGAGCGCATAGGCTCTGGTAAAAGCAATGTCCAACGACAGTCGATAAAAAAGCGTGGCGTCTCCATGGCGAAGCTTTCATAGGACTCGAAGACTTAATGTGTGATTAAGGGAGTAAAGTCGGGAATTCCTGAAATGCGTCTCTTTCCATTGCGACATGGTGCAATGGCGAGAAAGCAGGCGGAGCTTCCGTGCCGCGTTAGTTCTAGAAAGTGGTATTGGTATGCGGTGGTCCTTAGGTAGAGCTGAACACGCAGCTTGATCGGCCCGTTCATTGCAGATAACCCCGCATTTACTTGGAGGCCAGTGGAAAGTTATTTCGTGGCGTACATCACTTATATGTTGCATTGTCTCTGTAATATGAAATACTAGGGGTTCGTGCAATCCGTGCCGTAAAGGTGACAATAGATATTTCAAGGCCGCCATTGAATCCCAGAATGTCGCCTACTTGTGTGGCGGTTCACCACCGATGTAATGAAGGGTGGTAAAGGGCGCTGCGAGCTCTGTTGCTGGCAATGTTGTCGCGTGAGTCGCCTTAAATTTGATGGTTGTAACTTTCGCTGGCACCATGACTGCCGCAGCGGAGCTGTTTGGCAGGACAGATCCATCAGTGTATATAGATATGCATAAAGTCATGGTAGTTCTCTTACAAAATTAGAAGCGTGAGCTGTTTAAGACCTGGTGATGATAGATCAGCTTTTTTCGATATGCAAGGTATTGTCAGGTTGATTTTTGGCTGGGCGAGGCACAATGGAGGAACCGAAGGACTCGCAGCAGAACTAAAACAAGATCGCTATGATTCAGCATGTGCGGTTATCGTTTGGCTGAAAGAGGTGCGTCGTCTCTCCGCCGGTAGTGAGGCTATAGATGGTGGCGAGGAGTCGTGGCAAGATGACTTATATGGGTTCTCAGCGCTTCAATTTCAATGCGGGTCTTCACAAGGTGGTCTCTAGCAATTGCTATAGTCGCCACTGTTGATGCACTCTGAGGCACGCCTAGACATATGCGGAGCGCTTGAGCCACAAGAATTTGTATTGTGCGTAGGTTCTTTTAGCCTGTGTTGGTTATTGCGGGCAACCTGTACCGCAGAGAGCCGAGAAAAAGCACCCTGTATATTTGTAGCATAGCACTTCTCGACATTCCCCAAGTCTTGCCAGTGGCAGATGCCTTTCAACCGTCTTTTCACATGTGATAACTGTGCGCTCCATGGCTAGTCCCTGTCCATCATGACACCTCCAACTTGTAAGATCGAACGTATGGTACATTTGACCATTTATTATTACGCTTTAATTTGTCATGGGTTTGCGCGTAAATGTCAATGTGTGCCTTTCTGGGAGGAAATTTCAATGGCCTCGATTACGGAGGTAAATAGCAGTTCGGGTGGCAGCTCTCTGAATTCTCGCTCGCAACTGTAGGCGTGTTACTGCAGACGACTATATGCAGTTATCATTCGCATACATAGAGAGCCTGAAGATGCTAGGCACATGCTCAAGGAGAACAATTAAGGTTGGAATAAATAACACAGGTTCAAGTACACCGCCATGGGGGACGCCGCAGTAGCTATAATGTAGAGAAGTACAGCCTTCCTAGGTCCTTACAAAAAAGGATCGTATGCAGAGATAGCTGCGTATCCTCTGAAACATCCTACCACCCACTCCTACCTTTTCGAGAGCAGAGAGGATGGCTTCATGCGTAAGCTTGTCATACGCCCCTTTAACGTCGAGGAACAAAGAAGCGCAGAGACGTTTGCGGCATTTCTCATGGTGATCGTTCGAGACCAGGTCGACGATGGTATTGACCGTTGATCGACCACGTTGAAACCCCACAATGGCATCCGGGTAGGTGTGCGGTACTCCAAGAACCACTCCAGACGTCATACGACCATCATCTACATTACTTTGCCCACACAGCTTGCCAAAGAGATCGGGCGATATGATGAGAATTCCAACGGCGACTTGCCAGGTTTTAGCAGGGGAACAAGGCTACTTGTCTTCCAGCTTATTGGTAGCGTACTATCTCTCCAAGATTCATTGTAGATCTCAAGGAGCACAACGTTTTCGCTCACACAGGTGACGCAGAGTTCGATAGAAAATTCCACCAGGTCCGGGCGCTGATATACGGCCACGCAAAACTAATGTTTCTTAAGTTTCTGGATTCATAATAGTAGATCCATGCGGTGATCATATGGTGGCGGTGGAATGTTGGGAGCAGTGACTTGGTCGGATAATCTGGCGCAGAATTCCTCTGCTACGTCAATCCCCGGTCTCTTTTCAGAGAGGGCTAGAGCCTTGAATGGGTACCATTGTACGGCAGGTATCCGGAGACCTCGCACCGTTCTCCATAGTTGCGATAAAGGTTTGCATTGATCTAGCGATTCACAGAAGGTAGTACAATGTTGCGATTCGAGCTTGTCTAACCAGCCCTGGATCTTCTTTTGCATGCGTCTGTCGGCTCGTAAATCGTCCATTTGCTTCGTGCGTCGCTACCTTCGTACAGCACTTCGTCGGATTGCTCGAAGTCGTTCTAGTTCCACACCAAATTCCATCACTTTCGAAGAGAATGTGAGAGTGCGCATAGTGTCTTGCACATCACTCTTGATTGCCTCGTCCAAGTGGAAAGATGGATTGGCGTCTCAGTGTTATTCGACGAGCAGACTGACATTTAATCCACTCCAGTCTTTGGATCATATCCCGTATTTTGGAAGGGGACAATATTCTGAACTTGACGTACGTGAGGATATGTCGCTTCAGTGCGTCTCGCTGTCCGCAAACAACCAAGTACGTCTGAAAAGGCTTTGTGAGATACAAAAGCTCAGTCAAGACAGCTGTGGAGCCATGTAGGAACGTAGGACTTGTATCATTCAACAGCCAAAGTTCATTATTGGAGGCGAAAGATACAAGAGCTCAGCCTCTCGCGTTGATCTTCAAAGTTCCCCAAAGTGTGCGATGGTCGTTGAAGTCTCCCATAATGACCCACGGACCGGGAATTTAAGACAGGATGTCTCCTAGCCTTTAGGATGTTTCACATGGCGCGATTGGGGCGAAAAGAATCGCTCTGCCGCGCACGTCGCAGAGCAATTTTTGCTGACAACTTTCACATGCGACTGCGACAGCGCGATTTCCGTCGCAGCGACGCCCAAGGTTTCCATCTGCTCACGAAATAACCCTGCCTGCATCGTTAAATCAAAACAACATGGAAATTTCTCAAATATTAGAATTTTCTTATTATTATTTCGAAATAGAATAAGCACGGCCATTTTTCAATGTTAAAAGCGTTGAGAATTTACATTCGCTTATTAGTCTGCAGCTGCGGCTAGTGAAACGCTGTACACACCGCGAGTGTGAGCGTGCGGCTAGTGCGGCGTCTGTGGAGTGGTTTCGTTTTCTGCACTCTGGTTTTGTTGTTGCGGTACTATGGAAGCCACAGCTCTTCTCTTGGAGGAGTATTTGCTTCTTCAAAAAAATAAGCTACTATCGAGTGCGCAAGCACCTGGCAAAACTTGTAGCGGTGAAGTTGACGACGGTGACGACCGAGTGGATACATGCCGAATGTTAAATTCGTCTGCTCCCGCCCTGGATACGGTGAAGCTTCTTCTTTTAAACGACCTGTGTGAGCTGGAGAAAAAGAAATTGTTCATGAAGCTCCTAAGGCACCGGCGCTGGTGGGTATGCCCTATTTGGGAGAACCGGAAGCAGGAATCGGAATTCTACACAACGGTGAGTTCGAACTTGTACAGGAAGTTTTTGCTCCGGGGCTCCCGTAGATAAACATGCAAAAGGATAAATCGTTTGTGTTGTGCAGCTGCCCTTGCTGATGTCGGGAGACAAGGAATACTTCAAAAAGTATTACAGAATGTCACCGGAGACCTTCGAAGCCCTGCACTCACTTGTCGAAATAGCGAGCCGTGCACGGCTCGCTATTGCACTCAGGTAAGCATGCCATACCTAAGCAGCATTAGTCTCAGTCAGTGCCTCGCACCACTTGCGAGGTAGTTATGTCGCCTTACTATTTTTTTAACCGTTTTGAAGCTGTAACTGGTACTATAATGATGTTCAGGAAAGAACACTGGAAGCTGATTCTGGTATATATGTCTAAATATTGTTTCATTTCGGGAAGACGAGTTGAAAAGCTGCATAAAATAAAATTTTACGCTTATATATCTCTTGCAGTGTTGCATTTATAGGCAAATGAAATGCTATGCCATTTCTGCATACAGTTAACTTTACATACACCATTCTTGTATTGTCAAAATAGAACAACAATGCAGAACACGAGATGTTGCTCAAACCTTGCATTTTTGTGTTCTTGTATTTATTTACCCGCACGTGCGCACTCAACAAGTCTTGCCTAGAACTTCGGCGGTGCTTATAAAAAGCCAAATGGATCCTTGTCTGGCCGGAATGGAGACTGGAGACGGCATCACCTCGACGGAGGCAGCCTTTGCCCTCGGTGATTGCGAAGGGCAGGGCGCAGCTCATGTGCTCTTGTATTTACTTTGACTGCACGTGCGCACTCAAGAAGCCTTGCCTAGAGCGTCGGCGATGCCTAGAAATGCGAAATGGATGCTTGCTTGGCTGGATGGAGATTGGAGACGCCATCACCTCGACGGAGGCAACCTTTGCCTTCGGGGATTGGGAAGGTCAGGGCGTCGCTCCTGTTGTGTTTGCAACTTAGAGCTGGGGTGGGAGTTTCGACGACGAGAGGGGACGGATCGTGCATCTGTGTGTGAGAGAGAGGGACAGGCCCTTCGAATCTGATACGCATTGGAAATATCAAATTGGTAACGTATGTTCTAAATTGGCGTACGGTTGTCATGTATTGTTAAAAGCCTGTCAATGTTTTCACCCACAAGTTTAAGGATGCTTTACTTTTGTATCATACAGTCACGTACAAAACCGATGTAGAACCTGTCGTCAATCTTCAAAAACGGGCGCTACGAATGGTTACCTTTTCTAAAGATGCTTATCCCAGTAAACCTCTGTTTCAATTGCTTTGTGTTCTGCCGTTCAGTTAGGCGTATAAAGTAAAAGTTGTTCATCTAGTTAATGCAATAATACGTTATAATGATCCACTACCTATCACAATATTTAATTTTCCGGCACGAAACACGAGCGCAGCTAGTAACAACTGTATTAGCTTACCACCATGTCACAATTTATATGAACGGAGACTCGTGTAGTTGAACGGTGCTCTAATATGTCATGCCCTCCCACTCCGTGTAAAGACCAGCCAAAATATTGTGCAATGCTTAAAAAACTTCTTTCATGAATGCTTACAGGGTTTTTCTATTTGTATCCTCTGATGTCATGACAGTTTTTTGTTTATTCTATATTTTCCATGTAAAAATGCTTTCATAACATGTGTTTAAGTTGTCTCGTACAATAAGTACGCTGTTCTTCTTATGTCTATTTTTTATTAGACTGGGCGCCAAGGCTATGGGTCCAAACGGTATTGTGTTCATAATGCAAAAAAGAGGTGAGGCGTGCAGACAGGACACAAGAGTATTGTGTATAGAGTAGAGTATGAGTATAGAGTATGTGTGTGTATGCAATGAATTAATTAAATAAAAAATAAAAAAGACCAGGCAGAGCAGACGTTGTGTCGTATCACGCTGCGATGTTTTCCTTTGTTCTCCTGTAGTGTTACACAGAATATAAGCTTCCTTTAATTTTTCCCTTTATACCGAGTTCTGTGTTATCACCTTGTTAACTGTGTGTTAACAATTCTGTGTTAACACCTTGTTCTTCAAGTACCTCGCATCTGGCATGTACATGCAAGATGTTGCTATTAGCTTCAGGGTTGGCATCTCAGCGGTGGCGACCACTGTGCATCACGTATGCAGGCTGCTGTGGAGAACACTGCAACCTTTATACCTAAAGGTACGCATTTAGCCACTACACATGGAGGCTGTTTATTACCGGCACTTACAGTGTGGTTGCAACCTCTACCTCCTTCAGCTTGTTTTCTGAGTACCTGTGTGCATGAACTAGATTGCTTCGGGTATGCTTCTATCGAACAAATACTTTTTCACACGCTAAGGGCGACTTTTTTTTCTTTACTAAGGGGCCGACAACTGAAGCCTGGCAAGAGGTAGCCGAAGAATTCGAGGAAAAATGGAATTTCCCTCACTGTGTTGGTGCTGTCGACGGCAAGCATGTTCAGATACAAGCTCCTCCTAATTCAGGCAGCTTGTATTATAACTACAAGGTAATTAACGCAGTAGGTCATGTTTTCATAACATGCGCTTATAGCCTTATTTTATTACAGGGCACATACTCCATCGTCCTCATGGCCGCTGTTGACAGCAATCTGAAATTCATATGCGTTGATGTTGGGGCGTATGGACGTCAAAGCGATGGTGGCTCATTGTCTGCCTCTCACTTTGGAAAATCACTGGAAGAGGGCTTGCTCGGCCTTCCACCTCCGAAGCAGCTGCCTGGCACAAACATCGCTGCTCCTCACGTTTTTGTCGGAGATGAAGCGTTTCAACTTCGTCCGGATTTTCTGCGGCCATATTCTGGGAGATGCCAGGATGAAAACAAGCACATCTTTAATTACCGCCTAAGCAGAGCCAGGTAACCAAAAGCAAAAAAATTTACCCTTGCTTATGTTGAATATTTCTTTTACTTAAATTTGCAAAAGGTGTGCTGAAAATGCTTTCGGAGGGATGGTCTCCCGATTCAGGATTTTTCGGCGTGCCATCAATCTGCGGCCGCAAAATGCAGACTACGTTGTCATGGCATGTTGTGTCCTACACAACTTCTTGCGTGATGACGTGATCTACATGACGGCGAACTATGTCGACACTGAAGATGCATATGGCAACATAACCAGTGGCCAGTGGCGCACCACCCACGACATTGGCACCTCAGCCATGTTCACTCTACGACCTCCAACTGGGCACAATTATACAAGGACAGCAGCGGAAACAAGAGACCTTTTCTGCATACTTTGAGAGTAGGGAGGGTTCTGTGCCTTGACAACGGGCATCTGCTGGTCTGCGGCCGTGAGAGACAAAAGTACCCACCAGGACTTTGCTGGGTGTGCTCTTTGCTAGCCGATTCTTGTTTGATGTACGACACAGTGACACTTCTCAGAAGTAAGTAATGTAAATAAGAACACGCTTTTATGTGGTTGGCTATTGAAATGCGAGCACGAAAGGTGAATTTGGTACTTGGTGTACTGCTCCTGTTGGAAGGAATAGTGTCTCATATTATGTCCCACTTTGCTGTCAAATTAAATGTTTAACAGTGCACATCAGTTGTGTTTTATTCGACATCCGTGTTGAACTTTTTCGTTCACTAATTTTTTTATTACATAGTACATCTTTACATGTTACGACCTGACCACTGGATTTGCTACTTACTGCACCACTCCCTACCCCCCCCCACCCCCCATAGCTTCCCTTTGTGATATGCTCAGCTAACAGGCAAAACGAAAACCATTTCTTCGTTTTTTATAAGGTTCAATTGGTTTGCTTTGTTGTAATGTCACTGAACTGCGAACTGACAAAGGGTATTTTTCATTTTTTATTGCTTCAGTGTGGTTATAAGTTTTGACGGATGTGAAATACAAAAGGAGGTCCCATAGTCAAAGGCTGTATTGGGACCTCTGGTCAAGGTTAGGTGGTGAGAGGAATTGCTATATTGCAGCAAATTAAAGCACTATCATGACATTAAAATACAGGTCAAAAAGCATAACAAATACAAGAGAACAACTTGAGCGGAAGTAAACAAAAAAGAAGAAAAAAAACAAGTCAAGGAAAAGAGTGCGAGTGTGTACGAATATATTAAAAACTTAAACTACAGACAAATGATAAGCATAACAAAAAACATGTATGCATTCCAATACAGAGCCACATCAATTACAAAAAAAATATGAGCAATATACATGAAACAGCTAGGGTGCCAATCTAGAAAAAAGGTGTCAGAACAATGTTGTACACAGTGAGAAAGAATTAAAAAGAGACTAAACAGTTACTGAACGATTTCATAGTTTCTATGTTGTACTAAACTTTTATTGCACTCTTGCCTTTTATGCATTTCAGATGAGTGTAACTGTACTAATCGTAATTTTTAACAAGTGGATTTGGATAATTTCCCGTGCTGTAGCATGCAACAATATTTTGAAGTTCTAACAGCAGGTGCTGCTGCATGTGCTTAGGAGTTTCTTTCATTGACGGAACAAGGGACAACACAAAATGGGTAACGTCGTCCATTGCCTGGCTTGCTGCGAGGGCATCCCTTATGGCTTCAATTCTCAAATCTATTTCCTCGATTTCTTTCATTGCTTTCTGTCTCTTTCGTGCCCGTCTCTCTGTCCCCTCAGGCAAAGCCACGGATGACTCTTTGCTTGTGCATGAGGTTGCTTTAGGGGAGCAGCTAGGCGACGGAAACATTTCTTCAAAAATCTCCTCATTTTCACAATGATCTTCAAGGATAACAGGTCTTTCCTCTGCTGCGGTGCTGTCATACGGACAATTCTGTTCATCTGGGGAAATACTGCTGCGGCTCCTGTCTAATATGCGCGCAGCTTAATAATGTGCACTCGTACCTACATACATGCAGTTGCTCTTACCGGCGCGGTTCAAACAAATCCGACATGAAGCGCAGCCTTTCCATGTATGGCCAGTTGTTGGATTTTGATTTCTTTGTAGCAGCTGAGCCACTCCTTTACTCATCTTTAACATCTTTCAGTTTTCGACGAAATGTGTCCTTTAGGTTTTTCCATCTGCTCTGTATTTCATCCATGGTCACTGAAAAAATTGAAGCAATATAACAAAATGTAAAAGAAGCAGTTACGTGTAGAAATTTTATCTAGTGTATCACCTAATAAGCAGCGCAATCTCTAAATACGATGCCATCAGCTGATTCGTGATCGCATTTCAGTGTTCCTGGAACGGCGTCGTGTCCTTCAGTGAGTGGTCCGAAAATTAACTGGGAAATTTTAAAAGAAACCGCGACACATCGACACCTTGCATTCTGCGTTTCTTCCCACATAACTGAAATAGTGTAATTGTCTAAACTTGGTATGCTGAGCAGAGGGAAATCTCATATTGGTTTGTTTTCTTCGTTGCTTCTTGCACGATTCCTTGCCGTGGGTATGTGCCAAAGTATGGAAATCATAATCATCAGCGAGCGAAGATCATCTAGAAGAGCTAGTCGGCGCTGGGCATATAAATAGCGGACAAATATTATATAATATACAGCCTGCGTGAATTTGTTAGAATATCTTCAGGCATTTTACAAAATCCTACAAATTAGTGGTATATTTCAGAGAGGTTCATCACATGTAAATGTTTTCCCCTTTATATGTATCATTAAGTGCAGCTTATAGAATTATGATAAAGTTTTTCAATGCCGAGTTGTAAAATTATAGTTTAGTTTTCCAAAATTTTGCTAAAAAATTCAAGAAAACTGACGGCCTAATTTACCACAGTACCACACTTACCACAGTCACTACATTTGAACTCTTCCTTTAAATGCAACAGACCTAATCAAATTCGGTGCAATGGTTGCTGAGAAAACCGATTTCTACGTTTTCGTGTATTGGATAAGTGCCGATTTATTTACATAGGAACAAATAAGGAGGCCGAACACATACCGTTGGGGTCGATGGTCCTCATTGCCTCCAGCACTTTATCCCACAACGGAGACCTGTTCGAGGTCTTCTTGTAGTCGTTAAGCGCGGCGTTCCACAAAAGCGGACACATGGCCACTTCATCATTTAACACATCATTGAAGCTGGCGCGCGACATTGCTCAGCTGAGCTTCCAACTTGCGGTAAAACAGGAAAGCGCCTATTTCGACGGCGCTTGCTCTTATGTCACGCGTTGCCCTTCCCACATCGCGCCGATTGCTGCAACTGAGCGACGGCGCGACCAACTTGTTGGAATTTCGTCGCGGAGAGCCCACGACGTCGCGGCGGTCGCTGAGCGACGGAAATCGCTGTGTTGCTGTCTGAAAATCGCGCCATGTGCAACAGCCTTTTCGTCACCAAATCGACTTGATTGAGGTAGGCAGTCAGCCAGAACAGTAAAGGTAAAGTATTCTTCTTTACTGTTAGGCATATATATTGCCCAACAGTAAATGTATGTATATATATATATATATATATATATATATATATATATATATATATATATATATATATATATATATATATATATACACCTACATACATACCTACATACATACTACATACTTACATACATACACACACATACATACATCAGCCTGTGCCACCTAATGACGATAACGGGCTAATGAATGTAAGCGAAGTCATGGCGAACACCAAAACCTTACTCTTTTCACCAACAGTTGATGACATAAACGATTCATATCCTGATCATGTTCGATAAGTTCGGGCATTTTTTTTTATTTCTTCTTTTTGCAGAGGATATCCAGGCTTCATGAAAGCAAGAAATACATTTTAAACAATTGTAAGTACACCCAAAGAGAGAAGAATGATATGTTTCTGATGAAGTAATGTTGAAGAGCGTACACATGTTGCAACTTATTGCGGCAAACCTCAATGTTAAATATTGCGTAATTTTTCATTTATCATAGATGTGAATTATTTTTCTTATTGTTCTGTACTCTCTAGCTGAATAGTTTATGCAGACGATACTACTACTAAGGCTACAGCCAATAACGGGGCACACTAATCGCGAAAGTTAACGATATTATGCTGAGTGTTACGGTTTGGTAGTGCCAGATGAGTAGACTCATTATAAATGTTAATAACT
The DNA here is from genome assembly GCF_050947875.1 of Dermacentor variabilis. NCBI lineage: Eukaryota > Metazoa > Arthropoda > Arachnida > Ixodida > Ixodidae > Dermacentor > Dermacentor variabilis. The sequence goes on along the minus strand of NC_134569.1, from coordinate 115,980,375 downwards.
TTAATTTGTTATGTTTTCATCTGCTCAACGAATGATTCCTTGATTCCTCTGAATGTATAGTTAACACTCTCATCTATGCTATTGACACTGCTATTTTCCTCGGAGTTCAGCTTTACGAACACATGAAATTAAATAACTCTATAGTCTCGCTTTCACGCAGAGTGGCATTAGTTATTATAATTTTGATAATCGTTCGTCCTCTTTCCAGCTTTCAAACCCCATAAATTGGCTCTCAATTAGGCCTCACTTCATAATCATATAACCTCTTCCATCGCTATTGTGGGGCAACACTTAGGTTACTAACTTATCCTCACTTCAGCACATTCATAATCAAGCAGTGCGTATATTAATAACTTTAGCGGTTTTATGTACAACACTTGTTCGCTACTTTTTAAGCATAACATTCTATCTGTGAAAATAAGAACGTGTGTTTTTCTGGTATTTTTTTGTTTAGATACGTGTAAACAAAATTCCATATCTTCAGCTACTTCCTAGCCAGTTTCCTTTACTAAATCAAATAACTACGTATACCTAAGCACAGAATTAGATACCGCAAATTCACTGCTAGTTTTACATCTTTTTCAATCTGGAATTCATTGTCTGCAGGTATAAAAGAAGGTCCCGTTCATTCATTTAAGAGGAATTTGCGTTTATATTTGTCGAGCAGATAATTACCTTTTCTAATTGTATTTGTTTCCAATGCTGTGTTTACTATTTTGTAGACTAGAGACTAGATAGTAGACAATTCCGTTTGTTTGCAATGCTGTACTGTATTCACTGAAAGTTGTTCTACATTGTACTATGTTAGATGTTCTGAATAACCTGATGCTGTTCACTGTACAGTTATTTTTGTCTGATGTACACATTAAGAGCAGGTCTCGCATCAGTCTTTTCACTGAGACCTGCTTTTGTATTTATGCCTTCTTTGAAACGTATACTTCAGATTGACACCAGAAAATTGTACAACTGAAATGAAGAAAGGAAGAAAAGTACAAGGAAATGGACTAGTCTCCTCGTGCCTAAAGCTCCTCGGTAAAGAAACTATTCCAGTTCATGCCTGGATGACGATTCCATTTAAGTAAAATCTCAGGTTGGAGGGACGTGAGGGTAGTCGCGAACCCGAAGTTCGAAGGCTTGCGCCTCAACACGACCCCCGAGTTTATGCGTAGCCCAAGAGTGCGCGCGAAGGAGGCATTCAGGAACGAGAATGCGCTCTGCTGTAAGTGGCCACCGAGAATGCGGCTTGTTTCTTTGCCATTTAATTACCGTTGAAAGATCGAACGGCCTTCGAGAAAGCGCCTCGTTTTGGAAGAACACTACCTGTTTTGGCAAAAATTACGGACAACAAAATGACTAAATTTGGACTTGTCACCGCGACAGACAGGTTTGGCCAGGCGAGGCAGTTTCTATTACGTTTATTTCACGGTCTGCTATTGTTCGTCATAAACCTATCGCCTATGGTTAGTAAGTAATGTTATATAACGCGAATAGAATAGCAGAAACATGCTTTTAGAGAACGCAACGAGGTGCTTGTGTTCATTGTGGATAGAACGAAAAGAAATTCCCGCCACCACGGGCTCACTCTCGCTCTTTGCTTTTTCAGTGGAAGGAAAATTTTGCAGTTTTAGGATGACAGGATTTCAGGATGAATCTTTAGTAGCCCGCTGACTAATAATGCTCGCACTAATTTTTTTTCAGTTCATTGAAGTACACAAGGTGATCACGACACTGCTGGATGATAGTTGCTCCGTCTGGGCAAATATGTCTGAGATCTAGCTGGTTAAGTGAGGGCATAAAAAGTGACTTTGGTAACATGAAGGATTTTCACCTTCATTACTGCGTGGCTTCATGCCAGCAAAAGCAGTCTCGCCACAAGATCGATGCCCGTTCTCATGGTTTTCATGTCGGAAAGTAAGAACACAAAGTTTTTACAATCAACCTCAAGATAAGCCATGCGTCTGCTAAGATCAGGCACGGCCGCTGGATAAAAAAAAAGAGGTGCTTTCTTTTTTTATCCAGTGGTCGTGGATCAGCAATATCCCTATTCGTTGTCATTATATTAAATGAGCTTCCAGGTCCCGAACCGGATTGAACAATAGCAGCTAACCAGCGGACATTGTCTTCAGCTAGCACGGCGTCGGAGTCGGAGTCCTAGTTTCTTTCAATATCATCGTCGTCGTCATCATCATCATCATCATCAGCAGCAGCAGCAGCAGCCTGGTTACGCCCACTGCAGGGCAAAGGCCTCTCCCATATTTTTCCAACTACTCCGCGGCAAATCAACCGGCATTAAAACAACACGTGAATCACTTAGGAACGCTCAAGCGCAACAAAAAGACAGTAGCGTGGGCTCTCAAGCTGCGCCATAAAGTGCTATGTGTTCTTTTGTAGATGGTACTCATCTTCAGTTATTCTTCATAGTATTTGATTTATTTGTAATACATTAAGCTGAGCACCTACTGCTGTTACAAGTCTAGGTGCGGTACGGTATTATTGAGGCAAATTTTCTTTTTTATAGCCCCAAATATTTTATCAAATATCTTATCCTACCAGGTATAGCTAACCTATACTTAGTGGACTTGAGAACTGAAAAGAAAAGAAAAGAAACCCGGAAGAAATTGTTTCATACGCTGCCCCTCTTTCTTCGAGCAAGAATATAAGTTTTGTAAGAGAATACGACGATTAGAATATGCTTCCTTGTTTTCGGCATGTAGCGTTATTTTGCCATGCATGTATCGTGCAATAGAAATTGTAACTGAACACGCTGCAGTGCTTCAATATTCCATCAAACACATATCTAATATGCACAAGTGTAAACAGTTAGAATTTATAGAAGCATGTTACCGGTTTGATGGCTTCCATGGTGCCCTATTAAAAGGAAGGAAAGTGAAATAGATGGCTGCACATACGAGTCTGGTCTAATGTAGGAAGTTAGGTGCAATGAAAGAAAACGCAAATATGACGTGAGGGGCGCCCAATCACTTCAAATTGTCTGGCTCGATTTGGTAAATGGGTATCTAGCCATTTTCATAAGGGCTCTTCGCCAACTCGTTAAAATTGGCCATTCGATACATTGCTCCGCTATACTACTGAACAATATCTTAACGACTGATTAGAACGCAGACAATTTTACACAAGAATTCGAGGTTGTAACTGCCAACTTTCGATTATTTTATAACTCTACAGCTAGTCTCCAATCTGAGCTGCCCTTTGAGCTATAACAAAAAAATTCTAGAGACAACTAGCCATGGTAATATTTCGCGCACGTTCGTACCAAGCTCAATAGACGTGAGTTTCTCTACGGCATATCATGGCGACAAGCGACCGCTCCAGAAGAAATGTTTAAAACTGTCCTCCATACTTTGCAGTACGTTCATTGGACAATATTCAATGTTTCGTCATTATCCTGGCGACTATACAGAACTCGGGTCCCTGGTGGGGCGAGAGACACGTTTTTGGAATTTCGGAACATGAAGGTGACCGTTGTGAAAGAAACCATTCCGGCGAAAGTACCCCTTCAGGCGTAAGCCCCAACCATTATAAACGCCGGAAGGGAACCAGCACATGCCTGAGGCTTCACGTGGTGTTGAAGGTTTGTTACTTCAGGACGCCAAAGAAGGGAAGTGCCTTAGTTGTTTTCAGACAGTGTCGCGGAAGCTTTGTAGACTAGCTGCGAGGCTTAACAGTTTTAAACCACTCCTGCCTGTCTCTCCAAATATACGAGTGGGGAATTCGTTTAAGCTTTGGGGAACGCAGTATTTGCTGTTTCGAGCCGGCAATTTTGGTGAAGCATTGTTCACACGGCACTCATCGCTCGAGGTTCTATGAACTCGCCGCACGTACGTTGCGATGCTAATACAATTAATAGAGAGCGTTGCTTCTACGAAAGTTCGTGTTCTGAAAGACTGTGAACACGCCAGCAAGAAATGTAGAGGCAACAGTACTTTCCTAGTTCGCCAAAGTGGTCTTTTATTTATTCTTCTGATCATGGATTTTTATTATTGCCATTATTCAGCGTTCCCACCCTTCCAGCTAGTGAATCGCTATGACAAAGTCGCTGGGGAATTGGAGGGCAGCTGTGGATTATTTCCTTACGTTAACAGTACCGAGTGCCATTTGTGACGTTTTGATGTGAAGCTGCATGTCTATGCGTATGTAGATGATTACACAGTTAGCCAACCAGCTAGAGTAGTTATTAAGGCGGAAGCCTTTAATGACTCACTGTCAAGGTCATCTGCCGTTATCAGAAACTGTCAGAGCTTTCCGGACTCCTGATTGGCCTCCTCTGTGTCGTGACGTCGCTGTCGCTAGGCGAAGGCGTGCGCCTCCTGATTGGCTCGCGTGCGTGACGTCGCTAGAGAGCTTTAGTTTAGGGGACGCAAGGCGTTGGGGCCCCTAGCGCTTGGGTGCGTTTGCGTACGCAAGCAGAAACACGTTATAGATTAGCGGCCCCAAAGGCAAGCCGAAGTGAGGTCGCATGCGCTCGCAGCGCCATCAACGTTTGATTTTTGCTGTGTAATCATTTTTTTAAAAAATGAAATTAAGCATATGAAGTAAAGCACATAAAACTATTCTGATTAAAAGCAGTTAGTAGAGAGGTTTAGCGTGTCCGGTATTCGGGTAAATGCAGGCTGGGGCGTTGGGGCGGAGCCATGAATGGGAGCGACCTGCATGGTGCAGCCACCTGGTGGCGCAAAGCTCAAACAGACCAAAACAGGTAATATTGCAGTAAAAAAGTGCATTTTACTTTGCTGTGGGTATAAATTTTTGGCAGCTACACAATTGTGCCAGTGCCGACAATTTATACCAGCAGCGAAGTAGAATATACTTGGTTACAGTAATATTAGCTGCTTTTTTTCCGCTTGAGCTTTGCGCCGCCAGGTGGATGCACCATGCAGGCCGCTCCCGTTCATGGCTCCGCCCCAACGCCCCAGCCTGCGTTTATCCGAGTACCAGACACGCTAAACCTCTCAAATATATATATATATATATATATATATATATATATATATATATATATATATATATATATATATATATATATACATGTAACGACGTCCATCGACACTTGACGAAAGATTTATTAGATTATCTACCCGCTAGCTACTCGCAAGGTCTCCTACTCCGCGAGAGTCACGTGGGTAACGTGACCACTTAGGGGCAGCGATGTTTTCGGCCGGCCAAACAACCCAAGAACGCAAGTAGACGTAGCGGTCTACGCATGCGCAGTACCGCCGCCCCTAGTTCTTGCGTACGCAAGCGCCTTGCGTCCCCTAAACTAAAACTCTCTACTGTCGTCAAGTGCGGGTGTCGGGGTGGTTTGGCGCCGCGCGGGATGACTCATCACATCGGCACGCCTGGCGGCCGTGCGTTCGACAGTGCGACCTGACGTCACTGTCGTGAGGCGCTTGAGGTGGCCTCCCGATTGGGTGCTGTGTGGTTTGACGTCACTGTCGCGAGGCGCGCGTGGCGACCGTCTGCTTGGGCGTGGTGTTGTGGCGCCGGTGGCGGCAGTTTACTTTACGGTATCATGTCACCCCCATCTCACCAAACCCGTGTCTCCCAACACGCGACGTGCGGCAGCCGCTGAACGCAAGCGGTGCTCAAGTTCGGCTAAGCGTATACGTCGCATGCATCAGGGCGGCGAGGCGCGTCCGACACCACCGAGTCCAGGAACGCGATGGGCAAAGGCAAGAAAGTCAATGCGTTTGAAGCGACTCGCGGCATCTCCGGGCACCAAGGCAAATGAAGCTCGGAAGCGCCGTGACCGCCATCTTGTCGCGGCAAGTCGAGCAAGTACAAGTCAATCAAGCGAAGTGGAGGATGAGTATTGCCAACTACACCCTGACACCGGCATGGAAGACGCGTCTCCTCCTGACCCACAAACGGTGCTGCAACAGTTCCGCACTGCAAAGCAGCCATCCTGGATGTGGACCCACTAAATGACACGGAGTTCACCGGCCATGAGTTGCAAGCCGACATCCTCCCAGATGACAGCTTTGAAATGATGGACTCAGAAGACATCGAAACGATAGACATAGGCGTAAACAATGTTGCAGGCATTTAATAAACGAACAAATATTCACATAACAGTGTACGAGTTATGTGCCTCCGTGGTGCTTCCGGCGCAACAAATCGCCATCGGCAATGGTGTCAGGCTTCCGCCGTTTCACACTTTAGTCGCAACAAAGTGTCTCCCGTTTCTTTTTTTTTATCTTTAGTAAACTCCACCAGCTATGAGAGAGCGCAACGCCAATGCTATCGACGACATGTGCTTGCCTTTGATTCTGTTTCAATATTACTATAGACGGTTACAGGAGCAAATAATCGAAATGCATATACTAAACCCACATTGAAGTTATACATACACGAAGGGATGGGCTAATACGCCTTGTTTTCGAACGAGTATTATCCCACTGAAATTGACGGAAACTGATGTATAAGCTTCAAAATGCGCTTAAGTTCCAATGGAAACTACGTCGCAGTAATCAACTGTCCCATACAGTACCAAGAAAGTTTCTGTTATTGTAGATATTATTCATATTAGGTATGTTGTAAGTTATTCTTCAGGTTGGAGTATTTTTATTTTGTTCTTATTAACAGCAACTTATTTGCAGGTGAACACAGACATGGGAAAGAGCAGCACAGGTTATACCAGTCACACGCAGACTGGCAACCTAAGATAATTCCTGTTAAGAAGGGTCTGGCGGTCAAGAAACTGTTTACCCGTAGATTTTATAATCGCGTCTACACATAAAAACTCTGTGCTAGCAAAGATATACCTGATCAACAGCATTTTATTATGATGCAGGACTCAAGCTAAGTGTTTTACAAGGGCGCGAAAAGACGCAAATATTCCGCGAGTAAAGAAAAAGAAATACATAACGACTTGGAAATCCGCCACGAAGTCTCCTCTGCATTTGTTCCTGTACCTCTTTACAATTTCTTTCTTCTTTTTTTCTTTGGACGGGAGTACATCCCTATTCAGCACCATTATTCCAGGCTAAACTGGCTGAAAATTTAAGTGGCTCTACAGGATGGATGGATGGATGCAAAACTTTAATGAAGGAACACGCTCCTCTATTATTGTTTTCACTTGATGAACACACACAAGGAAACGAAACCTGGGAGCATTGTTTATTGTGAATGTATTGCGAGTAAGTTTTAGCTGGAGCAACACTCACCTCGGGCACACACCACACACACTTCCTCAACAACGCGTCTCAACTATTCGTACTCAGTAACTCAGTTCTGTGAATAATTTACTCGATTGAAGCGCCCTTGCGCAAGAACTAGTGCAGTCGCGCTGGCGAACAACACTCCTTGTCGGATATAGCAGGCATTCGAGGTGCAGCAGTGCACTGGCTCCACAGACGTGCGCGAGATATTGACTGCAACCGTGTGTAACACTTTAAAAGAATGTTGGACAACCTAAGGCAGACGTGCCGAGGTTTCTGGCCAAAAAAAAAAAAAGAAAACTGGAAAATGCTTGGAAACACGCTCGAAGATTATAGGTTGTCCACAGCGGAATGTGATAGATGGCACAAACAGTGCTCTTAAGATGAGGAGAACACCCATTTATCCTCGCAGCTGTCGCTGTAGAAGAGCTTGCGTAAGAAATGCTAAGTAATTTCCCGAAAGCATAAAGCACTGCTTCCTTAACCACAAAATTCAAATAAACACAGAAATATCATATGGGAAAGCAGGGCCTTTTCAGACAGTTTTATAGCAGCAAACAGCTCAATTTAGCGAAAAGGGCATGAGACTTCGACGCAATAGCAAAGAGCGAAATATGCTCCAAAATGGTTACCGAGGCAAAGAGTGTTAATAAATTGCTCCGTGGATAGTATCCAAAAAGAAAACGAAAATAGTGACGTCATATATGCGAAACACGATTATTCTTCACATGCGGAGGTAGGTTACAGGAGTTCATTCCCTAAATAAGGGCAACTACAGTTTGGTCATATCTCTCAGTATTTTCGCAACGAACCGCAGTATGGTATCTATAATAGAAAAAAAGAAAGTTGCAGAACTCACTGTACTTTTGCAAAGTGAGCTTCTAGGAAGAAACGAAAGAATAATTGTCTTTAACTGGTATGTCATCCTGTGCAATTTATCAGCGTTTTTTTTCCCTACGAAGGATTTCACCAGAAGTACAAGTACTCGATTTTCTTAACGTATTCAAACCTAAGTGCACAGTCAGATGGATAAAGTGATGTTTGAACAAAATGGGCGTTGATCTTCAGTATCGTCGTATTCATTCAAGGAAAAGGGCCAGAAGACACTTATGGAGAGACGAGATCAAACTTTAGGTAAACAGATGCCTGTCCACCCGGTGTAACGTTTAGCTTATAAATTTACTTATTATTTGCTTATAATGTTTTGCTTATAAATTGGTTGATTCATAGGAAATAGGCAGAAGGTGCCCGCCTGTCTTGAATTCATGTTGGCCATACATATACCGGCGCCGCGTCATATTTCTGCGGTTCTTTCATAGTGACACCTGCCTCATTATATAAGTTCTAGCTATGCATATATGAATTCACTTTTTTGTTGATCATAAAGTCAGTAGCGCAGTCACTGGAAAACAAATTGGAGCCACCTGCTTGGATAATAATGCAGGGATATTGCATTGAAGAATAGTGCTCATGATTAATAGATTTCCAGAACCGTCGCCTTCCCTCTTCCCATTATTACTTGCATGTAAACAATGTCGGTAGCTGCGAAACCGTGTTGATCGTTTGCGGTATTTAAACATAAGTGTTCCTGATAACAACATGATTAGTGGTATACCGAAGCCCTCATCTAACTGATCCATACCTCAACTTGATCGAGGCTGCAACTAAGCAAGCTTTTCTCATGACTTCACAAAGACATCCAGACGCTTCCATTTTCTTTGTCGAAGACGTTCACTGTAAGCGAACATAGGGTACTTCCTCATATGAGGGTGCAGCTTTCCTGGAGGACTTCCAGCGCCTTCATATAGTTGCCTGCCGGGTATCCTTCATTATGTGTGAAAGTGCAAAGGAACCTTTGCTGTTGCAATTCAACATTGCTGTGCCCCCAAGGAACGAGAGTAACGTTTACACAAAAGCCTAACCTTTCCGTAGAGAATCGACAGGTATGAGCACGTGGAGGCGGTTGTGGATGTCCCAAAACCACCGAGAATCTGGTGTATACATGTTCTCGATATCACAACCAACGTGTCTCAAATCACAGACATGAAAGCGGCTGGACTTCGCGTTATAGGTCGTCATACATGTTTTCTACGCCGCGATAAATAATACAACAAGCATCATTATTTTATATGGTAATACGCTGGTAATAATTTTGCTAATTTCGCGGTTTGTTGAAAAAAAAAGGTCTCGGTGGCCGCCCGGTGGCTGCCGAGAACAACAGTGAATCGAAGTTGCCCGTTAACATTAGATTTTTACTTCCTAGCAACTTGTCATCCGTCAGATGTGTGACAGCTTGTATGCTTGCTCAGTTTTTTCATTGCCTAATTACCCCAAATGTAGTCCTATTCTCGGTTCATAAAAACTATAATTCAATGCCCTTTGCAGTACTTCTTGGTTATCACGAAGAAGGCTAAACTCCCCCAGACCACCGTCCTCCCTCCCTCCCTCCCTGTAATATCCTGTAAATGAATATAGTACAGCACCTTGAAAGAAAACGCGGTGTATATAAGACACACAGATCTCAACGGCAAATTGGAGAGCAGCTGCTATCTCTTGAGGGCCACGGTCTTTTCCGGTGAAAAATGGCCATTGCATGCATAGGACTTTGGGACGGCTTCGGAAGTGGCGACGTTTCGGAAACAGTTGGGATAAATGGCAGTGAAAACATTTCGCGCCCGGAGTCACTAAGCAACTCCTGCAAATTGTCCTTCCGCGCACCGCCCTGTTTATTCACTTCATTCGACTATATCGTCCCCGACGACACACATCGAACCAATACAAGAAAGAAGCCCTTGTTCTGTGACTCCTAATGAAATTGCTGGTAATTACTTCACCGAAGTGAAGCTGTGCGTACGATGGCTTCGCGGCCGCAGTAATTGCGATCGGGACCTTCGACGCCTTTCCAGGTCGCTTGCAATCGACTCTGCGCCTTGCACGACAGCTGCCGTTCATGAAGCCTTATCAAGGCTGCCGTGAACACCAGCCCTCCACATTTCTGTTCAGTAGACAGAGACTGCCCGATAACTATGTGTCGCATTTCCTATTAAGTTAAGGAGCGACGTCTGCTAATCAATCATTCCCCATTGCGACCCCGGAAGTTGGGCCGTACTGTACGTTTGTGGGGGCTACTGCCTCGAGTTACAAATTCAGACCCCACGTTACGCAACGACAATGGTTGTGGGTACAATGGTTGTGGGTACTATACTAACGCGTAGTGCTTGTAGCCTGTGCTATAGAGGCCCATTAGAAAGAAGCAATTTATGCGAGCACGGTGGCCTACATAGATTAATAAACAGATGACTTTCAAAGCTGCATTTAGAAACAGGAATGGTTACCGCTGCACGCCACTGGCGCACCTCGAACGATAAACGTTGATTTGATAAATCGCGTACCAGAAGTGATCTTTAGGCATTGTTCAGATGTTATGTTCTTTTCCAGCCTCTGCTGCAGCACCTGCGCTGTGAAGCACAATACACATGAGTACTTCTGTGATCTCGGAGTTCGAGTGGCATATTTAGAGTGCGCTAGAAACGGAGGAACAAATGATGATGCTCACAGCGAATCCGGCGGAAAAACATGTCAGCAATAAATTTGTTGATCCACGACTTAACATCATTCACATTCTTTCTTTTTTTTTGCCATGGCAGAATTTCAGCGCCGCTGTACTATATAGCATCACGTTGGCGTTTGAAGTGAGCAATAAAACTTACTTTTACATCCGCATTGTTAAAAAAAGAAATAAAGGAGGCCAGAGCACATTGTTAAACTAAAGGTACTACCACACCATTGCAGACTGTGGAGAAAAAGCGACCTTCTATAGTGCGTGCGTTTTGGCCAGCCCAGAACAATGAATTTCGAGATTTTGTTGTGAGTATTGTGACCATCTTTTCCTGAGTAATGGCTGCGCTCAAATTGCCGCAGCACTGGATCTGTTCAGATTATGCAACCCTCTTTTGGCGTGTTGTGTCCTCAGACAAAAAGATCCGTTGCTTTGTATTGGTTGTGTTCACAGGAAACAAACAAAAACAAAATAAAGTTATTTTCCACTCTGTGAAGAAGGATGACCAGCGAAGCTATGTACGTAGGGCCCTTAATGGTGAACTTCAGCTCCGCCGCGAGTCGGCCCAGCGTTGCACTATCTTCGCGATCGGCCCACATACGGGTTTAAGGCCTGCGTCACTTCCGCCCAACCCGGTATTGCATACCTTCTGGATCAGTCCACGTATGGGGAGTGCTTAACGCCTGCTTCACATCCGCGGGTCGGCCCGGTAATGCACTACCTTCGGGATCGGCCCAGGTATGCGGAGTGTTTAGCGCCTCCTTTACCTCCGCCGCGAGTCGTCCCGGCATTGCACTATCTTCGGGATTTTTTTCTACACGCGGACGCTATAGTCGGTAAAGTAGCTCTTCACAGCTTCGCGGTAAAAAGAAAGCGGGTAGCTTATGCTAGAGAGCATTCAACAATTCCTTTGGAGATTCTAATACACTTCCTTCAGTCAATGTACAACTGGAGATTTTAGATGTCTTCCGCAATGTGCCGTGGACGTAAAGAGGGTGATAAGCTCTTCTCGCTCTTACCGGCACTCAAGTTTTCATCGGATATTCATATTGTCTTTTCTTTAACTTCATTTCTTCGTTTCATTGCATTATTATTTTTTTTTTGCTATCCCCCGTTCCAGCCTCGTCCGGGGGTAGATGTGAATGAGTTTAGGGCGGCGTAGTTTTCTTCCACCACCATGAAAAAAAAAGAACAAAAATTCAGCACAGCGAAAACTTCAAGTGCGCAGATACTTATTGAACTGTTTGCCAAAAGTGTTAACGCTCCTCACACAACCTTTTGCAAGTTTTTCGTGCTCAATTATTTTTCGTGGAGTCTCTTAAGTAAGCTCCTGTTGTACCAATATATTTGTTTAATATACACATGAGCTTTTGAACATAACACTATACTTCACGACAGTTTCGCGCTCGAGCATTGTACTTCTGCGCTTACCAAGAGATCTTTTCACCAACAAAGTCTATCTACCAGCCGAATGGTTAATATCTAAGTTATAAATTTCTCATTTTAATGGTATATAACGTTGAAAAATGGGATTACTTTATTATAAATTCACAGCACTTTCTTGTTCTGGTGGGACACACATGAGTACCGGATCATTGGGGTTGTCTATAGTAGGAAGTAGATGGCGCACGCTTAAGTATAGTTACGTTTGTGAAGAACAAGACAGACATAATGCTAGCTTCAGGCTACTCAGCCTTGCTAATTTCGATTTTTATTTTTCGAGCCCAGCTATACCGTGGTTTTCGAAAATGAGGACATTAGAAAAGTTAAACAAAGGCCTAAAAGGCAGCAAAGAGAAAGAAAGCTTACAACTTGGGAATTCAACCTCGAAATTTCCACATTATGCGTTACGGTGGACTTATTTCAATTCGTTAACTCTCGGAAAAAGTGGACTGACTTCATGCGTGCTTTGAGATGCGCGAGAATACACCTCCCGCTATCGTTAGTTGGCAGGCTCTTTTCTGAGCGAGTATTTACGCTAAGCCCTTCTTTCGACCACTGCGTGTTGTTTACCTTGTGAATCCTGGCCCTAATTGGAGAAAACATGGAGGAGAGAGAATGCTGGCTTCCTATTTAAGCTTGTTGTTTTAAAAGGTAAGCTTTCTTTGCTCAGTTCACGGTTTTGTCTCCGTCGGTCGGTCGGTCGGTCGATATCTTGCCGTCGTCATCATATTTCTGCACCGTCACTGCACATTCTGCATCCGCTGGAAGTGCTGTGTACATTTCAGCTAACCTTTTAAAAGGTGCCGTGCAGAAACATAAATACTACGCGAGGAAAATGTTTACCGGTGTGGTGCAGGCATGAACATCGCTTATAGAATTAAAGTGAAAGGCAATTAACTATACGCGTCACATTTGGTTTTATAGCGCTTAATTAGATTCAACTCTTCTTAGATTCATCTACATTCAAACAACTGCGTTAGATCTGCATAGCTTGCAGGCATCATATGCCGCTGTGCATACAATGATAAGGTTTCAAGAAAGCTTTGCTTAACCTTCATTCCAATATGAGCGCTGGATCTGCCACAGTTCTTTCTTTTTAATTATTTTCGAAGGGGTAGGGCGTTTGCTTTCTACTGTAAGTAATAGGCTGAACAATTAAAATAAAATAATGTTGGATGGTTTGCAGCAAGTCAAATCTCAATCGGAAAGAAATTGAAATTTCGCAAACGGAATATGACATTCTTAAAAAAAACAGCGAATATTAACTAATGCAATATGCTTAGGGCCAAAAGAACGTTTTATGTTCACAAATTAAGAAAATTTAGTCCTTGCAAGCAAGAGTAACAGCCGGTAAAAGGTTTCTCTTGTGAAGTGCGTGTATGTTTGTAGGAAAGAACATCGAAGAGTATTTACGAGGCTAGAACAGTGAGTATAATGTGTGCGAGAACTGCTGTTGGATAGGCGAGCTTGGCGCGGCACTTAATTTTATCGCTTTTATGCTCAGCGGAAAACAACTGTCAACGGCCTAAAAAGGAACACAAAGCTGCTGTTGTAACAGACGCATAAGCAAGCTTGTCGTCTTGCATATGGGCAACTCTACGAAGTCTGTCTCTAGAAAAAGTACTTGTCGTTTATTGCACTAGAGCTTCTCGTTTCCAAAAAAATCTTTGCCTTACGATGACTCAGTTAAGGCATTTCTTGTGTAGGGGTGAAGACCATCCCCAGGCGCTTCATAACGCTGTGATTCCTAACATTACAATAAATATTAATAAGTAGTAAGAATGCTAGTACGGTAGTAAAAAAGTTGCAAAAATGGATAACGTACCTAAGAGAGGCTGGTCTACGTTTTATTAGACGGAACTATTTTTGTCAAAGGAAGATAGATCTACCTACTCCACCAAAGCCCCTATGTTTCGGCAAGAGAACGAGGATCTATAAACAAGTCAACGAAATTCTGCGCGATAGAATCATCTGGCCATCTAAAGGTGCGTAGGTGTCTCCGCTAGTCTAGCTGACGAAGGACGTTGAAACTCTGCATTCCTGCGACGATTATTTCCACCCCGACAAAGTAAAAAAAAGGACGCGTACCCCCTCCCACATATAGACGACGCTCAGAACCGACTCTTCAACGCAAAAAAATGTTTCGTTATTGGATCCCGTGGCTTGATACTAACAAATAGAAGAGGATAAGAGGGACTTAGATAAGACTGCTTTTATTGCGGCAAACAGCCCCTTCGAATTCAAGGTGATGCCATTCGGCCTTTGCTCGGCGCCTGTAACATTCCAGCGCGCGACGGAGACCATGTTTGACGGTCTAAAATGGCTGTTGTGTATCGTCTATTTGGATGACGTCGTCGCTTTCTTTAGGGCTGGGGGGGGGGGGGGGGGGGCGACCTTCAATTAACATTTCAGCTTACTTGGAACTGTACTCTAAGCGATCAAGTCATACGGACTCAACCTGAAGCCGGAACAGGGCCACTTCGTGCAAACGAAGAGCTCCTCTTGGTGGGTGAACTCATTAGCAAGTCGAGTCCATCGTCATAGTCCATCGTCCTGCTGTCATAACGAAATTCCCGCAGCCCGTCGACAAGACAGCAGTGCGCAGGTTCCTTGGCCTCTATGCATTCTGCAGACGTTTTGTTAAGGGCTTTTCTCGCATCGCCAAGCCACTGACTCATCTCATGAAGGCATGCGTCCTGCTCAGTCGCAACCTGTTCTCATAGGAACACAGGTCCCACCGGTGGCCACTGATGTTTTTGTATACATAACCAAGTTTATAAATCTACATTCTTATAGTTTGCACATGTGTGCGCCCCAACTCAGCACGTAACTATGATTCCAGCATATCGATACGGATTATAGCTCATCTAAACATCGCATTAACACAGCCGCTGGACAGCGTAAAAGGTAAATGACGGGCTAGTTCATTTTACTAACTGGTGTTTGAGAGCTGGAAGTACCACCCACCAAGTCATAATTACGTAAGGTAGCAAGCAGCTAGATAACAAGTAATAACGGTTGGTAAATTTAGTAACTTGACTGGCTACTACCGTTTCACAAAAGTTTGTTCTAAGCGTGTATATCTCGACTTCCCAGGTACGTATACAGTGCGAAACGTCATCACGTACCAACGGTCAAATTGCTTCAAGTTTGGCCACTGTTCATTGCTTTGTAATTTTTAAAAATTGATTAGATTTTCTTCTTTGTACTTGTAGTGCAAGATGTAATTGAACTGCAATTCAATTACGACCGACACTATTAGTGCCAGGGGGCGCAACTTTCTACGTGCAAGGAAGTTACGCAAATTTGTTTAGTGCTACTATGTCGCGACTCACAAAAGATGTGCAGTAGGTGCCTGACTTACACAGCTACTAATACAAATATAGGTTCGGTGTAGCGTTAGGGCCTACAACGCAAAGAGAAACATGACCAAAAAAACCAACTTTACGTTTATGGCTGTGCAACTGAAAGCAAGAGGGGAGACGGTGAAACCGATGTATACGGAGTTATAAAAAGGAAACATGGTGTCCTATAACGTAAAACTATTCCCAATAAGCTTTTATTCTATTCTCCTGACGTATAATTTACGTAAACGCTGAGGCAAGCATCGGGCGCTAGTCTTGTTTGGACAGGTCGATGAAACGCTCAGCTCGTTTATAGCAGACCACTTTAATTTGGTTTCAAAGCCAATAGCATAGCCTAGCTCGACATATCTTTCTTATTGACTGGCCAGAGGGGAGGAACACGCAAAAGTGAGGAGGGTTTCGTCGGGACCGTGGTAGCGCTGCAAAAGTAGATAACCAGATGACGACGGTATACGTAGTGCCGGCGCCGGCTATTGGCCCACTTTTCCTTTCTTAGCTTTTGGTTGCTGGTAGAAAATCGCGCCGGCGTTCAGCAAAGGAGTTAAAATACCGTTAAAACGCATCTTCAGCGAAGAAAAGTTGGCACAACGATGCTGTGTACGTACCGAAAGGGCTCGAGAACGTTATGCTGCCAAGGAAATATCTTTATTATACGCAGATAAGTACATTCTCCCCGGCAGTTGCGAGTTGCCAATGCCAGAGCGATTGCCAGGCAGCTATCTCGTTTTGTTCAGCGTAATAATGCATCTCTAGTGCGTGCATGTCACTTTGACGTGGTGAGATTTGACCGTTTTGTGACGTCGGTTGAGAAAGGTGAATTTCAAGCAACCCAAAAGCTTTAGACCAATCCCAGAGGGCTGATGGCGAAAAAAGGCATAGAATCTGAAATAACTTTTTTTTTTGTTTGCTATCGCGAAGCATGATCAGTGTGCACACATCATATCAAATTAGTATGTCTCTCACCCTTGCTGACGTAGCGTGACATACAAGCGAAGTTGGGGGGGCGCGAATAAGTTTTGACCAATCGTGCAATGTTCCTTGCAATAGAATAGTTTATGTTAGAATAGTTTGAAATTCTTAGAGTAGAATAGTTTTACGTAATAGCGTCTGTGGTTTATTGATTGGTACGCCGTTTCATTCTTGGAGGTCAACATAACTTCGTTTAGACGAACTTCTGCAGTGTTTGGGATGTGTATGCTTTTAGAAGAAATGGTTTACTCTGGCTCTTTGGCCCGTCATGGTCAGTTGGCGAACTTTTCGCGCCGATGCCAAGCGAACGCAACCTCGAGCAACCGAGTTGTGAGGCGCTTTTGTCACCGGACGCAAACTAGCTCTTTCCGACGAACGACCTGTCGCACGAGAGAATTGTGGCGTTTGAAGGTTTAGAGGCTCTAAATCCGGGAAGACTGAAGCTTAGGGGCCGGTAAGACTCACAAAATTTCCTGGCAGAACACTTGATAGTGGCGCTGTGTCGTGCATCTCCGCAGAGCGGACTGAGGTTTGCGAGGCACGTTCGTGCTGCGCGTTGGTCGTTGAGATACGTCATTTCATTTTCTCACCGCCGTTTCACTTCGATCAACTCCCGCACACGCTAGATCCACATGATATTAAAGCGAATCATTGGAAGAGTATCTTTCCTCGGCGAACTAAGCGAACGGAACAGAAAGCGCAGTGAGCAGCCGTTGTCATGGCATTGTCGCCGCACTGTGGTCATTAAATTTCTTCATCATGTGCTATGGTCGTCGCGCTGTTCTATTTTGGTTGTGGTCATGCCATCTATTTCATGCTGCTGTCTTCGTCGCCGTACGAAGATCATAGCAGGACTTCCTGTAATATCTCTGCTTTAGAGATTGTAATTGCTGCGGTAATCTGTAGATCAAAATCTAAAAGAAAGAACAGCCAAAACTGCAATGTTCACGGGTGTCTTCATCATCGAAGACAAGTTACACGTTATGAAAATCTGTGATTTGCATTTAGTGCGCTATTGAGCATCACAGAACTGTAAAGGACATCGACATAGCAGCTATATACACCAATAGACTGTTAAGGACACCCAGGCTCCGTTTTCTATTGCATTACAATATTCAATGTGTCTTAATTCCCTTGTCCATGCAGTATAGAAACGGGATTGAGAACTTCTAAAAACATTCCAGTGTTCGCACTTCCTACAAGTTGTTGGTTCAGAAAGATGCAGAAATTAAAATCTGAAAGTAACATTTAAACATGTTAAATATTAATAGGGCTCAAACTGCAGGATGATGAGAAACAGCATCAGAATTAAGCGGCCACTTTAATGAGGATTCACTAAATAATTTATTCCATCATAAATACTAACCATTACTCAAGTAGCAATCAGTGAGTAACTATTTTTCAGAGGGTTAGCGCACTGCAGTGATAACAGCAGTGTTGCCTGAGCGCCACTCTCAATAATGAAGGTTAATGTGGTGCATTGCTGTAGTGAAATACTGCTCGCAGTAATTTGGGCATAGATCACTCAGGATACCTTTTTTCAATACCTGTTGTCGGAATATTATTGCATGATAACTGAAAAACGTGCGAAGTGGATCCACTGCCACTTTACAGGGCACTTTAGTCTCGTCTGATTACACAAGTCAAAATATCTGTAATAAACGCACCGACTTGGAGGTCACCCAGTTATTGTCTTTCTTCAATAAAAATAAGCTGCGAGTGGGCCTCTACGCAAGTTTTATAACTTAGCTTGGCCTAAAATTCCTCTCTATGTAATTATTCACTTTCGCTACCATCAGCCACTAAGTTCCAGCAAAACAAGGCGCCATTTGTGGAGCCTAAATGGACAACGCAAATTATTGAGGAAATATTACCAAAGTTGATAAGGCATAGTGTCCGCGTCATAAATGCGGAAGATGATACAACTTCAATGAATCAGAACTTATACCGGTATCATGTATCGGTATCGGTCCTCAAATCGGTCCTGGCTACCCGAGGTCATTTTGACCCATGGTGATTGCGGGAAGTTTTATCGGCCTCTTGTGACGTACTCACCATTGTGGTCTTTAAGAGATTGTGGTGTACTATGGTACTCTTTCTTGCTGTACCGAGGAGCAGTGCGCAAAATAAGAAGGCCTTGCAGACGACTTGGACTGTGCGTAAAGACAGGAAGACTACTAGGTCGTATATTTTTTTACAGATTTTCCGTCTTCCTTGATCGGCATGGGACGCGTTGTCCTATGCCGATCACGTGCCGTGCAGATGGCGTTCCATGTGCAATGGCGATCGGCGGGTCCGCGCACCCGGACGCTCCAGTTGTGACAGCACACAACGAACTGGCTGTGGAAACGAGGTGCACCGCTCTAATAAAACCACTTCGGTTCGCGGTGGGACATCTCCAAAGAGAGAAACGGGAAGAGGGCGAGGGTGAGGAGGGGAGGTGTGCAGCCTTGTCTCGTACCATGCATTCAGATCGTCTGACGCACCACTGATGAGTCTCCGCCGTCGCGGACGGCATGTGGGAGGCACCGGTGTCCCGAAGATTTCCCGTGGGGTTCGGTCCTATTTTCATTTCCTATCTTCTTTCCTCAGGACGCCACTGCTTTTTCTTACATACCATACAGAAAACTACATCCACAAACTAAGAGCTACTGTCTTTATGTCATACGCAAGAGTATTTATCTGATCTTCAATATACTGCAGGAAGGAGCCTGTACTGTGTAATATAATTCATCTCCGTGTTGAGGTTTGGTCGTGACATGATTAACTCAGTTAAAAGAGAAAGTGCGAAAGGGCAGCATAGGTGCCTGGTTTGACCGCCGAATCATAACCATTCGATCAGTGCGATCACGGCCACACACACCATCAAGACGTGTTGATAATGTTAAATAGGTATCACGCGGTTACATCCAGTTTTCAGTAAGAAACATGTCCTGCTATTTCATTGATAATGTTGCTATTAACATTCAGCCCGCCGTTCACCAGCGCATATGCGTTGCTTCAACAACATGGTTTTCTTTCAGTGTGCAATTTGTTCAAATATAATTAAGGATACTCGTTTACAAATCTCTGAATATTATGAGAGCAATTGATGTGCTGCGAAAATTACATTTCTTACAACTCTAATTACAAATTACAACTCTAACCCTACTAGGTTCACCTCAAACAATTTCCGATTTCCGCACGTATGTACTTGCTGCGGGAAATACACTGGCAACTTTTGCGGCTGTTCAGTTCTGGAATAAATTACATATAAGTACACAACAATTGTTATCTTTACGAGCGTTTACCAACGACCTTCTTCATTTTTTCGCGACTCTTAAAAGCTGTGTAACTGATCTGCATTGCTATATTTTTTTGCTCACTCCTTAAGGAATGAGAAATAGAAACGAAAAGGAATGAGAAAAGGAAAAAAAGGAATATTATTTCTTCCTTTTAATTTTTTGTACTTTTGCAATATTCACGGCGTTTATATTGTTACGGCGCATATTGGTCACATATATTTGCTGTGTTTCCATTCTTACAACTGATTCTGTAATACTGTATGGTATCCTGTCTCATATTTAGCTCCCCTTATGTTCTAACAGGAGGTCCCCTTTCAGCCGAATGTTATGTGGCTTCCTTCTGAATAAGTACACCAATGCTCGTTTTTGTTTACTAGTAAATAAATATTGACTGATTAATTGGTTGAGTGATCAATTTATGGCCACACTTTACTCTGTATATTACTACATGCACAATCTCGTAAGCAGTATACCGCAGGTAGCGAACGGGCACGATATTCGTGACAGCTGTTACAGCTTTTCTTTATTCGGGTGTCCAGAGAGAGAAGAAAATACATTTGTGTTCCGATACATGGTATACAGGCAAATGATACCTGACTAAGAGTTAAGATTGGTTAATCAAAAAAATTAACACCTTTCAGAGTGGGCAGACAGCGAAGCTCGCGACCCCACAAAGGTAATTCTTGGTTCGGCAAAGTTTATGCGTGGTTATGCTTGGAGACTCGGTGAAGTTTTATACGCGGTTATGCTTCGAGACTCCGACAAGATTTCTGCGTGGTGTCGGCGTGAGCACCCCAAAGAGCGATGAACACTCGATCATTAAGTATGTAAAACGTGTTGTTTTCTTATTTTCAGTACCAGTCATTTCTTTCGTCGCCGTCGTCCGATGGCACAACTACACAAGGCAAATCTTCGTCCAGCGCGTCTTCACCCCGGTAAGCCTCGACCTCTTCTTCATCTGTCCCGGGTGAATCCTGTACACTGTCAAGGAGTACCTCCGCTCACTTGTGTCCTACTCCGTTTACAAACGCACCACACTAGTCAATCACAAACTCCCTCTTCTTCTTCCATCTCTTGCCGATCTGACTCAAGACCGCCTTGTGATCGCTGTCCTAGACTGCGAGCGGCCTGCGCGAGCTCGTAACACCGGAGGTTCTGCAACTCGCTGACATTTCGCCGGCGCTTCACCGGTGCGATATTCGGAATCGGGCCGAATTCGTCGCACCCGTTCTCGAGTAGCGGTGCGGTGGCTTTCGCGCCGCCCCTTCCCCTCCTTCGGGAGTGACGCTCGTCTTCCGTCGCCCCATCTCTGGAGTCGTTGGAGACCCGACTGTGCTGTCTGCGTGGCGCCGGAACGAAGCTGCTTTTATACCCCCGTGGTGACGTCACGGCTTAGATGCTCATCTGTGCAGGCGTGGTCTCGGCACAGCGCGGCGAGGCAAAGCTACGGTGAAGCGATGCCGGCGCACGCGATGACGTCACCGCTCGGCGAGGTCTTGCTGTGCACATTCACAGGCCTAACCACTACCTTAAGCAGCATCGCTGTTAAAATTTACAACACTCAGTGGGTGGCAAGAGAAGCGAGATGTAAGAGGCATAAACAAACTAATTACCATAATAGTAATAGGAAATAATAATTCCCATAATAACTAATTTCGATAAAGAAACTAACAAGCCAATCTATTGCCAACAAAAAACAATTATACTACGTTGGCCATGGAGACAGACTGAACGAGCAGTGCGGTCAATGATACCAGAAAATGAAAAAAAAAAAAATAATGCAACCCGACATGCAGTACATAATAAAGCTCAGTGCTAGCATGGGACAGCAACTAGGTACTGAAATGCTTATAGAAATAATTGAATTATATAATTTACTGAAGAAGTCATATCTTTGTGGGGTGGTGATAAGGAAGATACGGAATTTGCTAATTCGCCATCGCGTGCTCTTATTTGTGCGTATTGTTTCTTTCATGAACATAGTATGTCGCAAGTGATTGCTGTGCTCTCTTTGAAGATAACTGGTGAAAAATATTGATGACTTAGTTTTCACTTGTTGAAAGCCATATATAGCCAAATTCTTCCTCGTGATGTTTTCAATTCGAAGTACCTAATTTTACTCGAAGAGGGCAGCATACCTTACGTATGGTGTATTTTTGAAAAGATACAGTCTGGTAGCTTACGGGACCCGATCTAGTAGAAGTGAAATAAAGGAAATGAGAAAAAAATAACACAGCTGCTTTTTCTTAGCTCAGGAGGGTAACAATAGAGTGCCCGAACGTGGAAAGCTCCTACCGACAACATTGGGGTGTTTCGTGAGCGCTTTACAGATCACTGTAGCTACAGCTGCAGCTATAGGTTAAGTAGTGCATATATATACTTATAATAGATTGCCCACGATATCAGCAACAGCCAGTTAAACTATATGACCGTGTAAACCTTCTTGGCTGACGCTCCCTATCAATGAGCAAAACGCTCGGCTCATGGTCGAGTCCCGATAATCTGAATGAGACCATCAGCACTTTTCGCGACTTCCTAGATGACAGTGATCTCATGGACTGTCTTTGAGATTGGAGTATTTTACAGTTCACGTTATCTAAGTGTCATATTATTATTATGCGTTTTGCAGAGAAACTTTGTACGGAAGCCTCGGCATTTGAATGCCGGTTCTGTGTTAGGCTTTTCGCTTATTAGGATTGCGTGCAGATTTTCTTGTAACTTATAGCTGCCAAGAGTTTTGTAACATTCTCGCAATATTGTCTACTTGTGACTACGCCAAATAACTACACTTTTCCTCTTGTGCTGATGGAGGTGGAGACGCTATTGGTGCTCTTAAACGAGAAGAAAGGGGGTTAACCTTTCGAAAGTGGGGGAAAAACAACTTGCCGCAGGTGGGAAACGCTCCCACAACCTTCGTATTTCGCGTGCAATGCTCTACCAATTGAAATGCGAAGGTTGTGGGATCGTGCCCCACCTGCGGCAAGTTTTTTTCCATCCTCTTTCATTTCCATTAATTTATCGTTTCTTTATTTCATTTAATAAACACAAGTTCTCCCCCATGGTTTTGTTGGTGTCAGTGTTTGTTGGTTTCTTATTATATTGGTCTGCTTGTAACTTGTGCGAAAGTGCCTGCAGTGCTTGTTGCCATTTCGGACGTGTTCGCTCCCTATTTATTTATTTATTTATTTATTTATTTATTTATTTTTTATTTATGGAACTTTTATATAGCCACTCGTTAAGCAGCCCATGTTCCCCTTCTTCCCCACCTAATGAGGCATAGCTAGACGTACGTGTCAGCCTTCTCCATGGATTTAGACCTTTGTCTTATCATGGACCCAGCCTATCCTACCAGGTGTGGCAGTTCCACATGTAGGGACACTACGCCGGACTTATCCTTCACTTATATCTTACCCAGGGCAGACTGGATCAACTCTGGTGCGGACCTACGAAGTGACCATTAAATATACTACACATAATGGTGGAGACGACGGCGGTGGAGATAAAGCATTTCGCTTACATAGACTGGGATTACTTTAGAAAAATTAGAAAAGACAGAGCAGACACAGATAGAAAAGAGCGCATCAGACTACAAAAGTGGGTGGCTCAGTTTAGGGACGAATTGAACGCAGCAACTAAGGCTATAGAGGCGAAGGAAGAGGTCCAACAAATTGACAGTACATTGGCGCATTTGATCGAAGACAAGCAATCGATGTTACAAAGATGGAAATCACAACGCTTAAACCGAAGACTTAGGAAACGAATTGCTCAGCTCAATAGGAATATAGATGAACGCGCACGATATTTACCGAAACAAAAATGGATGAGATGTGTAAATGTGTAGATGGAAGGATAAAACGTGGAGGCAATTGAAGTCTGCTCAGGCATCTGCTCAACGAAAAAGGCACTAAATTGAATTGACGTGCGTCAGTGGAGAAACTGGTACACCTGGAAAGTCAGACTGCAGGCGCAGAGAGCATAAGGGAGCGATTGGCAACTAAATATTTGCCTCTCAGAAAAGAGCATTAGGATGTGAGTTAGCCCGATTACATAGGGGTAGAATGCAAATAAATGGATCAGGAATTCACCGAAAGTGATACGCACAGCTCTGTATGACCTGAATAGTCGGTCAGCAGCTGCACCGGATGGCATCTCTAATAGATTCCTTAAGAATTTGGACGACGAATCAATAAAATATCTGACCACCTACATTAATGAACTATAGAAAGATGGGGTATATCCAGAAGAATGGAGGACGGCCAGTACTATGTTAATACAAAAGCCGGGCAAACATGTTAACTTGCATAATCTCAGGCCAATTTCGTTAACATCAAGTGTAGGGAAGGCAATGGAGCATGTCATATTGAACAGGTTAACGAAATATGTGGAGGACAATGACATCCTACCGTATAATCTGATTGGTTTCAGATCAGGCTTGTCCACACAAGATGCCATGTTGTTAATCAAACATCAACTGCTAGTAGCTAAACCAATAAACACTCGAGCTCTCTTGGGGTTGGATGTCGAAAAAGCTTTTGGCAGAATAAATCATAGTGCAATACTTGAAGTGATTTCCTAACTGGGGCTGGGCAGAAAACTCTATGAAGTGGTCAAAACCTTTCTTGGCAATCGTTCAACTCACCTTAGATTCGGGGATATTAATCAAAGAAGATGGATCTCGGTGACCGAGTGACGCCACAAGGCTCCGTCTTGCCACCTATGCTTTTCAACCTCGCCATGTCAAAAGCAGCAAAGGGATTAAAAGAGACAGAGGGCATTCACTTTAACATTTATGCAGACGATGTGACTATATGAACCTCTGAAGGAAGTATGGGACATGCGGAAAGCAGATTTCAGAAGAGCATTTTTGAGATAGAGTCTATTTTAGAAGACATAGGACTCAAATGCTCTGCTCATAAGTCTGAACTCCTTGTACTCAATAACTGGAGAAGGGGTAGAAAACCGCGGGGATATGTTCCCGAGGAAGAAACAGGTTAGTACTAACCACGAAGGCAGGCGAATCTATTAATCAAGTAGAATCCATTAGAGTCTTAGGGTTATTCCTGGAGGCAAACGGGGCAAATGCAAGAACAATACAACACATCAAAAGCAAGACTGAGGAAGTAATAAGACTGCTAAGGAGAATCACTAACAGACACAGAGGGTTGGGAAAGGAGAGCGCCATGAGACTGGTTCACGCTTTCGCCTTGTGCCATTTATCATATGTAGCTGAGATGCTCAGATGAACACAGAAAGAGCTAAAGTTGAACAGATTATTTAAAAGGCTAGTGAAAACAACAGTGGGGCTACCGATTAACACGCCGGATAATTAATTAATGAAACTGGGGCTCCACAAAACAATGGCCGAGATAATTGAATCTCAGCAAATTGCCCACAGAGAGAGGCTCTCTGGAACAAGGTCAGGTAGAGCAATACTTGAAGAGGTAAGGTGGTGCCCAACCAAATCCAAAATTTCAGGTGAAGGCACTGTAGAACTAAAAGATAGCTTAAGAGAGATAATCAAAACGACTCCTTTCCCCAGAAATCTGCACCCGGGGCACAACCTGGAAAGACGAAAGGCAAGGGTCAAAGCTCTCCTGCAAGAGATAGAACACGACAGGGAACATGCGGCTTTTGTAGATGCTGCATGGGTCAGAGGAAGGAAAGCCTTCACCGCAGTAGAAGTAGATGCAGATAGTCTCACTCGGCATGCTATTACAATCATGACTAACGACACGACAGTCGCGAAACAAGTAGCTATAGCATTTTCTTTATGTAATAATAAGTGGACGAGGATTTACAGTGACTCTAAGATGGCTATTGGACACTTTAACAACGGCTTCGTAACCAAAAGGGCTGCCCAGCTGATCAGTGAGTTGGACAGCCAAGGGATCGAAATCCGCTGGTTTCCTGCGCACATGGGGTCTGTCGGTCCATCTCGGAAGAATTTAAACGAGATGGCCAACGCAGCTGCACGAGGACTTAGTATCCATGCACTACGCCACCATGGCCTCAATAATATACCGGAGGAGAACATGCACCGATTATTTAAATATACTGAAATCACGAAGCATTACTACATGAACAGAAGGGAATTTCCAGTGCCACACGCTAATCTCAATAGAGCTCAAGTAGTGACTCTGAGATTGTTACAGACAAGAACTTATTAACAAGCTCTATCCATAAAGAGAGGTACCAATCCATCGCGACACGTGTAACGGCATCAGTACTCTGGATCACATGCTTTGGCCGCGTCCTGTCCTTCACAGACTGTGACAAGGAGAGAGACGGGTAGCGGCGAGTGCTACACAGTGGAGTTCTTTTCGATCAAGTACAGGCCGTCCAGAAGGCCTATGATACGGCGGTAAGGTTAAACCTTACTGTCCCGACGTGGAAGGCGCTTGTGTCAACCTCAGGGTTGATCGTCAGGACATTCATGAAGTTCTCCATACCATACAAACGTCATAAAACAATTTTCTGGTCATTCGATATAACTGATACAAACACAGCATGTCTACGCCTATATAGCAAGTGTTCTTTTTACTTCCAAAAGCAAACACTAATTACGGCCCCGAGCTTTACATTCACAGGATTTTTTTACGATTCCTTTCAACTCTCCAAAGCGGCAGCAGCTTCGGTCCAAGTGTGCGCTTGCTAAACCCTTCTTCCACGTTTCACAAAAATTTTACGGCCCTGCGCTATCATCTGCTTGGGAGGCTGTTTGCTGCTCCATATTGCAGGTAGGTGTGAACGCTGCTCCTCCAGGTGCACCCAAGCTCCGCTACGTGGTGACGGGACCACATCCAGAGCGCCTGCGCCAGACCGTTTGTGGCCTTAAAAGCTTCCGTCGGATGGGCACCGGCATCAAAGCAGCAGCTGTTGCGGTGAAAGTGTGCGCTTGCTAAACCTTTCTTCTACGTTTCACAGAAATTCTACGGCCCTGGACCATCATGTGCTGGCGAGGCTTTTTGCTGCTCCATACCGCACGTTGGTGTGAACGCTGCTCCTCCAGGTGCGCACAAGGTCCACTACGGGGCGACGGGATCGCATCCAGAGCGCCTGCGCCAGACCATTTGTGGCCTTAAAAGCTTCCGTCGGATGGACAGCGGCATCAAAGCGGCAGCGGTTGCGGTGCAAGTGTGCGCTTGCTGAACCTTTCTTCTACGTTTCACAGAAATTCTACGGCCCTGGACCATCATGTGCTGGCGAGGCTTTTTGCTGCTCCATACCGTACGTTGGTGTGAACGCTGCTCCTCCAGGTGCGCACAAGGTCCACTACGGGGCATCCAGAGCGCCTGCGCCAGACCATTTGTGGCCTTAAAAGCTTCCGTCGGATGGACAGCGGAATCAAAGTGGCAGCGGTTGCGGTGCAAGTGTGCGCTTGCTGAACCTTTCTTCTACGTTTCACAGAAATTCTACGGCACTGGACCATCATGTGCTGGCGAGGCTTTTTGCTGCTCCATACCGCACGTTGGTGTGAACGCTGCTCCTCCAGGTGCGCACAAGGTCCACTACGGGGCATCCAGAGCGCCTGCGCCAGACCATTTGTGGCCTTAAAAGCTTCCGTCGGATGGACAGCGGCATCAAAGCGGCAGCGGTTGCGGTGCACGTGTGCGCTTGCTGAACCTTTCTTCTACGTTTCACAGAAATTCTACGGCCCTGGACCATCATGTGCTGGCGAGGCTTTTTGCTGCTCCATACCGCACGTTGGTGTGAACGCTGCTCCTCCAGGTGCGCACAAGGTCCACTACGGGGCATCCAGAGCGCCTGCCCCAGACCATTTGTGACCTTAAAAGCTTCCGTCGGATGGACAGCGGCATCAAAGCGGCAGCGGTTGCGGTGCAAGTGTGCGCTTGCTGAACCTTTCTTCTACGTTTCACAGAAATTCTACGGCACTGGACCATCATGTGCTGGCGAGGCTTTTTGCTGCTCCATACCGCACGTTGGTGTGAACGCTGCTCCTCCAGGTGCGCACAAGGTCCACTACGGGGCGACGGGATCGCATCCAGAGCGCCTGCGCCAGACCATTTGTGGCCTTAAAAGCTTCCGTCGGATGGACAGCGGCATCAAAGCGGCAGCGGTTGCGGTTCAAGTGTGCGCTTGCTGAACCTTTCTTCTACGTTTCACAGAAATTCTACGGCCCTGGACCATCATGTGCTGGCGAGGCTTTTTGCTGCTCCATACCGCACGTTGGTGTGAACGCTGCTCCTCCAGGTGCGCACAAGGTCCACTACGGGGTGACGGGATCGCATCCAGAGCGCCTGCGCCAGACCATTTGTGGCCTTAAAAGCTTCCGTCGGATGGACCGCGGCATCAAAGCGGCAGCGGTTGCGGTGCAAGTGTGCGCTTGCTGAACCTTTCTTCTACGTTTCACAGAAATTCTACGGCCCTGGACCATCATGTGCTGGCGAGGCTTTTTGCTGCTCCATACCGCACGTTGGTGTGAACGCTGCTCCTCCATGTGCGCACAAGGTCCACTACGGGGCGACGGCATCGCATCCAGAGCGCCTGCGCCAGACCATTTGTGGCCTTAAAAGCTTCCGTCTGATGGACCGCGGCATCAAAGCGGCAGCGGTTGCGGTGCAAGTGTGCGCTTGCTGAACCTTTCTTCTAGGTTTCACAGAAATTCTACGGCCCTGGACCATCATGTGCTGGCGAGGCTTTTTGCTGCTCCATACCGCACGTTGGTGTGAACGCTTCTCCTCCAGGTGCGCACAAGGTCCACTACGGGGCGACGGGATCGCATCCAGAGCGCCTGCGCCAGACCATTTGTGGCCTTAAAAGCTTCCGTCGGATGGACAGCGGCATCAAAGCGGCAGCGGTCGCGGTGCAAGTGTGCGCTTGCTAAACCTTTCTTCCACGTTTCACAGGTTGGTACTTAATTCCCCTGGAAGACGCGTAATAGTATTTGTGACCGCAACTGCTGCGGCTCCTGTATTGGCGCTTCTTACTCAAACGTTTTTCAAGTTGCTCTACCGTTAAGCCTACCAATGCTGAGTTGGTCATGCGACTCAATGATCTCGAGGCGCAATTTCAAGATAGATTACAAAAACTGGTTGAGAAACTTGCTTCCGACGTGAAAGGGAAGCTACAGGAAGCTGGACTGGATAACAGCACCCTGCGTACCCAAGTTTCTGGCATGAATGACAGTTTGACCATGCTAAATGAAATTGTCGAGAACACCCGTACCCAGCAAGCTGAGTTATCGGCATCAGACAAGGCTCTGAAATCGGAAAATGAAGCCCTTACAAAAGGCTAGCTGAGATTGAACAATATTCCAGAATGAACAATGTTGAGATCAAAGGAATACAATTTACAAAGGCTGAGGACTGAATTTCTATTGTAACTGTCATTGCCGATAAGACGGCATGCCCCGGTCGAAATCGAGATAGCGCATCGAAGTGACCACTAAATCAGGTCATCAAAATATTATTGCCAGGTTTTGCTCTCGCACTAAAAAAAATCAATTTTCTGGCAAAGGCTCGCAAGGCCAGGATCGATACTGGCAGTCTTGGTTTCGCTGGAGAGAACGCGGGGGCCATCTTCATCAACGAACGCCCTACACCTGACAAGAGGCTGTTTGCTCAAGCCTTAGCGCTCAAACAAGAAAAAGGATGGCGCTTACCCTGGACTAAGAATTGCCGTATCAATGCACGCAAGTCCGAAGACAGCCGAGTTCACCGCATTAACTGTGAAGCGGACTTGTCTGTTATCGCTTAACCTGAATCATGTGTATAATGTGAACCCGTCCTCAACAGACCCCTTTTGGCTTGATACTTGACACCGTCCGGACTAGATTCTTATCTTAAGGTTCCTTGCCGATCCCTCGTACATTTTAATGCACGCACCTTGCGGAAACATTTTGATGATATTTATAATTTCTTATCATCGTGTTAACACCACTTCTCGATCATATGCGTAAGTGAAACCTGGCTCAGCGAAGCCGATAACACTTTTTACTCTTTTTCATCTTATAAACAGAACACTGTCACCGCAGTGACAGCAATCATGGCGGCGCAGCTGCTTTCATTTCATCAGAGTTAGAATATTCCAGGCGTCGGGACTTAACAATTAATCAGGTAAATTGCGAATGAGTGTGGATTGCTCTGAATGCATCATTTCTGGACATTGAAGCCAACAATTTAGTGCTTGGTTCTATTTATCGATCGCCTTCGTCACCCATTAATGATTTTTGTTTAGAACTAAGACATTTTTTGGACACACTAGAGCTAGAACGGAAAAACGCCACTATTATGGGTGATATCAATATTCACCTTTCAGATGTACACAGTTCACCATACACTGCTTATATAGATACCTTGAACGGACATGGCCTCGTATAACTTGTAATTGGACCTATTCGGCGGAATATTAATGATCCGGATACACTAACTGACCACACATTGGTGAACCTCATTATTACTCCTGGATCTGCTGTCATTGCAGTTTCACTAACTGATCATTATCCAATTTTCATGCGTATAAATTGCAATATGAATATTCAGGATACGCATGCTAAAAGAAACAAATATTGACAAACCTTCATTTGTTAGGAAAATTGCCGATGCTAATTGTAACCCGGTTACGTCGCAAAATGATCCAGAAATCGCCTGCGAATTGTTTTGTAATCTCATTTCTAACGCTACTTCCGAATCAACCACAATAACCGTGAGAAAGAAAAGGTTCGCCTTTCCTCGTTGTCCGTGCATGACTGACAATCTTCTCAAATGCGTGCGCAGAAAAGATAATCTTTATAAAAAACCAGAAAGGAAGCCATTTAATTTGACCCTGCTGACTCGTTACAAGTGCTACTCGAATATTTTGAGTAGGCTTCTTAAACACGCTAAAGAAGAGTATTATGAAAAGGAAATTGACCGTGCTGGAAATGATTGTAAAAAACAGTGGAATATTATCAATGAGTTCCTAAATACAACATCGCCAAACCCCGCCATAACTGCTATTCAAGTTGGCGAACAAACCCTTAATAATCCTTCAGCCATTGCTAACCCCTTTGTCGATTCATTTTGCCCCGACCAGCTTCTGAGCTTAAAAAAAACACGGGAGCTGGTTTAGATACTTTACCTCATCTTATGTAACGCTTATAGCTCATAGCTCATCTTATCAGTCACACACTCTCACACATAATAAACTTCATCTTCAAAACTGGTGTCTTTCGTAGCTGCTCAAAGATCGCCAAAGTTATTCCTGTTTTCAAAAAGGCTAGCAAAAATTCCTTATAAAGTACCGCCCTATATGTATTTTATCATTTTTCAGCAAGGTAATTGAAAAATGATTCGTAGTACGTTTAACTAGCTATTTCACAAAGTTCATTATTTTGTCATCTAATCAGTTTGGCTTTCGATCTCGTTACTCAACTGAATTGGCGCTCATTACTTTAACTGATCATCTTAAAACAGCCATTGACACATGTAAATTGGCTGGTACCTTGTTTATTGATTTTTCTAAAGCTTTCGATTCATTAAATCATGACATACTTTTTCTTAAACTAAACGCTCTTGGCGTATGTGGTCCAGCACTTTCCCTAATTCGCAGTTATTTACATGATCGAAAACGCGTCGTCTCTATTTCTGATACTCATTCTCGTGCCAAACTAACTAACATACGGGTTCCACAAGGCTCAATACTAGGACCAGTTATATTTCTCGTGTACATCAATGACCTTCCAGAATACATTACACACTCTAGTTGTATTTTATATGCTGATGACACAACAGTTTATTCTTCTAACACTTGTTTGGAATCGCTAATATCTTACCTTAATGCTGACGCGGCTAAAATCGTTATTTGGTTAAAAAATAATATGCTCAATATTAATGCTACTAAATCGAAATTTCTAATTTTTTCGTCCACGCAGAAAAATGTACAGGAGAAGCCTTGCATTAACATTGCTCCGATCTCGCTTCAGGTTGCCGACCATGCAACATTTCCTGGAGTTGAACTCGGCAATTATTTGAAATTTAAAACTCGCATATCTTTATTAACCCGTAAAGCGGAATGTGGTATGAGAATACTAATTAAAGTCCGCCCATATTTTCGTGTGCGTGTACAATTTCACTCTACTACGCTTTTCTTCGCAGCCCCATCTCTTACTGCATTTTTTCCAGGGGCAATACCTACGTACCTCACTCGGCGCCCCTGCAGCACACACAAAACCAAGCTTTGACAATAATCACTTACAGCCATTTTTCATCTAGTGCCTTGCCATTACTGCGCACATATAATATTTTGTCAGTAGTGGATTTAAATAAATGTTCTCTTGGTGTCCTGACGTGCAAATTTTGTCGAGGAGAATTACCAATTTCGTTGATAACAAAAGACCAAACTTCACATTTCTCTCGCACTCAATTTTAACACAATAGTAACTACTTGCTACCCAAACCACGGACTAACTACGGCAAATTAATGCGAACTTTTTGGCAACATGAATATGAAGTTCACTACCGTTCTCCCTTAAATCATCTCCTTCCATTCATTTATTTAAGAGGAAACTTCGTCTCCACTTGTTAGGAAAGTGATTGTTCCGTTTATTTAACGCTTCTGTATGTAGAATAATACTCCCAGGATCTGTCGTTTGTGTTTATACTTCATTATTATTATCATTACTTTTTTGTTAATACTTTTTGTTTCATAGGATTGCTTCTGCTGTTAACCGTATTAAGTGTACTTTTCCTGTGTATTTCTTGTTGGATGTCCCTCGCCAGTCTGACTATGGGACCTTCAAGAGTTACTTTTCCTGTACGAAATTTCCAACGCATCAATAAACTGAATCTGAAACTGAAACGTGTCCTTTAACGTTGGTAGCCGGGAAGTTTAGGCAATTAATTTAGTATAGGTATTGCTTTGGTTTTTCTTACAAATATTGTTCATCTTGGCAAGTGATTATTCTGTAGTCACGCAATTCGAGTAACATTTCTTTGTATTTTTGAAAAAATAGTAGCGTTCAAAGTAAAAAGAAAGGACTACTTCCCAACGTGCGCCCATGTCGCTTGTTTTCTCAGCATTCGTTATACTTAATCCAGCTGACTCAATGCAGGTTATGTAGTAATTTGTCACGTCGATTTTGTTATGTCTAATAGTTTCATCATTTCCTTTCCTTGTGTACTTTTCGTACATATTTTCTTACTTTACTACATTTGCCTTTTTCGACGAGATTACTTTTTTCTTCTACCGGAAATCTCCAACGTTAATATTATATCTTTGACTATGGATAACGTTGCAACTTTTACGTTTCTTCTACGTACTACCTGTTTATGTGCATATGGTTAACAACCCTGCCTTCTCACTTTTCACTTCTTCCACCTCGTTACTAGCCTCCAGGCATGGCTCTTAATTGTTTTTGTAGCGCGTATTTTTGATCGTGAAAAGTATGAAAACGTCAGATCGAATCAAATATTTCACCAAACTTGTGTGCATGATTTCAGGTTTAGAATGCAATCAGTTCATCTACCGTTCTTTCGTTGCCACAACCATTTTATTTGCTTTTTTTGCATTTTGTGAGGTCTTGCCCCTTCCGTATCTTTCCCAACGTATGCAAGACATGAACAAGGGAGGATGAAAAGAAGCAATTTATTTCAATGAAAGAAAGGAACGACATCAAAAAGAAGCATTCAAACAAGGCAAAGGGAGCTCAGCAAAGGCGACTGGCGTTTTATTTTGAAAGGCTTCGATGAAGGCTCTGTGAAATATAAAAATGAAGACCGGCTGCTTTTTTTTCTGTATGTTCAATTATTTTGTACACTTCAATTCCTTTTTTCTGTCTGGTTTTCTCCACTTCAGCAGCCTATGCATGCAGGAAGATCCTTCCAAAAACTGGGCCAACTTCAAGGCGGCAAAAGATTAAATGTGAGGATGCAGTGAGTGGTGGCTCGCAAGAGTTCTAACGCCAGACATCTGTCTATCCTGTCATCACCCTGCAATAGCGTATTCGCAAGGTGTTATTCACGAGAAAGCCGGACTGAAGCAATATATTCCCGTTTACCGTACTTACCCAGTTATTTGCGACTATAATCATCACCCTGTTTGCTTTCACTGCGTCGACAGGAACAACCTGCGGAATTGTTAATGACATACGCGCATAAAAAATATGGCTCAGGAAGAACGCAAACATTGCAAACAAGCGACACCAGCGAGCTCTGCCAACAAAGGAAATATACGCATTCGCACCTATTCCTCCCCTTAAGTAATCCGCTTATTATCGTGCACAACAACACGGCCGGAGATATGAACGACTCGAAACCGCTTGCTCTGAGTTTTTAGAATGCTTTTATTTTTTGCATTATGGCGCATTTATTTGCTTTTTCCTACGTCGTTTGCTTACTTTGCTTAAGACTTGTACACCGATGCTTGCTTGCCTCGACTTGAACGCTGGTGCCGCCAAGCAAAACATCCCCTAAACAAAGTGTAGAGAGGGGAGAGTTGGAGAAAAGTACAATACGCGCATACGACAACGCACAAAAAGGGAAAACTGAAGGCCAATAGTTCGCCTTTCTTTGCCTATAGTCCTAATTGGGGGGCTTTTGGTTCAACAACAATCTCATTTGCAAAAGTTAGTATACCACCGTCCGTCGCTGGGATGATCATCCCAGCATAATCCCTCATCCATCGCTGGGTAATTGAAAAGTATTACCCTACAAGTGCATGAGATAAAAAGTTGGTAAAAGAGAAAGTAACATGAACGTGGCACTGAGATGGACATGTAGAGCTTACCGGTAAAATGAATGAAATGGTCGATGGACAGGCTCAACCTATAGAGGAGCTAATGGCATGTTGCTTCCTTAGGGCACCAACATTCCAACTTTCTTCATAGGACGCTGGGTCTCCCTAAGTTTTGGCATTCAGATGGAAAGTGCCAGCCGTTTACGCAGCAATCAGCTGCGGTTAAGGTGGAAAAATAGGCCAAATACATGCACTGGATATTCGAGTTCTATACTTCAGCTATTATAGAAGTATCTCATCGAATGCAAAACCCCAGCCATGGTGAAACTCCAGCTGTGACGATCTGTCGTAGAGGGCGATTCAGTGGGTTCAATTCACGGGAACAACCTCGCACTACTAGTGCGGCCAGGATGCAAAAAGGTCAGTGTGCCGAGCACCAGATACCAAATTAGGAAACTCAATGCGCAACGTAATTCGCAGCCCCCTAATAGGACGTATGTCGAAGCCAGGAACGCCGAAGTCCATAATTTCCTGCTAACAAATTACGCAGAGACCGCATAAAGGTTCAAATAGATGAGAAACTAAGTTTTCGCGAAGCGGTTAACAAAGACTATACGACTAAATACTATACTAAAGACTATACGGCATTCCTATGCGCCTTTCGTCATTTGCGACGCGTACTCTCATGCAAAGTTACATTTATTTTTCGCATAGGTCGCAAGTTTATTTTCAGGAAACGTTTAGGTTTATGCCCTAAACTTCATGTGGTCTTGTGAAATGCAAATGTTAATTGAATCGAATACTCACAAACGTTGACGCGGTGCTGTCATAATAATGAAGGGGATATCTTATGCTTGTGGAGGGAAGATTGGGGAGCAGTGGGGTATGCACCGAGACGCGCCTCAGATGTGTAAATACATTTAGGATTTATACAGTCATTGTGTCACAGAAGCACTTGTTGAATGCGGAGCTTTAGCCAATAATTATCACATACCTACTGGCACGAAATCAATGAAATAAGATACGCTGGTGCCCATGATAGGGGTAGCGCTAGATAATTAGTATATAAGAACTCTATTTATTAAACGTTTAGGAATATCATTGAGGCCTTTGAATACCATGCCCTGTTCGACTAAGACGCTTGTATGCTTTAGATGTAGTTATGAAACAATTGCAGTCTTTATGTCATCATTTATTATTGCAACAAGGAGGGCATAAGCACATGCACTTGGATTAGATTGTTGAAATTCGGTGGTATATAAGCTCGCACATCAGGAGAGAAACCAAATAACCCTGCAGCCACGAGAAAGACCGGTTGGGATAGGCAAAAGAAAGCTTCAATTTAAAAAATCCAAGGACACCTTATGAGCTGTGAACGCGAAAGCATTAGTGTCCAGTTGAACACCGCTGAGTGGGCCTTGGACTTATGAACTCCTCGTGGACAAGTGAGCTTGTTGAGTTGCATGGCCAAAGCCTTCTAGATAGCACAAGGCCGGTGCACTTCGATCCATGACGTCATGCTACCTTGCCCGACTGCCTCAGGACGCTGCCGTGTAAGCCGCGGTGATTTTGACACCACCGCTTTCATCACGCCGTGCTGGCAATTGAAATTTTGCTCCTAGCAGCATGATGCCATAAAGCAGAATGAACAGGCCTGCTATCGAGGATGCGCTTGCTTAGCCCAGTAGATAAAACACGACTTCTCAACCTGGAGCCGCAGCATCGAAAAGCACTACCGCCTACCTTTTTCCTTTCGAATTTGTACATTAATTTTTTTATGCTGATTACTGAGGCGAAGTTAGAACATAGGCGAGACCTTCCGCGCGCAAGCAACGCGCGGATAGCGCAGGCTTCTAAAAGCGAAAGCAAGGGTGACGTGGCGGCGCGGCGATGCCGTCGCCGCTCACCGAACAGCTGGCGTGCCAGCCCGGCAGCTAGTGTTTCCTTTCACCCACGCTGCTCCGTCTAGTCGAGCAAGTGACGTGTCGTCGCAGCCAATGGAAATTCAGGTGCAGTTTCTCTGCTACGGACTCGGCTTTTTCTTCAATGCTCCGTTGATGCTTTCGCATCTAGATATGCAGGGTTCATCAATTACTCTGGTGCAGAACTCATTTACTGCACCAACAGTAGGCTCCCACAGCGCCCATCTTGCTCAAGAACAGCGTGTTCTTTGCTGTGCAGCCAGCGTTGTCCTTATCCGCCACACAGTACCGGAATCGGATGTTGCGCCATTGAAAGTGTGCACAAATACGCCACAATACGCACGAGTCCGCGCAACAGCCATAACCACGCATGTATTACTAAGCGCGGATGTTGCGCAATTCTGCACTAGTTACCCGTGCTGTTCCCAAGAGCACAGTGTAAGTGAACTTTCGGTACCGCACAATTGTTCTTATATTAGGCGTTTATATCTAAAGTGGCTATACGGCTCCTTTAGGCGTAAAAACAATAAAAACATGCTTCCAGGAACGATGGAGGCTGCTGATGAAGAACGCCGCGGGTTTTTGAAGAACGCCGCGGGTTCCCACCCCCATACGCGCAAACAGCAGCGTCATTCTGACGTCCGGACTTTGGAATAATTTCAGTTTCGTATAGCCTTCCGTTATCGCGCTCATTTTCCACGTCGCCAGGCTCAAGCCCTACAACTCTCTACGCGTCTTAGATATTTACCAGCGCCGGAATTGCACTTTTGGAGGCAAGGGTGGGGTGAGGGGAGGGGCGGATAGTATTACGGTACCATCAACAGATGCTGAAAGACAAGTCTCCACGAGAAAGACGATGAAGTGACTAGGCTCTTGATGCGAACGAGCGTATATCTTGCGGTCAAGCAGCAGTGTAAATACAGTGTATGTATAGTCTCTTGTATCTGTGTCTCCACATGTAACAATACTGCTGTATACAATTTGTGCTGATGTCTGCCAAGATGTCATTATCATCATGAGCCTGGTTACGCCCACTGCAGGGCAAAGGCCTCTCCCATACTTCTCAAACTACCAGGGTCATGTACTAATTGTGACCATGTTGTCCCCTGCAAACTTTTTAATCTCATCAGCCCACCTAACTTCCTGCCGCGCCCTGCTACGCTTATCTTCCCTTGGAATCCACTCCGTAACCCTCAATGACCATCGGGTATCTTCCTTCCTAATTACATGTCCTGCTCATGCCTATTTCTTTTTCTTGATTTTTACTAATATGTCATTACCTCGCGTTTGTTCCCTCACCCAATCTGCCCTTTCTTTGTCCGTTAGCGTTACACCCATCATTCTTCTTTCTATAGCTTGTTGCGTCGTCCTCAATTTAAGTAGAACCCTTTTCGTAAGCCTTCAGGTTTACACTTATACACTTTTCTCTTGAGTGATAATGGCAAGCTCCTGTTCATGATCTGAGAATGCCTGCAAAACGCACCCCGGTCCATTCTTAATCTTCTGAATATTTCAGTCTCGTGATCCGGATCCACGCACACTACCTGTCCTAAGTAGATGTAGTCCCTTACTACTTCCAGTGCCTCGCTATCTATCGTAAACTGCTGCTCTCTTCCGAGACACTTAAACATTACTTTAGTTTTCTGCAGATTAATTTTTAGACCCACCCTTTCGCTTTGCCTCTCCAGGTCAGTGATCATGCATTGCAATTGGTCCCCTGAGTTACTAGTCAAGGCAATATCATCAGCCCTTATCAGCCCTTATCCCCAATTCTTCCCAATCCAGGTCTCTGAATATTAGCAGTGGAGAGATCGTATCTGCCGCCCTGACGCCTTCCTTTATCGCGATTTTGTTGCTTTATTTATGGAGAACTACGGTTGTTGTGGAGCCGCTATATATATCTTTCAGTATTTTTACACACGGCTCGTCTACAGCCTGATTCCGTAATGCCTCCATGACTGCAGAGGTTTCGACTCAATCAAACGCAGTCTCGTAATCAGTGAAACCTATATATAAGCGTTGGTTATATTCCGCACATTTCTCTATCTCCTGATTGATAGTTTGAATATTGTCTATTGTTGAGTAGCCTTCACGGAATCCCGCCTGCTCTTTTGGTTGACAGAAGTTTAAGATGTTCCTGAGTATATTTTCGATTACCTTAGTAAATACTTTGGAAGCAACGGACAGTAAGCCAATCGGTCTATAATTTTTCAAGTCCTTGGCGTCCCCTTTCTAATTGATTAAGATTATGTTGGCGTTCTTCCAAGATTCCGGTACGCTCGAAGTAATCAGGCATTGTGTATATAGGGTGGCCAGTCTTTCTAGAACAATGTTCCCACCATCCTTCAACAAATCTGCTGTTACCTGATCCTCCCCAGCTGCCTTCCCCCTTTGCATAGCTCCCAAGGCTTTCTTTGCTTCTTCCGACGTTACCTGTGGGATTTCGAATTTCTCTAGACTATTCTATTTTCCATTATTGTCGGGGGTGCCACAGGTACTGTATAAATATCTATAGAACTCCTCAGCTACTTGAACTATATCATCCATATTAGTAATGATATTGCCGGCTTTGTCTCTTAACGCATACATCTGGCTCTTGCCAATTCATAGTTTCTTCTTTACTGCTTTTAGGCTTCCTCCGTTCCTGAGAGCATGTTCAATTCTATCCATTTCATACTTCCTTATGTCAACTATCTTACGCTTGTTGATTAACTTGGAAAGTTCTGCCAGTTCTATTCTAGCTGTAGGGTTAGAGGCTTTCATACATTGGCGTTTCTTCATCATATCTTTCGTCTACTGCGATAGCTTACTGGCATCCTGTCTAATGGAGTTACCACTGACTTCTATTGCCCACTCCTTAATGATGCCCATAAAATTGTCGTTCATATCTTCAATACTAACGTCCCCTTCCTGAGTTAAAGCCGAATACCTGTTCTGTAGTTTCATCCGGAATTTTTCTATTTTCCCTCTTACCGCTAACTCATTGATCGGCTTCTTATGTGCCTGTTTCTCCTGTTCCCTCCTCAAGTCTAGGCTAATTGGAGTTCTTACCATCCTATGGTCACTGCAGGGTACCTTGCCGAGCACGTTCACATCTTGTATGATACCAAGGTTAGCACATAGTATAAAGTCTATTTCATTTCTTGTCTCGCCATTCGGGCTCCTCCACGTCCACTTTCGGCTATCCCGCTTGCGGAACAAGGTATTCATTATCCGCATATTATTCTGTTCTGTAAACACTACTAATAACTCTCCCCTGCTATTCCTGTCTGATGCCTACGCAGATGTATGTGCGCGTAAAACCCTTCCTGGAGTTCGCACTGATAAAAAGTTTCAAATAGCGCTTGCCTTCGTATTTCCTTCCCGTGTGTGCGCCTGGGTAGATAAAAGTACATGAGCAGAGAGAAGCACAGCCACTCATGTACTGCACCTTCCTTCCATGGAAACACCGTGCGTTTTTTCCTTCTTCCCCAAATGGCAACTACCAAGAAACGAGGACGTAATGAACGTTCTGAACAAAAGTCATGGACGTTCCAGGTCCATCTACGCCATCAGCATTGAATCTTGAAGGAGCCACGACATACAATTTGAATGATGCGTAAGCGTCCATACTACTGCCCTGAACGCTTGCTAAAGTGCAATTTTAAAACGAAATGGAAATCATCGATCCGAAACTCGGATATATAGATCCTCGACGCGACCCTTTGTACTTCAGGATCGAAATAAACCGCCGTACGAGTTTCACGCGCACTTTGAGATAGGAAGATAATTTTTGGCCGTCAGTTTGTGTAAAAAAGTGTCATAGTGCGACGGTGTGACAGGAAGGATAACGTCGATTTAGGCGGATCCCGTGAAGACTTGTCGCTACAAGCTGACATGTCTAGGTGCCCTGCGGACAATGAAGGTGCTCCAGTCTGTTCGTGAGTTCTCTCGGCTCTTTCCTTTGATACTTTGTGTCCCAAAACACGTTACACTTTCTACGTTGTCTTTTTCTGTCTTCTTTCCTCTCTTCTTTCTTTATTTTCTTTCATTTTCTCTGATTTCTTTTCTTATTTTAAAAGAAAGAGCAGATTTATGTTCTTGTAGAAAAAACAAACCGAGGATTCAGCTATATTTGCCACGGCTGGAACTGCCTCGCTTCGCAATAAAAGACCACGTGAATAAGGTTAGGAAAGTTATTTACCGACAGAGGCTTACAAATATAACCAGAAGGGCATCCTAAAATGCTGGGAAACGATGACACATATTCGTCAGTTCAGTAACGTCTCGTCAGTAACATCTGTTCCTCTTTCTCGGTGCCGTTTAGTTGGCGATGTTTTTGTTATACGTACAACATACATCAAGCCCAGTTCTCACTTATACTGAGTGTATATAAATTCAGAAACATTGCCATGAACATAGTACGCTGAGCATTAACTATAATGATGGATTGGGTTTCCAAAAACTAAGAAGGAGAGATCTGGTAGGCACTCATCGAAGCTTTCCTTTTTAGTGCGAAACACTGTAACACAGTGGGTAAATAAGTTACCGCGAGCGCAAGTTAACGACTAACAATAAACGCGACTGAACTACCTTCACGGTACTGCAGCAGGGCCTCGCCACTGACGCTAAAAGTTTTTTTTTATCATTCATGGGAACAGGCACCTTAAAGTTACTTCATGTCGTCTTATTATTATTTTTTGTCAGCCATGCTCGCTTCAGTACCGTATTCAGCGCCCTTTGCCACCCAGCGTTGCCTAGCCGTTGTTTCTAAGAAATTTTCCCTACAATGCTTTGAGGACCTTGCTGTAGTTGCAACATAGACGAGTGTGTGTAAAAATAATCCTTTGATGTGCGTAAGCGTTTTATGCATGAAACTAAATCATTCACCGTGAGGTGCGTGCATGGTAATAATGTCATTATTGGTAAATGTTCATAGTAATATTCTGCGCTCTCATGGGCTCAGTTGGGGCGTCAGAAGGATAGTCGCTCTTAAGAAAAGAGAAAGTAATAAACTTAATGAGCCAAAGCCTGCTAATTATAATACATGGTTTTCCATAGTTCTCACTGGTTCACTGTCTGCCCATCTGAGGAATTCGTATTTTCTTTCTTTGGGGGAGGCCGACCATTGTGGCCGGTTGTGCAGATATTCCAAGTACTGATCTACAATTCAAGATGAAGTCCAAAGGAAGAATGTCCCACTTGTCGCGAAGCTTTCGGCGGTCAGGTTAATAGTTGTCTAGTGATCTGCCAACATGTTGTCTTACGGGCCAACAAATAAGACGGAAACACTTTAAAACCCATTGTTCCATTTATTCGAAAGAAAAAAATAGTTGGCAGCGATGATCTTGCCTTTTCGTCTTTGTTTTAGATTCGTTGTCTACGCCTCCCTCAGAAGCGCCAATAAGTATTTGGTGGAAATATGGGCGTTATAAAGTTTACACTTTGTAGAAAAATAAAGTGGTCAACGATAGAGCTCCTCAAAAATGAAGATATCTTATTTCCCCCGCAACCAGAAGAATACTTATCGAAGGATAAAATATGTGGAAAAGCTAAGGTGGACAACGGGTACCAATTCTCTGCTAAGACGAAAGAACGCCTTATCACGGAACACTACGGGTAATTGTGGAAAATATTAATTTTTGCCAAGTTTCATCGTCTAGTTGTATTGCATTTTTTTTTTTACTACGCGAAAGCAAGTTAGATATGTGTCCGTCCGACTACGTTAAGATCAGCCAAGTTTCAAGGTTTTCTTATGTCGAACGAAAAAAAAACTATTATAGAGTCACCTGATTTAAAGCTTTCAAGCTCGTCTTGGTAACGTAAAAATAGAAAATGCGCTCTGTTTAAATCAGGAGGAAGACGATTAGACTAATCAAAACCCATTTAAGAGTCACAGCTCTTAAGCTGCTCTTTTAAAATGGATACTCAATAATCAAGACCCGCCTATGAAGACAAAAAAGATAGTGAATGGAAATACGAAAAATAAAAAAAAAGATATCTTGAGCCCTTCCACTCTGTGAAGGTGGTTGACCAGCGAAGTTGTTAAGCTCGCGACATGGAGATGACGCATAATTTCGAAGAAAGGTGCGAACTCATTTATTGTCTTGATCTGTCGTCATTATTTCACTAGCAACTGCACTTACATTTTTAGATAATTTCGAATCGGTGCACGTACGCCACTGGGTGGAAGTTGGGCCGGATCGGTGTGACATTGCAAGGGATGTGTCTGCAAGAAGGAACACGTAAACCACTTCCCTTTCCGTACCAACACATCCACGTTGAAAAAACGGACAAAAACAACACGGTAGGTGTCATCGCAGTTAATTCTCGCAAAGGGAGTAGCTATGCACATTACGGGATTATGAGCCATTGCATATTTTTCTTGCTTACGGGGGTATGTATCACTCATGGGGGTATGGGCCATTGCTCATAGGGATATGAGCCACTGATGATGGCAGTTTTCGATATGCTCTTCTGTATGTTGTATGCGTGATTAGAAAGAATTTGAGCACTGTTCATTTCACTTTGCTGAGGGCTTGTAGCCTCTGCCTTACGGATCTATGAGCCATTGCATGTTTTACTTGCTTACGGGGCTATGAGATATTGATTATGATAGTATGTGTTCACGCGGGGCACAAATGCATGGAACTCTAGCCACAAGCAGCTACGCTCAAAAACATAGCAGATTTGTTTAACCTTGTAGAATCGCAGCTTAACTTCCAGCAAAGCTGTTTGTTTCCAGCAGTTGAATTGGAAGCTTTCGTTGCCTTGAATGGAACTACGCACTTTTAGGCGTCGCCCGTATATGAATGAATAATGCAAAACGCTGCTGGCATATAACACTTCTCAGATGCTGCTTAATATTTTATTTAGGAAAGGCAGAACTTCATGCGCGCACTTAGCTTTCAAATGCACATCAACCATCGTATCTCCCCGCCCCCATCCTCAAACCCAATCGATGGTTTTGTAAAACTATTGTTCAGTAAATATTTCCAAAGTTCAAACACCAACCAGAAATGTTAAACTTTCACCCCCACGTCCACAAGGTGCAAGCTCGGCATAACGAACATTTCTCCCCAGGCAATGAAAAAACATCTATATGCCTAGCGACACTGATAATCCAAAATGTCGGTACGTGCTGAACAAGGGTCTGGATCTGAGCTAGGTGGCACGGCGTCATTTTCCTTAAGCCGAGTGAATCGCACAAACGCATGGACGTGTCTGTTCGGCGTTTTCGTTTCGTCTTCTTTTGCGCTGTCCGTCTCTTTGCGCGCTCGACCTGCCTTAAAGAAAACGGTGTCGGTACGTATTTATTTGATTACTCACGCACTTCTCTTTTGTAAGTATCCTTTTACCCGCTGGTGAAGAAAATATGACGAACTCTAATCAAGGATAAGCTACCGTCAGTTTGCGTGCCGCAAACTGGCGGTAGCTATAACAACTTCTAAAGTAGCGTACTCACACGTAGACTTTCTTGTGTGGTGCTCGAATAACAGGAAAAAGACTATGATTATTTTAATTACTGTCAGGGGACGCCATCAGAGGGTGGTTGTTTCGCTTCGTAGCCTGTTTGTCGTTTTCAACAATTATATATATATATATATATATATATATATATATATATATCAATGAGAAGAAAGGGGTTAACCGAGGGGCCCGATTTTTACAAGTCATATCCTAAGAAGCCAACAAGCACTGACACCAAGGACAAC
Source organism: Dermacentor variabilis (assembly GCF_050947875.1). Classification (NCBI taxonomy): domain Eukaryota; kingdom Metazoa; phylum Arthropoda; class Arachnida; order Ixodida; family Ixodidae; genus Dermacentor; species Dermacentor variabilis. Next base: position 115,936,288 of record NC_134569.1, on the reverse strand, counting down.
ATAGGGGAAATTACTTGTGCCTAATAAATGAAATAAAGAAACGATAAATTGATGGGAATTAAAGTGGACGAAAAAATAACTTGCCGCAGGTGGTCTCGAATCCGACAACATTGATGCCTTCAGGTAGCATATATGAGTTTATTGCCCGAAAGCCTTCACCCGAAACGATCGCGTTCTCGTGACGCCTGCGGCAAGAAGGGCCTTCCACGTCCGCCGCCAAGGTCTCTGAGTGGTGGCGCTGGCTAACACTCCCAGGTTTCTACTCGGACACATAAATACCCAAGAAAGTGGATGGGAAAATGGCGCCGCGGTAGGTCACTGGTAGAGCATCGCACGCGAAATGCGAAGGTTGTGGGTTTGGTTCCCACCTGCGGCAAGTTGTTTGTTCATCCACATTAATTTCCTTTAATTTATCATATCTTTATTGCATTTATTAAGCATAAGTAATTTCCCCTGTGTTGTCCTTGGTGTCAGTGTTTGTTTGTTTGTTGGCTTCTTATAATATGACTATATATAAATATATATATATATATATATATATATATATATATATATATATATATATATATATATATATAAATATATATATATATATATATATATATATATATATATATATATATATATATATATATATAGCTCCTTCAATAGATTTTTTTTTTACTTTCGCACACTTTAATTATGTGCGGAAGGAAACTGTTGAACGAAATAATGCGCAAGCCAAACAGGGAAGCTTTTTCCCTTCTCCCACAAGTCTGCACGTTTGTTTGAGCAAGCAGTCTTTTCTGAGCAGAAGAGAACATTTTTCAGGACGTGCTGTTGATGGACTTTTTCCTTATGTTGATACTTGCGTTTTCGTTTTTTTTTTTAAGTTCATGCTTAGCAACAACGTCTTCCCTTTGGTGGCAAATTAACTGAACACATTTACGAGCTTCCAAAATTGATCAAGGTGGAGAAAAAGTAAGGCAATCGTGCACCCTCTGAAGTACGCAGTGACATTGCGGACAAAGCTGGACGCATCATCAAGTTCGTAAATTGCTGACGCATCTGCAATATCTTGGGAAGGTAGGAGAAGCAATATTTAATAACATTAGAGCTGTGCTCGCAAGGAAGCCAACGCTAGGACATATTAAGTAACAATATTTTTGTCAGATCTTCAACGTTTACGTAATAACGTAAAGGAAAATACGATTGCTTTCGTTGACGCCACCTATAGATTAGAGCAAACCAGTAACCAAAGAAAGTTGCCTGACATACTGAATGGTAATCGGACTGCCATAGTCATCAAAGATGAATTTCCTGCAATAAAGAAGTCGCAATATCGCCCGAAAGGCGAAGCATTGGTTGCGTTAGCAAATTAGTAGGATGCTACACGAAGTAAGGATAGCAGTTTTACCGGCCGTATAAACTTTAACATTAACAGTAAGATAAACATTATCTTACTAACTCAATTGGCACGCATGGTGTCAGCGCGCACAAGCAAACATGAGCACATCCCAAGCAATGAGCGCGGACACTCGCTTTCAAAGCGCAGGTGCGAGCAAACGCGGCAGCAGCAGTGAGCGAAGCGACCTTCGTGCAAGAGCGGCTAGAACACAGTGAGCGCAGGGGTTATGATAAGTCTGCAGATATCCTTCAAGATACGGCACACGTGACTACACACGGCCGTTCAAAGTACGCACTTGTTGGCGGAGTCGAAACCGCCCCCACTCCCTCCCACCCTTTCTCCCCGCTTTCCTCCACATATGGCGCGCGGGAGATAGAGCTGTAATCGTGAATTCCCCTTGTGCCCGGCTGTGAAATGCGCAGTTGTTAGCGGTGCGTAACGCCACCCCTGCCTTCTTCCCTTGCCCCACGGTTTTTCGCGCAACAGAAGACGGCGCATTTGCTCTTAGCTTTCTCCTTAGCGCACCCCAGATTGAGACGTGATCGTCGGCTTCCTTTGGCGTGTTTTTACTCGCACTTACAGCATACGATGGTCGGCGACAGTGTTATCGCATTTGGACTTTATACGGATCACGGCGACGCCGACAACGGTGGCAAAAATGGCCTTGGAGTGTCCATATATTTCCTATGAAAATAAAAGGCATGAACCATCAGTGTCTTTTATTCAACCTAGGTTTTCACTGATTTCACCTTAATGCATAATTGGACACATTATTGTGCGGCGTAAAGAATTGCCGGCAATTGCCGGCAACCACTCCCGGTTCATCAGTAAAGAAAAGGAAACTGTGTGATATAAACACAGAGAAGGGAAGAATACCAGGACAAGAGCTGACTTTCAACTGCTTCGGTTTATTGTGCTCATGCAAAATATACGTTTTAAATGTCGCCGGGTACCACAACACCACCGGAAAATGCCGCTCGGAAAGGCACTGCATGTACTGCATTGTCAACCTCACGTATTTGACAGCGCACGGACAGCTTTGTGGCTTTACCCAAGCAATGATGAAGCAAAAAAGTAGCACTGAAGTGACCTGGGCACAGAAAATTCCGCGCGAGCTGCTTTAAGCACTGTACATTTGTACCAAAGCGAAAGTGTTCTTGCTTCGCATGTCTGAATTGCATTTCTTATGTGTTCTAAAAAAAACACTAGGTCGTGTCTAATGGTTGAGATAGTGTAATTTGAATATGTATTCTCTACGTTTCAGCGTAACTCGTGCATTACATGTTGAAGCGCATACTTGGTTCTAAATTTAGAAATATTTCCGTGCAGAAAGCTAACCGGAAATAGATAAAATGGCAGCAGAACTCATTTCAGGATCACTGTCGATGGTAATGCGGCAGCATTGAATAAACAGAGCGACGCAGCATATCGCCACCGTCAAAATGAGTTATACGTATGAGGCGTGCACTGCAGCGGGACTCCCCTGTTGCGCTTCCCTATAAACAATGGCGCCATCTCGCGCCGCCGCTTCGAAGCCTGCGCGCGGCCTCTGAAACGCACGAGGCGCCGGTGCATGCGAACGCTGAGCAACGCGTCACGTCCGGCCGGGTTCTTTCCTCGCGCTGCTTTCTCGACACGGTCAGCCATCTAGGGGCATTGCATAGAAAACCGCGCATGGCCTCCGAGACAACATACGTGGCGCGCCGATGCCTGGGAATGCCCAGAATGGTTCCTTCGCTTGGCCGCACACTCAGCGACACTTACTCAGTGACCCAAGTTTGTGACAGGTTCACTGAAGAGCCGCACACACCTAGTGCTTCCGTGGTGCAGCTCGCTTAGCTGTTGGTGCGAAACGGCATTCATTAAACAAATTGAATCATGGGGTGTTACGTGCCCAAACCACTTTCTGATTATGAGGCACGCCGTAGTGGAGGACTCCGGAAGTATGAACTGCCTGGGGTTCTTTAACGTGCACTTAAATTTAAGTACACTGGTGTCTTCACATTTCGCCCTCATCGAAATGCGGCCGCCGTGGCCGTGATGAAAGGCATTCAAAGAAAATTGGCCCGTATGCCCAGTGCACTTGAGGCGCAGCCTGACAGCGTCTAATATTTTTGCACGTGTAACTTTCTCTCTTTTCTAGCTTGCAATGCGCAAAGGAATCGTGCTGCTTACGCATAGCAAGCGTCGAACTTAAGCGGGGAGAAAACTACACGCCTGCGTGAAACTTGAGCATGACAAGAACTCCGTGCTTACGCAATATGCCTGTAAAATGTCTTCGCGACTCACGGCACGCATGGACGCACGGCAACACTTAACGGTACCCCTCTAAATTGCATCATATCTCACAAGTTTGGTACAACGAAAAGATGGCAAGCAGATACGTGTGCTTGTTTATATCCGAGATTCTATGTTGGTGGTTCTCCGCGGATACATACCCTTACATTGGAAAAGAGAAAACGATAATGCACCGGAAGTAGCCAAGGAGAAGCATTGGAGCTGAATCACGGAGAAAAGGGGAAACATACAAAAAAAAAAGGATGAAATTGGCGTACGCGGTATATTTTGCATCGGGTACAACCATTCTCCCTGCACTTTACTCTCCGCCAAAGCAGCAGCGAGCGCCAGTTAAAATAGGGCCGCAGTGGCGCACTACAAGTGTTTGTGGCAAACAGAGAAAGCGTAAGCAAGGCGCTCAGACGCGAGTTGCAAACGGCTACGCCATCTTCTACGAACCGTTATCACACGTAATGGAGCGTGGAGGGCTCCGGCGCGCAGGCTGCCACGACCGCCAAGGGAGCCATAAATCCACCGCCAGCCTCCGTGTGCGGCCACGGTGCAAGCGCCGACCACCATACGCGCAACTTATACGAGAGGGCACGCTCTTACGTCGTTGTCGCTAACGTTGCCGTGTTTATGTTGTTGCTTATGCTGAAGAAAAATGAAACTGGGCGAGTTCCTTTTTTCTTTGTTTCTTTGCTGACTTCCTTCTCTGAGAGCATATTCCCCCGCGTATGAGGGGTTACTGTAATGTCAGAAACATTGTCTTTTTTTTTTTCTGCAGCAGTTGCGATTATTTGCATGCATAAGTGTGTTTAAATTAAAAATTGAAAACCGCTGAAAGTGTGAATTTTATTTTACAGGACAAGACACGTGGCTTGTATTGCGCGTCTGTTTGCTTCTATATGCCAATATTGGTTGTGTGAAACTACACGAAATTGGAGCCGATGAAAAAGTAAAAATACAGGCGGAACCGATGGACGCTCATCTTTTATGTAATGCGCACCAATAAAATGAAACAAATATTAGAAGCCCGTGAACGCTTTCAAGGAAGTATCAGTTTATATATATATATATATGTATGTATATATATTATTGAGGGACACAGACAACGAATACAGGTTCTCACTGTGTAGAAATTTATTCTTAATATTTTATGAAGTAGTGACATGTGCAAGCAGCGCGCATGTCAGACAGGAATTCTACAATATGTGCAACTTCACTGTGAACTACTTGTATATAAAAAGTACATGACGCTCGACATAATGTTAGACTCCTCTTAGTGACTAGTAGACATAATTTGTTTCGGGATAGCTTTGATAAAACAACAGTGCAGGCGTTTTGTGCAACCACACTCCATCCGTAGACATCCGTTTATTGATAGCAGACGGGAATTCTGCAAAGTTTACAACTTTACTGCCAGCTACCTAGTAATGACGAGTAAATGAGACTCAGCGTAATGATAGAGCCCTCTTAGCAGCGAAGTTCACTCTAATCATTTTTAAGAAAACTACATTAGATCAGGAAATATATAGCATTCGCGAGAAACTGAAAACAAAAATTTTTTCAAGTCGATGTGACGCGTAGACGGATGGACATCGTTCACCGCCTGAGGATCGCTAAGCCCTTACAAAAATTTTTAGTAACATTTTATAAACCGTCTTTAGACAAATGTTACTAGAACCTATCGACATTCTATAAACCGTCTTTAGACACCGTAACAACTTCCTAGTAACCTCCTACCGACTATTGGCCACCGATATTGAATTGAAAGTATAGATATAAAATGTCGATAGAATTCTTACCGACTGCTTATTATCTTATGTCGGTAGAAAGTGTCAACTGTGAAGCGACTATTTATTGACTACCTTTGTACATCCTAACAACATGCTAGTAACATCCTGTCGACCATTCGCCACAGACAAATAGTTCACAGGATGTTACTAGGAAGTCGTTAGGATATATAAAGGTGGTTAATAAAAAGTCGCTTTACAGTTTTTAGGAAGTACATAAAAATTTTATTCAGAGGTAATTACTTTTGCAATTATATATTGCAAAAATAAGCTTTAATTATCTCTGAATAAAATCTTTATTTACTTCCTAAAAACTGTGCAGCGACTATTTATTAACCACCTTTATATATCCTAACGACTTGCTAGTAACATGCTGTCAACTATCTGTCTGTGGCGAATAGTGATTGCCAAGTGGCCAGGTGTGACATGCAACAGAAGAAGACAGGTTTAAATTTGTGCTTGAACACATCCATTTAATATCCCCGGGCTAGTAATGAGGACGAGTTCTCCAGCTGCCCTGGAAGTAGGCTGAAATGTTGCGTTGTGTAGTCTAGAAAAGAGAAGAAAAAAGGCAATATATTAGTTTTGCTACAGTGACATTGCAACACACCATGCATCTGTTTCTTAAAAAGGAAGTGCACAAGACACAAGTTTTCAACCCTGTGAGCTCTAAACATCTCCACCTGTTTTTTGCAAAGTCCTAAAATGCATGAAATGACTGAATTAGTGCATTAGAGCTGGGAGCGTGATGAATGTGCGTAGCACCAACAGATGCATGACACATAAGCTCTATCACACCAATTGTCATCTACAAACTAAAGCTGTAAATCAACTTCAGTTTAATGAACTTCGATATTCGCATTGTGACCAGTACATGGAAGTTTCATGTGTGAATTATCTTAGGAAAGGCAAGGTGCCAGTCAGAACTGTGCTGCAGCTTTGCTTGGGCACAGGTACATAGAAGAGTTGACTTTTGTGTTGCACTTAAGAACCACGAAATGATACAAGCAACATGTAAGCAGTTGAACAGGCATTATGGACGTTCTAAAGCAAGATTAGAAAATGCCTTTGCTGTGCAGGCAGACATTGTCAAAGCGAGCTTGTTACTAAACATGTTAGCTTTCCACAAGACAGGATATTATATCATTAGTGCATTCATATGACCAGGACCTCTATCACAAAAATACATATGCCAACAGTAATGACAATTTTCTAGTTATGGTGGCAAAGCTTGCATTATAATATGCTATTATAATCAGGTTAATAGCTATTTTAGCTGGAAACAAAGGAGTATACCCTAAGATAGCACTGAAATTGCCATGAAAGGAGTTTTGTTGAAAACTGCACGAAGAATATTAAGATGCTTCTTTGTGACACACATACCTAGTATGGTGTTGACCTTCTTGGAATCCAACGGATCCTTCTGTGGAAGGCATTTGACAGCCGCCAAAGGAAGGACCTCCCTTTAACGTCATCTTCTATTGAAAAAGGGGCTTTAAGGAGGCCCTCCGCGAAGTGAAAGCCTGAGTTGTTAGCATCCAGGCACAGCCTCTTCAGCAGGCCCTTTTCAACATATACACCACCACCGATGTCTACCTGTGAAACAATACAAGCACAGATTCATTTTATACACGTATGATCAAGGAATGGTTAGGAAATAGGGTAAGATTTGCAAAAACAGAAGTAGCTGCTCTTGTTGATTCGGTTTAAAGAACAAAGCAGCCTTACGTATACCATACATGCATTGTACTGAGCTGTGTACTTTTACGTAAGACTAGAAAGTATTGGGAACTTCAATGCTAAAGAAAGACATGCATCTGCCCAGAACTAAGCAAATGTGTGCCACCCCTTGACACAGAGTGAGATCTGGTGCTGTTTTAGTGATTAGCAGACATTGAAAGCTTCAAGCTTTATCGAGTATTGGCCAAGCTGTGCTCGATTAGTGACACACAAGTGCTCGAGAACTATCAAACAAGATGCAATTGTCTTCAAATACAATTCTGACTTCCCCTTGCAGACATGCAGTTTTCAATTTACTGACCGCACTTGGGTGTAAAGATTTTGTCTGACAGAGTGAATAAACCACATACACAAGCAGCATTTTCACAGTTAGCATAGTCTTTAATAGGTACTGATACCTTCAATTTAGAAAGCCCTGTATATTGGGCCTCATCAAACTAATTTCATAAAAGGTTTGTCAAGGTAGAAGCATAGAACTTTATAGTCATTAGAAGACAGGTGAAAGGAGTTAATTATTGCAATTATTACTGAAAATTAAATTTTAGACAGCTCATCCCAATGAGAAATTGATGCAAGCAGTTTGTACATGACATGTCACATAAGCATTTAGATATCAAAAATAGGGATTAGAGAAAACCTTCCCTTGGAGGTTCATTAGTGCAAGCAGCCATGCCCTCGAGGAGACATAACTTCTTTTTCTGTAGGCAGAAAGAGGCTCGAGTGTTTTATTGACACATATATGTGCCCATGCATATATGTTATCTCTGTTGTAAACCTTTTTTTCATGTACATTCAAGATGTGTTTATAACATCTCATTGTGCACACAATTTGCATAATAATTTAAAGACCGCGATTTTGTAGCGATGCTATTCCTTTTCGCTATTCGTTAGTAGTCTGACCGACGCCCCGGCCCGTGCTACGTACTGCAACTGCCGGCCGTTAGCGGTGGGCGAGAAGAGTGATATAGAATTGAGGGGTAAGTAACGCTACAAAATCGCAGTCTTTAAATTATTACGCACTGCCGTAACCTACGATTGCAAGAGCTGACATCTCGTTATTAAGATTTGGTTGGTCTGTATTTCTTAAAGGCCAGCGTCTGATTGAAATGTCTAGATAAAAATAAACCTCGTTATTGTAATATCGGCCTATATACGCTCTGTAACATAGAAGACAAATACGCGAAGACACTCAAGAACATAAACAATACACACAGGTTCTCGCGACGCGGACCTCCACACCGAACTGTATACATACAAAAACCTTCATACAAGCTTCTATCTGCTTAAGCGTCAAACATAGCAATCGTGTGTCAACGCGCGAAGCCCATGATACATCGACGTATACATTACACATGTGCTGTACTTGCGGGAATGCCTATATAGCGAATAACTTCTTGCCAGGAAACTACCGAACGAACACCAACTTTCAATGTGTTTTCATAATTGTGTGCCCATTCGGGCATAGCAATCAAGGCGGGTAGCAGAATGCAAGTACGCCGTACATCAGAGGAAGCTTTCGTGAAATCGCTTGCTAAATGTGCACAGCAACATGGCTAACATACGATAGGAAAGCGCTTTGCTCTAGCTAGTTACACAACGCTCATTACGTAAATCATAAGCTTCAAGAATGCGCGCAAGCGCCAAACTTGCTTACCTTTCAAGACTTGGCAAACGCTCCTTCGTCTAACAGGTACAGAGGCACCGACGTTTCTCTGGCGCAAGCACTGTAGAACTTCCGATGAACTCCAGCTCCACAAAAGCACAACCTTCAACAGTCTTTCATACACTACGATTCGAAGCCCCAGTACCAGACTTTTTCACGAGAGCGCGGGCAGGCAGCTCGGCAGAACAAAGGCAGCTCGGACGGGCGCTGTACTAGGGCACTCACTGTCGACACTGGTGGATCGCTCGAAACACGCGGCGAACTAATGGCGTTACACGAGTCCGGAGGGTTCGGGATGGTTACAGCACACGACAAGGAGCACATTTTGTCTAGGCACTTCTAAAATATAACTCAAATACCACCTAAATGCAAGGAGCATTCACTACAACCAACGTGATGTGTCGACCAAACAAACACTACCGTAGCGCCACTCTGCGGTTTTTTGAAAAATGTATCTTAAATGAAAAAATTGCGTGTTTTTTCCTAATAACATTTCGTAGGGTCCTTTAATAAATTTGTTGGGTCCAAAAGTGTGTATATTGTACTTTGTGATACGAAGTTTAAGGAAATGTATATATAATAAAAACGAAGCGGATGTTGCCTTCAAGATTCGCAATTGCTTCAGGTGCATGCAACTTGCAAAAGCACGGCCTTCGAGATCGGACTTTGTCACTCAAAGGAAGCCGTAGCTGGGAGGCGGACAGGCATTTAGGCCCCAATCGTTGGGTTTACAGTGTCTAGGTAGGCTTCCGTATTTATAAAGAATATACAGGGACTTAAGCAGAACCATGACCGAGCTATACAGACACACGCGGTACGATTCGGTGTCCGATCCGACGTGCGGCGCTGCATGCTCCGGCGATTGATTCGGGGGGGGGGGGGGGGCACACGGTGCGTGCACATGTGCAATGTGCACATGGCGTGCATCCGAAAGATTGAGCGGTGCGTAAGCTCCGCCCACATCCAGCTCCCCAGCTTGAGTTCATATCCACGTCGAGAAACGCAATATAAACAGCTCTGCACAACACTGCTTCGCTTTACGCGAACACTGTCGATAAAATTATCCCCCTGCGAGTGACAGAACACTTCACGACGGCGCGTTGTCCACTGACGGCTCCACTAAAGCCAGCGATAGGGCCGGTAGGCATAGCTAGGCGGACGCTGCGGCCGACGGCGCTTGCGATCCAGCCCGAGCTCGTCGAAGAGTGCTTATTTTTGCCAAAACAATTAACACTGTACACATTAGGTCGGTCGTAATTAAATACAATTGGTTTACTCGACGCAGTCGTTGCGAAGGGCAAACGTGCAAGCGAAGCGAGCGGCCTCGCTCAGACGGTCGGTGTGTGATGTCTGCCCGCGAAATGCCCTCGCGTCGCGGCTCCCGATCTCGCCAGTCGTCCGATCCGGCGCTTCGGCACGGCAAAACACCTCGATTCGGGCTGCGGTTTCGGCGCGTCGGACGCCGGGTCGGACACCGAATCGGACCGTGTGTCTCCCGCTTTGGTTGGCGAACACGAGCCGATCAGCGCGCCGTCCGTGCAGCTCCGTCTGCTTGCAATGGTGCATGGCCTACAGACTTCTTTGACACCTACTGAGCACGAATTCATGATCACCGCTCATATGCACGCTTGCCATGGCGCTAGCTGTTGTGTTTTCGAGAATACGTGCCCTCATGTTGAATTGGTGGGACCATATTTCCTCTTAGTGTCCGGTATTAGAAGCACTTTTTTTCTGTGAACATTCTACTATCATCTGTTACTAGGAAGTTGATTAAAAATTAGGAAAACAGTTACTGTGCAAAAAAGCATTTTTTTAAGGCAGCCAGTCTTTGCATATTCATTTATAGTTGAGATTATGTTATCTGTTCATTTCTCACTAAATCATTTTTAACAACTTTCTAGTAACCAGTGTTACTAGAAAGTTGATTGAAAATTGAGGAAACTTACACCTGTGCATGAAACAAGACTGTCTTGCACCAGCCATGTTCACTGAATATTTATAACCTTATTTAATAATATTCATGCATGTTTTGTAACTTGGGTTATGTACTTTAAGAACATAATTATTTTTATTGACTTCCTATTGAATGGTGTTTCTAAAAAGTTAAAATAGTGTGTCTTAACTTTCTAGTAACTTTCTCTTTACATACTGAAGTTAGAAAAGAAGCAACCAACTTTCTTTTGACAAACGTTACTAAAAAGTAAAAGTCAATAGGATGTTACTAAAGTTGATAGGAAGTTGATAAAAGTTCTAAAGAAAGTAAGGAACCATTTTTGTATGGGAGTCCAGCTTCGCTCTCAAAGGAAATGGAAGCGGAAATGTACAACTGGCTGGAGGTGGAAACCTACCCACGTATGCAAAATATGTTCGACTTCCACTACAGGCAAGTTTTCGTCTACCCCTAGAAAACACTTGCAGCACCCGACAGTAAGGACTTGGCGGCCTGGTGTTTTGCTTATCGCTAAGGAACTGTTGCCTCCAGCTGCTATATTACTATCGGTGAGAAATCGTGAGCGCAAGAACTAGTGGGCTGTATACTTGCCGCGTTCATCGAGCGTATAGCAATATACCATCGTTATTGATCGTGTTTAGTGTTCCCAAAGGTAGCCGGCTCCGCACAATGATTTTTCAAAAAAGAGCGCATATGTCGTACAAAAACACGAAAAAATATAGCCGGAAAAGTATTTTTTTGAAGTGCAGTGGCCAAATATTCCCAGAACTATTGCACGGTGTTCGTCGTTGTGAGTCTTAGTCTACCAGTACGTGCCCGGCAAAATGCCGATTGTGTTTTCTTTCGTCATAAATTTACTCTTTCCAATGTTCTCAGAACAAAAAGGAAGACCTGTCATTAAGTTTCTGGCATGAATATCCCAAAAATTCCACTTTAAGTGTACCCTAACACGTATGAAGAACTGTCACCTCAAAATGCAGTTATATATAGTGACGTGGCACCTGGCGAAGACTAGATTAAATAAAGTACTCAGCTCGTATATTAATTTCACGATGCCTCCAATAACGCGCTGAAAAAGAAAAGTACGGGGCTTTCCGTGGCAAAACCGCTATCTGATTTTGAGGCTCGCCGTAGTGGGGGGCTCCAGAAATTTGAACCACCTGGGGTTCCTTAACGTGCACCTAAATATAAGTACACAGGTGTTGTCGCCTTTCGCCCCCATCGAAACACAGCCTCCGCGGCCGGGATTCGATCTCGCGACCACGTGCTTAGCAGCCCGACACCATAGCCACTATAAGCAACCACGGCGGTCGCGCGCAGAAAGCGCGTAACGATGTGTTGGCTCCGCTTGAGCCTAGGTTACCTTAGCAACGTTTTGAAGCTGCACGACCTTACTGATCAATACAATTCAGAAATAAAATTATATGAATTAGCATTGTTATTGTACATTTTACGGGACATGTCACAATTGTAGAATTGAAGCCGGGCAGTATTCTGCTCCTCGCTGTAGATCCGACAAATAGAAATAATTACTTGAAATCGGCTGTCTCAACGTGCATCAATGCCTAATCTAGGCAAGCTTACTTTGCACAGTGGAAGAAAATGCTCTGCGGAAAACCTAACTGCCACAGCAATACTTTTCACGGGACATCTTGAATCCGTAATTCTGCAAATTGACGCGACGCACAAGTTTCCTACTAAATGTCATGCAAAAGAGGCAATCTGAAAAGAAACTGAACATGTTAAACTTTGAACGCGGGAATTCCATAACAGGCATAGATATTCTGCATAGATTTCGGTTCTTCCACGGTAGACGCAGTCCAGAAATAGTTATTGTCTTGTTTGAATATTGTTTTTGTTATTCATCTTGACCGTAAGTCACACAAATCTTTTTTCTAAAGTAAGTCAGCGCCCGGTTCATTTCTTTTGTTTGTCCAAGTTGAAGTTTTGCTCTATTAGTGTCAATAGTTCGGATTTGAGTCCTGGCCAGCCTTCAATTCTGAATATACCGCACCCCCTAAAATGAATATTTTGAAAGCGTGTCCCGGAAAAGTGTATGAATTTGCATTTTATTCTGATACTCGTGCAAATTGGGAGGCGCGTCACTACTCTAGGGCTTGTTGATAATTTTTTTTCTTTTATCTATTTAAAATGTTCTACCTCTAATACAGAGACAGCCACGGTTGAAACGAGCTGTATAGCAATTTCAGGGTCTGAGCGATACAGGTCGCACAATTCCGGGAAAATCTACTTAGCACGTGTTGAAAACACCTGTCGGTGTTTGTTAGCGAGAAACGACAAAGACTGCCTTGCTGTTCTCCCAAGGGATTCTCACAGAAAGTTTCCATGGGAATCGCTGATTAAAATTGTTTCAGCGCCGTTGCGCACTTGTGAACATTTTCAGCCACCAATCACACCGGTATTCTGCTGATACCTTGCAACAAGCAATTATCGACAGTTTTTACAGCGGCTAGCCACTGGAAAATTTGCTCCAGCGCTATACGGGGAGTAGTTATACATACATACATACATACATACATACATACATACATACATACATACATACATACATACATACATACATACATACATACATACATACATACATACATACATACATACATACATACATACATACATACATACATACATACGAGTGCCTTGCATGTTTATCTTCGTGATATATGCGCACACTTAAATACCGTTGATGACCTATACGTAGAGAAGCACCCATGCAGCATTTGTTGTAACTCTGTCAGGCGCGATCTTGATATGTAATGGAGCGATTTATTACGAGGCTCTAATATGCAAACACGCAAGATAAAAAAGTCACAGTTTCGCCCAATAGACTAATCATGAATTGCGATACTAAATCATTATACAGCTATACGAATCAAGGATAATAATTATATCGGTCGTAGAAGCTTATTAACATTCGATATTACTAACTAAATTAACAAGCATTTGCCGCGCGCGCGCAGTGGAGCAGGAACAAGCTCACTCAATGATCGCGGACACTCGTTGTCAAAACAGTGCCTTGAGGATGCGCGGCAGCTATAGCGAGCGAATTGACTTTCGTGATGCCCCTCGCTACAACGTGAACTAAGTGGCAAGAACACAGCTCACACGAAGCTGTCAATCCTCGGCGCCCCACACGCCGTCACTGCCGGATGAGAACGCCTACAGGTGCTTTGCGCGCGATGGAAGCCGGCGCGCTTCGTCTCTGCCTTCCTCCCTTGCGCACGCGAGATCGAGCCACAATCCTCGGCTCACCGCCTCGCCGTCAAACGCTTTCACTCGCACACACAGCACACGGCACAAGGACACAAATTTATTGCACTCGGGCCTTGAACGCAATATCAAGGCGACGCCGACGGCGACGGAGGAAATGCGCCTGGAGTGTCCATATAATTGGTATTGCAATAAAAAGTGACCAATAGATAGACGGATCGAACAAGAGGTCCTCTGGAAGCACGGAAGGAGGTGCACAGTTGTATTGTTTCATGCACATCCAAATGCCTAATCGCTGCACATACCGCCAAGATATGAAGTTATTCAAACGTGAACAAAAGTCCGTTAAAATTCAGTTGTGTCGGTGCCAAGAAATGAGCGTGAGCTCTTATGATTGAGGCTTGCTTGATTAGAAACTGTTCAATGCATGGTTGACCTAAAGCTTTCATACTATATAGCGAGAAAGCAATAAACCTACGACTGAAATCACGACGCAAAGCGATGTGCCCTAGTTCGCGAGGTGCCTGGGCCTGTGCTATATATATGACGTTCTAGCCCTGCTGCAATGTTTATTGCGTCCCTGCTTTCGACTAGAGCGCTCAAGCACACACACTCTTATTCTGTGAGGAGCGGCTCATGATGGTCGAAGTGGTCCTCGCAGAACTACTTTGTTCAGCGCTGAGTAATGATGCGAGGACAGAGTTGTGTCTTTAAGCTGCTGATTTAAACGTTTTCTTTTGTGAGACTTCGCTTAAGTTCATGCGGGAAAAGGGAGAACGGGAAGAGATAATTTTTCGTTGTGTGAAAACCAGCGAATGTTTTGTTTGGTCCAGTATTTTTGATCCGGGTGTTTGTCAATTAAGACATAACATTTTAGCAGCAGAAACGTTCCTTTTCAACCTTTCATAATAGAATTTCCTTTACCATTCACCCCGTGTAGCAACGAAATGACCTTTCACGAATTGTTTTACGTGCTTACTTAGGGCTGGGCTCAGTTACTTGAGTGGTCATGTGTATGTAAGACTTTGGGTCAGTGCGTGAGCAGTGCGCATATACTGCATCTCAGACTAAGTTACCCTGTACGAGATGCCCGCGCGAAGCTTCAGTGTACTCATGTTATGTTGGGCGTTCCGAGTGTCACCGACATTGGGGGAACAGCGACGAGACCAGCAAGGGCACTGGAATAGTTAACATCTGCGATTTTGTCGTTGTTCCGTGTAAAGTTCTTGACGCAAGCCGAGCGTTTGGTGTAAAAGAGTCCTAGGCGCACATGCCCGTCAGGGCCGCTAACAAGAAGCGAGAGCAGCATTCACAAAGCACCTTCTGTGAGAGCTTTTCTCTATCAAGCCATGACAGTAAACAGCGGGATAGAAAAAGTGATTGCCGCTTTCTGGTGAACCTCTAACTGCGCCTACGAAAAGAGTTTTGTGAATATAGAATGCGATGCGTTCGTATTAAAGAACGGCTCTACCTGCACGGACAAAGATTTATCAAAGAAGATGAAATTTTCGAGGCAGCTGCTTTGATTAAGTTGAGCAGACGTCCTAATTGTGGTTGTATGGGTATGCTTATTCTGATTCAATGTTTTCAGCTGTTGAACCACACAAAATATCGTGCTCCGTTTTTTTTAGCAGCTATTATTTTCCGTGTTAGTGAATGTTTAACTACGGTTCTCATAGCTTTTACGAAATAATATTGTAAAAAAGAATTATTGCCAATGACCACGACACTGCGTGACAAACCAATTTATGTCCTGAGCACTTTATACCTCACTTTACGAAAGTTCTAAACCAATATAAATCTGCTGCTTCAGAGCACCATAGGTAGAGCTATAAATCCCCGCGCTATTTGTTCCATGTATAAATACTACAGACCTACTGAACGCAGAAACTACTGCAGAAACAATTGAACGGGATCTGTGAGCGGAAGTTGTCGCGTCGTGACGCAATGCGAACCAGCTCAGGACGCTCGAGCTAATGGCAAAGTGCTGCTTTGGTTGTGCAATCGCAGCAGTAGCCAACTCAACCAATCACGTATTCCGTTTACAATGAGCTTTGTTAACCGATGACTAATTACGCCTTGGAGGATTGGACCTTAGTTGACAGAGCTGAACAATTAGCGGAACGCACAGGAAGGTCCCAGACCTGTTCCAAATGTTGACAGGCCTCCTGCTGTTGCCATGGGAAAAGGTTTCCTGGGACTTTTAAGGCAATGCGTTATAAGAGTGCCGAAACTGTTTTTGCCAGTCAGGTTAATGGTAAGAGAGCCGGGTAAAAGATTCGGAAGTACATGTCGCTCGGCTAGTCAGTTCATATTGTTGAGTAGACCATAAACACGATCGTTTTGGCGCAAACAAGAAAGGACGGACAGATGGTCCGAGCAAGGGCGCTCCCTTTGTTCCCTTCCGTCCTTCCTTGTTTGCGCCAAAGCGATCATATTCATGGTCTGCTCAGCAAGGGTGAAGAATATAGCACGAATTAATAAAATTGGCTGAAGGCTTAGCTTGGTTAAGCCTGGAAGACTGCGAAAGCAATACCCTTGGCTGCGCCTTGGTTCGGCTGATGGTGTGGACGTGGTTGCCCTTTGTTAAACTTATGGCTATACATCATCCGACATAGCGCAAGGCCGCGCGCCGACCACTGCGAGGAGCCGAGCTGTAGTCCCATTTATCCTCCTAGCGTGACGTCACACCAGCGAGTGCCCTCTCTCGGTAGCACCGCAGCAGCGGCGCGCAAGGCTTAGCCTTCACCGTCGATGCCGCGAGCTGGGGCCCCGTCTCTTGGTCTGGAGTGACGTCACACCAGCGAGCGCCCTCTCTCGGTAGCACCGCAGCAGCGGCGCGCAAGGCTTCGCGTCCACCATCGATGCCGCGAGCTGGGGCCCCGTCTCTCGGTCTGGCGTGACGTCACATGGTCACGTGACTCGCTGCTGTGTAAGGAGGCGCCACGACCACCGATGGGCCGAAATTGCGAGAAGTATTCCTTTCGCAATAAAATTGCCGCCATGGAGGCTCACAACAGCGTCTCCCAATACTGTGGCGGTAAGCTTATCGACAAAAAAGAAAGAGAGCTGATTGTTAAGACCACATTAGCCTTGAACCAGACGCCTGTAGTAGTACAAACGATGCCGCGATTGGCCTGTTCAGTACGGGACTCACAACTGCTAGAGAGGTTATAGACGCGTATTCTTTGCGAAATGTAACGTCATTTTTTATGACACATTTCCCTCTAATTTCACTGAATTTGACAATGCGAAAAATGAGCACACGTACACACACAGCCACGCATGCACCTCTCCCCCACACACACTTTCTCTCTCTCTCTTGTGTCCACAAGCATCCTAGCACACACGCACAGACCTGCGAGCATAGAGAGAAACAGACAACTTAACCCCTTGTTTTAGGTAGGTAATAAATAGGATGTAATTTTTTGATCGAGCGTATCGCTTTGACGTCACCACAGTAGCCCACCTCAGCCGGTTACAATCTATTATCGAGAGTTACAAAGCTTTCTGCGCCATTTTGTGTTCGTGTATAGTACGCAACTCGTGTAATTTTTGGGCTTTACTAAAGTGCGTGGTTGCTTTGTCTTATTTAGCGGTTATTTCGCGCTGAGAGGCATCAGTACATGAATGTCGCCTGTAGTGGTAGATTGTTTATTGTCTCGCATTGTCGAAGAATTTAATATATCTTGGTGTACTGCCTCCAAGAATGAGCGAAAGAAAGCAGCTACAGTAAGATGAAGGACACCGGAAATTCAGCGATGTATGACTATAACTTGTTGCTGTTTGTGTTGAAATGTGCACAGCAAAATGAGAAACAGGATGCTGAACAGCCAGAACACGAAGGACGCCGTTCAAACGGTTTGCCGTCTTAGAAAAGTTCTTAACTGGCGATGTAGTAAAAACAACGAAATGTGGACCGTCAAAAACAAAACAAAAAAATACGCTGCGGCGATCTTCTCATCGAAGCAGCACGAAACGTAACTTCCGTAATGTTTTTGTCAGCACCGTTCTCGGGAGCAGTTGCTGTTTGGCGTGCTGCAAGGAAACTGTGCGCACTTTAAATGAGGATTATAGAATTGTGCGTCATCGAGTATGCAGGTCCCTCCTGTTAGTCGTTTATAAACATCTAAAACCAATAGGGGTCTTCAGGACTATCACCCAAACCCAAGACACCGACTCAAAGAAAGCGTTCTCCAAAATCAATGAGATCGTCTCGGTTCGACGCGCAAACAGAGCTCTACAAAGCTGGCGCCGGAGAAAGAATACACTTTCTCGACTGTTGTCTGCACCTCGCAAACCAGATTTGTCTTTCTCGCTTGTTCAAAACAATAGTGAAAATAACGAAGCGATCAATCTGGCAGTTGAACTGCCAGTGTCATTATTCGATTACTTCAACTCCCCGGTACACTAATTGCTCTTGTTGCCGTGGCTCTCGAGAAAACCAGAACAATGCAACACAGACTGCAGGAGAAAGAACTTTAAAGCAGAGACAATTTTTCGCAATATTTTTGGAGGCTCGAACCTGTCAGTTTCACTTAACGGCGCCTCAACCATCCATGCTTACACTTTCACTTTGCTTTATTTGTCAGCCTTGTTTACAGGAAACTTAGCGGTGTACAGGTGTAAAGTAAGCAAGCAAAGAGGGAGCGCCAGGTTCTGTTCAAACAGCCGCTGTTCTTGATAGAGTGCTTCGTTGTCGCCAGCCCTTGTCGTGCTCTCACATGCCCTTTCTATTATTCTAGTACGGAATAATCCACATTTATTCGCAGACACTGTGCACAAGAATCTTCTGAAATGTAACGACTTCATGAGGCATGTGTTCCTCCTTTCTTTTTCCCCAGGAAACCTGCTTAGCAATAATTGGCTGGCATAATATTCCTGTACATAAAGATTCACAAACAGATTTCTCTCATTCACAAAGTCTAACAAAGAACGGTAGTAAGCGTCGAGAATCAAGGGCTCTATGTAGAAGAACAGCCCTGGTTCATATAACGACGACAGACGCTTTGAATCATGATAAACCTTCGTGCTATATTCCTGTCGTGTTTCAAAGCGTACGCTATGTATCTGGGAGCTTAGTGTTCTTTCCTGCGTTAAGCTGTTATATTCGAGGAAACCAGGCATGCGCATAAAGTAACACAGCGCCACAGTCATTTCTCAGAAAAGCTTTCGCCATGGACGAAAAAAGCGAAAAAAATTGAAGCAGACCCTATGAGAGAGAACTTATGTACATGGAAACTTTGTGTGAGTGCACAAAGAGTAAAAAGAAGAGTACAAGCACGCACACACGCACACAAACACCTACACAAGCGCGGGTGCATACAAACTATAACGAGCCTTTTGTTGAGCGGATCCCAGTTGTTGACTAGTAGCGAGTACGACGGACGGCTTGAACTCATCATGGTTGCAGAGGTAGCAGGCGCATACGTAAATAACGCAATTCGAATCTCATCCTATCCCAAAGGAGCATTTACTTCGCCTCATTACCGGGCAGCCGCGGATGTGCGAAGGTAAGCTTTCTTGTTTGTTTATCTTTCACATGCATGGCCGGCGCTGCCGCGAGCGCCATTAGGTGGTGTTGCAAGGAACCCAGCGGCGTGCGTGCTGCGTGTGCTTTGCATTGATTGGTTGGCCTATTCGACAATGGAACCGCCCGGCCGCAGCCACGGTCAAGAAAATCGGCGACGCTCGCAAAAAAAAAAAGCGTCACTCTTAAAATCAGATTTGTAATTGGTAGCGCCCCAGGTCTGCAGATATAAGCTGAAATGTTTTAAAACGAAAGCTTTACTAACCTAGTCGAGGCGAGTTTCGCCGTCTCCAGCAATTTGACCCTCGTTGACCGCAGCTGTGCAGTAGTCTTGGCAACGCATCACGTGACTCATCACACGGAGCTCCGCCCCATGCATCAGCCGCCGGCTTGGCGCATGCCATCTTGTCTTGAATAACGTTCCTTGGCACTACCTACGACGAGAGGTTACGTGAGAAGCATGCTTTCGCCCTACCGCACTCGAGTACATGCTGAGAGAGTATATATGGTGCAGTTTTCTCACTCAAGGAGTTGCCGTGGGACGTAATTGAAGCGTAGTGACCATTCGAAACGATGGACCGCACCGTCACGCACAACCTTAAATGGAGCTAGAACGCTGGAGGCCAAAACCTTCTAGAGCACCTTGTTTAGTTGTTCACTCGTAGACAAGGCGCCTTCTGTTGGCGTTGTTTCATTCTAGGTGGTTCACTTGTAAGTATGAAGTACGAAAACAAAATCCTAAGCGACGTTGTAGAATATACCCCCGATTTCGTCTTCTGTATGAGATTTCACTCCTTTGGCGTTCTTGCTGTTGGGTGTGGCGGAACCTGTTATCGGTTAACGAGGCAGGGTAAGTCGCGTACAATGCAGCGAATGTTTTGCTGGAGGTTCGACGTGCATCGATACGCTTTTGGCCTAGTCAGCCCAGGTAAAAGTTCTCACTCAAAGAGTACCTTTAGAGAGGTGCGAGTCCACGCAGGCGGCTTTAAATGTTTTTCCTTGCACTTCAGCCCTATAGTGCTTTTATATACGTGGGTATGGGGTTAACTTTCTTTGGCAGTACAATTTCTCCGACAGTGTGAATATTTTGAATGGAGAGCTCGACAGGACTGCTTTTCAGATTTTTAGCGGCATTCATGTGCAACCACCTGTGCAACATTTCCCGTGTAATGAATTATTAAACAGGCTTCATAAGTATTCGTTTCATGCTAGAAAAGCCTTCTAACTGGGTTTTCCCTTAGGTTCGACTGAGTAGTAATTTCTTACGCGATCGACATCTTCCATATATTGACCAATCGATAAAAATATCGTGTGATGAAGTAAAATGCTAATGGCGAAATGCGCAGGTGGCGCCACTAAGCGTATATGTTATCCTTTGCGCACTTTTTCGCTCATCAAGCACTTTCTTGCTGAATAGTGAACTACTAAATTTGACGAGACCGACGTAATGCTTCTGTACTGTGACATTTTGTGTGCTGTTATTATTTTTAAATGAAGCTTGCCACTTCAGGCATTTTCTGTAAGCGTTGCCGATTCCGGCTTTCGTAATTTACGAACATCGAGTTGCCCAGGTTTCGCGATTTCAGACCTCATGTTTTCAAATGTTTTGATGAGTCCATTTAGCTTCGCATTCAGTTGCGAAATTTATAAAGCGGAGGTTTATAGTAAATTTTACATGCTTGATTCTTCCGGTTGAGCTAAACTACTTAACCTCCCTTCCTTTCCTTCTCCACTTTTTCCTTACTTCCTTACATGCTTCAAATATTTTGTGCCTTGACTAAAATCTTAGGCAGCAAGGATAATATAATATCACTTTGAGCGAGTGCACTCGATATCGGTGGCATCCGCACACTCGTAGGCTGACACACTAAAGCTATTTTTTTTTTTGCCACGACTGCAGAACTAACTTAACGGGTCGTGGTCGCGGTGGTGGTGGTGGTATTTATTGTCATGGTGCTTTGAGGGGGTGAGCCTGGCAGACCTGGCCAGCAATTGCCCTGCCTACGAATGTCTTCCTGCGCCGAATAGGTCAGCATATTTCTATCAGCCCTCTTTGTCCCTCTCACAAACGTGAGAAGAATGTGTGGTACTTTCTTGCGTACTATCCGCGGTCCTTCCTGGAAGACTAACTTTTCGCGACACAATGGTGAGGACATCGCTTTCTTCTCATGCTGTCCAGAAGTCTCCTACTTCCACAATTCAAACTCTTGCGATTCAAGCTCTTGCAAGATGAACTGCGCTACGCCACCCGTTTCATTGCGTTTAGTGGAAGATGGAGAAGCAACAACACTGATTTTGAATATACATACAGGAGCGTAGGCTGATCCTATTTTGATTCGGTATAGAATAATGGTTTCCATGCAACTGAGTCCCTTTGTAACACGAGGCCGATGTGGTAGTTTCCAAAGTGAAGGAAAGTGGCAACCAATTGCGAATTTAGGAAGTTCGTTATTCACAGGATCTCACTGCTGGCTCCCGTGAAAAGGCTTTATTGGCCAAGGCGTTTGCTCTTGCGTTGCCAGTGATGCCAACATGCGAATGTATCCACTAAATCTATATCTTGATCTCTGTTTTGGAGATTTCTCAAAGTGATGCCAGCAACTGACTACGGAACATCGGGAGAGGTACGCTAGGAGATAACTGCTGTATTGCTGACTTATGGAGTATGACGGCCGTCCGCGCGGGTTCGCTCTTCAGCTTGGGAAGAGATGTAGCAATTGTGACGCTTTGTGCTATTGGGGCGAGCTCCACCACTTGAAAAGCTCGCACCACCGTCGGTGTGACGTGGCATGAGGGATCACGTGGACACAGCGGCCGCGTCGGCTGCTTTTGGAAGCCTCGAAGCGAGCTGAAAACGGAAGTTTAAGGAGGAGGAGGAGGAGTAGATTTTAATGAAGAGAAAATAGGAGAGGTCGGCCTGGAGAGCGTGTTTCTAGCCTGCTACGCCTCACTGGGCAAAGGGGAATTGGGAAATACAGGGAAAGGTAGGTGGCGTGTGATTATGTTATGGTGCAATGAGATACTATATACACGCTGTCCAATATGCGGATGCGCGCTGAAGACGCAATACATGTAAGAGTAATCTTGTCCATACGGAAAGTAATTTTGTCACAAAAAGTTATTACGCGTTAATATTAAAGGTGGCTGGTGGTGGTCTCGTGCTGACGATGCCCTCTCGGTGAGCGCATATTTCCCCCCTCATCTTTTAAGAGATTCAATACATACAAGCATTTGTCTCGCAAACCAGATTTATTTCAAGGGAATTTTCCTCGTCTCAATAATTTCTCTCGTCGTATTCGAGTGCTGATTGCTGTGTTATAGTTTGTTAACGGAGCTTTCCCTCAAGTCTAAATATTTTAAGGCAGTTTGTCGTGTACGTATCATGGCCACGCATGCTTATATCGCCTTTCCGTTTCTCTACCACGGTTGCGCTTTAAAACCACGGCGCTGCAAGTTTGCTTCAAAGACTTTCCTTTCCTTCCCTCTTCTCCGCCCTTAAACTGGTTCTCTTAACTACTACACGCAGAGACAATGAAACAGCGCGCGCTTTAGATCCTATAGATGAGATGAATATTTACAATTATTATTAGGGTTATAATTATATTCGAGTGCTGATTGCCGTGTTATAGTTTATTAACGAAGCTTCCGCTCAAGTCTAAATATTGTAAGGCAGTTTGTCGTGTGCGTATCATGGACACGCATGCTTATATCGCCTTCCGTTTCCCTACCACGGTTGCGCTCTAAACCACGGCGCTGCAATATTGCTTTCCTCTCCTTCCTTCTGCTCCGCCCTTAAACTGGCTCTATTAGTCCTATTAGAGTTATTATAATTACACGAAGGTATTTCGCCCTCGCCAGCAGCAGTACTTGAGATAGCTATTCCGGCGGCTAGCTTCCCACGCTATGCGTGCCGCCCTCGCACCTGTTTAAGCTTTTTCCTAGACGCTAGAGCTATACAATGTCCGCGCAACCTTGAGCGATCGGAAAGCGCCTGTTCCACCCTTGGCCGGCGGAGAGGGGAGGCTTCGTTCCGGCCGCGAAGCTCTCCACATCTCAGTAAGGTGCCTGGTGGTGGTCTCGTGCTGACGATGCCCTCTCGGTGAGCGCATATTTCCCCCCCTCATCTTTTAAGAGATTCAATACATACAAGCATTTGTCTCGCAAACCAGATTTATTTCAAGGGAATTTTCCTCGTCTCAATAATTTCTCTCGTCGTATTCGAGTGCTGATTGCCGTGTTATAGTTTGTTAACGGAGCTTTCCCTCAAGTCTAAATATTTTAAGGCAGTTTGTCGTGTACGTATCATGGCCACGCATGCTTATATCGCCTTTCCGTTTCTCTACCACGGTTGCGCTTTAAAACCACGGCGCTGCAAGTTTGCTTCAAAGACTTTCCTTTCCTTCCCTCTTCTCCGCCCTTAAACTGGTTCTCTTAACTACTACACACAGAGGCAATGAAACAGCGCGCGCTTTAGATCCTATAGATGAGATGAATATTTACAATTATTATTAGGGTTATAATTATATTCGAGTGCTGATTGCCGTGTTATAGTTTGTTAACGAAGCTTCCCCTCAAGTCTAAATATTGTAAGGCAGCTTGTCGTGCGCGTATCATGGACACGCATCGACTGTCGCGGACATCATCAGTCCCTTTCCACTTAAGTATGAGGCTCGGAGCAGGAGCTGTGGTGCTTGAAAGTAACCGTTGGCTTGACGAACCAACCGTCTGAGCTACCTTTCCGGGCAACATCGAAGGATCACGAGTTCAAATCACATGTTGTGTTCTTTTTTCCCCTTTTTTTTCTTTCTTTTTATTGTCTTTTCCTTCATTTTATCACTGTACGGAAACCCTCCTAAAAAAAAATTAAATATCCTCAATTATGTGTGGCCACACATGTGCAGGTCATAAATACCAGGTTCTCTAGCCGAGTGCCATCCATGCGGTATAACCGAGCTCAGATTGGTCCACCTTGACTGATCAAATAGGGCACCACTGTAGGTTAAATGAGGCGTACAACTCCTGCGGGACCCGCCGCGGTTGCTCAGTGGTTATGGTGTTGGACTGCTGAGCACGAGGTCGCGGCATCCGACCCCGGCCACGGCGGCCGCATTTCGATGAGGGCGAAATGCGAAAACACCCGTGTACTTAGAATTAGGTGCACGTTAAAGAACCCCAGGTGTCGAAATTTTCGGAGTCCTGCACTATGGCGTGCATAATAAGAAAGTGGTTTTGTCACGCAAAACCCCATAATTCAATTTTTAATTTAACTCCTGCGGGGACGGTAGAGTATCCGTCTCCAGTGCAAGAGGACCGTGATTCAAATCCCGGTGCCGCGCAATTCTCCACCGGAAAATACAAAAAAACAGTGTGTTGAGGAAATTGCAGAAACAGGCCTGGAGTGCGGCCTGATCCCGGTGACCAGAACCGGTAACGCACTCTCTCACCAGAGCAGGATTGGCCACCCTGGTGCAGTACTTGGCCACAACCTCCTATATGAATACAACAATCAAACCCCGGCCCTCAGTCCCCAGCAGCCGCGAAGCAACTGACCACGGCGGCGGTCAGATCTGTGACGCTGCAGAGGGTGCTAAGAATACCTGGCTCCGGACAGGCCGCCATTGGAATCTGAACCTGGTAACGTTTAACGTTAGAACGCTATCTAGTGAGGCGAGTCTAGCAGTGTTATTGGAGGAATTAGAGGGTAGTAAATGGGATATAATAGGGCTCAGTGAGGTTAGGAGGACAAAAGAAGCATATACAGTGCTAAAAAGCGGGCATGTACTGTGTTACCGGGGCTTAGCGGAGAGACGAGAACTAGGAGTCGGATCCCTGATTTATAAGGAAATAGCTGGTAACATACAGGAATTCTATAGCATTAACGAGAGGGTGGCAGGTCTTGTTGTCAAACTTAATAAGAGGTACAAATTGAAGGTGGTACAAGTCTATGCCCCTACATGCAGTCATGATGACCAGGAAGTCGAAAGCTTTTATGAAGACGTGGAATCGGCGATGGGTAAAGTCAAAACAAAATATACTATACTGATGGGCGACTTCAATGCCAGGGTATGCAAGAAGCAGGCTGGCGACAAGTCAGTGGGGGAATATGGCATCGGCTCTAGGAATAGCAGAGGAGAATTATTAGTAGAGTTTGCAGAACAGAATTATATGCGGATAATGAACACCTTTTTCCGCAAGCGGGTTAGTCGAAAGTTGACGTGGAGGAGCCCGAATGGTGAGACTAGAAATGAAATAGACTTCATACTCTGCACGAACCCTGGCATCATACAAGATGTAGACGTGCTCGGCAAGGTACGCTGCAGTGACCATAGGATGGCAAAAACTCGAATTAGCCTAGACTTGAGGAGGGAACGGAAGAAACTGGTACACAAGAAGCCAATCAATGAGTTAGCGGTAAGAGGGAAACTAGAGGAATTCCGCATCAAGCTACAGAACAGGTATTCGGCTTTAACTCAGGAAGAGGACCTTAGTGTTGAAGCAATGAGCGACAATCTCATGGGCATCATTAAGGAGCGCGCAATAGAAGTCGGTGGTAACGCCGTCAGACAGGAAACCAGTAAGCTATCGCGGGAGACGAAAGATCTGATCAAGAAACGCCAATATATGAAAGCCTCTAAACCTACAGCTAGAATAGAACTGGCAGAATTTTCGAAGTTAATTAACAAGCGTAAGACAGCGGACATCAGGAACTATAATATGGATAGAATTGAACAGGCTCTGAGGAACGGAGGAAGCCTAAAAACAGTGAAGAAGAAACTAGGAATAGGCAAGAATCAGATGTGTGCGTTAAGAGACAAAGCCGGTAATATCGTTACTAATATGGATGAGATAGTTCAAGTGGCTGAGGAGTTCTATAGAGATTTATACAGTACCAGTGGCACCCACGACGATAGTAGAAGAGAGAATAGCCTAGAGGAATTCGAAATCCCACAGGTAACGCCGGAAGAAGTAAAGAAAGCCTTGGGAGCTATGCAAAGGGGGAAGGCAGCTGGGGAGGATCAGGTAACAGCAGATCTGTTGAAGGATGGTGGACAGATTGTTCGAGAGAAACTGGCCAGCCTGTATACACAATGCCTCATAACCTCGAGCATACCGGAGTCTTGGAAGAACGCTAACATAATCCCAATCCATAAGAAAGGGGACGCCAAAGACTTGAAAAACTATAGACCGATCAGCTTACTCTCCGTTGCCTACAAAGTATTTACTAAGGTAATCGCAAATAGGATCAGGAACGCCTTAGACTTCTGTCAACCAAAGGACCAGGCAGGATTCCGTAAAGGCTACTCAACAATAGACCATATTCACACTATCAATCAAGTGATAGAGAAATGTGCAGAATATAACCAACCCTTATATATAGCTTTCATTGATTACGAGAAAGTGTTTGATTCAGTCGAAACCTCAGCAGTCATGGAGGCATTACGGAATCAGGGTGTAGATGAGCCATATGTAAAGATACTGGAAGATATCTATAGCGGCTCCACAGCCACCATAGTCCTCCACAAAGAAAGCAACAAAATCCCTATAAAGAAAGGCGTCAGACAGGGAGATACGATATCTCCAATGCTATTCACAGCATGTTTACAGGAGGTATTCAGAGGCCTGGAGGGGGAAGAATTGGGGATAAAAGTTGATGGAGAATACCTTAACAACTTGCGATTCGCTGATGATATTGCCTTGCTTAGTAACTCAGGAGACCAATTGCAATGCATGCTCACTGACCTGGAGAGACAAAGCAGAGGGGTGGGTCTGAAAATTAATCTGCAGAAAACTAAAGTATTGTTTAGCAGTCTCGGAAGAGAACAGCAGTTTACAATAGGTAGCGAAGCACTGGAAGTGGTAAGGGAATACATCTACTTAGGGCAGGTAGTGACCACGGATCCGGATCATGAGACTGAAATAGCTAGAAGAATAAGAATGGGCTGGGGTGCGTTTGGCAGGCATTCTCAAATCATGAACAGCAGGTTGCCACTATCCCTCAAAAGGAAAGTGTATAACAGCTGTGTGTTACCAGTACTCAGATATGGGGCAGAAACCTGGAGGCTTACGAAAAGGGTTCTGCTGAAATTGAGGACGACGCAACGAGCTATGGAAAGAAGAATGATGGGTGTAACGTTAAGGGATAAGAAAAGAGCAGATTGGGTGAGGCAACAAACGCGGGTAAACGACATCTTAGTTGAAATCAAGAAAAAGAAATGGGCATGGGCCGGACATGTAATGAGGAGGGAAAATAACCGATGGTCACTAAGGGTTACGGACTGGATTCCAAGGGAAGGGATGCGTAGCAGGGGGCGGCAGAAAGTTAGGTGGGCGGATGACATTAAGACGTTTGCAGGGGCAACATGGCCACAATTAGTACATGACCGGGGTAGTTGGAGAAGTATGGGAGAGGCCTTTGCCCTGCAGTGGGCGCAACTAGGCTGATGATGATGATGATGATGATCATGATGATGATGATGATGATGGTGATGGTGATGATGATGATGATGATGCTGATGATGATGATGATGATGATGGGTGACGCTCTGTGCTCTGTGCTGGAAGGGTGTCGCGGACGCTCGTGTGTCGAGGCTTCAGCGACTTCGTTCGTGGCTAAGTACTCCTTTCTTTTTATTAGCTGGTGTTCTTGAAGTGTTTTCTTTTTCATGGAGTAGGGGTGCAAATTTTGAATTTGTGGTAAGAGTAGTAAACGTACCGGCTTTGTCAGGTCTGGTGGTTTCACGCTATGCCTAGGTGCTAGGCGGGACCTATTTGATAGGCTTATGCAATTATCTCATCTAGCTCTTCGAAGTGATTTGGCGGACTTGCTCGTTGAGCCGAAGAATGTAGGCCTAGCGATGAAACCAAAGAAAGGGAAGGCCGCCGGGGATGCGGAGCAAGTGCAGTGCGACGAGTGCCT
This sequence comes from Dermacentor variabilis, assembly GCF_050947875.1. Lineage (NCBI taxonomy): Eukaryota > Metazoa > Arthropoda > Arachnida > Ixodida > Ixodidae > Dermacentor > Dermacentor variabilis. Next base: position 115,907,796 of record NC_134569.1, on the reverse strand, counting down.
GCGCTGGTGCTTCCTCGACGAGACCAGTTTCCAGAGCTTAGCAGACGCGGAGGGGTCTAGCTTTACCGGCTGGCTGTGCGAGAGGGTCAGGAAAGCAGTCCAAGAACAGGAAGGAAATTGGGCAGCCAAGTTCGAATGGCTCAAAGCAGACCTGAGGGCGTAGCGGGAGAAGCGTGTAGCACTGCAGGCGAAAGTCGCCGAGCTGGTCAAGGTGAAAGCTTTCCAGGCCGCGCAATTAGTAAGGGCCGTGGCCGACCTTTGAGAAGAGAGGGAAAGGAGAGTAGAACTCGAAAGGCGGCTCGATGCGCTTGAGACGCGGGCAGCGAAGATTGATAGGTCGGGACACCAAGCCGGTGGAATAAGCGCAGAAAGTAGGGTAGACCCTACAGGCGAAGTGGCAGGCAGGGAGCCAGAGCAAGTGGTCATCTGTTCGCTGCCGCTGAATTTGCATAGTTATAGTGAAGCAGCGCAAGACGCCCCGAGTGAGGCGACGCTGCAGCCACAGGGGCGCCAGCGGGCGCGCAGAGAGGAGGGGAACAAGATAACCCCAAAGAATGAGGTCATAGCCAATGATAAGAGGCAGCATAATGTGGAAGTTAGGAGCTAGGGAGGGAGGGAATGCCCTAGTACTTATCGGTGGTGACTCAAACATGAGGAGATCCAAAAGAGCTATAATGGAGCGTGCAAAGAGTGATAAGCGAGTAGCAGTCGGGACGTTCCCAGGCAGGACAATGGACGCAGTACTCAGAGAACCAAAACGAGAGCTTTCTGAGAATGTTGCAGAGCACAATTTGCTAGTGCCAGAGGCGGGAATAAATGATGTCTTGAATGGTGAAGCCGCAAAAGTAGTGGAGAAATTAGCGGACGGAGTTAACGATTTAAGGGCGATAGCACAGCATGTCCAGATCGTGGTATGCGCAGTGCCGGAGGTGCAAGCACTGAACGGATAAATTACCAAGGATGTTGTGGCTGTTAATCGTGGGATAAGAACGCTAAGCCAGGAGAAAGGAGTTGAAGTGGCAGACATAAACAGAGAAGCGCATAAAGAAGGCTTTACACGAAAGCGCGTAAAGGAGGCTTTACACGAAATGGCATACACTTTAAGGGAAGGTTAGGAGCCGAGATCGGCTGGCGCCTGGCGGGTTGGGCAGTAGCTTTTTTAGAGGGTGCACTGCGCCGCAGGGCGCAGGGGTAGGTAGAAACAATGCAGAAAGTGCAACAATAGAGGCTGACGCCAATAAAATGGCCACTAGGAGGTCCAGGAAGAAAACTACAAAAAATAAATTTAACACCAGGGTCAGGTACATAAACATGCATGGCGGTAGAAAGAGAGCGAAGTGGTTAGAAATGGAAGAGCAGTTAAAGGACGAAGAAGTAGGTGTATACGCGCTATGCGAAACACAACTCAGGGATCTAGAAGACTCACCGTTTATTGAAGGCTACGTCTGGGAAGGGAGCAATAGAACAACCACGGAGAGGAAGGGAGGAAGAGTAGGTATGCTGGTACATCAAGGAACAAATTGGCAAAAAGTAAAGTTAACTAGCAAAGAACATGTCTGGTTATCAGGTACAATTGCCGGTAAAAAGACATGGCTAGGAGTAGTTTATTTAGGGAGAAGGGACAAATGCAGGCAAGAGACCAAGGATCTAGTGAAGTGTCTCGATGATGATATAAAGCAGTTTAGAGAAGGTGCCGATATTTGTCTGCTGTGTGACATGAATGGCCACATCGAGGATCTGGATGGATACACAGATTGTAATGAGAAGTTGATGCTAGACTTCTGTGAGCGATACAACCTAGTTACAGTAAATAGAGGAACTAAGTGTGAGCGACAAATCACGTGGTAGTCCCGTAAGAGACAAACGACCATTGACTACTGCTTAATGTCGCAGGGGTTGTATAGCAAGCTCGCAATAATGGAAATAGACGAAGAGGGGAAGTACAGCGTCGGAAGTGGTCATAGGCGTATTAGTCTACAGTTAGTAGCCTTGCTCAAAAGAGAAATGCAGGGAAGTCAAAAAGAGTACGCAAAATTATATGACGAACAAATAGCGGAAATAGCGGCCGGCTTAGAGGAAGCAATAGAGAAACATCCCATGTAAAGGTGGGATTATAATCAGTTAGAACTACTCATCAGTACAAAAATAAAAGAAGTAAAAGGAGTAAACCGCTGAAGAGGAAAGAGGAAGCCACGAAGTTGATGGAATAAGGAAATTAGAGAGGTCATCGAACAACTACTGTTGGCATCACGGGAACACAAAGAAGCAAAGAGGGCGCAGTTATCTGGAGAGGAAATAGGCTAAAAATTGAAATCTTATTGACAAAAGAAATAACAAGTGCAGGTCCTCGTCCAGGCTCAAATAAAGCAGTCCTCTGATCTCTGGCTGGCTGAAGTTCGCGATGCAACTGAAGGGGGGTCAAGAGAATCCTTGAACCATATAAGTGGCTGGGTAAAGCGAATCACAGAAAGCAAGAAAAGATTCACGATGCCGAAAGAAATTGTTTAGAGAGAGTAACACTGTGAACTACATTGGTTCAGTTATTGCAGAGTCATTTAGGAAAGACGATAGGGTAATCGCCCCAAATGAGGGAGCAACACAGGGTAGCATAATAGAAAACAGCTTAGAACTGACCAATCGTAACTAAAAAAGACGGAAGCAAATGTTTCAAAATGCATGTCTGCGGGGATAGACAAAATTCTAATCAAGTTCATTAATGAACTTGGCCCAAGAAGCAAGGAAACGCTGATAAAAGCATTGGAGGCCGTCATAACAAATAAGCAAGTTCCTCACAGCTGGAAACAGAGTAAAATGAATTTGATTTATAAAGGGAAAGGTGATAAGAAGAACATAAAATTCTTCCGACCAATTACGACAACATCAGTTATATATAGACTGGCGATGCAGGCGCTGAAATTGAATATGCAGTCATAGGTAGAAAGTAATAGAATACTCGGAGAACTTCAGAATCGGTTCAGAAGTGGTAGGCGCTTAGATGACAGTCTCTTCGTGCTTACCCAGTGCATAGAAATAGCTAAGGCGGAAAATATACCTCTGTATTTAGCCTTCCGTGACATAAGCGGTGCATACGACAGCGTGAACAGGGAACTCGTGTGGAAAATATTAAACGATGAAGGTATCGGTCATGAGGTGATTGATTTGCTACAGGAAATATATCGAGAAAGAAAGTGTTGAAACAACATGGGAAGGAATTAAGGGTACGACAGCTGTCGAGCTGCACAAAGGATTAAGGCAAGGTTGCCCTCTATCCCCGGTGCTGTTCATGCTTTATATGGTAAGTATGGAAAGAAGGTTACAACGAAGCAATCTAGGGTATAATCTGTGGTACAGATTAGGCGAAAGGTTGTTGAGCAACCGCTACCGGGTTTAATGTATGCGGACGATATTGTACTGTTAGCAGATAACCAGGACCACTTGCAAACTCTGGTTAATTACTGTGGAGATGAAGGAGACAGATTAGGTTTCAGTTTGAGTGCAGCTAAGTCCGGTCGGATGTTTTTCAACAATACAACTGATCAGGAGCTTACAATACAAAGCCATGAAATAGCTCGAGTGATCGAATACAAATATATCTGTGTATGGATAAACAAAGGGCAGATGTACAGAGAAAAGCACGGACAGTTTCTCATAGCAAAAGGGCGAAGAGATGCCTGTATAATGAAACAGGGCTTTGGGGGGGGGGGGGTACAACAGGTATGAGGTATTGGGAGGTATTTGGAAGGGAGTAATGGTGCCGGGGCTTACTTTTGGGAATGCGGTCCTGTGTTTAAGGGCAGAGGTTCAGTCGAGACTAGAAGTAAATCAGAGAGCTGTGGGAAGATTAGCACCACGTGCCGACGGGAAAACCACAAACGAAGCAGTACAGGGGGATATGGGCTGGGCATCGTTCGAAGCACGGGAAGCTCAGAGTAAAATCCGATACAAAAAACGCCTGAGGAAATTGGACGATAACAGGTGGGCAGCTAAGGTAATTAAATACCTATACAGAAAGAGCATTGACTCACAATGGCGGAAAAGAACTAGGAAGATAACCAGTAAGTATGCCAGGCATGAGGACGAAGAAAGACAGAGCATTAAACGACAGGTTAAAAATGTGGAAGGTAAAAATTCGATAAATTCAATGGAAAAGAAGCATATTGTGGAACTATATCGATACTGGAAACAGCAGATCAGGAAGGAAGCATTTTATGATAACTCACGAGGCAGTGCCCTACTCTTTGAAGCTAGGTCAGGATGTCTTAGAACGCGGAGCTATAAAAAGAAATTTAAACGAAGAAGACTGTGTGGTAATTACGTAGAAACAATGGAACACCTCATGATAAAATGTGATGGTATCAATCCCTATGTCGATGCGGCCACAGTCACGCTTCCTGAGGCCCTAGGGTTCAGAGATAACAATAGTCATGTAAATAAATATGCGGTGGAAATTAGGAAAAAGCGATTGGAGGATTGGTGGCTCAAAAGCAGGGAGGTGACATAAGGTTAAAAGAGCAGGAAGTCGTATTTAAAGAAAACCTCGAATTTTAATCAAACATCACTGGTAAACAAAAATAAAAGGCAAAATAAAAAAGTGAGCATGGTGGCAACTTCCATGACCCTGTTTCAAAGGGAACGCTCCTACCTTCCATCCATCGATCCATCCATCCATCGATCCATCCCTCCATCCATCCCTCCATCCATCCATCCATCCATCCATCCATCCATCCATCCATCCATCCATCCATCCATCCATCCATCCATCCATCCATCCATCCAGAAGAATGTAGCAGTTTACTGCAGGGCAAAGCTTCTTCTTAACCCGCCGTGGTTGCTCAGTGGCTATGGTGTTGGGCTGCTGAGCACGAGGTCGCGGGATCGAATCCCGGCCACGGCGGCCGCATTTCGATGGGGGCGAAATGCGAAAACACCCGTGTGCTTAGATTTAGGTGCACGTTAAAGAACTCCAGGTGGTCAAAATTTCCGGAGTCCTCCACTACGGCGTGTCTCATAATCAGAAAGTGGTTTTGGCACGTAAAACCCCATATATTATTATTATTAAAGCTTCTTCTTGACCTGTGGTGACAAAAATTTTTCCGGGAAACACAGCATTCTACTTGGAACGCATTTGTTTACCTGTTTATTGAAGTGCGCACTTCCATCTTGTTTTCCTTTGGTATCGTGCCAACAATACCAAACGGAGCATGCATGGTGCATTATTGTACGTCACCTGCCCCCCACTGTTATCAGCAAGGTCATGCTTTCTTCTCATGGTCTCCTCTTCTCTATGCAGGAACGCACACTTGCTCAAATCCTTATTATTTCGCGTGTCTTCTGTGCATATTGCTGATAAAGTTACCAGTGCGAATCTCGCAGATATGCCACATTGATTTAACGCCGGCGAGTTAAAGTATCTACATGCATGGAACGAGATAAATAAGAATGCGCTTCCCAACGAAGATCGCTAGCCAGCATAAGGAGAAGAATCTGCAACAAATAAAGACCCCCTTCATCCTAAACAGGCGTTTCTGTGCGTGTCAGCTCAACACGGCAGAACTGATCAGTTACGGCACTTTTTAATTGCTGTTATGTTTGTTACGTTATTACCATGGGCAATTATCCGAATAACTGCTGATATCTACGCTATTGTGTTGCATGGTTGCATAAAGCACGGCACCCGATAATATAGAGCGTTTCTACAGCACTGCTGGCCTCCTTAAACATCTACAAAATGTACCATTTTGTATATGTATACTTGTGGACTAGATAAAATGGCCTAAGAAAACTACGTCAGAAAATGCGAAGTTCTTGCGGCGCTTTTGGGCCCGCTATAGAGATTAAACGGATCATCAGCCATGCTATTTACAAGGCGGAAACGATCAAGACAAATAGGCAACTTTAACCATTTGAAACCTGACAACATAATCACAGAATTTCTGCTTAGTGCTGCTCCATCATAAGCGAACATTTGGTTGCGTTACTCTCGTTTCCCATCAGAGAAGAGATCACAACGAGAGCTTTGCGCGATGCTAAATTCGCATGATCAGCTAAGTGTAACATTCTAACTGTAACATGCTGACAGCTAACTGTAACATTCATATGCTGATTTGCGTGCCACAGAGTGAGCGCACTCGTTTACTTCGTAGTGGGCTGAATGCCAACTAATACTTGTGTAACTTGAGCTGAAGTGATCGCAACGTGAAATGTATGCAACGTGTGCGATGGCCTGGACAATGGTATGCGCGTATGCATGTGCTTTGAGGCCTGAAGAACTACTCTCAAGTTCAATTTATCATCGCATCGCACGTAATATATGCAATGCGATGGCAAAACTTATCATACAGCTGTATCTTAGGCATGTAGCTATAGTTAAACTTCTCCAGCATTCACTAAAGGTACGAGCTACGTACTAACGATACACTCTAAGGATACGATCACGTTCTACGATATTCGATCTAAACGAACGACCCCCCTCTTCACTTGCTCTGCTCTTTTAAATTGTTGCAGTGCTATTGCTATTGCGAGCACCACAACTGATCTTTCGTATTATTTTTTTTTCATCTGTGAACTCAGATCTCCCAATAAAAATTAGCAAATGGAAAGAGAGTCTTATTGAAGTTCATACTTTTCCTTTCATTTATTTCCCTATAAGTACCTCTACTACCAAGTTCTCTGAATGCTCATCAATACGTACCTTGTGCGTTCACCTACTTTATTTTACAAACGAAATAGCCTTCACCATATTTGGTTGATTTGCAGCAGGGTTTGCAAGATGCGGGGCTTCAAGCAATTTTCTTTTTCGATTATTTATAAGCTATATTCAAGCTGTTGTCGGAATAACGTGATCGATGTGGTCTCTCGCACGTGGAAGACAAAGAGAATTGTTTTGTTTTTGCTTACTATAATAACATATTGGATAACGGAGATGAGCTCGCTCTCGCAAGACACATACCATAGGTGGCAAAAACCGTCCCTGCATGGCGTTTAACATAAATCGAGAGTAACATTTCCCATTTTGCGCAAGCCATTCATCACTTTATTATGACTAATAGCAGCATGACGGAAATGTAGAAAGGGTAATACTGGCTACCACAACTCTTGCGTATACGTGGGACTCCACTTAAGAAACATACGTATATGCGCATACTGCGCACGTGTTGTTTAGTTGCGATAATATTTGTTTTCTTTGCATTAGCGGCCTTGTAATGCTTTCATATTTAATCGAGGTGTGGTCCCGGTATTAAATCGGTATAGCCTTGCGAGTACTGTCACCAATATTATTGATTCACCTAGGGGTGGTAAACGTACGCGAAGAACACAAAACATTCGAAACGTGTCTCATTAATGCTGGTTTAATACGGACAGCTTCGAGAGCACCTAATTAGGAACCAAATGTAAGCCACCATCACTCAATAAAACGACTGACGAGGGTGCTAGCCACTATAGCAATAGTGGCAGGTGGAATGGCGATGAAGCCAATATAATTATAGGCTCTATCTGCAAGCCAACAATTATAGCTTGTTGGACACGAGTACTTCGACTTTAATTTTTGCCAACGTGGTCACCATCCCTGCCGGGTGAAAATAGAGCATTTTCGTGCAAGTTGAATGAGGTAAGCAACGCCTTGTGTACAACTGCAAAGACTCGACGTTGTTTCGCTGTTCATGTTTGTAACCGTCCATGGAACATTGGTCCATACTCGTAAAAAAATGGTTTTAGATCAATCGCATTAAGTTTACATTGCAAGGCTTCATTGGTAAGGTTAACAACATGCACGCTAGCGTACAATAGCCAAGAACGTAGCAGATGCTTCGTTTCTTCATGCTCAGTAGACTACCTGTGAGCCGACCTTTACAAAGGGACAGCTACAGGTAGTGCTAGCAATTCGCAAACAGTAGTAGTTGCGGCATGCGCGCACGTAATTGATAACACCCAATGTTTCCGTTATGGGGTCACAGATATGCACCTTCCACCGCCTCTAACATTAAAAGGTCGAAATAATCTGCTACTTATATGATGGTTCTGCAAACATGGTTATTTCCTCTACGTACTATTTCCTGCGACCCTCGGACTCCTATTTCCTGACTACTCTTTTAAATCGATCAGCTGCGCGTTCTCATACCCCTGTTGTCAACGATCACTGGCTTTCAACATCGGGCGACGCTTATGGCTATGTTTCCTGTCGAAGGAGGAGCTCCTCGAAGTGCAATTCTTATATGCTCAGGCGTGTTATAATATCGAAGTGTGCAGCTGAGAGGTCTATCGGGCACTGAACTCAACAAGTTCTTCAGTTTAATAACTTCACTTGCCATTCTAAACGGTTTCATTATTGCTCTGTGCAAGTCAGTGTACGGTTTTATTGGACGAGTGGACAGAGTTTCACTTTATTTCCGATGGGGAAAAGTTTTAAAAAAGACAGCAGGAACATTCGCGACAGCAATGCAGACACCCTGTGGATATCATCACTGTGGGGTCAACGAACGCCGAACGAATAAAGTTTGAACCTCTGTTTTAAGATCTCAATATGCTTGAGAGTTGTTTCGAAAGCTTTTGTATACTCATAATGTTTTGCCTTAGCGTGGTAATTATAAATAATGAATTTATGATAGGCTCATGCATCACGCAAATAGCATCAGAAATTTGTAGCCGAAAAGGCTTAGAAAGAGGTATACGCGACAAAAAATTATCCCGCCTGAACAATTTCTGTGCGATGCGGACACTGTATTCGTGGGCAGCAGTAAATCTATAGTCTAATTTTGTTTAGTGATGTTTTTTTAAGAGTCCTAATTCAGTGCATAAAATTACAACCCGGCTCTTCAGTTTTCATTTTTTCAGTATTTGTGTGTATGTGTGTGGGTTTATACAAAAAGCTAAACGAGTAAGCACAATAGCCTGTGAGGGATAAGCCGCATAAAGAGAATAGAGTAGTGAGGGTAAGAGGCTCCTGATCATATACTATGCCTGTATTCTTAAAATAAATTTAAAAGAAATGCGGCGTTGTTCTCAATAATATTGTCAACCAAATTCAACATTGAAGCCTAGAAAAGAACACTTGGATTATTTCATCTTTTATAATTGTGGGAATTCGTGTAGTCGGATCTTCGGCGTCCAACCCACTGCCGCGGCCAACAGAGCGTCATTGCATCATCCCAACCATGCACGCGTATCGTCTCAAAGCTTGGAAATTTACAATCATTGGTGGTTCATTTTTATACTCCTCACACTGACTGCGATTACCTTGGTGCAGCCTTAAACATCGCCACGTCAATGCCTCATTCACATATTACGTTAACCCATATGTTAACCACGGTTCTTAACAGACGCACACACACATACACACACACACACACACATATATATATATATATATATATATATGTTATTGTTACACTCTGTTACGGGCTACTCTCTGTGTAGAGAGCGTTTATTGGGACGCAACCGACGGTGCTGAGCGCCAGCCGCCGAGGTTCCATTATCGCTAGGCGAACGTGTTTTTCTTTTCCTCTATTACCCTGTGTCCCACTACTGCTGGCGGCACATACCCAAATCATACAAGACTTTCACGCTTGTGACACATCCCCCCGCGCAGACGAAGCCCACCGGCCAAGTCAAACAGCATCTCGAGCGGTGCAGGGCTTCAAGCGGGCAACATGAGTCACTTCAGTCTTTGCAGAGCGTCGACCATTTGAAAGGATATGCGCAATGCGGTACGTGAATTGGGTTATACGTTATAACACAACGTAAGGTCCAGCATAGTGCGTCAGTAGTTATTCGCACAACCCACTTTTCTGGTAAGCGTCCACGGCCACATTAAGTAACCTGGAGCGTATGTGACGTGCCGGTGTCGGTGGTCTTAACGTGCCTTCGAGCGATCTTGTGAAACAGGAGTGCACAAATAAGCAAGGTGGCAGGCTTCTTCTGCGCCGCAGATGGTCTCAGATATGCAAGCGTCATTGTGGTTCATAAATGGGAAGATCATATCAAGGGTATAACGTGGCGGCCGAACGTAAAGGAGAAAGAAGGGGCTGTAGCCAGTAGTTTTGTGCTGGGCGGTGTTAAATGCATGAGTAACGAAAGGTAGAACGCTGTCCCGGTTCTTGTGATCCGTCAAGATGTACATGCACAACATGTTCGGGAGAGTACTGTTGGTGCGTTCCGTAAGGCCGTTTGTTTGTGGATGTTACGGCGTAGAGTGTCGAAAACTTGAACAACATAGACGGAGCATCTCTTCAACCATATCTGCAGTAAACTGTCGCCCACGATCGCTAATAACGACTTTAGGAGGCCCGTGGTGGAGAATGATAAACCGTAGCAAGAAAAGGTGCACGTTGTCTGTAGCTGCCGATGTTGTTTCAGCCGTATCACAGTAGCGTGTCAGGTGGTCAGTGCACGCTACGACCTAACGATTTCCGTCAGAGGACCGAAGAATCGGGCCGAGAAGGTCGACGTGCAATTGCTCTTATGGAGTCCTTGGAGGTTGCCTAGGGTGTAGTATACCAGGAGGAGTACTTGTGGGACGTTTGGGACGTTGACATTCTTCGCAGCTAGACACGTACTGCTGCGTCGTCTGACGAACATTAGGCCAGTAAAACATTTCTTGAAGACGGCAAAACGTTCTAGCTGCTCCCAAGTCATCGGAGGTTGGTTCGTCACGCATAGCCCGCAAGTTTGAAGTGCACAGACTGTTAGGGACCACCAGGATATATCGTGAGCCTGGGGTAGAATAGTTATGCTTGTATAGAAGCATATAGAAGCTTCTTGCATTACGTGTGCAAAAAGAATTGGCTGACGATTTCTGTGTGCCAGCAAGCAGTTGCACTAAAGTTTCTTCGTTTTTTGCTCAGTCTTAATGCTATTGAGATTAGGATATGCGGGCTCCAAGGATACGATGTAGTGGTCAAAGTAGTCCGCGTCACAGCCCGTCGTGGAAAGGGGTAGCCGCGAGAGGCAGTCGGCGTCGGCGTGTCGTCGACCGCTTCTATAGAAAACCATGAATTCGGATTTCTGTAGACAGAGCGTCCAGCGTGCTAGCCTACCAGATGGGTCACAGAGATTGACGAGCCAGCATAAGAGGTAATGGTCTCTGACGACGGCGAAACGGCGTCCGTACAGGTATGACCGAAAGCGCTGTACTGCGAATATCACGGCAAGACATTCCTCTTCTGTGACGGTGTAATTGTGCTCGGGCTTGCTTAGAGAGCAACTTGTCGGCGCTGCGACGTGTTCTTTGGTGTCGGAGCGTTGAATAAGAACAGCGCCGATACCAATACCGCTAGCATCCGTCTGCTGTTCTGTGGGAGCCAAGGGGTCAATGTTTATGAGAACTGGATTTGACGTCAAACAAAACTTAGGCTCATGAAAAGCACACGCACATTCTGGAGTCCAATCAAAGTGAACGCCTTCCTGAAGCAGACACCTCAGCGGATGCGCGCTGTGAACAAATCCGGCCACCAACCGACGAAAGTATGAGCAAAGACCCAAGAAGCTTCGTTGCTCTTTTACTGAGCGAGGTTGCTGAAAGGCTTCGAATGCAGCCGTTTTCGCTGGATCAGGTCAAATAGCCTCTTTATCCACTAGGTGATACAGAACTAGTGTTTGGCGTTCTCCAAAGCGACATTTCTGGGAGTTTAGTACCAAGCGTGCATTGCCTAGACACTCTTGTACAAGACTGAGGCGAGCGTTCTGTTCACTAAACGTGCTTCCGAAAATCACGACATCATCCACATAACATATGCAGACTTCTCACTTCAAACCACGCAGAATTTTGTCCATGAAGCGCTCAAAAGTTCCATGCGCGTTACACAGCCCGAACGGCATCATGTTAAATTCGAAAAGTCCGTCTGGTGTAACGAATGCCATTTTTTCTTGTCTGGCTTGTGCATCAGAATCTGCCAGTATCCAGACCGCAGGTCTACACTCGAAAAGTATGAGGCCGAAGAAAGGCAATCTAGAGCATGATAAATCCGTAGCAAAGGGTATACGTCTTTCTTGGTAATGACGTTGAGGCTGCGGTAACAAACGCAACATTTCCGTGTGCCATCTTTCTTCTTGGCTAGAATTACTGGGACTGCCCACGGACTGACAAGAGGCCACGAAGACCAAAACTGTACACACGGAAGCTGAAACCTTGCAAGTGACAGCCCGCATGGCACCCGCAGGAAACGAAAAATGCCTACAGTCATTGACTTCCAGTAGAAGATACTCCAGGAGCAGCGGCTCCTAAGAAAGAAGTTTGAGGCAGCGCAATATGGGGGGGGGGGTGGAGATGGATACTCCTAAGAAGGCACTCAAGTTGCAGGAGAATCTTGTAGATACAATGGTGGTATTTTTCAACAAAAACTGATTTGACTTCATGCGCTCACATCAGTGGTTCTTGTGCGTGGCGCTCTGTAGTTCCTTCGGCTGCAATATGCCCCAAGCCCGGCCCTTATGGCTGCTTCTTTTGCAACTTGGACTTCTGTTGTGCGTGATGGCTGTGGAAATTGAGCATTGCATAACTGCACCTCACTTAACCACTGGGGGTGGATACTGTCATTAAAGGTGCTCGCAAATGTTGTTTAGCACGCGGCGTGCTCGTATTTCCAAACGGGCATTGTTCACATGACACCCCATCCTGTTTGCTGTGAAACGAAACCTGGCTTTAATCCGCCCGAATGCGCTTTCTACAATTCTCCCCGCTGCACATAAATAATAGTCCAAAATTTTTCCAGCTTGGTTGATTGCACAGCGGTGTCTAAAAGGCTTCATCGCGTTTTGTGCCAATGGAAAGGCTAATAACAAAAAATTATTGATGGCACTGCTGTGCTGCCTATTGTGACAAGCGGCATATAAAAAAAGCGGACTGTCAATGATCTTTGACAGCTTTGAAAGCTCGAACACACGTGAGTCGTGGCAGCGTCTAGGGCAGCAACAGTTTACATACATAAACCAGCATTTGTGATGCACAAGCGCCAGCAAGATGAGGCTGTGCCTGCAAAGAACAAAGTGCAGAGTGAATAAAGCTGAGTGTATACTGGGCCTTTCCTCTTCATCTCTCTCTCTTACTCGGTTGGTTGTGGTTGCAGTAATGCAGTTTATTTTCAGTAATGCATGTAAAGCACATTTCACTCTGTGCAGCTGAGATGCTGCTGTTCTCTCCTCCCATTATTAGGACGTTGTAATTGTTACTGCAATTACAAGCATGTATCTTCCCCGTGTTGCATTAAAAATTGACGTGTCGGTCGTCTTCTTGTTTTGATGTCAGTAAACGTTGCAAGATGGTACCAACTAAATTATGCGCGTAATCAAAGCTTCTGGCCAAGTTAGATCTTCGGCCGACGAGCACGTCTTGTATAGGCCAATTGCGACTCGCTTCTCCGGGGCGATCGGGTCACGCATTTTGATGCTTTGTCGTTCGAGCACCAAGGTGAGAGCTCTCCACAATAAACCGGAACGTCAAAGGGTTCTCTCGGAACAAGTGCCTAAAATTGTGCTCACTGAGATGAGGCACACTTTTCTCGAGTCAGCTTTCATGATGGTTGAAAACCTAGGTCGCTCGGTTGCAAAATCTGGCCGACACCACCGAGGCGCACGATGCAGCTGTTGATTTATGCCGTCTTTGACTGCCTTCACTGAGTTTGCTTCGCTTTCTAGATTGAGAATCCTTGCGATGATAAACGCTGTTTTGGCTTTCTTCGGTACGGTCTACCGTGATGGGAGCATGAAAGCGGGAAGGCCGTTGTTCGACAAGTGGTACGTAGCACCTGAGTGGGATCGACCAAGAATGGGCGGTTTAAAACTTCTCTTCAAAAACCATTAGAAGTTTTGACACTTACGGGGTATGTCGTAGTGTTCAAAGGGGAACGAAACAGTCGTAGCGGGAACGAAACGCTACGTATGGCGGGAGTGGCGGGAACGCTTAAGCCGACGCGGGACGGGACGCCCAATGTTGTCACACAAACTTGTGCACTTCGCAAGTTCTGCAAACGCTCTTTGAACTACGACAATCAATCTTTGCTATAACGTTCGACGTTGTTAAACTTATTTTTATTACGTATAATACAAAAGCTTTAACTTTATATTTCGAGATATATCAGTTTATTTTGGCCGATTTTATTTAGAACTATAGCGCCACGCTTTTGGCAGCGTGTCCAGAAGGAAGCACTAAAAAGAGATCGTCGGTGCAAGGTGTCGGCTGCGCAAATCCTTTTCTATATTCACCCTTTCAACTTAACAACAATAACCGCTTACGTAAAAGAGTATTCACATGCTCGTGTGACAGATGCATTAGATGTACGATTGATGAAGTAACCTACAGTTTCCCAAGCCTACTGCTAAGGGGTCAACCGAATTCTACGAACGCTGCAATGAACATTGGCCGCATCGGTTACTGCAGAATAAGCAGCACATAGGTATTCTTCGTACGTTCTACGCATATACTTACAGCATGGCCGCAGCACGCCAGGCATATATTTAGTATCTAAGCGTCTGAATACTCCACTATTACTTTAAACTAATAGGATACCTAGGCGAATGGTAACCGGGTCATTCAGGATAAACCTGTATAGGAAAGGATATAGCAAAATAAGCGGACGGTTTAGTGGACTTATCTCAATGTTGCAACGAGAGGTGAAAGGCAGGACCTCATTTTTACTCATTGCAGCCGAGAATCTTTCTTCTAGTTCTCGTGGATCACAAATGAGATGACGTCATTGGCTAGCAAGATGTATTATAGCATCGGGTTTGTGTTGATACTAACATAACCAACGCTTAGAAAAACAAAACATGTGCCACTAGTAAATTGATTACCATGGTTATTTGTCCCTCCTTACACAACTGCCGCATTGGGCAAACCTTAAGGTTAAAGTTTACGAAAATCACTCGGGCACTGGTGTGGTCGCTCTAGGAGATGTGCAAATCTGGCAAGCTTGATTAATAACAAGTTGTTGTCTTCGTCGAAGCCGCAGTACTCCCTTTGCTATAGCCAGGTCACGCTGCCATTGCCAGCGACATCTATTAGGTGTATCCAAGGGCGCGCTCGAGAGGCTGGATTTGATAGCACGTGCATAGAGCGAAGGAAGAGAATGTAGTTCATCATTTACAGGAAGGCTAATTTTTTTCTTTCCAAAGTAGAATAGGTTACGCATTTAATTTGAAGGGGGTGGTTTATAGCAGAACAGGCTACCCGTAGCGTTGTTTAGATGTCCTTTATTATGCTGCACAGGGCACTCGAAATCTGCAACAAACGGAGTGGAAAGGTTCAACTGCTTACTGCTTAGACTCGTTCAACTGCTTAAACTTCGCTACCTGAATGGCAGGAATTATTCTGAGGAGTGATTTCGTCGAAGAAAACGTGCCCCCGAGGACACTCCTGCTGGCGTACGCGTCTGATGCTCGCTCATGCGAACTGGCCACATTATAGGAACGCTATCAAAAGAGAATCACTCGCTGTAGGATCATCTGGAAGACTAATTTCAAATGCAGAATACATGTCTGCCTTGTCCGTGACTGGGATGGAAATTGTGCATTTCGGTCAGTGAATACGAAGCCTTTGCATGTCGTCTTCCTAAAGCGCTGGCTTAGAAATTTTGGTTCTAGTCATGCACGAGCTTGTTCGAAATTTTATTCAGTCTCGGTGCTCAAACCCAAAGACAGCGCTTATAGTTCTATGTCATGCCGAACAAAACGGGCAATACGTGAATGTCTTCCGATACTTGAATATGGAGCGTGTGATTTGAACCGCATGAACTTTCCAGGTACGTGACAATTGTACTCAAAGAGAGTTGTTCGAGCACCGACATGCCGTAAAACGTCCTGTGTGCTTCCCTCTAGCACGCTATATTTCTATATTCTTGTCAATATCTTTTTATAGGAAATCATCGTTGCAGTTATGCTCGTGGTGATTATTGTATCTTTATGTTCAGTGCGAAGATTTTGGCATAAACGCCTTTAGACTCAGTCTTTACAATACTTGCTGAAACCTTATGTAAGAAATGTATGTACTATTATCACCCATATCTTTGCAGCTGTAGTGCCTTCGTGCCTTACTCTGGTAGCTTTGTGCAAAGGAAAGAATCCATTACCCTATTGTGCGTGCGTCGCGATAGCAGATGGTGCCACTGTATCGTCATGTGTGACGCAAATGGAGCTAAATTTAGCCTTATGCTCGCCGTTCGCAGGAGCGTAGCTTGGCAGTACTCTTGTCCATTCAAGTAGGAGTGGTCTGGTTTAAGAGAGGATGCTATGCTTTAACCTGTATACTTCATCAAACTCATACTAGTACACATCAGGAGCTAGAAGGCAAACCAGTGCGCTATTTGTTGCAGGATTTTCAGGGTACCTCGGCTATGCGGCCTCTGCGTTCTCCACGCAGGGTCCAGAATGTCGTGGAAAGACTCGAGCAGCAAGATAGAGGAACTTCCAACCGCTTCGCGGAGTATTGCGTCCGTTTACTTCAGGAGCGCAACATGGGACATGGAAGCAAATGCAGAAGCCCCACCCATCTACAAGGGCGGGGGGACTGAGATGCTCAGGGCAGTCTCTCTTTACCCTAGTGCCGTAGCAGCATCTGCAAAACAGTAGATCCTATTGCGAATAAGGAAGCCAGCACGAACAAAAATTTAGAGCTGAAGACCCTACTAGCTCTAACATAGTTTCGGCGCGTAGGATTTCTAATACGTGAATAAAGGTAACGCGTATTTGGTTATGTAATTTCTACCCCACTGACCATACACGTTCTGCAGCACGCACAGGACGTTTTCCGTATGCCCTCCAGCTGCACTGAGGACGCAGTCTATCCCATTTCCACGCCATTTTAAGGCCGCGTGACATATCATGTCTTGATGCCCTGAATGAAAATCCGTTTCCGCCCGAAAGGTGAAGCATTGATTACCATAGAAAATTATTCGACAGTTATACAAAGTAAGGTTAAGTTTTATCAGGCTTATAAGGTTTATATAAGTTTTTACGCTATAAGAATATAAGGTGGAAGTTATAAGTTGATAAGCTTTAAATGCTTTATAACATTCAACTCGTTACCATTTGATGTGAAGACTGGTAAATGAAACTTAACTGATCTAAATGCAAATAATGTCATTTATGCGAAAGGCTTCAAACCATAGCTTTTCTTGTTATATAAATACATATCTAGTATCTGAGGCATCAGTAAAATGTCTCGGAGTTAAGCTTAGACCAAGTCTTCCCTGGACCTTTCACATCCAATCATATGCGCAGGCGCTTCCAAATCTTATGTACATTCTGCGAAACTTACGCAACCGTCCGTCTAACATCCGTAAATAAGCATTCCTAACATTTCTACATCCCCAGCCTGAGTTCGCGTACCCTATATGGTCTCCCTACTAAGAATACTTGATCCGCACGTGAGAAGCTATCCAAAATCGAGCTAAACAATTCATTTCCCGCAATTATAACCACCAGACAAGCATAACTCAAATAAATCTCGACCTTTCCCTTCAATTAGTAAGTAGCCCACGTGACATAGCACTTATGTCTTTGTCCATGGATATGTAAACCAAATGAAGTCATCGCATTTGCCATTGGAACACACGTCTCGAACATCATCATAACTTTATAATGATTTAAGCCTCACTAGTATTTATGGGAACACTAACGAATTGAACTTCTCGGCTTTACCACGAGCTATTCGGTAATACCATTCGCTTACTGACTGCACTGTCGCGGAAATTAAGAAAATTAAATTCAGACAACTGCGGAACCCACGGTTTTTATCGTAACAAATATGTTCATCTGTAGATGTGTCATGTCATATAACACGTGTCGTATATCTGTCATGTCCTCTTTTTTTCTTTTTTTCCCAATGCGCCATTTTGTATGCCATCACGAACTGGCTCTTTTTCAGGCAATTCCTGCTATTTCTCTCCCATTTTTTTCCGGTTCGTTGATTTAATTTTGTTGTTTGCGTTATGTGCTCGCACTATATGCATTATTTTGCTGTGCTCATGAGCGAGTGATGCGCCGCTTTCTATGTTGCCATGAGCTGTACTTTTCATTCCTTTCCTGACATGTATTTGCATTGATTTCCAATTTTTATTTTTGCATGCACTTTGTCATTGTAAACAATTTCTAGCTCTCACGAACCGGTTTTCTCTTGTCATTCGTTCTACGACACTCCGCTTACTCCATCCTCTCCTTGGGGCCTGTAAGCTACATTGAAGTAAATAAATAAACAAATAAATAAATAAATAGATAAATAAATAAATGAATAAGCTGCTGTAGACATTCGCCCCCTAACTAAGAGAACAAGTGCACTGTCACGGGCACAGGCAAAACCTAACCCCTATCAATCGATAACCACGACTACTAGCTGTCAGAACGCTTGCATTATCGCCGAATACGGCTTGCCATTGAGAAAGCACAGAGTTCAGCCGCTGATTTTTCTTTAGTGCTGTTGTGCGGCCAAGTTTATGGAAGCGTTTGCTACTCTGGGCTGTAATTCACAACGCTTTTCGTTCCGAATCGCGTTCTGCTTTAGAAGCGTGGTCGTTTGGGCTTCTCGGTTTTGCATAGTGGCAAGTGGTGCAACGCGAAGCAGCAAAGACAGGCACAGAAGAGACGCGAATGGGCGCTTACTGCCAGCAGAAAATTTATTGTTCCTTTAATCCCGGCATTGTAACGCATGCTCTCCGGCGTTCGAGCAAACAAAAGCATTTTTACGCCCATGGACGACCGGACACACATCACTGTCCAAGCGGCTGCAATGGCACATGAAGGTTGCCCACGCATAAGTAAGCCATCCCTGGCCTTATCGCAAAACGAGTTGGCATTTCCGGAAAATTTCATCGTGAGCAGTGGGCGATGATAGTATACTTGTTTCATTTCGCCTTTCGCATATTTTTTTTCCTTTTGCTTTCCTATATAAACCTCTGTATCAAACGATAAACTTTCAGTTGACAGTAAGCACTCGTCCTAATTTTTCTGCGTCATCTTTCCTGCTTGGCACTGCACCGCTCAACGTTATGCTTTTTGCCATTGGCCAGCCGACATCAAAAATGGTATGTCCTACACTAAGCTTGGCTCGAATACGCTCTTACGAAGAATTTCATCGTTGGAACTTTCCATGAATATGGTCGCTGATGTTTCTTCAGTGGCGTTTGCCCTTCTTGTGGAGATTGAGAAGACAAAAATAGTTCGACTATTATGCGCCATTGAAGCGAGAGATGGAAGCACAAGTGTACGGGATGGAAAGCACATCAACAGCTAATCAGTCGTTGCTTTTCAATGTCTGTAATTCAATCATGTTTCCCTTCCAGTCCAGAATTGAACATGATGGGTACGGAAGAGACGAGAGAAAAAAGAGAATGGAATGCCATGGAGTGCTAGAAACAACTGCTTTTTTATCTATCGTTCCTTCCTTCTCCGCCATCCTCTTTGTGGTGCTGGCTGTGCGCGCAACTCATGAAAATATAAAGATCGTCAACTGGGCCCGCGCCACGTTGTTCTGGTATTCACTGCATGTCTTTGGTCACATACGTCGTAAGACCCGAAACATGGAGAAATAACACGTGACCTACAGCGTATTTTCAGTGAACTAAGTATAACGCGCAAGAAATAGCGCTAATGTGAGCTGGCCGGCTCTTTCTATTTGCTTTTTTATGGTGTTTCATCGTCCCTGGATTCATTTTATTCTCTAGCTTAGCAGTAGTTTGTCACGCGCTTTGAGGCAAGTGGAACAAAGGAATGTGATTTTTATACATGTTGCACGTTAATTTAAGTATAACCTAGCACGAGTCATCGACCCGTAGGCATCATCTGTGCGCCTTACTCAAGGGATTTACTGCTTCGGGAGGAGCATTTACCTGTCACATCAGTTTGTGCAACGGCTGGATGCGAATAATTAAACTACAAAAATAAAAACAGCGTCTTATAATAGCACGGTTTGATGTATTAATAGACGGTGCAACACAAAACGAGAGAGGACAGAGGAGCGAAGAGAGCTCTGTCTTTATTCCTTTGTCCTCTGTTTTTTTTTGCGCTTTCCATCAAGACTTCAAACCATGTGGCGCTAAAAATGAGCGCCCAAGCACTCCGTACAGACGGTTAACCAGCGAAGCTGAAACGTGCGGCCCCGGTGTTTATCAGTGGGTTAATCCCGACGGTTCATTAAACGACTCCTAGGTAGACTGCCGGATCTTCGGTACGAAGTTGCTGCTTGCGCTCGGCTGCACGAGCCTGTTCTTGTGCCCGGGCTGCAGCATCGTGACGGCGTAGAGGATCTGGTTCCCGGTTCTGCTGGAGGCGTTGCTGATCAAACGCCGCCTACTCCTCAGGAGTACGTATGACGCGTGGCCTACCCATTTCGGCACTGACAAAAAAAACGACTGCGCGCCGCTCGGCGGCTACGGAAAGCAACGACGTCACTGCTGGTGCAGCCAATCCCGCGCCTCTCTTTCTCTTTCCTTCGCGCATGCGCATGGGGTTGCGCCGGTGGATTTTTAGGTGTGCACGCTACAGACGGACGGACGGACGGACGGACGAATCGGCTAGCTACATACAGCTGCGCTGTAAAAGCCCAATCCTATACCTTTCCGATAAAGGCACGCTTATGCCGGGCTGAGGAATCACACGTGCAGATTGACGAGTGTGAGAACAACGAGGCTATATATGGATAAAAATATTTCGATTACCTGTATATTTACATTAAAAAAGTACATCTCTACACGCGGTTGGTAAGACTGCGGTGAATGACCAGTTCGGGCTGGTGACTGCTTATATGTCCATATTTGGTGACTGCCCTATGCCCATATTTTCCTTTTTTTTTACTAGTTGTTCCATAATGTTATCGCTTTTAATGATGTTCCTTCATACTTGCACCATAGTATATTTGGAAGAATGTGAATGCAGGTCGCGAATTAAAACACATAATTTAATTAAAGCTCCTATTTACAATTATACTTTGCAAACGTTCATCGAAGATACTCACCTTGGCACCAAGGGCTCGGACATGAATAATTCATACGCGAGACATTGACGTGTAACTTGACTTATTTCTTATTTATTGTTGGCTGCTCTACTAAGCAAGCGAGACAATGTAAAAAGCAGCAATAAAAATTCGTCAGCTTTACACGCTGAACGAAGCACTGACAGTGATGGAAAGACCTAGCAGGGTGCTGAATCTCCTGGAACTGTGTTGCAAAAATACGCGAGAGCGGCACCTCGGCGCGACGTAGCACACAAGTCAACAGATGTAGTGCAGCAAAAACAGCGCCCTCTAGCAGCTCTTGCGGCATGATGAGGAACGGCGCCAATGGCCTTGCAGGCTTCGCACTCCAGTGGCGCGCATGGTGCGAAATGAATGTCCATGCTAATAGGACTAGCATTCAAGCAACGTAGTAACACACGGTATTGCTGAAAACACGTACGCTTAGAATCTGTAGTGATCATTCTGAGATTTCCATTGCTTCGGCTATATGCGATCGACATTATGTCCGGGATCGGCCCACTTTGGCAAGACACTCACACACCCGCGTCCGCCATGACCATGACAGCAAGATAACGACGGAGAGAAGGGGTAGAATGAAGAAGCAGCAATAACTTCGGTAAAACGACGAAGAAAGTACCACGACGACGGCATGGCGTCAATAAAATGACGATTCTAAAATAATTGCGGAGATATAACGAAGACAGCGTTACGCCGACGACATGAGGAGACTTGAGCGACGACGAGTGCATGAATACGATGGCATCACAATGAGGGTATGATAGAAATCGAAATGATAAAGCTGGAATTATGATTATAGAAAGAAGACGACGGCATCGCGACGGCATTACGACCTGACGGGCGAATCACTGATATCGATGGCAACGTTTAGCGCTGCGCCTGAGCTCTTCGCACGGAGTTCTAAGCATACGCGGGTGTATAAGCTGATGGGACCTACGCGGGTGTGCCATAATATCTGGCACACTTAAACGCCTTACCACGCAATGCACAGCACGTAATGGCACCACAAAGGCGCGACTTCGCTGCTCATGGAGAGCGGCGCCAGTGTATTTGCACCGGTTTCAAATATTGAGCAGTGAAATTGTTTAGAGCTTTTAAAAACGAAGAGTTTGGCTAGAGAGTTACTGCCACTTTTCCTTATCAGCTATGTTTCCAGACTCATTGGTTGATTGATTCCGGACATATTGCAGAGTACAAAAGAGGGCCGACGTGAGCTACTAGGTAAATACCTCTGGAACCCCCTGTCACCATGATGTTCTCGGTATTCATGTTTGTAGATTATTTTTGCGATAAACATTATATAAATGCTGCAGGTGAAATTTCGCCGTAGCCGCTACGTTCATGGTTCCTATACACAAATAAGTGTTTCCTTAAAGAAATCATTAACCAGAAATAAGTATGTCCACCGGCGAGATTCGACCACAGTACCACCAGTGCAGAAGGCCGGTTCTCTAAACATTACTTCACTTGTACATGATTCGAGAAGGCAGAATAGAACACCTTTACAAATTTCCAGCACACAAGCCATCACGGACGTCATATGTTTACCGTTGGTGTCATCTCATGCACCGTAGTGTGCGACGCCTGCAAATCCACTGGAGGCGCTCTTCTTAATGCCAGCGTTTTCACATGTTTCGTAGCTTAGAGAGGGCAGTTAGTTCTATAAACACACTGCATCTATCCCACAGGAGTTACCTTAACAACTGCATCACGCGAAGATGTCGCACCTGCGCATGCTTTGAGCAACGTTCAAAGAGCCCAAGCACAACACTGAGTATAACTATCGCCTGTCACTTCTTCTCCCTTCGAGCTAAATTACCAGCTTATGAAATAAATAAATAGATTGCCCGACTGGGACATTTGAACAAAACCCTCTAAACACAGAAGCCCGGTACTGTTACATCAGTTCACGGACGCTTTTACCCCTCGGCGGCGTGCCTCAAAATAAAATGACAGTTTTGGCACTTCAAACCCGTGAATTTTTTTTTTCTTATTCATAAGTTATTCCACTCAGCGAAGGTTGATCACTAGCGAAGCTTATATGATCGGCGTTTAGCTTCTTAGCTTCGGGAGATGCGCCGACAAATGCGGGTACACATAACCGTTCTTCGTCGAGAAACGTAGAACCGCACTCTTTATCAGAGTCTCTGTACATGCGTTGTAATGAACCGACGCACGTTACCCCTTGTCAGCGCCTCCTTACACGTGCCGCAGACTCGAAACTCCCCAACGTTTCGGCTGGGAAAGCACCGCGTTAGCAGATCCACCGCATTCTGCCTTCGGTCTTCCGACCGCATGCCGTTGACTTCCGAGAGGTCGTTATTGAACCCTAGGCGATCACATACTCGCCAGCTTGATCCGAAGTTGC
This sequence comes from Dermacentor variabilis, assembly GCF_050947875.1. NCBI lineage: Eukaryota > Metazoa > Arthropoda > Arachnida > Ixodida > Ixodidae > Dermacentor > Dermacentor variabilis. The sequence continues at coordinate 115,884,475 of NC_134569.1, read as the reverse complement.
GATCGAGAAAGTCTCTTCGGAACATTGCGTAGGCACCGTAGAATCCCGGCACCGTCCCCTCGTGGCGTCGACGTCTCTTGCTCTTCCCTTACGTACCAGATCGCGGGCGCGTTCTTCTCCTCGGGCCTCCGATTTGGCACGACGTTGACGGCCTCTTTCGAGCCGTTGCTCACGTTTTCACTCCTCATGGATACGCTGTCTTAAGGCGTACAGATCACGCGTCGCTTTCGCATAGCAAAGGTGGAGCGAAATCGTACCAAGAGTCTCCCTTGGCCGTCCAGGCGCACACTACGTCAAGCATTACGTCATATATTTAGGGACACACCGCTGCGATGGAGGTCCGTTTTAGACACTGCTGGTCATTAATACGAGCTCCCACGGGAGTGGCGATATGCGCTTGCTTTTACTTGCTCTTTCACTCTTACTTTTTACGGCAGAGTTTTCCCGCGCGGACGCTATGAAATTCCCGTTCCTAGCCAAAGAATTAACACGTCATCGTACCTTAAAGTGTGGACCGATCGAGAAAGTGATGCACTCTAAATATGTAAGCGGATTTCGGCGATATTGCAGTCTGAAAATGTGCCGATCCCGAGTACCAGTGCAGTTTAAAAATGTAACAATACCGAGCAAATGGCCGTCACAACATTTAATAGTCCGGCACTGCTACTGTTCCCATCACGCGACGGATGACGCGAGATAGGGCAGTATGCAATGACGCCGCCTCATTCTTACTCCTAACTCACTCAGGAAGACTGTCTTTAATCGACTTCAACATCAGGCTCAATCGCCATCAAGCTTCAATTAGTCTGAGAAGGTTGACCCTAAAGGATATGGAATGCGACTGTAATCTTTCATGACTTTTGTTCGCAAGCTTCAACTCTAACAGATTTGCAAAGTTATCAGTCTAAAATATACGGCCTGGTTATAGCAACTTTGATGGTTGAATACTATAGCATCTACCTTCCATATGCGGCGCAAATATAAGTGTAACATCATGGCTACGACCACGCCGACGGCGAAAGTTCGCTAAGAGCGTCCCTAATAATGCTATCACAATACAATTTTTTTTAAAGGTACCCTCGCATGTCTTTTTTAAAAATAAAACGAAGAAAAGGAGGGGGGAGGGGAAGAAAGGAAATTTAGAGCAAGTTCATTAGCAAGGACTCAAAATCGTTCCTGTGATGCCGTTATTTGAGTCCCTTATATAAAGTCACTAACCATGGTGAAGAGCAGCAATGTAGTCGTTCAAGAGTGAGAACAATATAGATACACATAGTGCGTTTTTCCCTGAGCGCTTCGTAAAAGAAATTTTCTTACGGAGATACAGCTTATTTCGTCGGAAGTCCGCTGCCTCGAACCGCTCAACCGGTACGAGCGGAACCCACTTCGCCGACCTATTGTGTCGAGAGATCGCGCTCGGCCGTTCTTTAGTCCTCGTATTTAGGAACGAAAAGAAAAAGAAACTGGACGCTGTTGCCATATACAGTCCACGGAAAATAAACAAATACTGACGCAAGAAGTGGATTCAATTATATTTTTTTTCAGACAGTCTTGGTTTGGCCAAGAAGGCTGCGGTCGTAATGGCGGTTAACAGATTTAGAAGATAGGAAATGCGTATGTAAGGCGGGAAGAGGCAGGAAGATCATGGTTTGAGGTAGTGTCGTGAAGCGTTGACCCCCAGTTATTCCTCTCTACTTGTCAGTGCTTTTTTTGGGGGGTGTTAGTGCGTTCATTTATTATAAGCAACTTTTTATTAGTCATGCCGACTGTCTGTTACCTCTATTGTGCTCAAAGCCTGTCAGCAAATTGATGTGCTGCTGGATATAGCTAGTTTCTTCATTTCATCCAGTCATTTATTTTTATTCTTGGTTTCTTTATATTTTGGGTTTTATTTTTCAAAAATGTTTTGAAGTTCGCAATTTCCTCTCAATTTCCGTTCCTTAACGTGTCGAGAGGTCATGCCCTCCTTCATAATACTTTCCAAGTATAGAGGAGGGTTAAAGGGTGACGAAAACATCTCAAGAACGCGCTCACTAGGAGTGGCTCTAAAACGTTTCCGGACCATCTTCCCAAGCGCGACAAAGGCCACCTTTAAGTTAACCTTGAGATGGGAGGATCTTCCAACGGAGTCCAATTATGGAGCTTCGCGCAGTACCCCGTCGACGTGCAACTTTCTCGAGTGACAGATAAGTTCACAAAGATTCGTGGTGACGACATGGCTGCAAGGCGAGAAACGGAGTGTAGACAAGAAAACGACTAAGGTGACTGAAAAACTGCGCGTTGTAAAGGGCGCCGTAGCGTGGAGGAGGCTGCTTTATCTGTCTTAGATGCTTTCGTCGGCTCCGCAAAAGAGCTTCCGTAGCGTTGGAAATTTCGAGTTTGAGGAGGATGTTCTCGGCAGACTCCACTTAGCGCCATTTAGCGGTAAGCTCCCGCGTGCTCTTTTGTAATTGGAGAACCAAGTAGCGCCGCGTCGTTTCTTTCTGCAGCCTAACAAAAAGCTACTGTGTTGAGGAGGCGGTTGGTGCCTTAGATCCTAATGAATGCTGATTGTTTTTTTTTCTGTCTAAAGCATGGAGGTGTTCTTCCAAGGAATAGTTCTCTCCTGTCGGGTTGTGGCACTGCAAGTCTCCTGAATAGAGTGTGAGTGATCACCCTGCAATTTACGAAGCGTATTACTTCAGTTAGAAAAGGAAGGATTAATAAAAGCAAAAGCAAAATATACTTTAGATAATCTGGAAGGCTGTGCGCTGTGTTGCCTTCTTTCACATGCCGGGAAAATAACGGACCCCCATTGTCGTAAAGAACAACAGTTGAACGGAAAGAATGGTCTAATACCAGAATTCGTGTCATATTAAAAACAACAAGCTTAATTTTTCTACGGTATATACAAAAGCTTAGACGGTGTAATGTAAGTCGCCGACGATGTCAACTTCTGCTCTGCGCATTATCTCAGTACAAGAAATGTCGCCAGTACACTTAGGAAGAGGCGCTGACATATTTATTTTCATATTATTTTCACATACTCTGTATTATCGGATACTGTAGTATGCGGACTATCAGTTGCGTTCTTTTTTTTTTTATGACTTTCCTCGCAACGTCCTATACAACGTTGCGACTTACGCGCGGGATTTTTTCTTTCTTTGGGCAGAGGGAGAGAATAACTTTATTGATTGTCCGCGAACGGGTCAGATGTTGGGAAAATTTGGAGTCCCTTCTTCCCCCCCCCCCCTTCAGCTATCGGCCAGCAGCCCCTGTTCCTTGGCGGCGGCCTTGGTCTTACGGACAGCTCGCAACAGAGCCTTGGCGTCCGAGCTGAGCAGTACCTTCTCCTACTTCCCCGTTGTAGTTATCATTTTTTTTTGCTTTGTCTGTGTTGATGATTGCACGGCAGGCCCACAGTATGTGTTAGAGGTCTACCCTTGCTGTGCAGTTTCTACATTTGTCGCTGTGTAGTTCCGAGCAGTAGTGACTACATAGTACCGGGAGTTGGCGTACATTCCTGTCCATGCAACTGATTGACGTTTGTGTAATATTCTGTGTGCCTCTGGGTATTTCAGTCTCCCCAACTGATAGTGATCTATGATCTGTCTGTAAGTCACCATAAGGTCACTGCGGGTTCTTCGGGGAGAGGGCTGCTCTGGTGTGTTTTTTACGCCAGCTCAGCCGGTTAATTCTTGAGCTGAGTTGTGGGCGTCGTCGTTGCCGGGTTAGGATGCGTCAGCTGGTTCCCATATTATTTGTACACTTCTGAGCCTTGCTCCGCTGAACCGCTTCACGCTTCGGTCGAGGTGCGCCCTCTCGCTAAATTTCTGACTGCCGCCTTGGAGTCGCTAATTATTTATTTTGATTTGGTTGACGCTGACGCCATCGCATTGGTAGCTTCTTCCCTAGTATCAGGTGTACTTGTGTGAGCCAAGCCTGCGGTTATCAGGTGGCCGCGTTGATTAACCGCCGTTGCTGCCATGGCGCGATGCGACGGGCCGTGCAACATAACGTCGACACTGAACACTACGAATGAGCAATTTTGTTACCAGGACCTCAAAAGATGTGATACTTATAATAAAAAAAATACGGTATAGGCATGACTTAACGCCGAGGTATACCATGTGACTAGAACGTGGCAAATCAAGAAGGTACTTTAGAGATTCATCATCATCATCATCATCAGCCTAGTTACGCCCACTGCAGGGCAAAAGCCTCTCCCATACTTCTCCAACTACCCCGGTCATGTACTAATTGTGGCCATGTTGTCCCTGCAAACGTCTTAATGTCATCCGCCCACCTAACTTTCTGCCGCCCCCTGCTACGCATCCCTTCCCTTGGAATCCAGTCCGTAACCCTTAGTGACCATCGGTTATCTTCCCTCCTCATTACATGTACGGCCCATGCCCATTTATTTTTCTTGATTTCAACTAAGATGTCGTTTACCCGCGTTTGTTGCCTCACCCAATCTGCTCTTTTCTTATCCCTTAATGTCACACCCATCATTCTTCTTTCCATAGCTCGTTGCGTCGTCCTCAATTTCAGCAGAACCTTTTTCGTAAGTCTCCAGGTTTCTGCCCCATATGTGAGTACTGGTAACACACAGCTGTTATACACTTTCCTTTTGAGGGATAGTGGCATCCTGCTGTTCATGATTTGAGAATGCCTGCCAAACGCACCCCAGCCCATTCTTATTCTTCTGGTTATTTCAGTCTCATGATCCGGATCCGTGGTCACTACCTGCCCTAAGTAGATGTAGTCCCTTACCCCTTCCAGTGCTTCGCTACCTATCGTAAACTGCTGTTCTCTTCCGAGCCTGTTAAACATTACTTTAGTTTTCTGCAGATTAATTTTCAGACCCACCCTTCTGCTTTGCCTCTCCAGGTCAGTGAGCATGCATTGCAATTGGTCTCCTGAGTTAATAAGCAAGGCAATATCATCAGCGAATCGCAAGTTGCTAAGGTATTCTCCATCAACTTTTATCCCCAATTATTCCCACTCCAGGCCTCTGAATACCTCCTGTAAACATGCTGTGAATAGCATTGGAGATATCGTATCTCCCTGTCTGACGCCTTTCTTTATAGGGATTTTGTTGCTTTCTTTGTGGAGGACTACGGTGGCTGTGGAGCCGCTATAGATATCTTCCAGTATCTTTACATATGGCTCATCTACACCCTGATTCCGTAATGCCTCCATGACTGCTGAGGTTTCGACTGAATCAAACGCTTTCTCGTAATCAATGAAAGCTATATATAACGGTTGGTTATATTCTGCACATTTCTCTATCATTTGATTGATAGTGTGAATATGGTCTATTGTTGAGTAGCCTTTACGGAATCCTGCCTGGTCCTTTGGTTGACAGAAGTCTAAGGTGTTCCTGATCCTATTTGCGATTACTTTAGTAAATACTTTGTAGGCAACGGACAGTAAGCTGATCGGTCTATAATTTTTCAAGTCTTTGGCGTCCCCTTTCTTATGGATTAGGATTATGTTAGCGTTCTTCCAAGATTCCGGTACGCTCGAGGTTATGAGGCATTGCGTATACAGGGTGGCCAGTTTCTCTAGAACAATCTGACCACCATCCTTCAACAAATCTGCTGTTACCTGATCCTCCCCAGCTGCCTTCCCCCTTTGCATAGCTCCTAAGGCTTTCTTTACTTCTTCTGGCGTTACCTGTGGGATGTCGAATTCCTCTAGGCTATTCTCTCTTCCACTATCGTCGTGGGTGCCACTGGTACTGTATAAATCTCTATAGAACTCCTCAGCCACTTGAACTATCTCATCCATATTAGTAACGATATTGCCGGCTTTGTCTCTTAACGCACACATCTGATTCTTGCCTATTCCTAGTTTCTTCTTCACTGTTTTTAGGCTTCCTCCGTTCCTGAGAGCCTGTTCAATTCTATCCATATTATAGTTCCTGATGTTCGCTGTCTTACGCTTGTTGATTAACTTAGAAAGTTCTGCCAGTTCTATTCTAGCTGTAGGGTTAGAGGCTTTCATACATTGGCGTTTCTTGATCAGATCTTTCGTCTCCTGCGATAGCTTACTGGTTTCCTGTCTAACGGAGTTACCACCGACTTCTATTGCGCACTCCTTAATGGTTCCCATGAGATAGTCGTTCATTGCTTCAACACTAAGGTCCTCTTCCTGAGTTAAAGCCGAATACCTGTTCTGTAGCTTGATCCGGAATTCCTCTAGTTTCCCTCTTACCGCTAACTCATTGATTGGCTTCTTGTGTACCAGTTTCTTCCGTTCCCTCCTCAAGTCTAGGCTAATTCGAGTTCTTACCATCCTATGGTCACTGCAGCGTACCTTGCCGAGTACGTCTACATCTTGTATGATGCCAGGGTTCGCGCAGAGTATGAAGTCGATTTCATTTCTAGTCTCACCATTCGGGCTCCTCCACGTCCACTTTCGACTAACCCGCTTGCGGAAAAAGGTGTTCATTATCCGCATATTATTCTGTTCTGCAAACTCTACTAATAATTCTCCTCTGCTATTCCTAGAGCCTATGCCATATTCCCCCACTGACTTGTCTCCAGCCTGCTTCTTGCCTACCCTGGCATTGAAGTCGCCCATCAGTATAGTGTATTTTGTTTTGACTTTACCCATCGCCGATTCCACGTCTTCATAAAAGCTTTCGACTTCGTGGTCATCATGACTGCATGTAGGGGCATAGACTTGTACCACCTTCAATTTGTACCTCTTATTAAGTTTCACAACAAGACCTGCCACCCTCTCGTTAATGCTATAGAATTCCTGTATGTTACCAGCTATTTCCTTATTAATCAGGAATCCGACTCCTAGTTCTCGTCTCTCCGCTAAGCCCCGGTAACACAGTACATGCCCGCTTTTTAGCACTGTATATGCTTCTTTTGTCCTCCTAACCTCACTGAGCCCTATTATATCCCATTTACTACCCTCTAATTCCTCCAATAACACTGCTAGACTCGCCTCACTAGATAGCGTTCTAACGTTAAACGTTGCCAGGTTCAGATTCCAAGTAATTCCACATTGTTTTTAATTATTATTATTTTTAACTTTCACTTCCCTTCCCTATTGCCCAGTGCAGAGTAGCACACTAGAGCGCACTAGCTCAGGTCGACCTCTCTGTCTCTCCTGTCAATAAATTCTATCTTCTTCTGCATCTTTTTTTGAATAAGCCACCAGCGTAAACGCCAGGGCCAATCAAAGAGCTTGAAATACGAGGTGTCTCTAACAATTAGGTTTTCTTGTCGACGAAGATGCTATGGACGCATAAACAGATGGGAAAATACGCAGGGCTTGCTTTACTCTAGAAGACCTTGAAATTAACCTACTTAGTTTAATGAATGCTATGGTATCGGTATAATGATGCGTACGTTTTAATGAAACAAAAAGTGCTGCCATCGCGTTAACCTGATGATTTGTCCTACACTAACGATCAAGTGTCGGCGTTTGTATGCGCAATGCTTCAACCGCCTTGCTTTCCAATTACGCCAGTTTTGAAACTGCACAAAAAGAGGCAAACTTGGGGTCCGTATAATCATCATAGAGAACCCCTTCTTCTTTAGTGTAGGCGAATGTGTATTGTTGTTTAATGCAGCGGGTTAATGAGCGTGTGAATAAACATGCGCGAAACTATTTCCTCGGCTTAGAATGTGTCAGCAGTGCATCCTCAGGGATCGTTGCACAGACGCCAACAGGAAGAACATGGATCGCTCAACACAAAGAGCCCCAGACCACGTGCATATGGGAAGGCACTAAGTAGCTATTGTCAGACAGTTGCCCTTCTTAATCCCTCGACGTCTGCACACGAAATGTCGCATTTCTTGCTCGTGGTCGGGTGGCATCTACCTTTCATTTGCCTGTTCGTCATGGACAGACACCGCCCTCCGCGAGCCCGCACTACAGTCTTTCAGCCGAGTAATTGCAGAGAACTCACACAGAGTCCATCAACCAGTGGTGTAATTGTCATACTTGTTATCTTATCTATAAAGACGATGTTAGGCTCTTACGAAGGTCTCATGCACGCCGAGTACGTGTCTGATTCCACTTGTTTCAGTGCTTGCTCTTTTTAGTAGTACTGCGCTATAGTTTTCTATGCTTTGTCAGAGACAGAAGACGGTAATTTCTATCCAGGCATTCTCAACATGAGTAGATATACAATGATCCTCAAGCACCGTCCCAGCAAAAGTCGTTTTAATAATTTTCATTGAGCTCGCAGACTGGACATGCTTTCATGCATCAGCAGCGACATTGTGAAGTGAAAATAAGAATAACTTTTTTTTTGTAACTGCTTAAAAGGAGAATAAACATGCAGCCTGGTACATTTTTTCAACTTCATGCACCGCAACAGAGCTCAGAGCGTGAACCCTGGCACAGGAGTGCTGCCCCCTAATTTGTACCTCTGCGACGTTGCAGGTGCAAGCGCGTCCACAGCCACACTCACTTACAGCAACCGAATGTGGCGTTTATATCTCCACATATCGTCTCTTCCATTTTGACTCTTTAGGCGGGATCTCTCGAAGACGCTTCTCCTCGTTTCGCGCATAAGACGCTTGAGGCAGCCAACAATATTAAAATGCAATGCTTGTAGGCTGCAAACTTTTACTCGAGCTTCTGTATACCAAGTACAGAATAGTGTTGCTCAACAAAGATATAAATGTAATTAACAAGTAGGACTTGCTCTCAAATTTGAATATCGAACGCTGACTGAGAACGCTGCAAAAGAAACAAACATTGTAAGATGTTTATTTTTGGCAGCTGTTCACAAAAACAAAGCCCCACCTGCTTGCTTTAATAAAAATATTACGTTGAATTTTATTCGTTTACGGAACTTTCCTTTGAAGTTTCATTCGAAATTTGAACGTTTCTTTTACTATATGCACGCTTCTTTGAGCCGGTTCATCTTTCTTCTTTTTGTGGGGGGCGGGGGGAATTTCGGCTAAGTAAGAGATAACCAGCATGAGTGAAAGTGCCCCATTCTCCTACACGTAGGCCTTATTCAAAATTTAAAAAAAATGCAGTAAATATTAGATACATTGGCACGACTTGTGCTCAAACACGACTTGCCCTTCTTATAACTGGCATACAGCGAACTAGACTATTAGTGAAATTGTGCAGTGTTTTACGCCAAAGCCTGCTTATACTTTCATTTCTTTTTGTTATTGCTGTAACATCTATTTTCTGAACTCACCGTTGAGAGGATTAACGCGCTTATAGTTGCTATGTTTATAGATTAACGTATGGTTAGGCCATTTAACATTATGGATAAGTGGGTTTAGTACAAGTAATTGGTGTAGCGTCACCCAAATTGCAACAGTTGTGCATCTTTTATTGAACCTGCTACTAGTATTCCTCGTGCGTACACTTCTTGCTGTCGCAAAGATTATTGAGTCTCTTTAGTCCCTCTTTAGGCCGTTGAGAAACTGCGGTGCCTCTCAGAGGGATAAAAGTTTTTCGCCCATGCATTGGAGATACGCACGCTTTATTTTCTTCCTCCGGAACAATTGCAGCAGTAGCTTGATTATGACAACGGCAGGAAGGAGGTCATTCTCAACAACCTTTAGCTATTGGTTTCTAGTGTCCGGACAACTAAACACGTATTGCCGGAAAACGTCATCATAATATATTGCTTATTTGGCAAAAACGTTACGCAAGGTTGTAACTTCAACCGAGAAAAAAAACATGCATACACTCGACAGGATAGGGAAAGAAAGAAAGCGAGGTCTACACATACGGAAGTCGCATCTGCGCACACAAGTGCAGGTAGGCATTCATACAGCTAAGCTGTTAAGGCGAGTGAAAAAGTGCTTGACATTGTTAAGTCCAGAGAGTACAACATTATTTGCGAACGATCTCTTTAATCGAGAATAAGAGGCATGGTTATGGAACTATTGAAGAGAGTTGGATTTTTAGCTTTTAAATGAAAATGGATAAGCAGTCGTTGTCTACCTGTTAACAGGGTTTACTTGAAGTGCTCCTAAGAGACGGGAAGTACTGATTCTCCGCACTGGAATTTATGCAATCGACAACTTTCTGTGGTCTTGTTAAACAGCCGTAGTTACAAGGGCACTTGTCTTGAGGACTTACAGAACAAAGGCCTTCCACATGCCTGCCTGCAGCACTTTTCGTTTCCAGATGGATTCACTATAGCCAGCATGGAAGCTTCACGTCGTCTTCTTTTATTTGTGAGATACACTGAAATGTCTGACGGGTGGTAAATATCCCCGCGACACTCAAGAGACGCTCAGGTGTAATTACTGGCGGCCTCGAACGCAAGGTTACGCCCTGGCTGCAGCTACAACACACCGCCAATACACAGTTAGATTAAGTGAGGGACGCTGTGAAGGTGTTTTGTAACGGAATTATAGGGTGAGTAGGTTATTACAACTTTAGGAAATAATAACCTGCATAATTGTTTTGTGCATATTTTTGCACCTTATAGCAGCCGCGCAGCTCGTTTGCCCTGTCTTCTCAGTGAAATAAAAGAGGCGTGTTGTTGATTTATTCGAAACACAGGAAAGTCTAAAGGTCATAAGCAGCCGAATTTTATTGTGCCCCAATTATTACAACATTTGCAGTAAATTACTGTAGCAATTGCTTCAGAACGTATAACTGTATTTTACTAGCCGTGCCCAATCTAGCGCAGTCCTGGGTGAACTATGACTGCCGTTCAGTTCCAATTTGGTGTAATAATGTGGATCATGGTGGCCTGCGTATTCGAAGCCTATATGTGTATGACTTATATATGACCATGGATGTAACTTGGCTGCCGCCTTATAGCATATAGCAGTGTTTTGATAAAGGCAGAAAGACAGCCATAATACAGGCCTAAGTGCCAAGTGTCATAAATGCGCATGTTATTAGGAGGAAGTATCCTCTCAACGTTGCCAACAAAAGCAAGTTTAAACTAGGTCGATCTTTAAAAACACAACTTTTCAAAGTGCTGTCCATTGATTAACATTGGTGTGTTGCGGCGAACATCAACAAATGTCCAAAACTCCTGGGCATGCATCCGCGATTCAGCATCTTACAGAATTGAAAATGCATAGATTCAATGTGCAGGTTAGCAACCACACAAATATGCCTTGGTAAAGTTTTCCATTTTAAATCACTACGTGTATAAAGCATGTATTATAACACATCACCCTCCCCTTCCGGCGGAACTTACGGCTTCGAACGGAAAAGCCAATGGACCGAACGCCAGAATGCCGCTATATTCAAGATAGCATGCAAAAATAATCTGTGGCCGTACTCACATCGAGTGAAAAAAAGAGTGGCTTGACCTACGACAACGCTGCCTACCTATAACACTAAAAGTTCTCGCAAACAAAAGTTGTTAGAATAACCGATGTGCACACTTCAGTGTTCTAAGATATTCACACCACCTTCTACGACAAGAGAACCGTGCCAGCGCTGCACCGGCTGCAAGGAAAGGCAATTCCACTGTGTGCCAGCTGCGAACACACTGCGAGTTGTGCACCCGCGTGCAGGCCGCTTTAAAATGAAAGAAACATGCTCACAAGAGAGTGCGCTCGTTCTCATGATAAATACCGGACGCTGAAAGTATAGGCGACTACAGACGCCCCGTCGGGTTAGACAAGCGAACTTTGAAATGAAACTGTGTCTCCACTGCTTAAGTGATTCGGCCGGACATGATATCTTTGACAGATTCATGACATCTGTAAAGCGATACAAAATCATTTACAAAAGCAGTTAAGAATCCACGCCAAAGTATAGAGCGCTACCAAAATGCCATAACGACATGGTGATCTGTTGCAGATTTAAAATTGTGAAACAAAGCCATTTCAAGGGAAACAGGAGCGAATGTTACTGCAATGGCGACATAAGGCGCAAGCAAATTCTTGCGGGCAAAATAGACGCGCCTTATTATTCAGTACATGGACAGAATTTATAATAAGGTCTGTTTATAGACATAGTAAGTTCACACAACACAATTTGTTTTTCGAATGACTTTTGACGAGGCCATGACACGCAACCGTAAAAAATATTCAAGGCGTCCACGTCAGCCCCGGCACTTGGCCTCAATGTTTGCCCACACTTCAAAAAGAGCTACATGAAAATGACGATTGTTTCAATTGTTTTTTGAATCAATCCAAAAAGGCAATCGGTTGCAGCGCATTTGGCGAAAGTAAGCGCAAGAACAGCGGAATTGCTTGTTTGCAAGCAGACGCCCGTAAACAGATTACGCGAAAATGAATCAACCGTGTGGGCAAGCATTTCACGGTAACACTTCAAGAGATAAGAAACGAGATCGAAATCAGTTTTACTGTTCTTTTTTTTTCACTGGCACCCGTGCCATGGCAGTTGTTCTTGATCGTAGTCACAAGCTCTCGCCGCGATCCCAACGAGCTATCTGAGAAAGCAATAGGCGAGGCAACGAGTGTGCGGTGAGGGGACCAGGAAACAAAGCCAGGAAAGGAGGAATTTCGCTACCATTTCTTTACTGAAGGGGTTTTGAGACAACGCATCCGCGTGCGTTAGAGCTCCATGGACTTCAGCACTCTCCAACCAAGACGTCGTGATATACGGGTCTAGCTTACCGCAGTTGGAAGGAGTGGCCACGCATTTTTCCCGACGCGTCAGCAGCTTTCGGTGCGCATAAGTGGTCCTTATCAGGCGCCATGGCTTGACTTTGAGCGTCCGTGTCATGTGCAGCCTACCATACGACAACGTTTACGTGGGACATGCCTGATATCTCTGCTGCATGGAATCGTTTTCGCATAAAAGATTTTCTTAATTTCGTATGCATTCTTTTTTCTTCGGAAAAAGTGCCTCCCCCCCGAAGACCCCGGTTGCTCTAAAAGCTGTTATCAGTCACCTTTCTACGTCCTCCATAAGTTTTGTAGTAACGCCTTATTGATACGGTAATATTACTAGCTTATTATACCTAACAAAAAATAATTCATGACGAGTGTGAACGAAGCCTCTACACCTAGAATGTGCGTCGCTTACGTAAAGTCCTGCGTTACCTCTTTTTATTTCTTGGTGAAATTAGTTGGGGGGAACGGAGGTATATTTAGGGAAGTGACGGTTGTCGAGTTTGTCCAGTGCGATAGCATACGTTCTTCTTTTAGCCTTACAGAGAACATTAAAGCAACTTTCAAAAGGGGGCTCAAAGTAGAGTATTAGTAAAGTGCACTATCGTCTCTCGGCACGGACAAACGGCTCATAAAGGGCTATCGCCGACTGCCATTCGAAGAGAATGCGCATTTGTGAACGGAAGCCCACAGTATAAACGAGACAATAAAGCCACAAAGATTTTCATTTGCAATTCATATTTCTGCATTTCACATTCCACAGTGTTCGTTTTGCATAAGCGAAGCAGCAGTCATCAACTAGTCGCCGCTGTCCTGCACTGCGCTCTCAATCGCCGAGTTTTCGTTGCGCAGGAGCGAAGGGACCCATACATTTCTCAAGGGCTTTTCTTTATAAGTGCAGTTTCCATCCTAAAGTCTGTGTGCACACGTTCTCGCGGCACTGCTTTGTACATTTTGCCGGATACGTCGCACTACACAATATTGCTCCTGATCTTGCAAAATTAATTTCGAAACAAATTTAATTCGTTCTTTCCGCTATTATTAACCTTGTGCAAAAAAAATAAGCTTGTTTCCTCGCCAACTTAAGGGCGGTAGCATTACTCGGTTTTTTATAAAGGTGATCGTTCATTACTAGCTAACTATAGGCCAATATGCGTTCTCCAATTATTCAGTAAGATTATTGAAAAAGTTAGTTAAAACACGTCTAAAAAAATACCTGAATAAATTTATTATTGTTTCGTCGTACCGATATGGATTTCGATCCGGTCAGTCTACTGACTATAGCTCTCGCATCTCTTGCCCACCAGTTAAAGAAAGCTATTGATGATGGAAAATTTGTGGAATCCGTTCGGGGGGGGGGGGGGAGGCAGGCCTTTCAAAGGCTATCGACAGCAGGAACCTCGAAATTCTTAATGTTAAACTGGAGGCATTAGGTATACGAGGTCCTCCTTCACTACTTTTACTGCTTACAAGAAAGGTATCATGTTGTCCTTATTAGGAGGCTTGTTTTAAACTGTAGCACCCCAAGGATCAATCCGGGGCCCAATACTGTTTTTATTTATATTAAATATCTACTCAACTGCCTCACGGGTTCTAACTGTACGATGTACGCTAATGATACAGCAATTTTCTATCCTCATGAATGTCTCTCGGCGCTGGTAACCACACTCGATGTACATCTTCGTAATTTGTTAGGCTGGTGCAGGATGAATAAACTCACCCCTAACCTCACTAAAACAAGATTTATTTTATTTTCATCCCAATGAAAATTGACACTGTACATTTGGCCCATTTCCATTGGAGACCATCCAGTACCAGCAAGTGAACAATGTATATATTTCGGTGAGAATATTCACTGTAACGTAAAATCCCAACGCCATATCACTCATATCCGAAAGACGTTTTCATATGGAATAAGCATTCTCCTTATGCCGCGACCTTTCTATTCCAGACCAGTACTTTGTTTACTTTACTTCGCATTGATTGCCAGATATTGAAATTCAAGGCAGAAACCATATATATGCAGAGTTACATGACTATCAGAGGCCTTGACAGTTCTCTTTCCCCTGTGCTCTCAAGACAGAATCACTGGCAAGCATACCGAATTTCGATCGACTACAAGTGCAGAGATGAAAATCCCGAGCCCCTTGAAGACACGATCCTACAAGCGCGGCAGGCTTCTACGCGGACGTATACAACACCTACAAGACGCACATATTTCTACCCCGAATTGGAGAGGCTTCGTGCGATCCGCCGGCGGGCCGAGTGACGCTTAGGCGTACTAAGTCAACTTTTGACCTGAAGGAAGCCGGAAGTATTCAGAAGAATGTTCAGCGTCAGATGAACAAACTCCAGGACCAACGATGAAAGAGCTTCGGTGATTCTTTGGACCCTCACAAGTCGTTATCTCCTGTGTGGAGAACTCTTCAGGGTCTTCGATCACTTCCACAACAGCGTCGCCCCGTTGACAGCGCTCGATCTGCATCAAAGTCGACCAGAAGTTGAATCCGCTGGGGATTTGTGCGCGAAGGCTAGTGGCAACGTTGTTCCACTGATTGTCCTCTCTCTACATTTCGCCCCTGTCGCGAGAGATCGAAGTATGGAAGTGCCCTTCACTAAATGGAAGAAATTCAAGCGGCTTTGCCTACATGCAGGTGGTCGTCATCACCCGGTGATGAACGAAGCCGCCGCAGCACGCGCGAAACCCTTTCGTGCCCTTTCCCTCCACGGCGGAAGCAAAACGACTCGCACTGGTTGCGCGTGTAGCGTGAGCGCGCGCCTATGACGCTGGAAACCTTATTAAAAACTCACACTAAGGCTCCGGCACAGCTATCAACTCATCAAGCCGCCCTTTCCCACAGCTTCTCTGCTCTGGGAGCATGTGGGTTTTTTGCGCTACTACGACCACGCCACTTGTGAGCCAATACAAGCTTCTCTTGAAAAGCCGACGGCTTCTGTAGCAGTGACACTTTCCATTGGCTGCGCCGCCACGTCAAGAGCGCGCGAGGCGCCCTCGTGCTGGCTCACGCTTGCTGGTTCGGGCTTCGGCGGAGAAGAGCGGGCGAAAGGCAACGCCTATTGGCTGCGGTATTGCGTGAGGGGGAGGGCATCGCCGCGACGCCACGTTGCCCTCGATCTCGCTCCGGGAATCGTATGTTATCCGCGCATTCCTTGTGCGCGTAAACTCTCGCCTGCGCTCTAAATATGCCGCGGTAAGTCCAACTCAAAACGCGCCAAATGTCTCAACGTGTTCGCTTGCCCGCGAGTTCATAACTCGAAGGACCGTTCAGCGCTGTTCATCAATTTTTGGCACCACCATCAATGCTTTCGCATTCACAGCTCATAAAGCGCGCTTAGGTGTCCTCGCACTTCTTCTGAAGTAATGCATGCATACATGAATATACAGAAAACTTGCAGTGCGGCAGAAGCAGCAATACGTACCTTGTGTAAGACAAAGGATACAACAAAGAAAATATGTAGAAAGTAATATGGGAAGGCTACTGTAATGAAAGCTAGAAAATATTATTTAAACTTTAACCGAACGAGCAAATACTCTCAATATTCGGCTAGTAAAATTAATGTGAAGCAAAACGATATATATTTTTCGCCCGTGCAATGAGTATCAATAGCATAAGCACCTTAGGTGAACTATTGAGAACGTGTACCCAGGCAAACTTCCGGCTGCAGGCTACATTGCGTAAAGGAAATGGGGTGAGCCCTGAGTCGTCGAAACTGTTTTAAGTATTTTAGAACGTCTAACGTAAGATTGCTAACTGAGAGCCTCGCTACTAAAAGTGTTTTACTGTGACAGCAGTTAAGTGCTAGCAAGTGTGCTCGCTTTGGCAGTCCGTCTGTCCATTTCGTTACCGTGACGACTACTGTTGTCATCGTCGAGGTTATCTTGTCCTACACAGGCCTACTCGCCGCCCCCAGCTTCACTATCCCTATAGGGCGAAGAAATAAGGAAAGAGCTTTTCACAACTCCCTCCACTCGTATTCCAACCCATGTTAGTGCAGCAATGTGGACTTAGAAGTCGGGTGCACTAATCATTGCGCTATCGTACAACAACACCGCCGGGCAATTAGTGAAAGAGCTTCGGCGCTCTTCACTGATTCTGGGAGCTGTTGTTGCTGTACTTGTAATTAGGAAGCCAGAACAAGCATTACTGATGCTGGCGACGATAGCAGTCTGTGCATGGCATAGAAGCTGTAGGCAAGATGCAGCTTGTTGGCAGTCAATTCACCCGCCTGAAAACAGCTCAGGTGTCAGGAAAAGAGGCATACGTTTCAATGATGACGATGAGAATCAAACGTTCCATATACCCACAATTGTAGTTTCACCATGAATGAGTCGGATGATAGGAGACAACGTTGAAAGAAACGATGACATAACTGTCGTCGATGAAACGTCTTAACGAGAACGCCACACAACTTTCAAATAATATTGCACTGTATTCACAGCCGTCAAGTAACTGATATACGAGCACTAAATTGCACTTTCGCAGAAATTTAGTAGCGGCATTGGGTCATTCATTCCGAGACATCAGTTGCAGAAGTGTTGGTCTCAGAGGTGAATAGTCCTCAGCCAAGACCTTCAAAGCCACTAATAAAGCTTAAAAAACAAAGAGCCCGTAACACAGAAAATGCCCGGTCATTGGCTGCTAGCTTACGCTATTAACTTACACAAAGAGTCAATTTTAAACTAGTGTAAGAAATCATTATAATCAGGAGTCATATCGAATGCCACACTACCGATACGTCGGTCATATAGGTGCTGGGGCACACAAAATAAATAGAAATAAATTATGGTACACTAAAATTGTACCAATTGATTATTTCCAATTATAGAAGGTTGGGCTCGCAAAAAAAAGTAGTTTAAGCCTTAAATTTGGCTTGCCAGCTGCGAGAATAGGTTTCATAAATCTGTACATATAAACTTAATAGATCTAGTCTGTTCGAAAATGGTAAATCAAAGTTCTAATGTCTGTGCACGCAATTCCACGTGCACAACATGCCTCACCAAACAAATTATTTACCTAAACAGCACTCTTTTCTTTACTGTCACAAAATTTATAATTATAACTTCAATATTTATTTGCATATTTTGTTCTCTCCAAGTTATTCCGTGCAATTATTACATTTTTATTCGACAGCGACATTTCCGCGCTCCTCTACCAACCAACAGTACACAACCGCTGGACTTGTCGCCATTCTCCCGTAGCGGTGGAGCGCAAGTATTTAAGGATAAAAGTTTTCAGTCAAAAGCAACCTTGTGCTCTTAAGAGTGAGAGAATGCTTCTGTCACAGTAAACGAGTTCAGAGGTTTGAAACCATAGGAATTGTTCAAACTTGCCGTCTTTCATTTTTCATAGTTTAGTCAGAGAGTTGACGCTCATATTATGATGCTCTTAGATTACTCCGTCATAGCAGTTGCTTTGCACAAGTGGCTTTAACAAGCTTATAAAGGAGCGTCACTGTGCATGAATGCTTTCTAAGGGATGAGTAATAACGAAGACACAGTGAAAGCACGTGATGTGAACGAGAGTTGAAAGGACGAACGCTGATCTATACGCTGTATATACTCACCTGTTTCCACAACCAAAATTCTTGTTTGGGTCCTGATTTGAAAAAAAAGGAGTTATTTTGGAAAATTAGAAAAAGCACTTTCATGAGTGCCGCACGACGTGTCGTAAGGAGTGTGATGTTAGGCGCGACGAAGTGTCTCTAGCACTCTTAAGAACCTCTGTACATTATATATTGCATATTGCTTTCTATAGTCATCAAGAATATTCCGGAAGCGATTAACATATTCAGACCGATTTTGATACGAAATGCATTTCTAACTGTAAAGAATTAATTTGTCTGTATTCTTGCCGCCAGCTACCAAGAAAATAGACATAAGTTTGGTCCCGACTGTTGGGTTGTCATAAACGACGACAAGCCATCATGTAGAAGGACGTTTCAAATGTGAGACGAGAACCGAATTGCAGATGAATCGTCAGCATTGCGACCCATCATAGGATGTTAGGTCTTTATCTCTCTATTAGGGCAAATAAAATCAGTTCTTGCCGCGCCAATCAAGAAGAGACGCTTTCTTTGTGTAAGCACATGTAGGTGCTGTCGTCTAAGAGTTGCATTTAACTCAAAAATGAGTTTTCCAGGCTCGTGACATACCCGACAGCAATAACAAGCATCTCCAAAAGCGATTATGTCCCTTCTCTGTCTTCAGATTTCAGAGATAATTTATACGCGTGTTGCCCTGTGGGTGTTTTGAAGAGAGAAAGAATGGATGGTATGCCGCTACCCTGTAAAGCCAATAAATATCAGTTGTGTCTAGTTACGAGACGTACAGTTTCCCCGCGACATACCATACCGGGCTGCACACGGTTTATTGCATACGTTATTTACTGCGGCCAATAAAGAAATTTCTGCCGGAACGTGTGTGGCTGACTGTGCCGTTCCAATATGGCCACTTAGACACGTGGCGCCTCCTCATCAGCCACCTACGTCCAAGAATTGCACTTGGGCGATCGCCTAACATTTCCATGTTTTTAGCAGTGTTCTTGGTCGTAAAATTATTTCATTGGTAAGTTGTCACACCATCTAAAGACAGGGCGTCTTTCAATAAAATTTACACATCCCATGTGGTGCACATCAACAGGGCGCATCAACAGAATTTCTGTTTTTCTTTTAGTGAAAAAGTTTGTCGTTTTGCGCATATGACGTCGGGCTGCAGACAGAATACACAGCACTGCGTCGTCCTTTTTCTCTCGAAGCTTGAACAGCTCTTCTTCGCTCCTTATATTGCTCTCCACGGCTGAAGTTTCCGTGGCAATATTGAACTAGGTACTTTCCCTGCCGGGTCCTATATCACTTGCCCGAGACGCGCAAAAGCACCAGTGGCACCATAGACCATGAAAACCTGATGTTTGCAGTTTTTATAGCCTGCGAAGAGGCGGGTACGTGTAGAAGGCATAATAACATCAACTCGAGCAAGCACACGCATGGGCGTCTCTTTGCTTCAGCCGTGCCGCGGTTCTATGACCACGCATATTGCTGAAACCGATCTTCGAGAAGGGCGCCTGGAAGGCTAACTGAAACAAAATTTCACAATGAATAAATTGCTTAGAAATAAGCAGTATAAATATATTGAACAGTTGAAGCAAGGCCGAAGGACTGGTAATTGTCTATTGTTTTTATTAACTAGTGTTAAATACCCGAAAAGTAGACAACACGTGTATACTGCAGACAGTATTTGCTGGGATCACTGTAAACCAAAAACAGAGACACAGGCTTGCGTCAGAACAAACAGGAAACGAATATTCTAGAACGAGGAGAATGATCATTACAAGAAAAATGGTAGTGCAGAGCACTCCATAACAGGTTGCGTGACAGAAGATAATATTTGGATGTGGTTAAAGATAAATAAAGAAGCATGCTGAGGAAGAATATGAAATTCGATAGAATTCCATCAAGTCATGTCATATATGGCTAATACTACCAACAAACGCTCTAGTGTGAAACGCTAGCCTACTCCAGTCAGCCATCCTACCACGTATTACAAGTATTATCGGGTTTTACCAGCGAATGCGTATTTTGGCGACTTATATAACCCAAGAAGATGCTACAAATTTTGCTTGTGTCGGCGTATGTGATTAGTCAGCGTTCTTTCTTTCTTTCTTTCTTTCTCTCTCTCTCTCTCTCTCTCTCTCTCTCTCTCTCTCTCTCTCTCTCTCTATATATATATATATATATATATATATATATATATATATATATATATATATATATATATATATATATATATATATATATATATAGATAGATAGATAGATAGATAGATAGATAGATAGATAGATAGATAGATAGATAGATATGTGTGTGTGTTTGTGTGTGTGTGTGTAGCATAAACGAATAAACACGACGTTCGTAGAAACACGTTCTTTTTTACTATCAAACGTTTCGGCTGGTGGGCTGACATTTCACAAGACAATGGCAGTCCTTTTACAGATTTCTAAAATTTTGCTAAAGATGTGCAATAGTATTTCGCAGTAAATTGATACGGTTATACATTGAAGATACACAAAAGCTGGAAAAGGCACATGCACGAGGTAACAATGCGCACGACGTCCACCTTTAATCACCATAAGATGCTCAATGTTCGGGGTGCAGAAGTGTGATATGAGTTAGGCACGATACGAATTGCGCATTGTAACGCCACTACGCGCACATGGCAAAGAAGACAAGTGAGCCAAGCTATAGGACGGACAACAATTCAAAAACAGCAATATATAAAAATAGGTATATTGAGCTGTGTAAAAAGTCAGAAAAGCACTCGATGAGATACAATAAAATCGCGTTAAGTAAAGGAGGGCAGACTAGTGAGTTTTCGCTAATGGAGGCTAGTGTTCGCTTATGCCGGACCTTACAGTGTCAAACTTATAGATGAAGAAATATTCGCGGATTTCCCGTTTATGGTGCGAGCGAAAACCGGATTCCAATACCATTGCCTTAATTTTATCAAAGCAGTGACCAGACATCATGACATGTTTTCATAGGGGCAATTTCGGAAGCCTTTTGGCGTGAGACATATGGTTATTAGATCGTGTTCTAAACGATGTTTCTGTTTGACCAACATATTGCGTGATACGGATATTGCATTCAAGCAAGTATACTACGTTGGGACTGTCACAGTATAAGTTGCCCCTGATTTTTACCTGAAAGCCGGTGGAAGAAATGGTGGCGACTTGCGTCGTTACCATATGCGCACGCACCTTGCACCACGATTTCCATCAAGGAGCGCAGCTGTTGTGCTTACGGACCGCAAGCTTTGAAGATGAAAGGATATTGTGGAGGTTTATTGACCGTCTGTAGACGACTCTGGGTAGTTCTGGAAAGATATTTTTAGGCGTTTACATCGTGTTAGTATGTTAGCGCATCGTTTAAATATAACAGACACTTTTTGTGCAGACGCCGAGTAAGTCAAAACGAAATTCGCCTGGGTTGTATTGGGAGACATGGGATTGGCGTTAAGGAGGTCGACCCGGTTTAATTGTTCTGCGCACTTCTTGATGACATGAACCATTTCTGGTAGGCATTTGCATTGAATCAGCGAATCTTTCTGTTCGTAGCAGTTTGAAAGGAACGTATTGCTGTTGGAGGATATTGTTTTATACCGATGCACATGGCTATAAAGTATTCTCGTCTTGCAAAGTCGGACGTGGCTGCTATGGAAATTAAAGAGTTGGTGCCTGTCGGTTGGTTTGCGGAAAAGCTCAGTGGATAGCCATCCTTGCCATGCTATGAGGGTAATGTGAAGGCAGTTAATTGTTGGTATATAATAATGATGAAGAAAAGGTAATGAAAGGATTGACATCAATAAAGCTGTTAATGAAACTTGAAAGACTTAACAAAGAAAGTTGGGTTAGTTGGTGTTGATGCATTTGCTGAGAAATAGTTACTAGCGCTAACAAGGGTAACGGAAAAGGTTAGGAGAGGACAGAGCGTTAGCGCTCTGGTCCTGTCAACTTTTTTTCCGTTAGTCTTGTTAGCGCTAGTAACTATGTCTCAGCAATTTAAAGACTTTCCTCGCCATGTGGCAAGTCAAACGGCGAAATCGGAAGGTGTTTAGCGCCACGTGGAAATGGGAGCGAGTTCTTCCTCTTAGCCGCCGGGGAGGCGCCGTGCCTGCCGGGCACTATCCCAACCTTAATAGTTGCGTCAGCAAGGCATGATATGCCAAAAGACGGAGTGGAAGAGACTCCTCCGTTACTAATCTTCTTGTCTAAAGCCACCTGAGGAACTACCATCGCTACGAGAAGTCACTTTCTGTGCACTGCCTCCAAGCGCTCGAAGTGATTCAGTGATGCTGACATCAGTGGCAGCTAGCTGATAGGGAATAGCACTTGTTATCAGCACAGAATTCTGTTCAAGCATTGACATAAGACTGTTGCCCCACCGTACAGTTGTCATGCGATGAAATGCGTTCGCTCTTTGCACCAATGCAGCCACGACACTTTCAACTGTCTGTCGCGATAGCACTTTGCTGTCGATGGTGATGCCACGAAGCGAACACTAGTTGCACGACGAATTGAATGGCCTCTAATATTAGGTGTCAGGTGTGCTCACTTCCACCTCACTCCCGGAGAAAGAATAAAAACATTTTTTCAACTGATAAAGATATGCCAAGTGTCGATAAGCGGCGTTCGGTGACGGAGATTGTGCCCTGAGCTATCCTGGCCAAATGTTCGTGATGGTACCCTGAGATCCAAATGGAGATGTCGTCTGCGTAGATGGGCATTTTAACTGCCTTGCAACCTACCTTCAGTGCGTCTGAAAGGCTGTACATGGAAAAGTTAAAAAATAATGGAAATAGGACACTTTCTTGTCCGACGCCGAGGTGAATGCGTCGCTTTTCGCTCATATAAGTTCCGAGCATAACCTGGATACATCGATCTGTAAGGAATTCATGGAGGAATTGAAGAGCATTTCCTGAGACATCCATGGCTTGTAGTCCGTTGATGATGCCTTTATGAGACACACAGTCCTATGCTCTAGCGATGTCCATAAATATGGCGAGCGACAAAAGGCCGTCGACGCGACGGTACTCGATGTGGTTTATTAAGTCCAAGACACGGCTCTGGAAACTCGAACATGGACGACATCCGGTCACACACGATGGAAGTCTACTTCATTGCTCATGATACCAAGTTAACATAGTACATATTAGTCTTTCCATGAACTTTGATACATCTGATGTTAGCGATACTGGCCGATGTGAGGCGCAAGGTTCGCAGCATCCTTTCCGGACTTGAGCACTGGCACAACCCATGCTGTCTTCCAGGCTTCTGTGATCTCTGCTGTGCTCCAGACGCGATTAAATATGTCCAGAAGGGCTCATCTTCGCTCGTATGGCAGGTTTGTCTGCATTTATTGCTTATCAAATTGGGACCCATGGCACAGCGTCTACTTAATTTGCTAAGCGCCAAATACAACTCACGAAATGTGAATGGCGTATTCATCATATGGAATGATTGAGATGACAGAGGGTCCGCCACTACTCCTGACACTCCGGACAATGAGATCAGTGACCCCACGATTTGATATAGCATGAAACATATTTGATCGCTTTGTATATAATATTTTACCTCGAATAAAGGGTCAACGATCTCAAATAGTTTAGGATATTTGTAACCTATATGGATTTCTTCAGGACGACAGAGCGCATAAGATTTTCTAAGGTTGAGATAATAATCACGTAGCACCATTTCGCAATGTTTTCTAACAATTCTTATTCTTGAGTAAATAAGTAAACGTTAGTATAGCCACCAACTTAATAAAGCGCGCCTTCCTTCCCGTATAGTTTCCAGACTTCCTGTGAGCGTCAATGAAAGACAGATACCTAAACATAGGGGATGCGTGGTAGCTAACATGAAAAAAATCCTCTTTTGCCCTTCACATGGCAAAACGTACTTGCAAGATGTGTTGAAAGAGCTATGAAGGGTTAAGAAGTGCAAGGAAGGGACGACAAGCACACTATGATTTCTGTTTCTTTTATCATGGCATGTCAGTCTGGAAACTTGTTCGAAAAGTTTCCAGATTAACTTCAAGTTTTCACAGATGCATCTGTACACAACGACGGTCAAGGCGCCTCTGAAGCTTTTTACTGCCCTTCAACTCAAGTACGGCGTATCTTTCAAATACCTCATCCAACTTCGTTAACAACTGCGGAACTAGCAGCGAAAAATGTTGCACTGAAATACGTGCAAGAGGAGTTAATTACATCGAAGGTTGTCATCTTTACGGACTCCCGTGCTGCCCCTAGCAGGTTACAACGCAGTGAGCTTGACTGTCCACTTGTGCGCAGCATTACTGACTCTGCGAGCAAAATTACGTCACGTGGGCTATCTCTTGTTGCTCAATGGATACACACACCTTCACTCGTAGGAGTCGCCGGAAATGAAGAGGATGATTGGCTCGCTTCGAGTTGCGTTGATAACAGCTGTGACTGCCCAGAAATTTTGTGCAAGCTTGATGACGCTCGTCTGCTGACTCGTCGCCACCTACTCAAGCAGCATCCAGATCAGCGCGTCGCTGATCTGGATGCTGGGAAGGGAACGTTCCCGCCCCGTGTTCGTGGTCTAGGCTTGCCTCGTCGCGCTAGAGCACAACTGCTCAAGCTGCGGGTTGGTTACATGAACGTGCACGAACGTTTATACAGACAAGGGCGTGTGGAAAGTCCATTGTGTACGTCTTGTGGCTGCTACGAGACACTTCACCATCTTATATTTGAGTGTCGCGATTTCAGTGCGCAGCGCATGTCGCTAGTGAGAAACTATCATCTCCTTGGCCTGCGGTGTGCAACACTCGAGGAATGTTTATGCCCCAGTGGTTGTGCATCTAAACGTGATCGGGCCCATCTCGCCCTACTAACCTCTATAGAGTTAACTAACTTAGGTTCACGTTTGTAGCATGAACATTCAACATTCCGTATTAAGCGTGACCTTCAATGACCGGCCCTAGTGTGTGTCATCAGTACTGTGCCCTAACGCCTCTTCCTTCGAAGATGGGAGGTGGCCGGTTCAAACACCTTGTAGTGTATATTGTGAACCGACTACCGGTGAAACGGTGATTACGTGCAGCTGTACTTGGCGTCTCATCGTGGAGAACACAATTAGCCGCATAGCGAACCATTCATGGATGGGGTTGATAATTGTGGAGGCTGCTCGACGCGGCGTCACTTTAATTCCGGCTGCAGAGTTCTACTTTAGTCTTTAGATTTGTCCTGTTTCTCTTCCTTTCCTCTTTCCTTTTTCCTCCCCTCCTTCCTATATTCCATTACTGTGTTACTGTCACCTCCCTTCAGAAGAGTATAGGCACGCGTTGTGCCCCTTCCGGTGGCAGTTGCCAGCCTGCTTCTCGCTTTCCCTTTCCTGTTAACTGTGTATATGTGTATATGTGTTCAAAACAAATAATAATAATTGAATGCACTTACGCATACAAAAACACATTGGCGCGTGCGTTTGTCTCCCTGTGTACGACGAAGCGCCTGTTCTAGGCACTGCGGTTACGTGGAGCCCAGTGACAATGTTGAATGAATTCAGGAAGCTCTCTTCTAATGTACACACCACCCAGGAACAGTCGCCGTAGCACTTACACAGTGCCATGGCCTATTCTTCTAATGAGCTTTTTTAATAAAGTCTGCTGTTTCTCACTGGCCTGTGTGTTCCTGAGATCCCACGTATTTATCCGCCGAGACGAAAGGGTCGCCAATTTCAATAAAGTAGGCCGACTGGTGTAGCATAATTTAAGTTTACGAACACTCGGGCAGAGAAAGCGCCGGAATAATAAGGGGGGAAAACTACACGGGCGATTAAGCTTTGCTGTTAGGAGGGGGACGCGTTTGCATTCAAAGGTCCCTGACTGCTTCTCATGCTTCCCGTCAGTTGCAGCTTCTTTAACCGTAATGATTACCGGGAAACAGTTGCAGCGAACGCTGTGCACGAAGGCGAACATCCTGGTTCTTTTTTTTATTGCGTTGGAAGGAATTGATGGTGTCGCAATTTATTGAATGAAGAATAAACTGAAACCTAAACGCAACGGGTCTAGCCGCTCCTACCAAGACAGACCTTGAACGATAGCTGGAAAAGGTGCTTGCGTTTCAGTTTCCGCGTAACAGAATTATCTTTTCTCGTATAGTTAAATTAGAATCCGACGCTATCATGTCCGTAGGTTGTGTGTACCTCACTCTTTACGAATTTTCTGACGCATTTTGCTTTGAGAAATTTAATTAGTTTAGTAATTTCCTTGCGCCACGCGGAGGGCCTGCGTAATTGTAGATGAGTGGTTTGGGATTATTTTCTCTGCCGCAGACGTTGGCGCCGACGCTACATCTTCTAACATATGGGGCCCTTAACGCTCTCGAGTTAAAAATCGCAGTCCCGGTGTTCGTTTCATTGTGAACAGTCAAAGGGCTGGTCTTCTAGAGTTATAACCAAAGAGCGTCTCTGCGTGTCACCACTAAATTCTCAATTATCTGCGTTCATCTTCCACGGAACAAAATCTTTCTCGGAAAAATAAGATTATTGAGGAGAGAACATGAATAGAAGGCGCCTAGGACTGCAAGGTGATGCAAGTTGCACAGGTGGAGTTTTACTTCTGCGACTTACTCAGCTACATCGACTCGGAATAGGTGCGCAATAACGACGAGTGCTCTGCTATTCCTATGCGTATCTAGGTTCCCAATGTAGGCTTAGGCCATAATATAGCGATGTATTGTTATTGCGCTCGTTATCACGGTTTCATTATTCGGCCTGAAAAGCGCTTTGCCGACATTGTTGGGAAACCCAGATACACTGACCATGGCATGCACTAATTCGAATTACCAAATGTTCTAAGCAAGTGGATCAATTACCGATATTGTTGGCTGCCGTTCACCCGACCAGCGGCAAAATTATCTTTTCTTCTTTTTTTTTTTTGCAATGCCGCGGAATTCGGTGATCCCAGTAAACGGAGCGGTGGTTCGCACTTTCGTTCTAAAAAGTTGCCTGTATGGTTATGCCTTATCCGGGTGATTACTTCTTTATGCAATGAAGGAGAGCATCGCCAGAATGAATTAATTGCTGCTTGAGATGACGTCAAGTGTCGCTAAATGCATCAGACGTACAGACAGGCAATGTTGGAAGTAATCGTTCAGTTATTCTCTATTAGAGAAAAGACTGCTCTTAGCGTTGAATAAATGCACTCACCATGCGTATTCCTGCAACTTGTCTCACCACATGCTAGACGAAACATATTACAAATAAGTAGTATGGCATTACCACGATGTTCACTGAGTTTTTGAAGCGCAGATTTCTTTGCCTATTCCTTCAACTTTTGCACTGCTACAGCTGCTGCTGTTTCCTTGCATGCCGCTTCATGTGTGTGTGTGTAGGGGGGGGGGGGGGAGGGGAGTTCAGAGCGTGTACGCATGTACAGGTATACATGGCAGGAGGACGGCAACGCGCAAAGTCGACGCGAGAAACACGCATGGAACTTTTCATCGCGTGGCATGTGTGGAATTCTCTGTGGAGCTGCCTGGGTATCGCCCCATTAGCCTTTTCACAGGAGTAGTTATTTGTGACCCCCATCAAAAGGATTACAGACACTGCAGCGCCTACCTTCCTATTGCCGTTCATGTCCAGAGTGGACGTAGATAGAAGTCGGAGACGAGATAGGCGACACCAACGACATTTTAGTGAAGCTGGGCTACAATGTCCTTCGAAGTGCCCTGGGGGATGCCAAAATGCCCTTTGAAGCCCCCTGAGGGATGCAACGATGCCATCTGGATGCCGTAATTAGGCGTCACCCCCAACAAAAGTATTGCAGCCGCTGGAGCGCTTGCCTCCGTTAGCTCATTTGGACCCTCTTCAGTAAAGGCATGAGTGAATGAATGACATGTCTCTCTGTGTTCTCTGCACTAGGTGGACGAACCCAAGTGGTGCTGGCAGGGTAACATTTAACACCACATCACGACTTCCGTGTGCCGTCAACATCACTACCATCCAAATACCATCACTGAATACAAACAGCACAGATAGCTTCTCTTATATCGATTCCGAACTGCGTGTTATCTGCATGTTATTTTTTATAGATTTTGCAATAAATAGGCTCACGTTGTTTGCTGAAGAACTGGCTAGTCGAGCAGCGCCCTCACATAGTTCTCGATGATTTTTGCATTTTCTGAATAGAGTAAAAACACAAGACCAGCCATCGCCGCCCGCTTTTAGAGCGCAGCTATTAGTTGCCCGTTACTACAGCAAACGTCGGCGTCTCCAGCCTAACCGAGCGAATGAGCCCAGCGAAATATTAGACCAAACGCGGTGCGCAGAGGGGGGGGGGGTGAAAAGAGAGGTGAGAGAGAACAGGCGCAAAGAGGAAAGAGGAGGGCAGGGTGCAGCAGCACCATGAGGCGGAAAGCGGAGGAGGCTATGGCGAAATCGGGAGGAGAAAAGCGTAGTGCGGTGAATGAGGCTACCAGATGGCCCCAAGTATAGCGCGCATCGTATGGCACGTTTGTCGGCGGCGGCTACTGCGAATCGCGCCCAGGCGTCACCGGCGCGCTGGCTCTCGCGATCTCCAGATGAGCGAGGCAGTGGCGCCACACTTCGCGCCATTCGCATGGTGGCGAACGAAGCCGATTGTCCATGCCAGCCAATATGAAAATTGTCCATGCCAGCCAGCGAAATGAAAACACGTATAGAGGTGCGCTCAAATTTCCCATTAGGGAGTGCCGTAATCGTTGGTAGATCTTTTGCTCATAACCACATCGGTAAGCGGGGCTCGAAAAGGGGAACGTCGTCTTTCATATAGGGCCCCAGTTTGGTCTCAAAAGACAATAGTGATGTGGCTACTTTCAATAAAAAAAAAACTTGCGTCACTTGTAGGTTCATTGTAGAGTGTGGCGAACTTTATGCTCGCAGTGTGAACGATTTCTTTGCTGGCTTGCAGTGTTGCACATCTATAGAACCTAAGTGCGCCATGTTTTTTATGCGTCAAGAGAGATCTAAGAAATCACCTGTGTCCGTTTAGCAGGCTCCCGACGCTGGTTTTGCACACTCTCATTTATTAATTTACTACTTTCTTTATTATTCTTTGTTTGTTTTTATCCATACATTTAATAATAGCAGGGAGGGAGGTTGCAGAATTACAGAACCCTCAGCATGTCCTCACGTTTGTATTATAATATAAAGGTCAACGCCTTACTACTTGCGATGCAATGAAAACGCACTAAAAGCATTAACAAGTGACAGAAGAAACCACATCTTCATAACATAAGAAGTGTAAGGAAATTTAGTGTTAATCACTTTCACTACTTCTATTTATTGCAAAGCGACATCATGCGTCATGTGGAACAGAGGATAGATGCCTGACGGTGATTACGAACAAAGTCACCCAAAAGAAAACTAATCAGTCGCCATTAAAAGTTCACTTTCATATATATTGTCGGCCATAATGTCAGCACAACTCTGCCGCCTATAATAAAATAAATAACAATGTGCCCTTTCTTTAATCATAAATTGGATCATTTCTCGTCGGGGCACAGGTTATGGCTGAAGATATGTCAAGCACGCGGCCTTAAATACCGCTGTCAGATTTTTCGTTGGCAAGCGGGATGAGTAATTTAAGCTACATTCTTAGTGTCGGATTTCTTACGCTGTTGAAAAATCCTTCAGGGAAAGTATATAGTATGATTAAATTTTTTTTTCAGAAGCTCTAATATGAAATTCCTCATAGCCAGCTTGTAAGCCTAGTCCAACTTCATTTCATTACAGTTCAAAGCAACCAATATGACACAAACTTTATAGTTGTTCTTCCATGTAAATTTTGTATTTTTTTCCAGGGAAGCATTTCGGTCGTAATTGAATTTGTGACTCTGTCTAGTTTATGGCTAGCAGATAGTTTCGTAACACTTATAACGGATAACTTAGATCATCGCGCTACATCTCGAACTGCACAACCCAATTCATCTCATCTATACATTGACTTCTGGGGATAATAAATGTGACTGCTTACATAAAGCCAACAAGCGAGATACGCACGTAGAGCTGAAAGCGAGTTGTGTGTTGTAGCAGTTCATTCGCAATTTTCCAAAGGTAGAGTGCGCAATATTTGTGGTATACTTTTTATTGTGGGTAATCAGTAACTTAGGCGGAATCCAATAAATGGGCACTGTTATGAACGAATAGCACATACTCCAAACAAGTTTTGTTTTTAGTTTTTGCCACATGCGATGCATTTCTTCGTGTACGTGTATGTGTGAAGGCCCCAAGGCAATTGAAACGTAGTTGCGAAACTCGCAATATAATATTAACGTGCAAGGAAATAGCCGCGATATATATCCCCCCCAATGCACTCCTAACTATAATATATTAAATAGCGCCTTGCAAAAAAGTTTGGGACCAAAGGTGTTGACATCTTCAGTGAAGGGGTGCCATTCCTGCATTGCTCATAAGATAAGCGTAACAAAGTGGCTTAGCAGTGTGTGGTTCAATTATGGCTTTATGGCCTTGATTTACACGCCGCGTGAAGCTGGGTTCAGAAATGAACTTGTTGTGTAAGCAACTATTGTTGTTACATTTACTAAATATACCTAAGAAGATTTTCCTTGATGCAAGCGCTAAAATCTCTGGATTAGCCTTCAAAGATGATACGCGAACGGTATGATTACTGATTCGGAAGATGAAACGTACGGAGTCACTTTGGAGAAGGTGGAAATATATTTTTAGAGGTATGGGTCCCACAAGTAAGCAGCTTGTGCTTGTTTAGCATTAAAGATTTTCTAATTAGTGAGTTTAAATGTCAAATCATCTGCAAAAATTCGACAGATGCGATCAAGCATTCCGTTACCTTTATTAATGATGTCTCAGTGCGAAGTGCGCATGGTAGACTCATTTGTATCAGCGCATAGCTTCTAAAGCACTCTTGCCAAAATAATAAGTAGGAGGAATAATAGTGGTTTTTGACAGATGAATAATATAACATTTATTTATATTTATTCTTATAGCAAGCTAATGGACCTTTCAACAACCACATTCAAGTTATGTCGAAAAGTATAAGTACCGTCGATAGCAGATTACTTGACGATATATTAAAAATTTTTCTGCGAACAGGCGAATAGTACTATTGAAGACACAGCGATTGACGTTAATGTAAATTATAAAACAAAAGGCGTATTAGTACCAATTTTTAGGGTGTACCAGCTAGAGTGAACTGTTAAATGTGCGTCGTGGCTATTGGGAACAGCAAACGGAAATCGGTTAGCCCCTCCCCCCCCCCCCGAAAAAAAAGAATAATTGTTCAGTAGGTTTCGACAGATCATTTTCAGGATTTTGTATAAAGAAAATAGGCAGCTCTTGACAGATCCTTTCAGATGTCCTATGAAATATTGAAGAAACAACACTGAAAAGCACAGAAACGTTATTTAAAGCACTTTGAAGTATACAAGTAGAAAATATTGGTCTGGTTCCACACGATAAAATCTTCGCAAGATTGAGATGAAAGAAGACTTCGACTCTGAGAGCTTACACAAGGTTTGTAAATATCGCACGTTGCAAGATGCCCTGGTCCGTCAATTTCCGGCAGCACTATAAGTGGAAGCTCATGTTGCCATACACATGAAATGGAATCACCTTCCGACCATCCAATGCGTTACAAGAGTAGCGGTTTTTGATCATGCAACTCTTACTCCCCATATCTGTCGACACAGGCACGTCCAGGTTTCGTTGCCTTGACAGAAGGTGGAAGCAACTTATAAATCACCATGAATCATGTTGCGTACACATACGACATGAATGGAAAAAAAGTTACTTTTGTGGCAATCTTTTAAGCTCAAGCATTTTTTCCTCTTTTAACCTAGAACTAGCCCGACGGTCCACAACAGCTGACGGCAAAAAAAATGTCATTATTTTCAGTCACTATTGCCTGACAACATTTATCGATTAATTTTTCTGCAAAACCACAAGCGAAGCCTCTGTTAGAGGAGAGCGCGTGCTTGGCCACTTTGCGTGCTTATTTACGTCAGATTTAAGGAAAACGGTACTATTTGATCAATCTGTTGGTTCTGTCATCCCCAAAGTAACAGTGCTTTCGTGAGCTCAATATACTTCCTAAGTTAAGAAACAAATAGACAGCGGGCAAGTGTAACGTAGATGCGTTTTGAGGGCATCGTGATTCTCGTGCTACTTAATCATTTGATGGGACCGCATGTTTAGCCATGCTGTATTCTAAATAATAAAGCCAACTGCACCATCCTTTCTCCAATGCGGACGCCCTGACAAACGACCCTTAACGGCCTGGTCCTATATGAAGTAAAAAGAAGGCTACGAAGCAAAACACTGAAATAAAAGAATAAGGAAGAAAAACAGGGACCTGTATTCAGGGAAGCATATCTTGATTGATGAAAGCGAGGTTTCGGGGCGAGCATAATATACGGAGAGAGAGAGAGAGAGAGAGAGAGTGAGTGAGAGTGAGTGGGGCGGGGGCACCGCAAATTGCTCTCAAGGTTGAACTTCGTCCGAGGCTCTCCTCCTGTGTTGTATTTGCTCTTCGTTGAACACAACGGTAAAAAAAGCAAGTCTGCAAGAAAGCTGTAATACACGGAAACAATGAGGACACGGAAATACCATAGAGTGCATACGTTCCTTTATTCGGCAGTTTTGGATGTCTCACATCCACTGCTTGTGAAGAAGGGTAAATCATTGGTATAACGAGACACCAATATTTTGCTTTCATTCAGTTATTCCATTCAGTTACACTATTCATCAATGTTACAGCTCTCTGCCCCACTTCATCACTGTTTTAGTTTTTAACAACGTACCCACATTCTCTTTCCGGTGCTACCGGAGGGTAATATACTAGGCCGAATGCGGCTGGCACTTTGATAAAGCATCACTGATTTTAACACTTGGATATCTCGTCCCCGAGACCGCGCTTATATGCACATTTCACTCTACAACGTCTTCATCATTCAGTCAGCTTCGTTTAAAGCCATCGACCATGATCCTATTTTTTTGTGCTATACCCAACATTTTCTCGTCACTTAGCAGTTCTGGATATGTATAAATTTACATACAGCTGCTAAAGAAGCAAGAACCTGTTCGAAAGCGAGTCTCTGAGTTGTAATGATAATATTGTAAAGATTAAATGCACAGAGTAGCGTGCGGAATCGTAGGGGATTACCAAAAAAGGCGAAGTGAAAGTAAACCAAACGTTCGCGGCTGCGCCCTCTTGCCTCTTTCTTCATTACAATATATCGAAAAAAGTTGTGGCTCTACAGTAATCGAGAGCATATGTAAGCATGAAATGGCTGCCAGCAGAGCACATTTCTTAGAGATGATACTAGCCGCAATCTTAAAAGGGGTATAGTGCACATTCGCAGCGGAACACCCCACAACATCACACCACAACACAGGAACCTGTTTTGAACTAAACCACATTGCAAATATCTGGGCCAAACAGCTGTTCAGTCCCCCTGGACGATGCCGGCTTGGTCACGCAGCGTGGCACTATCTCTCGAGCCAGCGCAAAACCCACGCCGTGGAACTCACGGACCGCTGGCGTTGAACAGGCAACCCTGTCTCAGTGACAAAAGACGAAAGCCAAGTGTATGGTCTCCTGTATCTGCCTTGTGACCGTCGCTATTGTAAACAAGAAATAAAACTTCATTGTAGTATAAGTTACAGCTTAAGGGATATCGTGAACAAACATTAAGAAGCACTCTGAAGAAATATCTTTTGTAGCTTGCTGAAGCCGTAACTAACGTATGTAATGTGGTCACATGCAAAGAGCTGGCGGTCAAAGACCGCAATTTTGTAAGTTCTGACTCGCGGCCCGGATGATCTGGTTTTGTTCTCGCTACTTGCCCGGATGTTCTCGTTTTAGTGCCCGGATAGCGGCTCTGGCTTTTGGCTGAAGGAAACTTGACGGTTGCCGACAATGGGAGCTAAAAGCATTCTATACTTAAAAGAACGTGATTGTGCATTTGAAGGCACATCATGAACATTGTGAGAAAGGGGCGAATTTTCTGTATAGGAGACCCAGAAATCAGCGAAACTAGAGCCGACTGTGGCCTTTTTTTTCTCTATAGTGCGTCCACGTTCAAACATCGTTCAGAATGACGAAGTACACAGTCATAACTGCGAATGCTTCCGCCTCAAAATTCGTATTAAAATAATAGAGAGATTGCTGTATTTGAAACGGAGTACTGATCAACATCTGCGACAGCTCTCGTGCGCTCAAGAAAAATACTGCCCCCCCCCCCCCCGTCCCTAAGCCGCTCTGAACAAGGAATGCCAATAGGTGGCAACATCACTCAAAAGGGCCGCTGTCGTTTCTATCTCAGTATCCACACTTCAATGTAATTTTCTCACTGTACAGTACAGATTAAAATAAAATTTAATTAGCACATTTGAGTATCTGAACATAGACGTTTCGTACTGGCGCTGTCAGTGATACATCTTTTGTTGAAGGGAAGAAAGAGATACCAGACAATGTCAGTTATCGGCCACTTAGCGTAATCCAGCAAAATCTTTCTGAGTGTA
Organism: Dermacentor variabilis; assembly: GCF_050947875.1. NCBI lineage: Eukaryota > Metazoa > Arthropoda > Arachnida > Ixodida > Ixodidae > Dermacentor > Dermacentor variabilis. The sequence goes on along the minus strand of NC_134569.1, from coordinate 115,849,863 downwards.
AGAAACACAAGTGATCGCAACAGAGATATGTCTCTTTGAAACTTCGTGAGCATTCTTTTTTGATCAAAATTTGGACTTGACTCTTTTAATACACGCTTCGAAATGTAGCTGACAATACGTCATAGCGCAGCTAACGTAAGTCTCGATTTATCGAATTGTTTGTTTGGAAAGTAGGAATGATTAGATGGAATAGAAGTTCTACACAAGACTGCATTGAGTTTATTTAAAGGCCTCTCGATTATTGAAAGGGCTGATATTTCTTTTTCTATTTTTCCTTGATAACTGCCAACAGTATGCAGCTTTGCAAAGTTTATCCCCAATTAGATATATGACAGAACGTACTCTTACCCTTATGCAGTGACTGTAACTATTACACTGTAGTTCTTATCTATATTCTATGTCTTGTTTTCTTTAAAGTATGGCTGAATTTATGTCAGTGGCCCTTCAAGTGTATAATGACAACAGTGATTTAAACGTAATTAACACCCCCTGTAAGAAAAAGATTCCTGTGGTTTACGAGGTCTAAGCGCCAAAATTCAAGCAAGAAATATTTCATTCACAGCAAATATAAAGGAAACAAATCAAATCTTTCTTGTTATGGTTACGAGGGGGAGTTGTATGCGCTTTTAAATATCCTCTTTTCCGCTTCCTTGCAGCAACAAAGGCGAAGGGATTCACCTTAAATGCCTAGAGTCATTGGTTTCTATATCTTTTTCCCTGTTTATCACTCTTGTGAAGAACATGAAACATAATATTCAGGGCATCTCAGAGCAAAATGTTTCCGTCACGTCAGCCTCGAATGAACGAGAACTATTCCTAAAGATCACTCGAGAGATCCATATTTGGGAGATAAAAATTTACCGGTTGCTACAAACTCATTCCAGGCCTTCTGAGTGGCCAGAACACTGGTTCTGTCAGTCAGTTCACATTTCTTCTCAATCTTGCACAATGGCATACAGCACAGCGTGCCGAAAAATCAGTCAGATACAGCTTTGCGGCTGTCATCGTTGTCTACAGCTATTGGATCATTAGTCACGTCCTGACGGCCGAGCTCCCACCAGTTTCCATTCCATTCGTCATTGCAAGATTACGAATGGAATGGAATGGAATGAATGAATGGAATGGAATGACGACACTGCAAATGCAGACAGAGCGCACATATATGGCACGATAACACGGAAAAACCTCTGCAAAACTGATTCTCATAAAGCGTATTTTTTTTAGTTTTTGGCGCAGCTAAAATCCGGTGACCAAGTTGCTTCCAAAAGAAAACTTCTAATGAGGGCGAAACAAATGAACCCCTTTTTTGATAGGGTATTAGATTTTCCTTCATGTATTTTTTTCATTAACGACGACATATAATATTTCACGGGAGAACACGGGTCTTTGCGAAGTTTTTCAACAACCGCACAGTAGGTTTGTGGTGGTACGTCTATCTGACAAAAACTGTTTTCCATTGTTGCCGTTTTTTAAAGGAATATTATTTAGCTACCGCGCCAATTTTCTTGTTGGCCGGTGTCATTTATTTCGATACATATTGAGAGAAAGGCACTTTATCAAGAGAGGAGGCATTTACCACATTCTGACAACTTTTTTTTTCTGGCTGCCTCTCCTACTCTGGCATTTTTGGGAGATTATCCACGATTATCCTATAGACCCCATTTTATCTACGTCAGATTTCATCACTGTGCCGCAAATCAGATTATATAGTACTACAAATAACTTCGCCAAATCATTGTTGTAAACATCTGATTTCCTGCACCTCAATATTCCTTGGAACAACAAAGGGTACTCCAGCAGAAAAAAAAATGAAGCAATGGAAACGCGATTATGCTGTTGACTCCGCCCGCTGATATTTTAGATTCACAAGTCTGGTCTGGCTGTATCACCGTTGTGTTATGGAATGAGAGCTAATCTCTACCACACTTCTTTAGACATGTCGCCGTTTCCTTATTAAAGAGGAATGATTTTTAGAAGAACCATTGTACATCTTGGCTTGAATTTGATTCTTCCGGTCTTTGTTTCCTTTGGGCAAGTGTACTGGGTTACAGCCACAGGAACGTTTATGAAGCCCTCCTCCAGCGCTAGCAGCGCTGGAGGTGATGGCAGTCAGGGCGACAGGAAAGGGTACCAGTGCCAGCAGAAGAGGAGGACAATCGCGTTCCGTACAGCTGCCGGAGACAAAACATGGGCCCTATAACGTAAAATTATTGCAATCTGTTTTTATTCCAACCTCCTGGCGTCAAATCTACGTAACCACCAACCCAAGCATCGAGCGGTCATCCGCAGCGCTGCTTTAAAAGCCCAATGAAACGCGCTCCTCGTTTATAAGAGGTTACTTTTTTGCTTTCAATGCGAAATAGCATTGCCTACATTAGGCAGATTCCCTTATCGTATTGGCTGACTAGAGGCGAGAAGCACGCTCAAGTGGAGAAGGATTCGATGGTGCCGAGCCAGAACAGTCGAAGTAGATAACCAGTTGAGGAGGGTAGTGCCGGCGTATGTGATTGATCCGCTTCCCCCTGCTGATATTACGGTGAATGGTCGAAAATTGCGGCGGCGTGGAACGGAAAGTTAACAATGCTGCCAGAATGGGTCCTCAGCACAGAATTGGCAAAGTGATGTGGCATACGCGGGGAAAGTGCTCGACAACGTTATAGTGCTAAGGAAAAATGTTTATTATACGCAAATAAATCCATGCTCCACGGCCGCTCCCAGTAGCTAGTGCCAGAGCAATCAGTGGGAAGCCATTTTCTATTTCTTTCGGAACGGGGCAACCTCCACCTATTAAAAAAACGAAATAAACAGTTTTGTTCAGCATATTAATGCATCTTTAACGGATAGACGTCACTCTGACGCCATGAGTTTTCGCAGTCTTGTGACGTCGCGTGATAGACAGGTGGGGTGGGACCAGCCCGAAAAGGCTTGAGCAATGGCACAGTATTATGGAGAAAAAGGCATCGAATGAGAACAAACAAACTTTTCTTTCGTTTGCTCTAATCATGCATAATAAGTGTGCATACATCATATCAGATGGGGCCTTTTGTGGTTTTCGCGATGTAGCATGAGAGACAGGCGAAGTGGGGTGGTCCGAAAATTTTTTGACCAATCATGAAGGGCGAACTGCAGAATTAGAAAAGAAAACTTTGGAATAGCTTTATGTTATAGCGCTTCATATGTAGGAAATGACGCGATGCACTAAGTTATGACATGAATAAAAATGTATTCAATATATTTACATTGATTAACAAAAATATCCAGTCATACCTACGTAGGGAAATGTCATTGCCAAACATGGCGATTAAGGAAACAGTACGAAGTTCTTGTTCCTGTTCCTTAGTGAAACGACGCAGACCACTATGGGGGTTCGGCGATGAATTTGGCGGTGAAATAAGGTGGAATGAAATTACTTCCTAATGTGAATTAAAATGTCTACTCTTGCAGACATAAATGATCGAATATATAAGTACGACAGTAAAAATTACGTGAGCATTAGAATTAAAAGGAACAATTTTAGCATGTAATTCTTTTTGACTCGCGCAGAAAGTTGTAGAGGGCTTCATAAACGTTCCTGTGGCTGTAACCCAGTACACTTGCCCAAAGGAAAGAATTACTGGAAGAATCAAATTCAAGCCAACATGTAGAATGGTTCTTCTAAAAATAATTCCTCTTTAATAAGAAATCGGCGACAGTGTGGTAGAGATTAAGTCTCATTCCATAACACAAAGGTGATACAGCCAGACCAGACTTGTGAATCTAAAATATCAGTGGGCGGAGTAAACAGCGTAATCGCGTTACCATTACTTCATTTTTTTTCTGCTGGAGTACTCTTTGTTGTTCCAAGGAATTTTGAGGTGCGGGAAATCAAATGTTGACAACAATGATTTGGCGAAGTTATTTGTAGTACTATATAATCTGAATTGCGGCGCAGTGATGAAATCTGACGTAGATAAAATGGAGTTTCTAGGATAATCGTGGTTCTGGGAGGGCATCTGTATATTTATTTAATGGTAGACATTTATCGCCCGGCATTCACAATAAATAAACGGGACGTAAATATTTTGAGAGCAGAGAATAGACTGTTTCTAATGAATCTGACAACTTGGACGTCATTAGTGAAGAACAGACAGACAGACAGTGGGTTAAAATTACGGCTGATGACAGCGATGATGGTAATTTGCGTAAAGGTAAGACAGTTGCTAATAACTCCGTCTGAAGGATAGGCCTCAAGTCGGGCAGTCGAGTGGAAAAAAGACCAATTTCAATATGGTGAGACAATTGTCACACTTGCTTCTCTTCAGAGAAGGAAGTGTGGTGGTCTTTGTATCCTGGTGTGTAAGGTGGTCTTCCAAAATGTCATGCATATATTGATAGGGCAAATGGTTAGCATTGTTTGGGAAACTATCTTCAGATTCAGTTTTAGAAAATGGAAGAGCGGAATTTAGCAAGACGAACTTGCATAGGTGAAGATTTAATGGGATTTATTAGTTTTTGTACGAAAATAACTTGAGTGCAACGTGAGCGACACCACAGATGGTTAAAAAATGAAGCCGATTCACTAATAAAACGGTATTGTCACCTCCTCTGTGGAGATGCATATATCTTTAAGAATGTTTGCGCTGTCAGAATATGGAATCACGTGAGAACGCAAACATGCTCCTGATATAAGATATCTTTCGGGACAAGCTTAGGAACCTTCGGACATAAACGTGGTGCCTCTCTTCTTGATCAAACCAGATGCCATACTTTGTACGCAGGTCTGTCAGAAAACAAAACGCAGCCGAACCCTATTATCGTGCGAACATACATGCAACAGATCATAGTGAAGGCATGCCGGCGCCATCCTGATCAATTGCTGCTCAGCCTATGCAACATTCCTATTGCGCGTTCTTGCTGCGAAGCAATGAGCTCTACATGTGGACTTCAATTGAGCTTTTCGGTGTATATCACACCGAAATATTTAAGTGAATTCACTTGCGGTATACTCGTTTGTCGATAAAAAATTGAAATTTGCAGAGGCACGCTTTGGGAAAAAGTTAGGATGGCACCGAACTCACCGCTGTCTACGTCGTCATCTTCGCAGCATCCCGTTTGCCTATGGAGACGCACATGCTAGACATACATAATCGATCGCCTTATTCAGCCCCCTATGCAACCACTAGAGCCCTCCTGATTAGCGGCATTGTTTTGTTTTGAAATTACGCAACGAAACTGCAAAAACAACGTCAACATCTTCTTTCACTCCAGTGAGTGTCAATTACAAGGTGTGCTCCATGACCTAGTGGTAATGCCAAAGGAACGGTATTAAGTGGGCACCTGTACGGTGTCCTTCCTCGTCACGGTCATTTTTTTCTCCTTCACGCTACTACTGCATGTAGTGGATACGTTATCACCGCTGTCATTGCGCTTAAGGTGTCAGACTGTCTTTCTTCTTTTTTTGGCGCAAGTTCACCCAATAAATTGTTAGATTTCGATACTGACAATTTCCCCACTCTCTGGTTCTTCAGCGTCACTACATCGTGATAATAGTGTGACATTGTACAGAAGATTTCTATCATCTGCATAAGCAATTGTGGATTTATTTATTAGGTTTATAATGTCTTTAATGTATATATTGAAAAATACCGGGCCCGACACACTGCGTTGTCGATCACCCGAAAGTAAGTTTTTAAATGACGGGTTCTTGTCTTTAAATGAACCACAATAAATTCACTTCGTTAGTTAAGATCCCCCAAGTGCGTGAGGAATTCTCCTGAAACCGTCGTGTTTTCATTTGATTAGCATATAGTCATTCATAATTTAAATAGAGGCCTTCCATAAATCCTCAAAAATGGCCATAATTATTTACTTTTCTTCTTCTTCTTTAATATTTATTATCAATTTTTCCCCTTTCGATCAGCTTTTTATTTCTGTTCCCTGCATTTCTTCAGCTTCTGTAAAGCGCAAAAGGAAACCTAAAGACCATATCGAGGTCCATGGACAAAACTATAAACCGCATTGAAGAAACAAGTGGAGAAGAAATAGTTTCATTTTTCATTATTTTAAAAGGAAAACGAAGATGTCTGTATAAATCGATACACTGAAGCATATGAAAAGGGTAGGGTATAGCGAAGGAATTGTAACAAATATAGCAAAGTATTTGCCATCATATTTCGCATAAAAGGAAATGGACTCCTAGGACTTTCTGAGGGTGTGAACACTCTATTATAATCGTTTGCTATCTTTTGTGTATGAGTTACTTAGATTGATTTACATCTGCGAATATTCTTTTTGCAGGTATGAGCCTGATAACGATCCTTGTTGAGTAGCATTCAGTTGAGCCAGAGTTTGAGTGATTCTAGCTGATTCTGCTCTTGATGAATCTGAATCCTAGTAAATTAGGTAGAGTAGAGTTCTGAAAACCGAGCCCGATTGAGCCTGGCCGAGTCTGCTCTTGGTTAGTGTGAGTCCGAGTGAGCCTGGTTGAGTAGAATTTTTGCGAGTCTGAGCCTGACTGAGGCTGGCCGAGTCTACGCTTGGTAAATATGAGTTCAAGTGAGAGCCAGGTAGAGCAGACAGTCTTTGAAAGAAATAAGCCTGTTTTTGTACGTATGGGATTAATAACACAGTACGCTCAACCTTAGAGAGAAACATATTCTTTTTCTTTCTCGGAAACGAAAGAAATAAAAAACAAACGATGTAAGCGCCACAACATAAAAACATGCCTGGGAAATGCTGCGACGGTTTAATCAAGAACTCAACTTCTGAATAGGGAATCGCCATGGTAAACAAGAGGACTGAGTGCGCGTGGAGACAACCAGCTTTGGGTAATGAAAAAAGCGGTAAACATTTACATTGTAAGCACTTCTACCGTACGTAATGGTTTTGATATGTACGTAGCCATCATCCATGATATTCTGTTTCTACCCGCATATGCCGGCGCTTTTTCTTCTTGCAATAAAAAGTGCTTCGCAGCACGGCGGGTCTCCCTCACATACACGACTGGAACGTAGCTCCAGGAAGGGCGGGAACCCTAGAAAACGTCGGGATCTTGGCGTACACAGATCAGATATAGGACGGAGACCGATGGAGCTGCCAATCGCTGTTTATTCAAAGAAGGAAACGCGCAAGCTTAGCGGGTAGAAACAGAATACCAGAGATGATGATGCCTATGTACATATAAAAACGATGAAGCAGTTCAATACTGATCACAATATGGTAAATCTACGTTTTTCGTTATACCCAATGTGCAGGAGTGCAATCGTGTAGTTTTGCTTATTGTTGACCTTAACTTAAAGAGCAAACAGTTATTTTGATGGCCATGTAAGCAGTGCTGTGGCGGTTATGGAAAATTATTGTTGCGAATACCTGTTCGTTGCATGACCATGGCACTCCGCATGCCTGCAGCCTACGACATTAAAAGTATAACATGACGCAAAGAGCAAACTGTTCCGCACTCTGTCAATTTTTTTCTATACATGCTAGTTTGGCAAAAAAAATATGCCCGTAACTAGTCGGGTAGGCGCCATTGTCTGCGTCGGAATATGGCAGATTAAAATGCAAATAATTCCTTCTAGGCAGATTATGTAACACTCTCACAATAATTTGCTGGTGCAGCTCAGTAGCTTAAGGATAGAAAATAACCCGATCTCTTGCCCGATGAGCTCAATCGTTGTGACCACGTATTTGCGGAACGTATCAAGCAGCGTCGCTTTTACACCGCTGTTAACGCGAAGGACGAATGAGATTGTATTTCTGTTCCCCGGCTCTAGAGATTCTAATTTGTGCAAGACCACTTTTCTTAGAACCATCCACAAGCTGCTTTAATTGCACGCCTGTGCAGGGCAAGAACTCAAGTAGATATACCCGGCGACAGCTTTCTGTGGCAGCGCAGCCAAAGTTACGAAGCTGAAGCACAATTTGTTTTCTATGGGCCTGCATGTATACCGCAAAGTAAACATTTGTAGACTACGTAGCTTACAAGCGAATAGCACACTTAAAATTATTTATCATGTTCAAGGCTTTTTCAGGTTGGGTAAAGAACTTCCTGAGAAAACTTATTTTTTTTCTCGCCGTTTCTAGTTTCCTAGCTTTCCAGTGCTCGGGTCTGGTTTTCTTGCTGCTGTAGGAATGAATGAATGAATATAATTTATTGATAGGAAAGACAGAGAGGTCGACCTGAGCTAGTGAGTCTGCTACTATGCACTGGGGAAGAGGGGAGGGGAGTGAAAGTATTGGGATGGATGATGATGATAAGAGAAGTGGTGAGTGCTTATGTACATGAGACAGTTGTGTCGCTAGAGCCGCTCGTCGAGCTTGGTGTCCTGCAGAAACTTCAACAATACTTTTCTTGCACACATTGAAATTGCAGTGTCAGGCCATGGGCCGAAGTTAGATTCCTCCGACAGTGGTTGCCTGCCAACGCTGGCTAGGAAACTGTCTAACGTCCTTCGCTCCAGCATATATGCTGGGCAGTCGCACAGTACGTTTCACTGATATTAATACCAGTAGCGAGAGCGATGCGAACGACAGTGAGCTGAGCAGCCTCGAAAAGCTGCAATGCAAAAAACCCGCTGCTGCAAGTTTGTGTTGTGCACTTATGATTCTACACAGCTTGCTGCTGTAAATAAAGATGGCATTATTGGGCTTCCTCACTTCGACGGCGCCAACGGCTGAAACACAGCCGCGTTCGGCGACTCCAGCTGCTGTGTCACCGCTGCTGCTGCTGCTGTGTGCCATTATGCACTGAGCGAAAAAGGTTCCAGGCAATCCTCTTACAGGCAGGTAGTGAGGATGGCTTCGTAAATGCTCCATTCCTCCTTTTACGAGCGGCGAAAGGTCCTTCTGACTACCACAAAGAAATAGATGGGCCGCGGTTCTAGAATTGGTTTGATAAACAACTCCTGCCAAACATCAAACCGCGCAGCGTTATAATGATAGACAACGCACCTTAGCCCAGCGTTAGCCTCGAGAGTGTTCTGTCATCATAAAACATGAAAGGGGGATATTCAGTCTTGGCTAACTCGGAAGGGCATATCTTTCTCTCAGTATCAAGTAAAGTCATATTTTTTAGAACTTGTTAAGCAACACAAGGAAGCGTTTTCAGCCTACCTGATAGATGTTTTCGCTAAGGGTGCCGGTCACGACATTGTGACTCCCTTCAGATCTCTGAGAGTTACATCCAATCGAATTAATATGGAGCCAGGTGGAATAATACTTGCTGCTAACAATACCACATCGAACCTTGCCGGTGTTGAAAAACTGCTGGATGAAACTATTAGCCTTGTAAGTACAGCAAACTGACTCTAGGTCTATGCTTATGTTAAGCGCGGCGAAGAAGAGTTCTGGCAACGTGATGGCCTTAGTGATGAATGCCTCGAGGCCCTGAAAATTTGACTGAGTTCCGATAACAGTAGCGAGAACGATGCGAAGGACAGTGAGCTGAGTAGTCTCGAAAAGCTACAATGCAAAAAAGCCGCTGCTGCAAGTTTGTGTTGTGCACTTGTGATTCTACACAGCTTTGTAAACGCTACCGGCTAGAGGCCTTGCTCCCAAGGTTGGAAGTACCCTCAATATGATTAAGTAGTACGATTCTTGCAAAATCAAGTGGGATTATAATTGAGAAGTTTGCTACACTCCATTGCAATGAAAGACATTCTATGGCATGTCGTTACACTGAATTGCAATGCTGCGCATTTTACGTGGATTACAACAACACGCAAACAAGCGTAAAATTAGAGGTGACATGGAATCAACATTTTTTTGAGAAGAGTGCCAATAACAGTGGTTATTCCTTCAGTGAGCACTTCATAAATTGCGCAGCAACCCTGTGGCGCCCATACACTCCGAAAAACAGCCTGAACTGCAAAGGCTAGTTATAACAGAGGCCTACTTTCTCTCTGCCATATTTATTTATTCTTTATTTTTTGCTAAATAAGCACCTGCAGTCTCTGCTCCCTTCGTAGTAGTGAATGATGCTGGTGTTATGAAAATGGCAGGAAACAAGGATGGTAGTGAAATTTAGCGAAAAATGTCTATAAGCAGACATAATCTTTCCTCTTTATTGCCGTGGGTTAAGTGGGTGAGCTTACCCGTTATCACATTTCCTTTGACGAGGTTGACTCGATGGTGGCGTGGTCTGCCGGGTAGAGTTTCATTAACGGCTCTTTTGTCACCCAGTGCAGTAAGTAGCCTGTGTGGTTGCCATGGATAACTTCGGAAAAACTACTTCCATTTCACTTCCAAGACTAAACTTAAATGGTGACGCAATTATCATAGCGTTTATTGCGACATGTCCTTACTTCTTTGGTGCAATGTTGGAACACGTACCGAGACTCATTTCGGCTACTTCCTGAGCGCAGTGCTTCGAACAAGAGTGAATATTCCAAGAAACAAGTGCGGCTGCATATATTCAGATACATAAAATTCAGTCGCCATCTCTGCAATACTGACTGTTTTACAGATTGCCCTACGATTCGAGATAATTCACCTGCGAAGTGCGAGTTCATTGAATACGAAAACATACAAATATAAAGGAATTGACAAGCGGAGGAACAGAGAGAAAAATAGAGGTCACATGCAGTGCAATAAGCACAACGCCAGTTAACTTTCATCCGAATCTCCACTCAGGCGACGTCATGAAGAAGGGGAAGTTGGCAGCTTGCATTTGCTCGGCGACAATAACGAAGCAATTTATAGGACGACAATAAGGAAATGAATGAGGTACGAGTGCAGAGCAACAGATCGGAAGAGAGTCATTAAACGTGAAAGAGTGACATTGCCCATTCCTAGACAGTGCGAAGCCATAATGTTTGAGTATGGAATAGAACGCGAACGGAACAGTGAATGACAGCAAAAGTGTCGCGCAAGCACCTGCGGGCCTATGTGTTCACATTTCGTATATTCTTATGGAATTCATGCTATGGCGAACTTGTATTGCGAACATGCTATTGCGGCTTATTTCTTGTTTACATATGTACGCATATAGAACCGCACAAAGTGCGCAACGTGCTTAGTGCTCCATTTTTAACATTTACTCTCAACGCAGATTTGCGAAACGGCTTCATTCTAATGATCTTTCAAGACTTCATGTTATGATGAAATAATTTAAGAAGTGGTTGTTTCTACGGAAGCCTCTAACACAATGTTGGTAGCTTGTCTACTTGCGTATAAATAAATAAATAAATAAATAAATAAATAAATAAATAAATAAATAAATAACGGGAATGTGGCCAGTGCAGCATTGCGGCCGCCCTATTGGAGAAGCGTCAATTTATTCTAGCCCATATACACCGATAGGAGACCACTCACTGCAAGATCTTCCGGTAATTTTTACCGTAATTTCGTTGATGAAATATCATGGTATAAGAACTTACCGGCAGATATTATTATTGTTGAGCTCCTTTCTCCCAACACTCCCTTAGTGTATTGCTTTACCCGGTTTCAACAACTCCCGCTTTTATTCATTCGACCGTTAGTTATGACTTCGCCTGCAACTCGAAATCCGCCGTCTCTAAATGCCTTTATTGTGTTGCAGGTGGTTGGCAACCGCATTTACAAATGCTTATTTTTCTCTTGGGAATTGCCGAGCCGCATGCAATTATTGCGGCTTTGTCAATTTTTCTACCTTCAACGATGTGCTCTGCTAGATAGCTTCAGCCACGTGAATGACAGGTCACTTTTCGAAGAAAATCCTAACATCTTGGCCTAAGCACTCATGTAAGCACGCGGTTGGAAAATCCTTATTGTGTTTTTCCAAGGTCACAGAACTGTACGAACGTCTTTGACATAGATCATTCCTTGCGACTCTGCTAACACTGTTTATCTCTTTATTATCTTTGTTATGTTCCTTTTTGTTCATACCATCTTTCCCTTTTCACTTCCCCAGATGCAGATTAGCCAAAATGAAACAGAATAGGCTAACTTCCTTGCTTTTCTTTCTTTCTTCTTCTTCTTTTTCTCAATCAAGAGTTTAAGCACTCTAGGCAGATAAAATGTATCCTTGAGATTCCTATGTATGCATGTGTTGTTGCTGTGGTTGATAACCTTCGTTATAGAAGTGGCGCAGATGCTTGAGCCTTGTGCTGGATGCTTTAGTAATGGCTTAGGTCTTCGGTGGAAGAGGATGTTAGCCTTTGGTATTCACAGTAAGGTTCATTACAGCGCAACACAAGACAAGGACAAAAGGAGGTATATAACGACAACATGGCGCTGGCTCTCATCAGTTGGGAGTCAGCGCCGCGTCAACAATGACATCAGAGATATAGACCACGCAAACAAAACAAAAAAGCTGCGTGCTGTCTGCCTTCGGCGTCAAGTGTATTTAGAGTGTATTCTGTTTAGTCGAAACACACAGGCCTTGTTCACCAATTTCAATGAATTTACAGTTTTTGAGATATTGTAGTTGACTCGCATTTTTCTTTTATGTGAACGTTGTTGCCCGGTTTTCACCATCAAGGAGGCTGCGAGACCTTCCAAAATATGAGCGCGAGCTACCAGTGAATTGATAAATGAAGTTTTGATATGTAAACAATGACCCCCTTAATGACATCATTGAACCTCTTAATTAGGGGTCCTCAAACGTGTTGGCCAGAGCGTCGGATTGACGACGAGTGGCGGCCTCGAGGGCCAGACAGCACTGAACAAAATACCAATTAGTGAAAGTAAATTAGCAAAATGTAGCGGTACGGACGTAGACTAAGAATTTTGTTTGAAATAGGCAACTTCCTTTAGCCTAATAGTTTTCTATTCTAATCATTGAGGTTGTGGCAACGTCCATTAAAAAGCGCGGCATACCTATTCTAGGGCTAAAACGTTGCTTTCATCAGCAAGTCACCGCTGCGAGACGATGGGGGAACCGGCGCTGGCAGCACACTTTCACCTCGAAAATTCCTGAAGTAGCAAAAGAATAAAACTTGTGGAGTAAGAGTGGGAAAAAAAGCGGAAGATTTCTCATTACGATTCACGAATTAGGCATTAATAGTTTCGTTAGAAAAACATAAACTCAGCTTGCTGGCAATCGATTCCATTTTGGAAAACGTAGGCGGCCAGAAATACAGTTTATGGCCGGGCTTTCAACAATCCGTGCTGCACATTTGGTCGTTTCAAAAGGCGACAAATCTATTTGCAGCGGAAGAAAATTACGTAGGTGATAATGAAAGGTGATTGTCCAAGGAAACGAAAAGCTTCAAATCCGCTGAATCATCGGTTAACGTTCCTGAATCAGTAAAATTTATTGCACCAGTAATACTTTAAAATTGTTTTGCTTGGGGCTTTAGCGACATTTCGACGTATTTGCCTGCCTTACCGGGTTTAGTGTGGCTGCAGGCAGCTGCTGTGTCCGTCAGTGTCTCGACGTTTATGTATTCAACGCCACTGGACTTGTTAAGACCTAGACAAAGGTTAAATCACACAAACACGAAAGCGCTGAACTGCGACTGAAGATCTATTGCTGGGCGAGAAGCATTTATGGTCCTCCTAAAAGAAAAACTCAGTGCCTTTACACTCTGTGGAGAAGGATGACCAGCGAAGCTGTGTCTGTGCACCTTAATGGCGAACTGCACCTCCGCCGCGTGTCGGCCCGGCATTGCATTATCTTTGGAATCGTCCCACGTAAGGGGAGTGCTTAACGCCTGCTTCACATCCGCCGTGGGTCGGGTCGGTATTGCACCAATTTCGGGATCAGCTCATGTAAGGGGAGTGCTTAACGCCTGTTCCACTTCCGCCACGGGTCGGCCCGGCATTGCACTATCACAGGGATCGGCCCACGTATGAGGAGTTTTTCGCTTACCACGCCAACGGCACGAAAATTCCCTTGGACGGTGGAGGTATACAGCTTCGCTGTAAAATGCGTGCGAGTGAGTGACTTATTTTGACGACATCGAAATAGTAGCTACAGTTGCGTTACTGGCTTCTCCCTAAATGACAAATTGTCAATTGAGCAAAGAGTGATAATATGAGGTGATAAGTAAAACAAACAAACAAACGGTCTGGCAATAAAGCATTTTACAGCGAAGCTGTATGTGACTCGGATCCTGCAATCTCTTCGTCTCGTTTGTGTTCTTCTTCTGTCCTGATCTTCGGGCCCTGCTCTTCACACATTAAAACATGAACCCAAGCAAGCGTTTCACTTTACCATCGGCAGGAGAGCTGACAGAAAACCACTCCACGATTTGAAGCGAGAATCACCTATCTCCATTGGAATCACACATGCATGACAAAACCCAGATTCTTTTCAATAGAGAAAAGCACCGAACAAGTATCAGAACCACAGAATACATGATAAGGCGCGTTCGAATAATGCCAAGCGCGTAGCGTTCGCCGATTGTAGACAGTTTTAGTTACACGTACGTAGAGGCTTCACATACGCTTTTGGCGTGCACATACCTTACGTGCACGCCATCTGAAACGCTTTTAGCTTCACGTACGCGGCGCACGCCAAGAGGGACCCCGTAGCTCCATCTATCGGGAAATGCGAACACGGCGGTAGCCAATTCAATCCTGTCGCCGTGTTTCGATGCGAGCCGTCTGCACGCGTGCGGCCCGCTATCGCTTGTTCGTGATCTTGCGGAACTCCCGCGCGAAGCTCTCTACGTGCGCAAGAAACGCACGCAAAGAATTGAATCTCACGTACGTCCGTAAGACGCGCGCGCGCCCGCTACGTTCTACGCATGCGCGCTGCTCACACGTAGAAGATCTACGTACGCAAAGCCTCTACGTACGTGTCACTAAAACTGTCTTGTGTTTCACGGCAAAGATTAACGTTAGATAAGCTGCAGTTGCCGGGAAGCGGCAACTGTAGCTTATGAAGCAGCTAGTGGCGTGACTTACCTTCATATGCGAAAGAACCCGCCCAGCAACTGATTTCGTTTGTGCTGCGATAGCGCTATGGAATGGCTACGCATAGTTAGCACTCCTGAAGAGCAGCGTCAACACGATGAGTGGCGACGGGAACAGGTACGTCAGTATGCACAATGGCGACCTGCTCCAGCCGAAACGTAGCCACACACAGCACGTCGCAAGGACACAAATCCGTTATCAATGCCATTTCAAAGAAATCGCGTTTTGGTGCAGTGAATGTAATTGCCTTGCTCTCAATCTTTTCAAGTAGTGCATTGCTCAATGTTTCAAGGCTACGCCGCATTCGTCTGTCGGATGAAGCGATACCACAGCTCCACTAGTCAACCGCCGGCCTTCACCGCTTGGATCGGAGCACAATTTGTTTCGTTGACATGTTAAACATTTTCAGTCAGTGTAGCCCCCTCAGAATGATGCTTCATAACAATAACGCACAAGGAGCTACAAAGTTTTAGCACATAGATACAATTTCACTTTGGTTAAGGAAGGTTAGTCAAGCTCTATGAGCTGACTGCTGTAATGGTGTTGTTTCGGGACTGAAGGAACTTTTCTATCTTGGAAAGGCGGTTATCAAGGCTCATCAATGTTGCCCTCCAAGATCATCCAAGCTGTTCATTCTTAGGACAGCTTAATGGAACGGGTTCTACGCTCTCCTATGAATGCTGCACGTTCAACAATGCATATCTGAACGATGCATACACGATACAAAAATCTAACTATATAAGCCAGTACTTGATACGATGTATGAGAGAGAGTATATATCACGGCCAGCACCAGCAGAGATGAAATGCCTACTTGCCGGTCAGTGTGACTGAAGCAGGAAACCAGAGGATATGTTGAGTGTGTCAGAGAGTGCAGCAGAATGTCATATCAGGTGAGCACATTTGGTAGTAATTTGCTAAAATTCGAAAGTTACAAAAACATAGAAGCACGAAGTTCAAAAATTGATAGCTCTGCATCAAGAGCAGATATCACGGTTCCGTAAACGGCGTCCATTAGATCACTCAAAGAAGACAAATACGATATGTCAATTTATGTCTTACATGAATTTGTTACGTTGTGCACAGGGGTTCTGCAAAAGCTGTATTTCCTTATTACAATTTTTTTTTCAGATTCATGTGTAACATATGAATTTTGCCCGTTTTAGATATACTATTACATGTAATTCACTGAATTGCGGTATCATTTTTTATTGCTGAGTTACAAAGTTCTAAACTTCATAGGTTAGTTTTCTGCAAATTTTCAATTATTGCCAATTTTTTATAACGTACTTATAACATAAAACCAAAATTCGAAACCAACAGTAACTAGATTTAAGTTTTTCTTTTAAAGGCAAGAAACGTCGTTAAATTTAGTGCAGTGGTTGCCAAGAAAAATGAAATATCTTTTACATGTATTTAGAGAGAAGCACCCGAGCTAAAGTTTCCTCTTAAGAACACATCACGCTTGATGCCGTTCAATACATGCACGATGGAGAAATTAACCTACGCGGAAAATACGAAAACTACTTACATTGTCTTGCACTTGACTAATCATAAGTAAGGTCACGTAGGTGACGAAGGAAAGCTGTCATCGTGCGAATGTGCGAAGAATAACCAAAATTCCGCTTGTAGCATTATTTCCTGAACGTGAGACAAGGTGACCAAGTTATAATACGAAGTGAGAGAACTCTCATACGGAGCTAAAAGCAGATTTATTTATTAGTGTTTCAGCACAAAGAACAGTACCCCTTGACACCACTGCAATGCTATATCACGCTATGCTATTTGATAAATACAGGTGTAACTTTCACTTAATCACGCCTGCAAATAAGCATGCCATTTTTTTTATTTACAGATGTACTACGTTGAAAAGGATATGAAGCATAAAAAAATCTAGCTCTACCGTAATAATGAATAATTCATGGTATCGCTGCACCTTTGAATCTAAGTGCCATGGAGGAGAATTTTATATCTCCTTGCTGGCGGCATATCAAATAAACATGAATATTTCTTCGCCCCTGCATTTTGTGCTTGTTGCTCGTGAAACGCAAATGCGTCGGCTTCATTCACGCGCTGAACGAGATTAGAGAAATTTTGCTCACAGAAACGCTTGAAAGGTGTTGGAGTTGTGTTGCAGTGACAAGCACAGATAATTCACTTCCTAACCTTCGGGACTGACTTTAGTGTGTTTTCCTAATTTTCTGCTTCATTCCATGCTATGGCTCTAAAAAAAAATGAAGTAAATCATTGCCTCTTGGATAGGAACTTCTAACGAGTAACGGTAAGCAAGGCAAATTAACTTTCCATGAGATGCATAAAGGTGTCGCTGCTTTACGTGATCAAAACACGGGTGCATAGACGCGTGCAAATGCTGCTTATTCATTCATGCTTTTTGGAAAACCACCCGCTACGTTTCTCGAAAGAATGAATAAGAAGAAGAAGAAGAAGAAGAGCACTCATGAAATTTTTAGTCTGGCATAGGAGGTACTTATACCTTTTTATAGGAGTTACTTAAATAGCGTCGAGTCACAGGACAGTTCGATACGTTGCCATGAAGATAGTTACAAAACTTTTAGAACATAGTGCGAAGTGAAGAGGCAAGACTAAGGCAGATCCCACTGTTTTTCACAGCCGCGGCATGAAGCATTTCACTAGAAAACCATGACCCCTCTCTTTGGGTTAAGAAATTTTTCAGAGCCTATATTTCCCTTACAACTTTACGACATAATTTTACTTTGAATACCAATCTTTGTAGGCTCCCTCTAAATATACTGGTGCCCATTAACGCCGAAGAGAGAACTGTAATATATGAATCCAATAATGAATTACTACTATCGCTATGAATGCCTCTTTTCTTTATTAGAGACGTCATGAGTTGTCTATTTCTTATATCATTTTTCTAGAAAATTACGGACAATCTTTCCACTGGGAACAGCGACACCGTGCCAACACACAGCGCCAGATGTAATCAGCACGGTTGGGCGTACAGGTATAATAAGCTATTTTTCTTTCTTTCCTGCGTCTGGTTGACCTCCTCGCTTTTCCTTCCTTCTTTATTTGTCTTCCTTTTCTCAAGAAATTTTCATGTGAACCCCCTGTTTGCATCATCCACATACATTTTTCGTCCCTTTGTGGTATCTCAGCCACTCAGTCTTTGTTTGATCTAGTGGTGCCGCACTGCTCTCACACCACAAAGACCTCTGCTCTAATCGAACATGCTCTTCCAGCATCAAGTAGGGCATTACGGAGTACAGACACGTATTGCTGATGCTTCTAAAGCAAATATTCGTTTTTTTTGTTTACTGTTCCACCTAGTAAGACGTCGGGCAACTCAGCTCTCTAACACTTGGTGCTCTCCTGGAGGTACCTGCTCCTTTACTATCCGAATGTGCACCACCCGTCGTTGCACCTCTGGTTGTGCCATCGATGTCCCACGAAACGTCAATGTGCGTTATAATTCGGCGAATTGGGGCTGCAGAGCCGAGAACCCACGTGTCTGATTGGCCTGGTCTGAGTTCGCCACCACTACAGCCGGCGTCGTAAACCATTCACCACTTTCTCCCCTTCTCAATGGGCACTCACCCCCAATCAGGCGCGGAGCTCTTTCTTTGCCCCCAGGCTTTTTAAATATCAAATGAAGATGCCTAGCTTGCCAAGCGTGTAGTCGCTCGCTCCTGCTGCGCCGACCCCACCCCACGGGGTCGGCCATTCCGCGCACGCGCTCTCCTGGACCGGCCACTGACAGCTGTTGGGCGACCACGTACGCGTCGTCAGCTCCTTCAAGACAACCGAGCGCATATACTGTTGTCGCCACCGCACGTCCTTATAGGTCCTCAGAACGCCAGGCGTGTTCCAATACTGAGCACGTGGCGACGATCGTACCAACGCCATAATGATCGAAGCAACTTCACGTAGCCCATCACGCAACATTCGGGCGCCGACATCACTTGTACCTAGAGCCCACCTCACGCCCCTGTAGGCACTATACCTGTCCACAACCACTTTCGGATCGTTTCCTAGGCTGCCATACCAAGGCGCCCCTTCACCCTTCTTCTGCTAAAATATACGTGCCTCGTACCGAAGAACAGACCACTGTGATCAACAGTGGCCGCAATAATCCGACGGATTGACATCATACGTCCATTCTCCGCCGCACTGCAAAGAGTGGTCTGTCAGACATGTGGTCGACATTTTCGGCTGTCGTCAAACTTCGCCTTCCAGAACAGTGCTGGTCGACTGGCGTTAACGATACAAGCCAGACGCAGATTGCCGTCCACGCGTCGTTGCCTAAAGCAGTCGTGCCTTCTCCCATGCCCCAGTGCCTTCCAATTCGACGACGTAAGTGGACGACGCTCCTGAGACGCACATAGAGGCTCCGAGGACGAGCGCACATCTTCACTCAAGTAGTATCCCACACCGCTACATCAGCGCGTGCACTACACAGACCCACGAGTGAATAGGGATTCTTCGAGAACAGCTGGCGGAAGCCACCAGGACGTCGACCTGGTGTGTAACAACACTGCCGCACTGCTGAAGCATGTCCCCGCGAGCTGGATGCGCAACTCATGGTGGCATAAACAGCTGAAACTCGCACTAGGTTATGTACTGAGTTTTTACAGGCCTCCTAGCACCACTTACGCCGTGTTCGCTCCTCTTCCTCGTTTTTTATCGCCCTGCGCGTTAGGGCAGCAGAAGGGGGGGGGGGGTTAATTTGCTGTAGCGGCTTCACTGGCGGACGCTTCACGACTATTTCTGAAGCAAAGGAGCTCGGGCTGGGCGCAAACCAGTTCGACCGAGCAAGGGTTGTTGCATATTGCTCCGTTGGCCAGCCATCCCTGTATAGACATCCCTACCGCTAATAATAATAATACTTAGACGACCCGCAGTTACATTCCACCGAACGCACAAAAACGCCATATGCTGCGTGGTATTGACCCACCAAATAGTGCTAGTAAGCACGTAACATTTACACGTAACACCGGCTCATAGAAATTTATAAAACATAAAAGTTTATCATTGGAAGCGCCCAGAATATTCAACGGCTGAGTTTATTTTATAAAACTTCTAATGTTTCGTCTACATAATCGTTAGGCAGATGGGTATGTGCCACCAGATGCTCCAGACTATAAAATACGGAATTAGGACCGACATATGCAACTCAGTCATCGCACCTCTGTGCTGCGTTTTAGGACAACAAATCGCGACGTGTGCATATATGTGTGTTCCAGCTAATGTTAGCGAAGCCGTTAATCGAAAAAAGATGTATTAAATACAGGTGTGCAAGAATAAATTAGACTACCTGCGGTGTTCAGTGGACAGCGTTCTGACAACCGAACACTGTAAAAGTCCGATCTTGCACTGTGTTCATTAAATATTTTGTATTGTTGCACAGCTCGGCTGACGTTAGCTGGTACACCTTATATAAGATAGGTATATATATATATATAAAGTCGTCTCAGAGGTATCTTTAATGCTCGCAGACTTCTTAACAAACTTAACAAAAGAGCGCACAATATAGTCAGGCCCTATGCGATAACATTGGCATACTATTAAGTGGCATACTTATTAACCCGTGCGAAGACAACGCAAGACACAGAGGAAGAAAGACACAGGACCAGTGCTGTATAACAAGTGAAAATTTCTGAACAAAACGCTCGAAAAAAACACACAAAAAAGCCAACTATGTGCGTGCGTAGGACTTTTGAGTTACGTGGAAAGAGTTACTAAGCAAATGCCTTTCCCAGTCTCGCAAAACGACAGATGGCTCAGACACGCAATCATCACGCAACCTGTCTAGATAGAAGGCTTCAGCAAGTTCGCGAGCCCTCCTGTCTTTCCACTTGATGATGATGTCCGTTTTCTTTTTCTTTTTGAAGAAAGGTTTGCAAGCACACGATATGCAATGCACTAAACTTGCTGTGACCTTCCATATAGAAAGGTTGCGTGATGATTGTGTATCTGAGCCATCTGTCGTTTTGCTAGATTGCGAAACTAACTTGCTTAGTAACTATTTCCACGGGACTCAGCATTTCTGCGCACGCAAGTCTTTGGTTTATCTCGCGTGTTTTCTTTTTTTCGTGCGTTTTGTTAAAAAATTTTCACTTGTCAGACAGCACTCGTCCTGTGTCCTTCCTTCTTCATTCCTCTGTGTCTCCCTTTGTTTTAGTGCTAGTTATTAAGTATGCATCCTTTCCAACTTGCCAATCTCTACCTTACTGCAATATTACGCGGCTTCTGTTTGTTTCCTCAAAATCTCTAATTTCGGATTCTATAACCTCCACATCGGCATAATGTTCTTACTCGGGTCTAAGAGAACGTAAATTATGAGAAATAAAGAAAAAGAGAAGGCACCAGCAATAAACACATGGAATTTTCTTCAATTACAAGCCGAAAAGCACTTAGCGCGGCAACAATTTCTGAAATTGCTCCACATATGGCCTATCGCTTACATTTTTGTGTTTGTGACGCCCTAGCATCTCGCATGCACGTCTTCGTGCCTGATTTGATAGTTATGACTGTTATTTAGCTTAAGGAATTGCTTTAGTTCAATGGCGCGTGTTTTAAATGTAGGATATTGAAGGCTACCGCGAGACCCAATTAGGAAGAACGTATCTGTCCCACTTTGCCGTTGTGCATTTCGCCACATAGCTTCGAAATGCGAATTGTTTCTGTTGTTATTATTGTTGTGGCCTCCAGTTGTTCTACTTCATTCACTTGGTTCGTTGAATGGGTCCTTAGCCTCTTTGATGAAAGAATAGGAATAGCAAAATTAGGTGGTTTATCGAATGTAACATACCTGACAGTATCGTCTTCATTACTTCGCCAACAGTATATTTGTACGCGTTACAAAAAAGCAATAGATTACAACTACAAATAGTTCATTCAGAAATGCAAGTTAATAGTTACCAATTTCTCACCACCAATATAACTAAGGAATTAATCAAAATTTAATTACTTTGCTTCAAACTTTTGTTAACATTGCATAGATACAGCAAACACAACGAGCTCGCTTTGTACTTTCAGTGCGTTCTCTGGAGCCCTTCAACATTACTTAAATATGTTCACTAACAATTCGTTTTACAAAGTTTTCATTGTCTTTGTCCCTCCGCTTTGTTCTGAATACACTAACAGCGAAAGCAAGAACTCGCTCGAGGAAGAAAAATACAGGGAAAGGCAGGGAGGTTAGCCAGTCCGCTCGATAAGCGTGCTGGAGGTTAGTGCGGCGTTTTAACACATGCGGTTGTTGAGCACAAGTATAAGTCAACGTCAGGGTTCATTATAAAGCGCAGCGCTTAAATATAGCTGGCCTTTGGAGAACATGCTTCCGTTTGGAAAAATGAAAAGCTGAAAAAATTGTCGGTGTAATAACGTGCTCAGTAGACCGCGGTGTCGATAAATATTACCAGCACCAGTTCAACGAGCAAAAAAGTACTGAGCTCCCAGGTTTGCCTGCATGTACAGTCGCGATCAATTTGACGGTGATCGCTCGAGCGGCAACCAAGGGCCCTATAACGTAAAACTATTCCAATATTTTTCTATTCCAATTTCCTGACGTCAAATTTGCGTAACCACCGACGCAAGCACCGGGCGGTCACCCGCAGGGCTGTCTGAACAGACCAATCAAACGCTCTCCTCGTTCATAGGAGGTCACTTTTGTTTGCTTGAAAAACGAATAGCATTGCCTACACTGAGCGGTTTGTCGTATCTAATTGGCTGACAAGAGGCGAGGAGAACACTAAAGTGGAGAGGGATTCACTGGGGCAGAGCCAGTCAACTGAAAATCGATAACCGGATGAAGAAGGTGGTGCTGACGTCTGCGATTGGTCGGCTTTCACTTACTTAGCTTGGGGTGGCTGGTCGAAAATCGCGGCGGCATGCAACGGAAGCTTAAGAATGACGCTGAAACTGACCCTCAGCAAAGAAGAGTTGGCAGAATGAGGTAGTCAACGTGCCGAAAGTGCTTGAAAACGTTACACGGTCACGCAAGATGGGTTATTATACGCAAATACACCCATGCTCTCCGGCAGGTGCGAGTAGCCAGCGTCTCAGCGATCGGCGGCAGACATCTTTTATTCCTTTCGGAACGGGGCAGCCTGCGGCTATTCCGAAAAAAATTCAGTTTTGTTCGGCATATTAATGCATCTGTATCGCGTACACGTCACTTTGACGCGGTGAGTTTGTGTGGTTCTGTGACGTCGTGTGACAGGCAGGTGAAGTGGGTGCAGCCCGAAAACTTTTTACCAATAGCCGAGGGCTAATGGCGAAAAGGGGTCGAATCAGAAATAAATGTTTTTATTTTTTCTGTCAAATCATGCATAATCAGTGTGTACACATCATATCAGATAGGGAGGTATTGCGGTTTTCGCGACGTCGCGTGACAGACAGGTGATGTGGGAGTGGTCGAAAAAAGTTTTTGACCAATCGCGGAGGGCTGATAGCAGAATTGGAATAGAAAAGTTTGGAATAGTTTTACGTTATAGCGCCCCAAAACAAGGAGCAGCGCCCCGTTACGTCATCGCCGTCGGTCGAGAGGGAAACATCAGATAGCTCCCCTCTCTCTCTTTTGCTGTTCCCTGAGCAGCTGTAACTCTCGTCACCCTTTACGAGATAACCTGCGAATTCATTTCGATTGCCTCATCAGCTTTTGCACTGAGGCGTCATTGTTAGCCAAGATATGTGTGAGACCGCGACGCACACACATCATTGCCATGAAAAGGGAATAAACACAAAAATGTGGCGAGTTAGTCTTGGGGGTGACGATTGCAGCCTGGAAGAGCATAAAAGGGAAAAAAGGCAGCGAATTTTTATCTTTACAGTTCCGAAATCGGCCGCTATGCTGCTTGGAAGGCCCACTGGTCGATGCTCGCTCGATCACCTTCAATTTTATCGCGACTGTACATGGTCATTCATAACGATACTGCGTGGCACGATCTCAGGCGTCCTATGTATTCTTAGCCAAATTCATGCCAAAAAACGTGCACTGGTCAGAAATAAAATATTTTTTTAATTTTTATTCTTGGCGAGTGCACGCACAAATACGTTTCCTCGCCAAACGACTTTTCGTCGAACACTTCACTATGTTGGCCAGTCTCAGTTTCGCAAAACTGCATTGCATGTTGCATCTTCAGAAGAACTTCAGTTTGGCCTCGTTGGTGTTTACTGCATATCATATTGACCGCAAATAATGACGGGGACAGCGGAAGAGAACACAAAAACGACACGGGCGGTGTTCTCTTCCGCTTTCCCTGTCTTTATTTGAGGTCAATATGATATGTTGCAGCTTGTCACGCCAATTAAGTACGGTCATGAGAAGCCAACAAACACTGACACCAAGGACAACATTGGGGAAATTACCTGTGCTTAATAAATGAAATAAAGAAACGATAAATTAATGGAAATTAAAGTGGATGAAGAAAGAACTTGCCGCAGGTGGGAACCGAACTTACAACCTTCGCATGGGTTCGCCCACAACCACCACAACCCACAACCGTCGCATGGGCAGTGGGTTCGGTTCCCACCTGCGGCAAGTTGTTTTTTCATCCACTTTAGTTTCCATTAATTTATCGTTTCTTTATTTCATTTATTAAGCACAAGTAATTTCCCCAATGTGATCCTTGGTGTCAGTGTTTGTTGGCTTCTCATGATATGACTAATAAAAATAGGGGCCCCTCGGTTAGCCCCCTTTCTTCTCAATTAAGTACTGGTAAGATGTAATTCGTTACTGAAAAACAAACACTATTGAATTGCAGAAAACGTTACCGAATAAAAAAAATAATCGAAATTGAGAACATGTAATTAAGTGCATGCACATCGTTACGTGCCAGTCTAAAGTAATGACTCAAACACACAAAAAAGGAAAGAAAGCTCTTCTGAACACTTACATATGCCCCTGAAGAAAGAGCTGTGCTGACAAATGTGGATACTTTTCCTTGGTGTGGAAAAGCTTGCACCTGAAAACACGGCGGGAAAAGCGCACGGAATCCATCACTAACGTAATATGGAAGCCGGGTTTGACTGTGCCACTTTGAAACAGCCCGATGAATGTGGTATGGTTTAAGTGTATTTTGTGTGACGTTCTAACTAACAAGGCATATCATTCATGTCACACATATAAGTAATTACAACGGCGTATGGCGCTCCGCCTAGTAAATGCCTTGAGGTCAAGCGACTCTGTGGCCAAATCATTAAGTGAAAAACTCAATGGAAGTACGGTGTCTGAGCTTAAAGCAAGAAGCGCTGGAACGTACTTCCATTGAGTACTTGAGTACGTACTTCCATTGCTTTAAGCTCAGGCACCGTCACTTTATTTTAACCGACCTGCACGGCAGAATTTATGCGGAAGTCATTGTTCTGGCACCGAAACGCTAGAACACGGCGCAATCTTTAAGTGGTTCACCTTGACGAGACTATTGTTACAGGATTTTTGTCCGTGTTGCTAAGGTTTCGTTCTCTGTCGTGGTTATAGCTAAAGTGACGGCTCGGTTGGAGAGCTGCTTGTGCAGGCTTTTCAACGTTTTCTTCTTTTTGCTGGGATAGCAATCATGCGGACAGTCGAAACGCATTCACAATGCCGGCACCGATGCTCTCTTGCTTTCCCGATGGCGACGGCGCATGCGCGGGCTCGGTGGCGCAGCCTGCCGAGCACGCGTGCTCTGTTTGTAGGTCACATGATGGGCCACGGGTAGCACAGCGACCATGCAGGGACGAGCCACGGAGGCTGTTGGCTTGATTCACGCTGTCTTGCCGCACACTGACCGCTGGATGGCACGCGATATTCTATACTTCCGAAGCGCGGCAATATTGAACCGACGAAAGCAGCGCCAACCTGCAATGCCCATTTTGCAGCATGCCAGACAAGCGTGCACGCTGCCAATGCCGGCGCTCCCCAAACCGCCAGCCCTGCATCGCGAGTGCTCGGCCTCACCGAATGAATTCAATGTGGACCTTAACCTCACGTGTGCCTTTGGGCAGTTGATGCCACGTGCGTTCAATTCTTAATTGAATGTTTGCAGCAAAATATTCTTCCTATAAGGTTATGATCTTTACTTCGAGCAATAGTCTAATACTTCGCTACAGCTGTCGGTGCTTCGCCCTTTGGTCGAAACTGCGGCGTGTTCTATATCGTAGACAAATAATTAACAAGCACTAAATAAAGCGAGATTGAGGTAGGTTACTATGAAGCGACCAGTGCTTCTCGTTGTTGTTCATGGAGGTGTGAAAAAAATTGCCTTATTAGAACAACATATCAAAAACCTGTCGAAAATGTGCCTAATTCACCATGAAAGCCAGCACCCAGTTACACTGACAGAGAAAAGAGGACGTCATTTTGCTGGACATGCAACTAAGTTCAATTTGTCCGGTGGTTTTCTTAATGCAATCATGCGAGCTTGTCTTGCTTACTCTGCCGAAAGTATTATGATGAACTAGCCCATGATACTTACAGTTCTTGATATATAGGAAATGGTTCCTTGCAATAATAAGGAGCCTCTTGCTCTCTACTAACAAATCATTCAGGCATATTTTGCTTTATTTGAATTGTGAAGAAAACAACACTAACGGTCCTGAAACATAAATGCCAGGCGCAGTACTTTTCAGAAATGGTCGTTACTTCCTAACGGTACTTTGCAGCTCACTGCTTTGTTTCACTTGAAACGCTCGTCAAATATACAAGTCAGTATAGCATTCACTAATTTTTGACACATAAAAATAAAATATACGTGACCGCAAGAGCCATCCTTACAGATATAAGTCATTGTTTTGGTTCGTCCCACACTTTAATTTCCGATAATTCGCAACAGCGATTTCTAAAGAGTAGTTGTGTATGCACACATTATACGACATACCATTTATGTAACTTATTTGTTTATTAGTGGAGCCTTGCGTCAGGACTCGATTTTGCACGTTGCCTTGATCAGGTCAAAGTATTTCTGCAGGTAACCTGGACACTGCCTTTCATATGAGAATACCTGTAGTGTAAAAACAACTTGTGTAACCAGGAATAAAGTGCCTCAAACGGCTACTTCTATCCAAATGATACAACTTGTATCCCGAAGTGCGCTTCTATTTCTAGGCCTCCATATTGACTGTGTTGTGGAAAGGCAATTCTTGTTCGGGGAAGGGGACAAACGTTTGGAGAAATTCAAGAAACGTCGTGCACAGATGTTCCTTTCTGTGAAATATGTTTGCATTGTAACACATAAAGCTGACGACAAATACTACAGCACAAAAATCCCCACGGTGTAAGAGGAAATGGCTTCTTCAAGTCTGACTTCTTTCTTCAGTACTAATGAACGCCTGAATCTGAAGTCGTCGCAACCAAAATAATTCCTTTCTTCGTTATTTAAGTGACTGTCGCCGTCTTTCCCGTTAAGAATATACACCCCCAGAGGCGTGGAACAAGTTTAAACCAGAAAAATAGTATGTGCTCATGTTAGTGGATTGCTTTGTGAGCCTTGAAAGAAATTTTTGGAATTGAGAAAACGAAGAACGAAACATAGAACTTCATTATGTGCCGTGCCCTTATATGCTCCAACGCTTTAGGCTTTTACTCAAGCTTGAAAGAGTAGCTCTCGCGACTTATAAAATTGCCTTGCGGCGTAGTCTGACCGGACGACAGCGCTCTCAAGACGCGGCGTTAATGAGTCGGCGGCGAAGCAATTTCTCTTTCTTCGTCAACTTGTCTACTGCAGTATTTGTTATAGTGCTTTCTTCAGACAGAACATGCAAGGGAGACTATGTACCGGCGAAATCACTTTTAAGAGGAAAACTGCGAGAACCACCCAAAAGGATAGGGTTCAGAAAATATTTGTTTTTTTATGGATTATCTTTTTTTTTACTCATTAACACCAAACCAACGCACGCACCTGCACTATGTATGAAATGATTACTGAATGCTCCTTCTAATACGAAAGCAAAAATTAGTTAAAAATTATAACTAAGCAGTAAAGAGCCAACGCAACTCTAGGAAGTCGTGAGAGCTTGAGCAGACGGCTACCATTATTGATGCGATAGTGTTAATGGCCCCGTGTCGCAGAAAACCCGGCGTCGGCGTTCCCCGTCGACCATCGTTTCAGAAAAATATGATTGCGAACCATGCAAACGCAACCACGCATATATACCCAAACACGCAGACCTTCCGTTTAGCGCAAAGTGACCGAACTAATTCAATTTCTCAAAGTAAAATTCGTCAGAAAATGGTGAAGTACGACTTACACACAGTCTACAGACATGATAGCGTCGAACTGTAATTTGAACATGCGAAAAAATATAATCTTGTTTTGCGGAAACTAAGAAAAAAACATTCTCCACCGTTTCTACAATACATAGACCGGCCACGACGCCCGAGGCGCGCGGAAATCTCGGACACCACGGAACGACGCGCCCGATTCCTTGCAACATCACCAGGTGGCCTCCGCCGAAGCGCGGCTCAGGCAAGAGGCCACGTTTCTACCAGAAAGCTCACCTTCGTGCATAGCATTGGCAATCAGCGTTCCCGGTAAACATTACGGTAGCATAAGCTGCAGTTGCTGGGAAGCGTGAGAAGCAGTCAGGATCCTTTGAGTGCTATTGCATTCGCCGCTTAATGTCAAAGCTTAGGCGTCCTCGAATTTTTTAATGTTGTCCCGTGCACGTCACATGTAACCACACTTGTTCGTTGTCGTTAACCTTAGCTGTAGAAATGGGCAAATGGAAACACGTATACAACACAGGCATTCCAGTCGATTTCTGCACAGGTCATTTGCTTCTCGGAATTCATGTCTTGCCAATCAAGCTAACTAATAAAAACGACGTGCGATGCATTACAGCTTCAGTGCACTTACATGCAGCGTCGCCTGACTTCTCGTCGACTTGTAGATACCAGGTTTGTAGACTGAGCCGATCGTTTTTTTTTTGCAGAACACGGAAGATGCACCGTAATGCATCGACCTAATCTTGAGAAGCTGCCTAGCGACCGAAGGGAGGCTACTCTAATGAAAGAAATAAAAAAGGCACGCAAGTAAATCTTGCCACAAGTGGCTTGCAGCGCGCAAATCACCTGTCTGCTTCTTAACGCTATCCCCCAATGTTGACCAACTTATCACCGTTTCAGATGCCCACTGTCAGATGCAGTCGGGCCATTTTCTTCCTAATTTGCATTTCGTCATCTGTTGGATTCGAGTGATGAAGTACTCGAGGGCGTGGGCCTCAACCCGTCGAAGCAATGGCGGTTGGTTGCATGTCTTGTACAATTTTTCCCGAAATATGGTAATTAAGGCCATTCACTCCTCCGTTCACTCGCCTGTTTTTTTTTTTTTTTAATCCGGTAGCCTGCGAGGCAACTATGGTCGTTTAAACGTATCCTGTCCTGCGTGTTTATGCTTTGTCCTTCGGCGAATTGTCAGTGCTGCACAAAAAATACATCATAAACGTATCCTGTCAACAGAATTTTAACCTCGAGTATGTGAGAAAGTATTGTTAAAACGCAAGACAGCCGTCATGCTTTACTCTGCATTGGAACGTTGCTCACTCGTAAACACGAAGAAAATGAGCATAAAAGGCACGATTTTATATTGCAGATTTTCATAGTAGCTGCTGAGGTACTTGTATGTATATATACTGCAGAATATATACAGGGTCTTTCAAGGAAGTCTTTAAGTAATTCAAAATTATAGGCTTTGGAGGTAAAATTGTTGTTCTTGCGCGAAGTGATGAGAGGCCGTGGCGTGCGCTATATCAAAGGGGTTGCAAGTGTTATTTAGGGAAATAATTAACTAGAATTTGTTAATTAACTTCTTAACTATTCCAGTTAGGTGTTTGATTTTAACGAGGAAATTTTAGCGAATCATGAGTCATGGATCAAAGCGGGAAACTGTGTGACGCGCACCGCTCCGACTGACATCAGGTCGTGGGTGTCGCTTTGCAGCGCACAGCTGCCGCACGGAGCCCGTTTCGCACGTCTGGAGAGCTGAGATTCTGAGCGCTGTACCTCTGCGCACAATTGCAATTTCCCAAATCTAACAATCGACACCGGATGTACTCATAATTCACAAATATTTCCTCATTACAATCAAACACCTAACTAAGATAACTAAAGAGGCAATTAACGAATTCTAGTTAATTATACCCCTAAATAGTACATACAACCCGTTTGATTGCGCCCACCATGGCCCCTGATCACTTGGCGCAAGAACAACAATTTTACCTCCGAAAGTGTATTATTTAATATTACTTGCATATACAATCCTGCATATGCAATCACTTGTAAAACGCCCTGTATATACAATCTGTTACGCTGCAGCTGTATCCACAGCAATGCTCTTGTGGAATACATATATATTTATTGTAATAATTACCAGATCTCGCACCTAGTGTGACGTATACAAAGGTATTCACTCGCACATTACGATGTGCACAGCATGCAATCTTTCTTTTTTTCCTTTTAGGGGAAACAAAATGTTTCCTTTTTCGGGCAAAAACTAAAAAGCTGGAAGGTTACTGAAGACTCATCCCTGCCTCCCTTTTTTTCAACTTCACAAGAAACGCATTGTATGTTACAACTAAGAGCGAAACAGAGACTTTCGCCCTTGTATAAAAAATTGATGAACTAGCCTTACCGATCCACCACCATATATGGCAATCCTATCTTCTTTAAGTAAAATGTCTGAGCGACTTCTTGAAGCGGAGTCTGCAGATTACTTGTGAAGGTTCAACGTGTTCACTCAAGCATAACTGCGAGTCGGCCTAGTTGGAACAGATTCATCTAAATTCAGTCAGATTCACGCAGTGTCAATTTGGATTTATTTCAGGTTTTTGTACTAGTTTAGAACTTCTTTCTTTAACAGATCACAAAAAGCAAGGTGTTGATACGGGGTATTTTGTGGTTTCGTCTTTTTTTTTTAGATTTCAAGAAAGCGTTTGATACCATTATTCATACCGGGTTATTAAACAAGCTCGAGGCGTATGGAATAAATGGTCCAGCGTTAAATATTCTGCGGAGGTATTTATTTGAGAAGGTATTTCTGCGAAGGCATTTAGTTTTGTGACGTCGTGTGAGAGGCAGGTGAAGTGGTTGCAGTCCGAAAACTTTTGACCAATAGCCGAGGGCTAATTGCAAAAAGGCGTCGAATGTGAAATAGCTATTTTTTTGTTCGGTCAAATTATGCATAATCAGTGTGCACACCTCATATCAAATGGGGAGCTATCGCGGTTTTCGTGACGTCGCGAGACAGACAGGTGAAGTGAGGGTGGTCCGAAAACGTTTTTGACCAATCGCGGTGGGCTGATTGCAGAATTGGAATAGAAACGTTCGGAATAGTTTCACGTTATAACGCCCCAGGATGTGCCACAAGGGTCCATTTAGACCCTTTATTTTCATTATATGTATTAATGATATCACTAATTACATTCAATCATCTAATTTTGTTTTATATACCTACGATACCGCACTAGTAGTTTGTAATAAGAACATATCTGATTTAGTTTCTGAAATGAATGCTATTCTGGACGCCCTAGTCCACTTTTTCCAACTGTATTGCTCATTAGTCGTAGAAAACTAAATTTACGATTTTCAGGATGAGTCAGAGACAATTACGCTTTCCTCCTGAGGTAATATTACAGGGTCATACTATTACTGCTTGCGAAAATGTGTGTTTTCTTCGTATTATATTGGATCCCCACCTTAAGTATTGTGATCACACTATAGAAAAAACAGCTTGTGGTATTGGGGCATTAATTAAAGCTACAGCCTTCTTTACACAAGCCACGCTCATCACGCTTAATTTTGCATTCATGCATAGTCAGACTACATATCGAATTGTTGCGCGGCCAGATACGTGTGAAATTCTCCTCTCATTCAGTTAACAGACCCAAAATCAAGCCGTTACCATTAAATTATGGTCAATCTTACATTTCTAACGCCAGTACACTTCTCCAGACTAATAATATTGTGCCTACTCGCAAGTTATTGAATTACAGCTTTGCTATTTTGTTCTCTTAATTTCTTCAACATGATTCATGTCATGAGTTTATTATTTTCATTTACTGGAAAACCATAATTGCCTCTCATTTGCACATAATAACTTTCCGTTTCGCAAGGTGAGCAGCAATTATGGGAAAATGGCATTTGCCTTTTCAGTCACAAGTTTGGAATAGATTGCGAATAAAAATGAAAATAGTGCCCTCATTTTTTCGTAATAAAAATATGCTGAAATGATTTGCTTTAAAGCATTGTTTATTGCCTTTTAAACTTATTTTTATTGTTCCGGTTATCTCCTAGGAGACTCTGTGTCTTGATTTTTTTACTTTGTCGTCCAAAAATCGCATCCGTTGGCATATTTTTATCCGTACGAATACTTACATGCACTTTTGTCTATTTATTACTGTGTTGTATAAGTTTATTCAGTGCTTTTTTTCGTTATTGCTTGATTCGGCGTTGTAGATATATATGATCTATACATCTTTTGTAATTGTATATTTATGTATTAGATAGTGTTTGATCGTTTTCGTTGCTCCTTCTATATTTCTCACTACTTTATAAATAATCATGGCTCCCATCACAGTGGCTCAGTATGCTACCGTTGTATGTATGCATTTTTTCTACTCTGTAAGTTTAAAATGAACTTAATAAACATTCTGGCTCTGGAAACGTCTTTCCAGCAAAACAAGC
The DNA here is from genome assembly GCF_050947875.1 of Dermacentor variabilis. NCBI lineage: Eukaryota > Metazoa > Arthropoda > Arachnida > Ixodida > Ixodidae > Dermacentor > Dermacentor variabilis. The sequence goes on along the minus strand of NC_134569.1, from coordinate 115,817,403 downwards.
CAAGTAACAGAGCCGCTAGCTATGAGGGCATGTGTCTGGTGGTTTTTCGGTGCCTCAATCAGAATGAAAGTGCTAAGATAGACAGTGTTTCCTAAACCAAAAGCGTCTATTGCATACCCCGCAAGTAAAGCTCAGTGATTTATTTCGAGATGTATATCAAATCTGACAAACCCTCCTGAGCCGCACCGTGAGTTCGTATAACTTGGCTTGACCGCAACACGGTGGCCGTAAGCCCAAAAAGGACGGCAGTCTATTAGATGGCTTACATATTTATGTAGTAAGGTGAACAGATGAGCTATTTGATTTATATTCAACTTGAAAACTTTTTGAAGCACAACAAAGAGATGATAACCATAGAAACTACAGCACAAGTCGATTGACACCTGACATGACTTGTCTAACATGACGCCGCGAAAATAAAAAAACATTAAGAGCACATGGTAGGCCCTAGAGATGCCCTAGTGGCCCTAGAGTGGACAAGCAAGGAAATCGCAGCTCCTCAGCGGTACACATATTCCTCTGGCACAGTTCAGGATGTTCTTGCAACTGATACTGTGGCAGTCACTGGAGGCCTGAGTACACGTTTAAACTGTCACGTGTTGTATTTCCCCTTGCCCGTTCCCGGTGAGCGAGATCGGCCAGTGATTGTTCTTATGGCTCTTCCGGTCAAGGGCAAGGCGCGTTCGCTTTATCAAATTACGCCATCTTCTTGAGTCTCTTTTTTCCATGCTTATCTGCCTGCCTCCTACTTCTCAAAATATTGAATGTCGCTGTCATTTTAACTGCGCTCTATGATTGCTTTTAGCAAATGTCAGCTGAAAGATACTGAAACAATAGAAATTATTCTGTCACTCCTCCAAATATGTCTTAATACTGAACACTCTAAATAACCATAATGCTGATTAATAATTACTTATTCATTCGTACTGAAGAATGAAGACGTCAAACAGCAATGGTAGTGAAAGGAGGAGCGTTGTAAGTGGTCGAATAATTTCTGGGATAACGCTAGGGTTATGGAGACAGCTTGAGTGCACGGCTGGAACGTTTCCCCATATCAGCCTGAAAAAAACAACTGTACTGGCTGTACTGCCACATGAAGACTAAGCAACGCAGGTGCTTCTTCAGGTCGTCCTCTATTCGTGTAGCTAGCGCTCGCTTTTATTAATGTTACTCAGACAACCAGCCCAACTTCGCGCTCTAGTTGTGTAGAAACTATCGCAGCAAAGCGCCCTTGCAACAAGTAAAAAAATAATTCGGCAGAAACACCACTTCATGATTAGTGTCGATGTTAATGAGATTGGCAGTCAAGCAATGTGTTGACATATCGCATCGTCTCGCCAGTTGTTTCTCGTATGAAAACAATTGTTGCTTTCACCTGTAAAATTTGTAGTTGCGTATTATACAATTAAACAGTTCAGCCATTTTTCAGATGTGCCGGCGAGAAAGCCTCTTCACCGACTCAGTAACAATGAGATGAGCTCAGTTTATGTCAATAAGCAAATCTTTCCTTTCTACGTCTCTAAAATTTGGCGAAATTAACCGCATAAGAACAATTACTTGCGACAATGTTGGTCACCGCCCACCATGAAATTGAATCACAATAAATTCTGGACATTTATCTAAAATTGTTAACCAAGTTTTGTTTTTGTGTGTGATATTCGGTGCCTCTACCTGCTTGTTTACACACAACGATTCCTCCTGGTGCGATTCGCCATTTCCAAGAACATTTCATCATGCCGGACAAACAACACTGTCTTTTTATCTAGCGCGCTCGCTTGAACGGGGACAACGTGTTGTCCCTGTCTATCAAAGGAACGCGGTGTACGCGTACTCCATGTTCTATTCGGCTTCATCGTGCTCACAAGACGACGCCGTTATTATGCCTCGATCGTCGCCTTCTTGTTCCACTCGCTCCGATGGTCCTTACAACACGCCTCCCCAGCGCGGCTGACTGGAGCCGTCCATTATTCGCGGTCATCGGACGAAGAGAAGAAAAAAAACGGTTTCATCTCGATGAGAAAGTCGCCGAAACAGTATGGCGTATTTATTTGACCTGGCCCGCTCATCATCCAGCGACGCCTGTTTTCCCCAGAATTAGATGTCTTGCTTGTCATCACTGACCATCGGTCATCGCAGCAGCAAATGAAGTTTCCCGAGCTTTTTCCTTTGGGTGACCTCGTTTATCGCAACCGCTTGACTTGTCATTCTTCGCGTGTGCATTGGCGTGCGGAAAGTGCTCATTGCATGACCACTGTAACTGTTGATTTCTGCAGAAAGCGCGGAATAACAATCGAATTATTCATTCATAATTAGCAACCTTCAAGGATTGCAATGACAATGGCACTTTTCTTCCACTTTTTCATGACATTACTTCGCTTGATGTGGTAGACAAATAACGCGAAAAACAGATGATGCATTTTGTTGAGAATAAAAAAGAGCATGCAAGTGTTGCTTACAATATCAGACATCGCCTTGGTTTTGTAAGGCTCGCAGAAACAACAAATAAAACGCAGGTGGTTCTCTGCACCCACTCGTTTGACCTCACATAGCTAAAGAAGCCCTTGGAATGGCGTAGATATTACGACAGTCTGTTAAGAAGTAATGCATTTCCAAACGACGTGGTTTAGCGCTCTTTTGTCATCATGTGAACGGAAAATCATGTTAAGCTTGCTCAAAACACCGCAAATGAGATGAACAATACCAGCAAATGAGTGCTGCTACCAGCTAATTTTAGTTACGCTTGACCAGCAGGCATCAATATACAGGATCTTTCAGCGAACACTTTCCCATCTTTTTGAAGTTTGCTTGTGGCAGATACGACAATTCTAGTTCATGAGGTGCTGTACTCGAAGGGGCGGACATTATTTGCAGAAAAACTTGAGATGCATAATCGACTAATGAAAAAGAAATCGCTAATTAAATTTTTAACTAATTACCTATTAGCCCACATTCTAATTTAGAAATTCTAGACGTGGAGTTTGCAAGGCGGAGCCACTTGCAATGAATTCTTAGGCCGACATCAGTTTCAATATAATAATTCCCAAACTTTGCGGAGAAATGCATTGGTGTTCCGCTTAGTTGTGTGCTTCAATGCATAAAACCATGTTTCGATCACAAGTAAACTAGACCTCCTATGAATTTCTCTGCAAAGTTCGGTTATTAATATGTCGAAGCTGGTTAAAAAAATTATGGGGTTTAACGTGTTAAAACCACTTTCTGATTATGAGGCACGCCGTAGTGGAGGACTCCGGAAATTTCGACCACCTGGGGATCTTTAACGTGCACCTAAATCTAAGTACACGGGTGTTTTCGCATTTCGCGCCCATCGAAATGCGGCTGCCGCGGCCGGGATTCGATGCCGCCACCTCCGTGCTCAGCAGCCCAACACCATAACCACTGAGCAACCACGGCCAGTATCGAAGCTGGTGTCATCCTGAGAATTTGTTCCAAGTAGAACCGCCTTGCGAACTGTATGGCTAGATTAGCGAATTGCAATATAGGTCATAAGGTAATTAGGTAAAAAGTTAATTAGTAGACTTTTTGTGAATTAGTTGATTATGCACTTCAAATATTTCTGAAGGTAATGTCCGCCTCTTTGAGTAGACCAGTTAAGAAAATAGAATTTGGCTATTTGCCCCAGGTAACTTCTAAAGATTTTTGAAAGCGTTCGTTGAAACACCCTGTATATAGGCACGACAAATCAAGAAGTTGGAGAATAAATGTTCTGCGCAGACATATGATTACTCTGTCCGTATTCCGCTTTTCTTTTATGAATAAGTAAGCCTACAAGAATCCTCCCGAGGGTGACGACATTCTCGTTTTTCTGAAATATTATAGTGCATTATTTAACGTGCTACGGAGGTTATTCTGTAAGAGTCCACCTAGTCTACATGTCCATTTCATCTGCTTCTGAGGTGCTGATTGGCTGGATTGCCTGCCTACTTCTGATACGTAAACCAGCCAAGCCAATCAGAACTTCAGCTGCAGACCAAATGGAGAAGCCCACTAGGTTAAGTCTTACAAAATACCCGCCAGGTCAAAGTTATCGAAGAAACTGGAGACAGATGCAATAGCGATATGTTTGTGATTAGTTTTGAGAGAAAACAGGGTTCACATTCTCAAAGCGAAGGAAGGCGTTATATCTTTGTTTCATACTTTGTTGTGTCTATCCCATTGTACGTTATTTATAAATCCCGTATACTTATTCCTGCCGAATAAGCGGTATTGAAGCTAGTTGTTGCTATGACCTCAGAACATGACTCATACTGACTAGCGGAATCGGCGAAACAGCAGGTGATAGTCTACACGCGACCTATGCAAGTTAAAAAAGAAAAAGAAATTTAAACATTGAAGGCATAAGGACAACAGCATTTTGATTGGGCATAGATGACACACAAATATTTCTACACCGATTGCCACACCTGGCTGCGCAATCTTGCAGAGCTTCAATAAAGTTCTGCAGAACTGTTATAGTAGACCTGCAGCTGGTACCGAACTGTCATGCGCCAAATGACATCAAGTTTTATGTTCATAAGCCTGAAGCTATATTGCTAGTGTGAAATTCGAGGGCTATTCTGTGGTAGGTAGAAAAAGGGTGCCAATAACACAAAAAAATAACAATTTTCCCTGATTTCTTTAAAAAAATAACGTATGGGGTTATTGGAGGAAATACAAGATCTACTAAACTTTAGACGCAGAGGTGCGCAAGGAAAGCCTGATAATGACACCTGCCATTGTAGTGAACAGCAATTGCTCTTGTTCCACGAAAATCGCAATTTGGTCAACGATCGGCAGAAGATAAAGATGATGATTCATTGCCCTTCAGAAACGATAGCTTTCAAATCAAGGGTGTGTAATAAAAGTAAATTAGGAAGATCATTTACAGCCGGGCCATTGAGCGATGATGATGCAAGAGCATCAAGGGACTCAGAAAAATTAGAGTGCTCAGGGACCCGTACAGAGCCCACGTCTCACAAATTGTTCAACTTAAGTGCCGGAAAATCGGAACCGGTGCCCTCAGCCTATTGGACATTGGAGCGGAAAAAAGCAGAACCAGAGACCAGTCGAGCGTCCGTAAAAATGATTAGTTATGTAGTTGATAATCGAACTTTCTGATGACCAAAGACATTGGCAGAAACTCTGCGAGAAAAACTGTTGTATAACCAGGCAAACGTAGAGCAAAGGAATGTTCTAGTTATGTAAAAGAAACACCAACTGACCACCTTCTCTTTGAGTGGCGTGATCGGATATAATAGAGTGAAAAGGAAAATGATCCCGGTTATATTGAAAAAATATTTCAAGTTCACGCTCAGGCCAATATTTCAAGTTAGGAATTATGTAACAAATATCAAATCAACGTACATCAAGCTTGGACTGTAATAAATCAGATTCGGCATGTTAACTTGAAGTCAGGAATTGAGTGAATGTCAAAATGTAACCTGGGCGGTGAATAAGGTCATCCAAGTGCTGTGGAGAAATAGTCTAAAAAATTGATCAAGACAGCTTACGAACGACAAAGATTGAAACTGCACACCTTCAATAAAGTCTGTACCACAAGCTGCTTAAATTTGGAACATGGCGAAGGAACTTGAGCCTGCAGATAAAGCACTTCTTTGCCACTAAATTTGGCGGAGAGAGGCACTGTCGCAGTGTCAGTCCTTGTATGTGCATTAGATGGCGTAGCTTGTAAGCTCTACATCCTACAATCAGAACTCTGCTAAATACGCCAATTACATGAACATTAGGGTTTTAAATAAATGCGACAATATATTATGTCAAGAAGCATTCTGATTTACAGAAGTCCTCAGATAGGAGAACGCGATGGCTATAGGTCACATAGCTCACGTAGAGTGTATTAGAATGGAAAAGTGGGTACAGCATATGCCACGGAAACGCCGTGTGATGAAGAAATAAAACATCAAATGCACTTTGGTATTCCTACGTGAATGAATGTGCAAGCATTGCGACGTCTCTCCGATGACAACTCGTTAAGGTAATGGTATCGTTTTCACGTCGCCAAACTTTTCATCACACTCATGCAATGTTAGGGAAGTAAATTTGTACTTTTCAATTACGCATACAGGTGCTTGAGTAGTTCCTTTTGGAGTAATTTCCGGCATCGTGGAAGCTTTGCTGATGAGCCTTGAGTATAGACCGGCCACCGGCGCGGTCTGTCTCTGTGACCACTTGATTTTTTGTGCCATCTCCATCGAAGGTTCGTCTGTCGGAACACGCGACAGAACTCAACGAAATCACCGCACCGACTGTCAATGGGCTAGTGCCATCAGCGCCTTCGTAGAGGGAGGGGCAGCATGGGAACGCTGCCATGATGAGCGGCATCGGAGCCATGTGTGATAGATGAAGACGACGTGCGCGCAAACAGTGGCACGAGCGCATCTCTGTGATCACGTGACCTTTTCAACCATCTCCGGCCAAGCAGCCGAATTTTCTCCTTCACGAGCCATAAAACTCACCGTTCTTTTTGCGTCACTTGGGGTTGTGTTTCCGTCGCTCTCTTACCATTGTTGTTAAAACAGGTCCGTGAGGATTAAAATTACTGTTTCCACCAACAAATGGCAAAACTAGATAGAGCAGAGTGAAACGCACATTCAAGCTCCATACAGCTGCCGTAAGCTCTCCTACATGACGTGCCTCCAACTGGCGCACCAGCCGACTCATTTAGGTGAAGGCAACGGCCGTGCTACCAACATTTCAGTTGAAGAAGCCTGAACAGGGAGTCCACGCTGGGCCGACTCCCTCTATCTAGTACATTTGCTCAAGCAAATGAACGTACAAGGCTTCCACTAACTCGCCGTCGTCTTCTTCTTCGAAGCAATGCACAATGCTCGTTCTTCTCCAGTACAATATTACCATATTGTAGGGCGTTTGCCGTAGCGATCTGCTCTTGTCTTCCTTCTTCTTTGTAACGCTACGTCAGTATCTATTATCATCATCATCATTATCGTCATCAGTCTAAGTCCACTACAGGACGAAGGCCTCTCCCAGCGATTTCCAATCCCCCCTTGCTTGCCCCAGCTCATTCCATCGTATGCATGCACATTTCCAATTCTGATCACACCACCTAATCTCCTCCAGTCATCGTCTTCACTTCCCTTCCCTTGGTACCCATTATGTAAGTCCCATAGACCACCGGTTTTCTGCCCAACACGACATGGCATGCCCAGGTCCATTTTTTCCTTTGATGTCATCTCGAATACCGGAAACACCTATTCGCTCTGTAAGTGACATCGCTGTCTTTCTGTATCTTAACGTTGTGCCTAACATATTTCGTTCCATCGCTCGTTGCGCTGTCTTGAACTTGTTCTCGTGCTTATTTGTTGACCTCCAAGTTACCACCTATGTTAGTAGCAGTGGAATACAGTTGTTATACATCTTTCTTTTCAAGGATAGTATTAGATATTGACCTTTTTTAGCATTGGTCAAGTTCTCCAAGCACAATATCTCGTTGACGTTTTCCGATTATGGTGCACAGGTGCGCGTCTACCGTGTTACCGGACCCGCAAGACAGGCTGGCCATCCCGCCCTCGTGTGTCGCGCGCGGACCTTTTGCCTCCCCCTGCCCTCTCCACTGGGTGACGCTTCCTGAAAATGTACATGGAGGTCAGCACGTTTTGACGTAGTTGAATTTAGTCCCGAGAAAATCTGCTTTGCAGCACTGGAAGGTCGTCCATGGAAGACCAGGCAGGGAGGCAACACCAGGCGTATGCGGCCATCGCAGGATAGAGCCCAGGGAATGTCCCCATTGGCCGAAGATGACACCTGCACGGGCTCGGCAATTGGTTGAAAATGATGTGACCCCAATGGACTGAAGGGTTTATAAGCCAGAGGACCATCGGATGGGCAGAGACATTCTTCTTGCCGCGTGACGCAGGGTACGAGTCGCTGGTGGCCGTCGATAATTTTTTACTGTTACTTTACTCGTTTTACCGTCGTGTACAAAATGTAAATGATCCTTGCGTTCTCTGAGTCGTCCCCACGTTAGTCAACTCCCGCACTCAATAGCAAGATCAAATAAGTAGATGACAGCGATGGGATATGCAACGAACCTGAGATCCAATAACTGGCGACAGCAATAAGGATGACCTTTCGACCAAAAGAGTCCGGAGAAACTGTGGTTTGAGAAAAAGAGTGAGCCTTCGACCCAGGGAATCCGGAGTTACTGGAAACAGTGGACAGATGAGCCAGGGGGCGTGGTGCTGAATGCGTGGGTGAGCACGAGGTTTATTTTTCTTTTTGATTCGCAAGACTTAAAATTATGCGTGTTAATTTTGATTGTTTTGGGAATCGGGAACTTGTAGCATATTTTGGGTTTGCACAAATTATTTAAGGAAAGAGTTCTAACCACCACTCGCGGCAACCGTAATGGATCTCAGAAGGTTGGCGAGGTGACACTTGTTGGTGTGTGTGGATTTGGGAGTTGAGGCGGACGACACAGTGACGGGGTCAGCTATCCAAAATTCAATTGAACATGGTGGCAATTACAACGAAAGCGCTGAGACTGCTTGGGAGGTGGTATAGCAAACGAAACGGCATGAGCGAGAACGTCTGGAGCGCGAAAATAAACGTGAGCTAGAACGGCAAAAGCACGAAAAAGTAATGGCAGTATTGCACAAAGAGATCAGAGATTTGCAGCAGTTAAACGAACAAAGACAAAGGCTGCCTAAAAATTCTGTAGGTAGTACGGAGTAGAAAGGTGAGGAAGTCGCTATCAGATTTTCGTCGAAAGCCTACGGAAGGAGTAGTACCTGGGCGGTTAGCAGCCCTGTAGATACAGCTAGGCCAGCTGTGAATCAATTGGGGCATTCACCGCGTGAGTGCGTCGCAGATATTGTTAAGAAGGTTGTTAACGAAGTTCAGAGTACCGCTGACTGCACAGACACAAGCACCCATGTCGAGCCAGGGCCACGTGCCGGAGCGCAGTGCAAGCTGGACAATATAGCTGGACCTGCGCAGCTCGAAATCAGACACCTACATTGCTCAGGGATTGGTGAAGCTGTCCTCCAGTCTAGGTAACCAAAAAATGATTATTTAGAGAATCATTCAGACTGTCCGATTGAGACGGTGATGGAGACCGAATAGTTGTGTGCATAGCGTGAGCTGGAAAATGCAGCAGAGTGCAGTTTGCAGGAGTGCGAGTTACGTAGCTCGAGTAACGACCGCTGCATTGTTCCAGAATCGATTAAGCTGTCTAACAGTCCAGGCAAAGAAAGAGATGCTTTAGGAACAAATCGCTCAGTCTTTGCGGATGAGACAATGAACCTGGCCGACGAGATGTGTAATGGCCAGCAGGAGGCCCACGAGGAGGTGCAATGAAAGTGAGTTCTAGTAAAAGCGCCGTAGAAAAAAGCGTTGCAGAAATTGGTATGCGGGTATGAATGCATCGAAGCCAGAAACGGCGACAGATGCCAAAAGGCATGGCGCAAAGAAAGGAAAGCATGGTCATCACTTGCGACGTGTCCCTTTCAAGTGCGTCCGAGCCAGCGGAGAAAAAGAGACAGAGACGCATGTTCTGTGCGAACGCAGACAAAGGCCACAGGGCAATTATGTTCTCTGTCATTCCGTCGGTTTTTTTCGGGGTGCAGCATGCAGTGCTTAGGAGTGCATCGTAGCAGGATGAGGGAGGGTGGTAAAGAGACGCGACGCGGTCAGACGAGGTCATGACTAAAGCCTGTCTCCAAGAGGCAAATTGTCAAGAGACTGTAATGTCTGGAAAGAGCTGATGGAATGTCGGACTTTTTGTTGTCCCTGGATAGCCACAACAGCTTTCAAGGTGCGACCACTCCGAGTACTGTTCAAAAGTATCAGTAATGTCCGTCAATATTGTCGTTATCATTAATTATCAAAAGTATCAATAATATATGTCGCAAGACATCAGGAACGATAGACAAAAAGAAAGGTTCCGTAGAAACAAACGTTCTGCTGAGCGTTTCATAAATTTCGTGATTATAGACTAGAATTTCTTTCAGTAAGTAGCTTATGAGATTTGTTAATGTATTCCTGAGATTTCCTGAAATCCCTGAGGCTTTAAAAATACGTTTAGAGTTATGCTTTAGTTTCAACAAGTGATCCTTAAGGAGAAGTTAGGCTTTCATTTTTTGTGAGTGACTTAAAACGTCAACGGCAAGGAAGGAAGGAAAAAGTGGAGAAGGTAGGCAGGGAGGTTAACCAGTTTAGCCTAACCGGTTTGCTACCCGACACATGGGAGCGGGATGGGGGGATGAAAGATGGGAGGAGAGAGAGCACATAACACAGCTGACACATCGTCAGTTACAGTCCGTCACTTTTGCGCGGTACGCGGCATCACTGTCACAGCCGCTTGTCCAAGCCCGTATGCTTCATAAGCCGAAGTAGTCCCTTCGTCACCTTCAGCTGCGATGTCTTATGTCAGCGATATGTGAAAATTGTTGCAACTGACAATGGTCTATTGTCCAGGTGTGCTAGAACGGACGCCATGGACTGTCTCTGAACATTATATTCAGGACAGTCGCACAGAATGTGTTCCAGCGTCTCCTCGCAAAGACAGGCATTGCAGAGAGCGTTGTCGGCCATTTCAATACGAAACGAGTAGGATCTCGTGAAGGCCACCCCTAGCCATAAGCGATAAAGCAGGATGGCCTCACTTCGGCGGAGTCCAGTTGGCATACAGAGATGCATCAATGAGGGCAGGTCCTGCTGATTGCTGCGGTTGGTCTGGCTGCTTGGTGTGCACCATAGAGAGAGCGTGATCTCCCGTGCAAGCACTTAAAGTCTGCTGGCTGCGTCGGACCGTGAAAGTGGTATGGCTTCTTCCTGTGCGTCTTCAAGAGATGTCCGAGCAGCTTTATCGGCGTCTTCATTTCCTATGACGCCGCAGTGACTTGGCAGCCACTGAAACGTCACGTGATGTCCTTTCTCATGTGAAGTATGGAGTAGGCATCTAATATCAAGCACGAGCTGTTCGAATGGCCCGCGACGCAGAGCTGATAGCACAGATTGTGGGGCTGCCTTTGAATCACTGAAAATTGACCATCGTCGAGCTGGTTCCCGATTGACGAAACAAAGTGCAGCGCGAAGAGCAGCTAGTTCCGCAGATGTAGATGTCGTTGGGTGGTCTGTCCTAAAGCTGATGGTAATACCTCTTGCTGGGACGACCACAGCACCGGACGAACACTGGATGTTTGTGGAACCATCAGTATAAATATGTGTACTGTCCGCGTACCTCTCGTGCAGAAGAAACAGAGACAGATGTTTCAGCACAGGCGACGACAGCTCAGACTTTTTCCCGATTCCTGGTACGCTGAGATGGACTGTGGGGCTGACAAGGCACCAAGGGGGTATCGATGGTTTAGATGCAGCGGTGAAGCCCGAGGGAAGTTTGTCGTTGTACCTGACGATAGATTTAGAGAATGAGGCTTGGTGCCTGTCTGAAGGTAGTGTTGCAATGTGGTGATAGGAGGCACGTGCAAAATGTCTGATATGCGTTCTCAGGGCTTCTACCATGATGTGAGTTCGCATTTGATGGTCCCGAGCAATCGCAATAGTTGCCTCAGTTGACGTGCATCTGGGCAAACCAAGACACACTCGGAGTGCTTGAGCTTGTGCTGCCTGCAGCACACGAATATTTGTCTTGCAGGTGTTGTTCAGTACAGGTAGACTGTATCTTAAAAAACCGAGAAAGAGAGCTCTGTAGAATCTCAGCATTGCGTCTACTGACATCCCCCACGCCTTTCCTGTCAAGTATTTAAACAACTGTGAGGTTGCTGTCAGGCGCCGTTCCATGTAGGCCAAGTGTGGGCTCCAACTGAGGTCTCGGTTGATAATTACGCCAAGAAATCTGTGGGTTCTGACATAGAAAATGGTCCGCCCATTGATTGAGATGACATTAGGCGTCATTGGTTTGCGAGCAAATGCCACTAGGGCGCATTTTTCTGGCGATATGCTCAGACCTTGTTCACACAAGAAGCTCGCTGTCAAAGCAGCCGCTCTGTGAAACCGTGCACGTATCTGAGGACGTGTGACTGCCGAAGTTCAGACACAGATGTCTTCTGCGTATAATGAAATTTTGGTGGTAGTTGGCAAGTGTTCAGCAAGTCCAATAAGAGCGAGGTTGAATAGCGTCGAGCTGATAGCACCGCCTTGAGGAACGCCCCTGCTGGTATAGCGTCGCGTAGTTGGGCCATCGTCAATTAACACATAGAATGATCTTGCAGATAGGTAACTTGCAATCCACAAAAATACTCGACCACCTAGGCCAACCGTCACAAGAGCGTCGAGAATCGCCTCATGTAATACGTTATCGTATGCCCCTTTCACATCTCAGAATAAAGCTGCAGATAAACGTTTACGGGACCTATCGTGCAGGACATATGAAACGAGATCAACTACATTGTCGATGGAAGAGCGGTCACGTCGGAAACCTGCCATGGAATTCGGATAAATCTTGTAGTATTCAAGGTACCATTCCAGGCGGCCAAGGATCATCCGTTCTATTATCTTTCCTACACAGCTGGCCAAAGCTATTGGGCGGTAAGAGGTGAGCTCTAGCGGGGATTTGCCCTGCTTCAAGATTGGCACCAGGCGGCTCACTTTGCATTCGTCAGGAACATTTCCCTCGTGCCATGAGGTGTTGTAGAGACTCAATAGTGCTATCCGTGCGGATTCTCCGAGATAGCACAAGGCTCGGTATGATATACCATCTGGACCCGCAGATGATGAGCGCCTGCAGAGAGCTAGTGCCGCCTCGAGCTCCGTCATTGTAAAAGGAAGGTCCATGAGGCAATCACGGGAATGGGGGACGTCATCTCGGGCTGGAGGATCTGGACGTGTCGCTTGGTCTGCCATTGCGCACAAATGTCTTCTGCGACATCGATGTCTTGCCGCCCTTGGAAAAGTACGAGCGCCTTGAATGGAAAACGCTGTTCCGGAAGGCAACGCAGACCTTGCACCGTTTTCCAAATGTGAGACAGCGGCTTGCGGGGGTCGAGTATCTGGCAAAACGTTGCCCAACGTTCAGACGCTAATGTATCCATTCGACGCTGAATGCACGTGGGTATTATTTTTATGTGCTTTCGAAGTTTTCTTCTCAAATCAAGCGCGTTGGTTTTCAGTAAGTGCGTCATTTGCACTAAGAAGCGTTGATACGATTCCATTAGCATATGTCCTGTGCCGACGGAAGGAACCGCAATGCGAACGTGTCGCTCATGTTTGTTGATGGCGGCAGCGTCCCAATGTTTCGATTAAGCGTGCGTGGGAGTTGTTAGGAGCAGACGCAGATTTTTTTAAAGGTTCTTGTGAGTTCATAAGTAACGTAAGCTTAGTTTTGTTGTTCATTTAAATTAGGTTGTGTCCTTTATGGACAAAGAGAATAAACGTGAGTAAGCGTTAGAAAACGCCTGCGTGAGATGCAAATATGCGTTGTGAGTGGTGGCCGCAAAATTGGCGTAATTTGGAGTATGTATCCGCTGAGTTGAAGCGGCTGTTCAGTGGTACCAGTAGAGGCGATAAGTAGTCCACTGTGGTGGAGCGGCTATTTGTGAAGTTATGCTGCGTGAGATGTTTTGAATACTGGTTATTCTGAGCTGACGTCGGTAGTAAACCGACGCATTGCCTTCCTTCCTTTGAATAACGACGTATGTAGCTTTGTTATGGGCTGGAAGGCATCCTTGTAGCTTCAAAGTTTCGTTTGTGTATGGTTATAATTATGCGTTAAAGATTGTCACAACCGCTAAGGGGATGTCGTCATAAAATTGTACCGGTTCCCTTCAAAACCGTGCGAAGCAACCCGGCTGCTGAAGTGGATCGTAACGGCTCGGCGCGTCAAGTAAGTGTCGCTTTCGCGTATTTCTGGTTAACAAACTAAGTCTAAACGCAATAAAAAGAAAAAGAAAACAGCAGGCGGCATACATAAAAATACACAATAAAGCGACAACTGTATTATAACGCGTGAACTGATAACGAATTTTGTAAATTGGTTCAGATTGTCGTTTAGCTCGTCTCACCTTATTGCAAACGCGTGGTTGTTACGTCTCGAATGTGTACGCACTGTGCTTTTTATCATTAAGCCAATGTGCAGCGCGTTCCCACGTCAGGGTCGAGACGCGAATGATGGAACCGGGCTCATTGATGCCGGTGTTTTCTCGCACTTAGAACAACAAAGCTAAAGCTGGACTGCACCGCAGCACAAGTGGAGTATTAAAAAATTAGCATGTATTTTGCGCACTCTAACACACATTTGTTCAGTCTTCACGTTGTTTACTCTCAGCTCATTGATCTTTATTATGTTTCAGCGGTGATGACCTCTCACATTGGAGCCCGAACGACAATACCACGATACGCTCGAGGCATTTCGTCAACGGAAGAAGAGGCACGTTCCTGCCAACTCGCCAAAACCTGTATAATTGTGAGGTGCTAGGCGCGCTCCAAGTAACAAAGCTACAAATGACAGTTGGAAATTGTCTATGGCCGCATTTTCTCACTTGAGTAGAATAACATAATTATTTAATTTTTACCTTATTTTCAGTTCGTCATCATCGGCATGCTTTGTTTGTGGCGGCGAACCCTTCGCGACCTGCGGTGGTTGCTTAGTGGCTACGGTATTGGGCTACAGAGCACGAGGTCGCGGAACCAAACATCAGCCGCGGCGGGCGCATCTCAATGGTGACAAAATGCCAAAACACCCTTGTACACCCTACACGTTAGAGAACCCAGGTGGTCCAAATTATTCCGGATTCCCCACTAGGGCGTTCCTCAATCATATCGTGGTTCTCGCACGTAAAACCCCATAATTTATTTATTTTAAGCGATTCGCTGCGACATCCATGCTGTTTGCTTCTTTCACACGATATTCATAAATATAGTCTCAAAGACGGCGTCCTTTCTAAATCGTTGGTCACACGATATTCGTAATTATGGTCTCAAAGTTTGCGTCCTTTCTCATTCATTGGTGGCCGAGAATGGGCGTCGATGTTTTCGATTGCCTTAAAACCACAATTTAGAATAACCGACATGCTTCAAACGAGTACCACAAAAGCATACCTCCATAGATGTGGCCGCCTAGGTGTTTAGCGGGATGGACATGGTGGCGCTGACGGCTGAGCCGATTGCTGCGCCGCCTGACTATTGAAGGTAGCCTATTGGCCGAACATGAAGACACCTGTACGGGCTCGTCGATTGGCTGAAAATGACGTGACACCGACGGATAGGAGAGGTTATAAGCCAGATGACCATCGGAAATGAAGGGACGTTCTTTCGCCTAGGTCCGCAGTGTACGAATTGCTGCCGGCCGTCAATGACTTTTTATTGTTATTTTACTTGTGTCTGCGTCCTGTACATGATGTAAATAAGCCTTCCGTTCTCGAAGTCTGCCTCAACGTCGGCCAACTCCTGCACTCAGCGGCAAGATCAATTAATAGAGGTAAGCTGCCGGTCGTGATTTGGTAATGTTTGCCGTTCGTGATCCAACGCATTCTGATTATTCCGTAAATATACTTGCTCTGATCATCGTCTCATGGAAATGACATGTAAGCGTATTTTTGCAAATCTTTTAGACGCTGTTTGCCGATTATAAGTTCTCGTTCTCATGCTAGGGCATTGCTGAACTTGCTGAATGCTATTATCAAAGATCTAAACAAAATGTGGACGCCAGCGTCGTGAGCAACATTCCTTCATGTTAAGCTCAAAGTTCTAAGCACGAATGCTGCGGAGCAAATAAAAATCCGAAGAGGAGAAAATGAAATGGGAAGAGACCAGATTATAAAGGGCAGCGTTCAGCCACAGACGCGTTTGTTGATGTCCTCTGAAATTCACTTGCCTGTGCGAAACACGAAGAACCGCACGCTAAACGGTTCCTCTTTTAGTATTGCGATTTCTCTACCGTAATATTTAGTTGTTCACTCCATATATCTCTATCAGCTAACTTTTATTCTCTTAATTTTCTGCAATTTCAGCATCGACTGGTGGAAAGAGCGCGACGGGCAGCGAGGGGCTGAGTATGTCGCACATCTGGGTGCGACCACCATCGACGGCTGCCTAAATAAAATTTGTTTCTGCTCCTCTTCAGTCTCTATCCTTGTCTGCATTGATTTTATTCAAAACGTTTGTTTTCTTGAAGCCTCATGCTGCCGGATTCAGGGCCGATCACCGATATTGCGTTGTGCCAATTCACTGGGGCATAACCAACCAGCCGTTCTGACAACTTATTTCAGAGGTTTTATGAAAGTCATATGCCCACTTGAGGCTCTTTTCAAAACGTGTACGTGTATTTGACGATTGTTTCCAGCTGGACCTAGGATGAAATGTGGTCAACACATGAGGGCTGGCTGCAACTACTCTGCATTCTCTTATTGCAGCCTAAGGTGCACTCTAATTCCGTCCAACTTCCTTTTTCAGGTATTTCCGTTCGTAAAATGGTGCGTAAAACGAGTTGCGTATTTTACTTATTTCTTTATCGTGTTGTATCTTGCGCTACCTCACGAAATATTCGTTGAAATGGGGTGATGTGACTTAGTGTCAGCACTGCCTGCAATACATTTTTCTCAATTTTGAAACAATCATTTGCTTTCAATACAAACACTACAAACTTCTCTAGATTTATTTACTATTTCGCTGCGAGAACAAGTATAGAAAAATAATGATTCTACATGGTTATCTGCACGCAGAGCGAAAATAAAAGCAAGTAGCTGCTACTCGATTAATAGCTTTCAGCTAAGTTTATGTGCACCAAAACGCATAAAGAGCTCTGAAAATTATTTCCAAATAATTTTGACAAGAAAGCACTTTACTGCCTCGAGGCCCATACAAAGGCAAAGTTCTGAGATCCAGTTGACAAAGCATTCGTACACATCAGCCCTTGCACCTAGAAATATTTGTTGATCACGTTTATTAGCCAATTGGTGCGTGGGGTCATTGAACACCTTCTTTCGACAAATTTGACGTCTTTTAATGAGGTATCAATTCAATAAAAAGCTGACTGCAGGACGTATAGAGTTAGTTGCTGCCACTTGCGAACTGCGTTAAGAACTTGCAAATCTTATTTGATGCAACAGCAGTTTTCACTGCCCCGCAGCAAATATTAGGGAATATGTATTGAAATATGAATGTTCATTTTAGGTCCCGTATCGTCACAAGTACAACATGACAAGTCAACATGAAACAACGTAGTATCATCTGCGCTCAAACTACATTGTTATCCAACTTACAGCAAACACAGCAGGAAGTTTGGGGAATCTCTGGAAATCAGCTATTCAAAAGTATATTCTTGTAACCATGAGAGAAGGTATGGGAATAGAACCTGTGGAATGCAACGTTATGCTTGTGTGTCCTACGGCCGAATTCATAATGCTTTCGCCAATCTGCGGCTGCTTTACATATTATGTCCGACAGTACAGTTGGCCGGCATTTACTTTTACGAACAGTTCTAGCGTGAAAACTTTGTCGTGAATGCGAACCCCCTAAGATTATTTTTTCATCGGTGTCTCTCGGTTAGGCTGCAGCTCTGCAGGCTCATAAGGACCAAGATATTGCATATAACCACCTTTTTAGTGCTATAAATTGTGCTAAGGTTCTTCTAAACAAAAAGATAGCTTGTTGGGCCAGCATAAATTTGCACGGAGAGGACAACAAAAACACCACTGACTAAAAACTCAATAAATACCAAACAAACACATTACCTAACCCGGTAACATTTATATTCATTTCTTTTATCCATGCCTGTTGAACCCTTCAATATCCACCGAAAGGCGAAACAAAATATCTTGTTCAAATGTTGGTCATGGTATATAGTTACAGGAACAGTACAAGCTCGTATAAAAATATAATCCCATTTTCATCAGACTTTCGGAAGCGCTACTTAGCATTTGTTTCTACTCTTGTCATATAGCCCGTTTCTTGCGCATAACACGTTTTCGTGGGCAAGTTAGTGCAACATTTCGATTGCGTAAAGCGCGGGAACACGAAGACACAATAAGAAATAAGACAGGATAGCCACCCCCCCCTCCTGTCTCACTCTTGACGGTGCCTTCACCTGCTGACGCTGTACACGTGCTGTGCAGCACTAACTTTACAGCGTGCTGTGCACTCGAGGCGCAAATCACATAATTGCACCAGCAGCATTGCAAAAGCTGTTAGCAAGAAGTCCGTGAGATTTAAAGCGAGCCTCCTACAAACCTTCTTTTCATTTGTTGTTGCCTGCTTTACTCCTGCTAGAAGAAGTGAAGCATTCTTTCCCCGAACCGTCATGGAGATCGGATTGCTGTTACCCTTATCTGTGCGACGGAAGCATAGGCGTTTACTTTTTAAGACGCCCCCAAATTCCCGAAATTTGTTTGGATGGAGTTCGTATAGGCCACTGTATTTATGGCTCACTCTAAGCAAGCAGGTTAATGTATCAGTATTGGCAAATCACATGTTGTAGTGTATGGCGCTGTTCAGCCTTTTCCTCACTATTTCTGGCAGAAAAGAAATTTAGCGAGAAACAGCGAAGCTTCAGAAGTGAAGTGAAGTGTTAGTGCTAGGCTTGGGTACCCGATTTTTTATCTTGTGGCACACTTTTCCGCGGCAGTGCGGACAATTTTCCCGTATAAGTAAGCTCAAAGGAACAGATTGGCTTCCAGGACTGCGCGTATGTCGATCGAGATTCTATTTTCCCAAACATGAAGATTATTTCGAAGTTAACTCCTCTCAATTTTTCAGAGCTCGCGACATTTCCGCTTCCGCTCATTTTATTCACGCCGTTAATTTGATTTTCTTTCGTTTTTATCTTCTTCACCCGGTTTTATCTCACGTTCATATTACCGCGAAAAGTCAGGTGTGCTGCCCCTGTTGTCCCCGTAAGAAAATTAGTGATTATTAATTAGCTGTGTCACTTTCAAGAAAGACGTTCCTTTATAATGAATAATTTCTGGTCCCTATTCTACATATTTACCAGTTTTGTTCTAACTTATGAAGGAAGGCTTCTTTCTCCCGAGAGTGTTATAGATTGCAACCGGTTTCTATAGCCTGGAACTGTCCATCCTACCTAGCATGGCGTTTTAACGAAAAAAGGCAACTTGAGTATCCAGGCCTTCGCAAAGCGCTTCGCGCACCTCTGCCCCGTCACTTTCGCTGTCTCGCTTTCATAACTCTCCCGCGGGATGAAGGCAGCAGAGGAATTGGGGGCTCTTTCTTTGGTTTCTTGAATATATAGCACTGTTCTTCCTTGCGTCTAATGACCCGATGTATTCTTTTACTTGTTTGATATTTATCACAGGCTTGATTTTGTTCTTATCAAAATGCTCATTATGCTTTGTCAAGAAATGCCATACACTGACAAGCAGTTTTGTGGTTGCGCAGTACGCCGGAAGTAATACGCACGGGCATATAGAATAGAATAGCTTTGTTTCCATCTACTTGATGGAGGAGGCTGCCAGTAAAAGCTGCTCCAGTAGAGGCAGCTTGACGAGGCCCGCAGCCCCCCTACAGAATATTCGGCAACAGCATACATGCACACACACACACACACACACACACACACACACACACACACACACACACACACACACACACACACACACACACACATATATATATATATATATATATATATATATATATATATATATATATATATATACTCTCATGAACCCACCCCGCTGAACATTATATACACACACATATACAGAAGCATATATACACACTTTATATATATATACTAGCAGAGAGGATGTACACTTAACCAGAAATTTAAAACTCCTGCATATACAAGTCTCTCAGGTGTTGGGCCGTTATTTGGGTGATATCAACGCCTAGAGTACTATATTTATTTAGAAGCATTGGCATTGTGTGTGACAGCCTTTTCCTTAAATAATTTGTTCTGGGTGTGACCACCCGCCATATCTCTTTCTGGCGGGTAACATAAAATTTGTCATTAAGTTCAAGGTTACAAAGGTGTCGTAGAAAAAAGCAGTTGTGTTTTATTTCCCGCCTAAATGCAGTTGTTAATTTGTACTGGTATAACTTTAACACAGAAATTATGCTGGCTTCCTGAAGAAAGTTTATAGTATGGGAGTTGTAGGGGACATTAAAAAGCAGCCGAACAAACTTCTTTTGCAAAACAAGTAGTTCATGCAAATTAACAAAAGTAGTTGTACTCCATACCAATAAGCAATAATAGAGGTACGAATAAAAAAGCGAGTTATAAATGAGAATTTTAACTTTAAACGGCAATAGTGATTTACATTTCCACGTCATGCCAATGACCCTAGATAACTGGATTGTGACTGCGTCAATGTGTTCGTCCCAAAGCACATCACTCGAAAACGTTACGCCGAGAGTTCTCATACTAGAAACCATTTCTATCGTTTTTTCCCCGTACATAATGTTATTATTTGAATTCACTGGGTTATCTTTAGGCCTAAAGAGCACAGCTTTGGTTTTGTTTGTATTTATTTCTAATTGGTTCATTATTGACCAGTCCCTCAGCTTAGAGAGCATGAGGTTCGTTTCATACTCTATATCTGTACAGTTTGTTCCTGAAACAAATATACTGGCGTCATCAGCATACAGGAAATATTTCGCGTTTAGGTAAATATTCGTTACATCATTGATATAGGCGTTAAAAATAAGGGGCCCCAAAACACTTCCCTGCGGAGCTCCTTTTGAAATAGGCTTCATACTTGAGCAATGCATATCTATCTGAACAAATTGCTGTCTCCTTGCTAGGTAAGATTTAATTAGTGCTAAAAGATGACCTCGAATGCCGTA
Organism: Dermacentor variabilis; assembly: GCF_050947875.1. Taxonomy (NCBI): domain Eukaryota; kingdom Metazoa; phylum Arthropoda; class Arachnida; order Ixodida; family Ixodidae; genus Dermacentor; species Dermacentor variabilis. The sequence goes on along the minus strand of NC_134569.1, from coordinate 115,796,667 downwards.
ACTATGAAGTTTTTCAATCAATGTTAAATGGTGAATATTATCAAATGCTTTGCTAAAATCTACATAGACGCCAAGCACAAGTCTTGTTGTTCCAGCAGTGCATATTCGGTGGACTTAAGCTTACTGAAGCAGAATTGGGCAGGTGATAGTATATTGTTCTTCTTGAAAAAGTTATTAAATTGGCGATGCAAGATTTTTTGCAGGCCCTTAGAAAAGATAGGCAATATTGATATAGGCCTATAATTTTGTATATCATATCTGTCTCCCTTTTTAAATAAAACCTTACTTTAGCGATTTGCATTCTCTTCGGAAAAGTTGCACTGAACAAAGATAAATTAATAATATATGTAAGGTACTGCGTGACAGTATCTAACACGTGCTTTATCGGTGTAATTTGCGTGCCTTCAAAATCACACGAGGAACTATTTCGCAGTGACGTGAAAGCAGAGAAAACTTCATGTTCAGAGACAGGCTCAAGAAATAATGAGAAGGGGCTAGCAACTAGCTTAAACTTAAACAATGCCCTAGATGATCTGTTTTGATTGTTGCTAACAAAGTGATCATTTAACATAGTGGCGAGAGGGATGCCAGATATCTCATTGCCATTTATGTTCAGTTTTTCTATAGGAGATTGCGATTTATTACGATTAAGGACAGTATTTAACCTTTTCCATAAGAAGTCAGGTTTTGGTGCAGAGCACTCAAATTCAGACGGAATGTGTCGCATTCTACTTAGTTTTATTTCTTTATTCAGTTTATTTCGATAAGTTTTGAAATGTTTCAGTGCATCTGGGTCCTTATTTTGAATAAACTTATGATACAATTCGTTTTTGCGATGTATTTTTGCAAGCAGTTCAGGCGTTATCCAAGGTTTACGAATTTTTTCCCTAAGGTTATTCTTTCTTCGGGAAAGAGATACTTGTATACACCAGAAATTATATCTATGAACTTTGTATATGCCTCTTCAGCGTTCGCGATTTGACCGATAACTTTCAGCTCACAGGTTAACATCTGAGTTCTAAAAGCCTAAAGGCAGATAACCTTATTCTGTGATCAAATATTACTTTCGCGTTCATTAGGCGCAATGTTGGGATATTGTAATGATCTATTACTTAGATTATTTCAAGTGAATCCATTTTGAAGAACACATCTGCTCTCTTTCTTTGTCAAAAGCAAATGCGAGGGGAGTGTGTTCAGAGGGTGCGATGTTATATAGCTAAGCAGTTCCTGATCATGTGGTTTTTACGGCGATTAGAATTCTATCGGAACTTTACCCTTTTTCTGGTTTGTTCACATGTATATATAATCTTTTACGTCAACTTTGGTCCCTGGGCATGTGCTACTCTTCAATGAATGTTTCTCGCGCGAACTATACAGAAGACAGGACATGTGCACAAGGGTATGCGCCACCACTGAATGACAAAAAATTATCTAAAATTCATCCGCTGCTTTTTGAGGCCATTGCGGCCTCACCTTGTGAATGGTACAAGCCCTCCTTTACAGCCGCATAACATACGGAACTCCTTACCTCACGCTGAAGACAGCTAAGGAACAAAAGCTAAATCTCCAAATACGAAAGGCCACGAAGCTCGCCCTAGAACTGCCGACAACTGCCTCCACTGACCGATTGTTTAGCATGGGAGTTCACAACTCCTGGGAAGAACTCGCGGAAGCACACCTAATCAACCAGACCGAGAGACTCAAGCTCACAACCACAGGCCGAGCAGTCCTCCGACGCACAGATACGTAACCAACCTGGAATTCGATGGCGAACGTAAGGAAAAGATCAAGCCGAAGCTCCATGAATGTCTACAAGTTTACCAGATCCCTCGGAACATGCATCCAGAACACCATCGAGGCAGACGGCTCGCCAAGGTAAACGCCATCAGACACAAGCACCGTGGCGACCCGAACGCGCACTACCTGGACGTAGCCAAGTATAGGCGCCGAAACGCCTTCGCCATCAGCGTCACAGACTACAGGGGGACGACACTGGCGTTGGCGAATATTCTCGCCAAACGCGCGGACACACCTGAGGAGGCCGCTATAGCACTCGTCACCCATACAAGCGAGGTTGCCATAGTGGTCTTCACCGACTCTCAAACAGCGGCACGCAACTACATGAAGGGCAGGATCTCCATCAAAGCGATCAACATACTGAAACGTGGCGACTCTCCTCCCCCTACACCTGCATCATGTGGGTTCCGGGACACAAGGGACTCGAGGGGAATTAAGCGGCACACACTGCGGTCCGCGCAAGCGTCAACCGGGCCTCCCCGCACGAGATTCTAGGCATGTCCCACCCAGCCAAATCAGCGGAGGAAACGGAAACAATACCAATAACTTACCAAACACTACTGCAGCACTATCAGCTTGGACGCAGGGTATACCTTCCACCACATCCAAAACTAATGATAAACGATCGCACCGGCTACAGCTGACTACAGCGCAATACCTTTACCCACGGAAGCTTACTGCATCATTTCCGCCCGACGCTATACGGCTATACCTGTCCACACTGCAAACTGCCAGACATCCTGGCGCACCTCCTACTACAATGCAAGAACACCCGAACAAGCACCACAGCGACACAGTTAGTAGCAGCAGACGCAGACCCAAACCTCCTCGCTGAAACGTGGGAGGCTGCGATCTCCAGGCCAGACCTGGTCGACCAGTGCGAACTCGTCACCCGGGCCCGGAGGGCGAACCAAGCCAGAGGGATCCTGGAGTGCCCTCCCACCTCGACTGACAAGTCACTGCTTCAAATAAAGGTTCATTCATTCATTCATTCATTCATTCATTCATTCATTCATTCATTCATTCATTCATTCAGTACTAATGAAAAAAAAATTGGCAGTGGCTTAGCTCAGCTATGCCAGGATATACGTAGCGAAAGCTAAGGCATAGCATGGTTAGCCTTGGTTAATCTTGATTGCAAGTCCAGGCTAGTCTGGTTGTGTAGCTATGTTGCGGCGTTTAGCCAGTCGTTCGGCGCGCTGTTCGTCTGTTTCCTCGGCGATTCGTTTCCTCTTCATCTCGTTCCGATGTCGATTCCAGGCCTCCTCCTGCTTATCAGAATTGTCGCCGTCCGTACTGCCTCCTCAACTGTGGTTGCAGCGCACGCGGACTCTCCTTTTCAATCCTCCGACATGTTATCAGGCATGCGACGTAGCTGGCAAAGTGAGCGGAGGCAAGCGCAACGACGAGGAACGCGTGCGACGTCATACCAAACGGCTGCGGCGGAAAGGCGCGGCGCTGCAAAGCGGCGGAACACCTGTGGCTCGATGCTACTAGTGACGCATGCGCAGTAGTGACTAGGGGGCGAGAGTGGGAGAGAAATATTCACTACGAGGCACGCGTTGTGCCTCCTCGGAGCACCGCCACGGTGAAATCGAAAGTTCGTGGCCAGGAAAGTTAAAAACTTCCAAAACGTGTCACGTGTGAGGCGTCTACGCAGCGGGGATTATCTCTGACATATCCCTTCGGATACGTTGCTTCACCTAGTGCTGCTGCCGCTAAGTACACCCGTAGCGCATATCTGAATATATATTTAGTCAAGACCTTGTTACGAGCAGCACCTACCCAGTGGCCCACACCCAGTGACCGAAGTCGGCTTGTCTAAAGTCTTGTCTTGTCTTGTCTAAATAAAGAGCGGAACGCACCCAGAGATTCAAGCTTGCGTCACAGAGGTTCATTGGAGAGCGGGACCTATATCCAGTGACCTAAGTTGGCGTGAAAGCTGTTCGTCGAAGAGCGCCTGAAACACCGAGTCACACACTTAGCAAAGTTGGTGCGATGATTGGTTTGGTACCCAGTTCCTTCAGCACAGCAGCCGAACGATCTACTTGATAGACGATTGACTGCGCAGCGACCTAATTTGTCGGGAAAAACGATTCGAGACATTGAAACATACACAAATACTGGGAAATTCATGGAGCGCCCTAAGAATGTTAATCGCAATATTAATCGAAATGTTCAGTAACCAAGAACTTTATTAGTGATAACAATGTGTTCCCAGAGATTCTACTATGCAATTTCGATGCCCATTATGTTACACAGCTCCAAGTGGACGAATACTGAGATGACTGCTTTGTTAGACGTCTCGAGCGCCATAAACGAACACTGAATGAAAAATTATTAGCCGAAATTTCTGGCTCCTATGATAGCAACTGCACCGAGAGTGACCAAAACAACACCCCTTCTGAGCAGAAATGAGCGAAAAGCAACAATTTTAATGAATATTTCTCAAATCGCCATGCCTAGCGGCCTCCTCTGAAGGCTCCGACAAAACCGTATATCGCTTTGCTGCCTTACTGCTTTCCGCCCATTGCGAACGATCGCCCGCACTGAGTGAGCGAAAGGGCGACTTTGACGTTTGCTGCGACGCGTTTGCTTTGTTGTTCGACCATCCAATTCGTATCGCTTCCTCGTGGGAACTGTTCAAGAATCTCGTCTTCCATCTCGTGGTTTTGTGGTTTCATGTGAGGAGCAGCCATGTCAACGCCGCAGAATTTAGAGGGTCTGCTGCACGCAAGGGTGCCGAAATAGTATTGTCGGGCGAGTCTCACCGTGCCAAACTTTTCAGAAAGATGAGACGCCGCGCGAAATGCGGACTCGAGTGGTGCAACCATCACGCCCGACCTGGATGCCGTCGAGCTCCTCCTTTCTTTGCCCCGGCCACTTTGAGGACAGCGATTATGAGACAAGCACGGCGTGGCTACGGAGCCCCGGGGCGTCACTGAAAACGCAGCACGTCAAGCCTGACGCTGTCCTGCCTGTTTTCTCGAGAAAGCGCAAGCAACGAGCCGTTAGAGGCGCGTTTGAAAAGAGAAGGCGAAAAGAGGTTTGTGGTTTTGTTTCCTCTTTTTGCATGCGCATGATGAAAACGGTAGGCAGCGTTAGTCTTTTCTGGCGTGCCTCTCGTGAATGCTACTCCCGTAAGCCACTGGCTTGTTCACGCTAGATCTTTGTGCAGAGGTGCCGTCGGCAGTAATTTGTAGTTTATACGACGTTCTGAACCAGGTGTTTGGTCAATTCTGCCCAAATGAATCGACATTTGAATCGTCTGCAGCGAGACCAACGAGAAAAAAAATACCGCCTACATGTTACTGGTGGTGTCACTGCGCTTGCGCCAAAGGAACAAGCGCCCTGCTACAATGAAAGAACGGGGAAGCAGGCGAGTTAGCCAGCGCAGAAGAAATGTGCTTAGCTGAGGTATATGTTACCTGCTCGCCACTTGTGTTCTTTATAGCTACCACTGATGCAGGCTGTGCATAAAAACTTTGTTCCTCTCTGTGCCGGGATCCCTCGGCCCCGTGGAGGGGGACTGCTGCTGCGGGTCGTGGCCATTGTCGCTAGATGACGCTTGCGGATCGTACGCATATGCCTTTATTCTGTGTGGTTGTTCAGTAGGCCGTTCATGGAAGTCATAATCTCCACTGAAGCGATCACTAGCATTTAGCATTGTGCACGGCGCAACGCGGGCAAAACAGAACAGCGCCCAGCCGGTCAGTTTGCCCCGTCGCTGCTGAAGGTAGATGTGACGTCAGATACGCCTGCTTGTTGACAGGAGCGCGTTGCCCGTGACCCGGTGGCCGCTCACACAGCGTCAAAAAAAAGCTATACACTCGAAAATAACCCGAATAATGACTATATACAAAAGCAATCGTGTCTTGAAAATGCAATTGTGATGCTTTCTCAATATTCTTGGATTTTTATTTTGTATCCTTTAAGTCCCAAATCGGGTTTGGCACAGAAAACCCCAGAATTTAAATAAGCCTGAATGTTCCACATTTACTGGCATGTGATGGCAATCGAAATAATTGCTCGTAGTTATTGTGCTGATGTACTGCTATTGAGTTCGAAATGAAACTGACTTTTTTACGTTGCATTCCTTGTCTATACATGGTGTCCTACGTAACCTTAGCCAAACATTAAACATATGCAAATGCCAAGTAGCTGGACAGAACAAATTAAGGTAATGTTGTTTGCAGTGGCTTGGAGGTACTCGTTATTTTTTTCGTTCCTCCTAATTAGATAAGTAGTCTTACTTATTCAACTTTTCTAATATTATAATTAAATGAAAAGTGTCAATGAGGAAATTGTGGAGCGACAAGAAAAACTCCCAATACAGCTTTGCGTTGCTCAATGCGTGCGACATAAAAGTATTTTTCCGAGCCTGAAAGAATCACGCAAATGCACGCGAAATCGCCGCGCGACTGGCCGCTCAAAGCACTTTACGTGCATTCGCAGCTTTTTTCACGCTCGGAAATGCACATACCTGAGGCTCTATAGCGTAAAACTATTCCAATATGTTTTTATTCCAACACCTGACGTCAACTTTGCGTAATCACCGACGCAAGCATCGGGTGGTGACTCGCAGGGTTGTTTAAAGAGACCAATCAAATGATTTCCTCGTTTATCAGTCACTTTTGTTTGCTTTAAGAACGAATAACATTGCCTACACTGAGCGGCTTGTGCTATCTAATTGGCTGATAAGAGGCGAGGAGCACGGCTCAAGTGGAGAGGGATCCGTTGGGGCCGAGCCAGTGCACTGAAAATCGATAACCGGTTGAAGAGGGTGGTGCGGCGTCTGCGATTGGACCGCTTTCCCTTACTTAGCTTGGGGTGGCTCGTCGAAAATCGCGACAGCATTCAACAGAAGGTTAAGAATGCCGCTAAAAAGGATTGTCAGCAAAGAAAAGTTGACTGAGCGAGGTCGTAAATGTGCCCAAAGGGCTCGAAAACGTTACACAGCCACGCAAGCAGTATTATTGTACGCAAATAAACCCATGTTCTCCGGCAGGTGCGACCGATCGGCGGCAACCACCTTTTATTCCTTTCGGAACCGGACAGCTTTCGGCTATTCAGAGAAAAATTTAGTTTTGTTCGGCATATTAATGCATCTTTAACGCATACACGTGACTTTGACGCGGTGAGTATTCGCGGTTTTCTGACGTCGCGTGACAGGCAAGTGAAGTGGCTGCAGCCCGAAAACTTTTCACCAATAGCCAAGGTCTAATTGAGAAAGGCGTCGAATCAGAAATAAATATTTTTCTTTCGTTCTTTGCATCCATGCATAATCAGTGTGCTCACATCAGATCAGAAGGGGCTTAGCGCGGTTTTCGTGACGCCGCGTGAAAGACAGGCGAAGTGGGAGTGGTAAGAAAGTGGTTGGCCAATAGCGGAGGGATGATCGGAGAGTTGGATTAGAAAAGTTTGCAATAGCTTTACGTTATAGGGCCGCTGTTGACCCAAGCAGTTACACAAATTGTGTCATTTGGTTGCCGTAGGAAAATTAGACAGACAGACAGACAGACAGACAGACAGACAGACAGACAGACAGACAGACAGACAGACAGACAGACAGACAGACAGACAGACAGACAGACGGACAGACGGACAGACAGACGGACAGACGGACGGACGGACAGACGGACAGACAGACGGACAGACAGACGGACAGACAGACAGACAGACAGACAGACAGACAGACAGACAGACAGACAGACGGACAGACAGACAGACAGACAGACAGACAGACGGACAGACGGACAGACGGACAGACGGACAGACAGACAGACAGACAGACAGACAGACAGACGGACAGACGGACAGACGGACAGACGGACAGACGGACAGACAGACAGACAGACAGACAGACAGACAGACAGACGGACGGACGGACGGACGGACGGACGGACGGACGGACGGACGGACGGACGGACAGACAGACAGACAGAACGACAGACAGACAGACAGACAGACAGACAGACAGACAGACAGACGGACGGACGGACGGACGGACGGACGGACGGACGGACGGACGGACGGACGGACGGACGGACAGACGGACAGACGGACAGACAGACAGACAGACAGACGGACGGACGGACGGACGGACGGACAGACAGACTATCATGTGCCGATAGCCAAGATAATTAAGACAGGTTGAAATGATATATAGTTCATTACGGCACTGGAACCCACGACCACTGGTGTTAAGTAGGGTGTAGTGAAGCAGCCACAGTTAAGATGGAGTTAATTAAGGCACCAGAACTCTCGACCTTTGCTGGAAGTCTAATTCATGACCTCTGGTCTTAATTAAGGTGAATAAGGATCAATTTAGCGAACATATTGTAGAACCACCACATTTGTTGAAAGGGGTATGCAACGTTTTATTTATGGTTCCGATGCTTGTTTTGAGCTTGTTGTTTACATAAACGTATGCTGTTCTGCGCGTGTACGGGTGAATTCAATGAATGTATGCACTGTTCGCTTCACTTCGCTAAGCACTTGTAGCCTCCTGTGCCTTTCGTGGGTTGGAGCCATTGTATTTTTTTGCTTGCTTACGGGGGTATGATCCATCCACTGTTTTACGTGACGGACAAATTTCTCATTGGATAGGTATAGAAATGCGTAAGCATTTAAAAATTACTGTTTTCTTCGTTACAGCAACCACGATGAAGAGGGGCTATTATATGGACAAAGTGATTTCCATGAGAAGGCAATATCAATACAATTCTTTGCCGGAAGTGTTGGGAAAATCACCAGATTGTTATCCATTTGCACAATAGGGTTGCATGGTTAACAAAGCATTGTGCTTCTCAGGAGTCGCGCTACTGGTAATACTAGGCCCCGTACCTTTACAATACAACGCCATACTACAACACCACAGATTGAACAGACGACAATACCCGCCTCCACACAAGACCCTCTCACGTGAAGACGCCGTAACATGGCGACAACTACAAACCAACACATACCCCCATCTAAGCAGACTACACGCAATACACCCTACACTATATTCATACAAATGTCCCCTTTGTAATGATTACGCCTCCCTATATCACACCACATGGGCGTGCCCCAACGTGAAGGCGGCCCCGCAAATACCCAACCCCACACCCGAGCAGTGGGAGGCCGTGCTGACTAGTTCGGACCCTCGTAACCAGCAGCAACTGGTGCGGCGGGCCCGGGAGACAGCAAGAGCCGCAGGAGCCCTGGACTAAGGGCGCCTCCCGCACAAGCAGAAAGACACCTGCTTGTCCTTTCTTTTTAATGAATGTTTCTCCTCCTCCTCCTCCTCCACATAGATGAATAAAACTTGCAATATGTTAACTTTCCTACACGTAATGTACACGGGTACAACGCCCCTGCACTTTGAACGTACATTATCTTCGATGTTAGAAAATACTGGACCGCGAGATATACATCACATATGTTTTCCTTCTAGTGAGAGTTTACTGGAAGGTCTCACTTTATAAAACGGCGCCTATAAAGTCAACAATGGCGTGCACACATTTCTGAAACGCTTCAATATGCGTCCAGAATAAGAATATTCATCTGAACTTGTATTATTATTCGTAAATTAGCTCGCACTGCACGCGATCAGCTAACTCCGAAAGAGGCCTTCATCAAGCAATACGCGCTCCTTACTGCAAGGTATTTTATAAAGTGAACCTCTTTGCGAGATTTGCAGGTCCGTTTCCAGGAACTTGAAAATCGTGAAGCTTATTACAGATCATTAGTAATATTACGTAAACATGTATAAATGAGCATATGACAGCTAATGAGTATAAACCCAATGGCATTGCTGCGTTGCGGAGAGGACGCAAACCATGATGCGCGAAAATACGTGGTTCTGAGCGCTTGAACAAACATGGACTGCCGAGAATAGCTCCGGTCAAATGCCGCGCCTTTCACAAGTTCGAGGACAGCGCATACATGCTCGACAGGCTATTTGCATAATTAAATCTGGCCGCCTTCCTGCTGTTCCGTATTCAACGGCGATCGTTTTTGTGTACTCTTTGGAACACCGAGGCTAAAATTGGCACTTTCATTTGAGGGGCCTTTATACGCAAGGTGTCCGACAATGCGGTGGCAGATGGTGAAACATCTTACTAAGAAAGTGTATACACTAATGCAATCCGGTAAACTCCCCCCACCCCCACCCTCACCCCCAGAAATGCGGTTGTTTTCTACGTTTATAACGTCTTGCGGGCGCTCTAAGCAGGGAACCTCCTCTCAGCCGCCTTTGTTTCATTCGGCTCATGCTTAGAATGACAAAGTGACGCATGCCTGCCGGACTTTGAAACTCCGCTCATTTCCATAAAATGAATTGTTGTCATTCTGATTCCGTGGCATCTATATTGTTTGTTTGTTTTTGCACTGTATTGCGATGCAAATATATGATCACACTAGCCACATTCGCACTGCTGTTCTGTCCTGATAACGATGGGCCGCGTGGCCCACGCGCTGAGGGTTACAAGGTCTCCAGACACGCCCCCTGCAGTTGGCTGCAAAAGCAACGAAGCCAAGTGGACGCACCGCCACTGGCCGCTCAATCGGCTTTGCCTAAGCCAAGGCAGCATTCTCACTGTCGTCCGTTACTGGCATGGGCATTGTGTACACACATGTTGGCGTTCCAACTGAGCAACGCAACAACCAATCTATATAATTAATTTATCAGATCCTGACAAATGGCGATGGTTTTTGTGCTAGTATCACGTCGTGCAGCATCGTTGTGCAACGCCGGCAACACCGCTGCCATCGTTAATCTTCGTTCCAGCGTCGTTACACGCCTAGTGTCTGCCAAGCAGGACGCATGTGTAAAGATTCTTCAGTGTCGGAGCATCGTCGCGGTAGCCACCTACCGGACCTTCGCTGCGAGGAAGCCTTTGGGAGCTAATACGGTGACCCTGCTGTACAAATCGCTCACAATGCGCGTATACTAAGGCAACGATACTATAGCAACACGCGAGTCGTGCTACATGGAATCCCGCTCTCACTGTCAAAGAAAGCTATCCGCCTGGAACTATTAATTCAGGGACGCAGCATTCTTTCGTTTTGCCAGCTTCGCCACAGATATACCCTCCTCATCACTTTCGATCGTCCACAGGTGCTGCAGTACGTCATCCTCTTTAATGGTGCATATCGCCGAAGTACTCTGGTTTCTCTGCGAATGATGGTCGAATCCATGGTCCCAGTACGCTTTCTTCAGCGATACCTCTTTTACCTAGGTGGCGCAAAGCAGCACGCTAAATCTCTCTTTCGTTGTCAAAGACATGCTTCGCCTATCACCAGGCTCAGATAGTGCACCCATCATCGATCATCTGTGATATTTTCTGTTTTATATTCGGCTATGGTTAGGAGTGGCTTTCACGGAGGCTTACACTAAATTATTTAGAATGACCGACAGTACTGCGTGTGACATCTGCGGCAGCGAAGAGGTCATCGAACATATATTGCGCCACTGTCGTCAATTTCAGCCGGCAACAAAAGCACTTTCTATCGTTCAACGACGACTGACGATCGGCCTTGTCTGTGCAAGCGATATTTGAAGACCGTCCCATCACTGATCGGTACATACAGTTGTTAAGGCAGCTTTGCCTTCATTGAATGCGATGGGCCTTTGTGAACGCCTTCGACTTCGAGAGGCCCTCCGAGCGCGTGCGGGAACTCACTGCGGCTTTCCTTCCCCAACAGCTCCCTAGATCTCATCTTTCTGGTTCCCCTTTCCCGTCCCCCAGTGTCGGGTAGTTAACTAGAGGCATTTCTGGTTAACATTATTTTTCTCCTCCTTTAGGAAGCAATGAAACGTCTAACAGAAAACAATAGAAAAGGTATAAAAGTGTGGCACAGTCGTATACAGGGTGTCCAAGATATCAGGCATCGCCTTCTTAAATAGAGGTGGGCCTTTCTATGCGGAAATAACCGAGTGCATATTGTTCACAGTCGACTAGAGTAGCCGCCAGTAATGGGTTTGTTGATGCCATTGAATTTAATAATTAATAGCAATTAGCTAAGTCTTTATTACAGCTATGAATGTCGTGCTGTCAATTTGTAGAATTTGTGGAAAATTTAAAGGGATTCTTTAAAAAAAAATGATCGAAGCATCGAAATTCGATTCGGAAGACGAAACTGTTCAGACACGCGGAGTTATTTCGCATATTGTTCAACGGATGGCTGCTCATTTGGAGGATTGTGAGCGCGCGGCGGCTGCACGGTGGCACGCGCTGGGCTACGCGCCAACCTTCGTGACTTCATGTGTGCCGGCTTGCAGCAGCTGCAGAAGCAGCGACCGTAGACTTTCCGACAATAATTACTAGAGGGAAAGCTCTGGCGCTGCAATTCTTCAGCCACCATAGGAATGATGAGAAGTACATGGATTCGTCTGATCTTCGTGCTTGTAGATTCACATGTTCTTGTGGCTTAGTTTATTGCGCTTTTTATGCCTTCATTTTGCTAAATTTCATAGCAATCTACACTTTTCGAAGTGCGAAACACGTTGCGAACACGCACAAACGCTATTAATTGCGACGATTCAACTGCTCGAGGTGGCCAAGTCTAAACGCGCCAAGAGTTTCAAGGAATTGGCTTACCGGCTACAAATTCATAAGGGCGTTTTACGTCACTTGTCGCAGCATGTGTCTGTGACGTAATTGTTTCAATATCGGGCTTCCGTACTTGAAGTCTGGTGTTGAAATCCTGTCGTTCGAGAATTTTAGTAATGTTTATATAATTATTAATTACGCAGAACTTTGTTGAAAATGACGGGCTTACAAGGCCGCGAAGCCTTTTGGAAGCAGAAGGACGAGGTTTACGCTAATTTGTGCACTTCCCATAATTCCCATGCTCGCTGAACTGCCCCTATTGCAGCTCCCACCGACACTATGGCCAAAGTCCCCAGTAAGAACTCTATGAGAGCAACGGATGTGGGCAGCCGGCGCTTGCCTGACGGACGCCCGCCCGCTTTGCTCTTTTTACCCATGTTGGCTGCGGTGGGCGCGCAGCGCGAATCTATATCCTGCGAAGCTTTGGCTCGGGCAGAAAAGTATGACCCGGCTTGTCTCGCACGACGGTACTTTTCTCACACGCTTGCGCGCAGCAGCGTAGATGCATTTTCCTGCTTTATGCCGGGTGCCTCACTGATCACATTACAAAGAAGCACACAACACAAACAGCTATCTTGTAGGCTCGGGTTAGGCGGCCGCGAGCAACTGCGCAATTGAGACGTCGCTCGATGCCCTCCGGCGTCATCCATGCGGGTGGAGAGACGTGGGCGATGACTAGACGCGGTATCATGCGAAGACTGCATTAAATTCATTATTTTCCGCTAGCTTCGGCCTGAAAACAAGGTTGTCTCAACGAATCTCAGCACCCAAGCTTTCATTTGGGCTATAAATATCGGCGCCAAAAGTTTTGTTCAGTATTTGTTTAGACATACCAGAAGTTGGCATGTTTCCAGCCATGTACTTTTCGCCCGTTTAGTTTTTGGAGCATCTAAAGACAGCCGGCAAGAAATTAAGCATGTCACGGGACTAAACGTCCACCTGCATCGAAAAGCAGCACCTTCAAAACATGCTCCACGGCAGTTAGTGGTAGAGCTGATGCTTTATGAGCCGCGCTCCACCAGCGAAGGCGCCGTGCTTTGGTGCTGATGCGGAAAAAGCGCCACAACTAGTAGTTGATTCGTCGTAAGAAAAAGCCGCTCGCTCACTATCACCTGTGGAGCATGTTCAAAGGCGCTGCTTTTTGATTTGCGCGGTTGGTTAGGCGCATGATATTTTTCAGCTTTCATTAGCTCTTTTCATGATCCGAAAGAAAAATTAACGGGTAAAATGTACTTGTTTGAAAACCTGCCGGTTTGAGGCATTTTTCAATTTTCTACAGGTAATTCATTGACACCACATGATTCAGAACAGTGACTAAAGATAAGCTAGCTGCAAAAAACGATTAATTTAAGGAGGGATGGAAGCCGTACAGATGACTTTATCGTTTTTTTTTACGAATATCTCAACGTTCACTCGCTAAAACAATTCAAAATTTGTACAGCTTTTTGTATGTGTTCGTACTTCTTCCGTATGAATATTGGAGCAAGAATTTCAGTAGGGAATTAACAAACAGATAAATTAAACTCATTAGTTTGGTGAAGGAATATTTAAAAAGTAAGGATTCCTTCTAGAGGGACGAAAGTGATCTCACGTCTTCCTTACAACACAAGATTTTTGCTGAACTAAAAGAAAAATTTCATAGTTGAATTCCTTAAAGACACATTCTTTTATTTCACATCCTAACTCGGTGGTTTTTAATGAAGAAAGTTGTAGATAAACAAAGTAATAATTGAAAAATTTTGTGTTTAGTTCAGTCTATGCAATGACCACTGAGCAATTATTGATTGAAAGTTCGAAGAAAACCGTTCATTCATTGCAGAGAACCTGTTCCTCATGCAAGTCAAAACAGCGTCTTCAGAAATCTTGTTAAGTTTTCCTGTTTGGCCATCCTAGTATGCATCTGAGGCGTAGTCTGCACCATGATCTGCATCAGATTTCTTTACGAAACCTTTTCTGGTACTTGTCATGGCCTTCCTTCGTTGTACGCATTACTGTTGCATTACTTCATTTATAGTTAAAATTGCAACGTGGGGGACAGAAGCCATGCCTACTTTTAAAAGCAACGCCCACTTTTACGAGCGGGTATGCATCAGAGGCGCGATTTCTGAGTCACTTATGATGCAACGATACAAGCACGCCACTTGCTGGACATTTTTATACAGGATGAAGTATTTATTGGTCCTACTTTTTAATAAAGGTGTCTTGGGCAGATTTTTGGTACCGGCCCCCTTAACGGCATTAGCAAAAATTTACTGACGGCTGCCGTACACGACTGTGAGCAATACACACGTGGTTATGCTCCAGTTTATGCCCCCGTATTTATTAAAAACGCAATGCAATGTAGCTGGGACACCTTGACATCCTGGAATACTCTGTATAAGCTCGACCACGAGGTAGAGCTTGTATATTCCCTTGATAATATGTTACACTTCAAATACTACACGGCCATTAGCCAGGCCCGACGTTCTAAATAAAAAAAAATTGCTTCGTAGGCATGAAGACGCGCTCTCTGTGGTGTGATGACGTTAGGCATGCTTCATCAGGAATCGTGTATTGCATGGAGTTTGTTATCTGCAATCTATAATGGTTCAAGCGAGAGACTTGATGGCTCGCATATTAGGACCAGGGGCGCTCTCGCACGACTCCGCTCGTAAGAGCTTGCAAGCGGGTGAAGGGTGGGTGTCGAGGAAACTTCATTAACGTTTCGCTGTCGCTTCCGGCTCACGCTTCAGGATTCCCGTCCTCATTACGAGCTCTCCTATGAGGCAGGCTTAAAAGAGAGCTGCGACGCGCTGGAGAAGATGGCAGACCGTGCGAGGTAAAATAGGCCCCGGCAACCGAGGGCATGTCGTCGTTTGTATTTTAGGCACTTCTTTCTTTCTTTACTGCGTGTCATTCAAGCAACGTTGTTAACGCACTCGCTGACTGACGTTACCTTATGACACGGCATATTTGGCTATAGAAGAACTGAACTCCGCAGTCATAATTTAATTAGTGCGTCGAACTCAATACCTGAAGACACATATTTCGCTTAGCCCTCTGACAGAGCTTGTTGTAAATGCAATCCATGTCGGTTCAAGAGAGAGAATTGAAGACTCGCTTATTAAGACCACAGCGAGCCTTCAACTGATGTATTTACTTGGGAACAAGAGCGTTTGTGCGTTTAATGATCGTTTTCATTAGTTGTAGGTTTTCTTTCTTTGTCCCCCCCCCCACCCCTTGATGCCAACACTGGTAAATTTTCGAGCAAAATTCAATGCTGCACCTAAACAGCTGCATCCGGTATGGACAGACTTACTTCCAACACTTCGTAGTACTCTCGAAACCTTGTGCACGTAACAGATTGCCGTGCTTTGTGTCCTTTCTATTGCATTGTATTCCCTGGCGTAGCCTCGGTAAGCAATGCGCGGGCTTGTCCAAAAGATTACATATGTTTGTTTCTCATGCTGTATTCAGCTATCATAATGAACGACGCTGCAATTTTTGTAACATTATTTGAGTCATCTGTGCGAGCAAGCATTGCCAAATATTCTTCCCGCGAGTAATGTTATTGCTCCATTGCTTTTTTTTCCCCGAATACTTCAAATTATAGCATTTTTAGAAATGTGTCAAATGCGGCAGTATATATGTTCAGTGTATAATCTAGTATAACATTGCAACTATTTTGAAGATCAAAGAAGTCACTCGTGAAAAAAAATAGCAAAATTGGTTGCTTTCAACGGTATACTCAGGGGTACATGCAGATGGTATTTAGGCAACACAGCTCAAACACCGCGGGAGTTCTGTGGTGAATCAGCCATTCAGCTGGCAGTTGTGGGCTCTGTTCCAGGTGGTGGCGGCCTCCTTCCGGTGAAGGCATAGTTCAAATATGCCTGTGCACGTTACTTTTACATATATTTGCTTTCGGAAGCAAATGTCAACCCCTGAGTATCTTGTACCAACCATGAGCGCATTTGCATCGGTCTTTAAACTAGCATTACAAGTTGACGTTTTGGTTTTTGATTTATCAAAATCTTTCGACGAAGTGGCTCGTAAAAAATGTTTGATAAACTTAGTTGCATTGACATTATATATCATGCGCAGCATTGAGAGTTATCTCAGGGTGCTGGACAACTTTTTACATAGTCAGAATCGTGGTTCCGGCTTGCTGCATGTAACTTCTGGTGTACCCCCAGGAAGTGCACTGGCACCGTTAAGAATATTAATTTATATGACCAATTTAGCAGACGTCATTGATGGTGGGACTTTTATCCGAGTGCTTCATGGATCATTGTGTCCTTCTTAATTATAAATACTTATCTAAAATGATCACACCCTACTACCAAAAAAAAACGACCTTGTATTGATGATTGGTGCAAACGCTCGAATGTGGAGTTAAACTCCGAGAAATATGTTCCGTAGTGTATAAAAAAACCTACCGTGTATAGTCATTCAGAAAAAAACACCGATATACTCCACGTGGACTACTAAACCAACCTTGGTGTAACTTTAAACAACAAGTTAGTCTAATATACAGACAGACGTCCGCTAGTTCTTCGTTGGCACTACAAGAGTCCCTTAGCGGAAAAGTTCACGATGCGCAATTAGTGGTAAACCTCTCGCGTGCAATGCCTGCATTGTAGCGAAAATAAGCCGCCATTGTATGGGATCGCCACAACAAAAACAGCGTCACACACTTTGGGCGTGTTCACAGAACGGCAGTGCACTTTTATCATGTACGCAAGAGGGGACTATCCCGCTCCCATTATGCCTGAGCACAGAGGACATAATTACTTCTTTAGAATGTCGCAGAAAACTTTTTAGTCTTGTTTTTTGTATAAATGTCTTACTTCAGCTGTAAGCGTTACATCCTTTCCTGTATAAAGCCTCACAGAGCTTGGAAAACTAGGCAGACTCATGGTGAAGCACAGGCGCCTACGTTCGCCTCGACAAACGCACTGATAGGTACAGTTTGTTTCATCAAGTCATCTCTTATTGGAACGAATAACCTGGAAGTATACTTCCTGTAAATAATTTTGCGGACTAACTGGATGTGTAGCTTTAATGGCTGTCAATTATGGAGTCATGTATGTGCTGTTTTACTTTTCGCATTTCATTTTAATGTTTCGTTCTCTTCCTGGCTACTCTCGTTTGTGCTCTCCATGCAATGCCTGCTTGTACCACATTAGTGGTTCGTAGTAAGTGCAACATAAGAATAAATGACAGTTATTGAAATTGAGATATTCTCTCAGCTAAGAGGGCACCTTAAGCAACCTCTGTGGATGCAATGTTTACGGATACCCCGCCCCCTTCCCCACTTCATTCCACGCTACTCATAGCGCCTGCTCTGCTTTGGGTCGTTAATCGGTCATTTATTATTACAGATTACAAGGTCAGTAAGTGCAGTACCCTGAGGCAACCTGACTTTAAATGTGGTATTCTTAAAAGGTTGCACTGCTGTTTGTGACTTCACAACGACTTCACTAGCCGGGAATAATGCCTTTAGATGTTTTTCAACAGCTACAACTTGCGTTTTCTATATGTTCTCAGCCGGCGTCTCCACGCGCAATTCCGCAAGACCACTCAGGCTTAGTGATGCCGTATAACGCCCCACACGCGATGATAATTACGATAAATTGGCGAATATGAGTCGCCGTACTGTTTTTCATTGCGTCATTCACTTTTTGATTGGTGTCACGACTTGAGCACCAAACATTTCGAAAAGGGGAAATTCTGAAAAGAAACATAATATATATATATATATATATATATATATATATATATATATATATATATATATATATATATATATATATATATATATATTGTAATGAAGATCACGCGCCCCTGCGTATGTGCGTGACACCAGCACTGCATCGCCTAGCAACCCACTTTTCCATGCGGGACAACATTATATATCGACGCAACTACATGCCCGACGGTCGGAAATGGCTCCTTGCTATACCTCGTCATATGCGCTGTGACATCTGCGCGTCTTCTCCCGCTGGTCCCCTAAGCGCTCATGCCGGCGTCCTCAAAACTTACACAAGGTTGCGTCAGCGCTATTATTGGCGAGGCATGTACAACTTTGTGCAAAAGTACATTCCATCTTGTACTACATGCCATCAAGGCAAGACACCTACCCAGCACTTCCACCACATGCGACGAGGTTTATTGTCGTTCTCAACATCATAGAACGCTAGGTATCATAGAACCCCTTATGTAATACCCTCACATGAGGGTCTTTAAGGAAATAAAGTGAAGTATCTATAGGCACTGCACGGTGTGTCCGTCGCACGGGGCGCGCTCGCGATCACGGCACGGTCCTTCGTATTCGTCTTCTGTCGGCACATACGCAGGGGTGCGTCTGCTTCATTAAACCATAAATTTTATTGGGTCACGAGTTTGTGACCAGCGCTTGTGCAAACAATCTCCGCGCGACCAACAGTGTAAAAGCTCTAAAACGTCGTTCACATAGAGGCGTTTGTCATTAGCAAATCCTCGAGGTAAATGTATGTGTTTGTGCATTTCTCGAAAAAAGCGGAGCGTGTGATACTTTGGCGGGTTGTGACGCAAGAGTTGTAGTTCGTTATATTTCTGACACGAGTTTTTAGTTCCTCACAATGTGTTTTAAGACATATATTTACTGGCCGAGATGGACTAATTTTCCTGCGTGCATTCACATGGGAAAGAAAACCATAATTCGAATGTAGCCACGAGTGTGTTTCCAGGAACATTTTTGAACGGTGCTACCTGCAGAGCCCAACGGGCACTTTTTGATACGCTGAATGCGACGTCTAAAAGCTCCGATTCTAGCACTGGAAGCGCAGTGTAGCGCCCATACTAGCGTTTTTGCATGTAGGAGGAAGTTTTCACTTCTGAAAGTTTAGCAAGGCAATAAGTAAACAATTACCATAGTAATCAAGTTACTTATTAGTTCACTGTTTTATTCCTGCAAATATACTCTTCACGGTCAGAATTAAATGTGAACAAGTTGTTTTAATTTCATTTGATGTTAAATGGTGTTTCGAATTTGTGGGAATAAAGCAAAGCTTTCTTCGCCTGTTCCTTTGAATTTCTCGCTTTGTTGTACCATTTGAATTTTGTCGTAGGAATTGCGCTGTCCTCATTCCATTGTCGTCAAGCCTTTCCCGTCATGCCGTCATTGTCATGTTATTCTCATTATATTGTCGTCATGGCATAGTCGTCAGTGGACCTGCGTCACCGTATTTTCGTCTTGCCGCCTTCCACATGGCGCCGTCATTATAATTTCGTCGTCATTCCGGCATCGTCATACTATTGTCGTCATGCCGTTGCCCTCAATAAAATTTTGTCAATTTCTTTGTCCGACTGTCATCCTAGTGTGGTTGTCGTCATATCGTCGTTATCGTTCTAGCATCGTGGTTAGGATGTATTCGCGCCGTCCTTGTCTACTATCACCTTTATCAAATAGTCCTGCTGCCGTCATCGTCCCACTGTCATTCACATTCCGTGATCGTCATACCGCTGTCGTTATTCCGTCGTCGTCATTTTTCCATAAAGATTCCAGCGTCATCATGCCATTGTGATCGCACTGTCATCTTCATGCTATCGTGGTCATTCCAGCATCGCCATTCCCTTCATTGTCTTTCGTGACATGTCCATGATCGAGTGCAACAAGGCTGTGTTGATCGATGTAGTTCCCAGTGAAAATGTTCTTAACAGGTACCTGTGGTCTCTACACGAAAGTGATTGCTACACAATAACAGTGTTCTTCAGAAACATCAAGCAATGAAAGTTTCCCCTAAACTGATTCTCACCTCGCGTGAGATCTGCAGATTTTCTTTCTTCTATCTCAATTTTCGTCTGCTATTTTTTATTGTTTCATTCTGGCACTCCAAGGTGTTTCTGTCAGGGCCTCAATAACCACCGCTTTTTCCTTTCGAAATCCTTCTATCTGCAGTTGTTTTCCTTTTGTCTCCGCGCCACTGTATCCTTCCGCCTGTAGATGTTATCGCTCAGCCGCAACTGTGTCCGGAGACAGTGAGCCAAAGCAGGCCGCCCTCTCCTCCAATACCTCTTCCCTCTTGCCGCACAACGTGGAAATCTCGCTCCCACGCCTAAGCTTGTCTGAGGGATCCATGCACGCGACGGCTCTCCCTGTCATGCACATCAACTCCGTGGCTCAGGCAAAGTTTGAAAATCGCGAACGTATACAGTTCTGCACTGTGCGATTCTTTCAGGAAAAAATAAATTCTTTGAATGTTCCTCGCACCCAAACCTTGTCAAATATTCAGTTTTCTTCTTCTGCCGAAAATAAACCAACATTTTTGTTTCAGCGTTCTATGCGTTCTTGATTCTTTTGAAAAGCAACACGCATAGTAGGAATGCATACGCACAAGAGCACCTCACGCGCCTTCATTGTGGCCGTGTTTCGTCTAGTGCTACTAAGTCTACCGCGTCGTATGAGTTAAACAATATGTACGTATATTAGAAATACTTATATTAGACATGGACTTCATTTCATTAGACACTTCATGCTGATAAGTGGATCTTTTTTATTAAAGAAACTTTTGAAATAATAGTTTCACGATAACTGTTAGACTTTACTGAAAGGTGTTTTGTCTTGGTGTTCCTGCTTTCTTATTGTGCAATGCGCGAATAGACGCGCATAGGAAAAGATAGGCAAATGAACCGTGAGCCAAGTTAGAAAGGGTTTGTTAGCGTCAGGTCACCCATATATAAAGCTCGAGCAGCGATCTTAATCGTGAAATTCATGAGAGGCGTTGCTGTGACAGGGCTCCCATATAGGAAAGAAGCCATAAAATTATCCTTCGCCTGAGCAGTGTCTTGTGTGGCAGTAAAAAAAATTGAAACCATAGTCTGCTGAGAAACACGGATAGATCAACAATTATCTTGTGTGACATGAAGTGCACACTAAAAGTCCGTGTACTTGGATTTTGTAAATGTTAACATCATCATCATCATCATGCAGTCATGCAGCTTTTTAGGCATAATGCAGGACTAAACCCTTCATTGAAAAATGTGCCTTAACTTGAAGCCCATCATTTACTTGATCTAGACGACGCCTGACGCGAACGCGCCGAAGGAAACTCAGTGACCGTCTTGGGAACGTTCTTGCCAAGTGTCATCTATCTCAAGTGATGCATGGGCTTTAACTTGAACTGCATTTCTGAATGCGGGCATAATGCCTCTTTTAGATATATCCAATTATCTGTGTCTTGCATCACCTTACGCAAACTTATGGACGCGCGTTTCTCAAGTTGATCGCATGGCCTAGTGCTCTGCTGTCCTCGACTGCGTTTGTCTTTCTTACGATCCATTCAGTAACTCTAATTAAGCATACCGGCATTACGGCGTACATAGCCTGCCCAACACTGTTGTGATCGCGCAGTGACCCCGCTAAACCATCGGAGCCGGAGAATACGAAAATGGTAAACGCTCCAAAGCCCTCGTCAGAGCCAGTTCCAACGACGGTGATTCATGGCAACCAGTATGACACCGCCAAGTGTGTTCGGGCATCTTGCAAGGGGAAATTCCTACGAATGACTTCGGGGTGCCTTTGGCTCCCAGCGAGGACCTGTTTGTTTTTGTCTTTTGCCTCCCATCTCGGTGCGATTAAGAAGGAACCATTCAGCAATACCAACCGGCTCGAACAGCCACGTACGTGTTAGAAACAGGGTCATTGTGTGAATCCTTCTTTCGCTGCTCGTGCACAGGGAGGTGCGTGCGTTTGGGCCAAGATCTCATTGCAGAACAAGGGCTGCAAACCCCCGGATGGGCAGAGGAGGATGTCACCCATCTCCTGACAATGGAGTCGGAGAACGCGACATGTCCAGAACGAGGGAGGAGTTAAAGGTCGAGGCAGAGCCTTTGTGATTAAGAATCGGCAGCTCACTTGAACATCTTTTCTGCATCGTTCCTCATTCTTGTACAAAGCACAAATACAAACTTGTGCTCATAAACGTCCTGGATGTTACACCCAGCCCCACGTATCTTACTTCACCATGGTGCATGCAGCATATCGTCGGACCCCCTGTCGCAGCAACACCCGCTTCTTGTAATGTCCAATGGAACAATGGCAACAACAGTTTCCTCACTAACCTGAACCACTATCTTCCCGTCTCTTAGCGTTATGACTGTATAATTCAATGCGATAAGAATTATATGGACTCTCTCAAGGCGCTTTCACATGGTCGGCACTGCCATGTTGCTGCCATGCTATCAGCGGCGAACGCGAGGCTAGCACGTGGAGGGCTTGAATCTCTCCAAAGGTGCGGCGCACGCGCAATGCGTTTGGCTGCAAAAACGGCAGGGTCAATTAGACGAACCACAACGCTCCACTCAATCACCGGCGCGGCGAAGCCAGGGCGGCATGCGGTCTCTCACAGCTTGCATGGGCAAGACAAAGACTAGCGTTCCTAGCATAGCAGCTGTGTGCATACCTCATCGTGGTGTCACACAAGAACACCGAAGAGTAAACTTAAAGCTATGAGCGCTAACTGTTTTCATTCTATCTCATCTTGTGTACTATTTAATCCCGGTGCCTGCCGCGTAGGTGGTGGCGATCCTCTTTACGCCAGCATTTCCAGAGCCCCCAATAGCTGTCAGGGCGCTATTTAAGGTTCACCGAAGCAGTTTTTCCGCATGCTGTGCCTCGCCAACATGTTCTTAAGACATCATCTGAGGAGCTTCCGCCAAACTTTCGATATTTCGCTCTTCAAATGACACTGCCCACATATTTTTTTTTCTTCTCTACATGCTGGATCATCAGCTCATTCTGCATCTTTTTTGTTAACCTATAATATCTGTGATGCATGTGAGTAGCAGTACAACCACCGAGAAATGTAATAATACCACGAGACCGCAAACCGCATGGCGTGCAAACGGCCTTGCAGCGGCAAGGGGCTCCCCTGAAGCGGACAGGGCAGCAGAGAGCACTAGAATTGGAAATTGCCTTCCACGGGCGCGCATTCTGTCACCGATCCCGTCGCCCTTCACCGCTAATAAAAGGCCGCTGACATACCATGCGGTGGACGACCGCGCGATATTCGATTTAGCAGGGCGTTGCTTGCGCTTCGCTCCACTAACATTTCACGCGCACTGTTAGATGCATCGACTGCATTCACTTCGCTTATTTAACGAACTAGTCTCCCAGCGACCTCAGCGACACGCTCTCAGACTGGCTGTAAAAGGGCATAGCATAAGTACGCCCCTTGAAGCTCCGCATAAACGGTTTCGCAGCGTAATGTGGGCAGCGTTCTACGTTCCGTTGCCCACATAAACGTTGCGCGCACGCGCATTAGTGTTCTCGCAAGCGTTACGCTGAACAGCTGCTTGCAAATTGCCAAGATAGACCGGCCTGAGCGGAGCTCATTGTAAACGTTATGCTAAAAAGTGTTTATCATTAAGTGCCCCGGAGTGTGTGCAGTGTTGGAATGAAGGCTAAAAAGTTCGTACCAAGTATTTTACTTGTCTCCGACCATCCACATCGTCAACGTTCCTAAACGCGGATTCGACTGAAGAGATAAATGCCGAAAAGAATCATAAATCATCTATTAATGGGGAAAATGCTGGCACGCTGGTTTACTGTGCCAAAACAGACAAATTTCCAAAAGTAAGACTGCAACTTGATTTTGGTTGCTTACTGACAAGCAACTGAGAATGATACTGCTGATCGGTAGCAAATCTGCGTTAATTTTTGTCAGCTTCAAGTATAAAAAAATTTAATTATGGTGTTTTACGTTCCAAAAGCACTTTCTGATTATGATGCACGCCGTAGTGGAGGACTCCAGAAATTTGAATTCTTTAACGTGCACATAAATCTAAGTACACGGGCAGCTTCAAGTATACGCATAAGTCCACTAAGGCAGCTCAATGCGACCATTGGTTTCTTTCTTTCATGTGTGCTTGTTGAGCAGTTTGCAGCATCGCATAGCGTAATATTTATTTTCCAGTTTCATTATCATATGAAAACGCAGGTGACGTTGTTCTAGTGCTTACTACAGAGCGGAATCAATCATAGCAGCTCAGCCAAGGAGCCTTTTTCGTTTCCAAATAGCAATATACATTGCAATTCATCATTCAGCGGGCAATAAACCAGATTAATTCCTAATGTTCTTTCTAAACGACATCTGTCCGTAGGATGGTTAACTCTAGAGTAAGGATTACTGATGCTTTTAGGTGCACGTGATTAACCTCTAGCAGCTACAATAGCTAGATCTGGGTACAATACAGCCTCTAGGTGCAATAGCCTTTTCTTTTTATTTCAGATATGCCGCAGATAGTGTGTACCGCATAAAACAGGAAGTATCAGTTATGGCATACGTTGCACAAGTGTACTGAAGAGCCAGTATTTCACGCGTGGGGATATTCTAAGACGTACTGGGTGTTAGAAACCTGTAGAGGTATGAGATATATGCACTTTGCATGTTGCACGCCTTTCTCATCGCCAAAGAGGAAGAGGCGGAAAGTTTATTTTCCCGAACGGTGATGGGGCCCGACAGGCTTTCCGAACCCCATGTATATATATATATATATATATATATATATATATATATATATATATATATATATATATATATATATATATATATATATATATATATATATATATATATATATATATATATATATACGTGTGTGTGCGTGTGCGTGTGTGTGTGTATTTCTGGCACTTATAGAAACTTCGTGTGACCTCGAAGAATTGTTCACTGAAGTGACGGCCTGATATGTGAATTCACAAGGCCACATGGTAGGAGACAGTTCAATTTCACAGCCCGAGTCTTTTCCCACCACCGAGAATCTGGCGGCTTTCCGTGGTGTAATCTACCATCATGTAAATGTCGTATACTTCGCTATTACTAATACTGCTTCGCCTTTCCACCGAAACTGCAGCTTCTCTCTTTCTTCTTTTTTCTCTTTCTGCGAGTCCGAGTACAAGCGCTCCTGCGCATGACTGCTATTGATTCTTATTTCCAATGAATCCAGGCTTGGCCTCATTTCGGTTCCTGAGGGCATTATGCAGGGTGCTCCAACTATCATGCACTAAGACCTAAAGAAAGAGCAGCTGCGATACTCGAAGAAAACCAAGTGCATATTGTTTCCAGTACAGCGGAGTAGCCGCCAGTAATTCTTCTGTTCCTGAAATTTAATTCGACAACTGCAATTCATTATCTAATTCGAGAAGTACTATTTTAATTATCAGTGTGTCAATGAGGCACTTGTAGGCACCCCCAGGCACACCCAAATTACATCTCACTGCTGTGTGTTCAGCGAAGTACTAATTGCGTGCAATTTTTGCCGACTGACACGCAAACCTCACGAAAAAAAAAGAATACCAAAGAAAGCACTACGCTCCTGCCCACCTCATAAAGAGCGCCCTCAAATAAGCCGAGTGAAAGCAACTGCATTGACAGTCGCAAACCCGAAGAGACAGAACATCAGCTTGGTAATGGTACGGAAGGAGCACCAACAGCAGGTTTCGCGGCTTTGCAGCTATTCCTTCCTCTCTACATTTCACTTGTTATCCGTCACGATCCGTCACTTATTATCACAATAATAACAAAAGCCCGTTGACAACGCGGCCGAAGCTCCGCTCTGACCACGCACGAAACGTGATAAGCAATGTTATAGGCATAGCATGTTTCAAAATCCCGGCTTTGCTCGCACCGCATCGACAAAGTGCGCACGCAGCTTTATTTCGCGCCAGAAACTGGCTTCGGACGAAAGCCAAATTAAAGTGAGGGCTTTATTTTTCATGAGCGTGTATACGTGCTTCAAAAACAGGGTCGTGGGAAAAAATAAAAGCGAAATAAACAGACTGGGAAGCGACAAAGATGTAGAGAAACGGCAAAGCCGATGCGTTCAAGGTTGTAAATATAGCACTTCTAAATGAGCCGAATCGGCAATCACAACGCCTGCACAAAATCAAACAACCAAAAATACATCACATTTTACTGTGCCCTTATTATCTCTAAATTCGTAAGCGCTGTTGAACACCAGTTGCTTCCTAGAGGACATGTTCGAATAGGTCCCCTGTAGCCACGCAGTACTGAGTCCGCTTTATCACATCTTCAGTGGCTTTCTTGCTACCCGACGCTCAAGTTCTACGGCAGACATCCGCTATCCTTGTTATGAGCTAATCTAACGTCCATCTCGATCATGTCCAGCACGATCTTTCTGATAACCCTAAAGAAATAAATCGAGTGGAGAGGGGTCAGGTGACCTAGCCGGCCGAATTACAGCCCCATGCCTTCCAATCTGTCGCGCATGAAAACTCGCATCCAGCCAGTTTCTTGTTCGCTGCTGCTGTGTGCTGGTGCTTCATCTTGCTGACACCACAGAAGTGGACGACGTGAGTGGGACATCGCTTAGAAACTCATCCACCACTCCTTCAAGGATTTCGTCCACGTATGTATTTCTAGTCAGTGAGTGATCGAAGAAGATGGGTCTGATTATAGTACCAGCGTAAATTCCGCACCCCATATTGAATGACCACTGGTACTGATGCCGATGTAGTCACTCCAATAGTGTGCATTATGCAAATTTACCTGGGCGTTTCTGTGAAAATTGGCTTCATCTGTGCACATGATGTTGCCCAAAATGTCCGGTGACTCATCGGTTTCTGAGAGGACCCAGTTCGAGAAATCTAGATGATTCTACAGGTCCCTATCTTCCAAGCATTAGTACTGGTTGAGGTAGAACGGGTGAAAGGCCATCGTTTGGAATCCTCCAAACTGATGACGTAGAAATTGGTGCCTGGGCGGCCACATCCCGCACGCTAGTATGAAGGTTTGAACCCATAAATGCTGAAACATCCAATTTCATCAATCTTCATTTTCATCAATCAGGCTTTCATCATTTCTGATGATAGCTGGCGCGTTTCGTCTAGCACCGCACTTCCATGACTGATATATACTTGCGGCCTTCCTCTTGTTGTCAATAGCCGTTCCCAAAGCAGGGATTATTTTTACCTTCTGCTCATTAGAAAAAGACATGGCGACTGAGACGAAACAAAACACACCTTTAAGCATTTGCACTGACATCGTCAATTTGCTTTTGTGGTGATATGTTTCGCAGCAAAAAAAAAAGAACCATCCGTGCAGTTTACCTACGCTAAGAGCACAGTATCACTGTTTGTTTCCAACTAACACCAAACGCGACGTGTTCCTTAGGCCGAGGCGCGGCAGATAAGGCTCGACTAGGATATTTTCGAGCGAAGCTGTGTGTGGCTAGCCGATTGCTACGTCTGTCCGTCTATCGCCTGTACGCCGAAAACTCTTTCTGTGCCACCCTATGCGAATGCATACAAAAAAAAAACAAACGAAAGAGTAGCACGTGATTGGTTGCTCCAGTATTCATGTCGTTGCTCTCCATCGCAGCCGAGGGCGCCCAGCAGTTTCTCACTGTCTCCGAAATGGGTAAGCTACACTTCATACGTACTCCTGAGGAGCAGGCAGCTTTAGATCAGCAACGCCATGAGCAGAACCGGGAACAAGCTCGTCTAAGCCGTCGCAATAATGCAGCCCGGGCGCAAGAACAGGCTCCTGCGGCCTAGTGCAAGCAGCAACTGCGTACCGAGGATCCGGCCGCCTGCCAAGCCATCGTTTAAGGAACCGTTGGGATTAACCCAGTGATAGACACCAGGGCCGCACGTTTCAGCTTCGCTGATTACCCACCTGCACGGAGTGCTCGGATGGTCACTTTTTTCTTTATTTCCTTATTTCGCTCGATAACTCAGAAGGACTCTGTTCTAGGGCGCTGCTTTATGATGTGGGTGGAAGACCAGTCACTTGGTATTCACCATATTTCGCAAGATTTATTTATCAGTCGGAAGAAATGAGTGCGAAATTAGTACGTAGCTGAAAATACCGCAATTAGATGTCCCTTGACTGTGCGTACATATGCCTCATTGACACCTTGATAATTATGATAGTATGTCTACCCGCCGTGGTTGCTCAGTAGCTATGGTGTTGGGCGGCTGAGCACAAGGTCGCGCGATCAATTCCCTGCCATGGCGGCCGCCGAGTGATGGGGGCGAAATGCGAAAACACCCGTATACTTAGATTTAGGTGCACGTTAAAGATCCCCAGGTGGTCGAAATTTCCGGAGGTCTCCACTACGCCGTGCCTCATAATCAAAAAGTGGTTTTGGCACGTAAAGCCCCATAATTTAATTTTTTAGTATGTCTTGGGTTTTATAATGAATAACAATTACGTAATTGAATATCAGTAACGAAAAAATTCCTGGCAGCTGCTCCACTGTACTGGAAGCAATATGCACTAGGTTTTGTTCCAGTAACGCATTGATTTTTTTAACCTTGGTGCATGATAATTCATTTGGAATATCCCGTATATATTTATGACCTCTGCATGCAAGTGACGATGTTTACGTCACTAATAAATGTTGCAGATTCTTAAAGATGTGCCTTTTAAATAATCGTTAGCTTTGCTTACTCGAAAGAAAAGTGATACTGAGACATATCATTCACGTGCCTTTCCCACGCCATTGATAAAGGACTCTACGGAAGGGGTGATTAAAGTCTACAGGTTTATTTCAGGGTCAAAAAGCACGCAAAGCATTTTGAAACGAGGTTAACATACAGCAGCATATTCATTCTCTAGGCATAGGCTATCCATAAATTTAGTAATAATTGTTAATTGGCTACCTACTTCTCTTTAAGAATATAATAAACTTTGACCTGCGTAAATATTCAAATATATTGTGTATCTTCATGGTGTTTACAGTAGAAATTCAAAACAATGTTGAAGAGAGAAAATACGGACGAGGCAACCATCACTGGTACTGTTCTCCTGCTATAAATAATTTTAGAAATAACTCAAAGTAAAAATTAACATCCCTCCACGTCCGCGCAATGAATGCTGTATTAAGCTATTGCCCGCAATAAAATTTTAAGCGAGAAGATCGAGGCAAGTAAAAAGAAACCTCAAATGACGTGGGTGACAAACGTCTGGCAATGACTCGTTAGGTGGGGAGCTTGGGTAGGCTTCGGCATCGCCGTAGGGGGGGGTCTCAGCTCCCCCCCCCCCCGGGAAACTCCGGAGGGGGCTCGGGCCCCGGAGCCTCGCCCGTAGTCGGCGCCTATGTAGAGAGGTAACAATTTGAGTTGCTATGCCTTATGCGAAGGCTGCCTCAGCTGCCAAGAGCTCCCAGGAATGCCCCTATGAAGGCTTGCTGCTTCTTCAGCCGTGTAGGACGCTGGTTTTGCAACGGCTACGAAGTTGACGAGACAGCCTTCCCTCTTGAATTTCGTAACTGGGTTATGAATAGGCGACAATGCTCTGCTTAACAGTCCACCCTACAGCCATAAAACATCGCAACTGTATTGCGCGCTGATCTTCTGCTTCATCTACCAGCGGTGTAGTAAACTGTGAATGAAAGAGGAGGCGTAGGTTGGCGATGCAAATTATCTACAGGATGTCGACGTGGGTGTCAGGCTTTCTCTCCGAGCTGACCGATTTGCATTCGAGACGCCTGCGGATGACGCCTACGTATACCTGGTTATCTCAATTGGTCGCTTCGGTGAGCCAGCCTCCAACGCAGTTTACCGCTGTCACAAGTTTGCTATACGAAATCCGGCCTTTCAAAACTGAAGTTCCTCATTTCTTGACAGACAATGAAGACCAACGTAAATTGTCGCCGTGGGTAGTGCAGCATGAAATCATGAGTAATTGCTTTCCTTTGCATGCGCCTCGTCTGAAAATTATCGCCACAATGCCTGGCGTGGGCCAGGCATTTCAGCAACCGTAACGGTGAAACTGCTCGTGAAATGTTGGGGCACAAGAAAATAATGCATGCGCATGATGGGGCAGCATACAAGCATACAGGCATGGTTCAAATAATATTTTAGCTTTGCGTATACTATTGGCAATCATAACAGTTGCAAGCCCAATCCCGTTGGTTCTGTGCACATTAGCTGTACGCTTATATATGGTAGGTACCCATGCGTGATTGGTAACGCGCTAGCACGTTCTAATGTCAGCATTTTCGCCCAGAGTGTTACGCCATGTCCAGCAACCGCCTCGTTCTAGAAGGTCAGTGAGCTAAATATGACTGCAAGGTAAAACAGGCCCCCATTAACCGCGGCTCAAGCACCAGGGAATCGCGTATTGAGGCCCACGTGACGTCAACACAGTTAGCAGGCTATCAACAATAAAGGTAATGAGACGTGTTATCGTGCAGACTGTATTATATCTGATGCCATTATTTGTTTGCGTAAGCCGAACATAAATGTAAGATTTAAATGCATAAAGAACGCGTAAATTGAGGCTTATGGCTTCACGCACGTAGGGCACTTAAACCGAAAAAACAAATAAAAAACGCGTAAATTGAAGTCATAACGTGTGTTAACATAACAGCCTAACGGCCTTCCGAACTGCGGCAAATGACTGTTATTAAAGTAATGGCTAAATAAACAAAGGCAACGAAAGCAGCTCAAGCAGCGATTGCCAAATGCCGCCTCGGCTCGGACAGATTGAAAGCTCCGAGATGAGTTGCTGACCAAAGGGCCATCTCAGCTGGCCATAAACGCGAACGCGTGATGCCATCACCAACAGCACTTTGCCACCGTTGCGCCATGGAATAAAATAGAAGAAAATGCAAGGTGATGTTCATTGCCGGTGTTTGCTTGACACGTTTTTAATGTCCCTCACGCGCACATTTGCTGCTCGGAGGCCGGTGCTTGCCTCGTGTGGCAAATTGTCGCAATATTACCCCAAAGTGGTCGCCACCGAAAAGTGCCACGTGTGGCTCCTTTTGCGAAATCTGATGACTCTACAGCTAAACACAGTTTAGTCAAGTGCGACTTCCGAGAACACCATGAGACAATATTATCTATCGTATAGAATGACACCGGGATGCCTTCGAGTCGCATCAAGCGTACATAGCAAAACGCAGGGTCACATGCAACGGAAATTGTACCAACAACCGTTCGGTCCAACTCCACGCAGCTATACATGGCTCCATAAGATAGTTTTTTTTTTCTAGCGAGCACCGGCGAATACCACAACCGTCATATAAAGGAGGAAGACACAAAATAATTTTCAACTTCAGCTACGGTATATGTCGTGTGTGGATTTTCGGCTCCATAATGTAAGACGTGTGCTGTGTCAGCACCCGTTCGAAAAAAAAAAAAAATCGCGTATCTATCGACCGGCGAAATACGTGTGGCTTCGTGCGCACGAGTCAATAAGCACGTGCTTTCCTGACGTCCCAACATAACCCTAATAGCCAGTCAGTGTGTCTCCTAGAAAAGAAAGTTTCATTCAGGTGTGAACAAAAAAAAAGAAATTAAATTAAGCTCTGATGCCTGAGCAGCGATCGGATTACGAGGTACGCCGTAGTGTGAAGCTCCTTAATAGTGCCGACTACTTTGGGTTTTTTAGCGTACGGGCCCCTAAATATGATGTGAACATTTTGGCACTTTGCCAGCACCAAAATGCGGCCGCCGCGGTTGCGAGAGCACCCACTTTCTCAAACAAGAAGGAAATAACAAAAAAGAGCGTCCTTGCACTCGGGTGGTTTTAGCGGTCAAAGGACGTTGGATTTGAGAACACAAAACTCACACCCATTCTTAAGAGAGATGATAGGTCTCTCATTTCTAATTACTGGCCTATTTCTATCTTATCCTCTGTTAGTAAAATAATTGATAAGCTATTTGTTAGTCTCTTGAATAATTATTTGAAAGAAGTTTAATCTCTTGAAAAACTCGCAATTTGGTTTTCTTTCAGGTAGCTAAACTGCCTGGGTGGTAAAGTCCATTGAAAGACTAGATTAACATTTCTATTTACAAGGGCTTATTGTTGGTTCTGTATTTTTAGATTACTCGAAAGCTTTTGACACAATTAATTACGACATGTTACTAAAAGCATTAGAAGCCTATGGAATAACAGGTCCAGCGTTAATCTTTTTGAGAAACTACTTGTGTAACAGAGAACTAACAGCTTTTTTATGGGGAAGTTTTCAGACACCAAAACAATTAATCAGGGGGTGCCGCAGGGATCCATTTTGGCACCATTATTATTCATTCGCTACATAAGTGACCTTCCGCAACACGCTTCACCTTAACAACGAATGTTATATGCTGATGACACAACTATCTCAGACTCAGATATATCTTTATCATCATTAACTTATAAATTAAGCAGTGCGTTAGCTAAAATTGTTACTTGATTTTGAAGCCAAACAAAATAAATTCATCGTTTTTCGCTTCCCTCAAAGAAGACTGCTATTATCACCTCAGGTTTCCCTTGACTCGCACTTTATATAAGCAACTCTGTATCTTTTCTTGGTATCTACCTCGATGCAGAACTAAAGTTTTACGAACATATCACACAAGTTAAGAAAATAACTTCTTTCGGTATACGAGCCCTCATAAAAGCTAGATCTTTTTCTGTCTACTCCTGCTCTCGTTTCACTTTATTATGCATTCATGCATAGTAATAATAATTTCGGGATTGCTGCTTATGGCAACACGCGTCAGTGCCACATAACATCTGTTCAGCCCATACGAAACCAAGCTCTGCGCATTATTTCTAACTTTAGTCGATATATAGTAATATCATACGCATGGAGAATAAATTGCTGACAGCTACCGATTTATTCGCACTCAACTTAATGACTATGCTTTTCAGATTGAATATTATAAAGATCTCACATACAATTTTATTTCCTGAGATTCCTTGAAGAATATTAACCCTATTCGTTTCGCTCAGAAAAACAATTTCTTGCTTCCTAAAGTTCTTACAAATTACGGTAAAATGACAGCATGCTTCTGCGCTCTTAAAATGTGGAATTCACTTCCCTACACCATCAAAACATCAGCATCTCTCACTGCATTTAAGAAACACTTAAAGCCCGTCGTTTAAATAAATAATTATGTTATGATTTATTCATTATATTTGCGCTCTTCTCTAGTTTGCTTCTTCCCTTTCTTTTTTCTAATTTATTTTTGTGATTTCTTTACATGAGAACGATGCCCTGTTAGTATTCACGCTAACCTTACATGCTTATGTTCAGTGTTAGTATGAATTTGTATTTCTCTATTGAATATTTATGCCATCACAAGACTGGTTTATGTATATACAAATCTTGTTTTTTTGTACTCGTTTCTTCCATTCGCATAGTTATTGGTATATTTCTCTGCTAGTTTCGTAATTTGTATCCACTAATCATGTACAGAGGGATTGCTGCTTATGGAGGATTGCTGCTTATTGCTGCGTAAGAGAGTCCCAAGTTCACAGTCTTCTGAACTTGGGACTCTCTTCTGCAAATCCTTCTTGTTGTAATCATGTTTTGAAAAAAAAAATGTTTGATTTGATTTGATTTCCACAGTGCAATATCGAACACGGACAATGAGAGATTAGGTACTGGCGTGCGGTTTGATTGCAACTTTGACATGAAACGGTTTCACGACATGTAATTAGAGAGCGTCGTATGCGGTTCAAAAGGACTAAACAACCGCTATTACTGTTTGTTTTTCCGCAGTTATTCTTACCCCGACTCCTCAGAGGCAGAAATGTCGCCATGAGGAAATGTCGCGATTTTCTTTTGTAGCTTCTCCTTATTAAGGCCCTGAAACAATTAAGTTAGAAAACAGTCCAAGAATGAAATTGCAGTGGCGTTGTTAAACGATGATATTTTACTTTTCTTTACGTGACTGTGCACCTTCGTCTCTGCTCTAGAAAGCGGAAGGCCTGTTCCACCTGTGTGCCGCAGGCTGGGCAATATATTTATTTCTTTTTCACGTGCCACTACTAATTTAGGTCCCTAACATTGAAATTACCAACCAGGGCGTCAAAATTTCGTCAAGTTGCATTTTTGTAGCTACAGACAACTGCATATCAGGTTTTCTTTAAGACCATGTTTTTGTGATCCATTTCCAATATGAGTTAAGCGTCTCTTTTTAACTTGCCGTCGAAAAACTGATCGAGGTGCTGGGTACAGTCCCCTACACTTTGATCCCAGGAAAGATTGAGCAATCGACACGAACGCAATTTCTAGCAGGTTTTCAGAATGTGGTCAACCCAGGTGACTGGGAAGGTCTATCGCAATTTTGGTAAGGCACAGAAGACATACGGTAGGCTGGCGATTGGTTGCTCTTCCTTAGGTACGTGCTTACAATTCACGCACTCAGTGATCGTTCTGTAGCTTTGCTTCCCAGAACGTGGAAGGCGGACTCAAGTACCGCATGAGAACCTGATAACAGCACCGTCAGCTCAGACAAAAAAAAAACATTTTTCAATAACGTTTGCTTCTATTTCTCTCCTGCTTATTTATGCGTAGGATGCAGAAGCCAAACGGAAGATTTGCAATCTTCGCGAGGACATGCCAAACTATCTAGCGTTCTGAAACAGGAATGACAGAGACAAAGAAGTTCGACCTATTACTGAGAATGGCGCCGGGACAACTAGTTAGTCGTTAGCAATAGTTGACGTCCTCAGCGACGCGACATTTATGGCGCGACCATTTCAGTGCGTTCAGCGAGGAAGGGCTGGGCAAATTTACTTTGCACTTGTATCATGATGCGATACAAGATACTCGGGCAACAAGTATTTGAGATACAGATACAAGACGCCACCGCAATTATTGTATCCGATAGGATATGTTGCATTTGTATGTTAAGATACTTCGACACAGTCACAAATTTCTTATTATACATCTATATAATATAGCAGCAAATACGTATGCACAAAAAATGTTTGTTTGGAAATTTTGTGCCTACGGCCGACTTGGTTTCATTTCAATGAAATGTCGGTTAGTATTCAAATTTTTGCCTTTAAGAGGCAAAGCGAGAAAGGCAAAAAAATTTCCGATAGTAACAGACCTATCAAAGTACAATATCTTCATTCCGTAGCAATGTGTGAAAGCCACTATACGCAAGGCAACCCCATTCTTGCGTTCTTCATGCTTAGTAACAAAAAACTACGCAACAGAATCTTTGATAACGACATTATAGTGGCACATAAATTTGCACGAGAGACGTCGCAAATATTGGTGACGCGGCACAGTACGGTGGATACGAACAAGCGTCATGGTGCCGACGCAACTAAAAACAAAAATGAAATATCAAGAAAAAAAGGGGTCGGCTCCACGGAGACTTTCGCGAACTTGCGACGCCGCTACTACGTAGACGGCTCGAGCGCCACCACGTGATTCTGCTCCACCAATAGGAACGCGCAGACCTCATTGCCTGCCGCTGCTGGAGGACCCTGGTGGAAAGACAACAGAAAGTCGCGGCCTTTAGTTTCATTCAGCTAGCTTAGTGGCAGCAGTATCAGCTTGAGAAGCGCAGCTCAGCCAGTTTATAGTTTCGCACGGTGATGCGATAGAAGTATCTTGTACCTTAAGATACATGTCACATTCTTTCATGTATTGGAAACACAGACATTGACACACCTCTCGCCGAACGTATCCTCATACCAATATAAGACCTAAGATACAATATCTAAGATACTATCTAAGCATATATAGTATCTAAGATACATGTATCTTCGATACTGCCCTGCGCGGCACAATGAAAGTACGTATTGGACGAAGAAAAATCGCATGACTCGTCAGAGTCTGCAGAAAGCACGGTTTTCTGCAGAAAACAAGGGTATCAGGAAAAAACTTTTGTGATTAACCAGTATCGCTAGACTCTCTTTTGAAATATGACTATCTCCTTCCGCTTAGGTGCGGTGCGTTCTTTCCACACTGTTTCTTTGTATGACTGCTGTCTGCTGTGAACAAACGTCAGCTGCGAGCTAGTGTTTGTCCTGTGCCTTCATTTTGTATTTGTCTAAAGTTTGTGCCTGCGTAAAACTGTAAACATAAAATAATTAGCACGGTAATAAATTATCGCTTCATTTACAGCCACGCTGTTGGTGCCACCCCTTTGACCCCGGGCTTCCTAGAATCCGAATAAGCGGTAACAATGGAGATACGCTCAGGCGGTAAATCAATCAAAGCCTTTTACACAAACATTGCGAGAGGGATTGTATTACTTACACGATTGCCATTTTTTGCAACAGTGATTATGGGCTTGTTTGTAAGGAAAATTGTACTTATTAGACTATCACTCAATTGTCGTGTGAATGACAAGGCATTCTCTTCGGGTTTAGGCGCGACGTACCTCCTGCGCGCGCACTTTGCTTCTTATACGCGTCTTGTCTGCTGCAAAAAAAAATCTAGTTCCGAGTTAGCGCATGTCCCATACGAAGCACGTAAACCACCTTCGTAAATTTCGCCACTAGTAAGCCAGCCCAGTAACGAGTTCTTTAAGGCTGCATGTAGAGGCCCACTGTCACTCCTGTACCTGTAAGCCTCCGCTTGCTATCATGGCACGGAATTCTATTCAGGTACGTTCGCGTGGGAATTTGTGCAATAATTTTACTCGAAATGAATGAGAAGAAGTACATTAGGGATTCGTTCATCATGTTGCACAACAGTGATTAAATCTTTCTCGAAACTGTTATGATTTGGGCTGTGCAAAGCGAAATTGTCAGTTGAAAGATGACTGTAGCTATCTCTTCGCGCTTTTGCGTGATACGTTTTGCGCATTTTCGTTTTTGCGTTATGCGAACATTCCGAGGAGATACGGAGTGCACAGTACAATATGATTCACCACTAAATTTTGCTCCTCTGCGAATTCCCCCATATCAGCGTATAGTTGGCTAGAGTGCACCAGCTCAGCGGCAAATAAAGTTTATGTCTCCACAAATCTTCCAAATCAGTTACGTGAACATACGTCACCTGGATGACAAAAAGTACTACGAGGCTACAAAGGAATCCCATACGGGCCTTACAGAATGAATGTGTATATCGATATACACAGCAATATGTAGGAATATATAGGAGGAATATGAATTTTGTGTTTCTTTACTATAGCTTAATACATTTGTTGTTCTGTCTTTCTCGTCTTCGTTTAAAGCATACGCCATAAAAGCCTTGAAATAAAATAAAACCTTTCTGTAGCGCCGCTTGCGGTACGACAGCCAAGTCCCGCTTATGAATACTCACTCTACGTTACTCTCAGACTGTCGATCCACCGTGCAGGGACAGACTTTCAGAACACGTGAGCAATGTTTTTGTAAAATGTGTTACCGACTACATGAATCTGGACTTTATATGGCAGCAACTTCTTTCACATGTATCAGCCGTGAAGAAGTTCGTCAGGTGACACAGCTACCTGAAGCCCCCATGTTTCCCTTTACTAGAGCTTTTGCTACTTCGAGCGCAATCCGCAGACCGGCGATATCATATTGTCCCTGAAGAGCTGATACGCAAAGTCAACGCAGAAGCTACTAAGCCCAATGAACGTGAGTTCGCGTATGCCACACTTTGCATGGGCTATACGCGTACAGCACACACCTGACGAAGTTTCGCTTTTGCTCACATTCGTATGATCAGGTTTCTTTTTCGCCAGTGGTCGTAAGGTTACGGTTTTAAGCATTTTACTCTCGTGCTCCTCATTCAAATGATGAAGAATTACCAAAAATGATGAGAGGTCAATGTTCTTAGTCACTTGCGCTTTGTCCGCCGTGTGAACACTTTCTACTGAATGGCCTGTCCCCGCCATTTGCACAGCCACACCAGTCTTGGCCGGCGCCTACTGAGCTACCCGAGCTTTGCTTAGCGTTCCCCCATTTACTTCCATAACAGATCCCCAAGCAGAAGTCGGCGAAAGTAAGTATAGCGATAAACCATGGTAGGGTCAATGTTGGTCTTCCTCTCAGATATACTTCATTGCAACACCCCAATGCCGTTGATTTCTAACTTGGATGCACTAATGCGACAACATTTATGTGCACTGGCATCCCAGAGCTTCTCCTGACACACTCGGTTGAGTTTTTGAAGATATTTGAACTCAGGATACAAGTGATCACTGCAGTTAGCAAGGTGGCGTCACCGTAACGCGGTCCTTAGACGCGCACAGTGGGACTTCGAGTCCGTATCCTCGTAACATAGCTGTTAGACATACAAGAAGTATACGAGAGTGCAGTTCATCTTCGTTGATTTCGGGATCATAGTGAAAAATTGTTCTAGGGAGCTCATCCAGGGCCTAGAATTTAGGTCAATTATGAACCATAGCGTGATAATAATAGTGATTTCTTAAAACATACTGGTCCAGTACCTTCGTGGTAAATTTTAGGCTGCAAGGACTTCACCAGTACGAGGGATAGCAGAGGGATACAAAATAATTGCTGATATCAAATCTCAGTGTGTCTTACCGCCTACTTTCCGCAAGAATTGGAAAGCTATAGTTGGGAGCTAGCCGCACATCGCATGTAGGCCCTTTGGTGCTGATCTATGCGTTCCTCACATAGGTATCGGCAACTTCGGCTCCAACCGGTGATTTTCAAGGCATTAAATTATCTACTCCAACAACTGAAAAACTTCTTATTCAAACAGAACCAGGTTTGCTTTGCTTGCCTTGAAGTTTACTTAGATCGCTGGGCTCACTGTACCGTATTTTAGTTGCCAAGCGAAATGTACGAATGCTGTTGATATAGAAAATGTTGTCCTGCATGCTCAACTTTCCATGGCGCAGGTTAGTACTATTTTATTCGTTAGTCGGCTGCGTACACTGTTATACGAATGGGACGGTAGTTGTTATTATTTTCCAGTCTGTTTCGCGCTCCAGCGTCGTTTCATCAGAAAACCACGCAGTCATATTACCTCAGGGAGTACATATTTAAAATTGTTGTACCTTTGCCGAACCTCCATAAGCAATAGCTACTGCGAAAGCCTTGAGCTTCATTTGGTGGCGGTTCTTTATGTGAGAATTGAGCGCGCATCAAGCACTGCCTCATGTTTCAATCTACGCTCGTTGGAGCACTCGTTTCTGCTGGCTTTCCGATAAACATTGGAAATCTTCAAAATGGGTATGTAGGTTAGGTTTTAAAACACTGTTTACTAGGACTTGATGTGACAAAAAGAAGCAGGAAGGCTCGTGTAAGGGTATACTGCGTGCACAGCACGCAAATGCTGTCTATTCTCCGTCTCACTGGTTCCGTGCAGTACAGCGACAGCTATGGTTCGCGTCAGGCTGCGAGAAGGCTGAGTCACAAGAATTGCTCCTACTATCCGCCTACTATCGCCCTCCGATGGACGTAGGCTTAATCGCAGCACCACGAAACGATTTATCACCGTGGTCATCACATTTGTGTAATATTTAAGAAGAAGGTCCCTACCAGCGATCTCCAATGGCTCGTACTTTGCTCCAGCTCACACGATAATATGGCTCTAAATTTCCTACATTCCTCACGCCACTTATACAGTTCCCTGCCGTACCCTATACTGCGCTTCCCTTCACGGAAGTCGCGGAAGGATTACAGTAGCGCGCAATGGGCGTGTCTTCCTCACTTGTCCGCGCCACCTAGGCGGCTCTCGTAATTGATCAGCTAACACGAGCTCTATAGACTCGTTGAATTCCTCGGAGTTGGCGATAAATATAGGGCAAAACTGGGTAAGCGCGGTGGTAATATGTCAGCACTTGACGTAGACGTCAGTGGTGGCCTAACAAAAATTTCAAACTACGTTTTGGGGTTATACGCGCCAAAACCACAATGTGATTATGGGGCACGCCGTAGTGAAGGACTCCGGAATGGTTTTTACCATCTGAAGTTCTCCAACGTGCGCCGAATGTACAGTACGCTGACGTTTTTTTCTGTTCTCTCTTTTTCATTTCACACCCGTTGAAATGCGGCAGCACGGCCGCTATGCGACACCGCACCCTCAGCGAAACGCTAATAACGCTACGCCATCATGATGGGTCTCAAAGGGGGGCCATGGCGGTGTACTTGGATGATGTTGATGAACGCATGTCTGGGATAAATATATTACGCCTCGTCTGTGTATATTTGAATATTATTATAATTTTTGAACATGTATTGTCGGTCAGTGGAGGAAAAATGAAAGATAAAACGCAGGTAAAATAAGCAGAAATACTTCCGGCTGGCTATCCTGCGCTGGTGGACGGGAAGAGGGGAATAGAAAGTTGAGAGAGAGAGAGAGGGAGTAAGGAAAGGAGCAGTAAATGGGTAGGCGCGCGCACACGCACCGTGCAGTCAAAGCCGTTTGCACAAGTCCGTTGCCTTCAATATATCACTTTTAGCATGGTACCCTTTAAGTTAACCTATAATTGCAAGTGACCTATGACATAAAGGTTACTCGGTTACTAAATCAAAGTGATATTTCTGTTTTTTTTTTAATTTGCGTCGCGCCTAGAAGTAACAAGTATCGAAGCTTTTATTTTAAGGTCTACTGAAACGCCAAATGTCTTGTAAGCTCTAAAGTGTAACTTAAAGAAAGCGTCGTAATTCGTAGCTCAGGGAACCTATACAGTCTTAGCAGGGTAGCCCTTACTATAGGCGCACATTTTCCAATCATTCTGCTCCTATATCTTGTAATACATTGAAACTAATAGCCCTAACACCACAACTTCCTCCGCTTACGACGCCATCTTGACTCGGTCCCATACCGCAACATGCAATGCTGCCACTACAAATAGAAGCGTAGAGATGGCAGGCAAACATGGCCGCAGCTTGGATATACTGAAGCACGATTCCGATTCAGCAGCGCTGACAACTACCCAATAAAACAAAAACAGGCTCACTGAGAGGGAAAAGAATCTAAAGAAATTTG
Organism: Dermacentor variabilis; assembly: GCF_050947875.1. Taxonomy (NCBI): domain Eukaryota; kingdom Metazoa; phylum Arthropoda; class Arachnida; order Ixodida; family Ixodidae; genus Dermacentor; species Dermacentor variabilis. The sequence goes on along the minus strand of NC_134569.1, from coordinate 115,755,646 downwards.
TTGACGGAGCGTGCTCCTGAAAGCAACACTACGCTTTGAACACAAGACATTCGATGCTGCCGTGACCGTAACTTCAAACCATTGCGTCCTTCATCTGTCTATAAACTACTCCACAACAGTGGAGCGACTGTGTGCCGCTTTTTCCTGCACCTACGCTATGGTGGTTACTTACGCCGCGTTCTAGAGGACTGGCACGCTTGAAGAACCTAGTTCTGGCGCTAAATTAGCGTAACGCGGTGGGTTACACAGATTTACTCGAACCATTGCAGAGTGCACAAAGCATGACATGAGAAACGCGCCAAACACGCTGTCGCCTACGTTTTGTTTGCTCCAAGAATTGCACGTGGGCTACAGGAATGTTCTGGAAACGTCAAATCGAGGTACCCTCGGCGGGGACACAGTCAAGAAGTTATGTGCTTTCCAGGCATCTTTTCTAGCCTTTGCCAAGCTTCAAAAGCCGTTTATTTTCTCTAGCATGCGTAGTGGACGTTGTTCTGCGTATTATCGTACAGCGAATCACAACTGCCTCGATGCGTAATTTTCCCTTAGGAATAATTCCAAACTTAGCAGCCGTCCGTGCTAATGTATCACGCAGCTCGGCATTCTGTGCGCGCACGAAAGTTTTCAAGCGCGTGGCTGATGGTAACTGTAAACTTCCACTCTACATATGAGACGTCCCTTGGCCTCAGTTATATAATGAATGTGTTATATTTAATGGCGCAAGGGCTAGGTATGGCCAAAGAGCGCCATGTTAGTGTTAATGAGTTCGCAGATGACTGATGGGCGCGCTGAAGTTAATGTGACGCGGCTTTAAAGGAACAACAAAGAGTTGGTGTACATTGCACAAAATCTACGTGTAATAAAATTATGGCAATGACTAATCACGTGTACTAGGCAAATTAAAATGCATTGCGAAAAAAATGATGCAAAATACAAAATATGTGAGATGCTAAAATTGGCTAGAGCACTACTGCCTCACCAGAGCCCTTGAAACCCGAGGGCCTAGAGGCATGTGCTATACAGAGAAAACTATCATAGCTGCATCCTCTCGAAAGAGGATGCGCTATGAATTTAATGGGCAATGTAACATGTAACACAACATCATCCAAGAAAGCGAGGACTTCTCAGGTCTTAAAAAGCGGTTCTTCACCAAGAAACACAGCCGGATGTCGACGGGCGCATTAGCGGTATGCAGAAGGAAAATGTTTCCTCCTGCCTCTTTCGGCTACCCGACGCTCCAGGAAGACGTGGAGGATGGTCAGCCTGTCACCACATCTACCACAGGTTCGAGGCTCGTTACAAGTCAAGAGAAAGTTATGAGTGCCAAATGTGTGTCCTATTCTTAGTCTAATGAATAAGACATCTGTTCTTCATGTTTTCGTAGTTGGGTGCCAGAAACCTAACTTCACCTTAATTACGTGGAGCTTATTACTCGTTTTAGCGTGCCACAAGCGTTGCCAGTGGCTTCGCAGTTTTTTTCGTAGAAAAGGCTTCATGTCTGTGGCAGGGACAGCAGCACAACGAACACCCTGCGATGCTATTGATTTGGCGATCTCGTCGGCAAGCACATTACCCTCGAACCTCTATGACGATGAACCCAGCATATCACTACATGTCTATGGGATAAATAGATGTTGCATAAGACTGAGTATAGTTAATTGAAGACAGGATTTCTATGCTTTTGTAAAGAAAGGAGCGCTTTTACAAGACTTAACGGGTCTGCGAATACGAGTGCTCTGTCAAGTTTTCATTTCTTTGTATGTTTTACCGCAGACAGTACTGCGCAGGCTTCTGCAGTGAATATACTTGTTAGGGGGGTTCAAAACGGCAGATTGAGAAAAAGAGGGACCAACAGCAGCGTAAGATACGTCAGCGTGTGATTTTGACGCGTCTGTGCAGAATTCTGAGCAGGAGTACTTCGATTGAAGTTCGCCGAGATGCATAACGATTTCGAGGTCAGAAGCGTGCTTTGTGACCTCTACAAAGGATACATCACAGTCTATCACCTGCCGCTCCCAGGGCAGTAACAGCTTAGCTGGAGGCATTACGCGATGTTCAAGAATTAGTACATCCATTTCTTCGCTAAGTTCTCTTACACGCAGTGACAAAGGAAGTCTCATAGAGGGCCTGTTACGAAAAAGTGTTTCAAACGTCAAGTCATTAACTGTTGTGAAACATGAACGTTCTTTATTAGAACACTCTCAGTTATATAGGTTGCTCAGACTTTTATGGGTTACGATATAGAGGGTACATGCCGGAAGCTGCCAAAGCCACTAACAGATGCCTTCTGTTACTTTTAGTTTTGACAATGTAACCGTTAGCCAGAGCAATAATAACGAAATTATCAAAATTATGAACCATGTAATCGTTGTTTTATCCGTTACTCAGGCATAAAGTTACCCAGTTTATAGTGTAGTATGGAATGCAATTTTATTCATTATCATGTCATATTGCTATCCTAGTATGATGTTTTCAGCAGGCACTAGCATGTGTGATATGGTGTATGACGAGAGACTGAGTCAGGTTGTCCTGAGATAGGGTTTTATTGTTATCAATTTCGTTTCGCGATGTCAAAATACTGTAAATCTTGCACGAACACTTGATCAAGTAAGACAGCACCAATTCACTGGTCAATTACATATGGTGCATACGCGTTATTACAATCTAGAAACAAGCTACAGAAACAAGGAACTTACATCGGAGATTATCTTGACGAACGATGTTGCGGCATAACTTAACACTACGGTTCAATGGGGGGGGGCACCCCTACCACTGCGGGCAGCAGCATAAGCGCTAAAAGTGGATGCATTAATGTGAAAGTTTTAAGGGGCTCATTCCAATAGCTCACGCCCCCTTAAGGTGGCGTCCAGTCGAGTGGTACAACAATTATCATCAGCAGCAATGGTTCATACGCCCGTAAGGAAGCAAAAATGTAATGGGTCATACATTCATTGAAATCACCCATAAAACACACAGAACAGCAAATGTTTCAATAAGGAACAAGCTCGAAACAAGCATCCTAACCATCTGTAAAGCATTGCATACCCTCTTGGAAGTACGCTAGGGCCGAGGATGCTCGCCAAGCGAGAAACGAGATGCGATGTGCGAAGCGGCGGGAGCAAGGGGTTCGATGGCGAATGCTGCTTTGCCCTGCTAAGAGGATGCAATGTAAAGTGAAAGAGAAACGTCGTTGGCGCTAGTCTGAGCCCACCATATGAGGGTTAAAAGCCGCAGCTAAGCGTCGAAAATAAGCCAAAAAAGCCGAATTGCGAAAGCAGCAACGCGACTACGTGAGACGGCAACGTTTAAAGGAGGTCGAAGCTCGCAGACAACGGCTTGACGCACGTCTACTTCACACTGCGTATCGTTGTCTCGCAAAAAGCTTGACCCTTCCGATTGTATTAGTAATGCATTACCAAGTGTGCAGCAGGCTTTCGCCTCCACGTGTTACAGGAGTGTAACATGCTGCGGAGCTCCATTTGTGTCCGATATTTTTTTTTAATTTCCTTGGGTATCAATGCTCCTTTAATTGACGTTTGCTTCGTCTTCTCCTGAAAGATGAGAAAAATTTACAGTGCTCGCATGCTGGAGCACTGTAAACGCTCGAGAACCGACAGAACGAAAGCGGCTTGCAAGTCAAATAACTATTCTGTACAGCGGGAAAGACGATTTGTAGTAAGATTTACTGCACTGTAAAGTAACGTATTGCCATACTCTTCTGTTTGTATTTTTAATCTATAAAATGGAGTGCTTCCTAAATTACAGCAAATGTCGGGCTCATTAGATAGCGCCAGGCATGTGTCACTTTCTCTAGCTGATCAACACAAGAGAAAGAAGAGCCGCTACATTGCTATAACAGGCGACAGCCACTCCAGTAAGGTTTCTTAAAGAGATGAACGTGAGCTCCCAGTATGCGGTCACAATGGCACCTGGCTAAATGAGCAAGAAAAGTACTCATACTTACAAACGAACAGCAACATATTTAAAATATAATACTTTATTGACATCTTGAGACGTGGTTCTGTAACGCTTTTGTGGAACTGTAATTTAATTATTTTTTTTCGTCGCGTTAGATGCATGGCGTAATCAAACGCGCTACAGCTTAAGCCAAACATGAGTGCAGTCATGTCTAATGTGCATGCCGGGAGACGCATGCCGGGAACAGTATCGCCGGTTCGGTCTTTTTGTACCGGTCGTGCGACCAGGCTTCGCACACTATCAAGGTCCACAAATCGCCACAATGGCGAAATATATTGACCGCTGTGATGCTGACAAAACAAGAGTAGTATCTCCAATCAAAGTATTCCCTCGTGTGCACAATATTTCCCTCTAGAGGTGCCACAATAAGCGCAATTTTGACCTTCAAGCTTTCGCCCTCACTTATCGAAGCATTTTTATTACGTGGCAAAGACTATAAAATTATTATTCCCATCTATACATTGCACTCTTGAGTACTAACTCTGGCATTTTAGCCGTCGTAAATGAAAAATAACTTCCAGCATCGTAGACCCCCCCCCCCCCCGGCTCCTTTGGCATAAATTTCAAAGTATTACCGTTATATTAACGTGTACGGCGGGCAAGGATTCATTGGTTCGTACGCTTAACCTGGTTGCTTATATTGCGCTATAACCAGTTACTGAGCTTCGATATCTCGCATCATTTAACTTCGTGTGATGTGATGAGTTGGCGAGTGGATAATGTAAGCACGAAAGCTAGGGTTTGGTCTTCAGCGATGCGGGACACGTCTTCGTCGAAATGGAAGCCGGACTCTGTTGCGACTGAGCACGCCAATACCTGTGAGTCGTTCAACACCGTTGCCTGAATCGTTATGTAACATTAATCTCCCTAACTTACAGGCGGATATAAGCTAGGGAACCAGATCCTGCATTATATACCTGCTGACAGGACTCCAAAATAAACACAAATAACCCTTTAGTTCGAAATCAGCATCAGTGATTGTCGTCTTATAGTTCTTGTCCTCTGTTTTTTGCTCTGTTCACAGTTCGCATGAAGGCATCAGCCTGTCGTTATACACGAACAGTCATGCAAGAAAGCAAGTTAATATTGGAACAAGCGTCACATTTTTCATCTTGTTGTAGCCATTGAAGTGACCGACTTCGTTTTTCTGTCAAGGACCCATAATTTGGCATTAGGTAACGGGGGCGGGGGGGGGCAATTATCAGTAATAAACAATGCCTATATATACAATGAAAAAATATTCCTAGGACAAAGCAAAGACTATGAATATAAGAATACAAACAACACGCGCATTGGCATTGCGCAACAAGAAATATATGGTGAGTAAAAAAACATCAGATCAGATGATTCAAAATCATTCTTAAAATTTTTTCTATCCTTCCTTCCTTCGTTCCTTTCATCCATCCACATACCTATCCACCCATTCTACCTTCCATCAATCCATCCATCCACATATCTATCCATCCATTCTAACTTCCCTCCATCCATCCATCCACACATCTATCCACTAATTGTACCATCCATCCATTCACCCCCATCCATACACCCACCCACCCGCTCACCTAACCTCTTTCTTTCCTTTATACTTTCCTTCCTTCTACCTCTCCATCCATCCAACCTTTCTTCTTCCTTCGATCTATGAATGGTTGGGTGGGTGGATGGATCGACATAAGGTGTAAAGTTGTCCATCCGTCCACCCATCCTACCATTGATTCATCTATCCTTCCCTATCCTTCCTTCCTTCCTTTCGATTTGAACCATCCATACATTCACACATATTTATTCCCTTCGTTCCTCCTGATGAGCACATCCTCATCGCAGTACTATAGTGCTGCTGCCATAGCCCCTCGCTTCACATGAAACGGCGCGTTTTTTACCTCGTAGCAACATTCAAAGAAAACATAGCCACGTGTATACCTTCCGTTCCTACACAAGGCTACACCTCATGAAGACGCAAACAGAAATGCCTTTCTCGTAAGATTTCTCGTCGAAATGCCCTTTTGCCAGATTATTTCACGGAGTTTCCATTGAGCGATGTACAGCATCTCTCAATCTTGGTGTTTCAGTTTTCCTTTTAATAAATGCTATGGTTTGACTCGTCTACCTTCCCTGCATTTGCCCTTTCTTTCAACCGCAATACATGAGGTCAATCGCATCGGCATGCGGTTTTATACAGTGCGCAGCTTGCGTACGAACAACCGTTTCTTTGAAGGAAAGAACATGCCTTCCCTTTCAGCGGGCCTTCCTTACCTCACGAGTGCACGGAAATAAAAACAGGACGATGGAAATGAGCCCTGACGGAAGCTCGTTCTGCTGAGCAAGCGATGTGTGTTGTCACGCGACAGCGTTTCCATTCCTTTGTTTCCCTGTACCACATGCTGGATCACTCTTTCTCTCTCTCTCTATCTCTTCCCCTACCATCACCATGCAGTACGCAGGGGCAAGTTGGGGATTAAAAGTAAACATATCGTGTGCCAGTCCGTGCAAATATTGACTGTGCTGCCATCCGAGTGTCGGGTCTAGCGCCTACGGCGGGATCGCGGCAGCTGCCCATCGACGACACAGCCTGCGGCTCGCCAACGACGAATACTTTATTTTCCCAACAGCCAAGGCCGGATACTGGCCATCCGACCGTACGTCGACTCGGCGAGAGCACAACGCTATCCTACGAACGCATACCAGTGGTCATACAGAAGCTTTGCAAGACCAGTGGTGGGGTGTTGTGGATGCATAGCAGCAGCTCTGTGGGAGGCACAGCCAACAATAGAATAAAGGTTGCATCTTCATATTTGGGTTAACTGAACTGTATTGTATTCTGGCTATCTTACATGCAGACACCGTAATTATAGTTCTTCCTGTTGACGCATATATGCATCAGAGTGCTTATATCTATGCCGGAATCATCGAATTTGGTTTATCTATTGGACAGAGTGGCCTTCCTTAAAAGCAAGACTTGCGAATACCTTGCGGTTTCATGCTCCTATGGGGAGGCATCTTTTCTCACCTTCAGAATACATGTGAAACAACGTGTTAGTTGGTCTCGTGGCAATAAAAACTGTCCATAAGTATCAGCAAAGATATTTGAAGCATTCTGGGCTTAGATTACCGGTAAGAAAAGGAACAGTCGGAGTATATTAAGACATTTTACATTGTTTAAGTAGATGACTTGTTGCAGAAACACAAGCAAATACGCGCGACGTGACTGGAGCAGACTCGTCTTCCTGTGCGGTACACGAGAGCCTGTAATATAAGGGAGGCATAAATTAAATTGATGAAACTTCGCGCGAGTTGCACATTTCTTAAACCCAGCTGCGCTAAAAAATAAAGACACGTTGGAATGCCCCTAGTATACATTTTTGGTACCCTCGTATACTCTTGTATACGAATCTTATATTTCTTCTAGAATACCAATATCTAGGCGTCCTAATTTCTCGTATTCTAATGAGATTTGAAGACATCGCACAACTAGCGGCTGATGCGTCATAGAAACTTAGTTACATTAGAGGAACGTTATCTCTGCAAAGTGTTGCTTTCCGGAAAATAGCATAGGTAACCTTCGTTCACACTTAGCTAGAATCCGTGTCATACATTTGGACCCCTTACCATTCCTGCCTAATTAACTCGCTGTAATCCATTCAAGATCGCGTGGCTCGGCTTATCACATTCGGCTATGATAATCTATCCAGCGTAAGTATAATATTAAAGGGTCCTTTAATTTGCAGAGCTGACAGGGACTAACTGGCTTCTCAATTTCGTCCTCACCATTCCGTCATCATCATTTCGTCATCGTCATGCAATCTTGTCACAGAGCCGCCGTCATACCATCCTGCTTGTTCCGTGGTCGCTATATTGTGGTAGGAATAATTTTATCATCGTCATTCTATTGTCGCTATGCCGTTGTCATCAAACCATATCCGTCATTCCCTTCGCCCGACTTTCATCGCCATACCGTCGGCATCATTCCAGCATCGGCATCATGTTGTCGTCACACCGCTGTCGGAACGCCCAAATCTGAGTACCATGATGGTCGCAGCGTCATCGTCATCAAACCACTGTCGTCATTGTATCGTCATTATGCTGCCAGAGTCGTTTCAATGTCGTCACTGCGCAATTGTCATACTGACTTATTTATGCCATCAGGGTGGTTCTATCATTGGCATTACTTCGTCGTCATGCATGGCATGTGGATGATCGAGTGCCAGAAGTTTATGTCGAACAAGGAAGTGTCCGTTGAAAACGTCCTCAACTGTGTCATGTGGTCTCCGCTTGAATATGGCCGTTAAGCAGGAACAGCGTTGATTACAAACACCAGTGAAAGCATCGCCTAAATCGATTCCCACATCGCGTGGGATGCAGAGCTTTTTATTTGCTTTTTCTTTTGTTTGTTTTGAATGCGAGCTTTCTTAATCTCCAAGAAACACGCGCATGCCATTGGTATTTTTGAAGATTTACAGCCTATGCCACACAATGGCGTTAAGTCATAACACTGCATTTGCAATGTTGGCTTATTCTTGAGGTAAGCTCCTTACGTGTCTACCTGGACCCATATACAGCAACTTCTTCTTTGGTTCATTACCGGATGTACTTCTACGCTAATCTACAACAAAATATTTCACAAGCCGTCTTGTTCAATTTATTAGGAAATTAACTTTGATTCGTGTCGTTAGACGGTTGGTTCACGCTTATAAATCCCGAACATTGCTGTTGCGTGCGTCTTTCGTTCTTTTCTTTTGACAGGCTCCTCTGGCAAAGTATCTTCTAGTCGTAATTTCTACTTACACTATATCTTTTAGCTCAAAACAGTGCGCAAGTTGATAACGCAAGAAAAAGCGTTGTTTTGTTTCAGTCACGACTCCACCGACGCTAGCGTCCACCTTTTTTTCATCTTAGACACGATACTTCTTACCCGACTACTTCCACATTCTTTCACGTATGCGCGAACAACACGATAATATGAGCACAGAAACCCACGAGCCTCACACAGCTTCATTACCTGAGAGTACTGTGTGCAAATTCCGTAAACAAGTTCTTCGCTGTGTCTTTTCGATTCTTTTTACTTCACCTCCTTGCTCCCTAGTTATGCGCACTGCAAACAGCGAAAAAGGGATATTGCCTGGGATACGAGGGGGAGGGGGGGGGCGGCGCGAGCGGAGGCAGATGGGGTGCAGGGATAGACGCTCGTCGAAGCGAGGAGACGCCCCGCCCTCCGCAAGCATGACGCGAGAGTATAAAAAGCGAGAGTTTTCTCAAATCTGCAAGAAAAGAAAACAGCGTGAAGTGTGCAAAGGCAGGCAAGACATGCGCCTGCCTTTCGCTGGGCCGAGATGCTTGGTGCTTTTAGCAAAACGATCGATCCAGGCGCTTAACTTATTCGCCACAGCCACGAGTCGCCTCTTTCAATATCAGCGCAATATCCGTGTAACGTATTTTTGTTCCACTTGTCTGCTGAAAGGTAAAGAAAAGCGGCTTGAGTTAGGACTGTGAAAGCGATGCCGTAAAGGCAACGTAAACGCAAATGGCGCACTAAGGCTTTTAAAGCGCTGGGGATGTCTAAAGTTTTGTTTAGGGTATCCTGTAGCAAAAAGAGAAATTAGTGTTTGTCTACAGCTAAAGTATATGAGAGAGAAAGAGCTGTGGCGCCGGCTGCTCCCACCCTCAAGGGAAAGTAAAGTTTAACGTAAAAAAAGAGTACAGCCGAAATCTTCAACTCAGAGAAGAGGCTTGTGTGTTTGCCTCTGTGAAAACACTCGTCAAGCACCCGCGCCTGTGGCTGCTGGAGATGCCCCTAAAATGCATGGGTTTTATAGCCTTTGGTCGCTTCTCACCTCAATGGCAACACAATATTGTTGCTTCAGTTCTAGCGCAAGTGCATACCGAACACTCATTCCCGTTTCGTTTTTGTTTTTTTTTCTTGTATTGATGTTGTTTACAGTTACGTTTAGTTGTGTAAAATTTGTGTGTGTGTGTGAGTTAGTGGTATGTGGTCACTTAATAGTGGCGAAATGTGTCGTTCGAGTATCACAACTATGTATTGGGAAAGCCGGCTCTATTGCATTGGTTATCTTTTTATGTGTCTGCAGTTCTTAACAGAACAAACTTTTCCTAAGGGTGTGTTACATAATGTATTTTAGACAATGTGGCAGATGTTTTCATTCTTGGATTTATAGGTTCAGTGCAAATAGTAAATTAGATTTCAGTGCATAGAGAAACACAAGTATGTGAACCAAAGTACCGGCGCAGCTCCATTTCTGAAATCATATACGTCATCCTTCGTATTTGATGCCTTATCTTGTTGCAGGTAATACAATGCAGTAATGCTTCTTAATTGTCATCATGAGTATTATGATATACTGATGTAGCAGATGTCAATGAGCGTGTTGTGTGCCTAATGCACTGGAAACCCAGGTAAAGCGGCGAGGGCCAGATCTTTTGTTAGAGATGTTGGTGCATCCCTAAGGTAGTTTGAGAGAGTAACCATGTCCCTTATTATTGTACGTTTGGCGGTAGTTTAATACTGGAGTATAAGAAAACGCGAACAATTTCATGCACTTGAAACCTGAAAAATGTACTTTACTTCTGTAGGCTATATATATATACAGCAGTGGCCACTTGTCCGCTTTTCAGAAAAAATCGGCATGCAACGACGAACACAGCTATTCCTGACTCATGGCCTGTGGTTACACAAGCAAGGTATGAAATGAGAGCCGTATTGAGATTGTGGCCGTAGCAGGTGACTTCAGCCAGATTTATACGAGAAGTGCCCAAGTTGAATGTTGATGGCGCCAATGGAGCTGCCGCCCCCGGGATGCTCGAGCCTGCCTGTGCACTAGTGTCGGACAAAGTATATGGGAAAGGGTAACGAGCTGGCTCCATAATGTGTGTCTTCGTATGGTTCAGGGGTATTATAGATTGATAGTGGATCACGTTGTCAGTTGAGTGAACGCCGTCGACTGAAGAGCAGGCGACGCGTTGAAGACAGGACGGGGACTGAATCGATGACAGGTTACAGTAGCGGTGATGTTTCGGAATGTCCCGAGATATTCGAAACGCCACCTTTATTTTCAGCACTGCTCGAGGTATTTTCAACACTAATGTACCTAGGAGTCCGCTGTGGTGGGTGTAAGCTCAGATTCAGAGCACTGGGACTGTGCTCGACAGTGAGCGTGGCAGCCTTGTGGGGAAACAGCAATATTGCGATAGTGTCATGGGAAGCTGCGACATTTTTTGAGGGCTGTTTACGGATAGCTGCGGCAAGAGGTGTCATCTGTAAGCGCGAAGAAAGCGACTTAAAAAACTGGAGTACAGAATCTGCACGCAGTCCGGGCCTGCTAGCAGCATGGAAGACGAGATAAATGTTGACGGCGTGATCCATAAGTGTGCCAAGACGTCTGCTTTTAGCTATTTGGAACACGTGGAGGAACTGAACAAGGGTGGGGACTGGCGGAGACGCAGGTCGGATGGAGGGATAAACATTTCATATTTCAAAATTTCATATTTGAATTGCGCTATCATGGTAAAGTTTAGAGCGAGGGCTACCTCCATCTCGACGAAGCAGTCTTGGACGTCTTGGTACTCGAACGTGCGAAAGGACGGCTTGAATTTTGCCTGCCAGCTTGCCATGGTCGCGCCATCCGCACTAAAGAGGCGGCTCCTTGGCCCACCCCTATGTGGAGGTCGTCGTTGCAGGCAACCAGGACGACATTTATTTCAGAAGAACCCGAGTGGCCCCAGCGTATACTGACAGTCCTGACCGCTGGATAGAACGTTCTTTCTTCTTGTTCTTCTTATTAATATTATTATTACAATGGCCCAAACGCTATTTGAACATACCTCGACCCGGTTTTCATCGTCTCTGCCGGCGGCACCGCAGTTGAACGTGGCGCTGCTACAGCGTAATATTTGGGTCTTCAATGTGCCCATAGCTTTGTGAAAGTATTCGCCTATTCTATATTACATTCGTGCTCTAGTTTTTGTTGTTCCGCTTTATCGGTGCACTATTCAGTCTCATAGCAAGCACTGTCGAATCAGTTTACTTGCCCTTTCTGTAAAACTCTGCATCTGGGTTCTCGCTCTATTGCGACGTAGTGATAAGCTTTGATCCCTGTTAAGTACTACACTCACCGTCTAACAAGCATCAGCAGAGTGCAACATCTCCGCCACTCTGAGATTTAAGGTGGTGAAGTATGTTGCACTGAACTTAGCCAGCAAGGATTTCATAGAAAGCATATAGGAAGAACAAGCGTTTACGAAGTGCCCGGTTTCTATTTTCGAATATTGTCTGGCGCATGTGTTTCAAAACTCACAACTGAAAGCAGAGTTAGCTATTACGCATATATTTGTTGACATACTGAGATATATTTCCTTGATTTGATTCTCAGAGCCTAAAGCAATGATAAAATTCTTTTTTTTTCTCGCCTAATATTCTCATAACAAGCTTAGGAAAACAGCCTTTAGCGAGAAGACCTGCACATGATGGCTCCGAGCTAAATAATAACCATTAAACACGCAGGCTGCTATAAAGTTGAGAAGCCATATATGTAACATAATTTCCAGCATCCACAAATAAAAGATATAAATTATCCGCGACACACTGTTCAGTTCAGGATCAGAGAAATTGTGACGTGCAAAAAAAAAAAAATGCTTACGCTGTTGAAGTTATAAAATTACTTATTCATGCGTCTCTAAATCAGCGTGTGCAGTCAAAATAGAATCGCACTCAATAATTTGTTTCCTGCGTGCACACAAATGTTCATCTTTTACTCGCCTTAGCATGCTCTTTGAGGACATTCCGACATCCATTTTGTCGATGAAGGGTTCGGCAGAACCCACCTCACGATCACTATCGATGGTAATGCGTTTAGCATTGAATCAATATATATTACACAAAGTATTGCTGCCATCGAAAGGAGTTATGTGTGAGGTAATTGCCTCCGCGGAAATCCTATTTGAAGCTTCACTAGGAACATTGAACGCAATTTAGCTGCACTGCCGCGAAACCTGAGCGTGGCTTCTGAAACGCATGACGCGCCTGCGCGTGCGAATGCTGTGAAACGCGTCATGCGGCAGCGAGGCTACTCTCTAGCGGGTCTTTCTGAACACGCAGCACCACCTAGTGGCGCAGCCAAGAAGTCCGCATGTGGCCTCCGAGACTAGAAACGTGCCGTACCGAGAAGTGCGAACGCGGAGAACTGTTGCCTGCTTTGACGCACATCTTGTGGCACATAGTCAATGACCCAAGTTGGCGACATGTTCATTGAAGAGCGGCACATGCCCAGTGCATTCACGTCACAGCGCGCTAAAGTGTTAGAGTGAAACACGTTCATTGAACTCTCGTCACCCTCGCGAGGGGGGTTCAATTGCGCCCAGCATCGTATAAATTTAAAGGATCTCTTTGTGGTCATTATGAAGCGGCACATTCCAAGTGGCACATAGGTAATTACCGAAGTTGTCATTAAATTCGTTCATTGAAGAGTGCCGCACATCCACTGGTGCATACCCAGTGACCTAAGTTGAAATCAAAGCGGTTCATTTAAGGCCAGCACAGAGCGGATGACACATGCCCAGTGCTCCAAGTCAGGGTGAAAGAGTTTCAATGATCATCAATGCCTACCTAGTCCCACATCCACCGTGACCTGTTGTGGCGCATCGCAGACGACAAATTAAATTCTCAGATGTCACGCTTTCTTATCATGGTCTTTTTAGCCAAAGACATGTTCGAAACATCGATGTGCAAAACAATAAGCACTTACTACACTGCACTGCAGACCTGGTATGCACCATTACGCATCTCCTGTGCACACAGTGGCGAAACATTAATTCGCTCTTGAATGCCGGAATTCCAGGGTCCTCGACCTTCCAAGCCGAGGTGCATGACTATAATCCTGAGCTGCAGTTTATCCCAAGAAAAAACTTGGTCCACGATGCTCGTCATCAGCTTTGGTAAGCGCCATAAAACTCCAAGTTTTACCATTGCTTTCTTCGGGGCACGTTTCATATTAGGTGCATTACCTCAAAATTTATTTAGTTCTTTCGTGCACAACTTTCTTCAGAGAAGCGAGTCGTGCCAAATTATAGTGATGAACAAAAACAGTAAGGTATCTCTTATATTGGACGTGCAATAAACCATGGTATGTTCACTATAAAACTACACTCGCAAATTATTTCACACTTGGAGAAGCCGACTGTACGAGCTTCTCTCCGAATTGAACTAAGTCGGACTAGCTAATTGCAGGAAAACTGTACTCATATCCACTATAATGCGCACACATTGATTGAATCAATTGTTTTTGAAATAACGTGAAGAATTTTCTAAGCTCAACGTTGTCACAACTATATATGTGTCTAGCTCTTCTATAGAGTCACATAACTTTGGAATAACTCAAGCTATCGGTGCCTCGTTCGGCACACAAAACGTTCACATAAAGGCTGATCGTGCCCAGATGACAGTACGCCATTATCCACATCTCTTATTTCAGAATCAACCTCATTTTACTAGGTATGTTAGTCTATTAGTCAGTCGTGATAATCAGATTTTCACTGCGAATAAAGGGCTTCGAATAGCGAATTTGGCACATTATGCTCCGTTAGTTACCCCTCAGTGCGTTATTCAAGGGGCACTGAAGCCATATTGAGCAACTGCTTAACAACTGCCACTGATAAACCAAAATGTACATGACGAATTTTTGCAGTTAAATATGGCTTATACTTGGGACCAGTTGTCACTGTTTACCGTATGCGCAAAACAGATATAATAAAGTCTAGAACACTTCGGCACAAGAAAGACACGCGCATTTATTTAGAGGAAGCTCACGGTTATAACGCTACCACGACACAAAGGAGTATCACTAAGTACTTGTTATCAGATAAAGATGTGTGTAAAAAAGCTGTACTGGGTGTTTTGCCATATAACGTATTTCTTGGCCTTCACAGCTGTTTTTAGGTATGCTGTTCTAGAGCGATTTCTAATATGTCAGGCAAGCACTGAAAAACAAAATTAGAGACTCAGTGAGAATGAAACAAAGTAACACGCTATGCCAGTATCCTTCTTTATGAAATCTTAGAGAAATCAAGAAGCAGTGGTTAACTGGTCCAAAAGCATGTCGATTTCGCGGTGCTTCACATAATCGCCGAAGAGCCGCAAGACACGAACCTGAACTTACGCTGTTTTTCATTCGATACCATTATTACTAGCTGGTGTGCACATTTGAGCCTGGCGTACAAGGCACAGTGCCATACGGGCTTTCCTACGTGGTAAGTTGAAGTACACTGCTATGCAGTGCTGCTTCATCAAGTCCGTACTTCTACATCTCTTTCCGTTTTCGTAAGTCTGCCACGTGTACTACTGCCCGTCTGCCGATCATTGATAATACTTGATTCTTCCTCTCTCTCTATAAATGCATGGCGCGTGTTTTCTAAGGATTCCTTGCACTTTCCAATACTTACCCTTGCCTTGATCCATTCGTCGCACCGAGAGGCTGGTCCCGCTAATAATGGTGCTGCTTGGCAGCATCCGAGACAGTCACAACGGCAACAGAAACAGGAGACGAAATCGATGGTTGCAAAGTACTGATACAGGTCTGTCTCGGTTTCTGTTGCCAGATCGTGCGTATGACATCTATATTTTCAGTTTCAGATTACATTTGCAGAAATAGTGGTCCCATACTTACGGAGATCTTTTACGCAGACAGACGTCCCACAATCAGTGAGAGTACTCGAGCCTACCCGTCGTGGGCGCTTCGTGGCTCTGACAGTGCGCTGCTAAGGTCGAAGCGAAAAGTTCGTCTCCAGCCGCTAAATCCACATCTCGAAGGAGGCGAAATACGGAGATGCCGTTGCATTTACATTTAGGTGCACGTTGACGAATCCAAGGTGGTCAAAAATTATAACGGAACCCCCTCACGGAACCGTGCTTCATAATCAGATTGTAGTTTTATCACAAAAAACAAGAATTGATTTTTTTTGCGCAGGAATAGGCTAATTTTTATTGCTCCCGGGGACGGGATATTTGCCTAAGATCTTTATTATTTCAATTTTGCTTCGGTATTTCCTTTTTCGATTGCAACGTGGCATTGTGTTACTCGAGTGGCTCCTTAGACATATATTAATTTCTGTACTATCTCTTTTGTATTCGTCAGCAAACATGTTTATGCATGAGGTAGTGGCGACCATACAGGGTCCCTTTTTGCTGTCTTGCTGTGCGCAATCGCCTCATGAGGAAGTTTTAGCCCAGGAGGAACTCTAACTTTTCCATAAAAAAAAACTAAGCATCAATTGAAGTCATAGCGCTGGATTGACAGGGATATGAAAGGAAACAGGACGTGCGCTATAGACGTAGCGCACGTCTTGTTTCCTTTCATATCCCTGTCAATCCAGCGCTATGACTTCAATTGATGCAACGAACAAACTAGCCCAAAAGTGCGCACTTCTCGAAGCATCAATTGTTTTCTTGTAGTACTGCTGAACGTACTGTATTTTAACTTGCAGCCTCGGAGGGCACTTTGTTACCTTCAGTTTTTCATACCACAGTACAATCATCAGAATCTGTTAAATTGCGAAATTACCACAAATTTTCAAATACATGCAAGGTTAGAAGCAAATTTCTTGAAAGTATTTCAGTGGTGAATATTACGGGGATTGTATTATTGTTTTACATTTCATTGTGGAGGAACCGTAGTACATGTTCATTATTGATATTTCAACACACTGATGTGACTCGTCATTCTCGTGCGCTGCTTTTTCACTCTTGCTGAGAAGCCTCATATTGTAAAGCATCCAATATCTAAAAGGGAGATTCCACAACGACAAATTACGTACTCCATGTATAATTCGACCAAGTTATCTGAAATGTTGTCGAGGATATACACATCGCTCGTGTACGGAATCCACGATTTCATCCGCCATGCAAATCAACTTTGAACGAGGGCTACTTCTCGCCAAAGTCACGCATTCGATGAGTCTTGCTATCCATTTTACCTTACAACTATGCTACATACGCCTCTCGGGTATCGTTATTTTATTTATTCCTGTTAGCTCGCTTCATACGCATACCATAGCATAGATCAAGCTTGGTGAAGTAAGTATCGTCGAGCACCAAGCTTGACGCATATCAAAAAAGAAAGTTTACGTGCATGGAAATCATTAAATTTTTTTTTAATAATAGGAGTGTCACACAATAAAGCCGCAAAAATTGTCGCACGGTGTTTAGGCGATTGGGCGGATATCTGCACATAATTTTAATTTTCATTTTTTGCGCTAAATGTTTCTGTATGGTGGATTGAGTTTGCGTTAAAGCCGTGATGTCGGATTAACTCAGCTTAAAAAAGCATAAATTCTAATATAAGGCGCATGGTAATGAAGAATAATATGCCACCCTCTCGGTGGCGATGACACTAAGCCCACTGCACATTTATTTTAATATTTGCTTACAAGGAAGTACAGCTGACGGTGTCATAATTAAGGGTTTACATGTCCCTATTTAGGTCCTCATTGGCTATCTGATTCCCACAGCTGGTTATGTTCCATGTCATGATGCCTTATATTGGGGGTGCAAGTATGTTATTCGGACATTCTTAATAATAACAATTTACCGGTCAATAATTCACCAGTCAAATGCAGAAAAGGAAGTACATCGCAGAAGCGTTTTTATCATTTGACTGCTTTAGGTTAACAAAAGTAGCTGCGATAATTTGCGAGTGCATATGTGTCTCCTAAGGTTCACAAGGCATTCTTTGAATGCCTCTCTACTTTGGGCGCTTCCTGTAGCCCAAACAATTGCAAAACAAAAAGGAAAAAAATAACTGCAACGCCGTTAACTTTGAAAATGTGTAGAAAAGGAAGGTGCTCCTGTGGATTTGGCTACTAGTTTTGTGATGTTACACAAGAAGGCAGTTCTTGATTATGAAAATCGTTCCCTGCATGTTATACGATTACGTATGAGTAGTACAACTTTCGCCGAATTGCAGTGAATGTAGATTGTACGCAATCAGGTGCTTACGGAATGCGACAGTGCTTGACGAGTAATAGCTCGTCTCCCAGGAATCATTCAGCACATTGCGTGAGAGATAACAGGTTGAACGACAGAAAGCTGAGCTAGTTGGTAAGGATCTATTATGCAAAAAAAGGTGAGGCGTGCAGACAGTACACAAGTTATCTCTCACGTAGACCGGCACATGTACCCGACTGACACGTGGTGATGCCATTCCTGAGCTTGCACAGACTACTTTTGTGTCTTCTTTCTTTTTTCGCCTCTGTGCTTCCTTCACCTGATACTCGGCGTTCGTGTTTTCCACTTCTCTGCTCTTGTGTCCTGTCTGCTCGCCTCACCTTTTTTGCAGGATGAATGACAGGTTGGGAGGGTGGGGATGAGGTCACATGTAGGCAGTAAGTTACACAATAAGGCATACTGAACTATGGCGACGTTGTCATGGTTAAGATAATTGGTAACAGTATTAACTTATTCTCTGTATTGCTCCACGTATGTCCCAGCCTGTTGTGCTCCTTTGAAATAGCTAGAATATCTCTCGCCCTACGTGGCGAACTATGGGTCAATGCTGTAATACGCGAGCAAACTTAAGCGCCCTCCCCCCCCACCCTTCTGTAGCGTCCGTGAACTTAATGCTCTCTATTGTCCATTAATTGCGCAACCCTCTCGCCACCTGCCTGCCTTCAACGTTCGCCAAAAGCGCTGTAAACAGGAACTTTTCCATTCATTCCCCACCGGGATTTCCCTTCCGCGGCCGAAAATCGGACCCGCGTCCTCTTGCTCAGCAACATAGCACCATGGCGACTGCGCTACAACTGTGGTTGCAGGCTACTCAGCAGTGTCGTAACCTGTTGTACTCTTTTGGTACATTGGTCAAACTCGAAGCGCGGCGGCGGTTACAGCTAACGCACTGTGCATCCGCCTAATTTCGTGTTAGGATTTGGGCATAGCTGGTGAACTCCCAGTGATTTGGTCACACAATTGCTCAGATAAAATTTGTGTGACCTACGCACTACATCAACGTAATGAAAAGTCGATTAATATCATGGCGTAGTTTCCATCAGGAAAAGGGCCACAAAAATTCAACTTGCACTGCTTCCCACGAGTTGTTTGATGGTTCAGTGACAGTAAGTGGTTATTGACTTCACTGTGGTAGCGATGCTTGGCATACCAGGCTACCCTTGATGATAGTGTTTACTAGGTTGTCCTTGCCCGGGAACCATACTTTGTCTCGCAGGAGTACTATTGTTTTTCGAAAACGTGGTGGCCATTGCTTGCGAGTTGTACTGCACGTTCCCAAAGGTTCTTGTGGAAGGCCACGCGTGTCCTTCTGAGAAAAGGGCCAGCAGATGTTGTCTACTTGGCTTTTATTGCAGAACATGACCTTAATTTCGTTGCTAAATGCTAATCCTGCAAATGACTGTGCATGGTGTGTTGTAAGCAGCTTCAGTTGTGGACCCATTCTTGCTTGTTAGGCTTTTGGAATGCAGTGACGTAGACAAATTGAGCATACTCATGTAGAACTTTGTCGATTCAATATTCTGGTGTCTTGAGGGACACTGAGTATCTTGACAGATAGTTCGGTGTGTTGCTGCCGCCAGCAGTGTGCTGCACGCCACATGCATATTGCTATATGTGGAGAGCAAGACATTGTATGCGAGGAGACGGCGCTGGCTTGGGGTTTCCCAGAATGCTAACTAGAGACTTGCAATGTGTGGGTAGAAGAAAGTCTGCTCCGCACAAGTAACGCCGAAAGTGCAACCTGCCCCACATGGCCTATAACATCTCCCGTTCAGTTTGAGCACAGTGGCTTTAAACTGGCGGCAGGACTCAGCTTGCATATGCTATAACCACAATGTTTGCCTCTTTTGAGTGTGTCAGAATTGAACTAAGGCCATGTGGATTTCCATGGATGACAAGTTCTGTGGGTTTGACCGGGTCGAAGTAAGCCAGTGTGTAAGCATCAGAGATGGCCTTTTTGAAACTGTCCACGCCTTCGGAGGGCGGGTAGTATATTCCCTAGTTGTGTTCTCGGGTGTCAGTACGGCTTAGAGGTTGCGTGAGATCAGAGAGGTTTCGCAAGAAACGACCTAATTAATTCACAATGCGGAGGAGAGACCTTTTTGGGTGAGCCTGATGTACACACTTGCAAGAAGACCAATTTTGCCTGCATCTTAACGTGCATCTTTTTTTTACACAAATGCCAAGAGAATGTCATTTCTATTAGGTGGAAGTGGACCTTCTTTTCATTTTGCGTTAGTTCTGCCTATTGAAGTCTGTGGAGAACGACGTCCTATGCAGTGTTGTGCTGTTCTTCAGTTGCATAAAAGACTAAAATATCGTCACTCATGTTTAACACATTTGGGATATTATTATGCACTTCCTGGATGTTGTGCTGAAAGATTTCTGCAGTACTGCAGGTGTCGAAGCTGAGACACTTGTAGTGAAGGCCAATATGTCTGGAAAATATGCTCAACTGTCTGTCGTCACCTGTCTGTCAAGCTCCAATTGATGATAGCCAATTTTGAGATCAAGGCTGGAGAACATTGTCCTCCATTCAAAGCCCCAATAATGTCGCCTGTGGTTGTGCACAGGTGTCTTTCTCATTCAATGACTTTGTTGAACGCGCGCATGTTGATACACATTCTAACCTAATGAGGATGTTCAGGTTTAACGACAATAACTATACTGGACATCAATGGTGTGGGACCAAGGGCTGGCTTAATGATATTCTTGAACCGAAGGTGCGAGAGTGCTGCCTCTACAAGTGCACGCAACGCAAAGGGCTTGTGCCTCTGAGGTTGGGCAGCTGGATGGACTCTGTGTTCTACTAAGAGATGGATTTCACCATCCTTAAGTTTGCTGATTCCTTGGAATATATCTGGGAACATTTTGATCATTGACAGTTCCTCTGGAAGCTCTGCAATTTAATATGTGACACGTAGAGCAGGTTATACAGCAAAACGCAGGACTGGCGCACAATCTCCTCACACAACAAAGATGTCTTCTTAGGTGCTCTTCCCTTTGTATGTCAAGCAAACTGAGATATTTTCGAGGAGGTGCAGCGGAGATGTTGCTTTGTAAGGAAAAAATTTTTGCTGAAGTTGCTGGAAGGTGCCCATTCAGGTTGCATTTACGGAAGTCCTTCCATAGATTACTCACACTGATGCGCCTGTGTCAATTAGAGATACGATCAGGTTATTGTTGACTTCTACAGTTGCCTTAGGCGATGAATCTGTTCGAGATGTCGAAGCTATAAAAACATGCTCACCACTGTTCGAACTGGTGTCACGGCACAATGCTTGATTAGCCTTCACGTCGAACGACACAACCTCGCAAAATGACCGATTTTGTTGCAAGCTTTACAAGTTTTGCCCATTCTGGACAGCAGGTCTTACCACCTGTGTGCAGCCACTGACCTCCACAGCTTCCACAAAGGGTTGGTGTGTCATGTCCTTCTGCATCGGAAGTTTGTCGCAGAGGTGGCTTCACGTTTCAACACCCCACGTAGCTGTCATGTAGCCCCGACGTTTACAGGCGATTTCTCGCATCGTGCTGTTGCAACATAAATGTGGGCTGACTGCTGCCGGTGCTTCTCTAAATCTCGGAGCATCCTCGACTAGCCGTCGTTACTTGAAGATTTCGGGCATATAGAGGCAGTGTAGCATGGTATATTTTCGCAGATGCGTCGACGTTGTAGTGAGGATTATCTGGCTCTTGACTATAAAATTGGCGTTGATTACAAGTTGCAGAGCCAAGACAGCTGTCGGAGTCAGGCGTAAAACCTGTGCATACTTCCACCGACGTTTTGTTTCGCTTTTCTAAAACGATAGACAGCAAAAGTTGCGTTGACTTTTCCAGCAACATGAGCGTAAAGCTTCGCTTTGGCCGCTTCGTACTCGGCCGTTTCGGACGTGCTACCGGGAAAGTATTCAAATTTAATACTCCCCTTCCCTTGACCTAGTGAAGTACTATAGCTTTCTTTCGAGTGTCCGAGCTAAGGTTGTAGGCGATGGGGAAGTTTTGGAACCAATTTACCCATTTTTGCCCATTCGAACCCGATGCCGTAGGCTTCGGTGACTGTAAGGTCAAAATTTGGAAACGGTGGGAATGCATGCGCCATGTTGCGGTCGCATGTGAGTTTCCTGCAGGCTCTGCTTGTTACACTGTCGATTACAGTTGCTTGTTGCCTTCGGTATTCTCGTTCGTACGAATTACCACTTCTGACACCAACGCAACTTTGGCATGGTGCCGGATGGCTTGGGCTTTGATAGAGTCACACATGATGCGGCTGGCTTGTTAGGAAGCCATTTGTAATTGGCTGTCATTGTTGCCAACTTAACATGTAATCCTGGTTATATTTGGATACTAGACATGCATATACGTCGTTCAACCGCTATAAGTTAGGCGGCTGTTTGCATTTTGCCCCGTAATCGGAGCACGATGCTATAACGCTGAATTAAACATTACTTCATAAAAGTGATCTTGTACCGAGGGAAAGGTTAGTTATATATTGCTCCTGTAAGGTTAATTTCACTGGTGTGGCCTCTACACATAACAAAGAAACAATCAAATCATGACAGCCATAAGAATGTTTCCTGTATTCAAACGTGACAGTTGTGCTGTTACCTTTAAGTTCAAGAAGTTGACTTCTATAGGCGTTACCATGATAAGAGTGAGTGAGTAAACACTTTATTTGAAAACAAGGTATTGACGGATGACCTTGTTGTTAGGCAGCCACGAGCCCCTGGGCCCGGGCGGCTTAAGAGTGTATCCTCCGCGTCATGGCCTATACTCTGTTGCTGGTATGTGCCGTAGTATCGAACTCATCATCATCATCAACACGCGGACATGCTTCATGACCGGTCCCCCATTGTGGGTATTTGCCATAGTGTGGAAATTATAATTAATAACCTGCGGTGATAATCTGAAGATTCTAGTTGGCATTAGACAGAAGTGAAGGTGGGGAGCTCACGACATGGTCATGTGAGGCGGGATAGCCTTTTCCTTCCGCTTGAACATGGTGACTTTGAACTTATTCAATCACTTCTTTGGTAGGCAACTTGTATCTCGCTTTTTTGTTCGTGAAGTCAAAATGTCACAATGTTTGTAAGGCATTTAGCTGAACGAAGTTCAGCTAAATACTTTCCAAATATTGTGGTGTCATCGACACTGAGAAAGCTGCCGGCCGAACATCGGTCTTTTCTCGTGGAAATATTTGAAACAGTTAACTTTTAATATAGCCTAGAGCTTACTTTCAGTGCATCCCGCAAAACAATATCTCATGAATTGCTGTAAGTGCTATTTCAGGTTCCTTTCTATTGTTCAATGTCGGTATCGCGATGCTCTTAAGCTATGGACGGATCTGCATTCCTCCTGAAACAAAAAAAGAACGTTAAAGTATGATTTGAAGCAATGGATTGCTCTGTTCCGTGGTCAAGAAACTATCGCCTTTGTCCTAGGAAAGAAATAATCACTTTTTGTAGATTGTCAGGACGCTACGTTCCTTGGTACCTCCTACAAATAACAGTAATGAAAGATGTCGACATAGCACCATTCACAATTCGCTATCTGCCATTAACGAATCGCATATTTCTGCTTTACGATATGGGTGTACTCCTTCGCTTGGATAGTCTCTGACGCAGCTGGATGCGTGATAGGCGTGCTGGAAGTCTAAGATCTACAAGATCCTTTTTCCGCAAGTCTGCAGCCCTTGTAAGAAGCGCGCGCACTGCTCTGGTGCAGCAGCAAGGTTTGATGAAGATGCTGAACGCTTGCGTATGCTGCATAATTTTTAGGTATTTTGTGTAAGATGTGCAGATTTTGAATTGCTCTTAGAGCTCTTCCCATTTGTGGCATTCTATGTATTAAGAAAAGAAAAGGGCGGTTGTGGCGAAATCATTAGAGCATGAGGCTGTTGCGCTAAGGGGCTGAGGCACGAATGCCATCGCCAGACTCGCTTTATTTTATTTTCTTTAGTTGAAAGCGAATATACTTGAGGAGAACCCAACCAGCGACCGACAGAGGGCCCGACCGACCGACCCAGGCAAAGCCATGGAATGGTAGGCAACTAAAGTTTCGCTTTAATGTTGTTATCCACGGGACGGTACAATGAAGCTACAAAGAAGACTAATGCGGGATTCTCAGAGAGATTGATAGTTAAAGGAAAATTGCTTCTCGTCCAGAGACTGAACCTGATACGAACACCTTTCCGCGGCCAGGTGGCTGTACCATCTGAGCAAACAAGAGGCGATATGAAGTGTCCTTGCTAGCCTCCTTGTTAGTTCAAATAGTGGAAGGGTCACAGGAAAAGGAGTTTGTAGCTGGTTAGGTCCCAATACTACAGAAATTTCATAAACTTTGAAGCTTATGGAGAAACCTGCATTATATCGTGTGCATACTCTTGCTGTTGTCCGGCGATTGATAATTTTTTATTTTCATGAAACTTCGTCTATCTTCCTGATTTTTGTTGAGCTGGTTTTCCATAACTTGAAAATTGTACACTAGGGTCGTTTTCTTGCGGAACTTCAAGTAAACAAAAATTACTTAAAGAGTTGAATGAATATGTGGTGTTTAGTGGCTCAAGGGCCAGGTATGGCCAAGGAGCACGAAGCCAGTGTTGATGAGTTTGCAGTGGAGTTATGAACTCTATGAAGTTGATGTGACGTGGCTGTGCGCAGGCCTTAAAAATGGTCGCTCTGAAGTGCATAAAGTCTATTTGTAATAATTAAAGAGTTAGCATATGAATGCTAAGGTCTTGTTGAATTCCCACAGTACTGGCTGGAAGTCACTGTGTCCCTATGCGGATGCAAACACTAGCAAATGGAATTTTTCGCTGATATATTGAGAACATCGCCCGACGTCGTTGTTTAGGGGCTATGGTGCTGGGCTGCTAAGTAGGAGGTCGCGGGATCGAATCCCGGCCGCGGCGGTGGCATTTCGACGACGGCGAAATCGAAAACACCCGTGTGCTTAGATTTAGGTGCATATTAAAGAATCCCTGGTGGTCCAAATTATTCCGGAGTCCTAACACTACGGCGTGCGTCATAATAAAATCGTGGTTTCGGCACGCAAAATCCCTTAATTTCTTCTGTATTCATAGCAATAGCTGGTATCATTAGCAGGCCACGCGTCTCCATTAACACTGAACGCTGCTGACTGCTTCCGCGGCCCACGCTTCGTATATTGGAGGCAGGATGGTGTGGATGCACAGGCTGAGGGTTAATGGAGATGCCGGTTCCCTTGCATTTAGTACTGGAAGCCGTGTAATCTCAGCTTTCCCAGACGCGACGCGGTGAAGGAGGAGGCAGCGCGAAACGGTAGCTTCCCATCCCGATGCTCTTTGTGAAAACGAGTGTTTGTTCATATCAAGTGACATCTGTTCC
Source organism: Dermacentor variabilis (assembly GCF_050947875.1). NCBI lineage: Eukaryota > Metazoa > Arthropoda > Arachnida > Ixodida > Ixodidae > Dermacentor > Dermacentor variabilis. The sequence goes on along the minus strand of NC_134569.1, from coordinate 115,730,302 downwards.
TGTTTGCACGTGCGCGCGTGATATCGTGCTTATTAATTTAATTGCTAAGCGAATGTTTACTGCAAATTATATGGCCAATAAAACTACGAACCTTACGTCTTGTAGCTGTTCAGTGATTTGCTATGGCTATCAGTGCTTCCCTATTTTAGAGAAACTGCGACTTCATTTGTTTATTGCTATTTATTTTTCTGATAGTGCTAAGAAGGCTGCTTCAGCATAAAGTACACTGGAGATCTCTGGAACAGGCATTCATCTGGCCCTGAAGGCATTCATCTGGCCCTGGTTAATTAAAGGCCGATTTACACTTGAGCCGTGACACCACCCACTTGCCGCACGCATGCGGTTGTGCGGAAAACTGCACACTTCGCATACTGCTTACCAAATTTTGGTGTACACTGGGCTCGCACATGCAGTGTAAACCGCAATGTGTGTACCAGTATGCGAAATGTGCAAATTTTCACCCGACCACATACGTGTGGGCAGGCGGGTGGTGTGGCATGGGGCTCGAGCGTAAATGGGCCCTTACCACGCACTGCTATTGCAAGGCCAACAATTTGCTTTGCAACGAGATAATCAGGTCAGTGAACCCTGCGATATAAATAGCACACCTTAAACTGGAACATGTCAGCACAGTAGTGTCACAATATTTCTTAAAAAGAAGAAAAAGAGCCGAAACTCGGGGTAACATGGCGCTGGAACGTTGCCGCTCAAATATTCAAAAGGCTTCAAAATACAGCTACTGCTGAGTGAATGCGAGTGTTGACCTGAGTAAGCGAAAAGGTCGAATAGAAAGAAAAGCTGAACTCTTTGCAAGTGACACCTTTCTAGAAAAAAAATGAATTAAATTATTCTTACTGTATCAAAAAATGTAGCTTTGTTCGCGTCCATATTCGCATGCTTTCGGCCCTGCCTCGTACCGACGGCTTCTGTACATTAAAGGGAAGCTGAAGAGTCTGTCGAATTCAATAAGACGATCATACACGGATGCGGGAACCTTATAAATCATGTAGGTAAAATTTGGGGTTTTTTTTTCAATTAGGAGCGACGTAATCGTCGGTTGAAATTGCTCTGTAGCTCCGCCCCCCTTTGAGTGAGCGAGCGGAGCGGAGACCGGAAACCGCGGTGTTGTGACGTCAACTCTGCTTCGTTCCTTCGCAGCGTCCGCGACCGTGCCTTACCGCGCGTGTTTCTGCGTGCGTGCCATCGTAATCTGCTTCGATCGACCCTGCATTCCTTTGTTGGTGCGTCTGCGTGTATGTAGAGTGGTAGTCAACGTGCGTGGTAGTCAACGTGAGTGGTAATTGACGTGAGTGGTAGTCAACGTGAGTGGTAGTCAACAGATGAAGGTCACTACACGTACTGCATGAACCGGGAAGCCTTTCACGCGTTTAAACCGTCTTTGTAGATTGCCGACAGCTTTGGACAGCGCACAAATGCCGACGATCGCATCCCCGCTTACGTTCCACGAGGAGGCATGCAGGTACACAACACTACAGTTGTTTGACCGGAAACGCGCTCACTAGATCGGCGAAAGATCGGCGAGATCACTAGATCGCTTTGCAAAAAACATACTCACCAAAGAGCATTTCCAACACGAGGAAATCCCAAGACTTTGCTTTCGTTCGCGTCGAAAGCACTGCTCGCACCAGCATCGTTTGGTTCTTCGAGAGGCCGGCTCTTCGCAATCGGCTCGTACATGTAGGGAGTAACGCCGAACTCCTCAGAAAAACGCAGTCTCTCTAAATTTTCCACTACCGTCTCAGAAAAACAGCACCAAACTACCTGGCACCGCGCTTCATGTGTAGCGGCAGCGGTCGGCAGCGACAGAGTTGACGTCACGAGGCGCACCGACCAATCACAGGCGGAAACGAGACGCGCGAGCTGGGCGTGTCCGCTGCTGCACTTTTCATCAAAATAAAATATATTTGCGCTTTCTTTCGCTCAATTTCGATACGATATTCGAATTCGGAGGGTTGAAAACCATTATGTACAGATGTTCACTCATTTTTTTTGGAGAACCTTTCAGCTTCCCTTTAAAGTAAACTAATAGAACGTTGCATGAAAGCGTAGGCAAAATAACTATGTCAACTGATCTGCTTTACGGCGATGGTAGCTTTCTGTGTGAGAAAACAGATAGAAAAGGGTAATTATGCACTCATAATACTCAGTGCTTTCGCTTCGTAACATGGTAACAAAGTTTCGAGCACCGACAAGGTGTTCCGACGCCCTTATGACATCTGTAATTAGAGAGGTTTAGCTTGTCCGTTATTCCGGTAAAACGCACGCGGACGGTGCTTTGGGGCGGAGGCGTAAACTTGAGCGGTCTGCATGGTGCAGCCACCTGGTGGCGCTGTGCTCAAACAGACAGAAACAGCAGTAGTGCAGTAACTAAGTGTATTTTACTTTGTTGTGGGTGTAAATTTTTGGCAGCAACACGATGACTCCAGTGTCAAAAATTTGCACCAGCAGCGAAAAAAAATACGCTCAGTTACTGCAACATTAGCTGTTTCTGTCTGTTTGAGCACTTTGGAACCCGTATTGGTTCCAATGTCGTTTGAGAACACTAATGCTAAGAACACTACTGGGAACACTACTGAGAACCACTACGGAACCCGTAGTGGTCCCGTAGTGGTTTTGAGAACAAGGAACCCGTAGGGGTTCCTTGTTCAAAATGAGGCGGACAAGACGAGTAGTGACATAATAAAGGCTAACCTTTGATATGCCACTACTCGTCTTGTCCGCTTTATTCTGAACAAGGAGCCCGTAAGGGTTCCGAAATGCGTTTTCTTTTCATTTGACTTGGTCAGTGACTGCAAAGCTTTTTTTTCATACACTCTAAAAACTAGGGAGGGTATCGCAGGAGTGAAGTCGCCGATTTACTCTTCAAAGCATTGTTTTACTCTCGCATAATGTCGAGTGGAGTGAAATGCATTGTTCACTCCGTCACCAAGGACAGCGTGAAATGTGCTTTTCACTCTGTCCTTCTGAAAGAGAGTAGAATGCCCGTTACACTCTTGCGGCAATAGAGAACAAAACGTAGCGTGACATTCTGCTTTAACTGTAGGAAGCTGGCCTTGAACATGGCAATGTATGACTCACGCTGAGCAAAGAGCACGCCGTTCTGCTTCTGAGAGAACAGGCAGCCACAGTTCAAAAGAGTGCGGAGCGAGCGCTCTACTTTTTCACTCGGAGTTGCTCCACCGCGCGCACGCTCAACGTCGCGGAACAGCACCGCACCGGAAAAAGGTGATCCGTCCAGCGAGCAGCAACGGAGGCCATCCAAGGGAGATCGTGTGTCAGCCATCTCGCGTCGCCGCGAAAGCACCACAGTCGTTCATCATTCGTTGGATATAATTACACATCCTGCACGGTAAGTGACTTCTGACTTAGGTGCACATTCAGCGTGTATGACATGCTATCGCCAGGAAGTCGTCGCGGCGCTTAGCCGACACGATTGACAACGGACTGGGCAAGCGTGCCGTGTCTCGATGTCAATCGAAAAAGCCAGTCGTTGCGATAACTACATGTGATTTTATCGCTCGCCACTATACGTAAGAGCTTTGAAAATCGCAAAAGTTGCCAGAACCATGGTATGTTCAATCACACGCGAGGCGAGAGGACGCTTAAAATGGTTTGTACACCAGCCCATAATTCCGAACCTATGTGGAGCGTGCTTAGCCTACGTTTTGTGTGTTTGAACTTATTCAGCTTGGCAGTCTACTTTGTACGAATCGCTGTTGAATGAAGGCGTCACATAACAGTAGGCGTCATTTTGCTGGCGGCATGCTTTCGTTATAAGTAGGCCACGCACTTGACGGTGTCTCGCCCATGCGTAATCTGCGACCACTCAAGTTACGTGCAGTACCAGTGCTAGTTAGAAACTGCCGCAGGCATTCAGCTGCTGCATGCTGCAAGAGGTCAATTGAGCGCGTTATCTTAGACTTACTGAAAAAGCATGAGGAAACCATGTTTTATGCTGAATAAAGCATAAACCCCATATAAGCGATCTTGCGCGGGACAGCTACAAGCGATGCGATGGAGATGGCTGTCGCGTTCACTCGTCGCCTACAAGTCGTACTCTGTGCGAGAGACGATTTTGAGCGGCGCCTCCCCTGTGTTGCTTGTATGAGGGCTGCAAGTACGCGTCGAAACTAGCGTGACGCGTGCTTCAGTGATTTAAGTTGCTGTATTTTACTGTAAAAAGTCGCATAAAATATTTCCGAAGGCCTTGCAATAGGGTCTTATCCTCGCACGTATAAAAATTCAATCGTTTGCTCGTTCCGCGCGACAATCGGTAGTATTTGAGCGATGTACATACATCTGGCTTCGCGCTGTTGTCTAGTCGCTCATAGGACTTCCGGGGGACGGGCGATGATTTCTAGATTTCTAGAACCGAGCGATCTGTCCAAGCGAGGGCCCGTTTTGTCGCTCGAAGCCATCACTTGTCGCCGTCGCACACTAAATCGCTCATGGTGTTTAGCCCAAAGACTGAACTGCTTTTACTCATGTATTGAAATGGTATGATTATCTGTCTGATTTTGTCTCCTGTTGTGGTTTTCGAGCCCGGTGCGAATCTGAAAGGGGGCTTATGTCTAGGGACTCGGTGAATTGTCAAGCAGCGAGTTATGCATCGGTGTCAAATATAACGGCTGCTGTGTGGAATTACGATTGCCGGGGGGCTTTGCATACGCTGATGGTTTTGGACATGCCTGCGCATTTGCTAATGAGTTGGCGTTTCAGAGTTATGTCATATGAACAGCTAAAGCACCCTTCCTCTTGGGGTTACAAGCGTTATGTGTACACCTTCGTACTGCATTGCCGATCAAACTGTGTTTATCGCTTTAATATTTTAGAAGAGAAATAAAGTTTGAAAATAAAAGGTTGCTTTAATTCCGTGTTACCAGTCGTCTGTTGTACACAAAACAAAGAGTTGGTTTAATAAACTAGTAACTACGGCCTAACTGCAACGTTTACATGCCTTCAAGAATATAAAATGCTAGATTTCAAACTGCAGCAGTAGTCGTGTCTGTCAGAAATGAACTACACTGCGCACCTCATAAACGAAACTAAGTTCATGCCTTTTAGCAAGCTTAGATCCAGGCCCAGTGAACTTTCTTGTTATTATTGAAATGTGGGTAAGCTTGCCATTACAAACCTTGTTACCCTTTCTTATAGGCACATCCAGTTATATCCATTGAAGTGGAGGACCACATTTTCATCCCTACTGAACATCATGTTTGCAGATATCATCCTCAAATTATATCTTGAGCAGTGGCACAACCAGACATTGTAGGGGCGGGGGGGGACACTGTGCACGTGCTTAGGATGCGTCACAAGTGGTGTTTGCGACACACCAGACTAATGACAGACCTATCACATCTGACAATGAGCAATATTCTATTAGCAGAAGTATTTTAACCTTGGTGCCGAACGAGGACGAACTGTCGGTTATTTCTTTTTTGTTTAAATCTAAAGATGGAAGTTAGTTTAGCAGTTGACGGTCGCAGTCATTTAGATGTTTCGCATGCATTTCAGTAGGAAGGCTAAGACCTAAGGCTTTCTTTTAGTGCCATGACTTTGACTGTCTTGATGTTGTTTTACGCCATGTCCTCGTGTTGACTTTTACACGCGATCTTTTTCAGGCGCCCGTTTTATATAATGCAATAAGGCAGCTGCAAGGACACAAGGATGTCAAAGAGCCAGCCCAGCGCGACTTCAAGTAGTGCAGAGGAGCGCACGCCAAAGAATCAAAATACATTGCCATGTAATTTGGACAAGAAAACTAGAATGTGGGTATATTAGGTGTACCAGTTGACTAAATGTCAAGAAAATCAAAATACAGTATGTCACAGCAAGAGGAAAATGCTCATGTGCACTAGGCAGTCATCTTAACATGGTATACTTCTGTAATGTCTCCGATGGGAAAGGTAAAATCAAGTATGCTCTCAGGAGACAAACACATAGGAGCAAGTGTCATTGAACCGTTAGAAATGTGTTTAAAAATGCTGATTACTTGTGACAAGTGACTGCTTTTTGTCTTGCCTCTCAACAGATATATCCATGTGATAAAAATGTAGTGGTACAGTGAAATTGTATATTTGCTTAGTGACATGATGTATACTTGCAATGAGCCCGGTGCCTGTGTTCCCTATAAAAAGCAACAGCTCATTATTGGTTAGGTGCTTACATACATTTAACAGCTTTAATAGCCTATATTTAACAGCACGTGAATGCAAAGGTGGAAATACAAACCACTGATTCTGTATTTTAAATGTTGACATGAAGTAGGCAGATTTTCATGTCTTTCTTTCTACCTATATTTTACGCCTAATTTTAGAATTATGGCTTCTTTTTAGGTTCCAGAAAGGGGAAGCATTGGGGGAAGAGAATCCCATGTTTCAGAAGTCATCATCGTTTACGTGCATGCACATGAACCCAGTTCATTAGAACCGCTCGTGCCTCCCGAAGTGAAAGCAAGGAGCAATGAGAGCCTTTAACTGTACACCGTGGGGCAAACATTACGTCTTAGAAGCTGGAGAGTCACTCTGAATTGAAAATTATTTTAAAAATTTTAAATTGTGATTTCTCCAATCTACTTGCGAGACAAGTATTCTAGTGGAGGCAGAGATGCATACAATGCAAAGAACTGAGTGAATCTGAGTAGAAGACTTGTTCATGAATTGGCAGATGTGAACAGATAGTGTCAAGCAAAAGCCCCTTAGTTTCATGGCTTCTCTAGACATTATTCTTCTGGACTTAAGCTAAAGTGCACAGTGAGGCGATGTAATAATCTTCCTAGACAAACATGTACTTGTTTTGAGACGAAGATTCTGTGAAGTGCAATAATTTTTCTTACTTCAGCGCATCTTAACCTCATCAGTAGCAAAAAAGCTTTGTGCAAGTATACGCATTGTCGCGAGCAGAATGCACGTGCATGGAAGGTATATATGTGAAACAGGATGGCGCCATTCTCAATTGATGTTTTGCTTCTTTCTTTTTCTTTTTCGTACATTTCCCGGCCTGTACTTATGCTTATGTCGACTTTGATGCATCATATTTATCACATCTGATTTTTGGTTCACATCTGAAGCCATGCTATACTTTAGTTAGATTGCATATTCAATGAGTCACGATAATTGATCATGTAATTATGAAAGATACTCCTCAGATGTATATCATTCTTACCCTAATGGAAGTGAAAAGATGCCCTATATGACAGGAAATTTGATGCGCAATATTTTAGTGTCAATGCTCCTTGCAGTTTTATACCCATTTGCTACACTAAACATTCTAAATTTAATTTTATTGATTTGTAAGAAAGTTTAACAGATGGAATACCAACAACACCAGGAAGCTACTTTCGTGGTGTGGCCAACCGAATAAGAAATATAATATGCCTCTGTACCGGTTTGAAACCGAGCAGGATATTGCTGCAGAACAACGACAAGGAACATTTATAAACAATGGAGCACAGCCCATAGATGAACAACTTTATGGGAAATATAAGCAAAGCTAGCTAGACCTGTACCTCACATAAGAATATACGACACATTTCTAAATGCACTGTACTCTCGGTCAGGAACATCCATACGCTGTACAGGACGTTACCAACTGAGGTGCTGTCTTAGAAGATGGCACACAAAAAAAGTTTCTTGCACAATTTATCTACATTACCAGCCCCATGCTTAGCAGCTCAACTGGTAACCGCTGCCGTATAAGTGCACGCGTTTTGTGCCAGAAATACGTTTACTGGCGAGTAATGTGGCGCATATTTCTCTTCGATCATAGTGTCCATACTTCGTGAGTTTGCACACGTTTGTTCGATGTTTAACCTTCCATTGTATACTTCATTTTTAAAAAGTAGGATGCTGTTGAAATTAAAGCATATTTCTACACTGTAATAATGATGAAACTTTAGAGAATATACTTATGTTTTATTTCAAGATGTGTTCTAAAGTTCATGGGCATCGTTGTACTCAATTTTATGTGTTTGTCAGTACGTTTCTCAAATTATTATTCAGTTTGTCTTCTGAGTGATCATTAAAGATTTTGATTTTTTAAGATAAAAAATGTTTTACTTGTTAACTCGGTGACTACAGATTACATCCCATTCACCAAGCATAAGTGCAGCAGCTGCTTATGAAGGAATCAAATATTCCCCACATTTAAGTATTGCGAATCCCTTCAAACGTGACCATAGCTCTACATCGTGCTTTCACACTATTGGGAAGAGTGCTAGCACTCTGTTCTGAAGGAGTTAAAGCGCTCTGTTTGGGGGAGTAGAAATACTCGGCTTGGAGGAGTAGATGCATTCGTTCTGGGGGAGTACTATTACCCCTGTGGGGAGAGTATTAGCACTCTGCGGAAGAGTACTAGCACTCCCTTGCGGTGGAGTAACAAAACTGTCGGGAGGAGTTAACCTACTCTCTCTCTCAAAGAGAGTCAATCTACTTTCGACAAGAGAGTGAAATATGGGACAAGCAGATACTCCCTTACAGAGAGTGCCCGGAACTCTCTGTTTTTAGATTGTACTGACAAATTTTACTAGGGGGCTAGTAAAACACAATCACACGTAAGTAAAATATTACCACATTGTCACTACAGAGCCTAAAGACTTGCGCTGATTAACGGTTACTAAAATGTTTACAGACCATGTATGAACATGCTTTAATTGAAGTACGGTGGTCAATTGTTGACAGGATGTTACTAGGGTGTATAAAGACAAATGTTAATAGGCGATTGGTAGGAAGTTGGTAGAACGTTTACAAACATTCTTCAACTGGAAGAATGTTAATACAGTGTATAAAGAAGGCCTGCTAATACGGGATTGGTAGGACGTTGGCATAATGTTTATAAACATTCTTCAATTGGAAGAATGTTAGTAGGTTGTTGGTACGAAGTTGGCAGAAGATCTATGACCATTCTTCTTTTGAAAAAATCTTACTAGCTTATATAAAGACAAATGCTCATATGAAATTGGTGGGAAGTTTAAAGACGTCCTATGAACACGTTTCTATTGGGAGGTTGTGGCCAAATATTTCTAGGGTGCTACTAGAGTGTTGTTAAGATGTATAAAGACAGTTGGTAGGACTTCAATTGACTGTTGGTAGGTTCTAGTAACAATAGTCTAAAGTAAGTCTAAGAAATGTTGCTAGAAATTTTTATAAGGGTGCAAATCCCCGTCTACTCCAGAACGGCTACAACATGCCAACTTTTCCTAGATCTGAGCCACCATTGCGGCCGACCCCTACTCTTAGCAGGCCATTATTATATATAAAGGCGGTCTGCTCTCTCCAGAAACCACACTCTCCTTAATATGGCTGTTTACACCTGCATGAGGCTGCGAAATGGGGAGCTTCTCCGAATACAGCTACAGCAACTGTCTTATTGCTCGTATCTCTTCTCTGGACTTCTACTTCCAAGACGGCTTGTGCAACAGGGCACATTCGTTAGCCTGGCGGGGAGCAGCAGCCTTTTTCCGCAATATCGCGAGAAGTGTGGCTGCATTACTGAGAGCAAGGCCCCTGCCTTGTCAGCGAACGTGCAAGTCAGGCATCCAGAGTTGCACAAAGAAGGAAAATGGCTCCTTATGACTGCGTAATTATGCACGAAATGCCTAGCGAGGCTTTCTCCGTGCGGAACCCACAAGTTCGTGTGCAGGTCCTCGAAGGAAGCCGCTACATGAGGCATCTTGGGCGCTAAATAAAACAGAGCACCGTATTTCAACCGGAGGCACACTTAGATGGCCTTCCAGGTGTCACACGCTTTCCCGTGGGATCATGCCATCTGTTGCCAGTAACAAACTTGGCGTAAAGCGTGTGTTTTGCCACACGCTTATAAATAAACGTTCATACTCGTTTCGCTAGCACTGCAGGAGTTCTGCATTTCGGCAGCCGCTTAACCATTTATTTTGGAATACTTGGAGTACTTACGTTTGTGCACTTCATCTCTGCGCTATATTGTCGCCCTGAGGCGCTAAACACTAAATGTTATAAACCAATTATTGTACGGTCTGTACAGCCTATGACAAAAGTGCGACATATCATCAATGTTGTCGTTGTCCGAGCACATCCTGTTCTCCTATCTTTCTGCCACTGTATTACCCACTGCGCCTTCAGGCGAAAATTTTTATATATCTCCCATATCTGTGGAAATAAACGAACACTCCGTTCTCCACAAGGGCTCTGTATATCATATCAGCGACTGAAATAACTCTTGCAGATATGATAAGGGAAGAGTAGAGATTTCGCCGCTGCTTACTTAAATCTTTGTAGTGAAAGCGCGCTCGTGTTTTCTATGCGCTCGTGTTATTTACGTCCATAAACTAGCCGTAATAACGACACACACACACACACACACAGAGAGAGAGAGAAGATATTTTATTTGCTTGCCTTTACTAAAAGAAGTGCGCTCACCCGATATGAAGGAAAGGGCAAGACGCCAGAAGTATAGGCCTGCTTGTTGTAGAGGAGGGGTGCAATCGCAAAATAATGAATGGTTTAGAATAATAATTTATAATAGATATAATTTGTGGTTATAACACCTGCGATATTACAGAAAGAAAAGTTTTGTTTACATAAGTAGGCTGCAACTTTATGTTCCTTCTGACGTACTTAATTTCCTTTCTGAATGGCACAGTAATTTCAAAATGGTTGCCTTATGGTAACCTTGAAGCGCAATAGGACGAAGCGTCTTGGCGCTCACAAAAACATGTCGTGGACCCCTCGTTGTCAACGTGACAAAATAGATGGACAGACAAGGACAAATCCAGTTTCGAGCGCTTAACTGTTGCTGCTGTAACAGAAATACCGCCTAGCTCAGTTTATGAGCCTGTCTACTCAAAAAATTGAAATGAAAAATTGACTAATTAACAAGAATTAACCAATTACCTTTCTAGTTAAGTATATTATGACCCATATTGCAATTTACAAACTCTAGCAGTGGACTTCGCAAGGCGCATCCACTTGGAACAAATTTACGGGACGACACTAGTTTCGAGATATAAATTCTGGAACTTTGCGGAGAAATGCATTGGCGTTCCAGTAAATTTTTTCACAAAACATCGTTTCATGCACTGAAACACACAAGTGTCACGTGGTGGTGACGGTGAAGAACACAGTAGCAATACTGTGAACGACAAAACTAACTTTTGTTGGGCGAACCTGTGCCTACAAGACAGGCTACACTTATAGTGCAACGATAGCGGCGAGCACGGTCGGCGATCGTCGAAAATCTGATCAGCGGGTCAAGCGCGTCCGCTTTTATACAGCAGTCGTCGAATGTTCCAGACTGATCGTTGAGACCCGCGTGCGTTCCACAAAGTTCTACACCATTCGCGTAAAGCGGTGAAATCAGATAACACAAAGTTCGGCGACAACAGACAGTGGATAGATGCATCGATAACTTTCCAGAAACTTCCGATACATGCAGGCGCGTCCCGCGCTGTGCGATAACATTTGTTAGGCGGCGAAACGTGGTCACCCGACAAAGTTAAGTACACGTGTCAATACCCCCTCTTAAAAAGCATCGACCCGATGCTGCAAACGACAATAATAAACAAAGCACTCATAGCAAAGAAAACAACAAAATAAGGAAGTTCGTCAGCGTCCGTAGAAGGGTTTAAGGCGCACGACATGAACCACTTCAGATTGTGCGCGGCGCCACTGTGAAACCGAAATCCAGTCTGGCACGACCTCATAGTCCCGTGCGCCAATACGTCGGATGACCTTGTATGGTCCGAAATAGAGTCGCAGTGGTTTCTCACTGAGTGCTCCTCGGCGTATCGGGGTCCATACCAAAACACGGTCGCCGGTCTGGTACTCGACAAAGCGTCGTCGGAGGTTGTAGTGTCGGCTGTCTGTCCTCTGCTGGTTCTTGATCGGTAGGCGGGCGAGCTGTCGGCCTTCGTCAGCGTGCTGGAGATAGGTAGCGATGTCAAGATTCTCTTCGTCAGTGACGTGCGGCAGCATGGCGTCGAGCGTCGTCGTCGGGTTCCTGCCGTAAACCAGCTTAAACAGCGTGATCTGTGTTGTTTCTTGCACCACCGTGTTGTAAGCGAATGTTACGTACAGCATTAAGCAGTACGGCATCCCAGGTCTTGTGTTCGACGTCGTCGTGCATTGCTAGCATGTCGGCGAGGGTGTTATTCTGGCGATCCGTAACCATTCGTCTATGGGTGGTAGGTCGTTGTCTTCCTGTGCCTTGTCTGACTGTATTGCAGAATGGTTTGGGTGAGCGCCGCTGTAAAGGCCGTTCCTCTGTCGGTGATGATGACTTCTGGGGCGCCATGTGGCAGCAGCATGTTTTCCACAAATAATTTCGCCACTTCGGCTGCGCTACCTATAGGGAGTGCTTTAGTTCAGCGAAGCGGGTGAGGTAGTCTCTCTCCACGACGATCCACTTATTTCCGGTAGTTGACGTCGGAAAAGGTCCCAACAAGTCCATCCCGATCTGCTGGAATGGTCGGCAAGGAGGCTCGATTGGCTGTAGTATTCCCGCTGGCTTTGTGGGTGGTGTCTTGCGTCGCTGACAGTCTCGGCATGTTCTGACATAACGGGCGACGTCGGTGGTCAGGCGCGGCCAATAATACCTTTCCTGTATCCTTGATACGAGAGGACAAACGCATTACTGGTTTCCAGAATTTCCTCGATGTACGCGATCGTCGTGCCCTTGTTGATGTGCTTGAACTCCTGGCTGAAGTTTGTCACCAACACTTCAGTTTTCCCTCCGTGCAGTCGAGTGATCCCTCTTGCAACGCAAATTTCACGTTCGAGCAGTAGACGGTGGTCACTCTCGATGACGCCTTGTACGTCGGCAGGTATTTTGGTGCCGACGGAAACGACAATGCTGGAGCGAGGCGGGATGCTGACTTGACTTTCGAGCGCTCTTAAGGCATGGTGAGTACGAGAGCTCTCCGGCGGTATCTCTCCATCGCCCAACAGCGTTATCGACTTCGATTTCAGGTCGATAATTGCGCCGTTTTGGTTTAGGAAGCCCATGCAGAGAATGACGTCTCGTGAACACAGTTGGAGGATAACGAAGGTGGCAGGGTAAGTCCGGTCATGAACGGAAATTCTTGCCGTGCAGATCCCAGTCGGCGAGATGAGGTGTCCTCCAGCGGTCCGACTTGGAGGGCCTTCCCATGCAGTTTTTACTTTCTTCAACTGGGCGGCGATGTGTCCAATCATGACGGAGTAATCAGCCCCTGTGTCGACTAAGGCGGTGATTGCGTGGCCGTCGAGAAGCACCTGAAGGTCGGTGGTCCTTTCTCTTGCATTACAGTTCGGTCTTGGCGTGGGATCACGGCTGCGTCGCGTTGACCTGTGGCTGGTATGTGACGTCGTGAGGTCGTCTTTCATCGTCGTATTCTTTGCTTCCACACTTCGTCGGGACGGCGGCGTGTCGTTATGTAGTTGAGGTAGTTTCTTCGGCGTCTTCGTCGGCCGCGGAGGATCTTCGTCAGTTCGGCGAACAGCAACCGCACCTCCATCCGTTGCTGCCTTAAGTTTTCCGGATACGGGCTCGCTGACCGGCCCCGGGCTGGGCGAGTGTATGGTCGGCGCAGCAGCGACAAGTAGCGGCCTGGTGACGGCAATTGTGACGGTCCTCGAGCGCTCCACTGAGTGGTGGCGAGGTAGTAGGCGATATCGCGAGGTCGTTCGCCAATCTGTGGTCGCGGCGCGTTAACGGCGAACCCTCGCAGCCCCATTCACCGGTATGGGCATCGGCGGTACACATGGCCGGCTTCTCCGCAGTGGTACCAGAGCAGGCGGTGATCAGAAGCGCGCCAAATATTCGCCTTCCTCGTGTGGCGGCGCTGGGCGACGGGCGGGCGTGCTGACGGTGGCGGCGGTGGACGACGTAATTGTGGCGTTAAAGGGCCCTGGCGCGGTCGTGCAGGGGGGCCTTGACGGTGGGCGACGGTGGCGTAGGTAATCTCTTCCGGCTGGGGCTGCGGTGATCCTGGTGGGACCTCGGGAACTGCAGGTGATCGGTGCACCTCTTCTTTCACGTTGTCGGCGATCGAGGCCACCTGAGGCTGCGACGAAGGCAAGACCTTGCGCAGTTCTTCGCGCACAATGGCCCTGATGGCCTCGCGCAGATCGTCTGTGGCCAGTGATTGAGTTCCTGCGTAGTGGGTAGAGTTTGTACGGCGGCTGAATTGCCGATTACGCATTTCGAGTGTCTTCTCGATTCTGGTGGCCTCGCGAAGGAACTCTTCCACGGTCTTCGGTGGGCTTCGTATCATTGCGCCGAAAAGTTCTTCCTTCACAGCACGCATGAGAAGGCGGACTTTCTTCTCCTCGGACATTTCCGGGTCGGCGTGGCTGAACAGACGGGTCATTTCCTCAGTGAAGATCGCGATCGTCTCCTTCGGTAGCTGCGCCCTGGTCTCCAGTAGAGCTTGGGCTCGCTCTTTTCGCACGACCCTTGTAAGTGTTTGCAGGATGCCGCTTCGAAACAGGTCCCACGTCGTCAAGGTGGCTTCTCGATTCTCGAACCACGTCCTGGCGGCGTCCTCCAATGCGAAACAGACATGTCGCAGCTTGTCGTCGCTTGCCCAGCTGTTAAACGTAGCGGCCCTCTCATACGTTTCCAGCCAGCTTTCCCGGTCCTCAAATGTGGAACCGCGGAACGTCGGTGGTTCCCTGGGCTGCTGCAACATGATGGGGGGCACTGGGGCTGCCATTGGGGTTGCCTTGGCCACAATCTTCTTGGTCTTTTCAGGTAGAAGTCCGTGCTCGGGGGGCAGCTGTTAAAGACGGTGGATTGCTCGATAGTCCGGGACTACGTTGGTGTTCACATTGCGGTCCGGGCTTGGATCACGGTTTGTCGGGGGCGTCCGATACATGAACAAAAAGCACCTCAACCAGACGTCACGTGGTTGTAACGTTGAAGAACACAGTAGCAATACTGTGAACGACAAAGCTTTTAATGGGCGAACCTGTGCCCAGAAGACAGGCTACACTTATAGCACAACGATAGCGGTGAAAACGGTCGGCGATCGTCGAAAATCTGATCAGCGGGTCAAACGGGTCCGCTTTTATACAGCAGTCGTCGAATGTTCCAGACTAATCGTTTAGACCCACGTGCCTTCCACAAAGTTCTACACTATTCGTGTCAGGCGGTGGAATCAGATAACACAAAGTTCGGCGACAACAGACAGCGGATAGAAGGATCGATAACTTTCCAGAAACTTCGGATGCATGCAGGAGCATCCCGCGCTGAGCGATAACATTTGTTAGGCGGCGAAACGTGGTCGCCCGATAAAGTTAAGTACATGTGTCACAAGTAATTGGAACGCCAATGCGTTTCTCCGCAAAGGTCGGAAATTTATATCTCAGAACTGGTGTCGTCCTGTAAATTTGTTCCAAGTGGATCCGCCTTGCGATGTCCACTGCTAGAATTTGTAAACTTCAATATGGGTCATAATAAAATTACTTAAAAGTCAATTAGTTATTTCTTGTTAATTAGTTAATTTTTCATTTCAATTTCTTGTGCAAGAAGAGGCCACCGCTTCGAATTGACCGGCTCATAAACTAGAATTGAGTTGTCTGCCAAAGGCAACATTTAAAAATTTTCAGTGTTCGCTGAAACACCCTATATATATAGCCACTTACAGGTTGATGACGCACGTACGAAAAAGCTATATTTTATTTTCTATATGTCAGCCGCGGTCCAGTGGTTCGTCAGGGAATACAGGGAACGGTCATGCATCTTGCTTAAATTTGTACATGGCACACCGAGCCCCCATATATGCGCTTATCCGCTACCACATCATGACAGTAGACAGAGTTCTGCTGTAAGGTGCTTCCACCTCCGACAAAACAGCGGGGCACATGTGAAATGTTCTAAAATACAGAAAGATGCACCACGAGATGGCTGTAACAACCGGTTTGCAAAGCAAAAAGTGTAACAAGGCAGAATATACAACAAAAGCAAGGTTTACGAAAACGCTTAAAAAGAAAGGTGTGTACATACGCTTTAACAAGAATACGACAACAACAATTCTTAAATATCACTTTTCCTAAATTACACACAACAAAATGGCCCACCGGCAAACCGAAAATTGTTTGGGGGGAAACCTGCGCGCATGCGTCATGTGTGCGAATAGCTATTCTGGCGACGTAGCACAAGAGATGCTATGAAAAACCAGCTTTTTAGTCTGCGGACACTAAGAATGAGGTTCTCTACATCACGCACCAAAAGGTTAATGTACTCTGGTTTTCATTTACCTCAGAAGCCACGGCAGGAAATGTATGCATTAAAATGATGCCCGAACCTCCCTTTCGTGGTGCTATTTGAAACCAGATTCAAGTATGATGGAGGTTAAAAGATTGGCTCGAGATATTGACACGTTTGGATAACGAAAAAGTAGAAAGCCTGACGACATGCAGTATACGATTGTTAAAACGCAATCTAAAGGCTGTTTCTGTTTGTCTAATGTATTGTAGCTAGTATGCTGAGCATTCTAGCATATAGGTAACATTGATCGTGTCACAGCCGAAGTCGGCTTTTATGTTAAGGTTAAAGTTCGTCGCGGTGCTCATAACACCCTATGAAGTCGTCATGTGTGCGCAAAGCTTGCACTGTTACTTGCTGCAATGATTATAGCATACATGTGAATAAGTTTTTTTCCCTTAGAAGACGTTAATATGTCGCGCAATTTTTTTCATTGTCGGTAAACTGCTTGTGACGGCTCCGGAAACACTTCTGTAAGCCGATTACTCTGCCTGAGTCTGCTACTATGTTTCTCAAGGGCGAGATTAACGTTTCGTATTGATGCAGATTGTGTTGAAACTGAGTTATTACGCCCTCGTTCCTTAACCCACTTATCCAGACTAAGAAGTTCACTGTGGTCCACCTTGTCGGTGCGCTTAATCGCGTTATTAAATAATATGAGGGGATACTTCTGCATTATCAGGGCATCGCGAAGTCTAACGCAGCTGTTAATGAAATCAGAGTGTTCGAAACATAACTTCTTGAAACGATGTGCTTGACTGTGGGGTATGCTAGTTTTGCTGTGTGTAACATGGCTGCTTTGAAAATGAAGGTAACGGTGGACGTCAGTAGGTTTCTTATATATTGTAGTGGGTTAGTTTGTTGTTGCAGAAGCACACTGTGATGTCCAGAAAACAGATAAATATGAGTGTGGTTGCGAATACTAAATGGATTGATGAGCCTTAAAGCCCGCACTCGAAGCCAGACGTTCCGGCTTCTTCTGCTACCAGAAGAGAAAGAGGTCTTCAATATAGCGTTTATAGTAGCAAGATTTTAGTTCACATGTTGCCAGAAATTTATTTCCTAGTTGTCCACTAAATATATTAGCGACACTTGGACCTATTTTGGTCATCCCTGAAGTGCCACTAACCTGTACAATATGTACACCTTCAAATTCAAAATTGTTACGATGCAGGATGAGCTTTAGCATGGTGGCTAAAATAGAGCTATCAACAGATTTGCCAAAATATGAGTCATTATAAACCCTAATGAGTGACCGGATGACGTCGTCAGGGGGAATGCTAGTATAATGGGAGGCAACATCTAGTTTAACCAGCAACCAGCTATAAGGGATGATAGGGGATGACAAGGTTAATAATATTGGCTAAAAAGGGGGAGCTGCCCGTTATATACGAAGGAAAAGTAGCAGGAATCCGATTAATGAGGTTGTTTACATAGCTTGAAAGTGGCTCGGTGACCGTTTCAACGCCTGACAGTACAAGGCAACCGGGGTAATTTGTCTTGTGTATTCTGGGTAGTAAATAAAACCTTCCTAGGAGTGGATGGAGAGAGACCAACGAGTTCATTGCATTTTCGCTGAGTTTACCATCTCTTATAAGACCTTTGATGGTGTTAGAGACAATTCTCTTAAAATTGTCAATCGAGTTGTCAAGTTGATTGTAGAATATGTCATTAGATTGTTGCCTCTCAGTCTCCTTGACTTAGTCAGCCACGTCCATTATGACTATAGCTTCTCTTTTGTCGGCGGGCTTTATAACAATATTTCAGCTTTTCCCTAAAACCTTCCATTACTTTTAGTTCGTAGGGACATGCTTTGTCTGAACGAAACGTGTTGACTATAAGCCTGCAGAATATCGCGTTGCGCAGCAGAAATATACTAATCGAGAAATTTATCCCGGTGAGTGGGCGGGGTCGAGTGCTGGCTGTGAGAGACACGATTCGATGCGGATCGCTCATAAAACAACTCCCTTAGCTTCATATTTCTCCCGAAGTAATCTAAATTATTAGCTAGCTTCCATTCGTTATAAACGCCTGTAGCTGGACAGAAATTCAAACCTAGAGAAAGCAGAGCCATTTCCGAGTCAAAGAAGACCACGTTCGAAATGTTAGCTATGCTTGAATTGTTGGACAGACTGGTACTTTTGCTACAAGAGGGTCAACGTTATCACGTAGCAGCTTCCTAGACTTCTCTTGTATTTCTAATTCTTTTTTTCTGTTCGCACTCAACGAACAGAACCCATTCGAAAGGGCTCAACGTATAGTCTTCGCGCAGCTCTCGTTCACGGTTCAATAACGTTTTGACAGATGATTTATAATGACCGATAACAATGCGTACGATGTGTCATTGCATTCTTAATGTGTCATTCTATTTTGAAACTTTGCGGCTTGACATTTGTGTGGTAGCTGTTTAAGTAAGACGAGAAACCCGTTAGGTACAATCAGGGCAGCCAAGTATACACTCAACCTGGACGCGCGAAGTTCATATCTGACACGTTTATGAATGACTTTTCTGTTTTGAGGAAACGACTGTGTTGGAAGTACTCTCGGGTGAAGTAGTAAGTAGTCAATTAATTGTCAATTCTGAGAAGCATTGGCGGCTTCGGCTTGGTTACCGTTTCTCAGAGAATACTGGTCCGATGGAGGAACACTGCCAGACCTTTTTCCTGTGGAGTGTGGCTGTCAATTGGGTTTGGAGGTAGGGATGATGCTGGTAGAGCGCTCCTGCGGAGGCTGTTGTAGGGTGGTAGGGTGGAGGAATCATGCGCAGGAAGGTCTAGTGCAGAAAGCTAGAAACCTTCACTTTGACTTGACAGACTCGCTCTTTACAGACTGACTATATATATATATATATATATATATATATATATATATATATATATATATATATATATATATAAGCCAACAAGAACAGCAAGGACAACACAGCGGAAGTTACTTGTACTTACTTATTGAAATATTGAAATTATAAATTATTGGTATTGAAAGTGGATGAAAAAACAACTTGCCGCAGGTAGGGGACAATCCCACGTCCCCGCAATACGCGTGCGATGCTCTGCCGATTAAGCTACCGCGGCGCCGTCTTCACATCCACTTTCTTTGATGGGAACGCTGAGTGGCCTGCGGCCGAAAGGATGTTCCACATCCGCTGCCAAGGTTTGTGAGTGGTGGCGCTGGCTAGCCTTCCCAGGGTTAGTTCTAGTAGTAACACATAAATACTCAACAAAGTGAACTGGAAGACTGCGCCGCGGTAACTCGATTGGTAGGGCATCGTACGCGTAATGCGAAGACATGTGATGGTTCCTCGCATACGGCAAGTTGTTTTTTCATCCACTTTCAATTCGATTGTTTTTATTTCTTTATTTCAATTAGTAAGTACAAGCAATTTCCCCTGTGTTGTCCTTGGCGTCCTTGTTGGTTGGCTTCTGATGATATGATCAATAAAAATTGGGCGCTTTGGTTAACTACCTCTTTTCTCGTTCCGTACAATATTCTCGCCGCTATCGCCCAACTGGGAAAGAATCCATCCGGTTTAGCAAGGGACAATGTGCTTAG
Source organism: Dermacentor variabilis (assembly GCF_050947875.1). Lineage (NCBI taxonomy): Eukaryota > Metazoa > Arthropoda > Arachnida > Ixodida > Ixodidae > Dermacentor > Dermacentor variabilis. The sequence goes on along the minus strand of NC_134569.1, from coordinate 115,710,508 downwards.
GCGTTGCCGACCGCCGCGTCGCTCTGAAGAGTCCCCTAGTACCAGGGTGAAAAGCTCGATGCTCGGCGTATCCGAATGGAGGGCTCTGGCACTTCTTTCTCCTTATTCTTTCCGGTTCGTTGGCAGTTCGAGTCACGTTTAAGTGACCCTATCCGATGAGCTTCGCAGAAGCCTCTCGGCGCTCATCACATAAGAGAGAGAGAGAGAGAAAATGGCGGAAGTTGGCCGGCGCCGCATCTCTGGCCGTCGTCTCTCGTAATTGGATTGACACGGGGCCGCCGCAGCACTGTCCGGGTAACCAGGTTAAACTCTCACGACTCGATACGGCCCAGATGCCTCGCCAACTCTGCTTGATTTTCCCCACCACTCACAGGTGATCTCCATCTTTATCACGGCAATACAGTGTCGCTTTGTTTGTCTAAGGAAACTATTTTTTTGTTTCCTTTTTTGTTGTGCCAGTATGTTTGCATCTGTGCCTTCTTGTTTTGCATTGATCAATCTAGTGAGAACGACCCTCCGACATTTGCATGTTTTCTGGCCGAGCGCCATAGGAGCTTGTTCCGTGTCCTGGTATGACTATAGCATGCTATCCGGAGTACATATGCATCGACGATTAATCATGGCCGTTTAAGTTCCGTACCTGTTCTGTCTCAAGAAAGACTGAAGAAAGGGGGGAATGGATTAAAAGATTAGGAATTTTGATTAATATCTTACTCACGTTCCAGAGATTCGGAATACACGGCGCTTTAACTGAGCGCTTTAGCAAGCCAGTGCACAAAAAGTTGATACAAATACAGAGGGATGAAAGGTGGGCACGTTTCTGTTTTGGGTAAACGTTGAGAAAACGCAACCCAAATAATAGAATGCATTTGCATTTTCAGCGGTGCAATATATAAACCATGACGCGCCATCGTTAAGACGCTTCGGTCTTCGAAAATGAAGTTACGGGTCAAAGCTTTGACCATACCGTTATCTATGCGCCCTCGGTTCAGTTCGGCAGCAGTTACTTAACACTGCCTCCCCCATTTCGGTAAATATTGCAGCCTATTATTGGAGTAGCAATTGCTTAAAATTTAACATCTCAAAGGGACAGCGGCCACGCACAAGAAGCTGGCAAGCTGAATAGCACTAAATCGCCTCACATGTTTCGTGGCCAACCAGTTTACATGTTGATGCTTTAGACTTGATTTTACTACTCATAGACCTGCAACATATAGGATTGGAATAATAATAAACCGTTGATTGCACAAACATTAGTTTGCAGGTCAGCCAAAAATTATTCAAGGGATGTGAAACCGTTTCTTGTTGCTAACTTAAGTACGTGCAGGGATAATCGGTTTGTCTCTTTCTCCTTCTAGCGAACGTCTATTTTACCTATAAAGGATGGTAAGAATACATCGAAAGATCAGTGACAAGAAACTGGTGCATTGTAAAGGAGGGATGCCTGAACGATGTTCAATTTGTTCGGCGAGCCTTGTGGTAAGATGGGTGACGTAAAAAAAAAATACACAGAGATCCTCAAACATCAACGGAGACTTACGGTTCCCCGCATGCAGGGCATCCACACTTACATGTCAACACAACTTCATTCATGTCAGAACGGAGATAATGGTCAATTCGCCCTAGCATCTGCTAAGCAAGAATGGTAACAAGGTCAGTGCTTTAATTCAGGAGCTGCTGTTTTCTGGTGGATAGAAAGGCGCTAGACCATTCTTGAATGCGTGAGACTTGTAACATCGTCGCGCTACGACCGGCTCCCACAAGAAGGCCGGCAAATAGTTTACACGTGGCCGTCCGAAGAGGGCGTGAGCCGATGCGGTTTTTAACCACCTGGGCCGCCAAATGCAATTCTGTAGTAGTTTATATGCGCGAAGCAATATTTGGCAGAAGTATTTTGTCCCTACCGGCAAGTTGACTTATTGTGTTCCGGCCTCCTATTCTCGAAAAGAAAAAAATTCATTTTATGCGAGTCTGCCAATTACAAAATTGTGAATGGCTTGTCATTCCTTTCAAGACACTTCGGTTTCAGCCCCTTCAATTAAACCCGTCTCAAAGTTTCACTGAAAAGTAATATTTTCTATAGTGGGACAGTTTCAATATAGATTACAGATCAGGTAGGCTGCAACAGTAATAACTTTCTGTTGGTGATTTCTCACAGCCGCATTCCTGACAACCGACGTTCCCTCTAGCATATTTTAATATAAGCTTTTTACATGCAAGCAAAGAAACCTAACCATTCAAAGGAATCATTATGGCGCTTACGCTACCTATTTTCTATTTCCTTTACCCATCCAGCTAAGATTGGATCACCACAAAAAGGGTAAAGAGGAACACTTCAGCTCGCGGCTAAGTACAATATCTCTCTTCAACTACACACAAAACTCACAAGTACATCTGTGAGACAGCCGTTGAACCAATTTCAACGAAAGTGGATGCGCCTTAAGTAAAGCGATCCATTCTAGTGACTCTAGGAAGATAATTTTGAATATGATATAGACGAATAAAAAAATGTTAAATTGAAACGCGCAGTTTCCAAAAGGGCAATTCTAGGCCAGAAACAGATAGCAGAGTTCTGTAAACTGAATCTTTTAGAGGGTGTTTTGACGATAACTTTAAAGTATAAACTTACAGCGCACATTACAATTTTACAATGTTGACGAGGATTTTGCATGTCTTATTACAAATCAATAGCCTGATTTAGAGTGATCTAGAAAACATGAATTGTTTTCGCGGTGGATGTAGTATTAGGTTCAGTTTTCAAAATTGTGATAAAGTTTCTATTGCTGAGTTAAAAATGTGAATTTGATAGCTGAGTCCTTTCTCGAAATTGCGCTTTATTGATATTTTTTCACAGATACTGGCAGCCTTCATAAAAATTCCACTCGCTACAGTCCCTGGATTTTTCCTTCTTGTTAAACCAAATCGGTGCAGTGGTTGTCGAGAAAAAGAAGTTCTCCAATTACTTTATGCACTCTTTAAAGGGCACAAGCTGAAAATGTTTCAACCCAAACTTTCTTTTAGGTCTCCTAACGGACGTGTTTTTGTTTTTGACTCACTGGTTCCCTTGTTTTCTTCGTAACTTATGTGTTATGCAAATTTGAATAGTGGTTTCTATTTCATCACGCGCGTATTTCCACGCTAATCTAATTCCTATAACTGCAACAAGAAAGTCGACGCGCTTTCCCTCTTCCACTGAGACAGATGAAGTTCTGAAACTCTGCATTGTGTAAAATACCTTCTTCTTCACCCCATCCGTGCTAAAACAGCGCGCTGTATGTTTTACTCTTTCTATATCTGAAGCCCTTATGTGGCATTTACTATAAGTCCATTACTGTCGCATTGTGTTTCACTGTGCGTAAAAGTAAAATGTTGTGTAAGCTACAATAGACAGGAGGATAGAGAAGTTCACGCGGCGCATACGAACAACTATTGTTGAAGCACAAAAAGCAGTTGTACCTCTGCAGTTACCAGAAGAATGTAAGAGGCACCTCAGAAATTGTTCCCTGAACATCGGCAGGCGTACAATCAATCCTGCATTCCCGGTAAAACATAAAAAAATAACTCTACGACGGGTCCTTTCCCCGATGTTGAGAATATTCACGGTACACTCGGTCTTGAAGTGTCTTATATAAGTCATATGAAGTGATAAGAAGTGCAAGGTTTAGCAGTAGCATTAGGCACCACACACTCTTAAGTTCTAGCGATCGTCACAGAGGGCACAAAATCAACCGCGTTGAGTTGCAGCACGAAGCGCGTAAGTGGGGCTGCTGTAATTTGGTCGTACACTCTAATTATTATTGTTTTTTTTTCTGCTAGAGGCCCTAAACGCGTCTAAATATTTGATCTATAGATTTATATATAATAACGGACAAACACAGTTAACGTAACTTTTTACGATATAAATAGGCCATTAGTTTTATTGCTGCCATTAAAGTCAGTACTTTATTGGAGAACGTTTCTGAGACTTCACTGACTTGCGGTAAGCGGTTGCCCATTGCTATCGGTTGCAGCCCCGGTTTTTTTTTTTTTAATTCAAATTATATGGCGGCAATATTTGCGAATGGGGTGGACGTTTTCTCTGAGCACCATCACGCAATATCGTTTTAAAGCAGTTTTCTTTTGATAACGATAACATCTCAGCAAGTTTATGTGTCGAACATTTGATAGTCGCCACCAAGTGAACTAGTTTAAGGACGGCGAATTTCATGACTTGCGGCGTTTCACTGGCAAGACGGCTGCACGGCCTCCATCGCTAGTAATCTGCCGCGTCTGGCCGCATGATGACATGTTGCTTGGAAAAAAATATCGTAGCTAGCGCGACCATTCATCGCTGGAACCGAGCACAGCCTTTTTGGAGACTACCCAAGAAAGTGGATTAACCTTGCGGAGTCTGGATCTGTGCACCTGCGAGTAAAAAAGCACTGCTTCGCATTTTCTCCTTTGAATTTCTTTGCGTGCGAGACGGATAATACAGATTCTTGTAGCAATTGTTGAAAAGTTGAGAATAATAATACATATATAGGTATTGATTGTAAAAGAAAATTCAAGTGGTACACTTCTTATTTTATCCCGTTGGTGAAATTCCTAAGATGGAGTACAGCATAAACAAATAATAGTTTTGACTGTTTCTGCATAAATGAACCACCGCGGTAAGTTCCCTGCGCATAAATGACAAAATTGATGTCGATGATACAGTTAGATTATTTGTTCTCAGATATAATAAAAATAGCTGTGTTTATTACTTTTATCTCGACAGACCATTTGCTATCTGATTGAGGCTTGACTATCCACCACCCACACAAAGACATAATAGAAAAAAATGCACACGCAAGGCAGTCTTGTACGTGTGTGCTTTCCCATCATGGAGCGTTTTGTGCATTGCTCTGAGACGTGAATCACAAGCTCACCCATTCTTCCTCGACAGTCATTGAACCTATTTTCTTTTCTGCTCCAGCCCCCAAGACGCTGCTCATATTTGTTCACCCCTTTGGACTCTATTATAGTCTGTGGACGTACACATCAACAGTGAATGTGTCACAACTATAAGTAACAAGGACCAGGATGATCACAAGGTGTGTTTCTGAACTTTTCACCTAGAACTGTGATTTGTTCGTTCAGTGGACAAGCTTTAGTTGCACCATTTTTTTCCTCCATGTTTTTCATGGCTTTATCATATTTTTATGAATTTGTCCGCAAGCTGCCCACGCCAAGCCCTAAAAGCACAACAGTCAATCTAATGACAACAGGTCCTCTTGAACTCCGTGCCTCAACATGCAATATTGGCAAGCTTACCAGATAGATTGGTGTGAGCCCTATCAGGAAAGCAACAGTGTACAATTACGCATCATAACGAGCAGGAATGCTGAATATTGACTTACAAGCTTACTTGCTTTTAAGGCTGTTTTAAGACAAACCGATAAGTAACAGGTTGAGACCCGACATGTTTCTTTTCTAGTCATTACAATCGTGACGACGATAACAGAAGCAACGTAGCAAGGTCGTACTTGCTAATGCGCAAACTCTGCCATTTTCTCTTAGCAAATGAGCTTGGTGAGTAATACCACAAGGTATCGCACTCTCCCTCACAACGATAATTTTTATATTAAAATGAGCAAAAAAAATTGATACGATCAAAAGCACTTAATGCAGTTTTGAATAAATGATACTTTATTGAGACTGAATATCTGGCAGTCATTAGCATCTGCTGGCAATCTCTGCCAGCAGCTGTCGTAGCGGCCACATTGCTCACCGCGTAATGTTGATGTGATCAGTTTTGATGTTGACTGCGCCATCTCTTGGTCTTACACTTTAATTCACAACGACTCTGCTTTTCTTACTTCTGTTGCACTGTGGAAGGTAAAGGTTCCCTTCTCTAAGTATTATAGGTGTCCCGTGGTAGTACTGTCACAAAAACAAAGCGGGCACGGGTCGCTTCCTTTCTCCACCTTTGGCACGGATACTTTTTAGAAGACGCATTCAATTATTGGCGGCCATATTCAGCTGACAGAATCAGTAGCGTTAATTTGTGTAGGCGTTATCCTTTTTGCTTGTCTGCTGTGCACTGAAATTATACTGCACTTCCTCTAGTACTCTTCTGTCAGGTAAAAAATAAATCAAAGGTTACTGCATATGTTCGCAGTGAGGCTGATGCCTTGAAAGTACACCTCAATTCGGAACAGCAGCTGTTGACGAACGGCAAGTAGAAAGTCCGGGTAGCAAGAGGAGGATCAAGTAGGACCACGAGGCAGAAAAGTCCTCGCTAGACGCAAAGAGGGCTATGCACCGTGGTGCATTCATATCACTCTTTCGTCCGTATGCTTTTGAGGCAACAGAGTGGCTCCTTAGAATGAACTACTACTCGGATGAGTTCAGTGCTTCTATCTCGCCGTTTTCTATACCGGAATTCTCGAAAGCGCATTGAAAGCACGGAGAATGGGGGCGCCAACTGTGTTTCTTTGGGCTCTCTACCTGACTTCTATTTTCAATGCACGAGGCCATGCGTGCCTTTTAGCCTTTCCGGAGCGCTTTCAATTTCTTCAATCTAACCCAACCGACTCCTGGCCTCTTTATTTTGGAGAGGGATGGTAAAGCGCGCTCAGGAAATGTGCCATCGACCACGAACTGGACGAACTCGCTATAGGCTTCTCTTCAAGACTGGTTTAGAGTCAGAGCTGTCTTCCTAATTCACCTCGAGAAAGGAAGTTTCTGTTAGAAGCAAATTATGTTATTTCCCCAGAACTTAAGGGATGCGCCCCTCAAACTTTGTCGTACGACCGGTAAATTTTCAGAATTCCCTTTTTTGTCTTTTTGCGCATCACCAAGATCTGCAAGAAGGAAACTAGCAGCTCCGTGGGACAATGAAGGTAGAAAGGAATGTGTAGGAACAAAAATAATTGTAAGAAATTTTTCGAAGACCGTGACAGCGGAAACGTCCAGAAGGCGACTCACTCACGCGCACTCTCTTTGCCTAAACTTGTGATTCTAAGATTTAGTATAGCACTGCGGTAGACACGGTCAACAATGAAAGACGCCTTCCTGACTTTGTGACATTCAGCGTGAGTCTGGCCCACGGTTGCCCATTAAAAGCGGGGACCCACCGCTTCCGCGTGACTTCTTCCGCCTCTTAATAAAAGAGGCCTCGATGGCACAGAGACGGCTAGCGGCGGGTGCCGAGCTTAAAGGAGGATTGTTCTTCCAACTCTGACTTCGGCGCTGTTTGAAGTTTTCGGTCTCACTCGGTGAGCTTCGGACCGGAAACCGCCGCGGCAGTCCTCCGTGCGGAATTTTCCTAAAGTACGTATGAAGTCCACAGAGAGACAGGAAGTGGAGAAGAAAGTTGGAGGCCATACAAAACTGACTCTGTGCACGCGTGCTGAAGCCAGATATTTTTTTTTTTGTTCGATTGAAACACCGAGCTCAGCAAAGTTTCAGTTAAGAACCTGAGCGAAGAGGGGTATTATATTTCAGATATCAGTCATTTTATGATAACAATTCGCCACGTGCAACGCGGATGTGAAGGAAACGAAAAGAAATAAATGGGCCAGCGTTTCGTGTTTTGTTGCTTTCCTCAGTACGTGAACCAATAGGAAACTATTTACGGAAATAGGGATGTGAACAGCTTCAATCTTTTCAACGGGTCTCGTGTGGTTACGGATTTATAACTTCAAGTACCATACGGGTTTAATCAAGGGAAAGAGAAGCCATATTTTCTGCAACAAGTTGTATGGAGAGTGGCGATACGTGAAAGAAACAAGCGAGACATATATTTTCTAGCAGATTGGTATAAATTCCAGGTCATATTTTCAATAATTTTGCGAGCTGCTTTGCGTGTTCGGGGGAGTTAGAATGAATAGCGCGAACTAGGAGCCATTGCAAATTCGCAAATTTTCACGAAAAATGGGATTTGTCATTGCGACGAGGCAACAGCAGAAGCAACAAAAGAGGTGATGATCCACGCAAAGACGGCCTGTTTATCCTCAATGCCACTTTTGTCTTGAATAGCAAATTCTACAAGAATGATTGATGCGGTAGTAGCTGCTTCATTTTCCTCCTTCTTGCCCTCGCGATCTCTACGGTTCGCTCATAATTTTCAAAGAAATTTCTATCGGTGCCACATGTTCCAAATTTAATTACATTTTACGCGGTGATGTTGATGACAGAATAATCTGAAGTTAGCAATATTAGGGCACAGAATAGAAAGATAAACATGCATTTACAAGTTTAATTTGCCATCATGAACACTGATATTGGAAGAACGAGCATACTACGGCTTGCGTTTGTGGCTGTCGCTTGCAACGTTGCAACCGACCTTATATATAGGAGTTTAAGCCATTATCTGTCGAATCCGAAGCCCCCCCCCCCTTAAAAATATCATTAAACAGAATGTCACTTGCCCCGTTGAAGCCGTTCCAACGCCGACCTGATGTTCGCCGAGTGCAACCCCTGTGTGCAAAAAAGCTATGTGCAAATTGTATTTTTTTAAAGGTCGAGGTTGTTTCAAATAATTCAGTAATATTACACTTCGGCCCTCCCAAATGTGGCACTGTCGTTGTAGCTAAATTCTGTAATGCCCAGAAATAGGTCTGCGTTATGAACTTTATATTTAACCGAAATAGGATCCATGTTAATTTAGATGTGTCCCAGAATTATTAAGTTACTGGCCAACTTACGACCGTTACCACAAATCTTGAACCATCGTTTTTTCAGCACTGCGTTATACTACGTTCCTTCGGTGCCCTCGCAGTCCTAAACAAGGCGCCCTGTTTCTTTTGACGTAATATAAGGGATAGACAATGTGATATGTATGCAAAGCTCAAAGTCGGTCGGCTTATGGCGGCTTTTGCAATACGTTGTTTATGCAAGCGGTCTGAAGCATTATAAATGGATTTTACGAGTGGCGCTAAATTTAACTGGCTGTCATTAATTACAAACGCCACCAAGATACCGATTAGCCAACATGTAGGGATAAGGCTGCCAAATATATCTTTGTAATTGTAACCTTACTGACTTAATTATGAGCGTTAAAATATTCCTTAAATCCTAAATTTTTGTGGGGTTTAATGCATTATACAAAGTTTGCTCGGTCGCCTCGGGAACTAAAAGAGGTTCCTTGTTTCTGTTTTGTGAAATTAAGAGCCATGGAAAGGTTTATGTGTAGACAAGGTTCAAAGTGGGTGGGTGTATTGCAGTTATTGCACTAAACTATGTATTTGAGCACAAGTGAGCATTACCAGTGTTTTACGAGCGCACAGAATTTAGCAAGTTTGTGTGATGAATACGTGTGATCAAGGGAAGGGCGAGCAGCGACTCGATATTCGCACAAGCGATACCTTAATTTCGCGTTTCACAGTGCGACAGCGCCACCTTTGCGGAACACGCTCGTGTTTGTGTTTGAGAAAAATACTTAAGTTGCGCAAAAGAGGCAATCGGGATCGAGAAATCTCATCCCGATGGGGCTCGATCGCGATTTTAAGTGCGCCGCGGATGACACACATATCAAGATTGGAGCACTTGCGCGTTATGGCAGCATTAGGTATCATGTTTCTCGCCACCTCGGCCCTATAGCAGCTCGTCGCGTGCGTATTATGATGCTGTCTGTGATTCAGCGGCCAAAGTGCAGGCTGAGCTTCAACGCAGGCGACAAACGTTTCAATATTTATGGCGTCCATCTTACATGTGCGATATGAAACCAGCGGTGACTCCCGGCCCTCTCAGAGAAACTTCTAGATCACAACAACCCGTTTCGCGAGCAGGAAGTTTACATGCCGGCTTTGTGACGACACCACACAGGCTGCCTGTTCCGCAGCTTGCGCTCAAAAATGACGCTTAAAATTAAGCACTGCCTAACGTGCGCGCAGCCTGCGCGTATTCCCCAGTCCACACGCGTTGACAAGCACTGTTGGCCTCGCAGACGCGTGACGCGTAGCCAGGCGCATGCAATTAGCCGTATGTAGTTGGACGTTAAGACTTATCACAAGCCACTGTTTTTTTCTCTAATTAAGGAACTTAAGTCAAAAGATATCGCTGCATTTCCATGCCAATTTTAATTGATCTAGGCCTAGAAGCAACCTTTACGCAAACTGATATTGGAAGCAGACGCCGTATTTCTTGGAATTTGGAAATACATTAATATTTTACTTCAATGTTGTAGTAAAATATCAAAATGCACCAAACTTCCATTCCGTTAGACAGGTCATGAGCCATAAAACTCCGAAGGTAAGTCAGAGGCTTGTAGAAATAAATGTTGTTTGACTAACAGAAATACAAGAAATATTGTCACGTAGTCATGGAGAAGAAAGCAGCAAAACTGAATGACAAAACTAGCGTTTTATTGGTTGAGCCTGTGCCCTCAAAAACAGTCTACACTCAAAGAACAACGATAGTGGTGAACACAGTCCGCGATCGCCGAAAATAACATCTGAGGTCAAGTGCGTCGGCTTTTATAAATACGTCATCGAAAGTTCCAGAGTAAATGTCTTCCAGAAAATACTACACAATTCGCCTCGTGCATGCAAGCAATCAGGTTATGCAAGGTGTGGGGACAGCAGACAGGGGATAGAAGCATCGATAGCATTCCACAAACTTTTGATACATGCAGGCGCGTCCTGCGTTGACCGATAACATTTGCCAGATGGTGAAACGCGGTTACCCGATGAACAAGTACACGCGTCAATATAATTAAGTCATTGACCTTTTTCACTAACGAGCTGACAACACGCTTAGAGAGTCATTAGCCCTTTACACGTCTTGGGCGCTCTGCTTGAACGACCTCGTTTTCCAATTAAGGCACCAATCAGACGATGTAGGAGAACGCAAACGCACAGTTGCTTACCTTTAGCACTAATCCTTTGCTGCTTGCGCTTGGAAGCCCATGCCCTTCGTTAATGCACTAGCTACTCTAGCAAGAGAAGGCGCATAAGAGAAAGCCAAGCTTACACTGGGATAGCAGCATAGCTCTGGTAATGTTAGTGTGGATGCAACGTCAGGTAGCACGGGAGGCACTCAACCAGAAGAGAGAATGGCGCCTGGCTGGATCAAGCCAAGCGCGAAGTGTCTGTTGTCGGAGGGTCCCTCCTTAATCCTGAAACCGCTGGGCAAGACGTGGCGGACGGTTTCCTGGCGGTGGTGACAAGCCGTTATCGATTTCGTAATGGCCGATGCGCATGAACGAATGCACCGGCCTCTCCCCATTACCTTCCTTCGCCGTCGCATTGACCGGCAAACTGTGGCGCCGTCACACGCTTCTCCTTAATGGCGACGATAAGCTCCCACGTAGTGCTGAATCGCACCATGGACTGCCCTAACTCTCGGTTAGTTTTTCGCTGTTTTTATTTTTTTCTCAATAATCACCGTGCTCTATATCCCGGGAGTGCTGTTGGAAAGACGATCTACAGAAAAACAGAAGGTGCAGTCTTCAAGTCTCCCGACTCCCCTACTAAGCGGTGCAGCCGGAGTCTGAGCTCTGTGTAAGCTCTGGTGGAACACTTCGGTAAGCTTACAGACATCAAATACAAGACTCGTAGCGATGGAAGTTTCTGTGTATGCTAACAGTTCATCACTTTGCATTCTGCTGCGGTTTTTGAATACACAATGACTATACTCGCAAAGCTACAAATTATATCACCTCTTATAAACGGTGTGATTGGAAATTATAAAGGACAATGCTTTTGATGTTTTGTGCTCTATAATATGTACGTTCTGAAAACTGCGTACCCTAATCGTCCACCGGTTATTTAAAGTGCGCATTACATGACCTGCCCAGCTCCACTTCCTTGTCTTAATGTCAATTAGAATATCGGCTATACCTGTTTGCTCTGTGATCAAAACTGCTCTATTTCTGTCTCTCAACGTTATGCCTAGCATTCTTTGTTCCATCGCTCTTTGCGCGGTCCTTTAGTTGTTCTGAAGCTTCTTTCGCAATCACCAAGTATCTGCCCCATGTGTCAGAACCGGTAAAATGTACTGGTGTGCACCTTCCTTTTCAATGGTAATGGTAAGCTTCCAGTCAGGAGCAGACAATGTCGGCCGTATGCGCTCCGACTCATTTGGATTCTTCTGTGAATTTACTTCTCAGGGTCAGGGTTCCGTGTGATTAATTGAGCTAGGTAAACGTACTCCTTCACAGACTCTAGAGCCTGAGCGGCGATCCTGAAGTCTTGTTCCCTTGCCCAGCTATTTATGATTATCTTTGCCTTCTGCATATTAGTCTTCAACGCCACTTTTACGTTCTTTCTGTTAAGGTCCTCAATCATTGGTTGTAACTCGTCTCCAATGTTGTTGAACAGAACAATGTCATCTGCAAACTTAAGGTTGTCGAGATATTCGCCATCGATCCTTACTCCTACACATGTTTACTCCTACACTCCTTGTTTACTCCTACACTCCTACACTCCGGTTTACTCCTACACAGCCTTCCGGGTATAATAGGTTGACTACTTCTTTCAAGCACACCGTGAATAGCACTGGAGAGATTGCGTCTCCTTGTCTGACCCCTTTCTCTATAGGCATCTTCCTACTTTTCTTGTGCAGAATTAAGGAAGGTGTGGCATCTCTGTATTTATTTTCTAGGATGTTTACGTAAGCGGCCTGTACTCCTTGATTACGTATTGCCTCTATGACTGCTGGTATCTCTACTGAATCAAATGCTTCTTTGTAATCCATGAAAGCCATATAGAGAGGCTGATTGTACACTGCGGATTTCTCGCTTACGTGATTGATATCATGGAGGTGATCTCCTGTAGAGTATCCCTTCCTGAAACCTGTCTGTTCCCTCGGTTGACTCAAGTCCAGTGTTGCCCTTATTCTATTGGATATTATCTCGGTGAATATTTTATATAATGCTGGAAGTAAGCTGATGGGCCTATAAATGTTCAATTCTTTAACGTCTCCTGTTTTGTGGATTAGTATAATGTTTGCATTCTTCCAGTTTTCTGGGACTCTTCAAGTCGATAGACACTTCGTATAGAGAGCCGCCAGTTTTTCAATCATTATATCTGCTCTATATTTGATTAAACGGACTGTTATTCCATTTTCTCCTGCCGCTTTTCCCCCGTTTCGTGACTTACAAGGCCCTTGGGACCTCATGGATAGTTATTGGAGGAGTTACCCTGACTTGCTCTTTATTGCTTCGAATGGAGGTCAGTATAGAACTATTCCGCTGATGTTACTATACCTTCGAGATTGCTGATGATATTACCCTGCTTATCTTTCAGTGCATACATCTTGGCTTCTCCTATGCCAAGTTTCCTTCTCACGGATTTCAGGTTGCGTCCATTTTTTAGGGCTTCCTCAGTCTTTCTCATGTTATAATTTCGAATATTCCTTATTTTCGCCTTGTTGACAAGTTTTGACAGTGCCGCGAATTCTATATTACCTTTTGAGTTGGACACTTTCATTCTTTGTCACTTCTTTATTAGGCCCTTTGTTAGTTGGGAGAGCTTACCTACTGGTTGCATTTGTGCCTTTCCTCCCACTTCATTTGCTTCCTCGGAAGCTAGCCTAGTTACGGTTACATTCATTACCTCTATGTCGTCTTCATCTCCCCTTTCTAAGGCTGAATATTTGCTTGCAAGTACCAGCTTTAATTTGTCTGCTTGTACCCTTACTGCATCTAGGTTGGCCTGTTTCTTCTTGGCCAATCTTACTCTTTCTTACTGCAAATTGAGGTGAATCCTAGCCCTGACTATCCTATGATACCTGCACTTTACCTAATACTTCTACATCCTGCACTATGCTGGGTTTGACACAAAGTATGAAATAAATTTCAGTTTTTGTTTCACCATTAGGGGTTTTCCAGGTCCACTTTCTGTTGCTACGCTTCCTGAAGAGGTTGTTCATTATTTTGAGCTTATTTTTTTCTGTGAATTCAATCAGTATCTCTCCTCTAGCGTTCCTAGAACCCCTGCACGAACCAGTTAAAGCTAACCTAACGAGGATGACGAGGCCGCCTTTGACGAAAAAAAAGACTTGCTATCGAAACGTTGGCCAGCTTTTTTGAGGCACCTTATTCCTGTTTAAACCTTTATATCACGTGTGCCACTGCATCTGTTAGCCCGCCTTTTTCGTTTTCGATTTCCCTTCTTCAGATAGACGACGCATTTTGACAGCTTGGCAATGCTAAATAATTTTCGTCTATTATTTGCAAGACAGCTTACTGGCCAAATGAAGTCCACGAGAAAGGATCTACAGACGATCGTGTTTACTACACCGGAGGGTGCCTTTAAGTTAAAGGTGATGACATTCGGATTTCGCATGCGCGTGCAGCATTCCAGCGCGTGATAGGCACAGTTTTGGCACTCTTGGTGGGGCAGAAGCACCTCGTCTACTTAGATGACATCGTAGTTCCTGCCACAAATTTCGACGATCACTTTGGGTGGTTTCAGCCAGAGGCAGAGGTGGTAGAGTAATCGGGACTTGGTAATGCTGGAAAAGTGCTGTTTCGGGTACGACAAGCTCCTGCTGCTGGTCCACGTCTTCCGCAAGCCCAGATTCCATCCCACCCCAAGAAGAGAGCCGCCATCACTAACTTCCAAAAGCCCGTCGACATGGCCGCAATGCGCAGATTTCTCGGCCTCTGTGCCCATTACTGGTTTTTTGTCAGAGGCTTTTCACGAATTTCAGAGCAATTGACCGATCTCACGAAATCGGACGTCAACTTCAAGTGGGAAACACGGTAAGTTGAAGCATTTCAAGAGCAGATACAACGCCTGCAGTCATCACCGACGACGGCGAGATACTGATTCAAAGGAGCGACGAAGCTGAAGATGTAATAGTTTGTGCTAGCCGATCTCTGTAGAAAGCGGAAGCGAATTATTCTGCGACAGGAAATATTCACCGACAATTAGGAAACTCCCTAACGCGAAATTTGCGCTCAACCGTATGCGTGTTTTAATTTCGCAATATATTGGCTAGAATGGACAATATGTGTCGTGCGACATGTTGCAAATGGAGCCAAGTGTGCCAGGACTGCCTCGCTAATGTGGATATCGCGAGACGTAGCGTGCGGGTGACGCGTGGGCGCGATTGACAGCAGCCGCCGCAGACAGACTTCCCAGACGACGCGCCCTAATCTGGCTCCACCTCGTGGCCATCATCGCGGCGCTCAAGCTTCTCATACTCACGTCTTCCGCTTTCCACCTCATGATTCCGCTGTATCCTCCTCCTCCACTTTCCTCTTCGCGTATTTCATCCCCGGCGGCGCTCGCATTCGCTGTTTGTTCTGCGCTGTGCTCGTTAACTCGGTTAGGCTGACGCCGCACTCGTCTCAGGAAGGGACGCCTAAGAGCTGAGCTCTAAAAGGGTGCTAGGCGATACTTGGACTGCACCATACAAGGCTGCATCTATATTCCTTTCCAATACATTCCATTCATTGGGCTTCAAGATATTTCTTATCTGACCACACTTGTAAGTGTATTCTTGAGCGTATGTTGCTTCTGAATGAACATTGCTCAACGGTACATTCCTAATGCGATTCCTTTGTTATTTAGGCCACCGTGAAACAGTTCACTTAGAGGTGACCTTCCAAATTTTAGCAGGGGAATCCTCCGATATATCATGATCATGTTTAGGTGGTTAAAACGAAACAACCGCTCCAGGAGATGCGATACGCACGGCAAATCCCTTCTATAAGGCTTGTTTCTTGCTATGCACTGATTTATGAGTTTCGCCATTAGTTCTGGATGGCACTCTTATAAAAAAGACATAAATCATGCATCAGTGTTCGATTAAATACGTCATCTTTCACGATATCTTCGATATGCCTTACGCGTTTGATCGTCGATGAAAATACCATACTTTACTTTGAAGAACAATTTTATAAGCATATCTCATTCTTCCATAATGAATTTTCATAAATCACCTAATCACTCGCCAAATAGCTGTCGCCCTTAATGACAGTTAAGGAGATAACACTTCTTTGCTTGAAGAAGAGATAACGCATGCTAGTTTCCTTTGCTGATAAAATTTACGTTATCTTTCTATTTGCTCTAATTTTTCTATTTAAGTATTACTACACGCATAAAGCCTCATTAGATCGACAATGTTACAACTAGCATTGAAATTAACGGCAGCTCCACAAAAAAGTACTCTGTTCGTTTGTTTAGCGGTAACGCATTTTAATGAATTGAATGGTTAATGAAATTAATTGTTATTGCCTTAATCCAAGAAATTAAACTGAATGGGCTTTTAGACACAGAAAGAGAACTACGGAATCACAAATTCACCAATCAGAAATCGCACCAGAAATTCAAAATCGCACCGAAATCGGAAAAACGCACCAGAAAAAGTCAAATTCCCCACTGTATTTTGGCGCGGTATTCAGTTAATTGCGCGCCATTCTAAATATTTTGCCACTAAATAGACACTACTATGATAATGCTATGAACTAAGGCTAATTCAGATTCTGCCATTTAATCTTCTAATGCCCTACCTTCTTTGACGTTCCCAGGCATTCTCTCTGGTAGCTTACACGGAAGCGTTTGTGTGTTGCAGAGCAGGAAATTTTGCCCGTTGCAGCGGCGTCGTGGTTTCACGAACGAATTCAGGAGCACTACGGCGAAGTATCTCCGCATCCATCTTTGCCTTCTCGCGCGGCCTTTCTACGAAGTAAAGAACAAGATCACTCCCTCTGGCCGTGCATACTTTCCGCAGCTTGTTTTCGCGACTTTGCCTTTGTGGTGCATCCGCCGTGGCACCAGGCACTTTCCCGAGGCTTGGCGAATTTTTTGTTGCGTATATTAAGAATATATTGCTGCCTCAGATGACAGTTGAAGAAGGGAATATACTTGAGGCCGCAGCTGCGTGGTTGAGATAACTGGAGAACAGCGATTTATCGGTTTCCAGAAAAGCACGCGCTCACTCCTCACTCACCGCATACATCAAAGTCCATGGCGGAACCGAAACCTTCCAGCGAAGAGTTGCGTTACCATGCACGGGGGGGGGGGGGGCGGTAACGCGCATTCTAAAAAGAAACTAAAAACCGAACAGCGCGAAGAAGTATGGACAGGCACTTGAGTGGGGCGTTCTTTTGGCTGTGTGCAAGTTGATCGACTACCGGGAGGAAACCGGATGCAGGAAGGACGCAGTACATCCTTTCTTGCACAACATCGTTGTCTCAATATCGACGAGATGTCAGATAAAGTGCTCCCTTTGCAGCATGACAACTTGCGTGAAGTGCACCTTGAGCGGGAAGCGCTGAGCTTCTTCGCGAATAAAATGCGCGCGTGCGCTGATGTTCTACGATATATACTCCAAGGAGCCCTGCACTGCATTAGGAACTGCGCATTCTACGTTCCACATCTACAACATTATGCAGAGGGGCAGCGAAGTCTGAGCTCAGCGCGCGTTGTTTCCCCATACTCTACAAACAACATGCAGAACTCTACAATATGTGATGGACGACCTCTCGAGTTTGTTAAGTGTTCGCAATGACACGTGGGACATCACACGCTGCCGGTTGCTTTACATAGAAGTATGGAAGTAAGGTGGATTATCTCTGGACTTATTTAGCGTGTGTCTCAGGGCGGTGGAACACAGGAAGAAATGGAATTCCTCTGCTAGTGCTACCTTTACATTTATAGGCCCTAGAAGACTCAATTTCTCCGACTTCGCGGTTAGTGATCTATTAAAGTTGCCACCACCATCTTAAACTTAAGTTGCAGGTGTGCTTTGCAGGTTCGGCTTCGTGCCAGTGATGTAACCTTGGTCTGCTACGCTACCTCTGGCGTACCTAACCAGTGCTATACAGACAAAAGAAAATTAACGAGTTTGATTATCAGTGTAAACGGATAGCCAAACGCTTCCATAAAGCTACTCCCTTTACTTAAACAATGATGCGCTTGAAGGCGTATATTTGCTTAGGTGAGAACATTCGGGCAGTATTTTTACCTTTCGTTATTCCACGGAGAACAGAGTCGCTACCCAGTCCCCCTGTACCAGTGCTGCATCCATCTCCTACAGTAACCAAAGAGGGTGAGAAGACGAGGGCTGTCTTTCCAGGGCGTTCCACCTCAATATCTTCATCCTGGGAAGCCCCCAGACTTCGTGCGCGACAGCATGTTCCGGTAGTCCTGAATATTCGCCTACATGCACAATTCTGCTACGTTTAACAACACTATGCTACGAAAGCATGTTAACAACAGAGCGGACTTGTACGTTCATATTTGGCCAATCGCCTATTTTCACAGCCGCCGCAATAGCTGTAGTTCTTTGCTAAAATTTCATGAACAATTTATTTCTCAGTTGAAATGTCATATCTAGAATTCATAAATTTCTGAGAACCGCGTTCGCAACAAGTATTTAAATCTGATATGTTTACTTTTGACGTTCAGCAAAATACGCGATTCGCATCTTGGTTGTGCAAAAGGATGTGCCCTCTGGATCGGCGCCCTTACGATGAATGCCTGACCACCAACCACCGGCCACAAGAACTGTTGAAAAAGAAATAAGGAATGCTATTCGTTATAAATTTGCTAGGTGGTTTTTACTAGACTCGTCCCTTTCATTTCCTAACGGAGAAGTTAATCAAGCAGAACTTACAATTTCATACGCAGAGGGTTGCAAGGTGCTCGCTATAGTTAAAGCACTTTCCGGGTCGAGCAGGTGGTCCTGATGTGCGACTCCTTCCAGCAAACAGTGGAGAAGATTATGCTGCTCCAGCAATGCTTATCAACGCGCCTATCATTATATCGCTTCCATGTTTATCCCGACGTGTTTCGTGCTGCTCTTTTGTAGGCTAGGATGTTGTCACTTCATGGCATACGGACACCCTGGCACACCGCAACTGAAGAAATGATACAATGGAAAGCATGGTTAGACGTGTTAGATAGGTGCGTTAAGGAAATTTACCTAGTTATAATGTTCTCACAATGAGGACACGTGAAGTGCTCAACAGTGCGTTGGTTGACAACTCAAGCATATCAAGTGCAAACTTGGCAACAGTTAGGTGTGTCGCTTCGAGAACATATCTGATACTTTACGGCGGCGAGTGCTCTAGGCTTACAGCAGTAAACGAAGTAATTGGCGCTGACTTACAGTGTCGATTCTGGCGGGAGGAATAAAATGTTAGTCGACATTGGAAGACGAAGAGGTCGAGGTAGAATGCCGAGGAAATGAAATCTGTATAAGGAGAATCTTGAAATTTTAGAATTCTAAATGCAAAACAGGGCGACGGTGCGGTAATGCACTTACAACGGATAGTGCCATCGAACCGTTTAATCCATGAAGTATTCAAATAAATATTCGCGTTTATCTTGCAAGCAAGAAAATGAAAATATCTGCTTTAAATTGGGCACGTATACACCGAAATGTATATATTCTAACGTGGCATGAACTACAAACTGCAAATTGTGACGGCGTAAACTGGATTAAACTACTGAAAGCATATGTTCAGGCTCACAAGTAGAGGTCATCGAATATAATCTTTTTTTTAATGCAAATACAATACGAATAGTAAGTATCGATTATCGAATATTCAAGCGCCGACGCATATACTCACAGAAGCAAAGCTTTTTTGTGTAGTTATGCAGCACTAGTAGACGAACTACTGCAAAGCAGGCAACTATCAGAAACAAAGAATCAGTTTTAAACATGAGATCACTAATTATCCATAAAAAGTTTCATTACGTCCCTTCTCTACAAAGTTAAACTGTTGTTTAAGTTGAAAAAATTCTTTCAAGAAAAAATAATGGCTGCTGTATGACTAGTATTGCAAAAACGCAACATAAGTAGCTGCGATAACAGATGAGAACTTGCGGAAAAAGACAGAAAGAGTAATGAATGACTTCTGTGTTGTAGACACATTGTAAATGTGCCGATTTCCTGAAAAACATAACAGGTTGCAGCATAAAAGGATAAATCTGCTACAGTAATAACACAACATGACACACCAGAAGCAAAAGACGGGTCTTCCAACATGGACTTCCGTCAAGAAACTAAAAACAATGCTTCCATTGGTGATTTAGTTCATCATTGCTTTGGAAACATTTGCTGCGGTTTGTTTCTAATAATTTGAGATACTTTGATACGCACACGAATGACAGTAACGAGACATAAACGGGGCAAACACTCCATAGATGTACACGGGGCCAGTGTGGAGTGTACACGGGTACACGAGTGTTTTCGACCCCATCGAAATGCGGCCGCCGTGGCCGAGATTCGATCCCGAGACCTTGTGCTCAGCAGCCTAACACCATAGCCACTGAGCAACCACGGCGGGTTTACCCATTTACATACATACATACATACATACATACATACATACATACATACATACATACATACATACATACATACATACATACATACATACATACATACATACATACATACATACATACATACATACATACATACATACATACATACATACATACATACATACATACATACATACATACATACATACATACATACTCACTCACTCACTCACTCACTCACTTATCGCAGTTCTCTCAGTGCCCAAAAGGCATTAAATATAGGTGGTGAGTACATCATGTTCATACAGGTCCCAATACGGTAAATAAAAACGTTATTATATAAGAAATCAAATCGACACAATATTTAGAAGGGCCAGTTGCGTCATAGGAGAAAGATCTGCTCAAATTGCCAAATTTTTTTCTTAGTTGAGTGTATCTGATGGCATTAAAATTGATTAATATAATATTGTTACGGAGCGATTGATACATGGATGAACGCGAGGGTTGGCAGAGCAATGAAGACGATGATGAGGTCTCTTGCACGTGGACCAGATCATACATCTTTCTTGCACTGGCTTTCTTTTTAAATATGTTGCAAATATATCCTTCGCCTACATCTCGCCTCCATCACACTTTAATGGAAATGCGCGGTACGTCACGCTTCGCAACGGAACTCTGTAGTGGCCGTCGTGTGGGATATCTGTCTGCAATGGCGGAAGGCGCGGCACATACATCGGCGTCCACCACTTCAACCGTCGTGCTGGTGCAACCCCGGAATCCTGGCATGTTCTGCCGTTCCGGTGAAGCGGACGTTGAAGTCTGGCTGGTGGAGTACAAACGGATGAGGGCTAATACCGATGGGACCTTACCCTGGTGTTGGCAAATATTATTTCCTACCACAAAGGCACTGTAAAAGTATGGTTCGATAACCACGAAATTAAGATCGGGAGCTGGGACACCTGAAAAGAAAAACTACGCATCTTATTTGGGACGCCCATTGGCCAGAAGATCACCGCGAAAAAGATGCTCGCGTCACGTACACTGACGCCTACAGAACGTTACGTCTCGTGCATTGAAGAGGTGTTATCGGTATGTAGAAAGGCCTATGCCGAGGTGCCGGAGGACGACAAGGTTGGACATGTCTTGAAAGTGATTGCCGACAATGCTTTCAACCATTTAAGGGACAGAAATGTCTACAGTCGACGCTATTACGAAGGAGTGCCGGCGCTTTGACTTTGACTTTGTTGAAATTTAGACAATACACAATTGCCCAGTTGAAGAGGGCTACAGGTGAAACACAGCAGGCTAAAAGCCGGTGCATTTGCGACGCGTTTTCCCATCTTCCCAACATAGTGGCAACGTCCTCTTGCGAAGACCATACGGCAGCACAGCCGTGAGCTCCGCCAGCTGAGGTGACCGGGATTTTACCCCGCGAATTTGAGACCATGATCCCTGCTCCAGTTCACACAAGTGACTCAACCTCGATTACGACTGCATTCGTCCAAGCCATTGCCCGACTGGAGCACGCCAACATGGCCACTGCCTCTGCGTGCACCGTGGCCAAACCAACACAAACTTCATGGCGCCCGCCCTCATACTATCGAAAGCAGCAATTCGCTGCGCGATCTCGCAACCCTACTGCGTGCAGAACCCCTGGCGATCGACCGATATGCTATACGGGTCACCATATCGGCCACGTCGCCCGTTACTGCGCCACCCGCTGGTACTCGCCGCCTCGAACGCCATCTGCCCTTTACCGCAGCTCGGACAGAAACCGCTTCCCACCTTCATCCCAGTCATATTTCCCCCAACTTTGATGTTCCCACAAGGATACATAGTCGCTTCCCGTCGCGGCGTCGCTTGCAGGAGAGTCACGCTCTCCTGCAAGCTGTCGCCCGTCGTCTCACTCACAGCGGACTCGCCGCCGCCGTTCCCCTTTAGCCCTGCACGTGCCTATCAGGAGACTAAGCATTGCAGCGTCCGGAGGTGACGCTGCATTGACGACTCCCATCACAAATCCTCCTCTGACGCTGCCGACGAGACGAAGCTTGTTAGACGCTGATGATGATGGCGTCAATATTTCCGCGCCCATCGACACTGGGCCGCACATCTCTGTGATGAGTGCAGATTTTCGTCGTCGCCTTCATAAAGTGCACACACCTGCCGCCTCCCGCATCCTCCGCGTCACTGATGGAGTGCCTCCTGCCATTCTTGGGGTGAGCACCGCCTGCGTTTGCATTGCTGGTCATCCAACTTCAGTTCAATTTCTGTCATTGAGAAGTGCCCCCATGACCTAATCCTCCGCTTAGACTTTTTGTCCAGTCATTCTACCCCAGTTGACTGCGCGATCCGTGCTGTTAGCTTGAGCTGCCCCCTCTTCCCCATATTGCAGCCGACATACCACCGCCCTTATGCTATCGTCATCACGTACGCTTGCCGCCTCAAGCTACTACTTATGTTACTTTGATGTCTGAACAAGATATTTCCGATGGTGGTTACGTCTTGTCTCCGATTATCGACGTACTGTTAGCCCGCGATGTCGCCCTTGCTGACACCGATGTTTCCATTGCTGACAACAACAGTGGTCGTTCCCCTTCTCAACGTTAGCCTGATGACTAAGGTTATCCCGCAAGGCATGTCGCTGGCCACCATTTCTGCTCTAGATCTCTGCAAGATTGCCACTTTGGAAGCAGATGCTTCGCCAGTTCCTTGCTCCGCCGATTTGGCTCCTTCGTCTCTCGACTACTTTAACATGATCGCTTCAGATCTGACCAAGGCGCACATTCAAAATCTCTACTGCGTTTTGGTGCCCTAACGTGACAATTTTTTTTATTTTGATGGTCGCCCTCTAGGCCAGACATCTGTCGTGACTGTTGGAATCAACACTGGTGACGCCAACCCTACACTCCGGCATCCATATCACGCATTCCTTCATGAAAGTCAAGTCGTCCAGAACGAGGTCGACAAAATGATTACAAAAGACGTCATCAAACCTTTGTTGATCCCGTGGGCCTCCCCTGCCATTCTCGCGAAAAAGAAGGACGGCTGTTGGCGTTTCTGCGTTGATTATCGGAGTTTCAACAACGTAACCCATGAAGACGTCTACCCTTTGCGTCGCATCGTTGACGCCCTCGACTGCCTTCATGAAGCCCATTTTTTGGTCCATCGACTTTTGGTCCGGCTATTGGCAGATTTAACTCGACCCTATGGACCATGAAAAAACTGCGTTTATTGCACTATATGGCATGTACTAATTGAAGGTCATGCCGTTCGGACTGTGTAATGCCCCAGCAACTTTTGAACATTTGATAGATTTCTCCTGCGCACTCTCTGCTGAGAGGATATAAGTGATCCATCTCTCTATGCTATTTAGATGATGTCATTGTCTGCTCACCTACGTTTGACAGCCACTTCACCTATTTATTGGCCGTTATTCCCGTTTTCCGTCGAGTCAATCTTCCGCTGAACACTACCAAGTGACGTTTCTGGCGACGCCAAATAAGTACGCCCGGTCACCTTGCTAGCGCTGCTGGTGTTAGACTAGACCCCGACTAGGTGCAAGCAGTCCAATAATTTCCCATGCCGTGCTCAGCCAAAGACGTCCGGAGTTTCTTAGGATCATGTACTTACTTTTGTCGCTTTGTCCTAAATTTCGCCGACATAGCCCACCCTCTCACTGAGCTCTTGAAGGACGCTCCTTTCGTGTTGGACCCGACCAAGGAGCTTCGTTTTATTCCTTCATCCAGCTACTGACTACACCAACAATACTGAACCATTTCGACCCGTTCTTGCCTAAAGAACTTCGCACCGATGCCAGTGGTCATAGAATTGGGGCTGTCCTTCGCCAAAAACAGCACGGCAAGGAACGTATCATTGCCTACGCCAGTCACCTTCTTTAAAACTTCGAACAGAACTTTTTTATCACTAAATGCGAGTGCTGGCTTCACTGTGGGCTGTCACTAAATTGATATCTTACTTGCTTGGCCGAACTTGTGTGATTACAGGCAATCATACCCTCTGCTGGCTCTTGTCGCTCAAGGATCCGTCTGGACTTCTCGGCCGCTGGGCACTAGGGCTCCAAGAATACTCGTTCGTTGTGCACTACGAATTTGGACAGTTTCTCCAAGATACAGATTGCTTGTCACGCCACCCTGTCAAAGCTCCTAACATAATTTACCCTGACTCAGAGGTCTGCATGCTGTCCACGCTTGCTTAAGATGATATTTCGACCAAACAGCGACGAGACGCCTTTACGGCTCATCATCGACCATCTAACCGCTCCATCACCAGACCATTCTGCTCACCTGTTTCACCTACACAACAGCGTTCTGTACCGCCGTAATCTCAGCTCAGATATCCCAGAGTTTCGACTTTTCCTACCTCGCCATCTACGCTCCAGCTTTCTTCACCAGCTTCCCGACGTACCAAGTGCCGGTCACCTAGATGTCTCGCGTACATACGACCGCATTCGGTGTCGGTTTTTCTGGCCAGCATGTACCGTTCGTGTGCCGCTACGTCGCTGCTTGTGTACGCTGTCAACGCCACAAGCGTCCTTCAGCACTACCAGCAAGCCAGCTACAACCGATTGACTTCTCTGCAGAGTCATTCTTACGCGTCGGCCTTGACATTCTAGGCCCTTTCTCTGCGTCCATCTCGGGACATAAATAAGTTGAGGTCGCGGTAGATTTAGGGCACGCACTTCACAATCCCCCAGGCATTGTCGACAGCTGTTCCACAGACGTCGCTGACTTTCTACTCCACGACATAATTTTACATCATGGCATCCCTCTGCAGCTCCTCACCGATCGCGGCAGGTACTTCTCACGACAGGTAGATGACCTCCTTCATGCCTACTCCACTGAATATAAGCTCACCACCGCTTATCATCCACAGACGAATGGACTGACCGAGCGCCTTAACTGAACGCTAATTGATATGCTGGCCACGTATGTTTCACCTGATCACCGGGACTGGGATAGCAGGTTACCATTTGTTACCTCCGCGTACAATTCGTTATGCTATGGCACCGCTGGATATTACCCGTTTTAATAACTGTTTGGCCGACATCCTGCGTTAGCATTCGAGACTTTCCTTCCATCGTATCCGCGCTCGCCTGCTGAAGACGCTAGTGGCGTCGTTGGTCGATCCCCTGTAGCTGGTCAACTTGCCCACGACTGACTTTGTGCTTCCCAAGACTCCCGAAAGTCCCGTTACGACAGCCGAGACAGAAGTGTGCACTTCACGCCTGGCTCTCTGGTGCTACTATGGTCGCCATGCCGCCGCGTTGGCCTATAGAGAAGCTCCTCCACCAGGCACTACAACGTGCTGCGTCAACTCGGTGACGTCAATTACGAGGTTATACACTTGGGCCCTTTTTCTTCGACCTCCTGGTCACCAACTGATGTTCACGTTTCCTGGCTGAAGCCCTATTGCATCTCTAGCTCCTCACCTTAGTAGCAAGCCCCAGGACGGCGCTTACTCTAGCGGAGGGTGATGTTAGAGAGCAGTCGATACACGAATGAACGCGAGGTTTGGCAGAGCAATGAAGACGCCGATGAGGTTGCTTGCACGTGGGTGGGATAGTACATCTTCTCTTGCCTTAGCTTTCTTCCTAAATATTTTGTAAATATATCCTTCGCCTACATCTCACCTCCGTCAGAATATTGTCCTTTCGTCATCGCTACTGAAGTAAACTAACCGCATACTACGACTTCGCCGAAACGCATCGAAAAACATTGCCATGCGTGGGCTTAATAGTGTGAGCGAGTGATTTATTATGATGACATTGGAACAAGACTGTTTCCTTTCTATATTGATTGTGGTTAGCTTGACACATACTGTGCCTGTAAGTTTCCTATACACTATATTTGCTCAAAAATTATTCTGTTCCGCCTTCTGCAGCGCTTTGCGTCATTTCTCTGCAGCTAACGGCCGACTGGTTGCCTGAATACGCATAACGACGCCTGCCCAGCATACTTTTCTTCCTGTTACCCCCAGTATAAGTATCACACACTCTTGCTTGCTTTTTCCCTTCGCCTGCACCACCCTCAAGAAGGAAGCTACTCATGACCGTCAAGCGTACTTTACTTTCAATTGTTGCTGCGGTTTGTATCCGCGCGCACAAGCATCATAACGATTGGGGGACGCGCTGTATTACAGTAAATGAAATATGCTGCTGATCTGTTTCGCCATAATCATCTTCATGAATGGGTACTACACAAAATGAACGTTTGCTGCGACATGTTTACTGCGCCGAGTGTAATTAAATTACATTAGGCTGTACATACTTTCTCCAGATACGAGCTATAGCCTGGTTCAGATGAAACCTGCATTGCATGCATTGTCTTCTTTATGAATTTCTGTTGATGCACAATAATGAGAAACAGTGTTTCTTTAATAGTGCTCGAAGTAAGCGAAAAATAATTCAGTAAGCAGCCTGCGCGCTCTGATTAGGGCTCATGTCTGGCTGTCAGTTCCCAGGAGCACGTGCGTGGGCGTTAGCTGCACACGAATGCTTATGAGAACTTTTTCGGTTATTTTTTGGTTGCCACTTTTCACTAGCAGCCAGCGCATTGCATTCAAAAGCTTAGAGATGAGAGGAAATCATACGTTACTGAAACAAATATCACGAATCGTCAAAGCGAACAAAGGCGCCATCCTTGAAGGTACGCAATATACAAGCTTTCTAAGTAAAGACTTGCAGGGAGCTTTTTATTTGTACACACTTTTTTCCAGATAGAATGGACTCCTGGTGATCATTAAAAATAAGGGGAAAATTAATGAATTCGCGAACAGATCGCGTCTCTCATGATGCATTGATAATATCACGAATTTTGTGGTATTCGCACCAACAAATTCTTGCAGTAGAACAAAATAGTCAAGTACAACGTTCATGCATTTTTGAATAAAATGTATTATTATTATTTTCATAACAAGTGATTGTTTCTATTCGACCCGACCCTGCAAGTCTACGCTATTACGGCTCGATAGCACCTAAACTTTTGGTCGTTTCGGCGCTTCGCTGAGTTCGCACCACCTGCTGCGCCACGCATGTTCTTAATATAACTTATTCATCTTAAGAAACAAGGAGTTTGTGAGACGCGTCTAAGTTATTTGTCTGTTATCTGGCTTATACAACAACTTAAGAAAATCTGTTTCGAATGCGCAATAAATCGCAGATCCATTTGGGAAAATTACGTCAGGCACAGCCTAAAGGTTAAACCTCACGCGGCTACTCAGCACTTTTGCAATCTTCATTTATCAAAAACTAGAGAAACAAGCAATGAAAATGCAAAAGTTAAGAACAAGACTGCATTCAAATATTATATTGAAGGATGACAGAAGACACCCTTGACACTTTCTCGACTAGCGCTCTATCAAGCAACTTGTTCAACTCAGATTGTGTAAAGCCTGCTTACCTACATTATTAATCAATCCGTATGAGTTTCTTTAATACTTTCTTCTACATTGCAGTAAGAACTTTGGGTGTTGTCACGTGACAGGGGGAGTGTACGTAGAAATTCAGTATAAAGTCGTTCGCCACCTTGAAACCACGACATTCAATACATACCTTTGAGGAGCCCCACATACGCGAGAGCGGACACGAACAGCTTGTACACCACTGGTCGTCAGTAAGCCTCTGAAAACAGCAACCCTTTGGAAATGTAGATATATTCAGCCCACGGCTGCTGATTTGGTTGCTTTTGTTCCGGCTGCAGCACAAAACAGCAGCACTTTAGCCCCTTCTTTCCAAAAAAGCATTCGCTGTGTTCCCCAAGAATGCTTCCTATGATGTTCAGCTCCTGTAAGTGCAACAAATTGTCGTAGAAGAAAATTGCACGGGTCGTTCACAATGTTAGACTTATCCATGCCAATTCAGCAGACGGTTTAACATGCAGCTCTCGCAAAATAGGGCGTCTTTGTCTACATATTTGTCAGTCTTCTTTCTATGTATGTGAGCAAAGTCATTCGCGTTTGCTTATTAAAATATTTTTGCGCGGAATCATATTCTTTCACGAGAATTCGCAAATATACAATATAAAAGCCCTAAATTATAAAATTTCGTTTCCCCGCGCACCTGTGCCTAGGTGATTGGTATTCCACTGAACGAATGAAGCCTTCTGTGATGGCTTTATTCTGCCTAGAATAGGCCTGAAAGTTTCTTTTAGTGTATTACATTTCATAAAGACATGTGACGTCAACAGCGTTCTTTTTTACCTAGAGGAGAATGCTCGCACGCAACGTGCATTTCGGGGTTCTTTTGAAACTACGTACTAGCGAGCACCGGGCAGAAACTAACGAGGTGACGGGTGAAACGAAAGCAAGAACATCCTTTGGAACGCACTCTGTGCCTGGCGTTTCCCTAGGCAGGCTCTCCAGTTACCAAAAAATACATAGCACTTTTCCCCCATCGTAGTGTTTATTCATCTCCTGCAAAGGAAAGAACGCCGGAATGATTAACCTGACCTCAGCCACTGGAAAGCAAGCTCGGCGGCAGGCACATTTGATAGGAAAGAGAGCTTGCTTCCAGCCAATACCGAATTCATCTGTTGGCGAAATAACCTGACCAGGTACAGGTATAGAAATGGAACTCGCGTG
Organism: Dermacentor variabilis; assembly: GCF_050947875.1. Taxonomy (NCBI): domain Eukaryota; kingdom Metazoa; phylum Arthropoda; class Arachnida; order Ixodida; family Ixodidae; genus Dermacentor; species Dermacentor variabilis. Next base: position 115,681,718 of record NC_134569.1, on the reverse strand, counting down.
GGGGGCATGAAAGCCACGTAGCGCTGGTGAATGTGGCGAGAAAAGTTGAGGTCTATGCACCGCGAAACGGGGTTTCAAAGAGCAAACCAGAACGAAAGGGAATAACAGAAAACGGCGCCAGGTCTACATTACCGTTTCATTTGGCCTTATGGTTTGCAATGAGATGGACTCATATGCTTGCTCCTAGAATCAAGTTTCTCATCACCGTTGCTTTCTTTGGAAAATGACGAGTGCTGAGTTGAACCAAATAAGGAGTTCTTTATAGTCTGTGAAATGATATTCCTGCTACACAGGGAGTTTAACTGGTTGACTTGAAAGTGAATGGCTGTGATGGCGCTCGCCAAGAAAATCAGACCGGCTTAATGCCGCTGAGGTTTCTTATTTTGCGTGCATAATTGATACCGATACCACGCGTCAGAGCTTACGTTTGCAATTCGACGCCATGTAGAATGCTAGTTTTGGCATCACATTTTAGATTTCACGGCTTCAGGTTCACTACAGTGATGTTTAATACCAATAATATCAATGCAACGTCACGCCCGTGTGTCTTGCTGCTACGGCGGAACTGCAAGTTCGAGCTGAAACACGAAATTTAATGGCAATCGCTTTGGATTTGAAGGTTGTCGAGGCTGACTTGCTTGAGATGGGATTTCTGAAAATTATTTATTCCATTTACCCTTGAATTTCAACCACTCCACTCCTCTTATCATATTGTACGCCGGGAATAAACTTTTTCTGCGACGGTACAGATAATAACGATACATGATGAGAACTAAAATATAATGCGGTCTTATAGACAGGCATGCTCGGAAGTGTCAAAATATTTTCCACTGTAAACTGCCTAAAAATTGCATCAGGTAGGTAACTAGAAAAAGAAAAGAAAGTCGTCCTTCTATATTAAGAGTCAACATTTTTCGATCATGAAATCGGGATGAAAGTTACTCCGCCATGAAGTTTCAGTGGTCTGGTCTACCTGGTGCATGCAGTTCAGTTTTCAGCTTTCATTATGCTTGTGGCAAATACACATGCTCCAAAATCACAGTCGATATACCTTAAAATAAAAACTAGCCACCTTGTTTAGACAAGAACCACTCACTTCAAGACCTTTATAGATTTTAGTGCGAGACCTGGAAGGAGGGCACTTGAAGAACTTGCCACAAGGGCAGTTCTGAGGCACATCTATTAGGAATTTGCTTCCTTAGAGCCTATGCATTCATCAGCATCCGTCCTATCGAGTCCTGGTGGCAATGCGAGCGATGCTTCGCCTGAGCCAGAGAGGTAGACAGGTAAAAAGAATGAAAAATAAAAAGAATCAGTAAGAAATGGTGCCTCTCTTGCTCCAAAAGTTACCGAGCATATTCAACACCAAATTCATGACAAATCAGATGAACTCCGAATTCACATAGCCTTTCCTTCGTAAGTTGGGATGGCCCGTCTTCTTTTGTTAATAATACCGACTCATATTTAGAAAAAAGCGCTTACGCTAAAGAATAGTTCGTAGTAGAAAAGTCTAGCAAAATCTCTCACTGAACATTTTGTTGGGGTAAGAGAGTGGTCAATGGCAAAGAGCACTCCCGAAAGGAAACATTTCTGAATTTAGCCAATGCATTATTCGCTGTTGCTTGTTCTGACAAACACCTTTGTGAATTCGGGTCCAAATGATTATATTCGGTCGGCGTACTAGAACGTCTAACTCAAGCGCCACGATGCACCAGAGAGAGGACAGCCGTGTTTCCAACTTTGCTTTCCCACTACTTTGTGCTCGTCTATTTCGTATTGATGTCGACTTAGCAACTCACGCGACAATTTACATAGCTAGGAAACACATCTCCCAGGCCCACTTGTCTACTGTGTGGCAGCGGTGTGCACAGGTGTGTTCTGCAGCTTCGTTTCTGAGCTCATCTTGCTAAACGAGCCAGCCCTGCAATATGTTGGCGACAGCGCTGTATGATGAGTTTAGCCAGACGATAAGGCTTACGCTGCCTTCATGTGATAGCGCAAAGGTGACGGGGCGCCCTTCCAGTAGCACAAGCTAACTGATAACCTCACGCTAAGAGAAGCAATGAGATATAAACACGTGTGAGTGATGGGGGCACCACCGCTTACAGGCGTGCGCGAAGGAACGTCTCTATGTCTAGCGGCCCCTCGTGTAGAATGCATTGATGAGCACCGAAGCACATCGTTTCTGTGCGCTTGACAAGTGCGTCGAGTCTGTAACCGGGACTGCTCAGTCATCACAGGCATGACCTTATGTACTACTGACCTGCCCAGCGAGCAGAACGCCAAGGCGCCTGTGCTAACTCATCTTTCGGCCGTTACGAGTCCCGTGCCGCTACCATTTACCCCATATTCGCCTCGCTTGCGCTGTCGTCTGCTCACGCGAAGCCGGGACGTTCGCGTGGATATTAACTCTGTACGACAAAGCAAATGTGCAAAAGTGCATTTATTGAGAAAATAAATAGTAATGCCGCACAGGTGCGTGCCTTTATTTAATTCCCAACAAGGTAATTAAGACACCTGGATGTAGCTTTATAATGAGTTGCTAGTCAACACACCGGCGTGAAAATTGAATCAATGCTTGCAGTTTCCAGAAAAGGTGAGGTTGTCCCAGTCTTATTTTGCATGCAGAAAAACCAGCTACATGCATGGTATTGTGATCCGTACGTGTTATTTGAGTAACGATATGAACGCACACATTTATTTTCACTCCTTGGAATTTCCCGAATTCTATTGCCGCAGCTGTCAAAATTGCATTGCGATCCTCCCTTGAAAGGGTTGCATGAAATATTCTTGCAACAAGCGTTCATGCAAACAAATTCGAACTGCAGAAAAAAAAAACTTGATTACCGTTCATGGTCTATCGAGCACGTTCTCCTTACTTGTGGATCTTTTTCAACGACCCTCTTTCAATGACCAGTCTCCCGACAATCAAGTTCGGTACCTTGTAAGCACAGATTTGAAGTATACATGTACGCTTTACTTAATATCAAACAATTTTAGACCATAATTTTAAATTAAGAACTGAAGGAAAGATGCATTGTGTTGAAGGGAGGAGGAGGAATAAACTTTTATTGTAGAACCAGCACTTTATGACGGCCGGGCCTAAGCCTCCCACGAAGGGACGTCGAGGGCTTGCCTCGCCGCCGCCTCGCGGGCGTGCTGGGTCGCCCAGGTTTGGTCGTCGAGGGCGGAGCTCCGCAGAGCCTCATGCAACCTCGACGAGAGAGTCGTGGTGTCAGTCTGGGTGTACTGTGCTGGGCACTCCCATAGCATATGCGGAAGCGTAGCCGGGTGAATTCCATAGCACCGGCAGTTGGGGGTAGTGTAGACGTCCGGAAATATAAGGTGGAGGCGGGCGGGTGAAGGGTACGTGTTTGTTTGTAGTAGACGCAGGGTGGTAGCCTGCACCCGGCTGAACTTTGGGTGAGGCGGGGGGAAGATTCGGCGACTGAGGTGAAAGGCCTTAACGAGATCGTTATAAGTTGTCAGACTGTCCCTGGTGTCCAACTCATCTCCAGTGACTCCGGCGCGGTTGAATAGACCTCGCGCAATGGAGTGGGTGACCTCGTTGAGATTGGGGAGGTGTGGGTGGACAGGGCCCGCATGGGCCGGGATCCATGTTAGGGAGATTATGCTGTCTTTAGAGTGTGGTGCCTGGCAGAGGATGCGAAGAGCTTGGGGAGAAATACGGCCTTTGCTGAAGTTAGTAACGGCTGAGCGAGAGTCGCACACTATGGTGTGACAGGTGGGATCTAAAGTGGCCAGGGCGATGGCCACTTCTTCAGCCGTCTCGGAAGTGGGGGTAGTGACGCTGCAGGCGTGGTGTAGGGCTCCATCGCGTGTGGCGATGGCCACAAATCGTGTGCAATGGGAGTATTGGGCTGCATCAACAAATGTGACGCCAGGTACGTGGGCAAGGGCTTTTATGATAGCTCCGGCCCGAGCTTGGCGCCGGGCCCTGTTATATTCAGGGTGCATATTTCTAGGGATAGGGTCTATGTAGATCCAGCTAAGGATGTCGGTCGGGATCGGTTGTTTGGGGCCCTGTTGCTGATGGTAGGTGAAGCCAAGCGTGGACAGAATAAAGCGCCCCGTTTCAGTAAGGGTGAGCCGTTCAAGCTGAGAGCGTTGTTGGGCTTCAATGAGTTCGGAAAGGTTGTTGTGAACTCCCAGTTCGTTGAAGAGTTCAGTGCTGGTGCAATGGGGGAGCCCAAGTGCTTGCTTGTAGACCCCTCGTATGAGGATGTCGAGCTTGTTTTGCTCAGCCCGGTACCAGTTGAGGTACGCAGCAACGTACGTAATGTGGCATATGACAAAGGATTGGACGAGTCGGAGAAGGCTTTCTTCTTTGAGTCCTAGAAGCGAGCCGCACGTAATCAGCAATAAAAAAATTCTAACGAGGTACGTGTGCGTACATTAGAGTGTATAATTTTGAGGCAGTAAGTAAACGGTCCTCTGTCTTATACACTATTCCTGTCACAAAGCCTGTCACAGAACGACAAATAATCAATGAGTACAAACATATCCACCGCTATCTTCAATTATAGCTAAGAACATTGCGAATTCGATGGCACAGACTAGCCCGCTGGACCTCTTAAGCTTATAGCTTAGACGCTTTATACACTCTCTGAGACCCAACAGAATTATCAAAGTGTCACGAGCTATTTTAAGAGCATGACAAAAATTTCGGCGCCGGGTTCCTAATAAGAGCCGCATAATATATCTAGCGACGGGCCAGAGGTGTGACTGTCGTGGTAATTAACTTGCAATGGTGGGCTGCCGTACTCGAGACAGGAGTTCTCCTTTCTATACATGCTTGCGATGGACGGTCAAGTTGTTGAGCTATTGCCAATTAAAAGAAAACTGCACGAGACCTAAGCACTTCTTATGAGTAGCGAATGTGAAAGCATTAATGTCCAACTGAATACCACTGAGCTGTGTTTCGCGTTATGCAGTCCTCGCGGGCAAGCGAGGGCGTTGAAACGCTTGGCCAACGCCTCCAAGACAGTCCAAGGCCGGTACACTTCAATTCGTTACGTCATGCTACCTTTCCCGACTGCCATATAATCTTATGGGCTCGCTCCCGGGTAATCCACGAATATTTTTACATCGCCGCATTCGTCAGGCTGGGCTTGGCAATGAAAATTTTTGTAAAAATTTTGTTGTTTCTAAGGGTAAGGTCGTAGGTTTGGAACTCACTACCACGAACGTTCCTGCATTTGAATTAATTCTGTTTTTATACCATGATTTTCTTATTGCGATTACCGAAGCCACCTTAGAAGGCAAGTGATAGCCTGCATGGTCTAGGAACGTGCGAGTAACACAGACTTCCGAGGGTGAAGTTGATGTGGCGTCGCAACTAAATTCTCTTCCCTCATGGAATTCCTTGCACATCGGAGCAGTAGCGCGTGTTGCCTTTCGCCCACTTTGCTCCGTTGAGGCTGGCTCGTGAAGTGGCGTCACAGCCAATGGAAATTTAGCTGGGGTTTCGCTGCTACAGACACCGGGTTTTTCCGCTCAATAAGCCACTTCATGATTTCGCATTAAAACACTTTAACTGCCCTTCAAGCGGCCGCTCGAAATAGACTGTTTGCACACGAAAGCTCCATGAAAAAGCACATAAGAAGGTTCGCAAAGCCTGTGCCTGGCAAATAAGGCCATATTGCACTTGTGTGGTTTAAAAACCATGACGCGAAAGTAAGGAATTGATGAGGAACCAAATAATGCACCAAGTTTAGGACAGTTGCTTCTTTTGCAAATAAACACTTGTATACGTAGCCTGAAGTGGAGACACACGTTCTCGCTATCGCAAACTTTACAATAAATCAAAATACGCCAAAATTTAAGCACGTCGCGCTAGTGAAACACTTGTACAGCGCGTGCGTTTATGCTTTAACCATTTACCCGTCGATGCTCGAAGAAGAGAAAAATGACCTATTGCACGCCCTATGAAACCGGGCGGTGACAAATAGTCACATAGCCCAGGGCAGGGTAACTCGAGCACTGCCTTAACGGTGATGTCTGGAACTTTGAACTGGCGCAAATGGCTCCAAGCGGGTAGGTCAGTATAGATATAGTAGGTCTTGATCACAGTGTACGTGCTGTTAAACAGTGTAAGTATAAAGCTTTTTGTGAAGCATATGCCTCTTACCTCCTTCCTTCGTCTTCCTACTCTCTAAGATAGCGAATTTGTTCAAAGCAACTCCTTTCCTCTCAAGGCTATGTAAATGTTAATGCGGAATGTGTGTCGTATACTTCCATTTTCGATGCGCTTTTTGTGGGGGAGTCTTTAAATTGACACCACAATACTGCAGACCTTGCATACTCTTACCTTTAATAATGCAGGGGTCTACCGGAGGCGCTTGGGTGCTCTGTGCAACAGATCCAGTGTGTTAAATACGTAAGCAAACACCTCAATGTGGCTATTCAAAGACGAGCAGCTTTACAAGAACGCACATCCTTGGAATGATTAACAGTGATAGAAGAAGATAAGATGACTTATTCAAAACATTGGTTTTGGTGAAATCTGTTGTTCTGACACCATTATTCAATGTGGCTAAACACTTTATAACATTGATATGAATCTCATGGGCAACTGCGGCTCTGCTAGTGCTTGAAGTATTGATGTATAGCCTAGTCACGCGGCTCAGATTATCGTCCTCCTTCCACGAAGCCCAAACTGCTTCCGCAAGTGTTTTCCGCCTGGAAAAGGTGACTAAATGCACAAATTAAATACACCACTGGTTTAACCAACGAAGTAACTGCATAAAGCATGCTATAAATAATGCACCGTTCTAATGAAACATACTGCGTTTCTTCCGTTATGTTCACTGACAACCTCAAATTCTTGGAGGTTCAATAGTCTCGCTCTAACTGCAGAGTGCACCTTGCGCAAAAAAATGGTTTGAAACGCGTGTCTTGCCCGAGTAGCTAGCCTTACATGGACGGAAACGCCCACCTTCGCTGGTATCCTCTGGGAGCCCTGAGACCTCACGCATAGGGTAGGCGGAGAAATCAAAGAGCTGGTCTTATCCCCAACAAGGCACACGAAAACTGCTGCGGTAGCACTCGTGAAAGTTAATTCACAAGAGAACAGCGGCCATGGTTTTTGAGAGTTATGAGATCTAAGTATTTTTCGCATGCACAGCTCCAGCGCGCGACTCAAAAAGGAGTTCTGTTCGTGGCTCGCTTCGAATACCGGGGGTTGGATCTCATCCCGACTTCGTTCACTGGCTTTCATAAAGGCTCATACCTTTCTTGCAAGCAACCTCAGCGCAACGTTATCAGCGCCACCCCTGAATAAAGGAAAACGTAAGGCAACGAGTCGGCGTTAGATGTGGTCTTAAAATCACGTCATATTATATTCAGTGTGAAATGGCGAGCTTATTCATAAATTAGTACGTTCACCGACGAAGTTGTTTGCGGATCTTCGACTGTGAAGGGACCATACAGTCTGAGGGCATTCCCGTAATGCATATATATATATATATATATATATATATATATATATATATATATATATATATATATATACACGCCGTTTTTTGCATGGGGCTGCATTCTTGTGCAAATACATGAATGTAGGCGCCTATGTATTATTCAGCAATAGAAAACCTATGTAAATATTTTTACTACTTTGCGATGAGTCAACTGTAATTTATGGAATTCTCATGCGTTCTCACGCAAGCGCAGCTGTGCTCGGATTCTTTTTGTTACTGTTGTGGTCTTCTTGCGGCAGTGCAGCTTAGAAGACTACCGGGGGTTTCTTTATTAAAGGCACAATAAAGTGACAAATGATTTCTTCTGCATCAGTAAATTACCTTTCTACAACACCAAAAACACTACTCTTCCAACGATAAGACGTTTGATAAGCCAGAAAAAGCGCAAGAACGAAATACGGGTGGCGACGCCTACTTAAGTTCCCGCACCTGGTGGCTGTGAGGTCATGGATTTTCATGGCATCTTCTAGGGCCTACTAATTATATATAGCGGTACAGATTGACTACATGGTGACACAGCCAACGCTGCCCAAATCCGAAAACATACTTTGGAATCCCTGGCGTCACGCTGACGTACCGGCGCTGGGGGTTTCGGCGCGAAATTGAAATACTGATATTTGGACCTTCATTTTCTCATCTAATAATCAAACTATCTCTTTGAAATGACTGCCTGCAGGGTTCTGAAAGAGTGTTTCATTAGTCTAAACTGATTTATTGTTTCCTTTTAGTGTCCCTTTAAGATTCACGAAATTTCTAAATGTCCCCTTTTGCAGACGGCACAATTCTTGTCGCCAGTCATTCATCGGCTCAATGGTTATTCGAAAAAGTGGACATTACTAGCACGAGAAATGGAAACACATATTCAACTAAGTAACGAAAATGACCAAACGATTTACTAAGTATTTAATTTACGACACATCTTGCTATTTACGAATTCTAGCCGGTGAGCTTGCAAGGCGCATCGAAGCAGTAGTTCCCGATGTTGGCGAGAAAATACATTGGCATTCGAGTTACTTTTGTGCTTCTGAGCATTAAAGAGGGTTTCATTAAGAAAAGTGACAGGCCTGCGCGGTACACGCAGCAAAGTCACAGCGTTAGCTGGAGGAGCGATTCGATAGGAGCTCCATTTTCGTCATCATGCACTGACGGTCTTTGCGACGAAGTCTGTTCGCGTCGTTCTGATGAGAACGGTCTGAACTGCCCACCCGGGGTCGACTGCCTGCTGCAACTCGTGCTGCTCTCTGCACAGCGGTCTGCTGAGTCCGACATTGCGTGGTCGCAGCTGCGCGCGCAACTCCACGATTCGCTTCTTCAGCAGTGGTTCGTACTTTGCGAGGAGGCGCCATTACGTGCATCGAATAGTAAACAGAGGTACCCAGACTACGCAGGGTGTATGTCAAATCCCTTGGCCCGTGGCACGATACGATGCCGTTGATTATGATGATCTTTTTGGCATATCCTTTGAAGCGGACCTGTGGCAAATAGTCACCTAGATTTCTTAAGTTTACCAGATCCAGCTACTTGCAGCACGCAACTGCTACAAGCAACTGCTACATGCCAGGATACTTGATGGAACACAATGCAACTGCAATGCGAAGTTTGAACGTAACCACGCTATGCGGCGCGCACGTTACACCGTATGAAAAATGGCATGGAACGATGCTGATTAGGATGATGATGATTTATTAGTATTCCCTCTGAAACGGGACGATGACAGTCACCCAGCCTGCTTGATTTAATCAGGTACACTATGCATGTTTTTTATTCTAGCATTTTTGCTATGCATCTACGTAATCTTCATTTTTTTCATCAAAGCTTCTCTTTCTACCTTACGCCACTACATATGCAATTACTACATGGCGCGCCACCTGGCGTAATAATGTGCAACTGCAAGACAAAGTGTGCACGTATCGTCGATACGCAATGCACAAGCAGGCGCCCCGATACAATGCTAATGGAGATGAAGAACAGGATGATGCTGATGGGGAGTTATTGGCATCTTTTTCGACACGAAACGGAGACAAACAGTCACCTAGACAGGTTGCTTTATTCAGATATGCCATAGGTGTCTGTCAGTCTAGCATTTTTCTATGCATCTCCTTAATCTTCATTTTTCTTTTCCGCAAACCTTTTCTATCTAGCTTGTACCACTACCTATGCAACTGCTACATCGCGTGCCACCTCGTGTAATAATATGCAACTGCAACGCAAAGTGTCCCCGTATCGACGCTACGCGGTGCGCATCTCAGACCACGTGTCTCCTCACGCGCCAGGCTGGGTTTGTAGGGCATGTTTCCGCGGTAAGCTAGGAAGCTCTGGCATTGATCAGTGGTAGACTCACACTTAGCTGTCCGGGTTTGCTCCTGGCGAGAAATGGGTATCCTTCTTTTTTTTTTCCTGGTGATACCTGTGACGGACGCAGTTGGCGGCGCTGGATAACATTGCCACGGAAATCCCTTGTATAACTTCACCCATGTACGCTTATTTATTCTGTGCGATTATGCTAGATGCTCTACGATGTCTTGACGCTCCTCCACGCTGAGTTGCTCCTAGTTGGGCCGATAAACTTCAGGTCGAGGTTTTTCCGAAGCCAGGGCAATTAACAACCAGAACTGCTGCTAATATTGGAAAGATTATATTTATTTTTTATCCCAAGCAGACTAGTTCACGCAAGCGCCATTTATCAGCATAGTTCTAGCTTCTTTTATATCAAATTAGCCGGAGACCCAATAATCGCATATTGAGGGCAATACACTGAAGGGCAATAAATATTGTAGAAACCCGCGACGTACCAAAAGGTAGTGCGGTCGATGAACAGACAGGGCTATTTAATGGACCAACAAAGTGGTGAACATGATAGTAGGTGAGCGAAGAAGTTTCATCGCTCTCACCCCCCCCTCTTCACCTACAAGAAAGGGCTACTTCCGTGGCTTTTTTGAGAACAGTGTCCGGCAGCACCACAGCTAGACAATAATGTCCAATAGGCCAGCGTAGACCTCCTGCACAGGTCTTGTACGGGGCTAGCTGGCACAAGATAACTGCACCATGGTCTTGTGATCCGAGTGCACGGCACTCGGTACCCAGTCATAGTCTTCTTATCAAAAGCAGTGTTCGAATTCCATTACAAACGATAATTCTTGTGTTCATGCGAAAAGCCGTCAGCCGATGTTGGTCAACGTTAAGCACAGGCACTGACTGTCGATATTCCGTGCTCGGGGCTTGATCTTTGTGGCAGTGGCATTTAAGCTGTGTTTCACCCTGCATCATTGGTGAAGAATCCTAACATAAGGATTCCTTATGCTGTCTCTGTGCTGCGGTGGGCTTATGTGACTGTCACGCCTTTGGCATATTGTGATCTTTAGCACACTGTGGAACATCTTGACGGAGCAGCGTAAACGACAAACACGCAAGGACTGAACAAAACAGGTCCCATCAAGACGTTCTACTACTACCAACTTTACCAATAGCCGATTCTTCTGCACGCTGTAGTCCTCGAGTAATTTAGCTTCGCGCGTTGCTTACTGGATATTTGTTGGCTTCTTGCTTGCCGTAGAATTGGTTCGGTGTAAAGCAGTCACTTGTGACACAGTTGGGCAATCCATGGACCACCGCTCTACTACGTTGAAGATGGGAAAATGGCAGGCTTCTTCCAATCGAAACTTGTCCTGACCAGAACTAATCTGGCAACTCCAGTCAGCTTGGGAATCGTCAGAGTCCTCACGGTCAAAAGAAGGGGCTGTTTCCTGTTCACAGTGGCATGATTCTTTGGTGAAGCTGAAGTTTCCGTAGGCTCCTCGACTGTTCTTCAGATGCGTTGCAATGCGTTACAGATGCGTTACGAGACTGTAACGCCCAAAATGATGACATCACTTTATAGCTACCTTCAATTACGTCATTCCGTCAATACCAGGGTTACTACCTGTTTTAGACCCAATTTTGTCTTCAGTAGGAAGTATTGTTTCAGTTAAGATTTTTTTCTTTATGCCGTTCTTGTATCTCCTCCAATACGGTCATGGCTTGAAGCTTCTGGCTCGAAATCTATTACCAGTTCTGTTTGTTGCAACGCTTTATGGGAAACAAGAAATAAGCTGGCCACTTTGCTTCCAGAGACCAGTGAAACGTGATCAAAGCCTAAACTCAACCTTATCTCATCAGCAAGTTTGAAAGTTTGAAAGTCTGAAAGTCTATTTAACATAATGAACGTATACAATGACAAAGTACAAACTTCTGGGACCGAACAAATTTGTTAAAGCGTCCCTTTAACAGTTTGATTTTAGAGTTCAGCATAGTCGATTTATCCCTGTAGCTTTGCTGAAGGGCATACTGTTCATATATTGCATCGCCAGAATTAGTTCTTCCATATTTCATCTAGGAAACAAGCCCTCTCCTGACGCAGTTCGTGCCGGCTGTGAACGAGATGAAAAGTAAGCGTTGTGGCTTGCCATCAGTCAGCGCGCCCTCCTTGTAGCAGGAGGCTGTCCGTGGTTGGACGAGGGCAGTCAATTACATGGACTCCGCTCTTGCCGGCGAAACCATGCGTGGTTGCGCCTTCAGTCAGTCCACGGGGCTGTTCTGCCGATGATTAGTACACCTCCCGAGTTTCGCAGCACCATGTCGTAGAAGCCCACGAAGGATCGCACAGGAAAGGCGGTCATTGGACAAACATGGAGATTTAATGGAACAAGAAAGTAGTGATGCCAATAGAGGAAGAACGACGAATAAGATTGGACACTCTATGCCAATTTACTGCTCTTCAAAACTGTTTTCTTCGCACACATATTTAATTCTTTCAGTAGATTTACCCTGAAAACGCTCGGGATACTCGAACACTGTGAACTAACAACCTTTCAAACCAGCACCGCCTGCAGAACCATGTTGGAATTGACTGGCTGGTAATGAGCTCTGTCAAAGTATTCAGAACCTTATATTTTGCTGATGTAATTTGGTTTTGTTCACGGTCACGGTACTAATTACTTCCTCCGATGAGACCACTGCGGTCGAATGCATAACACCTTTCTTCGTTTTATTAAAAATTTTTCATCACTATATGACAAGTCCATGACAGCCAGAAATTTGGAATTGCTCCATGATACTGAACCAAACAGGCTTTATTATCGAATCAAATATTCCTCGCCTGCAAGGGTATGCAAAACTCTGTGAAATGGTAGTAATATGTCAAAAATACGGAATATGGAGTTTAGAGCAATATTATTCTATTGTAGTTTCCAAGGGAAATGTTTCCACCTTGAACAAGTGACTTTTCAATGCGGCGACATGCAGAAATACACATTGCTGACCATCGCTTAGCAGGCACAGCGAGGTATATGCGAGATAACTTCATATATATGGTGATGATAAAGCATAGCTATGACTACAGCCTTTGCGCAAGCAATTGAAGTCAGAGTTCTAAGCTTTCCTGTAAAACATCAATAGTAGATGCGCCTACTCATGTTATCTTCACTCATAGCGAAGCTCTGGTGAATTTTCATGATTCTTTCTTCAAAAGCAATACCAGTAGTTCAGTTGTGTGTGCATAAAGGGATTCAGCAAACTAACAAAGCCCTACTGATTCGCACAAATGATAGCGCGTGCCCAATGAGTGCACAGGGGTCTTCCTTTTTTTTGGAGGGGGGGGGGGGTGCGAAGAGACTGTGAGCAAGAACTATCAGTTTATTTATTTCTTAGTTGCGATACTCTTGTGAGTTCTCTATTAAGCACTATAGAGAGGAAGCGTGATAAGCATGAAAGTAAAAGTGCAAAATGTCGCAATAAAACGAAAAAGAAAGACCATTTAGGGAAATATCTTTACCGACACAGAAAATAATGTATATGGCTACAGTAATACGCCGAAACTCAAGCAACTAATATACCACTGATAAATGAACTACCAGAACAAATTTTCAGCACGTGCTCTCATGAAGTCAATCAATAAAGCATATTATAATACTACGTGGTAACAATGAGATAACGTACACGAGTGGCGTGTTGTATCACCTAATACTAACAAGCACTTTGCAGATGTTGCCTACGTTAGTTGTGTTTACAATCTTGAAGCGATCAAAATAACTTCAATTCCGGCGCGTTTCTGGCATAGACGAGCGGTTGCGATGTGGTATGTCAGGCTCGTGGCAATGGGCTATACTGTGCGGGATGTGAGGTATAGATATCTTCCCGAGTGACTTAAAATAACGGTAATAGTGGTGGATTTTTTAAAATAAATACAACCGTGATATTTTCGTTATAGTCTCGTGCGCAAAATTTGGGCATTGCAACTCAAGATATGGTCCTCGTCTGTTGCATGTACGTTGCAAGCCAATTATGGCACACAACACACTTCATCGATCAACGCATTATTTTTAAGGAGTCCTTTGGAATAAGCCTCCTTTAGGACACAATGACCGTATCGACAACAAACGCATCCGAGACAATCTTGAGTGACCCCTGAATGGATGAATTCATTGCAGCGAGCCAGCACCTCGCGCTCGCTAGACGTCTTGGTCAATACTTAGATTACAGGCCATTGCACAGCAATTGCGACCAAGTTTAATGCAATGCTAACAGGGCCGACTACTGCTGTTACGATTTGCATTCACTCGCTAAACTGCTGCGACCTGTCTTACAAGCTTTATAACTAACACATGCCCGAGCTTGAAAGACTGCCCAACATTATTCGGCACCACTCCGAAAGCATATTGAGATGTATGGATATATACTTTTGAGATGTATGGACGATGAAAACTCCGGGGAATATATAGAAATCGTAGTAGTTGGACTAAAATAAAAAGCTTTCTTCGTTTACCGTCTAACCCGACTGTTTCGATAGCTTTCAGGATCAGAAGTCAAAACGTTCTTCAGCGACACCTGAGGTCGCCGACCTTCAATACGCACAAAAATGAACCTGCTTGTTTTCCAAGCGCACATTTTTCGGCGCACTATTGCTTTTATTGCTCTGCTCTGGACGTTTATTTATTAAAACATTGCGAATAAACGAGCACGACCTCAATTTCTATTGCAAGTAATTTTCTTCACACACGATAAATGCACATACGAAAGATAAATCTATAGTTCAATACTCAGTTAAGTCAACTATAAGAAGGGAAAAAAGAAATGCGAGATCGTGTCGCGAAAAAGAAAGACCGAAAAGGAGGAGAAGAGGGAAAAGGAAACCCGCGGAAGAAAGAAGGAAAAAGAGCGCATGCTCGTTGGCGAGCTCGCGCGCGTTCCCTTCGCCCTCCTCCAGCGCCTCCTCCAGGCAGGCGAAGCGGTGCCGCCGGGCCGATAGCGAGTCGCGGCCAGTGACGCCTGGCGTCCGTCCCGCGTTCGGGAGCGCCTCCTCGATTTCCCCGGCGCGTCGGTCGACCGGGGTCCGGGACTCTCGCTCGGCTCGCGCACATGTGCTCCCGCTGCTCCCGACGACGCGGCTCGACCTGGCGAGAGCGGTGGAGTCTGTGTCGGGCGGTGCGCGCAAAGGGTGACGAGGCGTGCCACCTCCTCCGTGCGCCCGCTTTGGGCCCCGTCGGCCGCCGACCGACGAGCTCCGCGTCGATCCGGCAGCGTTCGCGCCTGACAGCGGGGATACGGGAACTGACGTCGGTGTCGTGCAAGTTGGAATAGGGCTACTGCTTCTGGCGAGATAATTTTTTTTTTATTTTTGTGACATCCTGCGGGGCTTTGTGTAAAGTTTGGGGCACATGAGCCCAAGGGACGGAGAGAAGTAACTTGTTTGGCGAACGGCATTTTTGGAGACCCGAATGACTTTATGATATCTGTGGCTCCTTACAACTGCGCTGACTGTTTCATTCGAGTTGCCACGTTGTCTTATTGGTGAACAAGTGGATCGGCCTGTCTACTTTTAAGCGTCCCTTGCAAACAATTGCCGTTAGTAGATCGTTTGCCTCCGGCGCACTGAGCTTTCCACCAGCTGTGATTGCCGGCAAGCACTGGACGTAGTATCTCGGCTATTTTGGGAGGCTGTGTTGTAGTTCAAGAAACTTAGATAGATAATCGAACACTGTGTGCCGTCTACAAGCCCAGGCTTCCTTTAGGTGAATCTTAGAATCTAAAGGACGCATCTGTTCCCTCGGCAATTCAATTCTGGCTTTGAATTCTGGCATCCCACGACGTTGCCAAAGCCCACCTGTTGGATTCATCGCAGTCATCAAGGTACGCCAGTCCTTTTCTGTCGCACTTTGACTTGCATGGGTAGATGATAGGCATGCGATATTCTAGCGTTACGTTTATTAGAAACATTCAAGCAAATGTTTGCTATGATTTCATGAGGCTAGAAGTACTTTGAGCGTTTTTTTTAATATATAGAAATTCAGTTTCCGGTTGTCGCGGTTAGAGTTAACACAAGCTCAAGGTCACCAGCATTGACCGAGGTTCCGTATTGTTGATCTTTAAAGCTTAATAAATTTAATACCCTTAAACACGCCAGGGTGTCGAGCTTTTCAGTCTGTATGTCGTTGTGAATATTAAGAGAGGAATACTCAAAACGCGCCTACACAGGTACATTTAGGACCTCTTTCTTCAGAAGTCAAGCTGACTTCTCGAGGACTTACGAAAGGCAAAGTGATACAAATTAGCCAAGGCACAATAACCTGGACTCCGACTATATACAAAATCTCGCAGTGTGTGGGTATGCGCCACCGTGATACACTGCTTGTTCCAGCGATAAAAGTTTGTTTGCAATCTTTAGGGAAAGAATGAGTCTTTGAAAGCCGTATCAAACGCAATGTTCTTGAGAGGCTACCTCTAGATTGTGTTTTCTTAGTTATGAAAAACCTATTCTAGTACACTGTTAAAAAAAAACACATCGGAGATCAATATACAATAGGGAGCACAGAACGAATTTGTGGGGTTTTTTTTTTGTCTTTTTATGTACCTGCATTAGTTTTGTGTAGCATTTCCTCTCTTTCTGTTAATAAAAAGCAATGCGAGAAATTTATGTGATTTCATCATCTAGTGTAAGCTATACCCACAGAACGCTGATTAGCTCGTGCTTGAATCTGAACCGTGCTCAGGTTTCGAGAATTTTTTTAGTAGTAGATAGAACGGGTGGTGGATGTACTCACGGTGATGATTTATTGCTCTAACGTAGTATTACGCGCATTAAAAAAGGAGTTGCGCGCAATGTAGTAAAATTAAATTTTATCTATGAAAAACCCGAGCTAATTTACGAAGTTCAATGCAAAAACATGAGTGAGGCTAATCGCTATCCGTGTGAAACATTGAGAATTTAAATAGGCACCACAATAGCACTGCATCAACCACTGTTTTTCGTAAAGGCTTTTATCAACATTAAAAAATATGCAACCTATAGTGGTGGTCTAGAATTAAAGGGACTAAATAAGATTTCTTCTAAGCATTGATCAAAATAAAAGGTTTCTATTAAATATAGAGAATAACTCGTTTGCAGCCATGTATCTATATCTTTAAGACCCCATATGTTTAATGACGATACTAATACTAAGAACAGCTGCCAGCAATACTTTCCACCATAGGAGGGACACATTCAGGACTGCACACAAATATATTTCATGAACATCCATGACATTCCTGCAAGGAATTCTTACGCAAGTCATACACAAGGTTCCCACTCGCAAATGCGGTTTAAAGATCACGAAATAAATCGCTACGTTGACACAATAAGTTGTGCCTAATTGCGATGCGTTTTCTTATTAGGTACCGTCAGAATCCTCCATCTGCTGATGTTATGCCATCCGCGCAGCTGAATTTGGATTTCATTATTTATTTCATTCCCATAACTTTTTTTCTAGCATCACTTTCAGTAAACAGGAACCGCTTCTCTTTCTTTCTGGAGCACGGCTAACAAGTTTTCTACTAGCCAATGTATTTATTCTTTGGTCCAGGAGAAATTGGTTAGCTATTTGTACATTACCGATTCAACTGCACCGAACCCCATGGGAGAAAGAGGAACATTAAAACAGATTCACACTACACAAGCGCTGAACTCAACTTTTTTTTAGTTTTTTTAAGTACTTTGAATTTGTATTGTGTACAAAGCTTCAAAACGTCTCTCTTGACCGCTTACGATTGCACATCAGGACGCCCCGGAAAAAGCGACAAGATCACGTCAAAAGCCTTTGTCTAAAAGCAGCATTTACAACGAACGGCGGGGCCTCTTTCTTGTTCAATGTTGAGAAAGCTAAAGACTTATTAGATATGACACTAGCACGCCGACCGGCATCTTGCTTCTCTATGCTTTACACCTTTCCAACACGCCGATGCTTTCAGGTAGACAACAGGCAGACTCGGACTCAGAAGCAAGGAAGGAAATTTGCTTCACGAAAAGTAGCAGTTCCCGATAAGTCAGCACAAGGTCAACGCGAACTTTGGCGCTAAACTTTAAGGCGCGCTGCACGCATTGCGATAGTTTGACGCCGTCGGTACAGTGAACAGCGTTTGTTTCTCGCGGGATTCTCACATTTATTTCCTGGCACACCTCGCTACAAAAATATAATAATTCTTGGAAACAGTCACTGTTTTTAAAGTTTACCTTTGCATTAGTGCCGGCACTGCTACTATAAAATATTGACATTTTGGGTTAACCTCGTGGGCGACGTGCTCTTAGCATTCCACATCAACGTCGTCTGCCTCGGAATAAGAAAAGAAAAAGCAACCTGAGTTCTATCTTCATGCGCAATGTAAAATGTGATGGCCCGTATCTAATGGTTATATTTGCCAGCTTCAGTACACTTACTGACTAAACATCAACAAATAACAAGAGAAGAATCTTCAGACAAGGTATGCGTGTCTATCTCGATACAGGAAAATATTAGGATCCAATGTTTCCATTTTTTTTCTGTTGCAACCTGGTTGGGGGCGGAGCCGCGAGCCATTTTGAAAAATAATTGCGCTCTTCTAAGTGTCGCAACCTTTCTTTTTCACTGACCATGGGAGGCTTGCTTCTGCACTAACCTCTGTTGCGAGGTCCCTTTATTTATTCAGTAGCTCTTGATTTCAACCTGCTCCATCTTTGAGACACAGAGAAAATAAAGGGCGATATAATGGGTACTGAAGAGGTTAGGGTATTAGGAGAACTTTAATATATCTTGGAAGAAAAATGCGTGGAAGATGTCTGTTGATCAAGTTCTTGACTGCTGTATTCTCACTTAAAAAGTGTTTGGGTGGATCTTACTTTTCCATCGGTGGGCGGAAGGCTACCGATTCTTTATAGTACATAAGAGCGGAATACAAATTAAATAAAAATTATCTTATGTTCGTGTTTTACTTAATCGACGATATGAAACAGGCAATTGCCTGACACCCACCGAAGCTTTACAGTGCTTACAGCGTGAAAACAAAACAACTTTAGAACGATTGAAACAAGATATAAAATCAGGCGGCCACGCATGCAAATGCGTCCACACGTTTCAGAAACAAATAATGTACTTGTTGCTTGCTTTCAGAATATAAAAAAATGGTCACACGTTTACATTCATTTCGCACTCAACACTTTTCTGAGGGGAGCGTTGACCAGCCTGATCGCCGAGTGTATAAGTCGCACAACACGGCGAAACGCTGGTGGGAAGGAAGCGGGTCAAAAAATGGAGGCGCGGATTTTTGATCCGGACTGATGTGCGCACCCTGAGTAACGCGGCATAGAAACTCACTTTTCTTTCTTTTATTTTAGCCCATGGTGGATGAGCGCTTTTTCTACATTCGCGTTCTCAGGTGTCCAGGAATAAAGAGGATATTTGTTTATAAAGCGCCATCATTATTGATAGCATCGCTATATGAGATCAGTTTTGAAGCAACATAAAAGTCGCTTACTCCATGAGTGCGACAAATTAACGGTGTGCGCTTTCCATCACGGGCGGCATGTTTGTGGTATTCTGTAGCTTTGTATACCGCAGTAACTTTCTTGCTATCTTCGCTAAGAGACAAATAAAACCAAAATTAGTACACTAGTCCTTAACTCCACTTTTGGAATGCGCCGCGGTAGGCTATAGCGGATAAGGCGTTCCGTTGCGCAGCTCGTGGTTGCGGGTTCGTTTCCGGCAGCGGCGGCCCCATTTCGATGGGAGCGGAATGCAAAATCGTGTATGTACCGTGCATTGAGTGCTCTTTGAAAAAAGGAAAAAGAAACAAATGCAGCCGGTCCAAATTCACCTGAAGTCCCCCACTACGGCGGGCTTTATATATATTCAGATGGCCAGTTTGGCACGTTCAGGCACAAATTTGTGCACCATGACAACATTTAGTAATGTAGATATCTACGGTTGAAATCACGAGAACGCGAAGTCGCTTAACAGTGATACCCATTCTTTTACTACCAACGACCACCCTTGTACTTTCTGTGAGCTTGAAACCTTTGCCTTATAACACTGTGTGACAGTGCTGTCCACTAGATTTGTTTCGTACAAGGCGCATGGATCGCCAATTGGAGTGCTGGCGCTTCAATCGCTCCTGCGTCAAAATTCGGATCAAGTGACATCGTTTCGCCGAGGCAAGAGCGCGCGCGGAGATTTGGTCCTGTGATTAGTATGATTATGAAGTAGTGAGTAAGCGCCTTGTTCTGCTGTGCACTGCCTGTCAATGCGCTTAAAATGTCTTCTAGATGGAAATCAACCAACTAGCCCGATTTACCATTTTGTGTAATAAACTTTTATTGACCAGATGGTTGTGCTCATCCTATGGATGGTAGGAGGCCTGCCTTAGGCCTGCCTTAGGAAGCGTTGGCGCCGAGCCATTCTCCTCTCCCGGTCTACCACCTTAATTTCGCTGGTCACCCGGGCGGGTGCTGGTCAGCTGAAGCCCCCACTGCTCATTGGATCGTAGGAAATTTGTTGGGCCACGCGTAATGCCCTTACCACCCACGATTTATTTTATTTCGTCCGTTCATCAAGGTTCTTGAATAAGGCTGACTACCATACTAGAACAGAAAAATTCCTCGGGGTCTTACATGTTTCTTTAGTATACGAATCACGGGATATATACAGCCGAGGCTGAGATTCTTTCTTATTTCGGTCCGACATTTCGTCTATATAGCGGCGTGATAAGACTTCGTGTACGCAAAACTAAACAAGTGAATGAGTTCATTTTATTTCACAACCTGAATGAGCTAAGCATGTTTTCTGACAGTTTTCTTATCTGTATCTTGTGAAAACTTGTCATCGTCTAAGACGCGGTCCTGTTACAGTTGGTGATAACGTTTGTTTTAATGAAAAAAATAAAGATGTCTGGCTTGTTCTTTTTTCTTCAGCAGTGCAACTAAAGGCAGCCTTATTTATTACACAATATCGATAGGAGCTAAAATCGCGTACATTTGCTAATCGAAGTTTCACGCTTCTTTTTTGTTTTATACTCTTCACATATCTGCTACGCTAAAAACGCACAAAAACATACAGAAACTGTCAGGTCAGTGACAGGTCACTGTCACATCTGATAACCAACTAATCGTGGTAATTATTTTTTGTGAGGCGCACGACTGTGTGCATTAGACACGTACATCCTCTTCACGTATTCCAATGCTTTACTCTTGTGAACGGAACTTGTTATTTCATACATGTATATGCAAGTGCTTTAAAATTTGCCCCTAGGATTTACCTCCAGCATCTCTATATGCTGCAGTACATTGTATTTCTGCGTTGTTACGTATACAGCAAGACTTGACCCAAATTGACATTGACAAGTTCCGGATATTCTCATACAGCTTATGAAGCCTTAAAAACGAAGAGAAAATAAAGAAGACGCACTGCTGCGCAAATGTTCTATACAATGAAAAATTCCGCGGTAGCGCGACTCAAATCCAAGCACGCACGAAGCCATCGAAGCAGAGGCTCTGGCACGTGGTCGAACTTTGCCCGTCAAGGCGGTGGCGGCCGGCGACGCCACGGTGTGTCATCACGCCTCATATAAATAAAAAAAAATATCGAGCTTCATTTCTACGCAGTTACTGAATGCATCACTCCGTTTTTATGTGCATCATTGTTTCCCTTTTATTGAGTACGTTCTGCTGCAATTTCCTCTGAAAGGAGCGTTAAATCGGCAAAGCTCGCAATTCCTAATTCTATATACCAATGCAGAAAAACGAAAAAAAAAGTGTAGATTTCTTTTTACTGTGTAACACATTGCGTTTCTTATGCCTTTATCGGACCGGCCCGCCACGCTCGGCTTTCAGCGTTCGTGCTCACTAACTCGACTGTTTTTTTTTTCTCTCTCTTTTCATTTGTTTTAAGTGGAAGAAAATCGCTCATCGTTAGCGACGCCGCGAATACGCGGCCATCGCGTTATGGCTCCGCGTCCTTCTGTCGACGGCCGCATATAAATCTCCAACTTTTCGCTTAGCTTACAGCTTCGAAACCGCAGCGCCCAACGCGTGCGTACCGTGGGTCCGGGCGTGTCAGGCACTCAGCCGCTATACGGCAACACGTGCCGCGGAGGAAGCGCGTAAAAAACGTCAGCGTTGGTCCGCGATCGCCTAATCGATGTCTGCCAGGTTTCCGAGGCACACGTGGCCGCATGCCGTGGCAGTAAAAAAAGCAGCAGCGAAGGTATACGGCCGAAATAAATGAGCCTGCAGAGCAATGTCGTCACTCTTGGCGGATGCGGGATTCCACGCTTATATAGCTGCAATATAACGGGAAGTCTTCCGCGAACGAAGGGCCCTAATTGTCAACGGTATACGGCCCGTCGTAAATCAGGACGGACGATATTGGGTGCGGTTGTGTATACTATGCGTCTTTATGCGGGCTCTAGTTCTCGATGCACTAATATATTTCTTTTTTCTTTAGTCGACTTGGACGTCCGCAGAGCAAAACAGTAGGGCACATGGTAGCTCTTCTACAAACTGTTTTGTCGATTAGGTTGTAGGCGTTTCTCTAGAGCATTATTTGGCAGGTGGCGGGAATTTTCTAACTGCGTTGTCTCACGTTGTGGGCCGGCTGTGATTTCGAGGATGACAGGATAGGTGAAATAACGGATTTTATGTAATCTCTCGCGCTTGACAGCACTGCGACAAATGTTGGTAGCACATAAAGAAGATTCAGGAAAAAAAAGCAAGTGTCACGCGGGCACTACTTTAAAAGTTTATGAGGTGTGCTGTATTGCAACAAACATTCCCGCATGTTTATTGTAAAAACACGTTGCCGTTAACGCAGGCAATTTTACTAGCTCACTGACATATTACAGATGTTATACAGATTGAACTTTTTTGTTATATCGTTTTGGAAATTTTGGTCTCAGTAGAAAATTTGGTTTTCGATAAATCTGGTTTTAGCCCCGGCCACGGAACCACTCATAAAGCGCCGCCGAATCAATTTTGAGGCTTGATAACTATTCGGCAGTGAACACTGGCTGCTGTTACAGTATTAAAATGGCCTATTTGTAGAAGCGATCGCTGATCGCGGGATCCGAGCTAAGGGCGTTAAACAGATTGATATTCTCCCAGCTAAATAATGGCGGAATGTTTTCGCCTTTCTCATTATTTGAATGTGCTGCCGCTATAAAGGCCACACTGATATCTTTTCAACAATATATGTTTCATAATCATCCCTAAAAATTTCAAAATTGGCATCAAACCCTGCAATAACCATCGAACTAATAAGCAGTACGAATGTCAGCCGTTACCTCGTCTTGTTCTTCACCTAATTGTGGAGTACTTCTCGTGGAAAACTGGCAACGAGAAACAAAAGTCGCAAGTAATTGAAAAAAAAAAACATAAGCAATATACTAAGGGAGAGAGCCGAGGCAGCACCCAAACAGGAAGGAAAAGCAAAAATGAACCAATTTAGCCGTTGTTTGTGAAAATATTTATGGATTAAAATATTTTCATTTAATAAGGAAGTAGCCAGAACGCTGCCAGGAGTGGAAAATGATTCCGTATGTTTTAAATGGCGCTTCTACAGTTATCACCCGAGCCGCCCGACGTAGGCACTTCTCTGCTTCACTTATGTGGGTGTTTTTCTAACCTTCCGCGGTGGGCGCAGTACGTCTAGAACCGCAGCGCTCTAAGCGCTTGCGCGTGACTGGCGGTCACGCATCATTACACGAATTCCCAAGTAGTAATACGAGAATGTTTTCGCATAGAGTTTCCTACAATGTCCTTAAGGTAACTCTGGCGCTTCAATCGTTGAGCCACCGTGGGAATGATGGGAAATACAAGGATTTGTCAGATCTTCGTGTTTATGGACTCGTTTATTACGCTTTGTAAGCATTCATTGTCGTAAATTTCAGAGCGTCTCTAGGCACTGGCGTGCCCGCGATAAATGCATAAGGGCGTTATATGTCACTCGTCGATGCATGCGACCCTAGCGTACAATGGTTTCAATATGGAGTCTGTGCCTAGAGGCCCTGTGTTGGAATCCTTCGGTCGGAGAATTTTAATAATGTTTATTTAATTATTCAATGCTCAATACATGGTTGAAAATGACGAGTTTACAAAGTCACCAAGCCGTATGAAGTCGGAACAACGAAATTTAGGCAAATCCACGTATTTGCAACAATTCCCATGCCGGCTCAACCGCTCCCATTGCAGCTCCCGTAAACTCTACCACCAGAGTTCCCTCTAGTAATTATTTTATGAAACTCTATGGGCCTTGGCACCTCACTTGGTAGAGCAGTAAGCGAGGGACCCCCAAAAAAACTGTGATTGTTCCGCAAATATATCTTTGATTATAATTCCTCCAGCGCTCATTCGAAAAACAACACTAGAAATATTAATTTTACGCTTTCGCTTGTTTATTCATTCTTGGCTGTGTCCTTCCGGTGTTTTTTTCCTGCGCGAGTCAGTTTCATGTGGTTCCCGGTTTGCAAAGTGAAGCAGATGTGTATATCACAAGCGTACTTGTGAGATACACCTTAGTTATTGTCTGTTTTGCGGGTTTACGTGGCTTTATAGCGGGCGATGGGAATTAATAACGTTTGTACTATAATATAAAGTAGACTAGCCTCTCATATGCGTAGTAAGGTTACCTTGCCACCCCTTCCCGGAAAAATATCCTCGGTACGTGCTTGCTAAAACTGTTACATTATCCAGGATCTAGACAGCCCATGCATTAGGTGCAGGCCCTGTGAAGGGCTGCAGTCCGTGTGCTTAATTAGCAGGCATAGTTTAAACCGGCTACGTATCCTTCTGTAAAGTGCGTTACCACCACCGGCTTAAACGCAGCGAGGCTCGAAAGAGACCACAGTGCAGACACGGTGAGCCAAGGCGCCAAAACTCTGCAACTGTAGACGCGATATTACGAAAACAACGCGGCATTCGCTTCGGTTTTCAAAATAGCCGCGAAGGCATAGTGTAACCAGACTAAAAATTGCAAAAGTACAGGTGCTTCTGCCATCGCACACGTTTCTGGGAAGCTTAATTATTTATAGCCCGCACAAAGAACTTCAGACGGCCACGAGCAGAGGTTCGTTAAGTACGCTAGAACGTAATTATCCCTTTGTCATACAGCTGGGAATCTGTTCGCCAAATTACATCTCCCGGATCGCTGTTGCAAGCACTCCACGGGAATTCACAAAGGCCATTTATGAAGAACTGCAGCTCACCAATTCTCTGCAGCGTCACTGACCCATAACGCACAGCACGTGAACCTCTTTGCTAGCGCCATAAAGCCCACGTCAAAAGGCCCACGTCAGTGGCCATATAGAGACAACTTTTGTTAAAGAGAGAGGCTAACCATGCTGACTGATAGTGTTTACTCATGGTCCGAAGATTGCACTGCCTCTTACTTTGGCAACACTCTGAGCCTGGAAATTTTTTTCATCGGAGACTGTTTCACTGTCCGACTGCGGGTGGTAAGAGCTTGGAAACTGTGCGCCCTACACTGGGCAACGGCTATAATGGGGCGATAAGATAGCAAGAAGCGTAGAGAGAGAGAGCGCGTGCCAGTTCACGCACATGAATGTGCTCGCGTGGTCTGTAAACAGCCGCAAAGACGTTTCCAGTTCAAATGCTGCCGCAAAGCCCTCATTGATTTCTTTTCCGCACATGGTCATGGTCCAAGAGAATCTTCGGTTCTGAAAGCGATATTGAGTCCAGCTGCTTTAACGCTGTTCAGAGAGACCCGACTCTGGACGGCATAGAGAGAACGGAGGCCGGGGTTGCGTGTCACAAATAATGCACTTATCCAGCGACTCGTACGTTTTCATGGCCTTTTCATACTTGCAGAGCTACTTTAACTGCGGCATTTCTCAACATTAATCAACAAAATCCGCGGTAATCGGCCTAATATTGCTTCACATTTAAGGCCGTTCTCAAATGACTAGAGACCATTGCGTTCTCGAGATATCGCTCAGCCTCTGATGCAGTGCACAGGCCTACAGACAAATAATTAAGGTCACCAGCATGCGTTCTTGCACAATAGCCAACCGCAAACTATTAGGAATGCTATGGGATCATGAATCTCTCTCTACCGACCTGGATCGCCCATAGTACAAACTGGTAATTATTGTTCTCGAACGTGTTCTGTTGCAATCTGACATGTGATATACTTTGTGGTGACGAAAGCCGTCTGTGCGCCACTGAGCGCAGTGACCGGAGGAATCGAAACGCTTTGAAATTACGACTCACTCTCGACATCGATCTCGCTCCTTGCCTTTATTTCAACTGAAGTAGTGCTCGGAGAAAAACTAATCTGTTTCTTTTCACGGAAACGCGCAGCTGTCAGTAAGAGGATTTGCTGGCAAGCGCCGGTTCTGCTCCTTCTTCTTTTCTTCAATTAAACCGGTAAATTAGATTCAGCTCTGTGACCTCTTCTACTTCATTCATTTTCCTTTCACCTATCGCTATCGCTAGAGCTAATTCTGCGAGAGGAAAACATTGTTGCTACGACGCAAGAAAAGGCTGGGAAATTTCTCCAACGCATTTATTACGTATGCTCGCATTCCTATTGTATCATAACTTCACTTACACAAGCTAGTATCAATGCGTACCTTTTCAAAGTTATGAAGTTTGCAAATTCAGATTGCTCTTCACCCACCACCACGGCCGCCCGTCGCAGGCTCAGCAGACAATGCCACTGCCTGTCTTTCTAATTAGTTTCTTAATTAACTCGTGATCTTAGCCTCTGCTGTCCGTTTGCCCGGCAACTCCGCCTTTCCTGCATAGGCGAGTACGGGGCGCTGTACCACGGCTTGAGTTCTACGGTGCTTCTTTGGATGGCCGTGCATCCCTCTTCCTTGACACGTAATTGTGTTCATGTGAGATGCTGCTGGAGATAGTGGACAGGGAGGATAACATGGGGCGTTACGTTGGATGAAAGGTAAAAAGAAGGCCACTCAAGCCTTTTGCAGCTCCTTATTCGTTATCACGTTCGGTTTGCGTTGCTAATGTATTTGTGTTTCCTCCTCGCACATGACTTTGAACCGGATTCTTCGTATAGCTTGGAATGCGTCCATCCCGCGACTATCTTAAGGACGCGGGACTAGGCACGCGTTATCTCTCTGTGAACATTTCTACGGGAATATTATGCATATAAGAAATATGTCTGCATTGATTGTTTTTTTCACGGTTAACGGTCTTTCCTAGCACATGCGACAAACGGGGCATGCTGAGCCGAGCAGTTGCAATGCTGGATATTCAGATTATATAGGTGACATGCAAGTTTGAAGCCGTGTATATCTTGTTATTAATTCATTTAGTATGCCAATTTCTGTTCATACACTCGCCTGCGACACTGTTAACTTCCGTAGGTATTCTTCAGACAATTTCAGATAATTCGAAGTACTTTGATTCGTTTATGCAACTATATTTGTTTATATTTTTGTAGTTTGCTGGACTCGTGTGTAGAACGAATCGCACCATTCGTCCTGAGTATTTCTTACATCAGTATTACCCGGTTTCTTTTCTACGCTTGCAAAATGTGCCCTGAAGAAAGATCGAATTTATATTTGAATTTGTAAATATTTGTTGATAAACTTAACCGAACAAATTTGCATTTCTTATGCAAATCATGTTCATCTGTTCGTAACTGTGTCATTTTTCCACAAGGGAGCAAAATAAAAGAAGTCGTTGTAATCATGTGCGCATCTTCTACACCTAAGTATATTTCTTGCATTAGGTCCGCACATCCCTTTTGGTTTTTAATTAAAATCTAGAGCCAAATATAGTGTGACTGAGTGATCCAGACTTACTATTAGTACTATTCTTTTTTGAATAGCACTTTTTGTTTCCGCTTGCTGAAATAGTGTCCTAATCTTTTCCTTTACGCGGACAAATGTGATGCTCCACAAACCATACTTGTGATGTCGGGACCCTTTCTTTCCCCTTTGAGGATCACATGCATGACACAACAAAAATGAAAAGAACAGTGAATGAGCACACCTATTGGTCGCTATGATTCATCTTGTACTTGCGCCTTAATTCCGTTAGTTGATAGCGTTACGGAAATGAGAATACCGTAACATGGGAATAAACAACATTCTCACATGCGTGGCTTCGAGTTGTAGCCAACGGTTCATTGATCAAAGTTACGTCTATTTTGGATGTAGAGTTATTTCGCATTTTACGTGCTTTCTGTCAGCAGCGATGTCTTCGGGATACAGAAAAACATTCGAGCCTCAAGGTTCGACATGAAGCATTTAACATACAGCAAGTGGAATATCTCTCGCGGTACCTTTTAAATAATCAGCGGTCGTTGCATTGAAATCACTGACGAAACCAGCTCTCAGTGGATTCAGGTCACTACATGTTTTCGCCCGCTCAGCGCACTCAAACCTAAAGCACCAGGAAGCCGCAAAATATCAGCTATCGGCACCGTCAGACACATCATATATAAATGCTGAGAGAGCTCAATTTTAATATGATAGCGTGGTGAAACCACAATTGCTGTTATTAAATATCCTGAGCCACTTTCTACTCGCTTTCTTTTTTTTCATTCTTCAATTTCTGCAAAGATATTTTCGGAGGGAGCAACCACAGTGTTTTCGTGCTTATTCAGATGCATATTCGCTCCTATTGATCCTTATGTGCAGAAGGCTGTTCAAGGGCCTTGAAATTGCATACGTCTGAGGCAGGTTTTGTGACAAATTATCTGTCATTTTCTTTTCCTTGGAATCGAAACTTACCATTCTAAATGAGTGGGGGGGGGGGGGAGAAAAAATGAAGATTCTGGTTAAAGTCGGCTAAGGTATTGAAAGCTCATGCGCTGTTTGAAGGAACTGTGGTTTTAGCATAATTTGAGCGTTTCTTGCGACATTTTGGCTCGAATGCTTTGTTTTTTCGAGTGATGACATCGAAAGTACAGAAACAGAATCGCTTAACATTCGTAAGAGCTTCTCCGCGCATTTAA
The DNA here is from genome assembly GCF_050947875.1 of Dermacentor variabilis. NCBI lineage: Eukaryota > Metazoa > Arthropoda > Arachnida > Ixodida > Ixodidae > Dermacentor > Dermacentor variabilis. The sequence goes on along the minus strand of NC_134569.1, from coordinate 115,652,962 downwards.
TTCTCTTAACTTTTTTTTATTATCAGCAGCTCGAGACATAGTTAGGCCTGTCGAAGTTCTGAAAACTAACGTATTCTTTCTGTAATCAAGGGCAGGTAGTTGACACACTTTGGCGCCCGCCTTATACCTGTCGTGGAAACAAGAAAGTCGCATAAGGCAAGCTCAGCCACTTTCTTCTTAGCTTGCTATCCAGAATATGTCACACATTCGGATTTAATTTCTTATGCCGCCAAAGACCGTAAAACTAATTCCGAGGTCATCCAGCTTATATTTTATTGCTTCAAAAGTATACAACTTAAATATCTGTCCTATATCTATATTTCCCAGCATCATCTCTATTCCGAGATTACAGACGTGGTTTATTTTTTAATTAATTTTAATAATTTTCACTTGTTGCGATGTGCTTGATGTGTTTGTAGACGTCTCTTACCCAACAGAAGTTGTGCTATGCTACGTTTGTATTGCGTACAAAGAAAGAACAAAATGACGGACAGGCAACCTATAGATGTTTCGCTTAATCGCGTAAAATAGCCTGTTAGTTTTTTAGGGAGATGTGCAGCCTCAGTAATCTACACAGCGCTGTTACATCGCATCATCTCTTTGCTGATCACATCGACAATATACTATTGTAATTCTCAGCTTAGCACGATAGTAAATTCATGGCGTAGAAAGCGCACTTTCATGTTGAAGTTCTTACATTTGGCAAGATTTAGTTGTTTTGTTTAGTGTACTTGAAATAAATATTTCTCCAGGTTGAGAACATTCAGAACGAGTACTTTTATACAGGCAGCAACCTAAAGGTCACAAACATTATCACACGTCCGGGCTGCAGCAGGCATTGTCCTGTTTACGCACGCTTTCCTTTAAGTTCCAGAGAGTTGGCAAAGAGGGAACGCCCTGACTTCGGCTAAGGCATCAACTTTACAATTTCAAAGTTTGTGCTAACGTGAAGAAAAAAATGTTAATGGCATTCTTGTCAGACCGTTTTCTGGCAATTCTTCTTTCCGGCTATTTCTCTAGCCGCCTTGATGGCCGATTCTGAAGACGCTGTGGGCTTTGTGGACCGATCACGAATGTGGTGCAGTCTGAAAATACGGGGCCTCTTCTTTCACTGGCTGTTCAATTAAAAACATAGTGTAAATTTTTTTCACTTCTTAATTCGTTGTCATCTCCAAAAAATGGTACTCGCATGTTTAAAAGTCATCGCAGATGACTGCTGCTTCAAGTATTATTTTCTTGCTATTTTGTTGCGTAACATATTCATTTCAGTACATTGATTTTGACGGCCTTTGCATAGGACTAGTAAAAGGGCGTGGGGGGTCCCGTCGCAAGATTAGATAAGGAAGTAAATTAAATGCTTTGTTGCCATTTGGCCGACAATCCAAGAGAATAAACAGGGGCCCGAATTCAGAGAGCATTTCGTTCACAAAGACAGCCTGTCATAATCAGGCTGCGTTCGCTAAAATTACTGGCGACATCGTGATTGCCGGCAACTGGAGTTATGACTGCTTTTAGCGTAAGAGCTCTGCGAATATGAGCCAACTTCACAACATTTTTGAAAGGCAGAAACACTTAACATTTAACACGTTTGCATGCACTCGCATACGTCAACATGAAAGAAAGTTACAGAACAACAAAATGAATTGCAATTCATGTTGCTGACGTTGCAAGAGCGTATGAAACTCCAATCCATACTCTAGAGACAACACGGTGGGAGCAAATCGCGCCTTCTACTGGAGGCAAAACCAAGCAAATGCCAATTTATGCAAACTTTATGATGAAACGCAGTTGGCTAGAGCATATTCTGTGTAGAACAGAGTCCCGATTCGATGTCAGGATCGCGCGACTTAGCGGGATTTAAAGTTCTTGAGAGATAGATTTAACTGGACAACCCTGTGCGAGCCTTTCGGAGAGTGGGGAACGCGACATCGGCTGATGACGATGTCTTTTTATGAGAGCACACAAAAATACTTTCCGGCATGCTGTTATTTTATTAGTTGTAAAGAAAAAAGGGGGTAGCTTTCCAATTTACACCTAATCTTGGTTTTTCATGAGGAATCACCAAGGTGCTTTAAGCATTTACGTAGATGGTGTGTTATTGCAGCCACTCTTGTACATTGTTTGGTGTACAATCATCGACCCTTTGAAGAAGGCGTTTTTCTGCGTTCCCTGTGAGATTTTTAACAGGGCTGTTTGTTTCTTCTTCCAGGTGGTTTCATTTGTTAATGCTTACTTTATTGATCTTTGTATTGAAACTTGTAAAATTCGGTAATAAAATAGAAAACAGGGGCTCTCTTTTTTAACTTTCCGCAGTATCTTATTGTTGTGTGTGCCTATATATTATTGTCTACATTTTATTATAGCATGATTTCTATCGAGAATCAATAATGGAAGCAACGTGGGTTCCATTCACAAAGGTTTCAGTTCATAAATGCTGTTTGCAGTTGGACGGCCGTCTTTGCTAATGAAATCTCGCTAATGTCCGCGTTTCTAGTAACTGCTCTATTAAATATCTCTAACATAAGAACGGCTTTGAGAATACGTGCACATAACTATAACTAGCAAGAATTATCTGTACTCTTGTGCTCAAGGAGTAGTTTGTGGCGAAGAAGGAGAAAAGTTGAGAAACAACAAAATATGTAACAATAATTATGAGTCTTTGAACTGCTCTTGAATTGATGATAGTATTGTTACCAGGGTGGCAAGTACAGTAAAGAAGTGGATACATAGTGAGAGTACTCCTTGTTGAAGAGCTCTTAAAGCAAACATTTTCTTTAAATATTTTTGATATCGAATGCTTCGACGCAAAACATTTTTCTTTTCATTTCTTCTCTGCGTTCACTAAAGCAACTATTGGGGGTGAAATTTCCTATAACACGTATGACGGGCACAAAAAATTAGATAAATGCGCTCAAGAAATAGATATGAGACGCCTTTCGTTCTTTTTTTACAGCAGCTGTCGTCCATCCGCGGATGCTAAATTTGGCCGTACAGAATTCGATGTGCGATGCTCTAATAAAGAGCCGGCAACAATTCAGCCTGACTTTTTTGTGCGCTAGCATGCTAAGCTTCATAGGCACTCACGGCAAAATATTTCCTGCTCACTGCCACCCCCTATCTCCGGTTCCCGACGGTGTGTTTGCCGTCACGAGCACTCATAATTCACTCCATTCTCCGTTCACGCCCACCACAGGCATAACGAAACCTCCACCATCTGCGGGCCCAATCTTCAGATCAATTTTGCCTTCAAGTTCTTTTGATTGCGCGCTTTTTCATTACGGCAAAATTCGAATAATGTTGAATGGTTTTAGTGGTTTGATCTCTTTTTTTCTCTGCTTTAAACTTTGCGATCACAAATTGCGTGCTCTACAGAAAGACGAGGAGAGTCCACGGTGAAAGCACGAGCACTGAAGCAGACAAAGCTTTCAGACTGAGATATGGCAAGCAGCTCTTACGAACGAAATGTTTATGGACTTCGGCCCAGAACTTTATCGCTGAAAAACGCAGTGTTATGATATTTTAAAAATACGGGCAAAAAGTGCCATGTGCAAAGGAATAAATACCGTGTTAGCGCATTCCCAATATTTGCCTTCGACATTGTTGTATTCAGAGGTATTATAGGTATTTCTATCCTGCATCGTTCTGCCTTCATACGGCTTTGTGAATTTGCAAATTGACTGTTTTCATCAAAAAATGTGTTACAATTTCAACATTTACGAATGACTGCGCGTGAGCGTAGTGCGCTGTTGACTTCTGTCTGTATGAAAATTTGGCTCTTAAATTCAGGCCAATGAAGGCTTGTAAGCGAGCTAGAGGGACATCTGAAGCCACAAGCACAACAATCAAAGGAATCAGTGTAGTAACCAATATTCTCATTATGGTGGCTGAAATATGGCAACGGCAGAGCTCTGGCAGCATCAGCGTTTTGAAAGCCTGAAATACGAACGACACTAACTCATAACACGGCAGGCCTTCTCGGGACGAACTTTGCGCCATTGCCAAAATTCTTCTTTTTAATTTTTTCGCCTGATTTCAGCTAGATGGAAGTTCGGTACCTTGTTATTTATGAGGAATATTATATCTTTTGAAATCGGCGCGTAGATTTCGACTTCCCTAATGTTCGTAATTGAAATGATAGAGTTCTAAAACGAAGCGGTATATATATAGGGCATCCCAGATACCGTTAGCTAAGCTGTTCAATTAAAAAGAAAAAATTAAGGGAACACGGTTCCATGTTCTATCATCAGATATAAGATATTTGGTCGTCAGCCCTCTTATGACCAAATATCGTAAATTTGACACGTTGATCACTGCATTTTACTCTATTGAGCTTCCATAAAGGAGCCCTACGAAGAACCCTGGTACTTACCTTGAAATGCTTCGAGCGGTTATGCAGTTTCACAGTGATCATGCATCCGCTAGACACTGTCTGAGCTAATTTCATGTTGGCATTTACTTTGAACATACCAGTTTTCTTTGTGACACATTTTTGGTGCAATGTTTTTGGCACGCGCATTTTCGCCTTCTTTCCTTTAAAAGGCAAAGTCCTTGCTTTGAAAACACTGAATTATAGATTTACTAAAACCATCATACGCCATCCACAACATAGCAAAGCGGGACCATTTCGACGTTTCTGCATAACAGCGCTGATTTTGCTGAATAAGTTAAGAAAATACGCATGAATGGAAGCATGGGCAAGTGCGTAATTTGCAGAAATAGATGGGCATAGTGCAGAACATGTGAAATAAGAGAACAGCGCTGCGAATTTGTCTTCGCTTTTGCTGTGCTTGCCTTCTACGCTCTGTACATTTGTTGCCAATGTTTGGATTGCAGGTGTAGATCCTTGTGCCCTAGAATAATAAGCAACACGTTGTTACAATAATTGTACTAAGTGCAGGTTCATAGAGCTTCAAGGTACGTACGTAAAACCTCAGGCAGTGCTGGTTGTGTGTTGCGCGACGAAGGTGCTCTTCTTCCTGCGAGACAATAGGTTGAACGAGTCACTTTAGTTACCTTTAAAGCAGAGTGCGTTTTTGTGCATCCTGCGTGGGCGTGCATCCTGCATGACTGTCTCATTTCGCGTGCGATCTGCGTGATCGACAGTGCCATGCTAAAAGTATTGGCAGAGGTGCCACATCACTTCCGCATCCACTAAAGAATCACCTGTTCGAACAAAGTTTTTCGCGCAGGATTCTTTAATTTCATTGTTGTAAATAGTTCTTCGGGCTGTTCTCGAAGTATAAGTGTTTTTTCACGGAGTACGTATTTCCTGACAGTGGCCACTCGGAAGAAAGGATTTTTTCTTTCGTCATGGTACAGGTCATACAGCTCTATTTTGTGCAAGTAAATAACTTGAGATGCAATTCCCGCTTTCATGGGTCTAACCAGAAAATTTCAACTGAAGAGCATCGATGAAAACTTGAAAATGAGCCCATTTTCATAAACATTACACCGTCAAATATTATATCGCGGTGCGCCTAATTGAAACTCCCAGTGGTTTACGCACCATCAGCTGTTGTTCTAAGAACTTCAGTACCGCTGAAGCCACATGTTACTTTGTTGTGGTCAACATCGTGGACAAGCATAAGTAAAGAAGCTTTGGAATAATTTCTTCTCACCCAAGTCTTGGTGAGCGTCAATGGACAGATAGACGGTGATTACAGGCGTAATTTTATTTGTGACGCAAAATTTCTTTTATTGCACAAGGGCGAATTAAATACAGGTAACTTAATCCTCTCTTCTAATAAGATGACGAAAACATAAATACAGCTATTCTATAACTTTCATTGAACTCTTCCAGTTCCTTTCAGAAACTTGAAAAAGTCGTGACTTTCTTTAAAGTGATGTGCACTCTGGATGAACATTCTTCCCAGCATTCTATTTCACAGTGCTCTTTTGAATTTTACAAGCGAGCGAAAAGAAGTGAAGCAGAACCTCCGCAATTCAGAAAGCTTCTCAGGCCTCATTTATATTACTCTTCGTTCATAAGTTCTGTTTGGTATTGGCTGAATTCCATGACTTCGTCATCGCAATTCGCTGGTACCACCTCTTTATAACAGATTCAGAGTAATAGGTTTTTTTTTAATACGGGAAGAGCATATAGTCCTATAGGCACAGGCTATGTGACGGTCAAAACACACAATATGACCTCGGATAGTATATCGTCGCGATTCCTATTGCGCAATTCTGTTCTTTGCTTAATACCTATTGCTACGACTGGCTGGTTGCAGCCAGTCGTAGCAATCACCTTTTGGGGCTTCGTCACATTACAAGAAGCCTTAATGTCAACGTTTAATATACGTCGAAGAGTCACCAAAGTGTTCATCAAAGTTTCTGGATTGAAATGTCTGTGTGAGAACGTTTCTGCGCTTCAAGTTGTCGAACTCGTCGTGGCCCTGTTAATTGTTAGCCTACTGGTGAGTTCAGATGGTAGAGCAACTTCCATTGAAAGACAGTGGTGCCGGGTTTGATCCCCCAGCCATGGGAGAACGTTTATTGTGTCTTTTTTTGCTGAACACAAATAGGTATGGTTTGTAAGTATACTGCTGCAGTCACAGGTAGACGTCGTGTTTTATTCTTTTTGTTCAATCGCTTCCCCATGAACGTCACATTTGCATTATCACCCGCATGCAGTAAATATGAGAAGATGGAAATTCACTGACTGTTTAGGAAGCTTGCGTATTGAAATGATCGGCTAAAAATGTAGTTGTGAAAGCCCACTTCATTTCTTACATATATTGTGGAAGAACAAGCATTTCATTGTGTTGTATCTTTTCAGCAAATTTTTCTTTCAGCAAGAAAACATAGTGCAACTTCGCCGAATTTCTGCAAGGTGTATTGAGCAATGCTATAGACCCTGAATGAAAGCTCACATTACTAAATATAAAGTTTGCCAAAGTGAAAGTTGGGGGTATTTTGATAATTTCTTTTGCTGTGCAATTTTTGTCCAGCTCGCTTTTGGGGCTTTATTCCGAGATTACTACAACGTGGGGGGGGGGGGGGGTCCCCAGTTAGTGTTTTTCTTTAGCTTAATTTCTAGCATTGTGCGCTAACTTATTGGCGCCCGTGAAGCCACTTCTTTACTTTCTTCTTTGTCACTTTCAATGCGAAAAGCATACTTGGCATTGTCAGACCAGTTCCTTTCCAGCTATCTAACGTAACCAAATACATGAACCGATACCGAGATAGTGCTGTCTTTAAATGTGTGCCGGCCCCTTGAGTATGCACAGCTCTTGAATCGAACTTTGGCGCCAACTACGGGTACGTGCCAGTGGCTTTATGTGCCGCTGGGGCCACTGAGTATATGCCACTGCATGCGTCGCCCAGGGTGGCACAGGGTTTGTGCTTCTCTTCACTGAACCTCTTTGGCACCAACTTGGGTCACTGGGTCCACTAGTGGTGCCGCCAACTTCGCTGCGGCACCACTAGATGGCACAGCGTGTCCTTGTGCGAGCGCGAGAGTGGAGCCTCTGGCTGCAGTGCATGCCATATGCACAACGTATTTCGGCTATTCGTGTACTTGGTTGGTCACTGTAGATGAGTTCCGGCTGAATTTTTTCCTTTGCATTAGAAAAAAAAACTGCTTGAAGGTGAACCAGGCGCATTATAGCCATTGAGATAAAAAATGTAGTACAGGATATGCGAGCTTGTGCTGGTACACCTTGCATATAGCAGAAGGATGATGTTCATGCTAATTGGCTTCTTGTGCATCGGTTACGCTTATTTGCTGAGGGATGCACCGAGCCGTGATTTTGTAACAATCCCGTCCATTGGCTTCTCTGCCACTTTTGCATGGTTCAAGGCCGACTCACCCCATTGATAACGCGGGATTTGGCTACTTTGACTACGTCGCTTTGACTACTTAGGAAGCGCGAGGAGCGCGATATGCTGTAGCGTCGGAAAATGCGTCGTTACAAAATCGCCAATTAGGTAACCAACATCAATGCTCGCTTTACATATCTTATTAGAGCATTTGAGCGCTTATACAGTGTACGCTCTAACAGCTTATTTTCAAACGATCTTCGACTCGAACCTCTTCTTTTACTTGACTGAGTTGTGCAAAACAGCACCGCTCGACTGAACACGACCTTCCTAAACATTGCAGTCGTGTGTCTATGAAGCGCATTGGCCGTTTTATGTAGAGAAGCGGCGCTACCATTTGCTTCCTTGAGTCGTAGTGGAGTGTTGAATGCAGAAACGTTCTATAATGCGGGGGTAAAAAAGCTTGCACTCTTTGGGGCTTATCTTTATCCCAAGCAATATTCGTCATGTATCTTGCGTTCCTTTTACTTAAGCCCACACTGAGCGTGCAATAACTCACCGCTTCTTTCCTAGCCCCATCCTCTCTCTGTCTCATATTTCTATTCCCTGTTTCCCGTCTCCCAGAGTAGGCTAGCCAACCATACGCATTTAGGGTCAACGTCCCTGCCTTCTCGAATTCTTTCCTCCTCCTCCTTGTTTATTTAGCCCCGCGCAACCTGTACGTCCAGGCCCCGAAGGACATGCGCATTATTAGCATGAAATAGCATTCCTTGAAGTAAAGTGGCGATACACAGTATTTAAGAAAGAAGGCAAGCTAGGCAAAAAGAAAGGAAATTGGTTGGTTACAAGATACGAGTCAAAGGGTGTAAACTGTTTTTAGACTGCAATCCCCAAGAAAAGATGCAAGCTGAGCAGATATACTTTTCATGTGATATAACGTTTCGAACTGTTTTTCCCCTGGGAAAGAGAAGCTTCAGAAAAAAAAGCAATTCAAAATTGATTTCTATAGCTTGAAAGCAAAAAAAAAAAGACACCGCCTTGCGTTTGGATTAATCGCTCGCTATCAGCGTTCAGCGCAATGTCCTACTTTGGCTTCCAGATGGACAATACCGCTAACTTCACAGTGCATCTGCATTTGGTAGTTACTTTATTCGTACTGCATAACCAAAGTAAAATTATTGTAATGAGTTGCAAGAAGAAAGCTGGCGTAACGGAACCAGTCGAGTTCCTATGTGCAGAGCACAGAGTGTTGCTGCCCACGGCAGAAATGCAGAGGAAATCAAGCCGAACGACCGCCGTATTGACCACATCGTTCGAAACGAGAGCAGTGCCACGCGCAGGCCTCCGTTATCTTCAGCGACGCTAGCGGCCTTTTAAATACTATTTTAGTAGTTGACGTCAGCTATTTCATAGAGATTCAACGGCACGTGGAACTCGAAAGTTTTACCGCTTCTGCGTGAATGGAATAACTGTCGCAACACTGTTGGGACACGCCAGACGGGAGAAAATTTCAATCCCGAAAACGCGTCAGGTTCTAACCGGGCGGCAAGCGCTCTCAGACTATATCGCTCCATGCTGTACGACGGGTTCATTTCGCGGGCCAAATTAAGATTGGCAAAGTGTCGAGGGATAAAAACTATCAGAATATGTCGTTCTTTACACTCATCTGAATGCTGCACGTGTCGCGTTCGTTGCGACATCTTGGCGCGTTAATACCGAATTAAGTATAAATGAGGGGTGGGGATGGGGGGGGGTTCGAGTTGCAGCAACTGATACTGCAAGAGTATTCAACATTCCACATGTTTGGTTTTGATCGCACTGCTTTCATTTTAGCCGACGCCGGAATTACGAGGTGCTAGTAGGCTTAGCATTGGCCGTCAGAAGTTTCCGAATACATGTTTCGAGTTGCTGCAGTAAAAAGGCCATCATCTAAAAGGAAAGAAAGAGTTTTCACAGTAGAATTCTTACAACAGCGGGTGTCACCCAATCAGGCGGGTGAATATAAGATCAGCCAGCGTGACTAATGATACGAACCTCTGACAAACAAAAATTACACCATAACTCATCTGACGATCAATGTTGACGGTAATGCGAATGGAAATTAAGAAATGTTATGACAGCCCATATTCCTGAAGTCACGGTTATTTACCACGTGTAGTGCTAAATCTAAGAATTTCATTGCTTCGGCCATCGCCACGCACTTAGGTATTGTTCCGACTTCGTTATGGCACTAGCTTGCCAAGGTAATAGCATAGACGAATGACAACGATTTTATTACGCCGACGCAGTGATAAAGAAATGACGAAGCAAAATGATATCGATGGAATGATAAAGGCGCATAGCATTGCGGACGCCCTACATCCAGACAACGAAAGACATGCTAATTATCAGACTTAAATAGCATTCCTGGAAGCAAATGTAACGTTTACCAAGTATTTAAAGATATAGTTGATGCCTCTTTCGTAGGAATCGGTACAGCACAAAATTTAAACATGTGTTCACAGAAGCTGTTGTATGTTTGCTTCGTGAACTCACGGTCCGCTGCAGCGAAAGGCGCACGATTTCTGGGTCGGCGACCGTGCTGCAAGTTTGCTCGGCGCGCAGCATCCTGTTGGCGAGCGACAAAGGTACGATCAATTTGGAGAAGGTTCGTACGAAGGTTCGGCGAAGGTAAAGCAGTAAGTGGCATGTAATGGCTGCTGACGCATGTTGAAGTTAAACACTGTAGGTGACGAGTCGTCACAGGCTAAACGGGCGCGAAAGAAAAACTATGTGCGATAACTGCGTCGTCAGGTAAGGACTACACTGTCTACACCACGATACACCGCCTTGGAGCCTCCGCGGCACGGAGCCAACTGAAGCGCTCCCTGTCGACGCTCGTTAGTGTCGTGCTGCAGTGCATCGCTTCCCCGCTCCAGATGGTGGTTCCATCCTTGTCAAGGGACAGCATATTTTACGCGTTCGCACCGCCATCACATCCATTACAGGAAGTTGACGGTGGACCCCGGCAGAAAACACTTTTGTGTAGTCGCAGTTTAAACCGAAAGGTGAAGCATCGATTGCGATAGCAATTTCGCAGACAGCTGTACGAACTAAGGATAGTTTTATCGGCCGTATAAAGTTGCAAACATTCGCTTATTATTTAAATTACGAAGTATGGCTTTACGCACGCAGAAGCAAACATGAACACATCTCACTCGACATGACCATGCACACTCCATCCTAAAGCGCTGTAGCGGGAAAGCAGGGCAGCAGCAAAGAGCGAATTCATCTTCGTGCTGCCTCTCGCTTAAACGCGAACGAAACGGCAAGAACGCAGCACACATGAAGCTATCAGCACTCGACGCACACTGTCCAATGTATAGCAGATCGCTGTCAAGATAGGGCGTGCGCGGTCGCGCCATATTCAGCCACTGCTGGAGTAGAACGCCCCCTCGCTATCATTCCATCCCCCGGTGCCTCGCGCGCGGCGGAAGACGGCGTGTTTCGTCCCCGTTTTCCTCCTTTGCGCATGCGATATCGCACTCTGTCCAATGCATCGCAGGTCGTTTTCAAGATAGCGCGCGTGCGGTGGTGCCATAAGTAGCCTCCACAGGAGCAGAACCTTGCCTTGCGCGCTATGCATGGCAGACAACGCTCTTCATCCCTGTTTTTCTCCCTTGCGCGCGCGACCATCGCCTGTGCCACATAGCACGCTTTCACTCGAACATAAAACATGCTGCGCGCAGCAATGATGTAATCGCCCATGGGCTTTAAACAGAACATCATGTCGACGCCCATGGCAGAAGGCAAAAATGCACCTGGTGTGTCGATATATTTGCTATCGCAATAAAAGAAAGCAAGCGAGACAAATAAAAATATTTGTTTGGTGACACGATACGACCAGAAGGGTGTAAACTGTTTTTTAGACTGGAATCTCCAAGATTTCAGTTGAGGAAGTGTACTTTTCAGCTGGTGTTAGGCTTCGAACTGTAATTCAATCCGAAAGAAGTTTCCGAACAGGAGAAATGAAATCAAGATAGACTTCGAAAGCTTGAATGCAGAGGAACAATGGCTTGCTTTTGGACTAATTGTGCGTTAGCAGCGTCCACTGCAATGTCCTATTTTGGCTTCCAAATAAACAATACTTCTAAAATCACACTGCCCCTGGTGCAGACAGTTACTTGAACTGTTCTACTATACGAAAGATAAGTTATCCTGCTTAGATGCAAGAATGAAATTGAAGGAAAACACAGGGAAGGCGGGAGATGGAAATTCAAGGCGATGAGCAAAACGAAAACAACTTAAAAAGGGGAACCAACGTTCCGATAAATTGACTCATCTTTTTCTTGAAAATAGAAGTTCACTTGCCGAAACGTTGGCTCCTGAAAAAGACAAGTCCACTTGTCCAAACCTTGGCTCCCGCTTTTACCTTGTTTTCGTTTTGCTCGAGAATGAAGTGTACGTTGCGAAATAAGTCAAGCCCCAATCTGCGGCGCGCCTAGAATGGGCATGCCCACGACACATACGGAGAGAAAAGGAAGCCGCACAACTGGAAATTGACCGCCTCATTCGAAACGCGAGCAGTGCTAAGCGTGAACCTGCATTATCTTCGCCAACGCTAGCGCCGTTTGATATGCCCGTTTAAGTAGATGCTGTCGTACCTATTTCATTGTAACTAGATGGAACATGGAATTCGAAAATGTAAAGTTTTTTTTCTTTAATAGAAAAATTGTCGCAACGCTGTTGTGACACTCCAGCTGCGAGAAAACTTCGATTCCCGAGAACGCGTCATGTTCTAAGCAGACGGCAAGCGCTGTGCGGCGGTATCGCTCAATACGAGGTGAGGTGGCCATTTATTGCGCCAAATTAAGATTGAGAGAGCTCGAGGGAATAAAATGTCACAATTTGTTATTTTTCTCACTCATCTGAATGCTACATGTGTCGCATTCGTGGCAATGCATTCGCGTTCGTTGTGACAACTCGGCGTGTTAATACCAAATTAAATATAAATGAGGGGTGGGGAGGGCGGCGGTTGGAGCAGCAGCAACTGGTACTACATTTTACATATTTGATTTCGATAGTAGGGCTTTTATTTTAGCCGGCACCGGAGTTACGCGGTCCATGTAGGCTCAGATTTTGCCTTCAGAAGTTACCGAATACCCGCTGTATTGAGTTGGCGTAGAGCCGGATCCACATCTAAAAAGAAAAAAAGTTCTTACAGCAGAATTTTTTGTACCACTAAATCTCACCCAAACATATGATTAGCCAAAACGTACGGTGAATGATAAGTAGCTCTTCAGAACAAGAATTACAGTAGAAATCATCTTACATTGAATGTCGATGATAATGGAGGAATACCTGTAATACTGAAGCCACGTTCATTTAATGCGTATAGTGGTAAGTCTGAGACTTTCGTTGTTTCGGCTATATACCACATGCGTTGCTATTGTCCAACTTTTCTATAGCTCACGCTTGCCAAGGGTGCCCATGAGCATAGACGTATGATGACGACTGTATGACGCCGATGCAGTGACAATGAAATTACGAAGAAAGAATGATATCGATGGAATGACAAAGGCGCATAACAACGACGCACGACAACAATGAGATGGCGATAAATTATGACGGGGGTGTAAGGACGACATTGTGACGACGATGACATGTGGACACTGAGATACGATGACTGTATGGCGACGATGGTTTGACGGCAACCGAATGAAACAGGAGTGACGACGATTGCCCGACCAAGATGGCATGACGACGAGTTATGACAACGAATTCATTATAGCACCTTTATCACGACTACGCAATGACGCCGATGGCATGACAGTGGCGGCATAATCACAATTGAAGACGGAGACCATGTTTACGATAGATTAATGATCAAGGATTGACGTCTATTGATTGACGAAAGTGGTATGACGATGACACATGACAATGTGATGATGATACTGAAGTAATGACGTTGGTGAAGCAACAGTGTGACAAGGATGGCATAACAAGAATTATGCGACAACGATGGCAATGCAAGAGTCGCATGTTCAGAAGGGCAGCGATGGTATCCCGGCGATGCTGTCACAACCTATTTCTCACGACAATTGCATGAAGACGATGCAGTGACGATGATGGCGTGAAAATCGCAGGAGGACAATGGCATGACGAGTGCATGATGACAATGGCGTGGCGACGACTGTATGGCAAAAGTTGTGTGACGACGATGGCGTGACCACAATGGCTTGGCGAGAGTCGCATGTTGAAGCCGGAATGACAATGGTGACACGACCACGAGGGGCATTACGACGAAGGTCAGCGACTGAAGGCATGAGAGAGACTGTCTGACGGCGACGGCATCCAAAGGACGGCATATCTACGCATGGACTACTAAAGTATGATCGCGGCGCAATGAGGAAGAGAGATTAACATCGATGGAGCGACAAAGTCGGTATGATGACAATGACATGACGTTACCAAAGTGATCACAATCAATCAATGACGTGAAAACGGCGGCATGACAACGACCCAGCTGACGGTGATGGCGTGATGACAATAGCATGACCAGAATCGGATAACAAAGCTGAATTAGCGACAATTCAATGGCCATGCATGATAGTATCACGACCTCAAACACATAACAAGTAGCCCAAGTTACTAGATAACTTGAACCGCTAAGTCAGAGGAGAAAACGTTTTGACCACAACATGATAACAGTCAGATGACGAAGCTGAAATAACGACGATCGAAAGACCATGACGGCAGTGCTATGGCGCCGTCATAACGAGTGCATGTCTGTATGACAACGATGGTGTGACGACGGCGACATGATTTCCTTAGGTGCTTGGATAGATCAGTAATCTTACGGAGCACCAACCTGTGTAACTTTTCCAAGTCGCCGGTGTCTTGATCGGCCTTGTCCACGAGTGTTGGATAACCAAGCCGAAATAACGCAATGCAACGACCACGACGGCATACCGACCACAGGTGAATAGCTAATGACCGAAGTTTTGTAATAGCTTGGTAAACAACTTTAGGGGGAGGATGGAAAGAGATAAGAAGAAGGCAGGAAGGTTAAATACTGGGTCTGCATAAGAGGATGGATGGATGGATGGATGGATGGATGGATGGATGGATGCGTGCATGCATGGACAGACAGACAGACAGACAGACAGACAGACAGACAGACAGACAGACAGACAGACAGACAGACAGACAGACAGACAGAGAGACAGATAGATAGATAGATAGATAGATAGATAGATAGATAGATAGATAGATAGATAGATAGATAGATAGATAGATAGATTCAAAACAGCTGTAGTAGGCAAAGCATCCTATTCGCATTAATAGCTCAAGTCTGACTGCAGAAGTCAGACTTCGACGTACATAGACACCCACACATATATTTTACCGATGACCTCCTTTCAACTGATGAAAAATGCTAAAAATTATCGCTCAGCGCCAGATGAGCCTTCCCGTAGCAGAAGTTTATCTAATGTTATCGCTGGTTCTATCCGTTGTCTGTTGTCCCCCAACCTTATACGATTCGACTGTATGCGCGACGCTAATTGTGTACTAATTTCTCGAAGGCTCTTTGACGAATCGCCCGCACCCTTATCCACATAAACCCACATGAAGCGGCTATGCGCGAACATTTTGTCGATGGGCGTGCATCCTTTGTCTCTCTCTACTCCGCAAGCCCTACCCGAAGATATAATCGATGGCATCAGCTGAAAAAAAGTAAATTACAAGTATGTGTCATTTTGGTATTTAGACCTTATAGGAATGTTGCGTGTAGAGGGGAAACGTGCGAAAGTGGTGAATGGGCAACATTACAAACAAAATCAATTCGCGTTTACATACGCGGCGTCAAAAATACCAGACTCGTTCCAAGCTTTACTATTAATTATGAAGAAAACATCTGATTGCCAAGCATTCCCCCATTCCCGGGCATTATTTGCTGCCCTTTAAGAGCGCAAGTGCTCGGGTGACTGTGCGTTTCCAAAGCAAGTTGGCTTCAGCTGACGCGATTTTACGCTACATAAATAGAGGTCGCCACAATACAGGCTCTTTGCCAGACCATGCTAGACGCTCGCAGACTGCCTTCTATACTCGCTCTCAAGAGAAAGGCGTATGTGCAAAGCCTGTTTTCAGTTGATCAGTAGACAGAATTTTCGAGTTCTTGATTTTAGAGCTCCTCGGCATTATCGTTTGCGCGTTATGTCGACGAAAGCAACATGCTCCCGTGTTATCACTCTTCGCAATCGCTCGTCGCGTCTTCGACAAGCCTGAGTACCGAAAGAAAGTATACGTTGCGGGGCCATAACATCACAAGCTCGACTCACTTAAGATTCAGTACACGACCAACTAACTGTCACCACGGCCGGCTTGCTTTTTTGCTAACTACGTCACAACTCGATGCGCAGCGAGCGAGCCTCACTAGTGTGCCAAAAAGTAACGAAATTAATTACAATAATTTTTGGGGATCAGAGAATGCGTCACGAACTTGTCAAAGTAAGCTTCAGTACACGCGAAACAAACAGCAGCACATGGCCGAGCTGCTTTTCGATAACTGCGTGACAATGTCGGGTGCGGGCACTATGCTTAAAAAGTACCCCGAAAAGTAATGAAATTACTTACAATAATGCTCGGGGTCAGAAAAAGCGCCGGAACTTGTCCCGGTAAGTTTCAGAACGCGCGAAAATGATTCACGCGGCCGACATGTTTCTCGCTAACTGCGTCACAACGCCGGGTGCGGCGACCATGCCGACAAACTACTGAAGTAAGTAATGATAATGTTGGCGATCATAGAAAGCGTCGCAGACATCTCCCAGTACGAGTCAATAACTCAAATTAACTACGCCAGGACGGCCGAGCTGTTTTTCGCTAACTGTGTAACAATTATTTAAAGCACCTTTCTTGTATTTCATCATCTACTTCACTAACTTCATGTAATCTGAATTCTGTTACTGCTATTTTACCATAATGTAATAATTACTATATGTTTACATTACCAATAGGAGGTCCCCCTGACAGGTCTTGTAACTCCAGGACCTCCTCCTGTACTAATGATGAGTGATGAAATAAAAACTCAATAAACTCTCGCTTCCGTTCCGGAAAAGCCAAAATGACTGCAAATGCGTACCATGCTGTCAAACAAAATTTTTCACCTTTCCCTAGTCTAATAATGCAGTGCTGCCGTGTCGAAGTTCAGAAAGAACGCAAGAATGCGTCGGGAGCCCAACAAACACGTTACATTTAAAAGAGACGTGTTGCCGAGCAGGCGAACTTCACATGCGCAACTGGCCTCGCTGGCTTCGGCGGCCTGTCTGGCGCATGACGCGCGCATCTGTCGCGCCTGGCGTTTCACAAGCTTGTTCATAGGTGAGGCAAGAACAATAACTCGCAAAGTATAAGTTCATTTATACACAAAACGTATTAGTTTTAGCGGGGAAGAGCATAAACGAATAAAACATTGTCTGTAATTTCATGTCACATTCTTGTTTCGCCATGCTTGCGCCAACTAATGGATAGGATTCACACTAGGCGTGACGCGTTTCCTGTTGCCAGTTTTCGCTAAGTGTCCTCTCTCCTTGAATTTTTTTTCTGTATGCTCTAGCTCTGGGAAGCGACCCGCGGGCACTGAGGCAAAACGTAGCCATGACTTTTTTTTTTAGATATATAAGAATTATCACTAAAAAACTCGACGCCCTTTGCCTACCGACTGACACTTCCTGCGCTGGTGTCGTCGTCTTCACCCAAACATTACTATCTGGCACGATCAAAAGCTGCGAGCTCGTTACTTGCGCAAATTGTTATATAGTTTATAGACACGACCGTTGTGATCGTACTGGTGGCGGAATTTTGACAGTAATATGTCACTATTTGGATTCTTAAGAAACCCCCGTGTAATCACCCATTGAACTGATTTGTGCGTGTCTTCGTCTCAGTCACAAAGGTACAATTTTTTGCGTTTGTTATCGACCGTCAAATTCTTCTAATACTTTTTGCGATGACTTGCATGACTGCCTAAACAAAATTGGTGTCTGATTTCCAATTTCACCGCTGTTCCTTCTCGGTGAGTTTAATTTTCCGAGGATTTCATGGTTTAGCTCTTGTCATGCAATTATTGCAGGTTTTTCACAGTGTCCTGCCCTTATTGATTTGTGTGCCACATTTAATCTAACCGAAATGATTAACAGACCCACTCGTGTTATGCCATGATCAGCAAATATGCTTGATCTAGTATACCACGTCTCCGCATGCCAACTTGTCTTTAGTGATTTTCCCGAGACTAAGTGACCATTCAGTATACATTTGGGTATGCCATCGTGTTCACCCCGACCCTTCCAACAATATAAACTTATTCGTATCTACAACAGAGCGGACTTTTAGACCAATAACATTGAGCTTAGAACCTTTTAAGATGCTTATTTCTCAAGGTTCTGGGAAGAACCGTTGAGGAAAAGTGGTTATTATTTAAAAAGACGGTATTGTAACTTAATACCAAATATATACCCCTTCGTAGAATACCCAGTGCAAAAAAATCGCCATGGTTCAATGCGCTTTTTGAAGCAGCTTTTGAACAAGAAAAAAAGCGTGCTTTTCGCAGCTTGAAGCCGCTCTTGATCCGCAGAGGTCGTCTGCTTATCATGTCGGAGTATGAAAAAGCCCTTCGAGATGCCAAACACGACCTTGTTTTTTTCCGCAGGACTTTACGACACTTCCTGACTACCAACCGTCGCAAGTTCTTGAGTGCCGCAAGCATGCGCAAAGTAGGCGACATACGCCTGAAATCTGATGGCCGCTCTGTTGTGCCAAAACATGAATGCTGTGATCATGTACACAACTTTTTTTTCTTTGTTCCTTTAATCATAACGTATTATCTACCGTTCCACCCTTTAATATTCCGGTTTTCCTCAAATGGAACATAACTATAACACTACAACTATAACTCTATCACAATACACTATAACTCTATCTCTCTTTCCCACGCACACACACACGCACAAACGTACACATGCGTGAGCGCACACACATACGTACTCCCAAACATGCACGTAGGCACACTGACGTGAAGGCGAGCATCGACATTACCGCTTATAACGCTCCTCGCCGCTCTGTACAAGGTAGCATCAACTGTGCTTTCGTGGTGCGCCTTCGCATGTGTGCCCTGAAGATTGTCTTACTTTGCGGTTGCAATGGTTTTTCAAACCTTACCTGAACCCTTTTCAACCAACCGTTTGGTTAGTTAGGGGTCTCAGCTCGGGCTCTCCAAGCGCCACCTGAGTGAGCTAGGCAGATACTTCTTCCTAGAAGGCTGCGCACTTCTAGGAAGAACTTTCGCTAACAAAGGGGCTGGCCGTTCCGGCTACGAAGCTTGCGCAGTCTCCACAATAGCGGCCCGAAGCAATTAGTGCGGGAATGAAGTTTTCTGCCCATAGAGGTCAGGCTGAAAGCGTCACCTGGCGTTTTGGTCCCGTAGCTTGAATCTAGCCCTGAGTGACCTGCTGAAGAACTTAGTAAGGCACTTTGCATGAAAAAGGATTTCGTTCATATGTCAACAGAGCCATTATTAGAGATAATGAACAAATGTACACTTCGTGGTCTCACACAATTCGATGTATCACTGCATATTTGGTCCGCTATTGTGTTTTGGTGTTTTTCCTAATATATTAACTGTGGACTTTCTTCATTTCTTTCGAAACGAAAACACCAGTGACCCAGACTTTTCCCGGTGCAGCTTTAGGAAGTGGTGGTGGCACGCGCATCTAGAAATAGCTGTAACTCCTGTTCTTGAGACGTTGTTAAAGGTTATATATATATATATATATATATATATATATATATATATATATATATATATATATATATATATATATATATATTGTCACAGTCGGTAATGTGTGAAGAAGAGGCCTATGATGGTGGCCTGAGAGACGACGAGGAAGAGGGTAGTTTTTTTTATCGCTGCTCTACGCTTGTTGGCCCAGCCATTAAAAGCCATCTGTAAATAGAAGCACGCTTCTTCCTTTCCGTAACAGCATTGGTGGAGGTGCGGGTCGAAGTGCGTCAATATATATATATATATATATATATATATATATATATATATATATATATATGTGTGTGTGTGTGTGTGTGTGTGTGTGTGTGTGTGTGTGTGTGTGTGTGTGTGTGTGTGTTTGTGTGTGTGCGCGTGTGTGTGTGGGGGGGGTTATATGCCTCCAGTTTTATCCCTTCATCGAACAGGCTACACATTGCTTAAATGTGAAAACCTAATATTTATTATACCTGTGATGTCATGTCTAGAAACTTTCCAATAAAGTTACAGATAAAGACAAAGAAGGCGTTCCCATAAGGATAACAAATACTTAAGGTATGACAGAACGTAGTTCAATTGTATTAAAATTGTACTACAGATTTGTAGAGAAGGCACTCGGAAAAGCCCGAATTCACTTTGGTAGAAGCTGTATAAGCGGAACCCCCGGTGTACAACAATATAAACTTAAATATACTTCTTGACAGCCTCTTTGTTCACCAAGGCTTTTCCCGCCAATCCTTTTAAACCGGGCCAGACTTCAAGGCAAGATACTTATTGGAGACGAAAATATTGCAGTTCACAAATTTTTCCGACAGCCAGCTGTTTGATAATATACAGAAATAACTTTATTAGTGGTTAATACTGGCTCAAAATATGCAAGATATGTAGGAGGTGAAATAATTTTTGTTTTTGAACAAAACAGCAAAATGTGGGACTTTTAAATGAGCCATTTTATAATGAGTTTATATTTAACATCAGCGGACTGTCATGGGAAGCCTTGTATGTATGATCGAGCCTCGCACGCATGTTAGAAAGAATTATTTTCAGTTCTGCTAAGTTTTAGTTTTAATGTGGCCTTCATATTGGTGCCAGCATCAAATGGTAAATTTCCCTTTTGCCTAAATGGAGTAATGGCGCAAGGTGCCAGGAATCAGCAGAATTGGCAATTACTTTGCTCCGACGCCAAAAGCGGATGTCAGGAATGCATTGTAATATGGTGGGACTACAATGTGCATAAATCTAGCTAACTCCGAGCAAGCAACAAATAACATAAATTGAATACATTTGAAGGCCAATACAAAGTGCACGTGCTATCAAGAAGGCTAATTATGCAAACACCATATGCAAGGGACTTTAAGTAAATTGGTTTAACCGACCACATTTTTCTGTCGTTCGCTTCCAGTCATAAACATAGCCATTTCATTATGTTTTTTCTCACGTCAGTGTACACTGGGATAATGAATGAAAGTAAGGAACGATGAATTCCACCGATGGGGAAAACGGTAATAATAACTCCTTCTGTAAAGCGTAATATGGAAGCTCACATCCCTAGGAGCACATGCGGTTGTGCTCCTTTGGATTGGATTTGGATTTGCGTGGCGTCTTGCTTTCACGCGTAAAGATGGAGTGGAAAGCCCAGCGCGCGTAAGTTGCCGTCTACACAACTTGCAACGCCACAGAAAGCTGCTTCGAAACTTTTTAAGTTGGTACTACCTGCTTGAAACTCTATTTTAAATTGTTCCAATGAAAACTCAGCGTCCGCGCTTAACCAAACGAAACTGAACATTTGTTTTCCAGAGCATACTTTGACAATATTGAATAAATTTAGTCATTTTATGCTGACCGAAGATGCTGAAACGCCTTGTACACCAACCTTTCAAAACGTTTAGGGTGGATACATACATGAAGAGTATTCACACATTCGTATACAATGATGAGATAAGCCGTTAAATCCCCTAGTCAATTCGACCATGCATTTCTCCACAAAGTTCCACAATTAATATAGTGAAACCGGTGTCATCCTGAGAATTCGTTCCCAGTGGGTCCGCCTTGCGAACTCCACGGCTAGAATTTGTAAATTGCAATATGGGCCACAAGGCAATTAGTTAAAAACTGAATTAGCCTTTCTTGCGAATTAGTCAATTGTGCATTTAAATTATTTGTGCTAGTATAGTCGGGCTCTTTAAGTAATCCAGCTCACGAACTAGAATCGTGCTCTCTGGCACAGGCATCCTTTAAGAATGTTGAAAGTGTACGCTGAAATCTCCGGAATTTTAAAGCGGAGGAAGCAGTAAATTTAGACAACGAGGACTTGTACTTAATCCTTGAAGGAGAAAACCAGGAAACTACCAACACAGTATTCGAATAAATATCGCAGCATAGTTTGGTCTCAATCTTGCGTTCGGTCAATCTTCCAGGCGCTACCAGACGAAACCATGACAAGTATACTAGAAGCGTATTCCGAGCCATGGTACAGCGCCATACAGCAGATTCGGTTGGTCCAACGACGTTTGTTATCGATCGTGTGGGATGGCGTAACTCAGCAGGGGGTGTGGTACAATGGTGGAGCGACATTCGATCGGTTAGCGGGTGGTCTCTAGTGAGTGGCGTCATTAATCACTGAGCGCGCAGCAATCTCCAATCATCCTTTCAATTTGTCATTCGCCAATATCCATGCCCTGCACTCGATCTTACCTTTTCGCAGCTACCTTAATCTGAAAGCTGCTATAGTTTTGTTGTAGAATAAATGAGCACTAACACTGGACTCTCGCAGTTGGGGACATTCAAATCAGATTTTCTTATTGTATATTCGGAGTGATGTTTGCTTTCAGATGTGAATGTGCCTTTGCGGTTACAAGTTGCTTTGCGAATAGCCTTTGCGATTAGCCCTTACAGAGGCGATAAATATAGAATTATTTAGGGCACTTTAAATACAAACACGATTAGTTGTTTTCTCTCTGCTACGTGTGCATGAAATTTAGGTTTACTGAACACGCCTCGGATGCCGTTTATTATAGGCACGATTGCATATACGTTATATGCAGGCATATACGTTACATGCGTGCATTACATTACACCGAGACCAAAAATACTCCAGAAAAGCTTTAGTTGTTTTGGTTACTACAAGTTCGCCAAGAATAAACACAACGTGAAACGATGGCTGAGAAGACATAATTCTAAGTGTACCTAAGTTTCCAGAATATCGTTATATATAAATCAAGTGTTAGACATTTGTAGGACGCAAATCTATAGAGTATGTTGCTCAAACCAACGATAGAAGTGAATGTCACGTCCGCTCTGATGCTTCGTAAACGAGGTTGGTTTGGAATAGCATCATTTATTTGCTCATTCCATTTTTTTCAGAAATCGTTGACCGTAAGAACGTTTGTAGACAATTACTTGTGAAACAACAATTGCTGAAAACTTTATTTCTAGGTACAAATTTTCTCCGACATTCTTCTTGACTCCCAAAGATAAGGTCTGATAGAGTCGGTAGCAATATCCCGCATTATTTTTTTGCGTAACTCTTTTTGCAACGTTCAACAGAGACGCCAGCAAACCATTATATTAAAGAGTCTCACATGTGGCAGCTTGCACTACACAGCGGCAAACATTTGTTGACATAAGCGGTTGCACTAGGCTGCCGGGTCCAGTCAGGACGACACATTCTTCCTCAGGGCCATTACGTGTCACGCCGATGGGAAACTGAATAAGGCGAAGTAATCAATCAATTATTACCAAAACGCGGCCTACGTCATTTTGAGTTCACCTATACAACATTGCTTTTCTTCTGTGCGAACTCAATTTATTCACGTTTGTCGAAACATGCTTTTGTCACTTTGGGAATAATCCAGTTTAAGACTACGTGCTGCCTATTTCCGCGCACTAACCAAAGCGTTCATTGTGAACTGAAGCGTGAAATGGGCCGCATTTACAAAGAAAAACCGATGAATGTAACAGGGAAAAAAATCTCTTTCGAAACAGGCGACAGACTGCTTGGCAATCAGAACGATTATATTTATGAAAGTGAAGTATTCCAAAGCGTTTTAACTTGTAAGTAAAGACCACAAAAATATTAGAGATAGCATATTAAGAGAATGATGGAATTATTGCGATATATTTTGCTAGGTGTATTTATATCATATAGATAAGAATTGGCAAACTATCATCAGGTGTGCTGGTTTCAAATAAATGTTGCTCAGGACAAAATGGGGCATAAAAATAACGAGCCAGGAGCCCAGCGTCATGTGAAGGTAAATGCTGAAGTTCTAAAACAGCAAACCATACCTTGAGTGACGTAAATATTTCGGCACAAAAAAAGTTTAATTTTTCACGTCACGTACTTCACAGAAGAAGCATGATAATTCTCTCTTTTGAGACAGTTCACAACTTTTCGCTCACTCGGATGCAGCGCCACTTCGTGAACCACCCCTTAGTCCATTGAGGACATAAACGGCTGTGAATTTTGGCATCTCAAAGATGGACCTTCTTTGCTGAAAAATGTTTTTAAGGCACATATTTCTCGCAGTTGGCGAAGACAAGTACCAAAAAAATAAAACGTTTTGTTATTGCGATAGCAATTATATGGACACTGCAGGCGGATTTCTACCGTCGCCATCGCCATGATGTTCCGCATGGAGTCCAAGAACGATATCATTGTCGCCGCGCGTAGTAGGCTGTGTGTCCTAGTGAAAGCTTGCGAGGGTGGGACGACGATCGCGGCTCAGTCTGGCGCGTGCAGAGGAGGAGCCATTTTCGGTCACGCGGCAGGCACCAGGGGAGGAGGGGGGGAAGGGGTGTTCTACTCTGGCGGCTGCTGCGTACGATGCGGTCGCGTAGGCGCCCTTTCTTGAAAGTGACATGCGATATGAACAATTGGTGCCGAGTGCTGGTGACTTGGCATGCACTGTGCTTTAAAAGCTTAGTTCGCAATGAACCGAGACGAAGCACGAGGGTCAGTTCGCTCACTGCGGCTGCCACGCTTCCTCACTCCAGCGTTTTGATAGCAAGTTGCCGCAGTCATCGAGCAAGATGTGTTCACGTTCACCTGTGCGTGCGTGGCACCATCCTTGTTAATTTAGTTATAAACAAATGTTCACAAGTTTCTACAGCTGATAAAGCTACTATCCTTACTTCATATATATATCTACTAATTGGTTATTACAATCAATGCTTCTCCTTTCGGGCGAAACTGCTATATTTTTTTTCGCAGTTGGCGTCTTCAATATAGCTCGATTGTAATGCAGAGATGTTGCATTGTTTTCCAAGATATACTTACGGTCGATCATTTTCAGGTTTGACGGCGGCCGCCTTTCGATGGGGGCGAAATGCGAAAACACCCGTGTACTTAGATTTAGGTGCACGTTAAAACACCCCAGGGGGTCGAAATTTCCGGAGTCCTCCACTACGGCGTGCCTTGTAATCAGAAAGTGGTTTTGGCACGTTAAACCCCATAATTTTATTTCTTTTTAATTTTCAGGTTTCATATTTTCGGAAATTCGAGGTTAAGATTCGGGAGTTGCCGGGAAATGCAGGGAGAAATACTGCGGTTTGCTGTCCTGTGCGTGAAACCGGGAAGAAATCCGGGGTTTTCATGTGTGGCTGCCCTCATTTCGGGGAATTTTCCAATCAACATCTACAAACAATTAAAACAAAGAATCATGCCTCTTTGGAGACAAACGTTCTACTAAAACAAGTGAAGTGACTCACCTGAACATGAAATGGCAATGATATCTTGCTCGCAAATTATCTAATGAATACATTTATACAATACTCGTTTTCACACATTAATAACATGCTTAAAACAGACCCCATTACCACCAGTTGAGACAGGATTTTTTATTCCTTCGTTACTTGGTATTGTGTGCTTTTTTAACATAGGAGAAGTACAAAACTATTCCACGGTCGCATATTTTGCGGGAGGTGTGATGCTTTTCCTTGTCTTACCAGCTATTGTCGACGTACTTACATTATCATTTGGAGCATTTTTGTGCCCACCTTAAGCTGGGGCTTAAGGGAAGGGGGGGGGGAAGGGGCTGCAGCGCATTTTATTCTTGTTTGTCATCTGCCTTCTTTTACTGGTTTCTGTCATGCGCTCTTGCAACAAAATTAATGCAATACCAAAAGACGAATCGGCCAACCCTCTGTGCATGTAACGTAGTTAGGTGAACATCTTAACGCTGCAGCTACCGTTCGCAATTCACAACGCATCAGCGCTGCGTCAATTCGCTTCCCATCGCACAACGCCGTTTACGTGTAAGCGACGTTCGGGAAATACGACGAATTGTCCTGTTCATGTAAACGCGGCTACTAAAACGCTATAAGCTTTTGTTCAGACAAGGCCGGCATATGCTGAGTATATGTTTATACACCCAACTTTAGCATAATAGCATACCAGCATATTTGAATATCCCTACTACTGAAATTGTATGTATATTTAGCACTTGCTGGTGGGCAGTGTTTGTTATTTATGTAGCACCTTCATTTATAATTGTCATATACGAAGGGCCAACATTGAGTATAAATTGGGTTTGACTAGATTTTCATCAATCTTGTCGTCAGTCCAATAATACGGTATTATTGGGTTTTACCAGGAAACAAAGAATCCTAAATATACAAAGCAAACTTGGTGCACTTTTTATAATAATAAAAAGAAAGCCAGTGGGAGCACATAACACCAGTTCTTTTTCGACAGAAGCGACATACTGCCGCTGTTTCCGTCATTATAAACGTAGGGTTTCGGTACCGCCGCATAGCTTTTCACTCAGCCGTCACACACAATGCAATCGGTTTAAGACGCAACTTGTTCGCTTCAATGCTGCGAGTACTGGTGCATGCTTGCTAAATACCGATGCGATAGTGTCCATCCTTGAAAACTGATCAATCATGTATTACTTATTTCGCTTCTAAAATAAAGCGAGAACCCTCTGTTATCGCAGCAGTACCCTTGCGATCTCACCTCACTGTTTCCTTGCAAGTCTATAGAGCGTAACGGGAGCCAGCAAAATCTCAGCGTGGAATATTTTTGCCTGATTTCTTTACGTCGCCCCGGACGGTTCCCAAATCTTGCCTCTGTCTTCGTGAAATCATTGTCGTGTTTGTGCCATCGATGTTGGTGCTCCCTCCTATCACCTGACAGAAGCGCGTCTGAACTGTTGCATTTATCGCGTGGCAGTAATTACGACGTCCATCCGACTGTGTCACGTCGGGCACTTTGTGCAGTGATTAGCTTCGCATCCTCCATCCGGGCAGAGTGCTCGTCGCTTGCGCTTGGCGGTACACTGAGTGCCTTCATTTAAACTGTTTCCTGTGGGCTCGGCGTCTCACGAAATACTTTGGCTTAGCGAGCTGAAATCCTATTCTCCCTCTTAAAGCCATCTGTTCTTGGTTGCGCATGCGCATCAACGTGCATTCAACGCTGTCATTTATTGCCACTGTTGGCGCCTGTTGGCGTTTTGCTTTTGCAAAACGTCAAACGTTTTGCAACATTTTGCATGAGTCGGCATGATTAACAAGAAAAGGAGCCAAAACGTGCTACTTTCCCCGCTTATAGGTTTCCCGTGTTGCAGAAACAGAATTGTCTTCGGCGACGTTAGCAACGGCATCATGGCCTCCCTCTTGTATAAGCAGCACGTGTGTGGTTGGCGGCGATTCCACCAACAGCACAAGGAGGCTCGCCGCGGATTTATCGCTCCCTTGACTGCAGCGGCGGCGGCGGCTGTGGGTACTGCGTGCGGGGGGCCTCCGCGCTCCATTACGAGAGATAACGGTTCGCAGACGCCACTAGAGAGCGGAACTCTCGTCTGAACGCTTCGATTGCGTTTTCTCGCCCTGCTGCACAAACGCCTGCAGTATGTGGATGCCACCGGCTCTAACCGGTTCCCGAAGCGCCCTCTCGCCCTGGCTGCGGTGCGGAAAGAGGAGATTGGCGCGAGGTGAAATATATCGGAATATCCTGGTTCTTTTTTCCTCGCTTCTTTTCTTTCCCTCGTGGCCTAAGTGCTTCACTTTATTAATACTTCTTTTTTGTAGCTCAGTATCTTACATTGCTTTCTGTATATCGGGGGCTTTGTATCTTTTATTTTGTTGTGATAGAAATTATATAGACACTCAAGGCGCATCTTTGTCGTCGCCGTCGTCGTCCTGACGTTCCGTATAAAGTCTAAGGGCGTTAACACAAGCGCAGCGTGCTGTTTGCTTTATGTGCGATTGAAAGTGCGCGGAGGGGGGGGGGGCGACGATCGCGGCCACATCTGGAGCTCGCAAGGGAAGAAAGCTGAGAGGAAACTCATTCTCTTTGGTCGCACGAAAGGCCGTGGGCTGAGGGGAGAGATGGAGGAGGTGGCGTTGTTCTCCAGCAGCTTCTGCGTATTTTGCGACCGCGCGGAAGGGTAACCCACGATAGCAGCTTCATTTCGCGCGCAAGGGAGGGGAGGGGGGTGCTGTTCTACTCTCAGGCAGCAAGTGCACACATTGCGTGGTCGTTCGCGGTTGCGCGCCCCTATCTTAAAGGCGATTTACATTGTAGTAGACCCTACAACCAAGAACAAGCACCCCACCCACAATCAAGAGACGAGGGCAGCGCGTGCACGCATGTTGCACAAACGCTGTTTCAGAGACCCAGATACATACTACACGGACGCTAGCCCGTATCGCTCGTCGCCACGTCGTGGGCCCAAACACACAATCGCCATCGTCAATCAGGGGAACCTGGTAGCCTCTGCCTCCACCCGCGCCACATGCAGCACAGCCACAGAAGCAGCAGCGGTCGCTCTCGCGCTGCGCGACGCCGAGAGCAAGCGAAGGTCCGCCCGTGTCCTTATGGACTCACAAGCGGCGTGTCGCTTATACATGAATGGAACACTCCCTATACAAGCCATTCGAATCCTGGGCCGCTCACTAGAATGGACCCACAGTATCGTCTGGTGCCCCGGGCACGAAGGCCTGCGGGGCAACGGAGAGGACGGACTGCGTAGCTCAAGGTCTCACTAGCCGGGCGGCAGACCATGCCGTTCTTCAGCCCCCGACAGACCGACGAGCGACCCACGAGTTAACCACAAGTCAACAAATACTACAGGGCCAACGTCTCGAAAGAGGACAATACGCTCCTCCGCACAAAGCTCTCAATAAACTCGAGGCAAGGGACTGGCGCCGCGGTCGCTAGTGGAGTTCTGTCAGAGAGAACCACCCCAGAATAAACCGCGCAACCACTTCTGTAATAATAAAGTTCTTCCTCCTGCTTCTGCTGAGGGCTCATACCTTTGTGCGTGTTGTGTTCTCGCCGCTCACTTTGCGTTGAAGCTATAGATAGCACGAAGGTCACTTGCTCGCTGCTGCCGCCCTTGCTCAGGCCAGCTATCTGACAGCGAGTGTCCAGTGTCATCGAGTGGGATGCCTTTAGGTTTGCCTGCGCGCGCTGACGCCGTGCTTACTAATTTGGTTTGTAAGTGAATGTTTCCAAGTATATATGGCCGATAAAACTACTATCCCTATACTCTGTGTAGCTGTCAACTAATTTGCTATCGCCCACAATGCCCCGCCTTTCTGGCTAAACTCCGACTTTTTCTCTCAACGGAATATTTCCTAACATACTGGGGCAGGCAACACAATTCTACCCATTTAGCTGAATTAGTTGTGTTGTTATTTCATCTTTACGTAGTCCAGCCTTGAATGGGCTACATCACGAATTGCATTACACGTACTGACAGACGAAAAAGCAAATTAATCAGCCGCCCAATAGCATTTACAGACTGACAGAAACAAACAAAATGCAAACTGGCAGAGTGAAATAACTTGAAAAGACGTTTTCCAAATTGATGTAATAATGGCTAAACTTGTACAAAAACACGCTTAGCTGCAATTCATGGATGAAAAACGATGTAAAATTCTAATGTTCAATGTCCGCTGGAAAAAAAAAAGAAAGCTCCAGTTGTTTGCAAGCGCAGGATAAAGTTCTAGCTTTATTTCGTTATATTGGCTAGTTGTGCTTCGAGAAACAGAATTTTACGTAAATGGTATGCACAGTTACTTACATAACAAGACGCAGATATTACTTGTACGAGTAATTGAAAAGCGCATTTCATGCATAGGGTGCATCAGCTAACGCTAGCGAAGCTGTTGAAAGAAAGAAAAAGATGAGAAAGCACACAGATTGAATAATAAGACATACGGCGTTTCGTCGTTGGACCTGTAACAACCGAACGCCGTATGTTTTATAAGTTTATCTTGCACCGTGCTTTTTTAAATAGTTCCTTTTTTGTGTTGAGCTGCTTACCTGACATTAGCTCGGACATGTGGTGTCACCAACAGTTTCACTAATCAACATTCTGGTTAACATTTCCTTGCAAATGATGCCAATTGCAGGAGGTCAATGTTTCTTTTTTTCACTTCGATGCCGTTCCTCTCTACTGTCACTCAGTCAAAATCTGAGATGCAGAATCTACCAGGTGCAAGAAGTGGGCGTACCCGCAGGACTGTCGTGTGAGCTTAATGGGGGAGAAGCGGTGCGTAACGTTTCCATTAACATTTGAGGAAAGGCGCATCAGCCAGCCATTTTTCAAGCCGATACCCTCGCTCTTGTCAGCACTCGCTTTTTGCAAATTTCTTATGTGTCTGTCAGTGTAGTGAACAACGGACTCGAAATTATATTTATATACTTCCGTTATTTACCTAAACCTTATGGAGCCCCTAACGGCTATCACAGAACTGGGGAGCACAGGATAAACAAAAATAATTGTTCACAATATGTGAGAGATAATCACGAGGCGATAAGGAACGAACACGACCAGGTAAAGCGTTCCAGTCTTCTAATTCATGCAGACCGAATAGTTATTTAGTCAGTTACATGAAGTTTAAAGGCATGAAATAATGCATTGTCAGATCATCAACATATTCTCAGTAATATTGAGAATATGTTGCTGAATACGCTACTGTAAGTATCCGGTAGAAAGAGGTATGTTAGCTTCTTTAGTTACGAAGACACTGTCAAAAAAGAGCTTTGTCTTTCTCTTTTTACAAAAGTGCTTAGGCCAATAGTCACTACGGTAAGAAATAGATCGCTTTCTTTTATTGTCTTGAGAACTGTTTCCAGGAGAACACCGAAAGTTATGACGTAAGGTCCCGGCATCCTGCTTTGCTGAAAGGAATTGGAAGAATCTCCTGAGAATACGGGCCATGGGCCCGTAATCATACACATGTACTTATCGCAGGGCTGTTTCTGATTGCAAATGCCATCCAGTCATGACAATGAAAATATTATTATAGAAAACGGCCGGTCAATAGCGAACGGTACTTTAGAAAGAAAGCTTCGTGAATACAGATGCCAGGCACATATTCAGGCGCACAAAAAAAATTATGCTGTACAACTCTTTACAAACATTATTTCTGACGTCATTTGACCAGTAGCGAACCCAGCTTCCAACAAAAATGTTTGTGAATTCCGTCATGATATTCTTTATTGTGATTAGTTCGATCGGTGAAATATGCTTTCAAATGACGCAGGTCCCCAGATATTGACATGTTATAGAACGTCACGTAGTTATCGGCCCTAACCGAGCTGCTGCGTTTATAATTAAAGTAAAATACAAAACCGAGAGTAGGAGCGAACTGTAAAGAATAATCATATTACTAACATAGGGCAATTGTTGCCGTCATAAACTATGGTTATCTTATGTATATTTTAAACCTGACGCAAATTCATCCACCACCATTGTGTGGATGCCTATTCTACTTGCCAGTGTAAGTTGTTGAAGTTTATCGCTTTACCTGAGCAGGGTAAGAGAGCTCAAGAAGGCAACTACTATACCCTGCTTTCAAGTAAATCAATTCTGGTACTACTGTACTCTGCAGGGCCGCAGAATTATTTCGACCACCTGGGGATCTTTAAGGTCCAGCTAGATAAAGTACGTGGGTGACCTTGCGTTCCCTCTCCATCTAAGTGAGGCCGTCTCGAGCAGGAATCGTATCCGCGACCTTGTGCTTAGCAGCGGGGAATCTCATAGTGGGCAGCATGGTCAGTTTGAGAGCTATACGAGAAGGAGGAGTTCGCGTGACCCTTGCTGCTATCGAAGGAACCGGCGCAGAAAGCTTTTAAGTTTCCAGGGACACGGTGACCGAGCGTATAGTGAAAAGCGCAGCCTAACGACATCGAGGCCACAAGATCGAACGGTGCGCAGGAACGAGATAGATAACTTCAATCGGCCACGTCAGTCTTGGTATTCCACTTTTCTGCTGAAAAAGATTCCCAAGTTGTTAGGCAGCTTTACGGAACATATCCAGAATGAAATACACCGAACCCATTGCTGCCACCAGCGTGCAATAACGCAGCGGTATAAGCAAACGGGAGTAAAAAAATAACGCACGAAAAGAAAATGGCGGCTGAAGTACGAGTTGCCGAACAGAAGAAAGCGATCAAAAAGCAGCGGCCGCGCAGTAATCTGTCCGGGCGGCCGAAACACTCGGCAATCGCCAATTGTCATTATTGTTTTTTAATCGAAGATCTTGTCCAAACTTTCGGCACGAGCAGTCCCCGCAGAAATGGACTCCAATTACCCAGAACATTGGGAACTGTTAAGTTCTCCCTCATTATTCCGAAGTGCTTTCTTTTTTGCGCGTGTCCCTTGAGAGAACAGAGGGCATGGGTAATTTAAAACCAGCTCTCACGAATATAAAGAAGGCGCCATTGTTCGGAATCCAGTTCGACTAATTTGGAGAGTGTCGCTGCTGCGAGGCATGAGAACTAATCTGAAATATGCTTCTCTTTTTTCCGCTAGCACCGTACAGGAAGTGAACACTATGAATTATAGCATACTTTTAACCAAAAGAGTACGAACTACTCGTTCGTGTGTTTCTCTCAACTAAATATAAGTTATTACGTTTAAACATGATTGCTTGCTTGCTTTCATGTCTCCAGGCATATCAAACTATAATGGCATAAAAATGTATAGCCTGCATGGAATATTTCGGTGAATATTTTTTACAATATAGGTATAAGCGCTAAGGTGAGAAAAGATTGTAATAGATGATATAATTGGAATCAAGGCTGTATTTGAAAAAATTTGCTCAAGAGAAATATTGTTTAATTTTGCAATTGAAACATTGCAAAATACTACATGTTTCAAAACACTGCAATATTAGGTCGCGAGATAGTTGCGTTGCGGGTTGGACCAAACATTCGATATATATATATATATATATATATCGCGGCACGTTTCCGAGAAATTAGAAAGTCGTTCTTTGTTCTTAGTGCGAAATAGCATTTCCGAGTTTTCACATAATCAGAATCAATTCCTTGCTTTAAGCACAGTGGACAACAATTTTTCATGGCAGCACCTGCCAAAAAGAAAAAAAAAGAACAGTGAACGAATAAGAGCACCACTGCCTTTTTGTACACTTGATGAGCAGAAAGCAGCACACTTCGATTACGAGTGCCCTCAATAGCAGGCTGGGTCACTCCTGCACTGTAAAACAGGAATTCGCGTGTAAATTTTCTACGACGTTGGCGTGTTAAAACGCGTAACACACTCTCAGATCTCGTACAGACCGAAAGTGAGACGAGCTTAACGTTCGTACTAGTAAGCACAACTACTGTTAGACCATCTGGAACTGTTCTCAATTAACTTAATTAACTCCCCAGCCTGCAGTCATTTGTTCCCCTCCTGCAGTGGCATAAAATGAGTGCGTTTGGTGACGTTAAATTTTGAGCAAAGTACAGCTTACGTTTTGAAGAGCACCTCACCAGGTCTGGCCATTTTAAGCTGGCAAACGCCGTGCATACCATGCACGCTAACTATCGTGTCTGCTAAGTATTACATAGCTACGCTCTGCGTGAGCAGCGGAACTTTAAAATCAAAGCCCGTTTTGACATTCTGCTCGCGGATGCCGCACTCCTAGCCGTAGAGTCGGCTCATACCGCACAAATGCGCCTGCGTAAATGGCAGTGCTCTGACGTCGCTCGTAGTGGCACGTAATTTCGAGAATTATTCAAAGTAACATTTGTTATCTGTACAATCTCTTGCTTCAGTAAAAGAACTAAAGTTTAGAGAAACCATGAAACACACAAAGCGAATGTCTGTGCTTCTGTTTCGTCTACTTGTACCCACTTCGTGCAGTTGCGCGCGCAGACAACGAAACTATGCAGTTTTGTACCATGTTCCAGCACACAATCATGCTCTGTGGTCCGCTTGTGTCTGCCTCAGTATTCGTGTAGAAATTAACCTTTCTTCTCGTGTACATCGCGCAAAATCGCGCTCTGCGCGAAACGAGACAAACGCAACAGCTCGGGCGCAACTCCGGCAGCAGAAGTGCACCTCGCAGCAAAAAACCGAAAAAAAAATGGAGGCGCCCGTGGTGTATGCGTCACGCGATCCTCGAGCTTCGGTACGGGAGAATACGGGCAAGGAATTTCGCTTGCGGAGGCTAGGCGGAAGAAGGGGAGAGAGTGTCCCTCTTGGCAGGGGCGATCGCCTCCTGAAATAGGCGGAAGAAGGGGAGAGAGTGTGCCTCTTGGCAGGGGCGCTCGCCTCCTGAAATCGTGAATTCGCAGCATTGAAATATTTCTCGCTCGCCTATTAACGAACCAATTTAAGACGTTCTTGTGGCGCAACGCTGCCTAGAAAGCACGTCACAACTTCCAGCGTACAACCGAAACTTGCTATGTGGCCTGGTGACGGGCCCTTTAAAGACGTAGCTTTTTGCAGCTTCACTGTGCTATCAGGCGCATCCTAACATACGGGTAGTAAATTACTGCAGATTTTCACTTTTAGCACCAACGTGCCTTTGATCGTCTTGAAAACAGTCTTAATGGAGAAAAAGGTAAGTACGCTATTTAGAGTTTTTCTGGTATTACTAAATCATATTAACAAAGACAAATGCGTTATGAATGTAGTTTACTTGCAAGTATGTAAGCTTCTGTACTTCCTGCCTCTCGATTTAGCCTTATTTGAGGAGACAATGCGGGGCAAAGTTTAAATTCACGCGGCTGCATGAACGTAGCTTTTTTTTAACAAATAACACGCCTGCCGCGAAGTGACCCAATGGACATGTTGTAAATCCGTAGGTAGGTAACACAACCTGATGCACTGCGGAAGCAACTTTGATGGCAAAGGCGTCGTTATATTGAAATCGACTGGCCCGTACGGGTAGGATGTTTGCATACGCGTGGAGAGTTCTCGCACTCTTACCACGTGACTCTATTTTTGGCTATGAAAAAAAAGGACCGGTGAAACAAAAAAAAAAACGACGAAGCAGCAATCAGCAGACGAGCGGCATTCTGCCGTAATGTTTTTTTTTTTTTTTACGCAGTGCATTGGGTGCGGTGCCCATGCCATTCCAATCACGCACCGAGCCACCGAAAGAATTCGAAGACCGTGAGCGTAGCACGTCCATTAGGCTCCGATGTTTTCTCTTGCCGTTGTTGCAAACTGGCTGCCTTCGACTGAGTTTTCAATGCCTTCAGAAAGTTTCCAGTACTTTTTCGTCTTGTTCTCGCACCCCAGAACGCAAGTTAGTTGACATGAATTCGGGGCCTGTTCTTGAGGTTCTTGCTGATATATTTTTTGTCTTACTGTAGTAACTGTCGGCTTTTGTGTGTATGTCCGCGCATGTGCTGTGCGTACGTGTGGACGTTGGAATATTGTGTATTCTAAATTTGGGCATACTTATAGAACGAAAGTGGTCGGAGAGCGAGCAAATGTGTCTCTCCTTCACTAAGTTAGCTTCTGCGCGCCGCGGGAAGTTTACCTACGAGATAGTGTAGCTTATCTTGTATTATCTTCGTAGAAGAAGCGGTGCTAAATTTTATGCTACCCAATCGCTGCATTGTGGTCACGAATCTGTAATCATATTCGGTGAATATGGGCAGATGGCCACTAGAGTTTCTCACACCGCGTGTTGAGCTGGCAGCTTCGGCCGTGGAATCGGAACTCTGAGGTCTGCTTCATGTGGCACTGGAGCAGTCTTGTTCGCGCCATCTTCTCCAGTTACCCAGCCGTGGCGAAGTAATCAGTGGAAACAAATATTGTTGTCCTTTGTTTTATTTTACGTAGAGGCGAAGTTCACCGAATTCGAACATCAGCTTGTCGTCACCTTTATGCCTGGGCAGCAGCTGCCTTAATTGTAAAGCCGACATTCAGTGGCAAAACATGATCCATTAACCAGAACTATCAGTATCACCTAGTGCCACCTGGTCTTTGCACCGTCATTGTCATAGCCAACTACCCAAAATGCAAGGCGCGCTTGACTACACAAGCTAAACTTCTCGAGGAAACTGTGGCCTCCACTCGGACATCACCAACGTCTAATCTTTGGCTACTAATTACCTTCAAGAAAGCTTACGCAACACCGATTAGAAGGGACAACGGGAATGCATGCAATGTCTGCCGCAGGGAATAGAGCGTTTATTGTTGCACTTTCCTCAATATTATTTGTAAAGACAATTGCCCTCCAGCACGTATAGGCGCCTAGACGATTGTCTGCAATGCGAGAAGGGCGACTAGCGGCAAGCAATGTATCTGGTACACATGCAGATACCGCGTTGTCTCGAATCGGCGACCCGCATTAGACAGCGGTGACACACCTGTACGCACATCCCTCCAGCGTTCAAGACAGGTTTCGCACTTCGTCGGTGCGGAGTGTCTAGCGTACTCTGACAGCTCTGTGCCTGTTCATGTTCTACTATCTGAATCGAGCTGTTGCCTCTCCCTAAACTTAGGCCAATTGTATTTAGATACAAGTCTGCCCTTCCCGGAACATCAAGGCCGCTTAACCACGATCAAGGAGTGGGCCGAACGCATCAAAGAACTATATGACGCCAACCCTAAAGTGTACCAAACCGATGCCGACACGCCGGCAATCGACAACCATCTAATACACTTATGGGAAGCATGCAGAGGCCTCACAAGAAGATGGCGCAAACAGAAGCTAAATCGCAAACTTAGACTTAGGATTTCAAACGTCACTAAACAGGCCAACGATTACGCCCTGAAGGTTCACAGGGACAATTGGCGCACGTTCTGCGATTCGCTTAAAGGCACGCTAAGCACCAAAAAGACATGGAACATACTCCGCAGCATCATCGATCCTTCAAACACCAAAACAGAAACAAACACAACTCTACAAAAACTCGTTGGCGAATATCCGGGAACCGAGGATGAACTCATACAGGAACTCCAGCAAACGTACACGGGAATCCGGACCGGGCATCCGAAACCATACCCTCAATATCCGGGAGCTCCGAACGAGATACTTGATGCACCCATCACGTATGCGGAGGTATACGCGGCAGCACAGAGCTTCAAGAAAAACACGGCACCGGGTCCCGACGGGATCACCAACGCCATCTTGAGAAACCTAAGCGATGAAACCCTGCGAGCCTTTACAAAGCAGCTGAACGAAGAAATATGGGCACCGGGCGGAACATTTCCCGAGGAATGGACTACAGCTCACATAGTCCTTATACCCAAACCAGGAAAACCGCGCAGGCTCGATCAATTACGACCGATCTCGCTTACGTCTTGCCTAGGCAAGCTTCTTGAACGAATTGTACTCACTCGAATGGAACAACACATGGAAGAACATGGACTACACCCCAATTGCATGTACGGATTTCGGAAAGGCATGTCATCCCAGGATGTCTTCCTCCTCCTCAAGGAAGAGGTCCTCAACCCACAACCGGGCAGCAACAACAACATACTCCTAGCCCTCGACGTAGAAAAAGCATTTGATAATATAGCACACGAAACCATCTTAGATGGCCTCGCCGCCATAGGATGCGGAGAGCGAGTATACCATTATGTCGTGGCTTTTCTCAGCCACCGCAAAGCTCGCATCGGCATAGCAGGCGTACAATCGGATATATATGACCTACCGCAGAAGGGTACTCCGCAAGGGTCAATATTATCTCCTTTCCTCTTCAACATCGGACTTAGAAAACTTGCTTTACAACTGGAAAACATCCCAAAACTCGGATGTGCCTTCTATGCCGACGATATCACTCTATGGGCAACCAAGGGTTCATACAGCGACAGAGAAAACACGTTACTCACAGCTATCGGATACATCGAGTCATACCTAACCACAGCAGGAATGAGGTGTGCCCCACACAAGTCGGAGTACCTTCAAGTCCGGCCTAAGAAAACTAAGGAACATCGAGCCCCGCCAATACATCTCGAAATTGCCGGGCAACCTATAAAGCGCGTCCCGACCGCACGCATACTAGGTATGCTCATCCAGGAGAACAACGGCATAAAGCTAGCCTCAGAGAAATTAAATCACGTTATAAGAAGCACCTCATCACTGATCGCCAGAGTAGCGCACAGCAAAGATGGTTTCACAGAGGACGAAACCTTAAGACTGGTACAAGCCCTCGTCATCAGCCGTGTCACGTACGCGCTACCGTATCAAGTCAAGCGCAAAAGCGAGACAGAACGCATGGACACTCTTATAAGAACCGCGTACAAAACGGCCTTACAGCTACCGTCAAGCACAAGCACAAAGAAATTACTAGCGCTAGGCGTATACAACACCTTTGAGGAGCTAGCAAGTGCCACGCTCATAGCACAGAGGGAGCGCCTCAACAAGACTCAACAGGGAAGACACCTTCTTCAACGGCTAGGGTACCCGCTGACACCTCAGTACTGCAAAGAAGAAACACAACTCTTGCCTAACCACATTAGAGAGAACATTGCAGTAGACCCTATCCCCAAGAACATGCACCCCACCCACAATCAGGAAAGAAGAGCAGCGCGTGCCCGCATGTTGCACAAACATTGTTTCAGAGACCCGGATACGTACTACACGGACGCTAGCCCGTATCCCTCTTCGCCACGTTGCGGGCTCAAATACACAATCGCGGTTGTCAATCAGGGGAACCTGGTAGCCTCAGCCTCCATCCGCGCCACATGCAGCGCAGCAGCAGAAGCAGCAGCAATCGCTCTCGCACTTCGCGACGCTGAGAGCAAGGGAAGGTCCGCCCGTGTCCTTACTGACTCACAAGGGGCTTGTCGTTTATACCTGAATGGAACACTCCCTATACAAGCCATTCGAATCCTTGGTCGCACACTACAATGGACCCATGGTATCGTCTGGTGCCCCGGGCACGAAGGCCTGCGGGGCAACGAAGAGGCGGACTGCGCAGCTCGAGGTCTCACTAGCCGAGCGGCAGACCACACCGTTCTTCAGCCCCCGACAGACCGACGAGCGACCCACGAGTTATTGACGACAGGTCAACAAATACTACAGGACCAACGGCTCGGAAGAACGCAATACGCTCCCCCACACAAAGCTCTCAATAAACTCCAGGCAAGGGACTGGCGCCGCCTGCAAACTAACACATACCCACACTTGTCTCGTCTACACGCAATCTTCCCAGACAGTTATACGTCCCGAACATGTCCCTGGTGTAGCAACCACACAGCGACACTCGCGCACATAACATATGAATGCACTGACCGTCCGGGCGACGCAATTTCGCCACGAGTCACAACACACACACTCACTACGTGGTCTTGGGAGGCGAGACTCTCCGAACTGGACCTGGGAAGCCAACTGGCGACCCTCGACCAGGCCCGGCGAGCCGCGATCGCCAGTGGAGCCCTGTCAGAGGGAACCACCCAGGAATAAACCGCGCAACGGTTTCTGCAATAATAAAGTTTCTCCTCCTCCTCCTCCTCTACTATCTGAAAGCAGAAAATTATCTGCCTTATATTTTTTTCTATTCAGGATACGCCGTGATTTCGCATTGAAGCAAAGGGGCCCTATCATCTGGTTCTGTCCAAGCTACCAGAGAAGAGGGAAGCAAATCAGACATTTGCTAACGCCCACAGAATGTTAATCTGTAAATAAATGTACCCATATCCACGTATGCGATAAGTTTTATTCCTCCTATTTACCACGGCGGAAAACGAGTGAACGTTGCAATGCACGGAGTTGGAGGAAAGACGTTGAGGAGTGCTTGTGACGACTTCTGCAACGGCCGCGTTGTTCAAGTGTTATTAATGCGTAAAGCAGATTTTGGCATCATAGGTTGATGGGGCCCGCAAGGTTAGAAGAAATCAGTTGGGTGTTCACTGCAATTATTTTTCTGGTGTAAATGCAGGCAGGATAGACAGCGCAAGGAAGTCATGAGACGACTAATGCACCTACGTTGTATACTGAATAGCATGCGCCACTGTCACATTGTGCCTACTACGTACAATACATCTAATCAGTATGAATGACAGGCACAAATGCAAGCATTCTCGAATTGTGCGTGGCGCACAAAACCATGACAGAAATTTCCGAGTGCCAGAGTGGTTAATTCGTACGAAAAGTTGCCGAGCGCCAGAATTTGCCAGAGTTGGCACGGTATACGCGCACAAGTTAGGGTGTCCGACTCCTAACTGGTAGTCGCTGCAAGGGTTATTGCGCAGTTTCCTATATAGAAACCCTTACATTCTCCTGATTGTTGACGTATTCTGCATCGTCCAGCAGCAACAACCATACGCCACACACAGCAAGTGTTTTTGAGAGAACCTATCGTCGGCAGTCAACTAACAAATGATATGACTAAGCATAAATTAGTTATGGTTTTCGACCGTAAGTTAAACTATTTTATGCGTACATCGGTGTGTGTATGTGGCCCCTCTCAGCAGCAATATGTATGACAAAGCAAACGCAACAGCTTTATAGGCAGTTCAAAACGTAGTTGTTCAAAATTTATTTGTAGACACCAAAAAAGGAACTCTTTGAATGAGAGAAATTTTTATGATGAGTAGAATTGCAAATCACCCTGCAAGCAGTGGTTTTAATGTAAATGAAAGTTTTCGGCCTCTTTGGTCAAACTCATTACTTAAATGTCCAGAAGTATATAGCTGCGCAGTTTTGTTTTCCCTCGGGCCTCCTTCTGCGCATATAATTACAGAAATAAACGTCACCTAATGCTGGCCGTTCCTCGTATGTCGTGCTGAGGCGAGACGAGTTTAGTTTCTCGAGGCTAGCAGGAGAGGAGGGCGAGTGCCCTTTACTTCGGCGGTCGGCTGTGGAAGAAGCGTGGCGCTCTATTTAGGCGGCAGTGACAATTGACTCTGCTCAATAGTGGAGACGGCAATGCTGCTTCTGTGTCACTTTCATATTCATTGTTATTATCTTCATCGTCAGCCTATTTTAACTCCACAGGTGTGGTTCTGGACAATAGCATTCCGCAATATGGTCAAATTCGACAGTTTGAGTTCTGATCCGCTCATATGGCGGCTACGGCTTCGTGATTCGCTGAAAACCCTAAGGTGACGGAATTGGACAACATGGTGAAATTCGACGAATGAACTAGTTGATTCTGCAGTGTACGGGTATGGACAAGATACAAGTAACCTAGCTTGCACAAAGGCACAATCAGACAAGTATCACGATCGTACTCGAAGACTAGTCCTACTGGTTCCTTGCACACAAGTTCGTACTGATACTTAACATACAATATCGTTTTTTTTGCAGTGAATAATGCTCTTGCATGTCACATCCCTAGCACAGGTGCAAGCAGAATTGGCCTAGGACCGTCTGCTACTCTAAACTATCAGGCTTTCTGACGATAACAAACTACATCAGATGGGTACATTGCTAAAAAATTTCTTAGAGCAGCTTTCTGTATTTCTTCATCATACACATGAACGTCGTTTTTTCTGTATAGATGAACCCCAATAGGTGTCGATAACAGTGCTTCAGGAAGACGTGCCTTATCGTGTGCGTTGCCTCCCTTCTAACACATTCTCTAATACAGGGCGTGGTTCTGAAGCAGACGCTATACAGAAGGCAAATATTTTTCAATCTGTAATATTTGCTGCTCTCACAATGTTCGCGTCCTTCCATTTCTGTTCTGACTTCCCTCAAAAGCTTGATAATAGTTTGGGAGTTAGAAAGAAAGTCGACTAACTGAGCGTTCCGCAATCTGTCTCACAAGATGTTTCGCTACTTTTAACAAGTAGTTCGCGCTTTCTAACAGAAGAACGCATGAGTTTCTGAACTGTGTAGGCAATGTAGGCAACATGGTGCTAGAACAGACGAACATATGCAAAAAAAAGTGTCTCTTCGATAGCGTGCCTGAGAGTTATCTTACTATAAGAAAGAATGACCATTTTATGTTTATTTCAAAATTTTCAGTAATTCGTTCTTTATTTTAACGTTTTTCAGAAGATTTTCCAATTTATTAGAGCACCCCCGCCTTACACAGAACCTGAATGAAAAAGAAAAGAATGCAGCTATTGTTACGCCAAATTTCCCTACTCGGAAAGACACCTACAACTTCGGTGCACCTATATAAAAAATAAGGTGCCTAATAACGTCTCAGAAAAATTTTATTGCCCCTTTCATAGGGAGGATGGGTAACCGTGATAAAAAAAAATATGTGTGAGAAAAGACACGACCACGCATCTTCGAATGAACTTAGCGACGATTTGGAATTGTCTCGGAGAAACAACCTTAAATTTCCATGGCATCATAAGTCTCCAGCTTCCAATCATAGCTTTATAGTGCGCCAGAAGAAAAAATAGGAACCCTCTTTTTTTTTGCTCTTTGCTCATTGTTACATTTTAAATCCAATTTTGCCAAATGTCGAGAAACGGACAGAGAAAATGTTTTTTCAGCAAGCATTCAATCAAAATATCTCTGCTAAGAGAACAGAAAGCCGTCGAATTCTGCTAACGTCCCTGTCACATAAGTAATTAGCTTCAGTGGGAAGCTAAGACAATGCAGCAGAAGACAAATTATTTTTCCCCTCTATCAATGGCGGATACTTCTCGATTGCGTACATTAAGAACAGTAAAAGTGAGAGGCGATGCTTTATGCTGGTGCCATTACCTTCACCCGCCGTCCACACAGGAGCTGTTTCGGTGTCTTGACTGAAACTCTTATGTGCCTGAAGGGCCGCGCCTCGAGTTCAAGGGGCAGCACTGCAGCGAAAACACCGGCTCAAACACTTTCATAGAAAGAGACGCGGAAGCACCCGCAAAGCCGAGCACGACATTTGAAGAGATGGTGGCAGTGAACAAGCTGGGGTTGTCAAAAGAAATGAAGAGGCGAGAGAGAAAGTTAAAGCGCGGGCTCAAAGGAAGGAGTTGAAAGACGCAGCGCGAACACACACAAAAAAAAGTTTTGCGCTTGTGGCAGGGGCCCAGCTGTCGCAGATTACGGGCGTAGGGTCCTCGAGGCAGCTTGTCGTTAACGTGCGCTTGCGGCAACCTACCGGGGAACCCTAGGCAACGTCTTTCTATCCACGGCTTGCCCTGTTGTGCCTTGGAAAGAATTGTTGGTTCTGGTTATTGCGTTCTTTTTCCTATCTTTCCCACACCGAGGGCTAAGTTCTTGTGAAGCGTAATATATAGTACTGCGTTTAACATCGTCCTATCTGCATTTGTGTGCGTCTCACGTTTTCCTTTCTTGTGTTGCTTCGAAACTTTTCTCGCTTTCCGGTGGTCTGTGAGGTCACTTCCACAAAGAACCTGCCTTTCTTTCCCCCCTTCCTGCATTCTTAGCGAACGAACCAGCCTCAACGCTCATCTCGGGGAGCTGTATCAGCTCTTACTCATCCGTTGTCGAAGAAAGGCGACAGAAATGTAAACAAAGTGG
Source organism: Dermacentor variabilis (assembly GCF_050947875.1). NCBI lineage: Eukaryota > Metazoa > Arthropoda > Arachnida > Ixodida > Ixodidae > Dermacentor > Dermacentor variabilis. The sequence continues at coordinate 115,609,812 of NC_134569.1, read as the reverse complement.
CTGAAAGAGACGGCGAGGCGCCTTTCAGAACCCTGAGCGCCGGCGGAAAGTGCCCAAGGGAAAGTCCCAAACAGAGAAGCATATTCATTCTCCTCAGAGCAAGCAGGCACGTCTATCACTGAGGACGCGACGTGGACGTGACTATTAGTTTATCGCAGTTCTTTTTCCTTGTTTTGCCTCTGCACAGTTCCACTTTTCCTTTCTGATGTTCCCTTGGGGCAACGGGATGTTGTCGGATGCGTACAATAAACTCTTTTTTTTTTGTCAGTGGATGACGACCATGAAGAACTGTGCCTGCAGTTCCCTCGAGAAAGCAAGCACGAAATCCTATAACTTTTTTCTTGCTGACACGAAGAGCGCGAACGTTGACGCGCGTTCTAGAGTTCGAGTCTGCACATCCATTATTTCTGTTGAACTTGAAGAGCCATGCCGGTTAGGTCATGACAGCTCACAGTAAAATGTATCCTTCTAGTCTATTTATGGTCGCCCGTCACTGGTCGTTCTTCAAGGAGACTGTGTTAGAGTCCGTCGTTGTTTGCGAAGTTGACACTTGAGCTTTTGCCTGTTCACATTGGCCGCTATGTCTCAGGCTCTTTGAAGAAGAGGACACATGCAGGGTAACTACGTACCTAATCACTGGCTTCTGCGCGTGCTACAGCATGTTATTTAACGGGCCGTCCGGCAACTATTTTACTGCGAAGCAGTTTGTGCAAGTAGAAGAGCTCGAAAAGAACATACGCGTGTTTTCGCGGAATCCTGAAAAAGAATATTCACATTGTTTATATTCAGGTTAAATGGGAGCATTTTGGAGGTTATGTGCATGAGTTATACAAGGGCTAAACATTCTTTCTTTTTCCATCCATTTCAGGCATGCTACGAATTTCTCACAAAGTTGCGCTGTGGACATGTACGAAATAAGCATGCCATGAATTTCATATTTTAACAAAATAAAGTCCGCAATATCTTTGACGGGTGCGGAAATTCAGCACGCGTACTATAGTTATTAGCTCGAAAAATAATTACTGAATGCTCGTTATCTCTTGTATCGCATGCATTATACGATCCACGCATTTGGTATTCTCGAGCTCCTCAGTGCACTAAACGAGACGTTGTTTATAGTTCGTTGGAATAAAATGGGAGGCATGTTCTGAGCTTGTACAAAAATGTTAACGGTGCAAGTAATTCTATACTTTGGACAAAATTACGTATACAAACGCTCTAGAACATTAAAGGAGTTTCTTGCAAACCACGTTCAAAGTGGGCCCAGTGTAACTGAAGAGCTCAACGTGCCACGAAGTCTACGTTTTTAGGGAACAGGAGGCATCTTAAGGGAGAAGTGTATGTGTTTCAAAACTATTCGGTAAATGCGTCTTTTGTGAAAATATTCTTAAGCAAGTGAATGAAAGTGCTACAAGACCAGTATAAATATTGTTTCTCGGGGTCCTAAGCCAATTGTATGAGGCGATGAGTTCACAAATTTCTGAAATCTGGGACATGTTAGAGTAATGTGCGGCGAGAGATTTCCATTTCTTCATGAGATCGGATCATTGGAAATGGTTACTTAACCAACGTTTTCTTCGCTTTTTCAAGTATTGCAATAGATTTGTGTTAAGACTTTTCCCGTGTCTATAGGACACCAAGCTGACTCATAAACTGAATAAACACAGCAAGCTGGACGAGTTGGTGACTGAACATATTCCTAAGGGTGGGCAGCGCAACTCGGACGATGAACAAAAGGAATTGCGCGATGCTAGTGCAGACTAACAACTGGTTTATTTTGTCCACCAAGTGATTAAATATACAGAGAATGTGATCATGTGATCAAGTGACGCTTAGAATTCGCGAAAGGGTGTCACCCTATCTTGCCATTGAATGACTCCGTTTCTTTAGCATGCAGAGAGATAGAAGTCTAGCTGACGCATTACCCTGAAGTTGACATGCATGAAGTAGGCTTCCGAAATCTCGCGGTTCATTTAATTTAAATTTCCATACAGTATTTCGTTTTTTCGAACAAAGGTTTGCATGGGAAGTTTCGACAATGCGCGGCCAGATTCGAGCCTGTTGTTTTCCTGATCGCACCTTGCTGCTCCCTAAGGCGGATGTTAAGGCAGCGTCCCGTTTACCCAAAGTAGTTTTGGCCCACGAAATTGGTATAACGTAGACCACTCCCACCGACGACGCCACGAGCTGCCCCGTGTGTTTGACGTGGCTCATGACCTCATGACGCGGCTCATGACCACTCGCGCTTGTACACTCTATCATGGCACTAGGGTGGTTCAGACGAGCGTTCATTCATATTTGGTCCAAGTGCTAAGCGCAATAACTGCAATGTATGGTAAAACTGTGGCGGATATACTTGAATTATGAGCTTTGCAAGTTACAAAGGAACAGCTTGCTTTCTCCATATCTTCATGTGTTGTAAATGGCAATCGCGATGTTTTTCGTCCACTAATTGAGTCACCTTTACATTTCTTAAACGTATAGCGTAAACTACGTGGCATGTGTGGGCGAAGTACTAACTATGTCGGTTAATTATGGCATTTCTGGTGATTTGCGTAAGCAAGTGCTCCAAATTGACACAAGCGTGTTTAGCAAAGCGGAAAAATTTAGACCGCTGCCTGGGAAGGGCTGTATAGAGTTGATTGCCGTCAAAATCAAATTGAATGAAAATGAAAGAGGCGCAATATAGTCAAAGAACGTGCGAATTTATTGTACGTGAATGAATGACAGCCTTTGTAAGAAAATAATTTTGGAAGTGCTCAAAAGAGCTAAGCCACCTTTTGTAGCTTTTTTTCCCAATGGCCCAAAGAGAACTCCATGTCAAGTAGATTTTACAGCTTTTGAATATGCAGGGCATGAAACTGTAAAGTGTGACAAAATATCAAAGTTTTAGCTCATTTATGAGATTGTAAATATTTCTTAAAGCTACGGTTTTCTACCCATCTTCACGTTCCACATTTGACGCCCGTGATTTCCTTGGGCGAATATTGGACTAATGTTGGCTATTCTTATAGCTAATTCAGTGACAGACTGCCAGGAGCTGCCGATATATTCGATCTTGACTCCGAATACTCCCTACCGCGGCCGTACGGTTGGTTGTACGTTCACTCCATAGAAAAGCTGGGGATAGTGCTTTTAGGAATTCCGTCCAATTTTGAAATAATTTCAGACTTTATTCCCAACATGGCGCGTCACTACAGCTTTGATTTTGAGAAGCATTACGTCCCAAGTTCCACGAAGATTCAACACGTCAAATTCCAGACACCATCATGGCTTCGTGTATTTTCACTGCAGAAGCAATAAAGCTATTCTTTTTCACAACCTGGAATAATAAACGCTGGCAGAAAACCGAACTAGCTCAGTGAACCTTTACACCTAGATCCATGTTCGCAAGAATATCTTACGTATTAATTGTTAGTAAGTGCAAATTCCCGGCAACTCCGATTCTGGGTACATTATTGGCGATGGCGATTAGTCAACGTCATAAAGCATTTGCGAAGTAAATGTTATTAGTAAAACTAATAAAAGAAAACTAGTTCTGCAGAATACTTATGAATGATAAGTATCCTGCAGAACTAGTTTTTTTTATTAGATTTAGTACGAAGGAGGCATTTGTTAAGACGGCTTTCTAAAATGTCATTTCTTAGAGCAGCGAAAACACACCACCGATAATTTGTTTCTCACTCTTGATCGTTATATTTTTACTATCAGTTGTAAGTACCTTGACGCATGAGCTTGTCGAGCTATATCGTGCAAGAAAGTTCGTCAAAATATGTACCCTATCTTATTGCTCATATATGGCCGGCTCTGCGTTGCCGAGTGCATAAATAAAAAAATTACCGACGATTACGTTACTTCCTAATGCGAAATTTGAGCGCAGCAAATAAGCTGTTTCACCTTTTCGATAGATTGAGGCAAAGAAATCGAGCAACACATGTATGCGCTATCACAGAATTTTTTTTTATTTTTCCCACGTATTCCTTTAACAAAGACTCCACTAGGTAAGCTTCTGCTTCGGTGGCACGCACCTCTGGATTCTGACGGCGACGGCGCTGGGCCTCTGCTCTGGCAGCTCGTTTAGCAGCAGCAGCAGCAGCAGACGGAGGACTTCCATCGGTCGTCTCGCTCATGGCTCAGAAAGAACTGGCAGATAATTTCGCAGTGGCGAACGGCAGCGGCAATTTCGGCTCGGGCGGTGCACATATACAGATCCGCCGCCACCGATCTGGCTCTCTGATTGCCACCGCACAGGGCGAACGGCAGCGGTTATTTCGGCTCGGGCGGTGCACATATACAGATCCGCCGCCACCGATCTGGCTCTCTGATTGCCACCGCACAGGGGTTGCATTGGAGGAGGAGCGAAGAAAGGAATTAAGTTCGAGCCGGCGCTTTGACAACCGGAGACTCGCAGGAAGAGGGGGGAGGGGGGCGGCGTGTACACCCAGCGGCAAACGATGGGGGCAGAAGCGCGCGCAGCAAGCGGACAACACGATAAAGGGAGGAGGGAAGAGATAGCAGCGACTGACTGATGCCGCTGACGCCGATAGTGAGTCAACCCCAGCTGCGGAGTTGGTTTCAGGGACAACGCCGCCGATGCCGACACAAACAATATGATACCCTCGCTTCCGCAGCGCTAAGAACCAGGTCTAGCCGTGGGAAGGTGGTCACGTATTCGTCGACGTGCCGGGGCCTACGTGAAATAACCGGCGCGTCGGCAACTGAGGAGCACCCTATCCGCCACACAAGAACAGGGGGGGGGAGACCCTTTCCTCCTCTTTCTGCATGGCGGCGACGGTGTTCTACGCAGTCACGTTATCTTGACTCTCTAGCGGCGTCAGCGGCATCCAGCGGTATCAGTCGGTCGCTGCTAGCGCTGGGGGGATGATAGGGGGGCGGAGCTGGTTACGAGGCCGACGACAACGCCGACGACGACGCGAAACCCAGGAACGGACGCCAAAGAGCTGCGCTCTAAAATAGATTTCGCTTGAGCGCCAGAATTTAATAGCGTTTGCATCACCAAGAAGGACAGCTGAACCCTTATTTCTAAGCAGCACCCACGCCATTCTCTGCAAGATGCTGCCGTGGTAACTTCTCCGTCAACTTCATCAAACGCTAACGTCTTTGCCAAGACGACCTTTATACGCACACAAACAAATAGCGGAAAAGGGTCCTCGGGTGCAGCTCAGAGGTCTTCCAGGGGTTCTTTGTTTTGCGGTCGTCACCAGACGCTTGCGGCTGGCTCGCACGGTTGTCGCGCCGGCGCTACAAGGCTCAAAGTGCCTCCGCATTGTACATTCAAATGAGGCCGCTGTTCTCATTATGGCGTGGGCGCATAATTCATGATGCGAAGAATGCCTCAATTCAATGCGCATTTCGCGCCGCACGAGTGGCGCTAACGTCGTCGCGCTGGTTGGAGCAAGGAAAGGAGCTAACGAGGTGTGCGCCTCCTAGGAGAAGGAACCACTCGTAAAGCTTTTCTGTTTTCTTTGCAGCTCTGCGCATTGCCCACGCGGGGCTACCTATAGGCAGTTCTCGTAACGCTCTGTGCTTTCCCGTGCTTTGCGTATGTCATGCCCCGCCTTCACTGGTGTCGCTTTACTTCTCGGCATGCGAAGCGTGCTGTTTGATGGTAATGGGCATGCTTCAACCGCATTCTGCTTCTACGCTGAGAACTTCCTTAGGTGTATACTATGAAACGCTCGGTCATTTATTTCATAGCGCATGTGATCGTAAGTATATGGCTCACGCTACCAGTAATATCCGTGAAAGTCAGCGATTCCCTAATACAATGTCTTCGGAATCATCCGCTCAAAAGCAATTTGATGCCACACATTTCTGGGGCCTATGAAGGGGTCATTATTGTATCTCCTTCAACAAATCGAACCAAGAAGGGTAGTTGCCAAAGCACACTTGCACAGAAATAATGGTTATGTTGACAGATATTTCCGAAAGTCGTATGTCCCCAAAGCAGCAGCTGCAGCAGCAACGGCGGCTTCTGTTGGCTAAAGGAAAAAATATGATTTCAGAACGAACACCACGGTGTACCGATGGAACTTGCTCTTGATGTGGTTGGTTCTTGTTGAGTTATACAGTTGCCGCAACAACAACACGCACAAACAGGTAAAAGAACCACACGCATGAAGACACGGGCGATAATACAGTGCACGCTGGGAAATTCTTCAAAAAAAAGACCAACATTCTCAAGCTGATGCCCAATCTGACGCCATAATGTGGTTTAAAAATAACATCTAGTGGTAGAGCAGCACTTCTTTCTTTGAGTGCTCACACCATTTTACTACAGGCTGGCCTCTTTCTTTCTTCAGTGTTCATTTTTCGGACCTATTATCCGTATTGTGATACCGAGAAAAGCATGTTTAACGACTTGATCAAATTCACTTATCCGCTTACTTCATTTAGGCATTTCGTTTATAATACGTCACTTACGGCATTTCGTTTATAATAAGTGCGGGCATAACTGCATAGAACACAAATGTATCTCATCAAAGTCTTTCAGCTGCAGAAATCTAGAAAGTGGTGGTGTTTTCAGGACACTTGATAAACAGATATGCGTTAATAGTGACGCGCTTGAATCTCGCAGCTTGAACATGTGCCACAAAACAAGGAAGTGGAATGTTAAGTGCAGCTTTCTTATTTAACCATTCTGCTAGTCATTATGATAAAATACTCGGTGTGAATGATTTCTTCTGAATATATAACCACAATATGATGATTTCGCTCCTCTTAAAGATGGCGCCAAACCATCGCTTTGGAGCCTTGACCTTTGGTGACAACCCAGCAAACTCAAAATAAAGGGCGTCCTGAACAACATCAAAGAGGATTTAGTGTAAGAACCTGCTTGATGCCGCACTTTTAGCCGCATTCAATACAAAACCTGTGCAAGCAAACAGCCAACAATGTGGAAGCAAAGTGGCAGCTACGGCAAATTCGTGGCTGGCGAACACTGGCGGCAACCATGTGAAAAAAAAATCAGAACAACCAAAGCGCTATCGTGGCCGAACTTGCCCTCGGTTGAGTTGCTAAGCACGAGTTCGCGGGATGAAATCCCGGGCGCGGCGGCCGAATTTAGGGGGGGGGGGGGGTTATGCGAAAATGCCCGTGTCCCGTGCAATGGCGACACGTTAAAGGTCCCCACGGTTTCTTACACGGTTTCTTACACGGTTCACAATGTGACGATGTATTGAGCGAGCGAGCCAGTCTTTGATTGAGACAGAGAAATCGGGACTTCATGTTTGGGCGAGTGATCGGTGGTCGTACGAAAGGCAGGTTTATCGGTTGGTCAGTCGTTCTGTTGTTGGGTAAAGTTGGCATGATATTGAAACAAAGTAGACATTCTACATGAGTGAGCGACAGAGTTGAGTGAGCCAGCATTGATCCGATGCAGTGACCATTGCTCTATTAGTGGGTATCCATCGAGCCAGCCGAATGCTCGTGACTAGGAAGTGAGTCGATTAGTTACAAAATGCCTTAGTTCTAAAACATTAGGTTATGTTTAAAGTTGTCAACTGTTTCAAACCACCTACAAGAGGTAGGTCCAAATTTCACATTTTTTTCCACGTCTCCTACATCCATTCCGGCAGCTTCGCTGAAATAAAGCGGCGTACATTCATGATGGTCGCAGTAAGAGCAATGAGCGAAAATGGTGTCTTTCAAGCCACTGCTAATCGATTTCTCGCAACTATCAGCAGTAGTCAGAACTCGCTTTCAATAATATCAGACCGTTGCTTTTCGCAGAACAAAACAAGCTGCTACTTGTCCCCTTACGTTTAGGTTCTAGATTGTTAATGCTCGCATCCTTGTAACGGCACGACAACGCTCCATCCATTTCAAGGCCAACATTAGGATTGCCACAATTATTCTTTAACAAACGGAAGCACACAAGCTTTTTTTTCTTGCTCTTCTAGACGAGGCACGGCAAGCTCAGAATAAATGGGGTCATTACTTTTGATGGCCATTCTTCAAAAAAAAATCCCATGTGTGATTGTCGACGGGTGGCTAATATAACTTCAGGTCGGCACTTATCAAAAGTTTCATGATCTTGATCACTAGTCTATTTTATTGATGATAGAAGTAGAGAGGTTAACATGAAACGGAGCGAGAGGTGCACTTTTCCTGAGAGAATTCGGCCTCTAAGCGACGTGGGTTTTTATAATTGGTTGTTACATAGACAAATTGAAGTGAAGTAGGAACTTTACTAACATGACACGACTGTGAGATCATTGAACATTTTATTTCAATTTTGTACGACCATAGAATATTATGTTTTGCCTGTTGTAAAAAAAACTGAATAATGGTTTAGTTAGAAGTGGTTTCATATACTTTAGTTAGAAGTGGTTTCATATACTTCGAGTATTCAAAAATGAGTGCCAAGAAATGAAACAAATTTACTACATGTCCGTTCTTACTGCAGTAATATGAATCATGATATATTTTTTAACTAACGTATCGATACTTCGTCGGTGCTATGCCATTTACTTTAAGTACTTGGAATGTTATTAAACTGAACAGACGCAGATATTATAAAAGATGAAGTCTATACTGAGTTTGACCATATTGTCAAGCTGCCGCACGAGCAGCTATTATGAATGTTTGGAAAATTTTTACTGGAATAGGAGCAAATGGCAACGAATCAGAAGAGACAACAGAAATTGTGAAACCGACACGCATCTAGCCGTCATGAGGATGCGAATTTGATCATGTGCGTTTCTCCGAAAATTATTGCCTAAACACTATCTGCTAGGTGTTCGTTACTTGTCAACAAAATAAACCATTAGACCTATCTTCGACGGTCACTACATGCTTTGATGCATTTTCTGCCAATGTGATAGTAATGAAAGTTGGCCTAGTTGGTAGCTATTCATTATGGTGCTGCACTGCGCACGCAAAAAACGAGGGCACAAAGCAAAGGTAACGCACAAGCGTTTTGTGTTGCCTTTGACTTGTGCCCTCGTTCGTTGTGTGTACGCTGCAGTACCATTATGGACTTCTACCACTGACATGAATGTTCTGAGCGAAATATTATGTTCGCCATCATACCAGCCTCTAGATTGAATAAATCTAATCGCTTTCTATCCTAACTTTTCATAGTGGCTACTGATCGAGACATGTTTAGTTGGACAGTTGAAACATGTTTAGAGAGTTTCTGAATCTGAAATGGCATTTCATTTGGTAGGTGTTCACGGACAACATCAGAAAGGAACTTTGTTGAAGTCGCTCTACGCTACCGTGCAGGCCTACGTAGTTTACGATATTGAGCTTACAGCGCGCATAAAATGCTGGACAACTTTTCTAAGCGTAAACATATTCTCTTCTTTCGTAGTTAGCTGTCGCATAATATGGGCTCATGCTTCGCACTCTATTTCCGATTTAAATTGCATTGCTGGATATTTCCGGGTTGGTGAAAAGTGCGAAAACTTCATTTGTGGCAATAAGCGAATACTTCCGCATCGCGCAGGATAACTGTGATGGTGGAGGCCTGTCTTCGGCATGCACGGCGGTCGAAAGTTCCCTCACTCATCAATTTGGCTCTCGGTGACTTCAATTTCTTTTCGGCTGTGTGCTTTATTCAGCGCACTTAAGCCCTCTACATTGTGAGTGTTGACGGGAATGTGAAATTGAACGGCAGGCATTGACGTACTACCAGAAATCGTGTTTTGTTTCACTTTTCAGTGAAAAGTAATTACAGGGAACATTCCGATTCCATCTGGCAGTCTGTAGTTTTTTTTCCTAATAAGATTTGCCATCTTCTTTTCATCTCAGAATCCGGCGAATCGGGCCGCCGCAGGCTAGAGGGCAATTATGTTTGCCATCCACGGCAGCCGTATCGATGTGCCGCTTTTTCCCACGATGAGGAATAACATCTTTTGTTGCGTTTTGGCTCTGATGGTCTTGGTTGTATTCTTTCCGGTTTGGAAAATTGAATGTATGAAAAGGTTTCTGCACCGCAGTCATGCAACAATACATCAGGAATAAGGAAACCATGGGCGCTAGAGAAACGAGTGCCTAGTAGAGGTTGAAGACTCTGCAATTAGTGTCTCTCTTTATTACTTTCCCGGTCCTTTATCATCATCCAGCATTTCGAGCTCGCGTTCCTTGTTCGTCTTTCTCTTTTTTCTTCGTGACTCTATCTTCCAAACAGCATTAGCAACCAGGGCCATCATTGCCTTGAGTTTCCCCAGAGAGACCTTGTCCGAACGACAGATCAATACCGCACGTTCAAGACTATAACTTCACTCGTCCTTTCATGGTTGCACATTCCAGTTTGCTTTCTGAAAGCCTAAAACTACGGGGCGCTTGAGTTGACCTCCGTGTTAACATTTTCCCATGATAGTCATTCTCTGAAGAAATGCCAGCATGAATCTAAGCGCGCACACGGCTACTTATAAGAAAGTGCGGCGTTTTAATGCAGTCAAAGCATTATTATCGACATAATATCAGCCATATTTTCTGTGTAACACATTTATATTGCGTTGTCACGACATTGTGTGGCAACGCTTCGTTGTCCGAGAAAGAGGAAGCAGGATAAGGGTACCTGCAAATCAGTCCGCAACTTCAGCAAGGACACAGTTATGCGTACGGGGCTATGGCGTAGATTTCTCCTGTACGTTTGATGCGAGTTTTTCACGTTACTAACAAGTACAGCCATATTAAATTTAAAGCTAAGTTGCTAATTAAACGTAGTCTTCTTGTTATACAAAAGCATAGTTGTATGCAGGGTTTGCCGCTAGCCTTAGCCAGAGCTTAAAACTATGCGAATGCCACGTAGCCGCACAGAAGCACGGTAATTGTGTTTGCATTTACATGGAAATACTCAAACTGTTTTTTTTTATTCAGCCGAATTGGATTATTATTCTTAATTCTTTGATCTACTTCCTAAATATAATTAGGTGAAAAGTGTCAATGATAAAATTGTTGAGTGGCATTAAAACCTCCCGATACATCTCTCTGTTGCTCAATACGTGCTAGAAAAAAGTGTTTTTCCGAGCATGAAAGAAGACCGCAAATGCACGCAAAATTGCCTTGCGACTGGCCGCTGAAGGCACTTTGAGTATATTTGTGGGCTTCTTTCAAGCTCGGAAAATATGTTTATTTAGCCCGTATTGAGCAACAGATAGATGTATCGGGACGTTTTAATGCCACTCTACAATTTTCTAGCTGACACTTTTCAACTGATTATAATATTTGAGAAGTTGACTAATTAATTATGTCTATATATTTAGTTAGGCGAAATGAAAAAGAAAATTAATTTGAGTATCCCCAAGCGACAGCAAACAACATTACCTTGGTTCTGTCGTGCTACGTGGTATTGGCATATCTTTACTCTAGCTAAAATTAGCTGGCACACCCTGTATATACCATCGTGTACACAATGTCAACGTGGAACCCTGTTTCTGCTCGTTGCTTTTGGTTACATGCTCCTACTATGCACGAGTGTCCATATCTCTTCCTTGTTCTCAATTTACCTTCCCCTCCCCTCTCTCCCAAGCCTATATAGGGTAGCAAATCGGCTCTTCCCTTCTGGTTAGTCCCCCACATTACCCCTTTCTTCTGTCTATTTCTCTCTCTCTTTCTTTTCTGGTGTTTGTTTTGGCATTTATGGCCGGTTCAAGTCGCCCAAAAATAATATAAACGAATATAGCACTCTCTTCTGCTTTTTAATGATATAAGAAGCCAAAAAACAAGGACACCATGGACAACACAGGGTAAATTACTTGTACTTACTAATTCAGAATAAATAAATGATAAAGCAATGGGACAGGCCACCATTGGAATCTGAACCTGGCAACGTTTAACGTTATAGCGTTATCTAGTGAGGCGAGTCTAGCATTGTTAGTGGAGGAATTAGAGGGTAGTAAATGGGATATAATAGGGCTCAGTGAGGTTAGGAGGACAAAGGAAGCATATACAGTGCTAAATAGTGGGCACGTCCTGTGCTACCCGGGCTTAGCGGAGAGACTAGAACTAGGAGTCGGATTCCTGGTTAATAAGGATATAGCTGGTAATATACAGGAATTCTATAGCATTAACGAGAGGGTGGCATATCTTGTTGTGAAACTTAATAAGAGGTACAAATTGAAGGTCGTACAGGTCTACGCCCCTACATCCACTCATGATGACCAGGAAGTCGAAAGCTTCTATGAAGACGTGGAATCGGCGATGGGTAGAGTGAAAACAAAATACACTATACTGATGGGCGACTTCAATGCCAAGATAGGCAAGAAGCAGGCTGGAGACAAGGCAGTGGGGGAATACGGCATAGGCACTAGGAATAGCAGGGGAGAGTTATTAGTAGAGTTTGCGGAGCAGAATAATATGCAGATAATGAAAACCTTCTTCCGCAAGCGGAATAGCCGAAAGTGGACTTGGAGGAGCCCGAACGGCGAGACTAGAAATGAAATAGACTTCATACTCTGCGCTAACCCTGGCATCATACAAGATGTGGACGTGCTCAGCAAGGTGCGCTGCAGTGACCATAGGATGGTAAGAACTCGAATTAGCCTAGACCTGAGGAAGGAACGGAAGAAACTGGTATATAAGAAGCCGATGAATGAGTTAGCGGTAAGAGGGAAAATAGAGGAATTCCAGATCAAGCTAAAGAACAGGTATTCGGCTTTAACTCAGGAAGAGGACCTTAGTATTGAAGCAATGAACGACAGTCTTGTGGGCATCATTAATGAGTGTGCAATAGAAGTCGGTGGTAACTCCGTTAGACAGGATACCAGTAAGCTATCGCAGGAGACGGAAGGAGGAGGACGAGGAGAAACATTTATTAAAAAGAAAGGACAAGCAGGTGTCTTTCTGCTTGTGCGGGAGGCGCCCTTAGTCCAGCGCTCCTGCGGCTCTTGCTGTCTCCCGGGCCCGCCGCACCAGTTGCTGCTGGTTACGAGGGTCCGAACTAGTCAGCACGGCCTCCCACTGCTCGGGTGTGGGGTTGGGTATTTGCGGGGCCGCCTTCACGTTGGGGCACGCCCATGTGGTGTGATATAGGGAGGCGTAATCATTACAAAGGGGACATTTGTCTGAATATAGTGTAGGGTGTATTGCGTGTAGTCTGCTTAGATGGGGGTATGTGTTGGTTTGTAGTTGTCGCCATGTTACGGCGTCTTCACGTGAGAGGGTCTTGTGTGGAGGCGGGTATTGTCGTCTGTTCAATCTGTGGTGTTGTAGTATGGCGTTGTATTGTAAAGATACGGGCTCCATGGAGGCGGCCGTATCGGAAGATCTGATCAAGAAGCGCCAATGTATGAAAGCCTCTAACCATACAGATAGAATAGAACTGGCGGAACTTTCGAAGTTAATCAACAAGCGTAAGACAGCTGACATAAGGAAGTATAATATGGATAGAATTGAACATGCTCTCAGGAACGGAGAAAACCTAAAAGCAGTGAAGAAGAAACTAGGAATAGGCAAGAATCAGATTTATGCGTTAAGGATGAGATAATACGGATGAGATAGTATACTACTACTAATAATACTAATATGGATGAGATAGTTAAAGCGGCTGAGGAGTTCTTAGAGATTTATACAGCACCAGTAGCCCCCGCGACGATAATGTGAGAGAGAATAGTCTAGAGGAATTTGAAATCTCACATGTAACGCCGGAAGAAGTAAAGAACGCCTTGGGAGCTATGCAAAAGGGGAAGGCCGCTGGGGAGGATCAGGTAACAGCAGATTTGTTGGAGGATGGTGGGAACATTGTTCTAGAAAGACTGGCCACCCTATATACACAATGTCTCATGACCTCGAGCGTACCGGAATCTTGGAAGAACGCTAACATAATCCTAATCCATAAGAAAGGGGACGCCAAGGACTTGAAATATTGTAGACCTATCCCCTTACTGTCCATTGCCTACAAGGTATTTACTAAGGTAATCGCAAATAGAATCAAGAACACCTTAGACTTCTGTAAGCCTAAGGACCAGGCAGGATTCTGTAAAGGCTTCTCAACAATAGACCATATTCACACTATCAATCAGGTGATGGAGAAATGTGCGGAATATAAGCAACCCTTATATATAGCTTTCATTGATTACGAAAAAGCGTTTGATTCAGTCGAAACCTCAGCAGACATGGAGGCATTAGGGAATCAGGGCGTCGACGAACAATATGTAAAAATACTGAACGATTTCCCTAGCGGCTCCTCAGCCACCATAGTACTCCATAAAAAAAAGCAACAAAATCCCAATAAAGAAAGGCGTCAGACAGGGAGATACGATCTCTCCTATGCTATTCACAGTGTGTTTACAGCAGGTATGCAGTGACCTGGAGTGGGAAGAATTTGGGATAAAAGTGAATGGAGAATACCTTAGTAACTTGCAATTCGCTTACGATATTGCCTTTCTTAGTAACTCAGAACACCACTTGCAATGCATGCTCACTGACCTGGAGAGGCACAGCAGATGGGTGGGTCTAAAAATTAATCTGCAGGAAACTAAAATAATGTTTAACAGTTTCGGAAGAGAACAGCAGTTTACAATAGGTAGCGAGGTACTGGAAGTGGTAAGGGAATACATCTACTTAGGGCAGGAAGTGACCACGGATTCGGATCATCAGCCTGAAATAATTAGAATAAGAATGGGCTGGGATGCGTTTGGCAGGCATTCTCAAATCATGAACGGCAGGTTGCCACTATTCCTCAAGATAAAAGTGTATAACAGCTGTGTCTTATCAGTACTCAGGTACGGGGCAGAAACCTGGAGGCTTACGAAAAGGGTTCTGCTTCAATTGAGGACGACACAACGAGCTATGGAAAGAAGAATCATGGGTGTAACGCTAAGGGATAAGAAAAGAGCAGATTGGGTGAGGGAACAAACGCGGGTTAATGACATCATCGTTAAAATCAAGAAAAAGAAATGGGCATGGGCAGGACATGTAATGAGGAGGGAAGATAACCGATGTTCATTAAGGGTTACGCACTGGATTCGAAAGGAATCGAAGCGTAGCAGGGGACGGCAGAAAGTTAGGTGGGCGGAGGACATTAAGAAGTTTGCAGGGACAACATGGCCACAATTAGTACATAACCGGGGTGTTGGAGAAGTATGGGAGAGGCCTTTGCTCTGAAATGTGCGTAACCAGGCTGATGATGATGATGCGATGGAACTAATGGAATTTAAATGGGGAAAAAACAACTTGCAACAGGTGGGGAACGATCCCACTTCTTCGCATTACGCATTCGATGCTCCACGAATCGAGCTACCGAGGCGCCGTCTTCCCATCCACTTTCTGGGGACTTGTGTGCTACTACTAGAACTAACACTGGGAGTGTTAGCCAGTGCGACCACTCAACATTCGTGCCGGATATGGAACATCCTTTCTGCCGCAGGCGTCACGAGTACGAGATCCTTTTGAGTGAAGGCTAAAGGGGTAATGTGGTAAAGTGAAGGCTAAAGGGGATGGCAAAGTGTTAACCCCCTTTCTTCTCGCTCTCTTCGGCTTATATTATTCAGAATACATGCATCTGCTTGTCAGATACGCGTTTTTCGTCAAAGCGTTGCCAGTCAACATGGGCGCCAAGGTATGGCTCACAGTAACACTTAGTCGCGTTTTCTGGACTGCATAACACCAAACGCAAGAATAGTATCTGATATATATTGTATCTGGTCTGATGGAGGCTTTTTTACATGCAGAAATTCAACTGGAACAATCAAACACTCCATAACCAAACCCGCTAAATGCATCACCTTTTTGTGAAGCGAGTATGCTTCTGCTGCGAGCTCTGTGCCTCTACTTTAGAGAACATCGCGTTTATGGTAGAGGTCTACGTGTACGTATCTCAATGCTAGACGCAGGCTTGGAATCTTGCGAAAGGGAAGGTATCTGAACTAGAGGACTGTAGGACTTTATAAGGTATGTAAAATAGGCCCGCATATAACAAACAGACCAAATATCTCCCATGGCGCCGTCTCCTGCCTTATTTATTCTTGTTCTCTCTGCCGTACCGGTCAGCTGGTCTTCACGAATTTCTTTAGCTTCGGGTAACTTCGAACCACACAGTTTTGTTCTCGTCCGTCGTGTGAAAACAATTAGGCATGTTTGTTAAGGAGGCCCATTCTTCAGTTCCCTTCGGGCTGAAGATGTGGAAAGGTGTGCTCGTTGCAGGACTTACTTTTGGAAATGCGGTTCTTTGCATGAAATCAGGGGTGCAATCAGGACTCGATGGCAACGCAACCAAAGGTCGGTAGGACGCCTCGCATTGGGTGCTCACGGGAAGACTACAAATGAAGCTCTGCAAGGTGATATGGGCTATACAAGTTGTGAAGGGAGGGAAGCTCACAATAAAATTGATAATCAAGAATGATTGAGGAAAATGGGAGAAAGTAAATGGGCTGGGAGAGTGTTGAGGTATTTGTACAGGAAAAACATTGATTCATAGTTGAGGAAAAGAACTAGGAAGCTTTCCAGCAAGTATGGGGCCTCTAGGGTGAGCAACACAGCTACAAAGAACGTCAAGCGGAAAGTCAGAGAGACTGAAGTAATTTCATGGGTGGCGGCAATGGAAAAGAAGCCTGCCTTGAGTAACTACTTAGAAGGAAAAGACGAAATCAGGAAACAAACAATTTGTGATAGCGCAAAGGGAAGCTCATTACTTTTCGAAGCGAGATCAGGATGCCTCAGAACACACACCTACAAAGCGAGATATAAGAAGGAGGAAGAAGCATGTGCTTGCTGCGGTGAAGCTAGGGAAACGATGGAGCAGGTTTTGTTAGAATGTGAAGATATCCGCCTAACGGTCTATTTAGGCACCACTGGACTCCTGGAAGCGCTCGGGTTGAGCGACAGCAGGGGGAAAGTAAACATGTCCGCAATAGAGATTAGGATAAGGTGATTCGTAGACTGGTGGAATAAAAGTAGGGAAACAACAAAAAGCTGCAAGGTATGAAAACAAAGTTCACAATAGCGGTTCAGAAAATTTGGTTATGGGAACTTATCGTGCGTTTTTTTATTTTGAATTTATTTTATTTTTTAGCCTAGATAGGACACTAGGCAGTATAATAGCAAGAGCTTGGTGGCGCAACCCACCGCCCCTTTCCAAAGGGGACACTCATAACAACCATCCATCCATTCATCCATCCATCCATCCATCCATCCATCCATCCGTGACCCCACCGGGATGGGAGTGGACCAAGTGGAGCACCCGCCGGGGGAGGGGGAGGGAGAGAGGGGTGCACGAGCAGCTGTTTTGCCGGTGAGCGCCCATTCTCTCCACATATTCCGCTCGGTGCGAGCGGGAGCGGGAGCTGGTACGAGAGCGCCAGTTCCGACGCCACGCAAATCTTGAGCTTCGACAGCCAGAAGTGCAAGCAAAGCGCCAGGGGTGGGAAGCCGCTACTGCCGAAGCGCAAGCCAAGTGCAGGTGCAAGTGCACGTGCAAGTGCACGTGCAAGTGCAAGCCAACCCTCATTTCAAGAGACGACAACCCAAGCCAAGCGCCAGAGGAGGCGAGCTAAACCCCAACTTCGAGAGTGGGAGGCCGAGCAGAGACGTCAACGCAGAGAGATTCGTCGAACGGAGGGTGCCGACGGACGGTTCAAAAGAGAATTCCTCGACCGTGAGTGCGGCCACAGCTGCAAGGTGTGTGATAGACTGTGCTTTGATCACAACCTCGCACAGCTGAAGAGTGCGCACAATTCGGAACCGAAGCTCGAATGTAGCAAAACGACGACAACGAGACAAAACACTTTCATAAAAATTGTGCTGAAGACGAGTTCAAACTTTAGAAAACGACCAACAGCCTCGCTGTTTTGACAGGTCTCACTGGGTGGAACTGGCTTTAATTTTTATTCCTCAAACCTTTTATACCTACCTTGTCTACCTACCTTGTACACCTACCCATCCAACTGCTACATGGAGTGCGTCCTGGTTTAATAATACGCAATCGAAACGCAAAATGTGCACGTAATGACGCTACGTGGCGCGCATGTCACGTCGCTTGTCACGTGAACCCGAAGTTTAGAGCATTGGACCTCTTACAGCCATAGCTAGCTGTACAAGCTACATCTTGAAGAAAAAAAGAAGGTTAAGAAGATGTAAACAAACATGCTAGATAAAAACATGTACAGCATACTGGAGTGAATCAAGCAGGTTAGTTGACTATTTGTCACCACCCCATTTCGAAGAGGATGCCTGTTAATCATAATCATCACCGTGTGTCCTCGCGCGCTAGGACACGTTCATAGGGTATCTTTCTGCTGCAAGCTAGGAAGCGCTGGCGTGGTTCAGTGGTAGAATAGTTGACTTCTGCGCAGCGGGGCCGGGCTCTGTCCTGACAGGAATTGGGTATTCTCATTCCTGGTGATAGCTGCGGCAGTGGCGGACAACATGGCCAACCGAAATTGTGTTGGAGTGAGCCGTAGCAGCTTACGTTGTAAAAATCTGAGGACACCTAAGCAGTTCTTATGAGTTGCGAATGCGAAATCATTAATGTCCGATTGAGCGCCGCTGGCCGGTCCTTCGAGTTAACTCCTCGCGGCCTAGCAAGTGCGTCGAGGCGCTTGACCTACGCCTCCTATATAGAACAAGGCCAGTGCACTTCGATCCGTGACGTCATTCTACCTTGCCCGACTGCCATAGAACCTAATGGGGACGCTCCCAAGGAAGCCTCGGTGATTTTGACGGCAGCGCTTTCGTCACGGCTCGCTGTTGCCATCGCTTCAAGCATGAAATGCTTTTAGCGCCCGTTGTCGGTGACCTTAAAGTGACTTTGAGCGAAAAGCCATAATCGTTAACGGGCACTCAAGCAAAAGCATCCGGCCTAGTTGCAAGTGTGTTTAGAAAAAGTTTGTTTCAACAAGAAGGGATGCGAACACTGTGTCAAAGCGAGATCCTCCGGTCAGCCGCTCAAACCTTCGGAAGACACTGTCTTTGGCCCCCAATACTTTTTACAGAACCGCATTACATGTGCAAGTTACTACCCAACCTAGTTACAAAAATCTTGCTTCCGAGTTCTTCCTAATGTTTGTTCACAATATCACTCAAAGTGTAACTTTTAGTACGCTGAACTCTTATTTGTCATTTCCAAAGCAACGTCAAAAGGCATATGCAGGGCACCACACTCTCTATACTGTCATGTTTTGGCGCTGACACAGGGTTTCCTGTGCTCTTTTGAACGGCAGCGGTTCGTAAGTTCTGCGGTAGTGTTTTGCATCGCCTAGAGTGTTGACGCCGCGCTGCGTGGCGCCTCCTTCAGGTGATTTTCTTCTTCCAGCTGGGCAGTGCGCCCTGTCTCCCTGGCATATTTCGCTGCCTGTCGTACCGCCTTCTGCCGGTTTTCTTCGTCTAGCTGTGCAGCATCCACATAGACCAGTGCACACCATGACGCAGTACGGTGTGGGATGTGCAGTTGCGAACGTGTACTACACCCGCTTTTGTGGCTAGTGTCATCTCCAGCCAATCTGCTTTGCCTGTTACTATTTATGCTTACCTCTACTGTAAATTATGGGAGCGCCAGCAAATTATTCCGTTCGAGCTTATTCAGTATTTTTTTTATATATTCATTACTTTACAGCGGTTACTGAGGTGAAGTTAAAATGCAGGCGATTGCGCGGACAAGGGACGCGCAGATAACACAGGCTTCCGAGAGCGAGGGTGCCGTGGCATCGCGGAGATGCCCACTCCCCTCATGCAAAACCTGGCGCGCCAGTGCGGCCTCAGCAGGTGTGCCCTTTCACTCCCTCTGTTATATCGAGGCGCGCCATGACGTGGCACCGCAGCCAACCGGAATTTCAATATTATTTCATTGCGACGGATGCCGGCTTCTTCGGTGAGTGGGCCATTTGATGCTTTTGCATCAAAAGGTCTGGGTTTACGACAGCGCTGCAGCTTGAAGCTAGTACCTTCCGCTTACGAGGCGGACGTTCTGTCATTTGACCTCCACTGCGCTTCCTGAATGCCTGTAAGGTATTTAAGTATGAAGAAATTTGAAATAAATAATTAAATACTACTAAATGTTTGAACTGACTGCGAATATTTCGGGGAATTTGCAGTAAAGCTGCATTGAGAATGAGATTATGTGCGCAAGATTAAAAAAAATGACACAAAAGCCGCAAGCATGGTTTCTTGCAGTGCATATGGGGGCAGGCCAGTAATTTTCATGGCCAGCTGCTTTCAAACAAATCACTCCTATCAGGCAGTCTTTTTAAGTACCTCAGTAGTTATTTTTTATATTTTCTATTAAAATTCTTTACAGAGTACCGCGTACGCGATGAACCACGCAAAAAAATATATCTTCCTTCGTCGCAAGTTTTCTATTTCTATATTGCAAGTTCCTAGAGCAACGCAATAACAAATTATGTATCTGGGATTAGTATTTACAGCCTGAAAAAAATACATTTTGTTCATAGCGTTGCTAACCACCCATAAACAGGTATCCTGCATTGCTGAATTATCTAATTGGATGGGTTATACCGTGAAGGAGCCAATCACCTGTTTCTTTCTCTTTGTTTTATAGGACTGGGATGTAGGTTCTTTTTAGTTCTTGCATCGGTGCACTGGGGCAGTACCTCAGATCAATCAGGCAAGGACAAAGTCGTTTATTCCTGCTGGCACACAGAAGAGATTTTAAATAACACGGTACACGAAAACACGAGAGGAAAAAAAATCTAACAAACCATTAACACCGTAACATGTCTTGAGCAGACATTAACCAGGGACTAGAAGACGAAACAATACGAAGCAAAGCTATTGCGGGAATGCGGTGCTGTCAAACTAAGCAGTTCATCGTAACAAGAAGGGTGGGGCGAGGCGACGATGACTGTGGTGAGAATCTCACGAAACCAGTGATGAGGCGAAGCGGCAGTTTGATGATAGCTGGAGAGCTGTTGCCTCCAGCCGGCTGAAAACACGCGGGCGTCGCAACAGCAACCTGAGGACGAAGAGGCGAGAGACCGGGTTCACTATTCACAACGAAGTTGTTTTTCCGTCCAAGGTCATGATGTCCAAATGACCACTAGCTATTCAACTGCTCTCCGGTTATTCCGTCCCAAATCAAACGAATGGCATGTCTCTTCTGCCCATTGAATGACAACACTGGAGCCTCACTGACGCGACTTCGAAGATGTGCGGATTTGTGCCCCTGCATGATCTGATTCAGGCACCTAGCTGAGTAGGAAGCCTCAATGTGGGAGTTGTAAGTGATATCAAAAGGCACCTCGACCGGGCCCACTGAGGCAAAAAAACATCCCAATGCCCACCTTAAGCATGCATGCCATCGCTTTAACCCATCGTCAGAACATTTGCCACTGACAGCTCAGCTGAACTACTTCGTGTCTCACGTGACCCCAGATAAGGCTGACCTGCTTCCTCATCGTTCATACAAGAGCGCATAGCGAGTGCGCTAGAATTGTGTACATCATTTTCTCTAATTTCACCATGTGTGCATTAGAAGAGTAACAGCTCAATTTCTCGACGACCATCACGCACACCTTGAATGCAGACATCTTTATTAAGTGCTGACTTGGAAAATACCCTGCTCTGAGAGCAACGGTTCGACTTGTACTGGTTCGTTGCCGAGTACCTCTGTGCTCATATTCGCTCCAGATTGACCTAGCCGGTCTTCTAGACGCATGGACGTAGCAAACTATCCCTCTCTTGAGGTGAGCCAACCAAGCGCTCCTCAAACCTGACTAGGCCACTGGTCGCCGCTGTAAGCAGTACATCGGAAAAATTGGCAACTTTCCGATTGCACTCTTCTCTGTTACTGCCGATGCGATATTACTGCACTGTGGAGCTTTCTAGGGAAGTATGCGCTTCTTTATTCAATGTGCTTTTACTTGTACGCAAGCGTGCCTCGTTTTCGGCGGAACTATCAGTTCTTTCCTTCCTGAGCTGGCTGCCTCCTTACTACAGTTCATCGTGGGACCACTGCCGACCGGTTTGCCACCCGTTTTTTTTTTTTGTCACGCTCTGTCTATGCGCCTAGCTCTAATGAAAGGGTTTGACGAGGTTCAAGGCCGTAGTTAACGAGAGACCTTGATTCGCTCTAGCAAAACCTGCTTTTTAAGCGCACGTCAAATGTTTGCTCCGCGGAGCTTGCCTATGGCTCATGCTCACGTGCCGTTTTGCAAAACGCCCCATTTCAGCCTCCGCAACTCTCTTGCACCTTATTCTGCAGGCCGCTCTTCACGTACTGTCGCCACTCGCTCTTCATACCCTGCCTTCAAATCCGCTTCCTCAAGCGGCATGCACTCTGCCAACGCTAACAACTCGTGGACGCACATCTTTATACGCATTTAAATACATCACTGAGTGAAAGACGGCTTTACTATCGCTATGGACCTGTAGAAGAACGAACAACTTCTACTAAGGCTTCCTCTTTGATGAATTACTACGGCCATTTAGCACCTTCGCAAGCAAGCATGCGTTTGCTGTGCCCTTCTGGTGCATGCAGCTTAGAAAAAAAAATAAAGAGGAACCCGGCACAAATATACGTTGAGTACGGTCGCACGGGAAGTAGGTACGGCGAACAAAGGAAGATTTGAAGTGGCAGATAATTTAATCAGGGGCGTGTTAGAAAGCACAGCTTGTCTATAATCAGGAAATCAAATCTGGTGAAAGATGATGTGCCCCCGGGCGGTCTTCACTTCCTTAATAGGCTGGCCGCGTAGCCTGTTTTCCGCATTTAGAAGAGGTGGACGCTATACCTTGAAACGGATGCTTTGTCTGGGGAGCTGCTCGTCAGCGCCTCGTATCAACGATGATCCCACAGAGGGTGCCAGACACCGCACTTTGGAAATCTCCATTTAAACGGCTGTTAGCTCCGTTGAAAATTTACATGGCACTGCAGTTATGGTTCTCCTGCAGATGTACGGCGGACTGTAAACCACGCTGTGCAAATAATTTCGAAGCCCCACTAAGGTGGATTGAGGATTCTACGTAGAAAGTGAAAAACTTTACGACGCGTACATGTGTCCTATTTACTGTTTTCTTGTCCCTGGCTTAACAACCTTTGCTTTGAACGTTGTTTCACGCGATAGAGCAGGAATAAAGTAGGAATTGCACATTTTAGTATCTTGCTGGGCTAACTAAAAGTCATTGTTTATATTATTTTTTCTTCCGAAGCTCCATCAGGATCAGTAATTACTTTGCTATATATAGATTGCATCAAAAGTCTCCTGCATCAATGCTCACTAATTATTTTGGAAGTTCTCTGTGACTGTTCCGAGTTGTAACCTTCTAATGCCTGTGTGATTTATCCTCTGCCATGGATTAAGTGGCTTGCGTATCGTTGTCCGTAGCCTAGTTTGCACTTTGGGATAGGATCTCTGCGGGAAGTTTGCCCTGTATAATCTCCGTCCTACTAATGTTACAACTATGCTGCTTTTGCTATTTGACGTAAAGTCTGAGCCGGTGATCTTATGCTGTTTTCGCATTACAATTTGTGAATTGAGCTTTATTCTCGGTGTCTGCGGTGACCTGCGCCTTTCGCCACCCCTCGAGCACGATATACGAGGTTGCGAATGAAGAAAAAAAAATACTTTGCTTTCGCTCTACTTTCGCCGTGCCTTTCGCCGCTCCTCGATTGCTATATACTACGTCCGAAAAAAAAGGAGACTTCAAGAAAAGTTACTACTTTGCTTTCGGCTATATGTGTGCAGCTTTAGTTTGCATTATTTAAAAGAGGTATCTAACCCCTCGATACAGGAGCCACGATAAAAGTAATGAATTCGTCTTCTTCTCTTCGCCGCAAATATACGTTTAGAAGAAATCTTCTTTCGATCTTTCCGGTGTTTTTCTTTTCTGGTCTCAGGCGCGTCCACACGAAACAGGATTATCTCACTCTCGCCAGCATTCGTCGTTCGTTCGCTAATAAAGCCAGCCTAGAATCGGCTTCAGAACAGGGCCGAAAGCATGACCGTGGTTCAACCAGTCCTCCAATCAGGTCGGCGTGGAGTCCCTCACACTGAACGTGAACACCGTGAGCTGTAGGGGGGCACGCCTTTATAACACCACGCGCCCCTCACCTACGCCAAAATTGTTTCGCCGCTATCTTTCCCATTCCATTGCCGCGCACATGGAAGCTGTTCAGCTAGCTTGCTTCGGGCAACGATCGCCAGTGAGACAATTTTCGTTGCGGACACTGAAATCACCGACGAACGGTGGCGTGTCTGCTTTCAATAAGCCGTAAGAATATTCTACCATCTTAAGGCCTTTCCGTGCTCTTGTACGTGTTTTTGTTTAGCAGATCAAGCCTGTGAGAAAAGCACAGGGCAAGTGAACGTTTTAGAACGTTCCATGTCTCCTAACATTTTCGTGTCCTGTGACTTAGTCACGTTCGCGTTATCCAAGCCGAAAGACGCAAAATACCATTCGATGTCAAGGGAAATTATAAGCTATTGTAGGCATTTCATTATTTCAAGCCATGGATAGTGCACTTGTATAAAACAATATGGTGTTTGAGTGGAATATTTAGGATTAGAGCAATGAGACAATAAATAGGTGGTCTTCGGAAATACCCCTATCTCAAGCTTCAATGCAAATGGTACCATTTGTACATAACACGTTACTGGTTGGAATCACGTTTTATGCGCTTAAATCAGAATCTTCAGTCATCCAACGCAGCGTATCAAGAAGGACACGTTGGGCTTTTTGGAAATGAATCTTGAATTTGCTGGCACTTCATAGCAGCTACTTCAACTTGAGCAGGAAAAGTTCAAGACTAAATTCGCCAGAACGGAGATTGCTGTTCTAATTTATTTGTATGTCGCGGAACTAAATTTTGACGAGTGAGAAAAATTCTATTATGCATGGGCCTGCTTTGCAGGTAGCATGTCCTTACGGCGCTACACCGTCGAAAGCTTTTCGTGTGGAATTGGTGCGAAACGAAAAACGATGAGGACAGCATGGCGTACCAAATTAGTAGGGGTAAGATTTGCAAAGAACGTGCAGGTTTAAACATGTGCTTTACTATATGGCACTTGACCCGCTGTGGTTGCTCAGTGGCTCTGGTGTTGGGCAGGTGAGCACGAGGACGCGGGATCGAATCCCGGCCATGGCGGCCCCATTTCGATGGGGGCGAAATGCGAAAACACCCGTGCACTTAGATTTAGGTGCACGTTAAAGAACCCCAGGGGGTCAAAATTTCCGGAGTCCTCCGCTACGACGTGTTTCATAATCAGAAAGTGGTTTTGGCATGTAAAACGCCGTTATTTATTTTAAACGATATGGCACTCATTTGACAGCAAGTGTCCGCTAATACAGAGCCTTAATGAAGGAAAGCTATTGTTTGATGTAAGTGCAGTATTTTAACTCTAATAAACAGGCGCTGCAAAGTATTAAATCTCTAAAATTTCGAAGCATCCCGTTTTCTCGCGAGGAACATCAAGCCATGAGTTAATGATAAATTTGCTAAAAGAAAGCACTTAAATGGAATAATCGACGAACGTTCAAGATGGAAGATGAAGAAGAAACTGAAACGCTCCTGTTCATTTCTTGCCCGACCGCTGACACTGAAAATTATGCATAAAATATGACAGCCCTGATAAAAAGGAATGCGTGGTTGATCATGTAAGCAACTAAACCCTTGATGCGGCTTCTGCGTTCGAAATTTCTAAAGTTTTTCCCAACGTCCAGGTTCCATAATTTTGTCTTTGTGTTCTTCGGAATTCTATGGAATATTCGAGTCATAGAGCACACATTTTAACTCAATAATCTATGCAACTTTTATAATGGAATGTTTTCATTATCACCTCATGTGCGTAATTTTGAGGTTTATGCTTCGAAGCTCTTTCTTCCACTGGTAGACATACGAACGCACAAGTAAGACGCAAGTAAAAGCTGTTTTCTAGACGTATATCTATGTATTCATTCAGAACATCGGCTTTACTAAAGTGGGGAGGATGCGAACACTTCGAAATCGCTGTTTCAGTTCATTTAATATTATTTGCTTCAACGACCCGCTTTTCGGAGTATTACATAAGGAGTGGTGCACAAATAAACCGGTGCAAGAGCAAAAAGGTATTAAAGACAGCTGTGCTTAAAGTAGTTTGCAAGTCGTTGTCAAAATAAAGACGCGCGGGTGATAGCAACAGCATCAGAAGGAAAACCGTCTCACTCTGTCGCAGCTCGGGCAAACAATGAGGCTGAAAATATCAGTTCTCATGATCGTAGGTGTGGAACTTGACACTCTTGGTGGTTCCGCAGACACATGTAAGATGGAGTTGAGGTGCACTGTGGTGTTTCATCAGGGGTATAGTTATGATGAAGTTATGATTACTTATAACAACCATTTAACCACGAACTGCTTCCTGGTCGTGAATTACTTGCGCCTATATTTCCTTCTTTCCCACTTCACCTCTCCCCTCTTTGTAACAGGTACTCTGGAGTGTGCCGTAGATTGCATCCGGTATTCCACCCGGAATTTCTCCTCCTCTCTGCGAAGGCGTTCAGACGGAAACAGTGGCTCGCCGATTGACACAGGTAGGAAGCACGCCATACACTCTGGCACTTCGTAGTCGCTCCGTTTAGAAATATTGCATAACGCGTGGTAGCTATTCTCATTGCGTGATGTTTTTTTGTCTGATTCCTTAGAAACCTAATTCGTAAATGATGTTTGTGCTCTTGTTACATTTACCCTCGACGTCTTCTGTTCTAAGCTGAACTCATAGGGGCGCAATGTTCTCAGAGCGATGACTTCGTCCTCCGCTAGTGAGCGAGTGTATGATGTTGGTCTAATGCGTTGTGCAGCCTTTTCTAACATTTAGAGCCCTGCCATACGAGATAAGTTAGTGACACTTCAAGCGAGTGCGTTTCGCCGTTAGTGTCACTTGCAGGCTGCGAGACAGAAAAGTTCCGTGGCGCTTGCTGTGGAGTGCACTCGCCAGCGAGGGTTTTCGACGAAATCGCTTCGATCCACTGAAGTGTGCAACCTCGATAGCAGTTCTTCAAGAAATACTGTCCAGAACAGTGTCGACACTAATTCTAAGAACACTTTTTCATGATTTTACATGTTTTTGGCATCTTTGCGACATCGCTGAAGCTATGACAGGCTTCAAAAATTTATTTCCGGCATGTTCTGCCATTCTGACCGTGTGGATTTCGGATAAGCTCTTTGCTTGTATTGACTCAAAACAAACAGATGTTTTAATGGGATTACGGTACTGATTACGGTACGGATTACGGTACGGTACGGTACTGATTGCGAAGATTCTTTTAAATAATTTTTTTTCATTGTAAAACTGTGACCGGTTATAAAATTCAGAATGCCAAGAATCACGTCAACCGCTGCGGCTTCATAGAGAGCAATCGCCAGCAAACCCATATGACACTTCGGTTTCTCGTCCAGCACCATGCCGCCGAAACGACACACAGATAGACGAAGTGCACTCGATCGAGGTGTCACTAAATTTGCTCGTCTAACTGGCGTATTAAAAACTGATAAAGTCAAGCCGGCTTTGTTCTTAGTAAGAAAAAATGAAGAGAGAACAGCTTCAAGATCGGCACATTTTTGGCAGACAAACGATGGGACGCACAGTGGTGGCGCCCGATCACAAACTTAAACGTATGTAGGGACACACAAGGGTGGCCCAGATACCCTAAAATAAGCACGGTATGCCGGTTGTAAGTACGCACATTCTTAGCGATCAGAATACGCCTAGAAGGAAACAGCCGAATATACAAAAGCTCTTGCGTGCGTGTCAAAAGAACAGCGTTGAGACAGCCCCAGATCTTCCGAAAGAGGAAATTGGGTCCAGACGCTACCATCGGCTGTGAAGAGTTTTGACGCACGACATTCTTTCTCGCTTACGGCGTTGCCGTAGGCGTCACGTGTTCGTTGACCCAGTCGCTGTTTGTCGAAAGAACTTAACACTTCTTACGCTTCGCCCAGCCCACTTCCTTTTCCAGCCGTTTCGTCTAGTTCCCAAAATATGTGAACACTTAGAGCAATGTGCCCAAACTGCGTTTTGAGCCCAGGCGTCGATCAACGAATGCTGTACCTAAGGCAGAGGAGGCCGTCTTTCATGGAGGAACACTGGAATTCGTACCTCAGGGGAAGAAAAGAATCTTCTGTAGCCGCTGTTGTTACCCTGCTTCAGTTTTTGAGGTGTCTTTCTAAGTATACCGTTTTGGTTCGTCATATTTTTTCTATGCACGTTCAGCACTGCACTTACCTTTTTATGGCTACTTCAAATTGTGTTTTGTGCATTGGCTGCTGGGGGCCGTAGGCATTTCTTTATTTGCGCATACTATACAGCGCAATAAGCACTACAGCAGGAGTGGGTTAAGAGAGGGAAAATATATACAGCAAAGTACGAGAAACCGATGAGGGTGATATGCTAAGACCATACAGCTTGGATGGCAGATACAAAACTTCGGGTTAGGCACGAGCGAATAGATCCAGGTAAGGAATTATATATCTTCTATGGTACGAGGGAAAAAGCTGAATTTAAGCACATTAGTGCGTCAAAAGTAGGGCATCAAGTGTAAGTTGTGATGTCGTCTCGTCGATGACTGGCGCGAGGTTAGTGTAGTTGGTAGTCTAACGCAAGACTTGACGATGCTGTGCAAGAAATGTAATAATGATATGTGACGACGTGAATAGGGTGAAGTTAAATTTATAAAATGAAGTGCACGAAAGCGTGAAAAGTCACGGTCATAACAGTGACACATAAATTTTACAGCTTTTTTCTGACTTGCTTCTAGCCTGTCAATCTCATCTGCTTATAAGGTAATCTGCAGGTTGCATATATTCGCTCATGCGCGAACACGCCAGCGCATAGCTGGTGTTTTGGCTAGGAAAACTAAACCATCCTGGATCGCGAAATAGAAAAGAACATCCAATCGAAAATCATAAGCTCAAAGAGAAAGGAAGCTTATTTGCGATGCTATTTCATTGGCAGCGGCTGATGCGACGGGAATTTTCTTATTGATAAGAGTGCCCATACGAATTTATTAATGGACTGCTTGCCTGTGCGGCAGTTTTGCCTTGTCATGCTCGTGTTCTGTCGCACTTCAATGGAAGATTCTTTGCCATGTTGCACTGTGCGTTATGCTTGTCAGTCAACACGACATTCACGGCAGCGGTAAGAAGAATGACTTGTAAGGCTGTCTTTTCGGCTAGAAGGTTTATTCTCACCCTTTATTTTATATTGCAACCCCTTTGCGAGTGCGTAGCCTTTAACTGTGACAGGAAAACAGAGTAAACCACGCTGGATCCATAAAAGTTCCCGGGAAAACCACAAGAAATGAGTAGTAAGTGTTCGATGTCAAACATATAGGCCTGCATACAATTGTTCAAAATACGAAAAGGTGAACGAGTTTCTATGACTTGATTTCTTTTGTAACGGTGTCATAGAAATAAACACGAGGCGTAATAAGCCACCATGCACTGACACTCATGCTTTAACTTCTTCGAGCTATCTATAGTGCCTGCTTTTACAAAATCTTGAGTTTGAAGCGACGCTTGTATTTACCGTGCGCTCTTTTCCACTTCGGGCTTCTCTTTTTTTTCTGTGTCACTTGCGAACAAATGTAATCTCAGTGAAATTCTCCGCATAGCTATTAACAGTTGTTTAGCAGGAGCATCCTCGGTATAACTATCTGTCCCTGTAAAGGAACTGAGGCGGTGGAAACCGGTGTGAGGTAGAGCATACCACTGCACGCTATCGTCGTCTATGAACGAAAAGATGGAAAACTTATTCTTCCGAGAAAGCATGATCTTTTCCTATCATCAATTTTTTTTGCTAAACATATTGCTGTCTTTATTTCGACCTGCCGACAATCAACCTGCGCTGAATTTTTTTATGTACGCTTTACCACATTTCTGCTGCTCTACTGCTGGTCAAGAGAGAGAGGCTCTTGAATGGATGCTGGAGAGGTTTGCCTGGTGTCATGCCTAGTATGCTCCCACACCTCGATGGGATGCAAAATTTTACGATGTGCCGAGCTCGCAACAATGATATACGATAATAAATCAAACACAGCACTTAGGACTCGACTATAGTGCATCTTTAAGACCACTCTCTTTAAAGAAACGCGAAACATACCTTTGTTGCGCGAGTTGCACAGGAAGAGCTAGTTCATGGGCCAGGGACGTGCCTGAGCTAAATGGATGACAGTCTTCTTTGAATGATAAGTGTGGACATTAAGGCGGCTATTTCTTTCGTAAATAGCCTGCAAGTACAGGAAAAGTGGGCAGCGTCTTCCCGCACTTTGCAGGCATGACACAGTGAGGACCTTATCGGTTTGATTTTGAATAAGAAATATGCTGTGTTTGCCACCTTTCGCTGAGTTCGGTGTAAGCATACTCGATGACGCACAAAACCACGCGGCTTTGGGAACTAGCATATGGGATCGTAAAAGCAAGTAGGTCAGTACTACTCTTAATTAGTCCAGGCTACACGGTGCACACGCAAGACAGGACACAATAGAGAGAGAAAATAATACAGAGAAAGACACGGAGGTTAACTAGAGATAGTTCCGGTTGGCTACCCTGCACGGAGGGAAGGGTTAAGGGGGATAAAAAGAAAAAGAGAGTGGAAGAGGGAGATAGAGGGACAGCGAGATGAGCACTAACAAAGCGCGTACACCATAGAGTGGTAGGGGGGTGGCGTTCTTAAAGTGAAGCCCCGTAAACCGCAGGAACGTTAATAACGCGAGTAAGGCCTTCAACGTGGATGTTATTTCAGAACACTGAACTAAAGCGTTGAGTTCCGATAGTGGACGATTGTCCAACTAGTCCAGTACTCGGCACATCACTTGTCTCTGGGCACTATATCGCGGGCAGACACAGATAATGTGTGAGCGTCTCTTCGCTGTTGCATGTGTTGCACGTGGGGCTACTGGCCATTCCAATAAGGATAGCATATGAGTTCGTAAAGACAACGCCTAGTCACAGATGGTACAGCATGGTCTATTCACGTCGTAGTATCCCAGGCGGGAGGTGCATGGGTATGTCCGGAGACAATGAACGCAAACGACACATGATGAAATCGTTCGAGCCCCACAGGCGCGAAGTACAATGACGGGACATTAATCGCAGCCCAGCCGCAGCGTCTGTTCGCGAAAGCTGAATGAAGACTCGTTGACCCCTCTCATGCGCAGATCGGGCGGCTTCTTCGGCGTAGTCGTTCCCACTGATGTTACAATGTCCTGGAAGCCATTGCAACATTATCTTGTGTCCCTTGCAATGGCTGTGATTATATATGTGTGTAATTTCTGAGGCCAGTTGTTCATTGGGTCCATGGCGTATTGGGCTTTGCATGCACTGAAGGGCTGCCTTGGAGTCACTAAAGACTGTCGATTGTTACGATGGTTTCTGCTTAATGAAATCAAGTGCAGCATGGAGTGCCGCGGGTTCTGCACCCGTAGATGTGGTCACACATGAAGTTTTTAATTTGATTTATTCAGATTTTGCTGGCATGACGACTGCAGCAGCAGAGCTGTTGTGTTTTATCGAACCATCTGTGTAGACATGTTGCCGGAATCTGTGGGCGTTGGGAATGTGTTCCAAATTGAAAATAAAGCATTCATTCATTCATTCATTCATTCATTCATTCATTCATTCATTCATTCATTCATTCATTCATTCATTCATTCGTTCGTTCGTTCATTCGTTCTTTCATTCATTCATTCATTCATTCATTCATCATTCATTCATTCATTTATTCATTCATTCATTTGCCTGTTTCAAAGAGGGCAAAGGTGTTCCAGCTTTGTTTCTGATGCCTGTTTCTGATGTCAACTGCACTCGCGGCCGGTGCCGACACCACAACGGGTCGGATAATCGTGTAGCAGGCGTAAATTTTGATGCCAAGTAGGACCGATGTCTTACAATACTTTTGGCCAAAGTTGAATTTGGCCTTTAGGCTGGCAAGCAAGCAAGATGGTTGGAGGGAATACGAGTCAGGTGTCTGATGTGTGCTCTCAGGACATTTGTATCAATGTAGACAGTACACAAGTTCTGGGAAAAGGTATCGGGAGTATCGCTGTGGATCTGTGTGCTGAATCAACAGCTCAGGATTCATGTACATTGCCCGCTACACTGCAGTCAGGAAGGCTGCCACTGGTGAGCGACGCTGTGTCGCACACCACAGGCTTCTATTTGTAAGCAGTTAATGTCGTAGATGAGCCCGTCGGTGACACTTAGCGATTTCAGCGATAACAGAGCACCACGGGAGCCTGTAAATATGACCGAGGAGTTCACTGGTTACTTCGAGATGTAAGTGGAAGCAGCTCGCAGTGCTGTAAGTTCAGTAGCGATGGAAGAGGCCCTGTAGCTCAGCTTCGCGGAAATAGCGGCACCAATTGATGGACTTTACAAACCTATGGCGAATGAATCAGTTGTCGCAGGGCAATCACTGCAAATGTGCCGACGTTGTTCGTCGCCACATGCGTTCTAACAGGAAATAATTTATTGCTGGCACAAGGGATGTGCGCTTGCATTTTAAGTCAAGTAAGGTTGTAATAAAATACCTCACAGAGAACCTCTAAGAAGGCAGTAAAGGCGCGGAAGGACTAGAGAGGCGGAAGCAAACGGATGACTTCAAAAAGATAATGCTTATCAATAACCCGAGAGAGGGTATATGTGTCACTAATAAATACATCTGCGAATTATTGTGGTAACATTATCCGATCACACTGAAAGAGTACCTCGGTAGGAGCAATAGTGGTTCTGCAGTACAGAGCTATACTCTTCTAAAGCTACAAACGACCACCGCCTAACCATATTTCAGCTGACTGCCTTCACCCAATTCCACGATTTTTTATCTTGCTTATTTCGCCTTATTTTATCTTGCTTAGTTATTTCGTTGTATCTTCTGCTTTCTTTATGTTCGTCGTAATTTTTTACATTTAAGAGTACAACCTTAGCCAAACGTATTTAGGCTACTTCCCGCCTTCACCATACATATTGTGCGGCTGTGAGATGCGGTTACCAGGGCAGTTCTGACCCTCCTGGCCTCTGCATACTGAATACTAATGATAGTTTTTTTTATTTCCCGAGGCAGTGGAAGTTACGGCACAACAGAGAAACTCATTTAAAGAGCCTGTAGTAAGTTTAGAGGAAACACGCCCGTATCAGGAACTTATATTTGAAACAAAGAGTGCGCCGGCTGTAATATCATTACGATGGCAACACCAGTATTTTGCGTGGCAGAGCTTTCACTGACGCTATTGCCCTGTTGGCAAAAATGTGGAGACGTTGTCACACGCCACAACAGCCATGCTAAAGAAAGATAACGTTCTGCTCACAAAACCGAGTAGGCTCGCCCACAGACTGGCAGATGCGTGTAGCTGACATATATAGGCGTATTTACCGGAAGCGTGGGGTGGCAGGGGTGTCAGAGGATAGGGCGTTCAGTAGATGGGCTAAGTATACAATTCGCTCCCCCCCTCCTTTATTTCCTTCTTTTTTTGAAAGCGGGTGCTTTGGGCTGCACGCTGGAGGAGGAGGAGAAGGAAGAGAAGCAAATAAAGAGAGAAGACAGGGATGTTAGCCAAAAATACGTCTGGTTGGCTACCCTAACATGATCTTGGATTGTAGCGCGAAGCGACACGGACACAGACTAGAAGCAGACAAGACGAGCGCTCACTCAACTCGCCCAACTATCTATCCTTTTTGGCTACCCGACCCTGGGGGCGGGGAAAGGGGGAACGGAAAGATGAGATAGAGAGAAGGAGGGGAGGAGGATAAAAGACACGGTGAGCCGGAAAATCCAAAAAAGCAGCTGATGCCAAAATTCCTTTATCAATGCATTAGCCATGTGATTAAGTCTTGCCTTTATTTACAATCCCTTGTTTGGACATCGAGGATTGGCTTTCGTGCCTAGCCGCGAAGGGGTGTAGCAGACGACCAACGGGGCCACATGTATGGCGCGCGCCAGACACGCTGGCATTGCGGAGAAGGCTGGCATTGGGCAGTTCCCGCCACACCAAGTTTCGCGCGTCGCTTTTAGGATCATGCACAGTTTTTTGGGGAGACCGCCTTATCTTATCTCAAAGCGCACCCTTAGCTTGCTGTAGTTCATCCAACGAAGATGAATAAAGTAATACAATCAGCCGTGACGAATGATGGCGTACGCTATAAAAGTGATGGGCTAGCAAATGCAGGTAGTATATCAATAAATAAATAAATAAGTATATATATTGAAACTGGTGTCATCCTGACAATTTGTTCTAACTGAACCCGCCTTGTGTACTCCATGGCCAGAACTTAGTAAACTGCGATATAGGCGTCATACGGTAATTCGTTAGAAGGTTAATTAGTGAAGTTTTAATAATTCGTCGATTATGCATTTCAATTTTTTTGTGCAAGTAGTGTCCGCCACTTCGAGTAGACAACCTCATGCTCTAGAATTGAGCTATCTGTCACAGGCAACCATTATAAATCTGCGGAGGTGTTCGCTGAAACAGCTGGCATATACGCATTGACTCGGCAGCCTCCGGATATATATATATATATATATATATATACATATATATACAAAGCACATAAGCAACCGGCATGGTTCAAACTTTGGTAGACGCCACAAAAAAACTGGCCCCCCCTTTTCTCAAGTATGCAATCTGTATTTCATTTGCTTCTGCCATGGAACGCGAGGTAGTATAACTCTATTCATGAAAGAGCCAAAAAATGACTTGGACAAACGACGTCAGATATGAAACATGCCGAGGGAAAGAAAAGTTTACGCAGTGTTGTCATGGTATTTTAATGGCTCTGCACAATTCGACAATGTCCTTTATATAGCGTTTGACGAAAAGACAAAAACGCGAAACGAAATACAGGAAGACCGTATATATATATATATATATATATATATATATATATATATATATATATATATATATATATATATATATATATATATATATATATATATATACCGACAAGTTATCGAGTTGAATGCCGTAGTGACCACTTACCCTACATACGTTCATGAAGACCTTGAGGAATGTCGACAGTTGGCCGAGTTGTTAATTACTTGGCAATGGCTGTCCTGTGCGGTCTTTCTGTATTTTGTGCCCTGTTTTTGTCTTTTGCGTCAAACGCTAAAAATAGACATTGTCGAATTGTGTAGAGCCATTAAAATACCATTGTAACACTGCGTAAAGTTTTTTTCTCTCATCATGTTTCATATCTGACGTTGTCTGTCCATATAATTTTTTTGGCTGTTTCATGATTAGAGTTATACATATACTCTAGCCGTATATGTTTATAACATATACTCGCGTTCCATGGCAGAAGCAAAAGAAATACAGATTGCTTGTTTTGAGAAAAGGGGGGGGGGCAGTTTTTTAGTGGCATATACCCAAGTTTGAACCGTGCTGGTTGCTTATGTGCTTTGAAGATATTTACTAAATACCTGCCTTTTCCCAACTTGTAGGCGTTACAAATGGCATATACTTGCTTTCACCAGTTTCCTCGGTAAACTATGCTAGGTACGGCGTTTATATTTCGTTGAAGTAGGAAGCGTGTCATGAGTAACAAGGCATAAAGGATTTAACTGTGTGCGTTAATTGCATTCTTTGTAGAAGGTTACTTAATGAAGCTTTCGAATGAGTCGCACAGCCGTTATTCAAAATGTTCCCAGACTACTAAAACAACTGCATAAATTACAGACTTCAAGTTCTGTGTAAACAGGGAAACTCTTTAGTGTAATGCGTTTCGAAGCAACACGTACATGTTTTAAATGTTCTGTTGTAAATAATTAATGAACTCTCGCTTCTCGCCTATTCGTCAGATACGAGGCTGGCAATTTGTTTCTCCAGTGCCTTCGGTCAGCCAAAGAAGGCATCTTCTTCATACATGCGAAACATTAGGGGCACCATATGGGTAATGCGTAGGCAACGTCCCAAATAGGTCGGTAAAATGCGCCTTCTTACACTAGAGTGGTCCTGGGCGTCATCAGTGTGTTTTACGACTGGCATAAAACTTACAACGCTGCCTTGGCATAAGTATAAATGAAACCGTGGTCAAGTTTTGCGGACATACTGGAAATACTGTGCCTAGTTTGTGCGCCATGTTAATCTCATCTTGATCAAACACAGTTTCTGAAATAAACTAAAAATTATTTATTCTTAAGCAAGCGTTTGAAAGAGTCACGCGGCTGTTTTCAGCTACGTTTTCCGAATTTTCAAGAGAACTCTCCATTCCACATAATTTATACTTAAAAGAAATGGCCGCGGCTTACGTGCGGTGCGTAGAGAAGTTTGAACGTGTCTGGCTCACTTGAAGACGCTATGACTAATCATGAACCGTGGTTGCTTAGGGCGTTTTATGCTAGTACGTATATTCGTTTCACCTGGTATTCTCAGCGAATTAAATGAGAGAGTGCTTCTTTATGTTTCGCGAGACAAAGGCCAATGGGATAGTTTATGTGTAGGCAAACTTCAAAATTGCAGCTGTGGTAATAAATTACGCATACAAGTGCTTTAGAGCTTTATGATGTGTGTCTAACGAACGGGGCCTAATTTATCCCGTTGCCCTGGCAGAACTACTAATGCCACCGTGATGAAATTGATCAAAAATGGATGGAACGCTATAAAAATCGCTGTGTGAAGGTAAATTAGTCGGATCAAATACAGCCCTTGCAAAAAAAATGTCCTAATGAAGTTTAAGAAACCGTGATACGGCTGCTATAGAAGCTGCTTCCCATTGTCCCGGCAGAGCTGCAAATTACATGTTTATATATCGTGGAAAGTGGTGGGTTGGTCTTAGTAGTTGCGATGTGTGAAAAATATATACGCTTCTGGTTCAGTTTGAAGCGTTGGAAATAATTATGGAGCCCTCGTTTTCTGCCGCCCCGGTCCACCTATTTGCATGCATGATGAGATGTTCGTAGTTCGTATCTCCGAGGCCCTTGGTTAACTAATCAAGGAGCCGTTGGTATATTTGGCGAAAATGAGGAGCGAAATATGGGTAATGTGCCGGCTAAGTTGGAAGTGAAGGTATGAATTATGTCATTTGCAGTAAATTACCCATGCAAGCGGTCCGGAGCTTTATTAATGTGTTTTAAGAACAAATTAGAATTTTTCTGGCTGCTTTGTGAAAATAGGGAACGAAAGCGAGATCAAGTTTTTCAAACATAGGCGGGGAGGGAGGGGGAGAGGAGCCTATGGTTAATGTTCTGGCGAAGTAAAATGTATGTTTCTGTATTACTAGATTTAGAAATCCCTAACAATAAGTAGTCGAAAACATTACATGCAGCATTACAGGCAAGGTTTCGAACGCAACCAAGATATACCGGCAACTTTTTAAAATGTAGTTACAGGGAAGTGTAACACTTAACTGCAATAAGGAAACAAATTTATTGGAAATAGTTTCGTAGTTCTACATGTCGCAATCATCTACTGAAGTTTTATTTTTTTCGCTCTCGGGAATGGTTGTATGTTTTTTTTTCTCGCTCTAACCTCACCAACAGTTTTGCCGCAAGTAGCGATGAAGATGGGCTGTTTACTTATACACCGGGTAGTATCATTTGCTGAACTGCGAACATTCTGGCAAATGTTTAGCTTTACATGCGCTGTGCCGCTGCTACTGTTCGGGGTAAGGGCTTCCGTCAGGCACTCATTGCCCCTTTTGTTCTGCATCCATCTTGAGATTACATATGCATATATGGAATATATTCGAGTAATTCATTGCTTCACCATTGTTCCCCTCGTGTGACGATGGCGGAAGTCATAAAATTATCTGACAGACGCACTTCGAGGTTATTTCTCTTAATGCAATAGTAATTTTAAGTATACATACGCACATATAGTAGAGCGAGATGGTCGGATGGATGGTGGTTTTACTTACGTTAAAAACGTTCAATAAAGTTTTACGTTAAACAGGAGCTTACCAGGGAGATTGTCATAGTGTGCGTGGTGTTCTTTGGAGTTGCTTAAATCTTAAAATACGGCAGTCTTAGTTTCAAACGTAGAGCATAAGCTCCACAAGTAATGATTACAAAGAATGCTACGCACTATATGGAAATTCCCCAGTGGGGAGTTTCAGCCCTAATTTATGTTGCAGCGATGACGAATGGTTCATTCAGCGATAGAGTCATGTGGCACAATGAGGAGCACCACCGAATAGCGTCTGCTCAACTGTGGAGGCTGCCTGGTTTGTCATCAGGTATAGTAATTCATCTAAAAGCTGCGTCATACACATGGATACACCCAATTTTTTCGCTTAGATGCGTCGGAACTGTACCTTTTCTTAAATGTTGCCACGTAATCCATGCGTGTAATGTAATATATATATATATATATAAATATATATATATATATACTTAGTTACTTAGTATATATATGAGAGCGTGTGTGCGCGCGTATAAATAGGACAAAGTTCTATATTTCCTATTCGTACTGACGTTACGAATTGTTAGTTCAAAATAAATCGATATGCTTGCTGTTTATATATATATATATATATATATGCATGCGTGGTTGCATATATGCGTGGTTGGTTGTATATATATATATATATATATATATATATATATATATAAATATATATATATATATATATATATATATATATATATATATATATGTGGGGGTGCAAGGTTTTAGTGGTATTAAAAAGTTCATCTTATGGTTCGCAGATTGCGAAATTGGTACTCAACCATGCCTAACCGATGAGCGTGTGGATGTCATCGGTGTTTTCTCCACTTTACCTCATTCTCCGAGTGCTAATAAATGCAGACAATATCCGCCGAGGTAACTGTCTTTTCTTCTCCAGCGTACCATTTTCTGGTAAAAAGCATACGTCTGAAAGAATACGAGCTCAAATGACGTCAATACGCAACAGGGGAGGTATTCTGCAAGAGACCACCTAGTAAACTGTCCATTTCGGCCGTATCTGATTGGCTAGGGCCACTCGTATAATCCTCGCTCGTACAGCTGCATCCAATCAGCAGCGGCTGAAACGGACAGTCTACTAGGTAGACTCCTACAGAATACCCCCCAGATGTCATGCAAAAAGCCACCATCACATTTAGAATGAACTTTCGCTGTCACGAAGAAATCATAAAATCCGATAGCTCACAAAGCATTTTTCATAAATTGCACAGAGGGACCGCTGGCTGCGTGTATGTTTCACGAGCGAAAGGCCATATTCAGAAGGTTATTCATACACCACTCAGCATTACATTGATATCAGGCTAAAGCAACCGAACGCCTCGTTAAGACTCAACACGGCAGAACGATGCGTGCGTCTCAATCGAACAAAAAAGTAATGGAAGTAGCCGCAACTGGATTCTAATATGAAGCCGTATATGTTCTTAGATTATTAACGCCAAAGCAGGGGAATAAAAAATGGAAGTGTTCACGGCACGACGTTTATCATAAGGCAACCCAGCTTTTGCCAAATCTCTCACTGGGATTTCCACTTGCGCTCGACAAGGCTTTAGAAGCTGATCGCTCATGAGCAACAAAAAAAAAGTAATCCTCCTGGTATTCGTGGCATTGTGAGGCCATTAGCGCTCGGCGACGGCGCTGCATTCGACGAACGACACGGACCGCGGCGCGAGAATGTCTGACTGCTACAAGCAAACGTACTTGACGCCAAAAGAAAAGTCACGAGGAATCTCGCTTTCCCTATGTACAAAGGCCGGACGTCTTGTACGCGTCCGAGAAATTTCCATATCCAAACTTTCCTTCTTTCTGCTCGCGATCGAACAGCCGCCGCCGCCTGCCTCGCTCGCAATTTCACGCCCAGTTTCAAATTGGCCCATTCATTCCAAGGACCGTTGTGCATACCGAGGCTTCTGAAATCGCCAGGCGCATGAGAAAGTGAAAAGAATAAAGGTTTCGTGGCCAGTGGTGTAATAGAAAGAGTGCTCTTGGTCTCTCGTTCTCCCGAGTCTTGGCAGCAGCTTCTGTAAGCCAAAGCACGGCCGTCTTCGCCGAGCTCCCTTTGTCCCCATTTGTCAGCAGCCGACGAATGACAGAGTCGCGCTTGGCTGCCGCTCTTTGATGCCCGGGCTTCTTTTCCTGGAAATGAATCGCCGTCTTCCTTCAACCCCCGCCTTCTTTGCATTACTTCGCAAACACAGTGAGGCCACTGACTGTCAAAAAATAAAGAGAGAGAGAGAGAGAGAGAGAAGAAAACGTAGAAAGGCGAAGTTTCTGGCGGCGCCGTTGTGGGTGAAGCCGAGCGTAGTTTGAAACAGGAACAAAATATGCGGGGACGGTAGCCGTGTGCCCTCTGTCGACGGAGAAAAGAAATCTATTTACGCATACGTTTGAAAACGAGCAGAGATTGCTGCAGAGAAGTTTGACAGTTCGCGAGTGAAATACTGCCACGGAAAGCGAGAATAAATATATTCTTTCGCCGAAGGGTTTTGAAGAGAGATTTGTGCATACACAACTGAAGATGTCACCTCATAGATTTCACGTGTTACTCCGAAATATTCCTGCTAAAAATGGCTGCTATTTATAGTGAGTGACTGTATCACGGCCGAGGAATGCTAAAGGTAATAGGGCTAGGAAGAGGGGGCACGAGGCAACAGATATTTGGCTGATGATGTCGTGATGGAGCCCAGATTTGCTCAACCACGCATATACAAGATTGTTTTCACCCCTTGCTCAGGTCATTTTGGGTCTTGCTTTAACGTGGTGCTTTGAAATTGGCGGCTAGAAGAAGTGTTTTATTTGCGTGTTCTGACGGTGCACTAACTTTCCTGGCTGCAGTTTGCAAAATGAATATAGCATTGCTCTACGGGAAAGACGATGGGCCATAATGTTTCACATTCATGCATTGCGCATACATACACACAAAAAAAAAATTAGTCAGAGACAGAGAAAGAAAGACAGAGAGCTACTGCTGTCGCCTTTGTGATTGGCGACACTAAATTTTTGAGAACACCTTTTTGGGGCTTTCGTCTCCTGCATAGTCTTTAAGACTTCCATGTAATATTAGAAAAAGAAAGCTCGTGGGGCCTCGGTGGCAAAACTGGACGCGGATCAAAACGAGCTTGCTCAGCTGTATTGGCGCCTTGCTGCTTTGAACTAAATGGGAGAGATCAGTAGCGATCAAGTTTTATCACATACTGCGGCACGGACGCCATAATTGCAATGAAGCAAAGCCTTTTCTGCAGCTGCTGCTGGGGATCGTTCTGCGCAGCTCCCAAAATTAGGTCAGAGGGAAGCGGTTTGCTCGTCATAAAAATATGCGCGCAAAACGTTTCCAAAAAGTTTTTGAGTAAACATTATCTTTGCTTTATCGACTGATGTCTCAAAGCAACGTTATACGAGATACAAGCTGACACTGTATCCATACATAATTGATGGTTATATACCCTATACACGCTTCTCCTTTTGCACACCTGCCCACAAATACAAAGCTCACCATATCTCTATTTTACTCAACTTCACCATTTTCCGAAGTCAGAACACAATGTAACAGTGCAAATAATGCGTTAGCTTTTCTATTGCAGTCTGGCTAGAGGTTAGAACGCCCAGCATGAGCCCATGCATTCATTGCTTCCATCCTGTGTATTGGCTCACACATACGATCATAATCGAATGCGATCATACGATCGAATGTGTATTGATAAGGTGTAAATTCGGAGTTACTGATGTTATTATTGGTGCTTTCTACCGGCCGCCCGATGTGTCTGATGGATTCTCGGGTGAATTCCATAGAATACTCAGCGACTTACATGTGCGTTTTCCTAACTCTATTTTCCTCGTATTTGGCGATTTTAATTTTCCAAGCATTGAATGGCCCACTGTCTGTGTTAATTCCAGTGATAAAGAAGCCCGCACCTTTCTTCATTCCTGCTTAGATTTTTCTTTTGCTCAACTTATTACTAGTCCTACCCGTCGCTCCGCTACCACGGCTAATATCCTTGATCTTGTCCTAACAAATAACCCGGACATTCTTTCTGGTATACTGCATTTAAGTGGTTTATCCGATCACGACATTATCACTGGGTGCATCACGCATCCATTTACTGAAAAGAAAACTACCATTAAGCGAATTCATTGCTACAATCGCGCGAATCTTGAGATGATTAACTCGGAACTAAACACCTTCTCTGAAAGCTTCCTGGCTCAGTATTCATCACGCTCAATCGAATCAAACTGGCTGTCATTCAAAACCACCTTGTCTCACCTTGTTGATAAGTATGTGACAATCATCACCATCCGACATCATAAAAATTCACCTTGGTTCACACATCGTCTTCGTCGTCTTAATAATAAGAAAAAACGTTTGTACCGCCAAGCAATGACCACACGTCTCCTGTCATCATGGAACAAGTACAAAAATTGTGATAAAGAGTATCAGTCCATGCTTAGAACAACCCGTCGTAATTTCTTCACTCACGACCTGTCTACTATGTTAACCAATAATTCTCATAGATCCTGGCGCATTACCAATCCGAGTTCCTATCCTGATATAGTACTAATTAATGCTGACGGACAACCAGTCACTGAAACTGAGTGTTCGCAGCTTCTAAATGATGCATTTTCATCAGTATTCACCAATGAAGAT
This sequence comes from Dermacentor variabilis, assembly GCF_050947875.1. NCBI lineage: Eukaryota > Metazoa > Arthropoda > Arachnida > Ixodida > Ixodidae > Dermacentor > Dermacentor variabilis. The sequence continues at coordinate 115,567,379 of NC_134569.1, read as the reverse complement.
ATAACTTCTTTGCCTATATTAGAGCCATTGCCTAACATTTCCATGCCAGAAATTGTCATCAGTGATTCCGGTATTCTTGCCCTGTTGAATAACCTCAAAACTACTACTAGCTCTGATTATCTTGGTTTCAATAACAAGGTTTTTAAAAACGCTTCTTTAAACATTTTTCAAGTGTTATCAGCCATCTTTTCACAATCACTATCATCTGGCATTATTCCTCATGACTGGCGAATAGCTATAGTAATACCAATATTTAAATCAGGTGATCGCTCTGTCCCACTTAACTATCGTCCTATCTCATTAACTAGCAACATATGTAAACTTCTCGAGCACGTCATACACACACAAGTCATCAACTACCTAGAAGACCATGATATCATCTTCAAGTACCAGCACGGTTTTCGCAGGGGTTATTCATGCGACACTCTGCTCGCCGGATTTACTAACGATATATTTTCCGCATTTAACGAAGGATTCCAAGTCGACGCAGTGTTTCTTGACTTCTCTAAAGCTTTTGATCGCGTTCCTCATCACAGGCTTCGAATCAAATTAATACACTTAAATATTCACCCAAACGTTCTTGCATGGATTAAAGATTTTCTCTCCAACAGACAACAATTTACCTGTGCTAATGGCTGTAACTCTTTTTCTGTTCCTTTAACATCTGGAGTCCCCCAGGGCAGCGTCCTCGGTCTCCTACTTTTCTTAATTTTCATTAATGATCTACCCAAATGTGTCTCATCTCGAATTCGATTATTCGCAGATGATTGTGTTATATATCGTAATATTAGTAATGACGCTGACCGACTTTCCTTACAAACTGATCTTGATGCTGTGACCGCTTGGTGCTCTCCGTGGTTAATGTCTTTAAATACATCTAAAACCAAGCTAATGTCATTTACCAACCATTCCGCTCGACTTCCTACCACCTACTTTCTCAATAATGCTACAGTAGAACTTGCGCCAACTTACAAGTATCTTGGCCTTCATCTTCAGTCTGACTTAACTTGGCATTACCATATTAACACCGTCTTAGCATCAGCTAACCGAGCACTCGGTCTTCTTAAGCGTAACCTCAAGCACGCACCTCCTCACTTAAAAAAACTTGCTTACATCACGCTGATCCACCCAAAAATTGAATACGCTTCTGCCATATGGGATCCCGATCAAGCATACATAATTAACAACATTGAATCTTTGCAAAACCGTGCTGTTCGCTTCATCTTTTCCGATTATTCACGCTTCACCAGCGTCACATCGTTAAAACAACGTGCCGAGTTGGAATCACTATCACTTCGATGCCAGTTTGCTCGCCTAACCTTATTTCATAAACTTTATCACCGTTCCACGCTTCACGATGACTTCTTTTCACCACCCCCTACAGTTTTCCCGCGCCGTGACCACGCTAACAAAGTAAAACGCATAATGTGCCGCTCGTCGCTCTACGCAAAATCATTTATTCCTCACACAATAATATAATGGAATAACCTACCATCACGCATAGCTACTGAAGTTAACTTACCATCTTTCCAAACTTTGTTGCAAGAAAACGGTTAGTGGTAGCAGATTAGATATTACTTACGCCTATATGCAAATATTAACATATTATGTAAAATGTTCTTGTGTTTTCATGACTAAGTGCATATACCCCTTGTTCATATCTATTTATTTTATGTTCCTTGCGTGTATGTTTATTTTATGTAGTTTTACTTCTTGTGTATATTTCATGTTTATACCCCCCCCCCTATGTAATACCCTCGTGTAAGAGCCCTTAGGGGTAATGTAAATAAATAAATAAATAAATAAATAAATAAATAAATAAAAACCATGTGCCAAAGGTTCGCACCTCGTTGTCTGCCTTCTGTACGTCACGGCGTCTCATGTTTTAACAAAATCAGAGTGAATGAATAAACGCAACGTCTTGCTTCCTAACAGATAAGCGCTATCGCAAGTAAAAAGGCTGCCCAAGGTCTATGAGATGTGCTCTATCAATAGACGGTAAAGGCGAGAACTATGCGCCGGGTTGGTTGTCGAGTCTTTTGGAGCAAAGTTGATGTCATCAATCCCAGTAAGAAACACAAAAACAGACAGAGAACTGTTCATTCTGGGCGGGGAAATTGTCCCTCATGCTTGTAGTACCACTTGCGGTGATGAAGGGTGGCTGTCATCCACATCATTACTCCTGGGACGTGGTACGCCTCGTGACAAAGAGCAACTAAGAGAAATATACGCCTGCAGGCACCTGAGCAACGCGTGGGTAAGTGATAAGGAGGAAACAACCGTTGGAGATGAATCTTCGTAGTCTTTTATGGTCAACTGCTCCAGCGAAAACGATTTTATGACAGAGTATGCTGCAGTACAGAAGGCAAACACTGTCTCACTTCGTACTCACTGCATGCAGAAGATATAACAATGGCTACTACATCGCACCCACTTGCTTCTTTCGATCGTAGTTGTGACAATACATTAACAAACGAAAAAAGTCGAACTTTGTCATGATGACGCACATATCACATACAGCGTCTCCACGTATGACTTCGATACGACGAAGGCGTTCTGTTTTACAGAAGCTAAATAGACAAAAAAATACATGAATGATCCTAAGAGATACGTTGATCTGTTAATATCCTTCCTGAAGTCGAAAAATACACGGCCTTATAAGCGCACCCTAAGTAATTTCAATAATTTCAATGGACGCTACTAGCTTAACGGGAATTATCTGCGAAAGAGACGCCAAGAGAAATATGCATGCTGTTCCCGACGTCTTGGCTTTCTGCTCACGTAACTAGGCTAGCTAAGCTTCTACAACCAACAGATTACAATTATCCTTAAGCATGATGGGTCAGACTTGCGACGCAGCAGAGGGTGCTAAGAATCCTTGGCTCCGGACAGGCCGCCATTGGAATATGAACCTGGCAACGTTTAACGCTAAAGCGTTATCTAGTGAGGCGAGTCTAGCAGTGCTATTGAAGGAATTAGAGGGCAGTAAATGGGATATAATAGGGCTCAGGGAAGTTAGGAGGCCAAAAGAAGCACATACAGTGTTAAAAAGCGGGCACGTCGTGTGCTACCGGGGTTTAGCGGAGAGACGAGAACTAGAGGTCGGATTCCTGATTAATAAGAATATTAACATACAGGAATTCCAGAGCATTAACGAGAGGGTGGCAGGTCTTGTTGTGAAACTTATTAAGAGGTACAAGATGAAGGTTGTACAGGTCTACGCCCCTACATCCAGTCATGATGACCAGGAAGTTGAAAGCTTCTATGAAGACGTGGAATCGGCGATAGGTAGAGTGAAAACAAAATACACTACACTGATGGCGACTTCAACGCCAAGATAGGCAAGAAGCAGGCTGGAGACAAGGCAGTGGGGGAATATGGCATAGGCGCTAGGAATAGCAGGGGAGAGTTATTAGTAGAGTTTGCGGAGCAGAATAATATGCGGATAATGAATACCTTCTTCCGCAAGCGGAATAGCCGAAAGTGGACGTGCAGGAGCCCGAACGGCGAGACTAGAAATGAAATAGACTTCATACTCTGCGCGCACCCTGGCATCATACAAGATGTGGACGAGCTGAGCAAGGTGCGCTGCAGTGACCATAGGATGGTAAGAACTCGAATTACCCTAGACCTGAGGAAGGAACGGAAGAAACTGGTACATAAGAAGCCGATCAATGAGTTAGCGGTAAGAGGGAAAAAAGAGGAATTCCAGATCAAGCTACAGAACAGGTATTCCGCTTTAACTCAGGAAGAGGACCTTAGTGTTGAAGCAATGAACGACACTCTTGTGGGCATCATTAAAGAGTGTGCAATAGAAATCGGTGGTAACTCCTTTAGAGAGGATACCAGTAAGCTGTCGCAGGAGACGAAAGATCTGATCAAGAAACGCCACTGTATGAAAGCCTCTAACCCTACAGCTAGAATAGAACTGGCGGAAATTTCGAAGTTAATCAACAAGCGTAAGACAGCTGACATAAGGAAGTATAATATGGATAGAATTGAACATGCTCTCAGGAACGGAGAAAGCCTAAAAGCAGTAAAGAAGAAACTAGGAAATGGCAAGAGTCAGATGTATGCGTTAAGAGACAAAGCCGGCAATATCATTACTAATATGGATGAGATAGTTCAAGTGGCTGAGGAGTTCTATAGAGATTTATACAGTACCAGTGGCGCCCACGACGATAATGAAAGAGAGAATAGCCTAGAGAAATTCTAAATGCCACAGGTAACGTCGGAAGAAGTAAAGAAAGCCTTGGGAGCTATGCAAAGGGGGAAGGCCGCTGGAGAGGATCAGATAACAGCAGATTTGTTGGAGGATGGTGGGCAGGTTGTTTTAGAGAAACTGGCCACCCTGTATGCGCAATGCCTCATGACCTCGAGCGTACCGGAATCTTGGAAGAACGCTAACATATTCCTAATCCATCAGAAAAGGAACGCCAAAGACTTGAAGAATTATGGACCAATCAGCTTACTGTCCGTTGCCTACAAAGTATTTACGAAGGTAATCGCAAACAGAATCAGGAACACCTCAGGCTTTTGTCAACCAATGGACCAGGCAGGATTCCGTAAAAGCTACTCAACAATAGACCATATTCACACAATCAATCAGGTGGTAGAGAAATGTGCTGAATATAACGAACCCTTATATATAGCTTTCATTGATTACGAGAAAGCGTTTGATTCTGTCGAAACCTCAGCAGTCACGGAGGGATTACAGAATCAGGGTGTAGACGAGCCGTATCTAAAGATACTGAAAGATATCTATAGCGTTTCCACAGCCACCATAGTCCTCCATAAAGAAAGCCACAAAATCCCAATAAATAAAGGCGTCAGGCAGGGAGATACGATCTCTCCAATGCTATTCACAGCGTGTTTACAGGAGGTATTCAGAGACCTGGATTGGGAAGAATTGGGGATAAAGGTTAATGGAGAATACCTTAGTAACTTGCGATTCGCTGATGATATTGCCTTGCTTAGTAACTCAGGGGACCAATTGCAATGCATGCTCACTGACTTGGAGAGGCAAAGCAGAAGAGTGGGTCTAAAAATTAATCTACAGAAAACTAAAGTATTGTTTAACAGTCTCGGAAGAGAACAGCAGTTTACGATAGGTAGCGAAGCACTGGAAGTGGTAAGGGAATACATCTACTTAGGGCAGGTAGTGACCACGGATCCGGATCATGAGACTGAAATAACCAGAAGAATAAGAATGGCCTGGGGTGCGTTTGGCAGGCATTCTCAAATCATGAACAGCAGGTTGCCACTATCCCTCAAAAGGAAAGTGTATAACCGCTGTGTGTTACCAGCACTCACATATGGGGCAGAAAGCTGGAAGCTTACGAAAAGGGTTCTACGCAACGCAACTTTGGAAAGTTGCGTTGCGTAGCTCTTCTACGCAACGAGCTTTGGAAAGAAGAATGATGGGTGTAACGTTAAGGGATAAGAAAAGAGCAGATTGGGTGAGGGGACAAACGCCAGTTAATGACATCTTAGTTGAAATCAAGAAAAAGAAATGGGCATGGGCAGGACATGTAATGCGGAGGGAAGATAACCGATGGTCATTAAGGATTGCGGACTGGATTCCGAGGGAAGGAAAGCGTAGCAGGGGGCGGCAGAAAGTTAGGTGGGCGGATTAGATTAAGAAGTTTGCAGGGACGACATGGCCACAATTAGTACATGACCGGGGTTGTTGGAGAAGTATTGGTTACGCCCTGCAGGGGGCGTAAGCGGGCATATGATGATGATGATGATGATGGGTACTATTAATAAAATATATTTGATACGTCGCTTATAAGTTTCAGAAGGGTGTGTGAACAGCGGTTGATATCACAGAAAGAAGAAGCATTTATTCATTCCTCATAAAAATACACATGGGAAAATATTTACCAGTGGAAAAGGTTTTCTTGGTTGCATTAATATGTGGTTTGCTATTTAGACGGCATTATCTTCGATATAGGCCCACATTCTTAGATTGCGCTATCTCCGGTATCTGCCCATATCTTTTGTTCAGTAAAGACACGCCTCCGGTTCCAGTTTTAGGCATACAAAATTTCAACAAGCACATGCGGGTCTAATTTCTGACTACTTTCGCGTATTAGGTAGCATTATACTGCTCTGTAAACAGCTCTAAGATAACTTGGCCTGTATTTCTTGTGCCAAGCTTCATTTGTACGCCTTTTTTATTGTCATATGCCCACGAGAAGGCCTAAAATTGCCTTAACTTTACGAAAGTGTATCAGAAATTGGCGAGCCAGATACCCAGATCCCATGAACCACAAATCTATCTGCAATCTCGAATGAGCGCTTTGGCAATTCTAAAAGCAAGTGGTCTTGCGGTATTTCTTAAGACAAAAGGAGTGACGCGCCCTTTATAGTTTTTGAAATCTATAATCAAACATAGCTTTCTGGCATTTTTCATTGTAGTGTACAAATAATAGCATAATAACCACTATAGCATTCGACATGCTATACCTTGTTGCATACTGGAATAACCGCTGGTCGAAAAAAGATCAGGCGCGAAAAGCAAAAATAATGCAAACTTTTCTAATTCATCAAAACTGTCAATGAAGGAAGGTAAATTGTTTTTTTTTATTGAAAATTGACAGCAGGTAGCTTGGCAGTTCATGTCTTCCTCTTGTATTCAAGGCCTCGTGAGTGAAAAATTCATCAGACGGTCACTGATGCAGCCCCAACTGGCTGGTGGCAGTTTCTGCTGGCCATGGTTTTTGCGGCCAATAAAGTTTTCTTATCTTTTGATCAATATCGCCGCACGCTCCTACGACCGGGGATCAGGGAGGTCCCATGGTAGGTAGCACAAAGCCTCCAGACGAAGTACAGTCTATGTACACTCGTGAGCAAATGTATACGGACCACAAAGTCACCGAAATAAGCAGAATTTCTTCCTAATTATTAGGCATCAACGCAAACAGACGAGTGTACTAGAAAATTTCCAATGCCTAGTTTGGACTGAAGTCTTCAGTTTCAAGTTACACGCACAGGCAAATGAGAAAATCGGTTTTATCACGCAATCCTTGGTCCGTATACTTTTTCTCACGGCTGTACATATTAAACTGCCAAGCGTCTTACCTGCCATTTGCCTTGCATCCTGATCGCTGTCAGAAATGACACGCCGCACAAAAGCTTGAAACAAGGCCTCGATGTGCTTTACCTACTCGTTCCGCATGCACTCCGATTCCCTTGTATCCTGGAACCCTTCCTGAGTGCCACTATCTTATACACTGCTGCTATGGCACACCATTTGCTTCTTCTTCCGATCTCTCCCTCCCTCTCTCTCTCCCTTGATTCTAACAAATCGAGCACTAAAGTGAGGAACAAAAGCATCGACAGATACTCAGAGAGCCTACCCTCTACGGTCGAATGTATCCTGCAATGTTGGTGCTTGAGCGCTGGCGCTAGTATTATAGAATGGATGATAGCAGGAAGTTTGGAAGGAATCGTCATGTCATTTGTGAAATGCGTAGTCTTTCATCGTAGACGTGCGGTGCCGGGAAACAGGAGAAATTAATGCATTAGAGCGACGCATCGTATCACACCGAATTTAGCCGTGATCCTTGCTCTACTCACTTCAACTATGGCTTATCGGAAAACTACGTCGATAATAAAATGCATTTCTTTCATTTTGCTGGAGAATGTGCTATAGTGTTAGTACTGCAAAAAAAAGAACACTACTTCATTCAGATCCTCTCGCTTTAACACAGGGATGCGCGATTTGAATAATTCAAGCTTCCAGCTTTGCAAATAGCCAGTGGAAGCCGGACAGGCCGCCATTGGAATATGAACCTGGCAACGTTTAACGCTAGAACGTTATCTAGTGAGGCGAGTCTAGCAGTGCTATTGGAGGAATTAGAGGGCAGTAAATGGGATATAATAGGGCTCAGTGAAGTTAGGAGGCCAAAAGAGGCATATACAGTGCTAAAAAGCGGGCACGTCCTGTGCTACCGGGGCTTAGCGGAGAGAAGAGAACTAGGCGTCGGATTCCTGATTAATAAGAATATAGCTGGTAACATACAAGAATTCTATAGCATTAACGAGAGGGTGGCAGGTCTTGTTGTGAAACATAAAAAGAGGTACAAAATGAAGATTGTACAGGTCTACGCCCCTACATCCAGTCATGATGACCAGGAAGTCGAAAGATTCTATGAAGACGTGGAATCGGCGATGGGTAGAGTGAAAACTAAATACACTATACTAATGGGCGACTTTAATGCCAAGGTAGGCAAGAAGCAGGCTGGAGACAAGGCAGTGGGGGAATATGGCATAGGTACTAGGAATATCAGGGGAGAGTTATTAGTAGAGTTTGCGGAACAGAATAATATGAGGATAATGAATACCTTCTTCCGCAAGCGGGATAGCCGAAAGTGGACGTGGAGGAGCCCGAACGGCGAGACTAGAAATGAAATAGACTTCATACTCTGCGCTAACCCTGGCATCATACAAGATGTAGACGTGCTCGGCAAGGTGCGCTGCAGTGACCACAGGATGGTAAGAACTCGAATTAGCCTAGACCTGAGAAGGGAACGGAAGAAACTGGTACATAAGAAGCCGATCAATGAGTTAGCGGTAAGAGAGAAAATAGAGGAATTCCAGATCAAGCTACAGAACAGGTATTCGGCTTTAACTCAGGAAGAGGACCTTAGTGTTGAAGCAATGAATGACAATCTTGTGGGCATCATTAAGGGGGGATCCTAGGCTGAAGGGTCAACTTTTGAAGTGCTGAACTAATTTTGGGAGATTTTGAGGAGCAGTTGATCTTGTTGCCATTAGAATATCTTCCAAATATCAGCACCCTAGCGCAGCGGGAAAGACAGTTATAACTGTGAAATTGAGCAATCTTTTGTGTCAACTTAGGAAAACTGTCGTTTACAAAATAATGAAAATAGACAAATTATTTGTGTTTAGATCCGTTCTAGATGGTTTGTAGTGCAGGATAAGGTCAGTTGCACATTTTTTATGTCATTTCTGTAAAAATGCCGTCACTGTAAATGAACTTTATTTCTTTTTCGCTGTCATTACATGTAAAAGATCTGATAAATATTATATGTTGGAAAAAACTTCGGCATCTCAAAAGTAATTTATCTTGTTCCTCACAAAATTCCAGTCTAGAAAAAACGTTGGAAGCAGCATTTGGTGAAGCAGTTTGGAAATGATACTTTTCCTAAAGCTCCTTCTTTTTTTTGAAGAAAGTGCAAACAAAGAAAAATCAATTCAAAGATTTCAGAGCACGGCATTTATTCTTATGATCAGAAAAAAATAATCAAAGCACCCTGCTGCATATGTCCAGCCCTCCTCTTCAACACGACGCTGCTCTACGGCGATCGGTTCAAGGCATCGGCTCTTTTTTTCAACTTTAGAGCTATCCATCGCTCTTGCCTGCGCTCGTGAAATGGCTTGCTTCGTTGCTTCCTGAAGGTGTTTATTCGTCTGGACTCCATGTTCAAGTTCCAGCTTGTCGAGAACTCTCTTGATGCCACGTGCTCCTTCATTGAATTCTAGCACAGTCAGGACTACTGCAGTCTCCACTACTCTCAGTGATGCAAATTCTGTCTTTGGGCACCTTTTCCATAGAAGAGCATTCAAGGACTCGTTTGCATTCTGTGTCTGCATCCTTGAACATCGCGCAAGAAGCTCTGGCTTACTAAGCCTGTTGTGGACAGGCACCAGCTCTTTGGCAACGTCTCTGCTGAAAGCTGGACGATGGTATCTTGGCACTGATGGCTTGTCCGCTGCTACTAGGGCTTTGTGCCGATTGTAGTGACACCAAGAGTTCTCACCAACTGGGCAAGCGTCATGTCGTGGGACTTCATCTCTTGAGTTGGAGTGAAAAAGCGTCGCAAATACTCCTCGTTGCTTTTTTTTTACATCTGGAGCATTGTCTTCCAGGGAAGATGCATAGTAAGCAGTGAGTTTCTTTACAAGACTTTGTGTCAGCTTCTTCTTGCCTCCTAGACCTTTCGTCGTTTTCTTTAGTTTCTCAGGTTCTCTAAAAAGGGCGAAAAACAATCTTCCTAACGTGGGCATTCACTTTGCGTTTCGTTTCTTGCCCACTATGCAGCCGCGTCTGGAAAAACAGCATTCAGAGTCGCGTTCGACGGGAAATGCGTGCCACCAACTTGTGAAAAAAGTTCATTTTCTTTCTTTCTACTCCTCAGATAACTGCCAAACTTGGTGAGAAGATTCTTTATTAAGCAAGCAATTCAGAACAACTCGGAATAAAAAACCCATTTTTTTCATGGAAATCGGTACTTTAGCCCCGCATCCCCCCTTAAGGAGTGTGCAATGGAAGTCGGTGGTAACTCCGTTATGCAGGATACCAGTAAACTATCGCTGGAGACGAAAGATCTGATCAAGAAACGCCAATGTATGAAAGCCTCTAACCCTACAGCTAGAATAGAACTGGCAGAACTTTCGAAATTAATCAACAAGCGCAAGACAGCAGACATAAGGAAGTATAATATGGATAGAATTGAACATGCTCTCAGGAACGGAGGAAGCCTAAAACAGTGAAGAAGAAACTAGGAATTGGCAAGAATCAGATGTATGCGTTAAGAGAGAAAACCGGCAATATCATTACTAATATGGATGAGATAGTTGAAGTGGCTGACGAGTTCTATAGAGATTTATACAGTACCAGTGGCACCCACGACGATAATGGAAGAGAAAATAGTCTAGAGGAACTCGAAATCCCACAGGTAACGCCGGAAGAAGTAAAGAAAGCCTTGGGAGATATGCAAAGGGGGAAGGCAGCTGGGGAGGATCAGGTAACAGCAGATTTGTTGAAAGAAGGTGGGCAGATTGTTCTAGAGAAACTGGCCACCCTGTATACGCAATGCCTCATGACGTCGAGCGTACCGGAATCTTGGAAAAACGCTAACATAATCCTAATCCATAAGAAAGGGGATGCCAAAGACTTGAAAAATTATAGACCGATCAGCTTACTGTCCGTTGCCTACAAACTATTTAATAAGGTAATCGCAAATAGAATCAGGAACACCTTAGACTTCTGCCAAGCAAAGGACCAGGCAGGATTCCGTAAAGGCTACTCAACAATAGATCACATTCACACTATCAATCAGGTGACAGAGAAATGTGCGGAATATAACCAACCCTTATATATAGCTTTCATTGATTACGAGAAAGCATTTGATTCTGTCGAAACCTCAGCAGTCATGGAGGCATTACGGAATCAGGGTGTAGACGAGCCGTATGTAAAAATACTGAGAGATATCTATAGCGGCTCCACAGCCACCATAGTCCTCCATAAAGAAAGCAACAAAATCCCAATAAAGAAAGGCGTCAGGCAGGGAGATACGATCTCTCCAATGCTATTCACAGCATGTTTACAGGAGGTATTCAGAGACCTGGATCGGGAAGAAATGGGCATAAAAGTTAATGGAGAATACCTTAGTAACTTGCGATTCGCTGATGATATTGCCTTACTTAGTAACTCAGGGGACCAACTGCAATGCATGCTCACTGACATGGAGAGGCAAAGGAGAAGAGTGGGTCTAAAAATTAATCTGCAGAAAACTAAAGTAATGTTTAACAGTCTCGGAAGAGAACAGCAATTTACAATAGGCAGCGAGGCACTGGAAGTCGTAAGGGAATACATCTACTTAGGGCAGGTAGTGACTGCGGATCCGGATCATGAGACGGAAATAATCAGAAGAATAAGAATGGGCGGGGCTGCGTTTGGCAGGAGTTCTCAGATCATGAACAGCAAGTTATCATTATCCCTCAAGAGAAAAGTGTATAATAGCTGTGTCTTAGCAGTACTCACCTACGGGGCAGAAACATGGAGGCTTACGAAAAGGGTTCTACTCAAATTGAGGACGACGCAACGAGCTATGGAAAGAAGAATGATAGGTGTAACGTTAAGGGATAAGAAAAGAGCAGATTGGGTGAGGGAACAAACGCGAGTTAATGACATCTTAGTTGAAATCAAGAAAAAGAAATGGGCATGGGCAGGACATGTAATGAGGAGGGAAGATAACCGATGGCCATTAAGGGTTACGGACCGGATTCCGAGGGAAGGAAAGCGTAGCAGGGGGCGGCAGAAAGTTAGGTGGGCGGATTAGATTAAGAAGTTTGCAGGGACGACATGGCCACAATTAGTACATGACCGGGGTTGTTGGAGAAGTATGGGTTACGCCCTGCAGGGGGCGTAACTGGGCTGATGATGATGATGATCATGATGAGTGGAAGAGCTGGAAACGTGCATCGTTCTCTCCCCGCCATATTTTTTGTTGTAGCGCAAGCTTAACGACAAGGACAACATAAAGGCACGTTTGACATACACAGCGCTAACTTTCAACATCAGATTTATTTACAGTTGTCTTCGCTATATAAACACTCAATACGTAATGCAACACGTGTAATAGTTCGGCAAACATGAAACAAATAACCAAAAAACGGGGAACGACGCGCAGGCATTTTTTGCCACGCAGAATGAGATATGTACACATTCAACGCGAACAAAGATAATCGAGTTCTTTTGTGGATAATGAAATCGAAGGCGTATTGACGCGTTTGTCACCAAATGTTAATACGTGTCTAGCTCGTTTCTATTCTCAAGCGTGTCATCTCACACCTGCTTCTACTTTTCTTGCGAGGAACCCGTATGGGTTTCCTTTGTAGCAATTGCTACGACCGGGTGGATGCCTGATTTTCCCTTTATTCATTACTTCTCTCCACCTTGCGGGTTTCCGCGGAACTACTACCTCAAACTCTTGCCTTTGCTTCGACAAATTCGACTTCGCCCTGCCATCTGCGAGCCCCCTGGTTAGCTCAGATGGTAGAGCGGCTGCCCCGGAAAGGCGGTGGTCCCAGGTTTGAGTCCCGGACCAGGACGAATTTTTCTTCAATTATAAGGCTTTTCTTTCGAGGAACCCATATGGTATCCTTTGTAGCAATCGCTACCAACGGGTGGATGTCTGATTTTACTCATGATGACCGTTTCTTTAAATCTGTGTTTGCATTTGCTAGAACGAAGGAAGATTTGCCGTACCAACACGCCCCTATAGCTATCCTTATCGACTTCCCGCCAACATGCCACGATCTCTGCTTAATCAAATAAATCTTTTCGTGATATTTCAAGACGCATGAAGTCGAATTTGGTCTTATTAGACAGCACACAAACTTCACTATGAGTCAGAGCACATGACACTCGATTGACTTAAGAATAGCAGCGCTTGATTAAGCAGTTAGCTTTAGCTCATGTGTTGAACGTCTTGCTACCACACGCAAAGAAAAGTGTAAGCCATGAATTCAAATCTTCTAAACTTAAGGTTTACTCCTTTAAGCGCGCAGCAAAGTGCGGTGAAGACCACATCCGTGCACCAAGAGTCTTGATGTGTGCTCAAACCATAATAATGCCGAAATACGAGCCAGAAGGATGTGCGTTACATGAAGATGTACTTTCTTTTTTTTAGTCACTCATTATAACAATGTTAAAAAGGCAGCCATCGCCAGGAAAGTGCGTCCATTGTTTACTTTCATCTGAAAAAAAAGTGTATCGCGAGCTATTGGCAGCCCTAGCAATGCAATTCTGCCCCAAATTTCTCCACCCAAGTACCAGGCATCAAGTGCGGATCGTGACAACACATTCACGGTAGGCTAACTGCTTGAACGGGTTTAAAAAGGTTCCTGAAAGATATGAAGTGTTTGAAGGGGATTTGAAATGGGGCTGGCTGGTTTACTTTCGATAAGGAGTACACCGTACACAGGGGAACAAATGAGCAGGACCGATGCACTGACGAGGACAGGAAAGCGCACGTGTCAATGGGCAGTCTTTAATGACTCCAAGGCAGCCCTTCAGTGCATACGAAGCCCAATGCGCCACGGAGCCAATGAACAACTGGCCTCAGAAATTCGGCACATATATCATCAAAGCCATGACAAGGGACACAACATAATCTTTCAGAGGCTTTCAGGACATTGTAACACCAGCGGGAATGACCACGCAGACGAAGCCGCCCGATCTGCACATGAAAGTGGTCAACGAGTCTACATTCCGCTTTCGCGAACAGACGCTGCGGCTGGGCTGCGATTGTTGTCTTGTGAGTGTACTTTGCCCCTGTGGGACTAAAATGTTTTCACCATGTGTCGGTTGCGCTCGTTGTCTCCGGACATACGGATGCACCTCCCGCCTGGGTTACCACGACGTGAACAGACCATGCTCTACCGTGTGTCGCTAGGCGTTGCCTTTACGAACTCATATGCTTTCCTCACTGGAATGGCCAACAGCCCCACGTGCGACATATGCAACATCGACGAGACGCTCGCGCATATGATCTGTGCCTGCCCGCAGTATGGGGCTCAGAGACAAGTGATGTGCAGAGTACTCGACCAGTTGGACAATCGTCCACTATGAGAACCAAAAGATTTAGGCCAATGCTCCGAAAGAACATCCGCGTTGAAGACCTTACTCGCGTTATTAAGGTTCCTACTGTCTACGGTGCTTCACGACAGACTCTAAGAATGCCGCCCCCTACCGCTCTGTAGTGTACGCAATTTGTTCGTGCTTGTCTCCATTTCTTTCTATCTCCCCCTTCCACACTGTTTCTCTTTTTATCCCCCTTAACCTTTCCTCTGCGCAGGGTAGCCAACCGGAACTACCTCTGGTTAACCTCCCTGCCGTTCTCTGCACTATTTTTTCTCTCTCGCTCTCTGCACGTGTCCTGTTTGCACATTTGCCACGTCATCGGCATGCGCGGTTCGTCATGTTTACTGTCAAAGAGCTTCCTGTTTACTTGGACGAGCGAATGTGGTAGTCTTTTTTATGCTCACTCACTACGCACTGGTCTTCTGGATTTGAAACTACCGTGCTTTTGATTCCATTAGCCTAGTAAACGGCTGGCTTCACATAGCAAGACGAAAAATTTGGGTGAAATGTAGCTACCACTCTTTGTTGAAGCATGCGATAGCATGCCTTTATGTATGACTGGTAGATATATTTTGGTGTAAGTGCAATAACCTTGGATACAACAGACATCCTGGGATCTTTGAAGCGAATATTTCATGAAGTGGTTATTGAAATGCTATAAAGCTGTTTTCCGGCACATTACTTTGCAGCAGAGCGATTACTGGGCCCAGCATACCGTAGTCTCTAAAGTACAGTGGAGAAACTATGGCGTATTCGCGTACGCTCAACACTTCTCGAGTTTTTGATTAGGCACCTCGAAAATCGGTGAATTCAGCGAATATTTCTATAAAGCAATACGTGACCGCTGGTGGGAATGGACCTTTGTGTCCTAGCAAAAAAGCATAATGTTGTAGCTATTATTTCACGAACACACGCATATTTCTCTTCTGCCAAAGTCGCGTTTTTAGTGTCTGGCGCACACGTCGTGTGCCTGTATCATGCACTCTTTACATACGATAGGTCCCGCTTTCAGACGCTGCGTCAGAATGCGCATTTTTTCAAACTGGGTCATGGCTTTAGTCCGACGGACACCTACGAAGTGGTTTACGTCCGCTCATGTTGCTATCGTAACTAAAAGAGCAAGAGAAAAAAAAGAATGTATAGAATGGAAGGGAGGTTAACCAGAGGCAGTTTCGGTTGGCTACGCTGAACGGGGGAAAGGGCTAATGGAGATAAAAAGAGAAACAGAGTGGAAGGGGGAGATAGGAAGAGAGAAGGAGAGACGAGCACGAACAAACAACGTACACTAAAGAGCAGTAGGAGGCGATGTTCTTAAAGTCTATCATAAAAGCCCGTACACCGCAGGAACCTTAGTAACCCGAGCAAGGACTTCAGCGAGGGTGTTCTATGGGAGGACTGACCTAAAGCTTTTTGTTCTGACAGTGGACTATTGTCCAACTGGTCCAGCCCTCTGCACATCACTTGTCTCTGGGCACAATATCGCGGAAAGACACAGATAATGTGCGTGAGCCCCCTCATCGCGTTTGCATATGCCGCACGTGGGACTGTTAGTCATTCCAATAAGGAATACATATGAGTTCATAAATGCAACGCCTAGCCACAGACGGCACAGCATAGTCTATTCACGTCGTAGTAACCCAAGCGGTAGGCGCACCGTATATCCGGAGACAAGGAACGCAAACGACAGATGGTGAAAATGTTCGAATCCTACAGGGGCAAAGTAAATTCACGGCACGTTAATTGCAGTCCAGCCGCAAGGTCTGTTTGTGAAAATTGAATAAAGACACATTGACCACTTTCATCTGCAGATCGGGCAGCTTCGTCGGCGCGGTCATTCCCGCTCATCGTGTAATGTCCTGGAAGCCATTGAAGGTTTGGTTGAGTCCGTTGTCATGGCTGCAATTATATTTATGTCGAATTTTTGAGGCCAGTTCTTCATTGGATCCGTGGTGCATTGGGCTTTGTTGGCACTGTAGGGCTGCCTTGGAGTCAATAAAGATTGTTCATTGTTGCGGTGGTTCCTGATTAATGAAATCAAGTGCAGCACGGAGTGGCTCAAGTTCTGCACCCGTCGTGGTTGTCACACATGAAGGTTTTACTTTCATTTCTTCAAATTTTGCCGAGATGATGACTGCACCGGCTGAGCTGTTGAGTTTTACCGAACCACCTGTGTAAAAATGTGGCCCGAATCTTTGTAGGTTGTGGATGTGTTTTAATGTTTCTCGCTTCAAACTTGCAATGGCGCTCCATCTTTCTTTCTTGTTGCCTGAATTTGTCAATAGAACTTTGTGCCGGTGCAGAAAACTTAATCGGCCTGGTTGTCGTGTAGTAGGCGTGAATTGGGATGGCAAGTAGTACTGATGTCTTAATACTTTAAGCAAATGTTGAATGTGGCCTCTTTGCTGGCAAGCAAGCAAGGTGGTGCCCTGGAAACCAAGTCAGGTGTCGGATCTGTGCTGTCAGGATATCTGTAACAATGTAGACTGTCAAAGGACCGTCTCTGGAAATGGCCACTGTCGCACTTGATGACGTAGTTTCTGGGAGACCGAGACAAGTTCTGACGGATTGGGCTTCCACACTCTGGAGCCTGCGGATATTTGTAGTGCAAATATTTCCTGGTACAGGTAAGCTGTAGCGCAGAAAGCCCTAAAATAGCACTCTATATAGTTTCAACATTCATGGCACTGTTGCGCCCCAGGACTTCCCGCCGAGAAACGCGAGAAGGTCTACAATGGCTGCCAAACGCTTTGTCATGTACGACACGTGAGGGCTCCAAGACAAGTCTATCAATGATGGCGCTAAGAAATCGGTGCGTTCGTCTGTATGACACAGTTTGGTCATTGTTCTGCAAGGCATACGGGGCCATCGCGTTACGAGTAAACTCAACGAGTGCACATTTCTCAGATGGCAGCTCCATGCCTCCGCTTCTTAGGTATGCTGACACAGCCGCTGAAGTGTTCTGAAGTCGTGCTTGGACTTGTACACGTGTCACTCCTGAAGCCCATGAGCAAATGTCGTCTGCATATACGGCAAGCTGTACGGTCTGCGGTAACGAATCGACGAGACTAACGAGCACAAGTTTGAACAGGGCAGGGCTGAGCGCTTCACCTTGCGGTACACCACGACTGGTACAGCTACATGACGTTGGTCCATCCTTAGTGAAAATAAAGAAAGATCTTCCATTGAATTATCTGGGCATCCAGCGAAAGACGTGCCCAGTAATCTCTACAGATTCTAAGATGTCCAGAATTGCATAAACATCTACATCGTCGTACGCGCCTTTAACATCAAGGAATAAGGCCGCAGTGATTCGTTTCAGATCTTTGTGGTGCTATACATACGCTACAAAGTCAATAACGCTATCTCTTGACGACCGTCTATGTCGAAATCCAGCCATTGCATTTGGATAGACGTTGTAAAATTCCGAGTACCATTCTAACCGTGTTAGGGTCGTTCTCTCCATCACTTTGCCGACACAGCTGGACAGCGCTGTTGGACGGTAAGATGACAATTCCAATGAAGCTTTGCCAGGCTTGAGGAGTGAAACAAGGCGACTGGATTTCCACGTAGTAGGGACCAGGCCGTCACGCCATGATGCGTTGTACAGACCAAGAAGTTCATCTTTGGCCTCTTCACCAAGGTTTGCAGGCGCAGAGTTTGTGACGTCATCGGGTCCTGGCTAAATAGGAGATCGCCTGCAACCAGCAATTGCAGCCTCTAGTTCTTGCCTGGAAAAAGAAGCGTTCCAATGAGGATCTCGAGACCAGGGGGGGGGGGGTAGGAAAATAAGATTAAGAGTGTAAGGCTGGAGCGTCGGACCCGCAAGTATTCCACAGTACTCTCCGGCCAGATTGACTTGCCTGCGTCCTTGATCGAAGACTAAAGATGTAAACGGGCGGCTCGGTTGAGGAACTGTTCGAAGCCCGCGGACTGTTCTCCAGACAACCGACAGACGTTTACGTAGATCGAGAGACTCACAAAAAGATTTCCAGTGTTGATCTTGTAGTACAGCGAGGCGACATTGAATTTTCTTTGGAATGCGTCTGTGCTCTCCAAGTTCGTCAACCGATTTAGTCCGTCTGTACCGTCGCTCAGCTCGCCGGCGGATCGCACTGAGGCTCTGTATTTCCGCCTCAATATCCGTGTATTTCTCCAATGGCCGAAATGAAAGCATAGCATTCTGTGTGGCCACGGCGATCTGAATTTCTAGTATGGATGAAAAGCCTTCGTTGCATGCGTCTTCCATAAGTGATTTAAACACGGCCCATCTATTTGTTTAACATTGATGGAACGGATTTGGTGAGGCCTTTTATCTTCATATAGGTAGGAATGTGGTCACTTCCGCGGGTTCCTATATCTGCGAACCAATGGACGCATTGAGTGAGGCATCGCGAGACAAAAGCTAAGTCAACAGAATAACTGAACGTCCGGACGCGCAGAAACATGTGGCTGCCATCGTTTAGACAGCAAAGATCATGGTTGCATGCAATGGAAACAAGGTTTCTTCCTTTGGAAATTACCCTGATGCTTTCCCAAATTGAATGATGTGCGTTAAAGTCCCCGACAACAATCCATGGACCAGGAGCCACATCTAAAATGTCACTCAGTCTCTGTCTGTTGAAGCGACTTCATGGAGAAAGGTAAGCGACCACTAGAGTAAAGGCAAGTTTGTGTTTTGTATTTTTTCGCGGTCGAACTGACATACTGTTGTGGGGCCGCATTGGATGAACAACGTAAGTCAGTTCACACCATATGTAGATGATCACCTAGCTAATTTTATTATAAGTCGATGACACATAATGTCCATAGCCTGAGAGCTGGACGGGTTTTTGTAGTTTCGGTTCACAGACGACAATAATGGAGACTCGATTGGCGAAAACGTAATGGCGAAAATCAGCAATACGACATTTCAGTCCACACGCATTCTATTGCATAACACACTTCCTATTCTTGTCTGAATGACGGCTGAGGTGGTAGAGCCATTTAGCTTGCTATTCAATTAAGGCTCGCAAGGAACGGATCCACAGAGTCCAGCACATGCGGGGCACCCCGAGCACATGGCATCGGCATGTCATTTATCAACACGCGAATGACTTTCATTACAGACTTGATTATTTAGATTACTTGCTTGTCGTGACCTCGCACGTGACCTGTGCAGTTATTGATGCGTCGATATTCCCCGGTCGGTCTTTCTTCTACTAGAGGATTTAATGTCGGAAGTGCAGGAGGGGGGGGGGTGGCGTTTGTAGCAGACGTATTCACTGCGTCACCAGACACTGTGTTGTCAGTGTGGTTGATCGCCATGGGAGCACTATCTGCAGGACCTAGCGTCTTTCTTATTACGGTCAGTATTTCTAGTAGACGAAGATCGTTTGTGGCGGGCACAACGCTGGTGCACTTTGGCGGCGGCCTCTCTGTGCGTTGAGTTGTCTCTCGCCAAATGGTTTAGGACTTTCAGCTCTCTCATGTGTCTCGAGCACTCTTTCGACGATGCTTCATGGGCACCAGAGAAAAAAAATGGCACACTCAAAATCAGTCGCACGGCAAGCATAAGCGCTGTGCTGCTCAGGGTAATTTTGGCCACACGGTTGAATTTTTCTATATGCCGCTGACATTCCCGACCTTCAAACAATTACGGCACTAAAGTAGTCTTGTAACGAATGGTCGCACTGGATGGCTAAAAAGTTCAACTTTCAAGTATGTTGGCAAGCTTTCTCCCTTGAGGGTATCTTTACACAACGTGTTCTCCTAGGCGGCGGATTTCAATAATAGTTACATCAGCTGAAGCGGGTTTAATCAAAATAGGCACATCGTTGCGCTTCACTGACTCATCGACATCATAAATCATACCTGATGAAGTATCACTGTCCTGTGTTTTTAGGTTTCGGACATTTTGATCGTACATTTAGGTTTCGAACATTTCGATTGTAGTCAAGATATCCAGCGGTTCTCTGTTCTTGATATCCACCGCGGGAATGTTCGTACGGGTGTCAATTCTCGCATCCTTGACATCATTCGGAAGAAGAGCCTCCAGTGTGACAGATATGGCTTGCCTGTTTAGCCGATCCAGGACGTCGGTCGGCGTCTCGGGCAAGAAGAGGATGGTATCCACCGTGTCATTGTTCTTTGCCATTGCGATATTCCTTGCTGAACACGAGGAAGCAGTGACGATTCTCCTCTTTCCGTTTTGCCTTATAAAGGCCAGAATACATGGAGCGAATATGCGACGAATAGTCGGCGTTTGACGCCCGGCGGCGTACGCGCGACGCGCGGCGGCGGAGAAAACGTCGTTCGCCGCCGATCTAGCTGGCGCAGAAAAGTTCGTCGGGCGTCGGCGATACCGGAAGCGGCAAACGAGCGGCGCCCCAAAGCGAGCCAATCAGGTCTCACTATCCACCCCGACTTCCGACTAGGCTTCCCCGCTTGTCCGTGTATCCCGATCCCGCTCTATCGTTCACGCCGGTCTCCCGCTTTTCGTAGTCATGGCTTCCAAAGCGGCGCGGCTGGAATTTAACGACAAGTTAATTTCGGCTGTTAAGAAGTGTGCCGCGCGCGCGTTGAGCCACAGAACAGAGCCGCGGAGTTGGAGGAGCCGAAAGTTGTTTACTCGCCCAGCATCGCCGCTTTATTTAATCTACATCGGCACATGAATGTCTCAAACACATAAAAAACGCTAGAAATCATTTCTAAACAAAATTTTACGCGTTTTTAGAGTGTTCCACAATTCTAAAGCGGTATAGTTGTCGTTAAAGTTTTTTTTTTGTGTCATGTGTTTCACTACAGCGCATTTGCCTCGTCTATAGCCACACTGATAACAACGCAGCGACTCGCCGGCGGCGGCCGCCGTGTCTTCGCTTCATGTAGCGCAGCCCGACGAACATACGGCGTCGCGCCGCGGCAGATTTTCTGCCGCCCGAACTTCGTCATGAAAGTTCGCTCCATGTATTCTGGCCTTAACTGTCTAGTCCTAAGGGCGCTTAAAGCTGCGACGTCTGTCTCGTCTGGACGTCTAGCTGACTCCGCTTCCATCGCCGAAGATTTCGGGAGAGGCGCCACCCGAAAACACGCAAAAATAGTCGTACAATGTGAGCAGCAAGAAAACGGTATCCAGTACCACGCCAAAAAATGCGTATTTACTAGAAGATACAGGTTTTCCCACAGCCTAAATATCGCCGTCAACGCAGAGATAAATCTGCTGTTTGCATTGCCGACTCGGGGTTTGTTGTTTGATAGTGTGAGCCACATGAGTATTGCATAGGGTACGCACAGTATCTAGCAAAGGTAGTTTACACTGCGGCATGGTTTCCTCTTTTGCTTCTGTTCCTGCATTGCACGAACATTTCCTTTCCTTATACCTCATGGAGCCTATTGGCAGTGAGGCGAATCTTTGACTTGGTGTTCATGCTCTGGGCGACTAAACCTTTCTTTCTGTCTTGTTCTTGGTGCGCATAGTCGTCCTCTTTATAGGGCTTCAGAAGATAGAGCCTATTTCTCTCCACAATCCTACTCTGCAAAAAAAAAAAAGAAAGAGTGAAAACAAAATGGCAGAAGTTCTGGTCGGGGTCGTAACCAATGTGACTGGAGTCTGCACTAAGTATCTGCGATGCAAGCTTTAACGACGTTTCACTGAAAAAAATATTATATTGAATGCTGCTTCTGTGCGATGATCCGCTGTTGTGACACTTGCCTCATTCTTTTCCTTCTCCACCATTAGGATTGGAGCAGAGTGAGCTACGGATATATCAACGCTGCTAACGAAAGAATTTGCTGTCCTTAAAAAGACAAAACCCTTGACGAGCTCATTGGCTCTAGAGGCATTTATTGCTCTGCGGCTGTGTATCCCAGCGAATTCTCGTATCAATCAATATCCATTTCATGTTTCAGAATATCCCGTCGGATACTCTGAAACATAAGCACTGAATATGACAGAATGCCCCTTAACGTATAGCAATGCAATAGTAAGGAAGAAATTGCTCACATTCGTAATTGTGCTAGGTTCTTCAAGCCAATGTATTAGGACAAAATGCTGAGGCGTGAAGATGTTTACAAGGAGTCCCTTGGTCTGCGTTTGTTCTCTTAGACGGAGGTTCTCCGATACATACGTCAAGTGTGCCGTGGTAATTCGTCTGTATATGCCTCTGGTCCTTATGTTCATGTTCCTGTGGGCGGACTTCGTAAATGGGGTATGACACAAGGTTTTCTTCTTCAACTGTGTATAAACCGTTGAATCTATACATCTATTATAAGATGCCCTTCCACATGGGCATGAAATAAAGTTGTTAACAAACTCAATTAAAACAGTATCTTAACAGCAATGGCTATTCTAACACTTTGATTTATTCTGCCGTGGGGTACCTTCTGCTTTGATCGGCTTGATATGATATGCGATATGTAGGTGCCACAAACGGTCAGCGATGAGGCACCTGCACAGGAAATTCTCGGTAAACCACTCTTTTCTAGGCTGTGGTTTCTAAAGGCACACTGGAGGCTGTCGTCAGAGACGGAGTGTTGTTTCCGCATGCCAAGGAAGATGCAAGTTCAAAATCCAGCAGATTGCCAAGTTGACTCATTTTAACCAGGGCACATACTCACGATGAGGATTGGCCACACAAATAAGAACTAAATTAGGCGAATAAATGAGAAATTGTATCAAGTAAAATAAATGCATTTCAAAAACGCCAATAAAGCTGCCAGGTTCTGGCATACGCATGCAGACTTCGAACTCGTTTACTTCCTCTGGGATTTTTACGTGGTTTCAGATTTATCTTTACGGTGTATAGTTTATCTGCTTAAGTACTACTCGCACACCATCGGGAACTAGATACCGATAGTTGCTGACGCAGAAAATTTGCATTAACGCCTTTCATCAGCGTGTAGTTGACGTGAACGTGGTTGTCGTGAAACGCCGTTCAAATTGCTCAAGCTCTCCCTTTGTAAAACCGCTTATAACGAAATCACGCTATACTATTAGCTCTTATACTTTTGCAACCGAATTGCCCACGCACCTAACTATGGTACCGCCATGTAGAGGAAAGAATTCACTGCGCGATCACTAACGTGTCCCGTGCAGATATTGCGGCGTTGTCATCTACACGCATGACGCAATCGGAGCAACTTTTAGCCTAGTGCGTGACGTGACGTTCAAGGCGGTTTAGCTCGACAGTACGTTTTTCTATCGCTCCAGCAATGCTCACGTTTGAGAGAGCTCACTACGCACTAGTAGGTATAATTTATAAAACTTAAACTGGAGCTTATCAGCAGTTATCAGGCCTACAAGTGCGCAAGTTGTTGAAAAAATTTAGCGTTTGCTCGGTTATACCCTTTGCGTTCGATACACAGGGTCCCGAAACCTCGTGAAGAGACTCCGGCAGGAAGCCAGGGGGATATATAACTGCTTTGACGACGGCTGTACGTGTACGTCACCATAAGGAGAGCAAGGGCTGAATATTTAGGCGAGCGGTAGGAGCCTTAACTATCTACAAGTGTGGCGAACTCGAGCGGGAGAATGTAGTCCCAGCATATCTTTATCCTAGATCTCGCCACTCTCTGCAAAACAAACTGGCCCTTTACAAATAAGAAGCAAGAACGGAAATCCAAATTATAACATAAGACCCCATTTAGGTGTAACATAAGTTAAACATGTAAACTTTCTAATGCGTGAACAAATGTAAATTTTGTACTCGGTTGCGTCGTTTTTGTAACCATGTGCCCAAACATTCTATGCAGCACGGAAAAGACGTTTCACGTACATCATTGGCAGCTGCGCTCACTATAAAGCTTACTCAATTTTTTTGTTCATTTGTTGAGCCCCACAAATATCACAATGTCGAAAGTATGCTTCACTTGCTAATATAAGCAAAATATTTCTCGAACCCATATCGTCGCGGACGTCAAATCACAGCCGATATTAATCAATCACGTGAGTGTCGTTCACTGGAGTCATAGAGAAGTTTATGCCGTTGCACATGGAGTCGGCAGCCGTGTTCGTATTTCTTTACTCTGTAAATGGAGTTCAGCTATAGGCCCGAAAATTACAGAATAATGCCATATCAGTAAACAGTATCTAAAATATAATAAAAATTTTATGTCACCTCAATGTACTTTAACTGGGTGCATAAGAGGGCTTCAAATTTCAAACGCTAAAGAAGATGATCGATGACAAAATTATTATACTGAATAACGCCGGCTTTCACGTCCTACATGCCACGGCCTTGTCGAAGTCAAGCTGGAAACTCTTCGCGCAAGTACCCAAAAGCTACGAAAAGAAACAAAGACTCGAGAAAGGGAATCCCTTCCCACAGCCACGTGCCTTATTTCTGTCTTTAGAGGCACACAGTTTCACGCCCCACGTGATTTCCCCGAGAGGAAACCGGCAGGAAAGCAATACCAGCGCATTGTTATAGAGGCCGCAGCGGGCTACTACCCGCCTCGAAGCTACCTCGGATCTAGTACAAACACTAGCGTGTTCGCATGCAGAGCCACGCGTCGGTAAACAAGCACCGAGGATGAGCCGTGAAGACTCTCGGCGCTCTTCCCGCTGAGGCTTTGATTACCAACGCTAACCTAGAACGGCCAGACTGCTCTAGTATGCGATCGATGCCTGACGGTTAGAAGCTCCACAAGCCTCCCGCCTAAGAAAGGCGAAGGCTATTCTTTGCTTACATAGGCCAAGCATTCTTTATTTGCGCTAGTTTGTTCTGCGTGCATTGCTAGCACGTGGCTGTGCTGCTTTTGAATGTTAAAGCAACATATTTCCCATTACGCGAAAATGTGGCATTGTAGTCGGCGGCGTGACCGAATGATATCAAAAATGACCTATGACAAAGAGTAAAAACACACAAAAAGATGCTTGGGTTGGCGTCAAATTTCTCAGGGAGGTTCCTGTAAACAATAGAAACTAATGCCTTTGAAAACAATATTCGGTAAATTTTGCTCTCGGTGGGAATCGAAGCCGGGCCTCCGAAGTACAAGGCGAGCACGCTTCCATAACACCACTGCAGCTTCACGGTTGTCATCGACTAAATGTTTGTTGCGTCATTGCGCACGACACGTCGCAGCTATATGGCCGACAGAACGTGTGGCCTAGCGCGTGCATCGTTGGGCACGTGGCGGCGCAGCCTTTGCATAGGAGGCGGCGCCATGAATTCCTCGTGGACAAGCGAGCGCGTTGAGACGCTTGGTGCGTTTTTATTCGGCCCTACCGAGGCGCAGTGAAGACGCAGGGGAGAGCTTGGGTGGACAAAGAACTCACAGAAAGAAAGAGAAACATTTCACCAAAAGGACCATAATGCTTTCGCATTTCCAAACGCAGGCACTCTTAAGTGTCTCTGCATAATGTTCCTTTCTTCATCACTCGAGAAGGAGCGGCCATAGCTTTTCTTATCACGATCCATCCGGCTTATATTGTCGAAATGAATGGTTCTCATGTTATGGCGTGCATAGAGATATGTAATACAGCTTCTAAGGAGAAATTAGGTTTCCAACAGTCAAAACAGCGTGTCTGATGGAACTGACGTGGAACTGATGTGACGCAAACGGTGCCCCGTTTACGCGCTGACAAACATGTTCTCAACGAGGGAACGATGCTCAAGGCAACCACAGCATGTAACTACTTCTTACTCGTACATCGCCACGTAGTCATTTTTTATGTTATTTAGCGGTGCTTTCCACCGCTGGGAGCAACAATAGCATGGGTCCCACCAAATTCATAAGCAGAAAGGTTGCTTGAGCACACTTAAGAAACTTGTTTAATGTCAAACATCTAGTGATGGCGCCTTATACCTGCTATGTTCTTTGATGTCCGTCATCATTTTTCGCTAGTAAAGTTGCTTTCGTAGACAACGGAACTCCAGCCCGGCAGTGAGTTGTCTGCCCTGTAGTCATTTCCCACAACCCCATATCCCATATTCACGGGCAAAATGTTAAGACTGATTGTTTACAATAAGTATACAAGTTTGAAGATAATAAGAAAATGAATTGGTTGTCTTCCACACCAACTATTTAGCTTCAATTATAGCGAGCGATAGTGAGTAGCTTGTCTCTTCGATCTTAAAGCCGAAGTTATCGCCTTGAGGCATACTCTCGAGCAGCGGAACGTAACGACTCGGTAACAGAGCACTCAGATTTGATTTAAATTAGAACAAGTCAGATATATTACGCGGAAACTCAACATCGTAATCTTTTCGACTGTTTCAAAAAAAGTTCACGCGATGACGTGGAATCTGGCGAGCACCACGGGACTAACACGAGTACGCCATGGCTGAACGCTATGGCCAATAACATCAACTGGATAAGAAAATGGCACACTGTGCAGGGATTCTTTATAACAACTGATCGTATCCCGCTTTTTCCGGGACAGTAGCGTCACAGCGATGCTTCATCGTGTCATTTCTCAGCGGCAACATCTTACTCCGGACCACGAAAGTGCAATTACGCTTTTGCGGTTTACACAAAGAGCACTTCATTGCTTTGAAGCAACCTTGATTGACGCCTATATGTTTGATTGATTGCTAGTATATGAATATCTCATATAGTACTAATCTACTATATGATGACGAATCATCGAAACACGGGAATGGGGGTTTTTAGGAGTTCTGTTGCGTCATCTGCAACAATGACTCTTTTCCCTTTTGAAACATCGCTTAAAAATACATACACAGCATGGCTTATATTCGTGTGGCACTTGCAACTATTGCAACAGACCATGGAGCATGTTCAGTTTCTGCAAGAATACGATGTAGTGGCGATAGTCCATGACATGGCTTCCTCTGACCTTACCAAAACGGTTACATACTGTAGATGCATCGTCGTGTGTAAAGTGTTAATTGAGCTATACACTCAAAGACCTTTCACACTTTGTCAGTGATTCAGTTCTTTGTTCAAAATCTCGCTGGAACTATTTCATGAAGCAGTGATAGGAAATCAAGGTTTCGGTGAAAGGGCATTCTAGAGAAGAAATTATTTATTAGATATCGAAAAAGATGGCGTAATGCAGGTAGCCGACACGAGCGGCTGTATTTTTTTCTAATATAGGTAAATGCCTTGTAAAACCTTGTAAAAACAAGTGTCGCTCCAGGGAATGGAGGCACATCACGCGCATTCTGCCACAGTGCGAGTCGCGGCACGGTGCGACTCAGGGCAAAGGCCTCGAGCAACGAAATGTGATGTCGCAACTGGGACGGCTGTAACGCAGCACGTATTAATTACCCGGATTCGTCCTTTAACTTCGTTAGCATGCGACCCCGAACTACCGGGGCTGGGTTTCGTCCTTTCCGTTCAGCAACCAGCTGTGCACCTTTGACGTTGGTGACTCGAACTATTTGTTTGAAGGCTGTGACCGGGCTTTCACAAAGAGCATTTGCGCTTGCGCCTCGCACGCTGCAAACAGACGCGAAATGCGTCAGTGACCCTCGAGGCAATTAGTACAATCGCAAGAGCTTTGTGCACGAAGTGCTTTAACGGGGTGAAGTAATTGCCAGCAATATCATTAGGGGCTGCCAAAGGCGGCGCTTACTTTGTTTATATACTCGTCCGACGAGGCTACTGAAAGCCGACCAGGGTGAAAACAATGAACAAAATAGAAAGAAGTAGGATAGTTTGCGGGAACGCTTGTTGCTTTCTGACCTCGGTTGTCTTAAGCGGACACTTTACCAACGTATGCAGCTTGGCATCTAACCAATTATTCTTGGACGTTCCCATTCCAAGTAACGACCGGTGTTCTAAGGTGCTGAACCATGACCGCACGATAGTGTTTCTTGTCACATGTATATTTTGTTTTCTGAAATTAACCGTGCATAGTTTCAGTGGTATGAACATCCTTATCTGTCTGAAACCTCCGAACGTGTTTACTCGTCCAGCGCACATTATCTCTGTGCGCGGTGGCGCAGCAAGAAATTCGGGCAATAGCTTTCATTGCACCATCATGCCACTTGAAGGTATGCTTCTTGTCAGTGCCAGTGGTAAGTGCCGTAGTAAGCGATCACGCGCAATAAGGATCCCAGGGAGATCGGTGTACGCAGCTGTCTAAATTAGAGTCATCGGCTCGACGCGCTTACAATAATTGGCAGTGACGCAGAAGGCGTCCGACAAATTGCCTATTAACGCTTTATCGTGCGACAAGCTTGGCGATGAGCCATGCTAATTATTGTTCGAACTAAGCTGCACTGTTGATGGAAAGACTCAGGAGAGGATAATCGCACTAAAGAGGCAACATCAGCCCTGGCCCGTTAAACATGCATGTCAAATGGAGCTTCAAGCGAAACCGGCGACTTGGCTCGCAATAAATTTGGTAAATGTTGTACAAAACACTTTTACACGTGCTATTTGGAAACACATGTCATAATTCGTCAGCTGTCTTTTTCTGTATTATTCTTTTTTAATTGAAATGAATATAACACAAATAGATGTAGCAACTGTACAGGGTGTCGCAGCTAACTTTACCCAAAGTTTAGAAGTATGCAAACGCCACGTAGCTGGATTGAACCAAGCTTATAGTGTTTGCAGTCGCTTGGAGATACCCAAATTGTAGTATTCATTCCGCCTAATTAGATAATTAGTCCTCATAATTTAATCAACTTCTCAAAAATTATGTTTAGATGAAAAGTGTCAATGAGACAATAGAGTGACATGAAAAACTCCCGACACAGCTTTCTCTCGCTGAATACGTGCTACATAAAAGTGTTTTTCCGAGCTTGAAAGGAGGCCGCAAATGGACACGAAATCGCCGCGTGGCTGGCTGCTCGAGACACTTTTCGTTAGAATAGCAGCTTGGGCTTGTTGGTTTTTCATCCGGGTGTTAACAGCGCAAAACGTAGGTGGGACACGCGGCGACAAGGCGACATCGCAAGCGCCTACTTTCAACAACGCTTGTTTGAAAGAAACACGGCTTTTTATACCTTTGCCCACACGTGTCACAGACACTTCATTGCACATCATGTGAGACACGCACTGTTTTGCACTCAAGATAATGATTGTACCTGTCAAATTTCAAGTTCTTTTTCCGTTAGTAACAAGGACGGCGTGCTAACACATTCGTTACGAAATCTGTCAATCTCGGCTGCCTCAATTATCTCCCGAAGCAGCTGGTGATGGTGTTTTTTCAGCACTTCGCAGCCTCCGAATTCTGCGGCACAAGCTTTAGAGCGGCAATCCCTGACGTGGATACCTAGATTCTTGCTCGCCTGCTCGACGCTCAGTTTATGTTTCTTTAGTGTTTCGTTCATGCATCTTCTAGTTTGCCCTATACGCTTTTTCTTACATTTCAAAGATATCGAATAACGCGAGGTTTCTTTGCAATCCACAAAATGGCTCTGGCGGTTCGTCGTGCGCGCTTACTGCTTTATCGCCTCTTCTGCACTGGCGCGTAGGCAGAGGCTTTTCAGTTTTTCCTGGGTAGTAAGCACAGCATTAACTCCAGCTTTGCGCCCTATCTTTTTCAAGCGGTGAGATATGTTGTGCACGTAAGGCGGCACCACGTTCCTT
This sequence comes from Dermacentor variabilis, assembly GCF_050947875.1. Lineage (NCBI taxonomy): Eukaryota > Metazoa > Arthropoda > Arachnida > Ixodida > Ixodidae > Dermacentor > Dermacentor variabilis. The sequence goes on along the minus strand of NC_134569.1, from coordinate 115,537,498 downwards.
CACTTTTCTTTTATTTTTCTGTTCTCACCACCTTGCTCGCCATTGACACGCTCGAGCTTTAGGTTCTTGCTCATTTGTTCCGCAACAGGCACAAGAAGGTGCGACGGGCAACCAGCCCCAGTAACACGGTCAAACTGTCGACGAAGACTTTGTTCCATCGCGTGGATGCACGAATTTTTGAGCGTATTTGCTAGACAGAAGGTTCGCAATGGCTCTCTTCACCAGTTTTGAATGCACTGACTGGAATGGCAGTGGCGCCTTGTCGCCTCTGGGTTCATAGACCCAGCAGATCTTTCCCCTAGAGAGCTCAAGTCTGAAATCAAGGAATCTCAAAGACCCTTGCGTGGGGACCTTGTGGGTAACAGCTAGTGGCTGAAGCGCATGAATAATGCACGTTACTGCCTCCGAAACTGCGTCTTCTGAATTCATGCCACGGCCATCACAGAGAACTAAGTAATCATCAACATAAGAAAAGACTTTTCGGACGCTTGTTCTGGTTAGGGCATTCTGAAGTAATCTATCTTTCTGGGCAAGATACAAATCACTAAGTGCTGGCGCAATTCATGACCCTATACACATGCCGCGTTTCTGCAGGTACACATTCCCCTCCCAAATAACATGAGTGGACTTCGAAAATACAGAAAGGAGTTCCAGGCACCCACCAGTCGAAACCCCGCCGGCATGTTGAAAAGCGACAGCACCGTGTGCATCTATACATTTTTCCACGCACCCCAGCATCTCATCTTGGGGAACCGAATAATATGGATCTTTAACATCTACAGAGCATGCTGCAAAGTCAGGGCTCTAATTGTCTCTTAAAAACCTTATTACATCGTTTGAGGATTTCACCTGGAGAGGATCGTCAACAGTTAGTAGTTTTAGTTTTTTCTACAAGAACAGGGCAATCGTTTTCGGCCATGTGCCCTTCTCGGATACTAGGACCCGCAGAGGCCACTCAATTTTATGCGTTCTTACAGTGAAAAACATGTCAGGGGAGGATTTTTGCTAGTTTCGATGCTACACACTAGGGGGTCAAGCTTGAGGTTTCCGCATGTCTTCTTTGCAGCTGACTTAGCTTTTCGCAGAACCGACTTTTCATGAATGTTAAAAAAGAAAGTGATGGAATCTAACGCATTATATTGGCAGGCGTCTTTTGGCAACATAGCGAAGCCCCCCTCCTTGTTAGAACTAAGCAACGAGAGCGTATATTCTTTCAAATACGTCACCACTTGTACCACAAGCAGGATCTTTGTTCTGTCCAGCTACGTGTCCAGCAGGGACACCCTGCATAATAATAATGGGTACTCCTTTTGCTATAATGGTGTCACGAGCCTTCAGAAGTACTCTTGGGGTTTTAATAAACCGCAGAGCAGCCGGCTCTTGGAACGCGCGTCCGTCGGGGTTGGCTCGCGAGCAGGGTAGGCGCGTGGTCTTCTTTGTTCTCATGGGCTCGACCCACTTTTGCCCTCGACCCACGACCTACATATGGTAATACTAACAATAATAAGAGCGTCATGGTTTCGAGAATTCTAGACCATGCAGTCATATACACCTACAAACATATAGAAATAAAAGTCAAGCCCAACTTTCACCAACGACACCCTACGTATAAGCGTGCATGGGGTGTTCCAAACACATACACAACGATGCGATGCAGTTCGAAATGAGCTGGTGCACTGATGAGGATGATATACACAAGAAATAATGCGCGCATAATGATGCGACCGTCAGTAGCGAGCATCATCAGACAACAAGAGGGAAAAAATTAGCATGACTCATATAAATACACATAATCAATGCGGGTTGCCACCTATGTGTAGCTTTACCGGGGAACCTAGGAGTGGACGGTGGACATCCTCTTTTTCTTTGCCGCAGGAGAAAGTCCGTAACAGATCCTGTTTTAGGAGACAGAGAAAAGATGTTGTGCCAGCTGTTCTATTGCGCAGTTGATAAAATCGATTCCTTAGTACTCGTACTTTAAGGAAATCTGGTGGACAAATGGAGTTCTTTGTTTATACTATAGTAACAGGCGTTCGTATTTATCTATGATAAAGGGTCAGGAGAATTCCCGCGGCCTTATGGGACAATCTTGTAACTGAATCCGATCATTCGTTGCCTGAAATGCCAGCATGACCCGCAAGATTGATAGCAATACCCCTTCTTGTTTTCTTTCGCTTGCCTGAGTTAAACGCACAGTATTGCAGTTGTTATTTGCGCGTTTATTTCCGTGTCACCAATATTAGCGGAACAAGGTAAAGCGGATAAGGGTTTTGCGCATAAGAACCACTTTTTTTCAGTGGCTCATATATTACTATAAATTATGTGGCATGAAGACTTGCCACTAACTCCGCTTTTGTAGTGGACGACTTCTTAAAAAGAAAAGTGACGTTTCTACACTAGCAGACAAAGAATTACCCTTACACCAACCAATTGGCACGTATCCGGACTGTATTCACGCCTACATGGATGGTTCTGCTAACAAATAAACTTCGACGGCAGCTTATGTTATATCATCCTTGCAGGTGAAGTCCTCTTGTTGACTAGGACGCGTTGGTTCCTAAAGTTCACCTTCCAAAAGCACTCGAAGCTAACGCAGTGTAGTTTAATTAGTTTGAATTGTACGCATATCCTGCATTCAGCTCTAAACACGTAGAGCACGACATCCGCAGTCGCATCTGATTTACCACGTTTAAACCCCGCTTCCTTTCGCCAATTTCTGCGGCTTGACTCTCCAACAAACTCACACTCACGTCACTTGTTCTAGCCGCGCGGGTTTCAAACTCTATTGTGAGTCGCAGCCATTATACAACATCACAGCAGCACTCCGTACCATCTGCACGCCATCCCAAGCCGCCGCCGTCGTGTACAAAGTCGTAATTTTACTAACAGGATCTAATTTCTTTGTTCGGTTGCTGGCTGAAAACTTAAAAAAAGGGGGCGTGCTTCTTTCCTGAAAGTATCCGTGGGTAACGCCTAATATTGATATGCCCTAAGCCCTAGCACACGCTTTTCTCACCCCCCCATCTCACCCCCAGTGGTTATGGCGTTGCGCTGCTGCGCACCAGGTTGTGGGGTTTGAATCACGCTGCGGCGGTTGCATTCGAAGGGGGGCAGAAGAAAGAAAAAAAAAACGCTCGTGTACCCTTCATTTGATGCATGTTAATTATTGCTTATTATTTTAATTTTCACGGAACCCATTGCAAGGTCCCGGAGGGATCCCCCGCCCCCCACCTTCAGCATAATTTTCCTTTTTTTTTCCTCCTCCAGAGTATCCTCAATTGAACCCAAGCAATTTCAGCGAAAACCACCAGTATAACTCAGTGGCTATAACTTGTATGTGTCGGAACAAACGAACGGGACAAACGAAGCGATGTGTGAACGTTCGGCTTAAGGAGCATGAGTTATCTCTTCAAGGGGTTGCGCCACTTCATCTCCCGGAGCATCGAAAGTCGTGCGGTTGTCGCCCCGAAATTAAAAAAAAAATCTAGTGTCATTTTTAAACACGCGAGTCAACTGACAAGGGAAATCTCCGACGCTTACAACATAAAGATTAGGGACAATGCATGTATCAACGAACCGCCTATCTCTCTTCATGACAAGAAACTGCGTTAACTATCTGAATTTTGATTATGCGTCAGTTTGTCACAGTTGCTTCGATGCATCTCTGTGTCTCGTGTATGTCATGGTTATTAATTGACACCTATATATATGTTACACATATCTTCAATAAAATATCAGTTGAGAGTCAACGCCGTGTAGTCGTTTTATACGTTCCTTTGTCCTTGTTTTGTGTTGCGCTGTAACGAACCTTAATATGAATTCTTTATCGAACTCCTGACTGCAAAATGAAACGATATAGAGCGAAATGTCCTCATAGGCACATTGCATAGACATTGGAGATGGTGTCGGTGTTCAGTGCGGAAGCTCAAAGTGCAAATTCTTTCCTCAACACCGTTCACGAAAGAGGAAGACAATGTGGGCAGAAGCTGCTTGTCAGTGTTTTTGCTCAAGCAAAGGACAATAAGTCGTCTTAAGAGTTTCAGGTCCTGACTGCTATATCAAGAGCTCTCGTCTCTGAAATTTAGCTAAATAAATAACATGCTAGGATTTGACAAGCCAGAAACATGATATGTATTTTAGGCACTTAATAGCAGAATGAACTCCGCAATAATTTTGACCAATTCAGGTACATTTACGTGCACCCGATGTACCCTACACTCATGTTTTTGCATTCCACCTCCGTGAGATTGTGACCACCATGGCGTTATAACCACTGAGTTATTGTGACGATGCTCACTAAAATTGTTTGCGTTCAATTGAGGATACTCTGGAGGGGGAAAAAAAGGGAAAATTATGCAGGAGGTTGGGGGCCTGCGGGGCCTTGCAATAGGTGCCGTGAATGGGCCATGTCGCGTGCCACAGGCTCCACGTAGATTGGTGTAGGCGGTGCGCACCGTAGAGGCAGAGCCTGCGGGGTTATTGCACCCAAACTTTATGACCTCGCCCGTAGATTGGACAATTCCACCTTGGTGGGTGCAATAAGAGCATTCCTGATGATCTTCAGAATGGCGTCTCCATATCAGCTTTCAGCCGGATCTTTCCCCACGTGGTCCCGCTTGTGCCGCGTGTACTTAGGCAATCGTACTCAGCAAGGCATCGTGACGACGCCATCTGCAGTTGCTGAGACACGCATGCAGGCGCAGTGGAGCACGTACCCGAATAATTGTCGGCGGAAACGAGCGGCTCATAGCGGCGGGGGAAATACGCCTTGCCTGTGAACTCGAGGGTCTATACTGGGGGCAACGAATCTTTGCTTCTGCAGCGCTGTGTTTCAGCTATGCTATCTGGTTGTACACAAAAAAAAACAAAGAGAAGAAAATGAAAAAGGAACACGCACGCTGCTTGAGTTGTCATTTTGATATGGGTGCCTTAATAAACGCCGTGGTTTTCTTTTACGGTAGTGCGTTAAAGTTGCTGCATTCGTTCACGTGCCGTGGTTTTAGTGTAAGTTGTTATTGCGGCTAGGGCACCTATATTCTCAGGATACTTCACCCACTTTTCGGGGTCTATCTATCTATCTATCTATCTATCTATCTATCTATCTATCTATCTATCTATCTATCTATCTATCTATCTATCTATCTATCTATCTATCTATCTATCTATCTATCTACGTGCGGGCGTGTGCGGGTGTGTGTGCGTGTGTGTGTGTGTATGTGTGTGGAACTTTCCGTTCTAGTATAACTTAGGGCTGCTGTACACTTCGGTGAAAAGTCTTTGGCACCAACTTGGCTAACCGTGTACCAACTAATACGTATCGCTCATTGGCAAAAAAGAAATGTCATCCAAGATTTCTCAGGTGCTTGGGCGGAATCGAACCCACGTCGTATATATTCAGTCAAAATTCTGTGAATACATATTCCCAAAAGTGCCACGCGCAGACTTTGCTGCGGCGCATCTGGATGACGCAGCGTGTCCAGAGGGAAGCGGAAGAGAGAACCGCGGTTGCGCACACGCCTCATACAAGACGCCTCTCCTTGAGGACAATGAACTGTGTCGATACTTCATCGCTTGTCACATCGACGTCGACATTCATCGTGGCGCAATTTTTTTTTCCGTAGTGTTAGTCACCCGCGAGAAAACATCGCCCTATCTAAGAAAACAAAATACGATGTTTGGCGCGTCAAATAATGCTGAGGCTCTGACATAAAGAAATAGATAGACCCGGTCAGTGACTCTGGCGCAATTAAAAAAAAATTCGTTTTGGCACTGTATCATGACAGGTCCTCCTCAAAGTAAGCGATCTGTACCGTGGTGCTTAACGTCGACAGGAAAGAAAACAATTGGGGAACAAAGTGCAGTAAAAATGGCGAAAGCCGCCCTTTTACACGAATAAACGGGCGAACGTTGAGCGATATGCCAACGTACGAATCAAGCAAAAGCAGCTGTTTCGAGCTATAAATTAAAAACAGTGCTAGGCTATCAAACTGATCTCACAAAGTACATTGCGTCTGTTAATTTTTGAGAAAAGTCCGAAAAAACTGTTTTGAACTTGGAGAACAAGTATTTTATTTCAAGCGAGAATTATACCGTAATGACTACTTTTGTTTCCTAATATTCAATGCATAGCTGAATTTAAAGATTGTATTTTGGTGAAAACAACACATTTATAGCAGGATATATTACTCGATGCTTAGATTATTGGTGAGAGAAATGCCATAAAATGGCCGATTGGAGCAGAGTAGTAGCCAGACCCTCTACGAGGTAATAACACCTTAAATAATAATAATAATAATAATAATAATAATAATAATAATAATAATAATAATAATAATAATAATAATAATAATAATAATAATAATAATAATAATAGTTGACACGAAAATAGCAAACACAATTAAAGAAAATAGAAATTAGCTAAGCACATACTGCATCACATACGACTTCAGAGACTACAGAAATTCTTCAGCTGCTCGTTCGACTTTTATTTCTAGTCTTAGAATTTTGGATATTTAGCAGAGTGATAAAATGTATATATACAAAAATTATGAAAAGAAGAACAAACTAAGAAAAATGGAAACAAAGTCAGGATGCGGCTGGTTTATGTTCTGAACTCTTTAATATTCCTTAAACAAATATTTCTTTAACTTAAACAAATACGGCCGCATTGTGCATTCTATACCTCATAAAACAGTGGTCTATGTAAGTTGTAAAAAAAGATTATTGATATACAAAATGACTTTAGCATCTCGTCTTCAGTCAGCTCATGTGTTAAATAGCAATATGCTATTACAAAAGCGACTGAATGGCCAATCATACAATTATCATTAATGAATAACGACAACACAGCTTCGCCACTCGTTGAACTTTTCGTCCTATTTAGTTTGCCTGTTTTAATTGACAAGCATTCGCACAATGCTCGTCAGGTCGGTGAGTGTGTGTGAGGAGTTACAGCTGATATACACGGTGTTTCACGTAACTGGAACCAACGATCAAAAAAGAGTGGTTAGCCGAAGTTGAATGAAACAAACGTCATATGGTTTGCCGGCATGTAGCGCTCCTCAGGGTACTTTTTATATTCTGCTTAATTAGTTTATTGATTGAGTTTACGGAATTAGTTATTTGATTGTGATTAATATTCTAAATTTTTTAATATTTACCTTAGGGCCAAGTGCGTTTCATTGTGTTGTAGAGGGGATTCAGAAATGACCAATCCAATTTTTTGAGGCAACGTTCACACTGCGTGATGATTTTTTTCGGCCTTTGAAGAAAGCCCGCTAAATATGAAGGAAAACCAGGTGACTACCCTCATGCGCTAACGTGTTGCAGTACTCTACCACGCGACGAAACTCACTTGGACCTAGAGTGAATAATAAAATGTTTGCATAACTGATCTTAGTTATTTGACTAATTAGACGGCATATAAAAATATTCTAAGGAGCAGCACATGACGGCAAACCATATGCCGTTGGTCTTATTGAGCTGCAGCTAGCCTTTTTTTTTTCAAAATCATTGGTTCAAGTTGCGTGAAACACCCTGTTTGTATATAAAAAGGCGTTAGGCGGGGAGGTTAACGACGGTCATTCTCGGTTGGCTATTCTACACGGGGGGGGGGGGGGGGAAACCAAACCGAACTAGCGCACAGAGTGTATTGTTGAGAGTGGTAAGGTGGACAGTAAGCACACAATGTAATGTATCGTTGGCGTAATCCAGCGAATTACAATGTCGAAGTCTGATTGATGCAACGGTGAACCGAGTAATGTGGGTAACTGGACAAGTCAGGACGAACCTATGCTTCAGAAGTCTGGCGTCGTTCTATTCGAATAAAAAGGAAGGGCAGCTGGTTTACTAGCTCGTTTCGGAGTACGCTGAATTAGAGCGAAAAGGCAAACACGAAGGAAAGAAAGGACAGGAAAGAGTGAGAGTACGCCGCGTTCCATCCTGTTATTTCTTCCATCCATGTTACTATTTTCGCACCATGTATACATATAAATTCGGAATACGCAATAAAACCGACATAGGAACAGTAGAATGACAACTCCTTCTTCTGTCAATGGAGTGTCTGGAAACGAACGTTGCTCACTTTGAACGATACCCGAACTGATGAAAGAACAGTGGTCAGTGGTGGGTTGCGAACAAGGAAACCGGACAACGTTATTTGCATAATGTCAATTCAATATTATGCCCTCGTTTACCGATGCTTTTGTACTTGTTCACAGAATTGGGGCTACACGTTTTCGTGACCTCGGTTCGCTAGATCCTTGCTTCCCATCTCAGGAGATCTTTCCAGAGCAGTACTTTTGTATAAATGACCCCTCCCTCCCCCCACCATTCAATTGCATGTAAACATTTCATCCAGCATGCAAGTGTCCAGTAGACGCATGAGGACGTTTTCGGGCGATGCTTATGTGTTGTTGTTTTCTTTCAGTCAGAAATTTAGCACTTGAGCCCCACCCAGTTCGGCAACATCATAGCGTCGTTCTGTAGTTCTATGATGTTGAAAATACGGGATGTCCTGGTCTGCTCTGGCGCGCATAAGTGGCTTTGCCAATTCCGTTTAGTATGCGGGGAAACCTCAGGTTAAATTATTGTTCGTTTTTACTGGAAGGGTAAAGGAGAAATCAAATTACTGAAAGAGCTGCGCTATTGTTCTGAGGGCCACATTTATTGTTCTAAGTAAAAATACGCAGCAGTAGCCCTCCCGTTCAAGCATAGATGCATTGTTTTTTTCTTTTGTTTTTATGAAGCTTCATTGCTATATTGTTCAAAGTTGCCCTATCTTTATTTTGCTAGCTCAGCAAGAATAAATTACCTTACGGCTGAAAATGTCATTTGCTTGAAAAGTACTGCGTTGGGATAATATTACGACCACTCAAATGTCAACTGGATATGTAAATAAAATTTCCTTTTGAATGCATCATTTACTTCAACTTCTAATTTACAACGCGTTTTTACGCACGATCTATGTTTTAACTATTTTTCAAAGGACAAACAACTGATGGCCATATACTTCATCGCATCATTCAAACACATAATACTGCTTATGCATCAAAATAGTGGTATTGCTTACTCTTAAGAGCGAGCATGTGATATTATTGTAAGTTTGAGTGGTGCTCAGGGGTTCCAGTGTAAGGAAAATATTAGCTGACTACCCGGAAGCCGCGAAAAGTTCAGTGACCTTTTTAACGCTGTTAGGAAAAGAAAAAGGGGGGGGGGGGTGCCGTAGGTAAGCCGGATTGACTCAGGAGAAAGATCAATAACCTCTTCCTGTTTTTCTATAACAGCGTCTATAAAGCCGTTGTAGTTGTTAGCAATTTCGTGTGCACAGCAGATGCTTCAACCAGTGTCTGCATTGTTTTGTTATTTGAGAGTGCAGTACGTATACAGGAAGCTTAGTCACATACATATTTAAAAAAATATTGTTCGCGTTGCAGTGGCAGTAAGAATTACTACAGCGCGAGAATGTCGGCTTTAATTTTTGCTATGACCGCTGGAGGGTACGCCTTCGAGCCCAAGATTATGAATTCCACTTACTTAAAGGTAACCGTTCTCAAGCACGCTCCACATATCCTTGCTTATTATTATGTATTGCTCAAAACAGAGATATTATTTTCGCAGTTAATTTGCACTTGGCACATTTATTATATACAATATTTCTTTTTATTGAGCACGGTATTTAGAGCAGTAATAATTCAGGATTCGTAAATGCAAGATGAGGTTTTTTTTTTATAAACTTTACATAGGAAGGAAAGAGTAGCAGTCTGTTCATCAATACAAATGCATGTCGCTTGTGCTCATAATTTTCATAACAAAAACAATTATTAAAATAAAAGAGGGATATTATACTATACAGAGATGGCGTACAAAACATAAATGGTCACAAAGTGTAAATGTTCCCGTAACATTAGTTAGGTGCAGTAATGTTTTATATTGCCTGCTACGCAATGTATTGAACTTGATCTCAATACACCATCGTAACTAAATAGGCACCATTTAAAAAATTATGTTCCAAAACGACCGCTGAATTTCAACTTGTACTTGTTAGAAGCGTCGAGAGGGTATTTCCTCCTAATATCATCAGCGTTTACGTTCCTTACTTGGTATTTAGTGCTGCATTATGGTATTGTGCTTATCAGGATCGAAAAGCTGCTCGTATTAAGTGACATAAATGCGCATCTTATTAAATGGAAGTAGCCTCATGAAGTTGCTATTTCAACCTTGTGGAAACTCTGATCTTTTCAGATCTCTATCTTCGTATATATATATATATATATATATATATATATATATATATATATATATATATATATATATATATATATATATATATATATATATTATATATATATATATATATATATATATATATATATTATATATATATATATATATATAATTTGTTACAGAAGGGGCATTGCCCCTTCTGTAACAAATTACAGAAGGGGCAATGCCCAAAATTCTTGGGTAAGTACACACAGCATAAATACTCACCCAACATTATTGTTTAGAAAATATAAGTGTTGTTGGGCAGTTTCCAATTTCGTGTCTTTCGAGTGTCACATTCCTAGCACACCACTCGCATACTAGGGCACATGAACGACAGAAAAGCATAGAAATACGTTGATAAGAACGTATACCATAAAAAAAACTAACACAGTACCAGCAGTATAAAAAAGAATTTGATTGATTATATGGAAGGAACGAATAAATGATTTAGTAACGTTACAGTATCATTTCTCCAATAAGTGTATATTTGCGCTTGCAGTTGCATGTTGTAATTCTTCTTATAGCCATACACCTAAATATTTTTTTGGTAGTGATACTGGTCGGACACCTTCCAAATTACTTAGAGTTTGAAGGAAAAACTAGGCTAAAGCAGTTACGAAGTCCTAGCATTAGCAGCAGGATCTAAAAAAATCGGAGCTCGTATTCAAAGAAAGAAAATACGCTGAAACTTCTTGTAAGAGCAGGTGCCAGCTGTTCGTGATGCCGGACATGATGCTCACGAAGGTGGCCTGCTGAAAGTAAGGAGCAATTACGAAAGAGAAGCTATGTGAATTCGACTTCAGTTCTGTAATGCTTCAAAACCGTTGGACAAGAAATGTATATTGTTTTAAAGTTAAGTATTTCATTTAGTAAAGCAATGAAGGGGGCTAGTTGGTAAACGTTCATGGTTATATTGCGCTCAGTTTTACAAACACGATATTAAGGAAGGACAGGACGTGGACGGACGAAGCGCAATCCGTCAATTGCGCTTCGTCCGTCCACGTCCTGTCCTTCCTTAATATCGTGTTTGTAAAACTGAGCGCAATATAACCATTAAGTATTTCAATGTCCCTCTCTGCTGGGCATTCAGTACCGATGGACATGCGCTGCAGGAGATATAATCGATGCATCAGATAAGAACACCAACATAACCTTATACTCACATTATGAGTTTATGCTAATGATCATTGCATTGGATCCATATTAAAGAGGGAATCTTCAATAAATTTTTGGTAAAGAGAGTTTCTTGCAGCCAAAGTGCAGGAGACTTTCAGTGCTGCTGCAGGGATTCCAGCAATATGCCTGTTCTTGGCACGCAAAGTGAGAGATGAAACTTTTGCATGACATAGAGAATCGGCATCGCCAATAATAAGTCGTTCTTCTGGCTGCAGCGCTAGTTTAGTTATTTTTTTTTTTGTAAACTATGAAAACTGTAGTAAACAACGAAGCTCAAAAAGCTAAGTAAGAAACAGGAACTAAAGTATCTTGAAGGTCAATTGCTTGAAAGTGCTGACCGTTTATGCTATCATGCCGAGAATGGTGAGGACGCCTCGGAGGAAGGTTGGTCTTCCTATCGTAACAGTCGCCAGTCTTTCTGAGGCACCTTAGCCCTCTTTCTAATTTGTTATACCACATTGTGTTCCTGCATCTGTTAGCCGCCTCCTCGCTTCTGTTTGTATACAATATTGTGCAGCATTACAATTACTACTTTATTAGCCGTTCAAGTGTGTCAATGTCTTACAATGTTATGTCCCATTTTTGCCGACAACTGGACTGTTTTTAAACACTTATTTTGTATAGGAGAGTTTCTTTGTACTGTATACCCACTCCACACGATTGACCTCCTAAAGGATGTAGTACTTATAAATACCATATATGAAAAATTTTTGTCGTGTCTTACAAAGCTGATTCGTCTAAAAATAACCATTCAAGCAATTGTTTTTAATTCACTTTGCAGCTCCATGCCATTATGGGACGTATACCAGACTGGCACTAGAACTTCATTCAAAACCAAGGTATGTTAAATAAGATTTCCTTCAATGCAAGCACTAGATATCATGAAAGACTCCCAAATGATCAGTTGAAATGTTCTCTTATTATCATTATTGCAAATGTCCTTAGTAGCAGAAGCACTAATAGTAATGTAGTAGACACCATCTGAAAGTTTGCCTGTCAAGTCTTTTCAGCCTTTTCCATGCCATTAGGAAATAAGGAACGAAAGAGATCAATGAGATTTTTGAAGCACGCATAGTCAAGTTCTTTTGCAGCAAGACGCTTATAAAAAATTTAAATTTGTGATTCCTCGTCAGGTGAGGAGCACAATATCTGCTTAAAACATTTCAAGGCTTAATGCGGTTGAGATTGATGATGAGAAATAATAGAGACGTGAATCATTTTTTCTGCCAAATGTTACCACACCTGTAAACGTCGAATTAAAGTACAATCGATAAATTCAAAGTTCATAATTAAACTTAGTTTCTTTCCGTCAAATTTCTTCTATGGTTACGGACTGGGGATCGCCTTGTTTGGCAAGTGTTGGTACGTGTTCGTCCGAAAAGAGCGAAGCTTTCTAACGTGTTGTGCGAACTTATGGTGTACACGGGACCTATATTATTGTGCACAGTTCACAGGCTGAAGTCCGGCAAACGTTAAAAATAACTGCTAAAGAAAGGAAAAGCTTTCACTAGAAGTATGCGAAACCCCATGCGTGAGCGACGGCAACTTTTTTGACATATACGGAAACGTCTCAAGGCACCTGAAACACACAAATAACGTCATAAAAAAGCAATGGCGCCTACAGTGCATTTGCAAAAGAGGCAGGATCGTGAGTAAGGATTACGTATTGGTTAAGAAATGAAACTGGATTTACCATCACGGTCTCGAGTCTACACAGACTACACAGTCTACACAGACTGTAGACCCTTCCCCCTTCCATACACGGTAGTTGGGAAGGGGAAAAGTGCACTGAAATACTGGAAGGAGGAGAGAAGTTCAGACTTTGGACGGAAATGCCCATAGCATTGTACTGAAAATGCATAATAACTACGATCTGAATCTTCCGCCTTCACACGCAACGTGTCTGTACATGGACTATACCGAACCAAACCAAAGCTCGGCATTTTTAGCAGCTCACGCTTATCGAACAAGACGTTTCTATGGAATCCAAAGCCTCTGAAACTCATTAACCAGACTTTTTGTCTAGTCTTTTTTCATTTTTGTTTTGGACTGAACTGGGGTCTGTATACGAACACAGATTACGGTGACACTAGTGTTTGAGCGGGTTGCAAGGGAACAAAAAGGTAGCCTATGAAGATGAACGGGAATTCTAGTAAACATTCAATACATGCGCTCTTATTTTCGTGGCCAATTTCGTTTGAGTTGATAGATCGTATCACTGAATCCTATCACAACGAAAGTGCCTTAATCAAGAAAAATAATTTAGATTACTACGGTCCCGCAGCGTCCCAGTGCACAGCGTCCCAAAGTCACCGATAAAAATAGCGCGTTGCGGATGATCCACAAAGTAGGAACCACTTTTCGCCTGCTCATAAACGCATTTTCTACTCGTGAAACGATTGTATGGAGCTAGGCAGAAGCGTCCTCGATTTCTTAAACCTGACACTTGGTGTGTATGTCATATATTATTTTGACCCACTATTTTAGCCCACTATGAAGGACCAAACACTGAGAGGCTGTCGTAAGGCTCAATTGTTCTGCTTCACCGCCCTAAGGAACTTCTTCGTGCAAAATGCAGCGAGATGCGAATAATCTGGCTCGCAGCGTTAAAGTGGCCGTACATTTGCTGCAGCGCATGTGAAGTGCGGTGTTTCCAGGAAAGTTAGCGAGCACTGAGAAGTCGCTTACTCTCGCACCTTTAATTTATTTTCAGCCTAACTTGTCTTCAACTTAGCGCACACCCGTGAGCTCTCTAACCCAGCAATAGCTGGTAGGCGACTAAGATATGTAAAACATACCTTTAAAGTATAGGAGGTTCGTTTTCCGTACGGCCACTGCAGTGGGCGCTTCTGTACGGACGAAAAAGTACAACATCAAGATCACCACAGTATTTAACGCACACCAACTTTTCCCGTAAGAAGCCTGATGTATATAAACACTAACCAGGTTAATTTTGAATAAACTTCACTTTACACAAAGCGAAGGACCCCTAAAAACTGTCTTAGGAAGTTCATGAAAAGATTCCCGGCTGCCTGCCTGTTAACTAAAGCAGGTTTTCGCGCCTAAATAGATCACACGCACTGCATTTGACCGTTCAATTTATGCGGCTCCATCCTCTTATTCGTCTTAAGCTACTCACACACGGCTAAATAATTGTAGAAAGCTTCAAGGGAGATAAATGTGTTTACACCTGTGTGCGGAAGCCTGTTTCGAGGAAACCGTATGGGTTTCCTTTGGGTGGATGTCTCATTTTCCCTTTATTAATTACTTCTCTCCACCTTGTGGTTTTCCGCAGAACTACTACTTGAAACACTTGCCTTTGCTTTATGTTGTCGACAGATTCGACTTCGTCCTACCATCTGCTAGCCGCCTGGTTAGCTCAGGTGGCAGAGCGGCTGCCCGGAAAGGCGGTGGTCCCGCGTTCGTGTTCCGCATTAGGATGAATTGTTCTTCAACACTGAGGCTTTTCTTTCGAGGAACCCGTGTGGGATTCCTTTATAGCAATTTCTACGAACGGGCGGATGTCTGATTTTCCCTTTATTAAGCCTGTTCAGCGAACTTACGTTTATGGCTAATGAAAAAACGAACGAGAGAAAAATACAGGACGGTTACAAGTATCTAACCCTAATGTTGTATGATCGGTTGATTGATTTGTTGATTGATTGGCTGTGCGTTACCTGAGGTGCGGAATAATTTTCGTAAATGATCTCGAGCCGCCAATTCCCTAGGGGGTCAGAAGGTTCTGCTTCCACCATGACATTATTGTTTAAGGGATCTTTCACAACGTTCTCATTTGAACCCCTACAGCTTAAACCGCAAGCCCGTTGAAACACGGTGACACAACGTGACCACTCGATGAGTGGAAGGGTCGAGTGGAAGACTCGCAGAGAGGTGTTGCTGTCCTAGCTTTCGAGACAAGCCACGACGAGGAAGCAGCAATCCGCGAGACTATTTGCTAGACTAGAATACGATGCCAGAATATCCACCAGCTAGACTATCGCTTCCGGCAGAGGCCGCGGCGATTCGAGGACTCCAAGTGACTGCTGAATCTCCTCTCGGACGATGTCAGCACTGGATGCTACTTTAGCCTGCGTCGAAGGGAACATCCTGTGCAGTTCTTTGTTTACGACGGTTCTAATGGTCTCTCGGATCTCGTCGGAACCTAGTGCTCAAATTTTGCTCTTTGGCGAAAGCACTTGGGGGATGTATTGGCGGGTGCGCATTTCCACTGTCTTCTCAATCGTTGTGGCCTCTGTCAAATATGTGGTACAGTCTTCGGGTGTTGTGGTTCGGTCCCGTGAAAAGTTGTCAAGCGAAGCTTTTACTGGCTCACTAGTTTCGGTGGCGTTGTAGTCATGCAAAAAAAAAAACCAGTTGCTCCCAGAGCAGAGCAGTTGCGGGAAACCGCACAAAGTACGGTGGTTTGATTGGTTGCGCGCTCACGCCACGCGCGCAACCAATCAGAGCCGTTTGGCTTCCGCCGGAGAGGGAGACCTTTATGACGTGTGTGAAGGTCTGTAGGGAAATCGCGGTGAAATATGTCCCAAGTTGTTAAGATGGTTGCTCGATTCTCGAACCACGTCCTTGTGGCGTCTTTCAATGAGCAAAAAAAAAACACGGCGCAGATTGTCGTCCCTGTTCCAGTTCCAGTGGCTAAATTCAGCAACCCTTTCATACGTTTCCAGCCAGGTCTCCACGTCTTCAAACGTTGATCCGCGGCAGGTCGGTGGTTCCCTTGCTGTTGCAGCGAGATGGACGATGCTGGGACTGCCGTTGTGATTCTTGTTTTGGCGATGATTACGATTCTCTCAGGTAGAAGTCCGTGCTCTAGGGGCAGGTTTTGTAGCCTTCGACGTTGGTGTAGCCTTCAGTGTGTTGGGTAGTCGTGGACGTCCGATACGTAAACGCAAAAGCACCTGCACCAGATGTTAACTTGTAGTGACGATGAAGAAAACAGTAACAAAACTCTGACTGACGAAACTAACTTTTCTTGTGCGAACCTGTGCCCCCTAAAACAGACTACACTTGAAGCGCAATGATAGCGGAAAACACAGTCGGCGATTGTCGAAATCTGATCTGCGGGGAAAGCGCGTCGGCTTTTATACAAGGGTCATCGAAGGTTCCAAAGTAATCGCTGGTGCCCGCGTGTCTTCCACCCCCCCCCCCCCAGGTATCTATATACCTGCGGACAACTTTCTGCGGCTATGAAGGGAAAGCTACGGAAGCAAAGGGCGGACAATTTAGAGTGCTTCTGACGAGGGACCCGCTTTTTCATCTAAGTTAGCTTACACTGGGGAACAGAAAACTTAACCACATTATTAGAAACAGTAAATAAGACAAAACACACCACTGAAAGTAAAAGATTACCCATTTTGCTGCTTTTCCCTTCCGCGTCTAGGCAAACGCGAAACTGCCGCAAGTGGAAGCTGCGCCGCTTCAGCGTCTCTTCCGAGTTATGAAAAGCACTGTCAGACGCTGGCAGTCTACTTGATGCGTAAAACATACGTGCAGAATCTCCGCCCCAGTAGCTTTCCCTTCACAGCCACAGAATGTTTTCCGCGGAGATACACAATTCGCGCCGGGCATACAATCAGATTACACAAGGTCAGGTTACAACAAACAATGGTTACAACCATCGGTAAGCTTCGAGAAACTTCCAATACATGCAGGCGCGTCCTGCGCTGAGCGATAAAGTTTTACCCTTTGTTTTCCCGTGAAAAAATGGTCGCCTGATAAAAACAAGTACACGAGTCAACATAGGCGAGCACTGGCACAGCCGTAAGCATAGTGTGACAACAATAGAATGACGATTCGGGAATGATGACTATAGTTTAACGAGGACAGCGTGACGACGACGGCTTTGAGAAAACTGGAATGACGAAGCTGGAACGACGATGATGGAACAACCACGACGGCATGACGACGACGGTATGACAACGAATGCATGGCGACGACTCGATGACAATGGCGCAATGATGATCCTGAAGTGACGACGATCGTGTAACAACTACAGAGTGGCGACGACAGCATGATGACGGTGGAATGAAAACGAGCGGGCAATAGCGATGACGTAACGAGGGCTGAATGACGGGGATGACATGACACGAGAAACAGATGACCACGTTGGCTCGACCATGACGGCATGACGACGATGGTATGAGAACGAATGCATGGCGGCAACTATACGACTGCGTACTGAAGACGATGGCACGAAAACGGCACCACAATCATGCATAAATGACAGGCTGAATACAATTGAATCGAGTTGAATTTATATGCAACATTGTTGGGGTAGATCAGGCAAAAAGCTGATCGAACAGCTTGAGAAGACACGACCACCCTTCACATGCGTGGGTATAACGTTGCTTATAAAAAAAAGTAAATATGAAATAACGAAGAATAATTGACGTCGTCGGAACGATGAACGCTGTATGACGAGGATGGAGGGACGACTGCATGGCAAAGCTTGGAATTACAATGATAGTAAAAGAACAACACTGTGATGACTAAGGCATGGCGATGATGTGTACGATGACCAGTGACTCCGGCAAAATTCTATGAAACGGCAGTATCTTTGTTTTTTGTTCTTCTTTTTTGTTGTTGAAAAAAAAGAAAACAATGGTGCTTTCTACATTTTACTTCTAAAAATTTGATCATATATTACTGCTATACTATTCGTGCAATATATTGTTGCTGTGCAATTCTTGAAATATAGTACATTTAGCCTACATAGCTAATGCAGATAATGGCTATAAATAGCTTATAAAAATACTATTTAAGTGCGCGCTGCATCTGGTAAATTTTAGAAAATGTACACACATGGAAGAAAAACAATAAACACGTGTAACTACGTTTCCAGCGAAATAAATTCGTTACTCTCCAGATTTGCACATTTTTGTTCACAAAACTATCCATGCTGCAAGTTCTCTACAAAAGCACGTCCAAACAAAATGCTACATGATCAGAGTATAGCATCAAACAATACAAACAAAACAATAGCACCTTCAGTCTTTCCATCCTTTTTTACCGTAATCCACAGATTCAGTGTAGAAGGAAGGTGGAAGCAAACCTAACAGTAATCGCACAAACATAAGCACACGAAATGCATACGCACGGTAGGAAAAAAGTTATTTTATACCACACACATGCACAGTTGAAATACATATGAAAAGCTTTATACTTTAATTCCGAGAGGTACGATGATCAATGCTCGCCAAGTGATGATATATACAAGTAATGATGAAGCAGTGCATCTGTTTACAAGCGAAAACTTTGTGTTACCAATCTTCCTTTTCATCGCGCGAGATTCAGTGAAATACCCAGTGTTTTAATTTTCTCCTGAGGGTGCCCTTACAGCACGCGTTCCAATCAGCTCTTTCCGCGAAAACAAACAGCGCTCGAAGGGGGACGGGGAAGAGCTGCGCGCGGAACACCGTGGTATATATATTGCTTGCAGCAGAATGATTATTTATGCGCACGAGCTTATTCAAGGCAGGGCCCATTAATCATACGGCTCTATACGGCCTGCCCATGCACTCACGTCTTATTTTTGAAGGCACAGGTAACGAGCGGAGAGAGAGAAAAGACGAGAGATGGATAGCTGCACATACTTACTGCACGCAGTCAGCTCCAGATTTCGAAGTTACGTTGATGGACGCGTGCCTTACTGATCGCCTCAAAGACTAAAGGTGGCCTTGCGTTAGGCAGTCCTGGTGGTAAATTCTCTGATAACGTCTTGTATTTTGAGCATGCGGTCCTTTCTTTGTGAATGGGCAAAGTGAGAAGATGTGCTAGCCTCCTCTACGTCGTGCGACTCCGAAAATAAGTTTTCATTCGGCATAAAGCATTGAATCAGCGTTCTGTCCAAGCTGCAGATGTAGGTATATAAAGAAGTTGCATGTGTTTGATGGCTTGGCCTAGGAGCTCATTTACTTCTTCAGATGTTGCTTGCAGCCACTTCGAAATACTTTCTTTGGGTAGAGACTCGACATTGGATACAATAAAAGGCAGAAGTAAGAACTTCGCCGAGAGGCGGTCTAGATCAATATCAGCTGCGTGCCCCCCTAATGCTGTGTTTAGGTCGTCAGCCGAAAATTGACTTCTTCTGACAGCGTGATTCAACGTGCCTTCGAATTTCATTAGCTCATCCATGCCAGACTGATCAAAGCGCCGCCAGATTTTGCTCGTAATGCGTTCTATTGCCTCAAAGTATTCCTTGCGCAATGCTTCTGTGGGATCGAGCGCAACTAACGGGAGAGACGTGGTCGACATCTCAAACCTCCTCCTCGGCATCTTTGTAGACCTTCCACTGCAAAGCTCCCTCAGACTTAGTTGAGTTGTAACAGTGCTCGTGCGATCCCACAACTCCAGAAAGGCAGTTTCAAAACATAAGCGGGACATTGCCTCACACAGAGTCCCTGCAGATTCTTTTTCTTCTCAGTTCTCAGTGAACTCGTTCTGTAAGTCACTGCTCATCCATTTGTCCCTTTTTGCCATTCACTTCCTCAGTGCTGGAGCATCTCGTGACCTTTCATCAAACGAATCGAGTAGATTTCCATCGTATTTAGTGCGCCCAATTAGAGATCGGCCCGTGCGACGCATGTAGCGGATGGAGCTTACACAATGACAGGCAGGGTCATCCTTTCTTCGTTTTGCTGTTTGCTACACTGCTGTGTTAGGAGCTGTGCTATACGTATATCCTTCCACCTCGGCACGCTGTGGTTCGCAGAATCAAAGTGGAACTGGCTTTTTTCGTGCCATAGCAACCTCTGTATAGCTTTTGTCCAGTTATTCAAACCAGTATTCACTCAAGCTGGTTTTACTGCTCCAGGTCTGCGACACTTTCCCTTGGAAAATGACACCCACTAGTGACAAAGGACTGCGTCGCTTTTGGTGTCACAGGATAGCCCCGCGAATTTTTCAAGCCAGTCCTGATGGCAGGAGCTTTTATTGTTGTTGTTTGGAAATGTACAGCAAGGCCGAGTAGAGCTGATTCGTCCTCACTCGGTTTGCTTCACGGTAAACTCCCGCCACCAAGCAAGTGCGTGCTGCTTGCATAGCTCAAGACCACTCTTCCGGTTTTGTCAACTGGCCACGAACTCAGAGGCATTTCTACGAAGAGAATAAAATAAGTTTTTTTATTTCTCCTGTCTGGTCATCTCCTTGGATCTGTAATGGAGCTATCCGTATACTGAGAGCCTAACCTCCTTTTAATTTTGTGTTGCACGCATTATAGCCTCAACGCTGAAGACAATTTACCTGTGTAACAGTCTTTGGGCGATAGTGGGAGATGACTGGGAAGACTGCATGCAATTTGGCTGTACTTGATTACCGTATGACAGTCGGTGATATCTAGGGCAGTCCCAAGTGCACACCGCTTTCCTGTTAATATCAGAATAGTTAAGTTGCTTCCAGTGGCCGATATTGAAAACACATTTTTCGGCAAGCCTTACCGTCAGAGCGTGTTTCTTGCGCAATATGGCTGCATTTTTGGGACGGACACTCAGGACTGTAACATACCGCTAACAACGCAAAATAAGGAAGTGAATAAATAATTAATTTACATGCGAGCTCAAAAAGTATAAAGAAACACGTACACGGGTGTGATGTAATACCTTGTGGAGTTTCGGTTCCCGCATTTAAGCGTTTTGGTGCTGGTTGAAAGAAACTGCCCATTTTCTGTAGAGAAGCCGGCATCGTGCCGCACATACGATTCGCGTGGCCACGGTTCCTCCAACAGTGAGACAGAGACGGAATAAACAGGACTTTTCTTGGTTGTCGCTGGAAGTAAAGTATGCAAGGGTGACTGCTTAACAAAAGTTGGCATTCTTCATGAGCGTTTACGCAATATTGTCACCTCACAAGTTTATCCGTTAGCGCGTTATTTCTTTTTTGTTATATCGCAGCAAAGATAACGCGGTGCGGAGTTTTTTTTTATCGTACTCAGGAGATGTCGGCTTTAATTGGCCCCGGCTACTCATTTTAACATAGGTACTATTAGTCAACTATACGAAGGCGACATCTGTACGGGCCAGTTGGGGCCGAGCGCGCCGAATGCAAGTGTCCAAGTGACGCAAGATTACGCAAGACTTTTTTCGCCGGCGTATCTTAACTGAGTGACCTTTAGGGGTGCGACGACTGCGCCGGTCAAACTATTGTCATACAGGTGACGTGATTGGTGCGTATAGGCACGGTGCTTCACGGAGCGCGTGCTGCGCACATATGCATAGCATGCGTTTGCAATCACAAAAGAGTGCCGATAACATAAAAGAAGGAAGGTAATGTTCACGGCACCACGTTTCTCTACAGTAATGGCGGTTGCTCGTTGCGGTGGACACATGATCATGTAGACGGTCGTATCGACGCCGTAGTCAGATGTTCCAAACTGCGCCGTGCAAGAGGATACTTTCAGCCTGCACGTCTATTATAGTTATTCGCAGGCGTTGTCGGCGGCACATACCAGATGAATGACTTAAGACCTTTGCACATCAGTAATTACTCAATCGAACTTTGTGGAGTTGCGTGCTGTGTGGTGGCTGCAGGATACGCGGCTTGATACTTTCTTGCGTCTCAGTTTAGCGCTACCCCTGCAAACGTGTCCCATGTGCTCTTGGCAGCCCAGACACAGCGAGAAGAAAGTTGTTTGAAGAAAAGGTTAAGGAACCGACAGGTGCTGCTCACTGAAAATTTTGCTTCCAGTTAGCCAGCCCCGCATGTGCGGTCCTTGCAAATTTTGTCCTCGACATATCCTAAGGTAGATCAAACACCGCTTTTTACCGATTTGAGCCACCGGCATCACCACAAAGAAGGCACTGTTCACACGAGACGCGGGGTGGGATGTACTAATGACCAACTTCTTGTTGGTGGCAAAATTCAGGGCAATAAAACTTATGGAACCAAAATTCTTAGGGAATCGAATGCTCGATCTTTGGTGGGAGCCGAACTCATGACCTGCGGTGTTAATTAGGGCGAAGTTAATTAGGACCCATGACCTTTGGTGGTAGAGGAACCCAGAAGCTTTGATGTTAATAGGGGGAATTAGGCCGTCAATTCCATTATAAGAAAGTGTGAAGCCCAGGAGCAGAAGAAGCGTGAGCACGACCAGTGGTGTTATTTAAGGCGCAGTTTATTAAGGTAGAGTTCAATAAAGCCCTCGAACTCACGACACTTGGTGGGAGTCGAACCGAAGACCTTTGGTGTTAATTAAGGCACTCGTACCTCACGAACTAAACAATAGACCATATTCACACTATCAATCAGGTGATAGAGAAATGTGCGGAATATAACCAACCCTTATATGTAGCTTTCATTGACTACGAGAAAGCGTTTGATTCTGTTGAAGCCTCAGCAGTCATGGAGGCATTACGGAATCAGGGTGTAGACGAGCCGCATGTAAAAATACTGAAAGGTCTATAGCGGCTCCACAGCCACCGTAGTCCTCCATAAAGAAAGCAACAAAATCCCAATAAAGAAAGGCGTCAGGCAGGGAGATACGATCTCTCCGAGGCTATTCACAGCGTGTTTAGAGGAGGTATTCAGAGACCTGGATTGGGAAGAATTGGGGATAAAAGTTAATGGAGAATACCTTACTAAATTGCGACTCGCTGATGATATTGCCTTGCTTAGTAACTCAGGGGACCAATTGCAATGCAAGCTCACTGACCTGGAGAGGCAAAGCAGAAGGGTGGGTCTAAAAATTAATCTGCAGAAAACTAAAGTAATGTTTAACAGTCTCGGAAGAGAACAGCAATTTACAATAGGTAGTGTGGCACTGGAAGTGGTAAGGGAATACATCTACTTAGGGCATGTAGGGTCAGTGGATCCGGATCATGAGACGGAAATAATCAGAAGAATAAGAATGGGCTGGGGCGCGTTTGGCAGGCATTCTCAGATTATGAACAGCAGGTTGCCATTATCCCTCTAGAGAAAAGTGTATAATAGCTGAGTCTTACTAGTACTCTCCTACGGGGCAGAAACCTGGAGGCTTACGAAAATGGTTCAACTCAAATTGAGGACGACGCAACGAGCTATGGAAAGAAGAATGATGGGTGTAACGTTAAGGGATAAGAAAAGAGCAGATTGGGTGAGGGAACAAACGCGAGTTAATGTTATCTTAGTTGAAATCAAGAAAAAGAAATGGGGCATAGGCAGTACATGTAATGAGGAGGGAAGATAACCGATGGTCATTAAGGGTTACGGACTGGATTCCAAGGGAAGGGAAGCGTAGCAGGGGGCGGCAGAAAGCTGGGTGGGCGGATGAGATTAAGTTTGCAGGGACGACATGGCCACAATTAGTACATGAGCGAGGTTGTTGGAGAAGTATGGGAGAAGCCTTTGCCCTGCAGTAGGCGTAACCAGGCTGATGATGATGATGACCCCACGAACCAACATGCAGATGTGGACAAACCGGCCTGTCCAAGCTGGATTCCAATTGAAATCGTGAAGGTCGAGAGTCCAGTACACTACCTTTAGTGTTAAGTAGAAGTGAATTCAGGCACAGTTGAATAATATAGAGGCAATTAGGGCACTCAAAACCCGCGATATTTGGTAGGACTCTAACCCACTTTGAGATATAGACGAACTCGGCGATATCTCCAGTTAGATTCCAATTGACATCGTGAAAGTCGAGAGTCCACCCACTGCCCACGAACTCATGACGCTTGGGGATTTACATATCCGTGAAGCAACGGGGAACTGATTCGGGAAGCTGAAAAGCCACTGCAAATATCTTTGCCGTTTTTGCCGATTGTATAGAATAGATTACCGGGCCTCCATTTTTTATTAGCTACTTCCTACTGCCTTTCTTAAATAGAAAGATTAGCTTTAAAATGTCGGCTCACTTTATTTTTGCGCTTCAGGGCATTTCCGTTGTTTTTTATTACAGTGTTAACAACGATGAGAAAATGTAAAACGTTTCTGGATAAATGTTGCGTAGCTAAATGTTGTAACATCGCCTCGTCCACTTATATTCCGGCATTCCGAGCTCAACTTCATATTTTTTATCTCTGGTTAGTCTTTGTGGAAGCTCGCTTGCGAGCTCTGCTAAAATCATTCTGCGCTCTCAAATTACGATAGCATTGTGAGCCGCGCTCTCAAGTTCTCCATTGACCTCTGCATCAAGATTTGCACGGGCAGCGCCACTAACGAACAGTGAACAAAAAATAATGGCGCCAAAGCCAAATTAACGTTCTGGGTCAAAGGGTTCTGTTTCCTCTTTGCGTAAGACGATAACCGCATAATGTGAAATCAATTAGAGCGCCAGAGCGTTTGGCAAGCCGGCGACGTCCGCACCACATGACGCGTCCTCTCCCTATCAAGCCGAGCAATTTTTACCCACTTAATTATCAGCCCGAAATCTTACAAGACAACGGCGAGGAAAGGGAGCGGCAGATCTCAACGCAGATTTTTTTTACCAGGGTCATTACGACGGACTGCAGAAGGTTAACCCGCGATTATTTCTTTTTAAGTTAACAAGTATCAAGGCAAGGCATAAAGGCAACCAGTAGGTAAGATCTCCCAAGTAACGAAGGAACTAATAAAGAAAAGACAAAGAATGAAAGTGCCCAACTCAAGAGATAAGATAGAATTCCCGGAACTGTAAAAACTGAACAACAAGGCGAAAGTAAGTGATATTCGAAATTATAACGTGAGAAAGGCTGATGAAGCCGTAAAAAATGGACGCAGCTTGAAATCAGTGAGAGGAAAACTTGGCATAGGACAAACCAAGATGTATGCACTGTAAGATACGCAGGGCAATATCATCAGCAATCTCGAAGGTATAGTAAAAGCAGCGCAAGATTTCTATACTTACCTGTACAGTACCCAGAGGACTCCGGGTACCTACATTCGAAGCAGTAATGAACAGGATATAGAAACTCTTCCTATAACAAGCGATGAGGTTAAAAGGGCCTTGCAAGACATGAGAAGATGGAATAACAGTCAATTTAATCAAAGATAGAGGAGACAAAATGCTTGGAAAACTGGCGGTTCTATATACGAAATGTATATCGACTGCAAGGGTCCCAGAAAACGCGAATAATGCAAACATTATACTAATCCGCAAAAAGGGAGACGTTAAAAAATTGAAAAATTTTAGACCCATTACCTTACTCCCAGTATTATATAAAATATTCACCAAGATAAGTTGCAATAGAATAAAGGCAACGCTGGATTTCAGCCAACCAAGGCAACAGGCTGGCTTCAGCAAACGATACTCTACAATGGATCACATCTATGTCATTAATCAGGTAATCAAGAAATCCGCAAAGTACAATCAGTCTCTCTATATACCATTCATAGATTACGAAAAGGCATTTCATTCCGTAGACATTCCCGCACTCAGAGGCATTACGTAATTAACGAGCACGGGCCGCTTACGTAGATATCTAGGAAAATATCTACAGAGATTCCACAGCTACTCTAGTTCTACACAAGAAAAGTAGGAATATACCTATAAAGAAAGGGGTCAGACAAGGAGACACAATCTCTCCAACGCAATCCACTGCGTGCTTGGAAGTATTCAAGCTCTGAAACTGGGAAGGATTAAGAGTAAGGGTCTACGGCGAATATCTCAGCAACCTTCGGTTTCCCGATCACATTGTTCTATTCAGCAACACTGTAGACGAGTTACAGCTTATGATTGAAGACCTTAACAGAGAAAGTGCAAAAGTTGGGTTGAATATTAATGTGCAAAAGACAAAGATAATGATGAACACCGGGGCAAGGAAACAACAGATCAGGATCGCCAGTGAGACTCTAGAGTCTGTGAAGGAGTACGTTTACCCAGGTCAATTATTCACATGGAACCCTGATCATGAGAAGGAAATTCATAAAAGAATAACATTGATTGGATCGCATACGGCAGACATTGTCAGCTCCTGACTGGAAGCTTACCTTCATCATTGAAAAGGAAGGTCTACCATCAGTGCAGTTTACCGAGGCTGACATATGGGGCAGACACTTGGAGACTGACAAAGAAGCTTGGGAGAAGTTAAGCGCCGCGCAAAGAGTGATGGAATGAAGATGGCTAGGCATAACGTTAAGAGACAAAAATATAGCGGTTTGGATCAGAGAGCAAACGGGTATAGCCGATATTCTAATTGACATCAAGAAGAAAAAAAAGATAGAGCTAGGCAGGTCATGTAATGCGCAGGTCAGATGGCCGTTGGACCATTAGGCCTACAGAATGGGTACCAAGAGAGGGAAACGCAGTAGGGAAAGGCAGAAGACTAGGTGGTGCGATGAAATTAGGAAATTCGCGGGGGCTAGTTTGAATCGGTTTGCGCAGGATAGGGGTAATTGTAGATCGCAGGAAGGGGCCTTCGCCTTGCAGTGCACATAAAATAAGCTGATGAGTATGATGGTGATGATGATGATGATGATGATGATGACGACGACGACGACGACGACCACGACGACGACGACGACGATGATGATGATGATGATGGTTGTGGTGGTGCTGGTGATGATGATGAAGGCACTCGAACCGGAGACCCAGCATGGACACTTGGGTGAATCGGCCATATCTCCAAGCAGGCTTCCCATTGGAATCGTGAAGGTCGAGGGTGGAACTCTCTACCTTTGGTGTGAATTAAGTCAAAGTTAATTAAGGTACAGTTACTTAGGATAGAGTTAATTAGGTCACTCTTACACACGACTGATAGTGGGAGTTGAAGCCTCGACCTTTGGTGAGAGAAAACAAGTAATGGGAAGGAGCCACTAATTCGAAGAAATAGGTTAAGTTATGTAATGAATGTCTCGTGAGTGCGCAGGCTCTCGCCTTCAGCCTCTAAGCGTAGGCTAAAGTGACTGTCAACTCTTTGGATATGCTGGCAACAAGCAGTAGTCGGGACCATGGCAGATAAATGGAAGTGGGGATGAAAGACAGAGGGAATGCGGGAGCTACACGCCGTAAAGGAAATCTCTTGGGCGCTCGAGCCCCCTCCCCCCCCCCCCTGCACCTCGGTTCCGGCCTCCCTAACGACGACTGCATGACGACGACAACATAACTAGAATCGGATGATGAATCCCGAATGACTATGATGGGAAGACACCGCCTGTACCACGACAATGCTATCACAAGGAATGCATGGTGACGGCTGTTCGATTACGCCCTGATGACAATGACGTGACAGTGATGTAGTCATTCTTAAATGACAGCATGATTACAATGCAATGACGGAGAAGGAATTATGTTGATGGAACGACAAAATAATATGATGGCAGTGGCGTTAAAGAATGTATGGAGGACGAGAGCATGGCGACGATCAAATGACGAAGATGGCGTGATGACCGCAGGATAATAATGAAATGATGAAGCTCCAATGATGACGGTGGAACGACTACGGCAGCTTCACAATAACGGTATGACAGCGAACACATGACGACGACTGTGACGACTGCATGACGACGGTGCAATGACAATTCGCAACGTCTCTGAAAGGATGACGATGGTATAATGATGGCAACGTGACGATGATGGCCTGACAACAATGGGATGAGGACGAGTGCATGACGACGACATTGTGATGAAATCGGCATCATGAAATTGATATTATGAAGCTGCAGGGACGAGGATTATATCGCGATGAAGGCGTTTATCGGTGTGCCGATGATAGTATAACGAGATTCGCATGAAGGCGACTGCATCGCTATATGACTATATGATTACGATGGCGTGGCTTGGCGTGATGACGACTGCACGACGGAGACTGCATGAAGACGATCTAACTGTGTCGAATATGTCAATTGCTTTACCGGCGCAGTCATCGCACCCATTAAGGCAAAGCGGATATTATTTGTTATAATGTAACTGTATCAGTATTATGTAAAGATTCTAATAAAATAATTTTCCTTTTCAGCCTTTTCATCCTTTTCACCGAACAGTGTTCAGCGTACGTTTACTTGCTGATATCACAGCATGCGATTATATAGTTCGGTAAACGAAAATTTTTGCACTAAATACTTGGGGGAAGAAGGGAGGGTTCCATATCACCTAGAAAATGAGTAGGCAATGTCCGTTGATTTCAATTGGTGCCATAAAATAATTATCACTAGTCAACAAAAGGACTTAAACGACTGCGAAATGCCGCGGCGTCAGTTGACGTTTGGTTTCTTGGGGCAGACAAAGGTGGCTCATCTCTTACCTAGGCGCCTGTGATGTCATCGGGATACATTTAATTAGTACACGTATGAGCAATCATTTCTTTACGTTGACGGACTTGCGTGAACTGTTCACCAAGCCTCTCGGAAAGCGAAATTTCAGCGCCATTCTTCCACTATCAGACGTAAATGTTCATAACAGGACACTTCAAGATAACCCACATTCCTCGCTTTCAACCATTTTAGGGTTGCAGCCCCAATTAAACGTGAAGCAACGTGAAGCGGCGGGGAACTGATGCAGGAAGTTGAAAAAGCCACCGCAAATAGCTTAGCTCTTTTTGTCGATTCTATAGATTACCAGGCCTCCGTTTTCTATTAGCTACTTCCTACTGCCTTTTTTAAATAGAAAGGTTTATTCTCACTTTATTTTTGCGCTTCAGTGAATTTCCGTTTTTTTTATTACAGTGTTAACAATGACGAGAAAATGTAAAACGTTTCTGGATAAATCTTGCGTAGCTGAATGTCGTAACATCGCTTCGTCTACTTATATTCCTCCATTCCGAGCTCCACTTTTTTATTTTTTATCTCTAGTTAGTCTTTATGGAAGCTCGCTTGCGAGCTCTGCTAGAACATTCTGCGCTGTCAAATTACGATAGCATTGTGAGCCGCGCTCTCAAGTTCTCCATTGACCTCTGCATCACGATTTGCACGGGCAGCGCCACTAACGAGCACCGAATCAAAAAATAAACGCGGCAAAGCCAAATTAACGATCTGGGTCAAAGAGCTCTGTTCCCTCTTTGCGTAAGACGATAACCGCATAATGTGAAATCAATTAGAGCGCCAGAGCGTTTGGCAAGCCGGCGACGTCCGCACCACATGACGCATCCTTTCTCTGTCAAGCCGAGCAATATTTACCCACTTAATTATCAGCCCGCACTCGTACAAGACAACAGCGAGGAAAGGGAGCGGCAGATCTCAACGCAGATTTTTTTACCAGGGCCATTACGACAGACTGTAGAAGGTTAACCCGCCATCATTTACGTTTAATTTGACTGGCTAAACAGCTTCGGCATTGATTCCTACTTACGCGATTCTTATCGCGAAAGCGCACTTTACCTGTTTCATTTCGTTCTTGCGATGTTGACTGGGGATATAAATTGCTCAGGACGTATACGTGGGGTTTAAATGAGGTCGGACGTTATTATGTTCATTAACGTTATCATAATTCAGGGTCGTTACAATATAGCGGGTGCCGCATATCAGTCATGAAGAGTGTCATTCGTCCCGTATTTTTCCAGGCTTATGTCCCGTCATCTTTTAACAGTGAAGGCTTTAAATGTCATTTATACTGTTATTACGCAACGACAAGACGCAACCAAGTGTGGAAAAAAGTTCTGGAGAGGTAGAAGCTTCAGTTACGACAAAGTTTGTTGTTGGCCGACGGGATCATGTTTATCACATTTGCAGGAGAAGTAGGCAAGGTGCGCAATTGTACGTTGTCTCACAGTAATCAGAAACAAATTTCCTACATTACCCAATCATACAGCCCAAAAACAGGCATTCTGTGTGCCGTAAAGCCATGTCACAGATGTCACGTTTCATATAGATAAAATAAACCTCCATTGATTCCTCCGTGCCAAGGGAATCTTTGCTGCAACCAAGTATGCGGATATCGGAAAGATCTGGCCAACACATGCAGGAATCGCAGTACATAGGGGGGCCAGATCTTTCCAGTGTCCGCCTGCTTGATCCTTGGCACGGGAATTAATGGCGGCTTGCTTCCGCAATATGAAACGGGACACCTGCGTTAACGATAAGTCTGTAGATTTAGGCCGCACAGAAGGGCAATTTTCAGGCTGTATGATTGGAGATTGACGCAAATTTGTTTCTCATTAACGTGCGCGAACGTTATTGCGCACCTTTCTACCTTCTCCTAGAAATACAATAGTCTCTGCTTCCAATAAAGTTAGTTATAAGTGATGCTCTTTCCTGTTCTGAGCTTTGTTTTGTGCCCTTGCTTGCTTCTTAACATTCCGTAAATAAATGAACGAACTAGCCTAGTAAGGAGTATTGATGCCTTTCTTCTATGAAGGTTTTCATACAGAATACCTCAAACCATCTGAAGAATTTCTACGAGCATTTCGCGTTAAGCAAGAGCTGAAATGTGCACAAGATTAGAATAGCGGGCTCAGAACAGAGTTACGTTAACAGCGCAAGAAGGTTATCTTACAGTGGTTTTCGGAAAGTTAATCTTTATTTCCCATGTCTCACACCAGGCGCCAAACAGGGCGAATAAATTGTGAAGGCGTACTTGGTCGTCGAAAGATTCAATTACATCGTAAGGACCCAGTTTCTGGTGGATAGGCGGATTTTAGAGGACAAGTTATTTGGTAAGTCATTTATATAGATGAGGAATAGCAGAGGGCCTAAAACTGAACCCTGTGGGACACCGGATGAAACTGACATTTTAGCAGATCTTGGGTAAATAAAGCTGACAAATTTTGAGCGATTACAAATATAGCTGGCTGGCCAGTTGATAATTTTCGTTGTTTAGAAGAGTCCATAGTATAAACAAAAGTTTAGAAGAAAACATCATCAAAAGCCTTAGAAAAACTTATAAAACTTGTGTCAATCTGTTTCCCTAAATCTAGTTGATAATACATGTGTGAGAATTTTGACCGTCGAGTTACGGCGCTGAATCCATGCCGTTAAACACACTGATCCCTTTTAACAAGGTTCTAAGTTCCTAAAAAAATGAATGATGTGCTTCTGGAGAATGTGATCACGCATTTTAGGAGAGTGGAACGTTGGCTATTATGGCCTGTAGTTGCAGAGTGCGTGTTTTGTCACCCGATATATAGAGAGGCAGAACTTTTGGTAACTTCCACGAAGACGGAATCTGCAATAAATAACGTTTAAAACATTGTTGACAGGTATCTAGTAGTTCATAAAGAATATCGCAATAAGGAGTAGTTTGGAATGGAAATTTCTTGATGTCTAATTGAAGGATAAGGTTCAGTACACCTACTGCTGAGATTGCAATATCGGAAAAATAGCAAGAAGAGGAAGTGTCCAACAAGGTTATCATTGCGTTGTGAGTAATTAATACGGAATGAATATTCGCATTAAAGGCGTTATAAATTCCTACTACGTCGCTGACAGTTTGCTTATCTTTTATACAAGAATATGAGATGAACACGGCAGGTGAAACAGACTGTCGAAATTTATGCTGGTTTTCTTTTAGCAAGCTTGGGAGTTGCGCATGAAAGTAAAGACCTTTGGGCGCATTTGATTTGAGGCGAAGCTATTCCTTTGCTGCATTAAACAGTGTGAGGCTTTTCGGGATTGGTAGACTTCTGTGAGCGTCTTACTCTTCTTCTACGGCGTGATAGCTGTAGTATTTCTCTATTCATGCAACGTAGGGTAGCGTTTCGCTTTTCTTTTTTTCAGTGAAACAAAGAGCCTAATGCATTTTTTAAATCTTCGAAGCTGTAGACAAGGGTATCTTACTAGTGAGGTTACAACAGAAAGTGGAAAAAATTCGGCATTAACCATCCTCGATAATTAGCTAAGTCAGTGCGATGTATTTCTCCTCTGTAGTACGTGACACAAAGCCCGAAATAACGGATTTCCTTCAGGGGAACACTCGGTCGAAGATGGCCGCATGCACCGGCTGCGAAATCCTCACGACGTACGTTTGGAAACTGAGGCGGTCCGCAGAGCCTACTCGCCCACACTAAATTCGTCTTCTATAAAGTGCTTTTCAAAGTACGCGTCTGCGTCCCGCAAGTAGTGATCCTCCAATCAGCGATGCTTTGCCTCAGCGGTCTGTTCGCGAGAGTCTCGCTTGGCGTGGTGCTGTTTTTCGGACACGCGTCGCTTCTCTTGTTGCTCGCCCTCCACGTCCGCGCGTATCGTCTGCCCGTCGCATTCGCTTCTTGCCTGGCCACTTCGGTACGCATCGCGTGCCCCTGTAGTCCCTGCGGAGCCTTGGCATTGTTGCACTCCTTTTCAGCTTGATATTTTCAAGGCCCCATTGAGGTATCTGCAACTGGCGGCCTACGCGCACCGTAGCACAGCTAGCGCAACCGAGGCAAATCTAGTTGTGGCACGCTCACCCTTACTGGCGAGTAGAGCGAGGAGGAGAGGCGCAAGCCAATCACTAAGCCTAGCAAAACCAAGCCAAGCAGGAAGCACGCACGCATGCGCGCGGATTAAGGCGGGGCCAAGTCAGTAAAAGCCAGCGTGCAGGTGCACGGGGGTGCGCGCACATCGGCGACAAGCTCTGCGGCCTTGGGCGGCATCGCTTTCGACATTGACTACGATAAGAAAAAGAGTGCTTCGCATTTAGAAGTCGCCACAGCTTTGGCACATGAATGAAAACTCGATGGGGTTGTCAGATATGCTTCTGAAAGTTTTCACGTACGACCAAGCAGCAAAGGAAAGCGAACTTGTCAAACTCAAAAGTGATGTCAGACTTTTTTTTATGTCAGGTTAGCCAGCATTTTCGCGTGCTTATGAACTGCTCTTCCAGGTCAAATTTTTGAGGATTCAAGCGTAGTAAGCGAGGCATGGATGGCGCAACTATCAGGATAACGTTCTGGCACTGTGCGGGCGGGTAGTGAGCGTCACGTCATAGGTCTACACACTGTGATGTCGAAAGTGTGCTGAATTTTTTCGGCAACGGTTGAGTATTACGAATAGCATGTAAGTTAGCACAAATACGCCTTTTTCTGACCAAATAAAATGAAAAAAAGGGTTTGTAACCTAGCATGCACATCGTTACATTGATTGTGTAACGCAAACCAGGCACAAGGTCCCACTAAGTTGTGGCCGAGTGTACATGAGCCAGGCGAACAAATGGTGCTATGTGAGGGCACGAGAGCATTACCTAAAAGGGAAAAAAAGAAATAAAACCCAGCAAAGCCAGTGGGCATCTTGCGCAACAGGTGCGGATGCACGCCACACTTGGATCACACGACTTTCCCTAAGCATGCCAAAACAAAAGAGAAAGGGAGGTAATAGTGGCAGCCTATACATTAGGAAACTGGGGTTACCTGGGTTAGTGCTCCTAGATTTAATGTTACAGATAAGGAAATGCAGTTTCTCTTTGGTCACTCATAATACTTTACGTTTGTGATAACATGTTCGCATGTATAAGAGACGTTTCTCGTTCTTTATCCTTTCAAATCAAATAGTTGGAAACAGCGTCAGTCCGTGTTGTTTCTGTGTTCCTTTCGTGTCTCCGTTTTTATTGCGCTGCTCAAGCTTTGCACAATTCCAGGGGAATAGCATGTCCAGCAGATACATTTAATGAAACACACGTCACCCCTATTATCGCTATGTTCATTTGTATGCGTCCACTTTAATAATAAGCGTTATTTAGCGCCTTCTCAACGCCGCTTCGCTGGGGAAATATGATGGCCGTCACGAAGGAAAATAAAACACAATAGACATGCAGAACACGAGAACGAGAAGATCTCTGCGGAGCGGCGCGAAAAAAGCTATCATCAGCTTCCGTGACCTGTTCCCTTTCCGAGGGAAGTGGTTCCCAACTTCTGCGATGAATCTGAGTTCCTAGTGTGAGGGGAAGATAAACCGGCTGACGCTTGTGCAGCATTTTCGTTCCTCGCATTGCGCAGCGCTTATCCCGTATGCTACCGCATGCACATTCAGAACGTGGCGAACGCAAGTGTGAGGCTCGGGAACCTCGTTTGTGTCACCGGGCCAGTAAGTTTGGGACTTTGCGTCTTGTGGGTTAGCGTGCCTTGTCATTGATGGCGGTGGTCGACACACGGAAGTGTGTATGAACAAATTACTTCGCTTTCCCATGAAGTGTGGATGGATAAGCTTAGAAAACACGGGAAACGGAGTCCTTCGTTTCAAGTTTCAAGCTTCAAAGGTGCTGCAGCTCGCCAGTACTGCCACGATAATATTTGTTCTGATATTTACTCTTGGTAAAAATTGAATTAGTGGATGATGAAATGAATAATTCCTAATGTCACTAGGTTCGACTGGCGCACTTTTAATGAGGCGGCTGTTGGGCGTTCTTTTCGTATTCTGTAGGGCATACACGCCTACCTTCAGGAAAGAAAGCTAGGCATTGTGCACACTGACCTTTCGATCGTTATTGCTATATGTGAATTCCTCCTCGCTCGGCGTAAATATTTATCTTTCTTATCTTCAGACTGACTTTTGTCAGCGTTGAGAAACTGTTTTGGAAATAGGCTACTGAGCCGCACTGTAACTCGAATATTACTTACGCTTCAGCTTACTTTATGTTCACAGACATAAGCGCAGCAGGTAAGCTGAGCCTTTATGAGCGATAAAGTACACTGGATAAAGCTTAGAACAAACTCTCGATTACCTTGCGCGCTAGAATAGAAGTTGACTTCTAAGCAAAATAATAACGTCAATTAAGATTAAGCCCTGGTATCTGCGCTGTTATAATAAAATTGCTGCTGGCACAGTACTGGCGAAAAATTATAGAGGGAAGGATTTCAGAAAATGAGGGCTGAAAAACTTTTTTCCACATTTTTTTAACACGCCTCATCTGCATCATTCCTTAAGTTGCGCAGCATTTCCCGACTCAACTTTCTTCTTTGTTTATTTGCGAATGGCATACCATTTTTTAAAATAATTGATTCTTTGCAAATTGTTCCATGTATTCCTGTCTGCAACAGGACGTGTTTTGTTGGAATGGTCGAATGTCGATATACCATTGGCTCTATGTCTATAGGTTATAGTCTAGGCCTTCAGTTCTTTAAAACGGTGTGTCTTCAGCTTTTTTCTATTTGTCACGGTGTCACTAATTACATAAAAAAAGGAACAGCGAGAGTTTCAAAAATATCGCATCGCGCTGTTTAACGTCCCAAGATTTTACATAGTCTGATGAAGGACGCCGCTGTATATATTAGGGGGGGGGGTGATAAACGTTTATTCTAGAACCAGCACTTTATGATGGCTGGGCCTAAACCTTCCAAGAAGGGACGTCGAGGGCTTGCCTCGCTGCCGCCTCAAGGGCATGCTGGGTCGCCCTGGTTTGGTCGTCGAGGGCGGAGCTCCGCAGAGGCCCATGCAGCCTCGACGAAAGTGTCGTAGTGTTAATGTGTGTGTACTGCGCTCGGCACTCCCACAGCATATGCGGAATCGTAGCCGGGTGAATGCCACAGCACCGGCACTTGGTGGTAGAGTAAATGATTGGGAATACAAGGTGGAGGTGGGCGGGTGAAGGGTACGTGTTTGTTTGCAGCAGACGCAGGGTGGTAGCCTGCGCCCGGCTGAACGTGTGGTGATGTGGGGGGAAGGTTCGCCGACTGAGGCAAAAGGCCTTAACGAGATCATTATAAGTGGTCAGATTGTCCCTGGTGTCCAACTCGTCTCCAGTGACTCCGGCGCGGTTGACTAGGCCTCGCGCAATGAGTGGGTGACCTCATTGAGATTGGGGAGGTGCGGGTGGACAGGCCCCGCATGGGCCACGTTCTATGTCAGGGAGATCATGCTGTCTTTAGAGTGTGGTGCCTGGCAGAGGCTGCAAAGTGCTTAGGGAGAAATACGGCCTTTACTGAAGTTAGTGACGGCTGAGCGAGAGTCACACATGATGGTGTTACAGGTGGTATGTGGAGTGGCCAGAGCGATGGCCACTTCTTCAGCCGTCTCGGCAATGGGGGTAATGACACTGGAGGCGTGGTTTAGGACTCCATCGCGTGTACCGACGACCACAAATCGAGTGCCATGGGAATATTGGGCTGCATCAGCATATGTGACGTCATGTACGTGAGCAAGGGCGTTTATGATAGCACCGGCCCGAGCTTGGCGCCGGGGCCTGTTATAGTCAGGGTGCATGTTTCTAGGGATAGCCTCTATGGAGATCCAGCTACGTATGTCAGTCGGGATCGGTTGTTTGGGGCCTTGTTGCTGATGGTAGGTGAAGCCAAGCGTGGATAGAATAAAGTGCCCCGTTTCTGTAAGGGTGAGCCGTTCAAGCTGAGAGCGTTGTTGGGCTTCAATGAGTTCAGCAAAGGTGTTGTGAACTCCTAGTTGGTTGAAGAGTTCGGTGCTGGTGTAACGCGGCAGGCCAAGTGCTTTCTTGTAGACCCCTCGTATGAGGGTGTCGAGCTTGTTTTTCTCAGCCCCGTACCAGTTGAGGTACGCAGCAACGTAGGCAATGTGACATATGACAAAGGCCTGCACGACGCGGAGAAAGCTTTCTTCTTTGAGTCCCCCTCGTCGGTTAGAGATACGTTTAAAAAGTCGTAGAATGTTTTGAGACTGAGCCGAGATGAGCTCAGAATTTATTTCCACCATTTAGAATTATTTCACGTGCGCTTAACTCAAGTACACAATTATTCTTGCACTTCGCCGCCATCGCAACGCGGCCGCTGTGGCCTGGAATGCAAAGTGTGACCTCGTGCGAAGAAGCAGAGCGCTATAACCAGCGAGCCACCGCAGTGGGTACCGAGAGCCCCATCGCTTCTTATCTCGAACTCAAAGTTCGAGATAAGAAGTTCGAGTTCGAGTTCCTGCTGCAGGGAACATGGCGATGCACCATGTTAAATAGTAGAGGCCGGAAATAATTAAATGTACGGAAATACTGCGCATCACTGACGAAACAAGTCTGTTTCTTGCATTCAGTACAAGGGAAGAGAATTTCAGTTTTAATTGTGGTTTTTTTCCCGATTGCAAATGCACGTACTGCACGTGGCAGAATGTCAGAATTGGTGACTCAGAGGTCGAAATGAGGAGTTTAAGCAGCAGCGGGCACTTCTTGGCTCGCGCTTTCGTCACAACAGGTAATCACTCACACGGTCTGGCGCTGTAGCAAGCAGTTCCCGCGCGAAAACTCTTTGCCCTATCTCTTCAAGACAGGTTCATCTTTATTATTTCTTTCGTTGCTGTGCTCGCAGGCCATATTGCCAATAGAAACAAAATATATTCTAAATACGAACACACTTGTTTTTATGCAACGGGTTTCTGTACTCTGGTAGAAGGCGCATATTGCTTTACGCGCATTCTTCGCCCCTCCTTTCTACGCTGAGGAGAACAGTCGAGTAATGTACTAATGGCTTCCCGCTGCAAGCGGGCTGCGTGACAATCAGTAAAACGAAAAGAAAAAAAAGCACACGATCCCAGGCAGACTCTATCACCCATTTAGTTGATAGGGTTACCCCACACTTTTACGCTATCTTCAGCTTTCAAGATTAGTGAGTGCGAATGCCGCTCGTAATTTGCAACTTCTTCTATGCGCAAACCTCCCTCTTGACAAAACCCATAGAATGGCGGCTAACGTCAAAGAGGTACATTTGTACTGACTACGAAGTTATCCCGCGTTCCCGTGGTTTTACATTGCTTCTCGACGTTTGAAGGCTCATGAAGAAAGTGGCTTGGCGTGGCTATGCTATGTGAATAACGACATAATTGGTTTTCGTTTCTCGCAAAAATTTACTGCCTTCGAAACACAGCGGGAGATACTCGCCTTCGTAGACATCCTACACTTTCTGCCATAGTATATAAAAAACTCAGATCCGGAACTGCATAGTAGTGAAATGTGCCCGTTGGTCTGGGAACACTTGACCCTATAAGAATATTCTACAAGAAAAACAAGAAAGCATAGCCTTGTACTTGAAGACTTCACAAGGTTTGCTGAAATCCTTTATAAAAATGAGACTACAAAAAGTATCGCGGCCCCATGTAAATGCGGCAAAACACCATGTTGAGAATGAACAATTACCCCTCATATTGCGCTGGCATGCAGCCACTAATATTTTATCGTACAAGCAACTTTATTATAGCAATAATATGCAACTATTGTTTAAAGACATCGAAATGTTGCATAGAGAAATCAAGACACTATTGGTCCTGGCTAATGTAAGCTGGCCTGCTACTTTGCACCCGGGAAATGAAGACGGATGTCTGGTGGTGTAGACCAAACAGTGGTTTAGTAAATCATGTGACGACGCATGCACCAACTAGGCCCTCTGAAAGCCTTTTTATATATCAAGTGTCATACAAAAAACCTAAATGACATATACTGTTTCTGGGACAATTAACAAGTTAGTATGAGTCATAAGAACATTATATTCAGGAACAAATATTCCTCACTGTTTGGCTATGCCTGTCAATTACCAATATTTACACGTAGTTTGATCTGTTTTCCATTAACACGCGCAGTTCGTGTTTATCGCCTAATCTGCCACAAGGCGTACTCGTACATCGCATTCAATTAGGCAGTAAGTGCGC
Organism: Dermacentor variabilis; assembly: GCF_050947875.1. Classification (NCBI taxonomy): domain Eukaryota; kingdom Metazoa; phylum Arthropoda; class Arachnida; order Ixodida; family Ixodidae; genus Dermacentor; species Dermacentor variabilis. The sequence goes on along the minus strand of NC_134569.1, from coordinate 115,498,717 downwards.
GAACCTCTACCGAAAGGATAGAAAACCGAACGAAAAGGAGGATGGACTGGCAAATAATTTTTCTTTCCAGTGCTGAAAATGAGACCTTGTTTTCTGTTTCTTATCGCAGCCGCCACGCTCCCATCGGGGTGGGATGTAAGAACGCTCATGTACTCATAGTTAGACATGTTAGCTTAGTGACATTAATTAATGCAGCATTAATTTAGCCACATTAACCCATAACTTACTTGAGCTTACACCTCAAAGCCAAATGCAAAACAGTGAAGGATGAAGTCATACGAAATTGTTAATGGTTACACAGAACGTCGTCGGAGAGAAAAGCTGCCTGATATGATTAACTCGCCAGCCTAAAGATAAGAAATCAATATAAATGACCGCGAACCATCCCTGCAAAATAGATATGTTGGTGGTCTGTTAAAGACAAGCCGTGTGCGTCGATCGACATTTTATTATTTAATTTTATTTTTTACTACTCATTCATAATCCCAATGAAACCAATATTACTTACACTGTTGTTAAGCCTTATGTGTGCTTCACGTGCTGTTGTCTTGATGTGGGCGCTGGTTGCCATCAAAACAATTTTTCAGGCATTTTTACAGTGCCCTGTTGTAAATCTTACTGAACGTATACTGAACAATGAAGTAATCAGCACACCAGCTGTACAATTAAACAATACGCTGCTAAGACGTGGAACAGCAGCCCACTAAATTATATTGGTTGTGTTTGACGGTCCGAATTCCTTTATATTATGGTGCCGGTCTTTACGCAGGCACACAATTTTCATAGTTAGAGTTTCATACACAGCTCAAATTTCGCCAATCTTATCATTACAACAACATCGCCTTATTCTTATAATAACCTGAACTGTAAAAAACGTACTGTACTTCAATTAATAAAATGTTTCCACCGGATATGTCCGCAACATTCGAGAGGAGAAGGCTCCGTTCAGAATGCTTGCGCTTATTGTTCTTTGACATTATTATGACAGATGTCAGCAGCACTTCCTCGGCACCCAGGAGACTGTGTGTGTTTGAGTAACGGAAGATTGCATTCTTCACTCTTCACCATACACTGTTGCTCCTGTGTCTGTAATCAAGTTAGCACTGAACAGCTTCGTCGTTTGTCTTGTGTCGTGTTTGCTGAATCCGTCCGCTTCCTATTAGTTAGGCAACATCTGCGGACATGTACCGCTATGAAGTGAATGGCAAAAGCTGGGTATAGCTGGAGTGAAGCACTAGTTTATGCCGGTCATTCGGAGTCGTTTCTCTTAGCGGCTCAATGCTATAACGTCGGCGTGAATAATAGGAGCTGGGCGACAAGACGAGGTTGCCTAGATGCTCTTGCTTGGATAACTCAGTAACACATACATAGTCACTTGAGAACAATAACACACAAACCACCAGTGACGTGAGAAAACCTCAGTGCCTCACTGCAGTGTAGACAGTTCTTCATCCAATTAGCTTTTTTTATATCAAACAATTTATGCCGATTACCTAACACCTATGGCGACGCCTGTGACGAATATAGGAATCTGTGCATAGGTCGCTGCAGATAGACACATACGGTATTTTTGAAATTATCGTAGTTTCCTGTTTGCAGCTGTGATGATAGAGAACAGAAACATACATAACGGGAGACATAAAGTAGGTCAGCCTAGCTAGGAAAGCCACGTGCTGTCTTCCCTGCAATATTCATGGTGGGACTCTACTTCTATAAAACGCGGTTGCGTTCAGGGACGATAGGAAATCCCGAGTGCTGATTCAGTCTTTTAGAAAATCAGTCACATTGTCAAATTTGGTAATGGCGAAATTTTGAGCCTAACAGAGAAGCCTTAGCCACCCTCTGGGCATGTTCTGGGCCATCCAGAGCTGACGATGGTGATGAATTTGACAATATGGCGGAATTTCTCAATGTCCAGAAGAGCACTCGTGGTTTGCGTCATTATGTGCTTGTCAAAGTGCTGTGCGGGGGACATTCATGCAGAGAAGGCACTCGCACAAGAGACACTAGTCTTTTCAGCAGTTCTTCGGTTTCCTTCAAACCAACCAGAATTTACTAGCAGACATCTTATCTTGAAATGTTTCTCAAACGTTTTACCAGATTGTTTCACGTAACCCCACCACTTTGATATAGAGGGTGAAGCACATATATAACACATGGTGCGGATATAAATACTCGATTCTAGAAAACTAGCTTTTTCTTGCCGCTTGAGAGTAGCCATTTGAAGGTGGGTGGCTGCCGCGTCTGCCTACTTTTGAGCACATTCCCTCAAAGAGTGGGGCAGTGTTCCGTGTGCTGTCGGAACAATTTTCTTCGGAGAAGGTTGCAGTCGCTCCGGAACAGCCGTTTCCAGCCTATAAGCTAACGCAAAGTGGCGTCGCCCACTACGTTCGTTTTCGTTTTTATCCTTACATAGAAGGATGGCTGCTCTCCCATGGGATGCCGAGAACCAATGACCATCATCGACAGCTCCATGTTATCGGCGCACTCCCGCTGGGAATTGCCTCTCTCGATTTGGAAAGAATGGTCTGAGAAATGGCCAAGCCGTGTTTGCTTCTTTCGCTATATGACCAGGAAACGACCGACTCTATCGCGACCTTGTGTCACATGTTGACGCTGTACGATGCGCATTATCCTGACGGAGCCACAGCGGTTGCCGTCTTCTTTCTTGGTTCCGAACGAAGCACTCCTATGAGGGCGCCATTTCGCGGTGCCTCTGGTGATAAAACAAGCAGTCGTGGTGCAGGCATCAAAGACGCGCATAATGATAGTTCCTACATGGCGGGTAGAAAAATAAAACAAGCTACCGATACTCTACCGGGGCTCTATGCAGCGTGGTTTCTGCGTTGGCAGAGTGGTTACTGAATTGCAAGGCTGCTTGCTATAGTTGTGCTGAAACAAAGAAAATGGAAGAAAACAGAAAGCCTAGGTTGTTAACGGACGCGCCTTGCAATATTCCAAGCGTCAATAATTAACAAACACTCAGTTGACATAGCAAAAACTGCTTGTGTTACGACAGGTATTAAAAGAAGACAGTCTTTTATTTCGCAGCCTTTCTTTTGCTTATTGTGACGTTAATTGGATGGAGAAGAAACGACAAAAGTTGTAGCTTCTGCAGTTAGAATAATAACACATTTCTGACTGGTGCAGTTCTTCCACCGTCTACAAAAGTATTATGGGCTACCTTTTACTTTAATAAATAAGAAAATAAATGTCAATAACAACATACCCAACCAAAGAAAAATAGATGCCTTCCACTGGTCATTAGAGAACGTGCAAGTGACGTATTTTACGGTGGGACGCGTTTCCATGCCGAACATTTGCCTTGCATGACAGAGCTGTCGGTGTGTTATCATACTGTCTATTTAGAAGCACTTTAATTTCATGTTGTGCCTGTACATGGAGTGCATCCATAGTTTCTTTTTGAAGTTATTGGTTATTCTCTTTGGTTTCGAAGCCATATGGCTGTGTCCACTTCATACACTCAACGATCTGGCCTTTGTTAGTAGACACTTCTGCCACGTCTGCAACAGGCAGCTGGCATTCAGAAGGGATAGTTTATTGGGTGTGGTGTGTATTCAAGGGAAGAAGTGGTGACACGTACGAAAACGCAACTTTCACTTACAACGCAACGTTTCGTCCGTGGATCGGCAGTCGTCAACGTAAGAACATACAAGAAACCCGCTGCCTATAGGAGCCACCATATTTACACTATAGAATCGCTAAATGACAAATAAAAACGTAAAATCGTTTTACAAGAGGACAGAAAAAAACACATTTCGAAGCGTTTACATTAGATAGCATGATAAAAACATCACTTATTTGATTTAGGACACGTGGCGCACGCAAATTAAACACAACTGATCATGATAAATGCATATCACAGCGGACCCGGCGGGTATAGCTCGTGCACACAGCAAGATGCGTAAAAGATTGAGTAAAAACGTGAACAAGTCACTAGGAACTCAGAACAGAAAACGAAGTAGTATAATGACAGCAATCTGTGAAGGAACAATGCAAATGCAAACTAAAAAAAAATGTTACTCAGTTAATGTTCCCGCACAGAAAGTAAATTTTCCCGCGCTTTCGTTTTTGGCAGATTATATGGTGTTGAACCTAATTATAAGAAATAAATCATGAAGTTCTCTCTATTGATGAGTTTTGAAGCCATATCACAGTGTTGTGACTTTGATTTTTTTAGGAAATTTCCCTGACATATGGACGTGTTTTGAGAATCGAAGCTGAGGGAGGCTAGAAGCATGAGCCCTTTCGTCGTTGAAACGGAATCTAAGTGTTGTTTCTGTTTGACCAGTGCATTGCGTAGGACAAGTTGAGAACTCAAGCATGCATATTACATTTGTGTTGTAGCAAGTAAAGTCTCTGTTGATATTTAGGGAAAAGTTCGACGCAAAACTGACGGTAGCCTGTGAACTGCTCATTTGCGCACAAACCTTGAACATCCGTATGACAGATCACTCTTTTGAAAAAAGAAATAATAAATGCCACGACATTGCAATGTGGCTTTAAAACACATCATGACATAGGAGTTCGTGAATCATTTGCGATTATTAAGTTGAACACCGTCTATTCTGGCATAAACAGAATCGCGGAAAAAGTTAGTTCTCTTTCTGTGCAGAAACATTATCTGCGTAACATTTTTTTTGTTTGCGTTTACATGGCTCTTTCACAAATTACTGTTATTCTTCTACTTCGTTTTCAGGGTAGCATCCTTAATGACTGATTATTATTTTTGCGCCATCTTTTCGGACATCTTACTCTGTGCACGATATGTACCTAGAGTATCTGCTGTGACACACAATTTATAATCATCACTTGTGCTTTCTTTGCGTACACCAAGTGTTCTCAATTGGACTTCTGACATTTCTGAGCATGCTGGTTAATGTAAACGCTTCAAAATGTAATTTATGTGTAATTTTTAGGAGAATTTGGGTTTTTTAATGCCATTTAGCGATTCAATAGTGCTGGTGCAATGGCCCTTAAACGCGACATATTCCTTGTGTGTTCATGTTCTGACAAAGGGCTCGCTTCGGCCGAATTGCTGGTAAGTGAAAGTTGCATTTTCGTTCGTACGTGTGATCACTTCCTCTCTCTCTCTCTCTCTCTCTCTCTATATATATATATATATATATATATATATATATATATATATATATATATATATATATTTACTTCCAAAGAAACAGACAGCCGGCTGTCAATCAGAACGCGTTTATTACTCTAACTTCCTCTACATCTTCTCTGTGCCAGCGCCCGAATTCAGGCGCATTTTCACTTCAAACTCAATCACGCTGCAATTTCCTCCCGACTTGCAATCACCCAACTTAGCGTGGAGGAAGCTTGTCCAGGGAGAGAGCTCGACGTTAGTGAGCCATCCAACGCGCAAGCAGCCTTTTTGGCGGGCGGCACTGGCTGTTGTGCGCTGGTCGCAGGTCTCACCGCCGCTTAACGCCTCGCCATTGGAAACGTACAGCAGGGAATATTGTGCTGTGAAAAGCCGCGCTGCGCAGCCCTCGCGTGCTTCTTTGCAGCATTGCCGCTGGCTGCTGGAGACTCGCCGATGCGCTTGAATCTGTCGAGCTCAACGAAAGATCGCGTGCCTTATGCGGCTCCCAGTCCCTTGAGATCTCTCGTGATGGCCCCTTTCGGCGATATACTGCTCATCTTGTGGTGTCTCGCGCGTCTTCCGCTCACGGGCAGGTCTTTCATAATGATGACGACTTTACCTGCGTTAGTCGCCTTCGCTTCCCTCAGCGAGGCTTCCCTAAACATAGGGTGAATGGCGGTGAATTCAGCCTGCGACTACGTTGACAGCCAAGGGTGTGGTTCCGACGGGTCAGATAGCATCGCCCTGCTGTTATCCGTGAACCAGTTTGCTTTCTTGAGTCGCAGCGTCTGAGCCTCCTTGCGCCGCAGCGTTCATAAGTTCGAAAGCCGCTTCGCCGACTGCTGTAGACAGCAAATGGTCTCTGTCTCTGGACGTGATGTATGATGTCGGATGCACAGTGCTGAATCCGTGGCGGAAAAAAATTGTTCGCGTCTAGGGTCTACTCCGAGGATGTGGCAAGGCCACCTGCCAAAACCTTCGTGGGTGAAGGTGTGCTGCTCCCGAGCTTCGAAAGGTTTTCGTCGCAGCAGCTGAGCTGGCATAGTCTGCCATGTGGAAGTAGCCGCGGTGGTCGGCTGCGTGTTCAGGGGTTCTAGTGGAGCCGGTTGTGTTGTGTCATGAGGCATCTAGTGGTGGATCGACGCGGTTGCAATGGTCGCCATGGGCTTCCTATCATCTGGGATGGAGCCGATAGTACCATCTTGTGAGCCGGTGTTTGCGCCGGAGCAGCCTGCGAAACTCTGCCGACGCGTTGCTGGGCGCGTCTGCTGGGTCGAGATTGTGTCCCTCACAAGCTCCGGCTGCGGAGTAATGCTGGTCGGGCTCGTCGCAGGCATGTGCGAGCGGGAAAAAAACCGCCATCAAAGCTTTTATCAATTCTGTCAAGGACCGGTGATGGTGGCCTTCGTAGTTGTGCGAAGCCTCGGCGCCAGCTCGATGCGTCCCCGCTGCAACCATTCATAGTTTTTATGCGAAGCATATTACTAGAGCTCAACCCAGCTCCTCAGGCGCGCCGGTGTCGCCTTCAATGACCTTTGACCCCATGCCATACCACGTGGCACCGTGACGTCACGACAGAGGAGAAACGGGGCTCCAACTCGCGCCGTCGCTCGCGGCGTCGCCTTCAAGGCTGACCACGTGACACCGTGACGTCACGACAGAGGAGAAACGGGGCTCCAACTCGCGCCGTCGCTCGCGGCGTCGCGGCGGTATATAAGCAGCTGCGCTTGTTTCTAGGTGGCTTTGGCTCAACTCTTGCAAGATGGGCTGGGTGGGAATCGAACCAGGGTCTCCGGAGTGTGAGACGGAGACGCTACCACTGAGCCACGAGTACGATGCTTCAAAGCGGTACAAAAGCGCCTCTAGTGAATGCGGCGTTGCCTTAGAAACTAGCTGTTTCTAAGGCTCAGGCGTGCGTCGCTTGCTCAGGCGCACATTTCGTTGCCGCGCCGAACGCTGCGTTGCTCGACGCTCACCGCGTCCAATGCGGGGTGCGTAGTCGCTGCGCCGTAGCCCATTGTCTTACACCCCTTGGCGGGTCGACGGGAACGCTGTCACGTTCCACTCTTGAAGGCGAAGCAGAGTAACGCATGAGTTGTTTCTTCGTCTAGCCGAACCAAATATAGCCAAGCAACAGCAGTTCACCAGGCTAAACAGTGGTTCAACAACTAAAATAAAGGCTAGTATGCTTCGCATCCTGGGCTTAATTTTAGCTAAGCCACAGCCATTTTTTTTTGTCTGACCAGGCAGGGCGAGCGACGAGGGCATTGGCTGTTTGCACTCACAGAATGGAGTAATTCTAGAATCCGTGGAACTACTGTAGTTCCGAGACAGGCAGTGACGGTAAGTGTGCAAGCAGAAAACCTGAGGTGGACCAAACGATGTAGTCCAGTGGATACGACAGCACCGAGATGACTCGCATGACGTCCGTTAATCTGCTGGCTGAGCAGCCCTTTGATCCAGTGGCGGAAGCCGTGAACAGCGAGGTGGTGGCAGTGGCCACAGTACTCACGCCAGTCAGAACAATGGCCAAGGGAGCGCAAGCAGCATCCTTTGGCGGCTCAGAAGCCGAAGATTTCCTTGGGAAGCGATCAATCTAAAGAGAAGCGTGGTAGGCTTCCCGTGGCTGAAAGGAGGCACCCAGGATGACGTGGCCCCACGAGGAGTGTACTTTAGGCTGGAATGCCTTAGGCTGTACTGTTATTGAATGCGCAATTGTATAGAAAGAGACTGTCAAGGGCGTCCGCGAGAACGTCTTACCCTAACTCCCTCTTTGTCTTCCTTGCGTTCGCTGCGGCTAAACTGGTTAACCTCCCTGCCTTTCCTTCTCCCCTTTTTCCTTCCTTCCTTCCTTGCGTTCGCTGTGCGAGCGCCAGAGGCCAAGTACACTCCGTCTACACATTAGTATGTATGTATGTATGTATGTATGTATGTATGTATGTATGTATGTATGTATGTATGTATGTATGTATGTATGTAGATAAAAAGATGATGCAGATCCCACGCATTCTGGCAATCTATTTCAGCGAAGATGCTTGTACTGTTCGCGTTGATTGATGATAATTCGTGGTGATGCATACTTCAAATGATGAAGATCATCAGTGCTTAGTTCAATGCTGTAGTGTGAGTTGACATTTAACGTTACTTGTATAACCTACCTTTGATGTCTACGCAGTGCACAGAACACACAGAGAGACATCTTTGCTTCAGTCGTTCTTGTTCGCATTTGTTCATAGCTTCCGAGAAGGTTAACACTAGCTGTCATTGCTTCACGCGGCACAACGCATCCTGGCAGAAGGCTTAAATCCTAATATGGGGCTTTGCTTACCAAGCCCACAATATGATTATGAGGCACGCCAAAGTGGTGAACTTCGCTTGAGTTTTGCTCACTTGGGATTCTTTTCATCATAATCAACCCGGTTACGTCCACTGCAGGGCAAAGGCCTCTCCCATACTTCTCGAACTACGCAGGTCGTGTACTTATTGAGGCCATGTCGTCCCTGCAATCTTCTTAATCTCATCTGCCCACCTAACTTTCTGCCGGCCCCTGCTACGCTTCCCTTCCCTTGGAATCCATTGCGTAACGCTTAATGACTCTCGGTTATCTTCCCTCTTCGTTACATGTCCTGCCAATGCCGCCCCCCCATTTCTTTTTCTTGATTTCAACTGAGATGTCATTAACTCGCGGTTGTCCTTCACCCAATCTGCTCTTTTCTTATCCCTTAACGTTACACCCATCATTCTTCTTTCCATAGCTCGTTGCGTTGTCCTCAATTTAATTAGAACTTGTATTCGTATAGGAGACTATGGCCAAGTACTGCACCAGGGTGGCCAATCCTGCTCTGGTGAGGGAGTGCGTTACCGGTTCTGGTCATCGGGATCAGGCCGCACTCCAGGCCTTGTTTATGTAATTTTATCAATACGCGGATTTTTTTTTTTAATCCGGTGGAAAACTGCGCCTCACCGGGATTTGAACCACGGTCTTCTCAGTTGCACGCGAGGCGGATGCTCTACCTCTACGCCACCGCTGCATTTCTTTTGTGTGTATCTAAATCGGATTACACAATCTGAGTTCCACCTGCGGCGAGTTGCTTTTCATTGACTTCCATTTCTCTTTATCGTTTCTTTACCTAAATTAAGAACAGCAAATAATTTGTCCTATGCTGTCCTTCGTGTAATTGATGGTGGTTTCTTACATTTTGAGTAATAAAATAGAGCGCCCTCAGTTTCTTTTCTTCTCGTTCATCACTTAGCTATGGCGTCGAATTCACAAGCTTTGATGCCTTCGAGTAACATGTGTGGATTTGCTGACCAGTTGCCTTAACCAAAAATATTCAGGTACCACATTACGCCTGGGGTAGGTATGATGTTCTACATCCACTGCCATAACCTTCAGTAGTGGCTCTGGCTAACAGTACTAGGGCTATCACAAAGTAATATTGTAAAACATGACATAATAAAACGACAGAAATGCCCCAGAAAGTGGACGGGAAAACGGTGCCATAGTAGCTCAACTGGTAAGAGCGTCACACGCGTAATGCGAAGACGGGGAGGAGGAGGAGGAAATAGAGAAAGCAGGGATGTTAACCAGAAATGCGAAGACATGTGTTTGTATCCCACCAGTGACGACTTGCTTTTTCATACACTTTCATCTTCATTTATGTTGATCATTTCTTTGTTTCAATTAGGAAATATTTCCTCTACGACACATTTCCTCTACGGTTTCCTTTCTGCTATTGTTTGTTGCCTTCTCATGATTTAACTAATAAATATCGGGTCCCTCGGTGTCCTTTCTTCTAGTTTATTGCATGTATATTTGTACGATGTGACCGGCTTCCCACACTAGAAAAACATGCGTTTTTTTTCATTTGACGCTCCTAATGCTAGCACATTAATAAATCGAAGGACAGATAGATCTAATCATCTCACGCCTATACCGGTCCTTTCTCACCTCTCGCAGAATTCCGCACTCAAGCAACAAGGATTGAGGTGCATCCAACAAAGGCGCGTCACACTCAACTGCCTGCTGCCGACTTGAAAACGTTCCAGACCGGGCCACGCCACCACAGCCGGGTCACGCACGGCGGCCCATCCGCGTTCGAGTCTTTGCCTAGGTCTTCTCCGCACGACGGGAGTGTTCTTGAAGTGGTCGCTGCAAAGAAACGCCAACTACCACCTTCTACATCAATGTCACCCCGGGATCGCAAAAAGAAGCGGCACCGCTGCGGGTGAAGACGTCCATTTGGGAAGACACCACGGTAGGCACGTCTGGAGAACCCGCAGGAAAAAAAAAAGATACATCTTCGAACATGTTTCTTGGAGTACGAATTGATCGAAAAACAATTTTGTTTGCCTTCACTCAGTGAACCGCTTCTCGAGTGTGGGAAATGGCAGGGCAGAGGAAGCGTAGATTTAAGTTGTTTTCAAAATTTGATTGCCTGAAGAAAAAGGAGAGACACACTATAGAGCAAGTTGTACAGAGGCAAAACCAAAATCGGGGATGAAGAGCTTAACAAGAACATGGAGAAGCCGCTGATAAAATAACGCCGTTTGTTTGCACTACTTTGCGCTTGTTCCTTTGCTTCTTTTTCTGTGACATATGATGATGACCGCAGCTATTGCGTATTATATTTCTTCTTCCTTGTCTTCCAAGAAAAAAAAGGCAGGAATTCAGTGCCACCGTACGGCTTTAAAGGCCCCGCAATTTCATAGAGTAGGTTAAAATAAAGTAGTTTTTACAGCGTCAGAAGCTCAAAATTCTTGTTTTCAGATAGCTCGGTATTATGTGCATGCTAGCTGTTTAAAATACTCCAAAACTACAGTGCAACAATGCTGTTATTAGCTCAAGGTTTCTTCGCAGGCCTTCGAATCATCTTCATCATCATCATCAGCCTAATTACACCCACTGCAGGGCAAAGGCCTCTCTCGTACTTCTCCAACTATCCCATTCATGTACTAATTGTGGCTATGTTGTCCCTGCAAACTTCTTAATCTCATCCGCTCACCTAACTTTCTGCCGCCCCCTGGTACGCTTCCCTTCCCTTGGGATCCAGTCCGTAAACATTAATGAACATCCGTTATCTACCCTCCTCATTACATGACCTGCCCATGCCCATTTCTTTTTCTTCATTTCATCTAAGATGTCATTAACTGGCGTTTGTTCCCTCACCCAATTTGCTCTTTTCTTATGCCTTAACGTTACACCCATCATTCTTCTTTCCATAGCTCGTTGCGTCGTCCTCCATTTAAGTAAAACCCTTTTTGTAATCCTCCAGGTTTCTGCCCGGTACGTGAGCACTGGTAAAACACAGCTATTATGCACTTTCTCTTGAGGGATAATGGCAACCTGCTGTTCATGATCTGAGAATGCCCGTTAAACGCGCTCCAGCCCATTCTTATTCTTCTGATTATTTCAGTCTCATGATCGGGATCCGCGGTCACTACCTGCCTTAAGTAGATGTATTACCTTACCACTTCCAGTGCCTCGTTACCTATTGTAAATGGCCGTGCTCTTCCCGAGACTGTTAAACATTACTTTACTTTTCTGCAGATTAATTTTTAGACCGACCCTTCTGCTTTGCCTCTCCAGGTCATTGAGCATGCATTGCAATTGGTCCCCTGAGTTACTAAGCAAGGCAATATCATCAGCAAATCGCAAGTTACTGAGGCCTTCTCCATTAACTCTTATCCCCTATTCTTCCCAATCTAGGTCTCTGGATACCTCCTGTAAACACGCTGTGAATAGCATTGGAGAGATCGTATCTCTAGGTCTGACGCCTTTCTTTATTGGGAATTTGTTGCTTTCTTTATGGAGGACTGAACTGCGGTTGCTGTGGAGCCACTATAGATGTCTTTCAGTATTTTTACATACGGCTCGCCTACACCCTGATTCCGTAATGCCTCTATGAATAAGGCCTTCGAATAAGAGTGGACAAATAGTTCGCTTGCCTTTTTAATGTTCAGTACACACTTGGTAAGATTTTCCTCGCAGCGATGGGAAGAAATACAAATACAAAAAAAAAGACGAGAGGAAGATTTCACTGCTCTGTTGTTTTCTATCAGCTGCCATTAATAAAATTGAAAATGTTTGCTTTTTCTGGATTTTCCATCAAGACATTCTGCTTATGCTTCCCTCCTGTGTATCAAAGCTGGCTTATATTACATTGATATGTATAAACCCCCTTTGCGCACAAGAGCATCCTTTCACTTTTATTGTCTAGATCAATATGTCCATAATGGTGATAGATTTAGGTTAAATAGTTTGATAATACAGGAAATCAATCCAGCGACATTGCCAGGAAGATATCTGAAGAAGAGAATAGTGTGGTCTCAGTGCTCTACTAATTATGCAATATTTATTGAATGCAATACAGATAAGCTTTGAAGTGATTTGACTATAAAAAAGCGGTGAGAACCAAAGTGAAAGAAATCTAAATGCGCACTAAGAGCTCAGCCGGCTTCGTATAAACACGGGGAAGTGAGACGAACGTGCTGACGAATTTTTGCCTAAGGATGTCTGCTTCAGGACATTCACAGTAAGGATATTAGGAAAATATAAAAAAGGTGGTGTCTAGAGCGGTGAACATAAAAATTTAGCACTAACTTCAAGCTTACGGCCAGCTAGCTGATCCAAGTGGTAACTTAAGCTTCGTGCACGCTTTAGTAATCAACTACACTGATTACCGTTACAAATTAGGCTCAGACAATACATGTGAATAAAATTCGTTGCAGAATACTTTTCAGAAAAGGCAAACTTTGTTCTTTTTGTTGCTTAAACCTTCACTAGTAACCACTTTTCTTGTTTTATACTATGGTGTGCAGGCCTATCGCATACTTTATTTTATGAATAAACGTAAGCTAGAAGCTGGAATGTCACTTTTGTGATTCCATTACATGGAAGTAACTGTGACTCTTTCTAGATTCAGGTTTGGTAAGCAGAGTGGAATAGATAAATGCTCATGTGAGGCACGGAAAGAAAGCGCCAAGTTCTTGCACCAGACGTGTTGTGCATCAAGAAGATTACCGCAAAACAAGGAGTTTGACCTTTTTGATTTGATCTCTTTCACAAGACCTCCTTTTTCACGAAAACCTTTGCGGAAGTAATAAATGTATATAGGCTCGTAGATTTCATGGTACAAAGTATATGGCACATGATCAACAACCTAGAAATTGCGCGACATATGGAGGATCTTATATTGCTTCGGGCACTTCATATAAGGAGCTTGAGTTAAACTTCCAGCGCCAGCTTGTTTTTTTTTTCTCTGGGCTTGATTTTTCGAAAGCGTAGACGTATAATATGGTGTCAAAGAAGGCGGTGCTTGGAAAAGAGCCCCGATTTGCTTCCTTTTTAACGTTATTCTTGTACCATGGTATCAGTTATATAGAGTTCCTGCCACCAGATAGAGCTATAAGATATAATTTCGCGTAATCATCCAGCCAGGACGTCGCGAAACCGACGAGGCATCAGTCAGGCCTAAAGGTCAGGCGAGAGCAGTAAGGAAAGACGAGAAAGGATAACCATTCCCATGGCTCTCAAACTGCGCACAATAAAAAAGTGCCACGCTCAGCAGATTTCGACTTCTTCACTGTGTGTGATGCTGTGAATGTTCAGGTCTCTTTGTGCCGATTATGATTAGAGCCTCTTACCTATTGGGTAAATAGACCCAGCCGAATGAAAGCAAGGACGCTGGGGACGCGGCAGTGGCGAGGCCATCGTGTGCGCAGGGGCTTACTTCCCAAAGCGCGGGAAAATACCCGGAATCATTGTCATTTGCGTTTTGTTTTTGTTTGAATACGCCTCTCTTTGTTGAGTTTTCTATGCCACATTCTATGCCGCAAGAGAACCCACGGTTTGCGCCTTTCTTCCTCCTCTGTGGCAATTGAACAAAATATCGGCACTCCATGAACCTTGAATGCAGCATTGTTTGCCTATGAGCGCAGGTGCCAAGACTGCATGAATCCGTTTATTCCTTACGTAAACATCAAAATGCAGTAGAAAGAAAATTCACGTTGGAGGCAAATGCTCACAGGGACATGGGTCTTTGTTATGCAAGCAATCGGTCTTATAGCGGCTCACACATCAGTTGCATAAACCGCAAATTCCCGTAGGCTTCGCAGATGCTTGACCAATTAACCGAGAAACGTGATTCTTTATTCAGGCAAAGAAAGTAAACAAGGATCATTAGTTTTTATCACCATATGCCAAGCACTTGGGCAGCTTAGCCTAATGTCAATGCGTTGGGAACACTGTGTGGCTTTCTTCTTTGTTGATGTTTCCGAGCTTGATTGTTCTCTCTTTTATATCAAAGCTGTTCGCCTCTTGTTGGTCGGCATTTCTCGCGTCCGCATCCATGGGCAGAAATTTGGGCCGTCCCGCGGTGGAGGTGATGCCTTATGGAGGTGAAACCTTATTTGGAATCACGCACATTACATACAGAGCAGCACTCGTTTCACTCCTGAACAAGCACAAAACAAGCATCCAAGCGAAATATATATAAGGATATTCTATCCCGATTCTCCATGCGTGAGTCCGTAGCGTAGTAGTTTCAATTTCGGGCTTCTGTACTTATGGGTCCTGTGATAGAAACCTCCCCTCGGAGAGTTCCAATAAAGCTTGTTTATTCAGTCAACAGTACTGAAACCCTAGAACATCCAATACAGGCAATGAGAACCTCATGAGAAAGCACTTTTGCATGGGTGAGACAAGAGAAAGGCACACCAGTCGTTATCGTCGGTGACTTTAATGTAGACATTGCGAAATCCTACCAGAAGGACCAGTTCCTCTCGTTTGTCAGCCACATATTTGGACTCGCATGCTACAACGACTCCACTCAACCAACCATGTGGTACTGGTCGTCTTTGGATATTCGTCAAGAATGTATTGAAATTGTCGAGGAAACAAATCATGGTCTACCACACCGACCACAACGCGATTACCACTACCATTGTACTAAAGGGATAAAACATTTCACCAGTAGGTGTAGTGTTTTTGGAACAGCTTCGCTGGACATCCACTTGCGCAGGGCCGGGAGGGCAAGTCAATATTTTTAGTGTTTGGTTCCTTCGTGTTTTCAAATCTTATAAAAGCACAAGAGCCTTGTGATCGGAGCCATTTTATGTTTTACTTTCATTTTCTTTAGCATTTTATTTAACCCCGCCACGGTGTCTCTAATAACCCACTATTAGGTTTTGCACCTGAATGCCCACGAAATAAAAACAATCATCGTTACTCAATTAGCAATGCAGAGTTTGTTGCATTCCCTGACCGCGCAATTTAGCTAGACAAGCTGCCTAAAACACCCTGCATATATTAGAGGGCGCAGTAAATTGGGTTCGTTACAGACAGGTGAACAACTCAACCCAATTTAGGTGTTAAAATTTATTTTCGATGCTACCATTCTCTGTAGCGCGCAAAAAAATTTACTTTTTGTTGCCATGTGCAGGTAGCCATCACCGCATGACCAGCGCTCCAGCCTTGGACGTGGGAAGCGCCCATTCTTCCTGAATGCAGTGCCACCACGGCTGCAGGCAAAGATGAACCAAACACCGCCGGGCGTTCTTGAAAACGCTTGGCGCACCGGGACCATCTTTCTTGAGACAGCGATTCGAACCACAGTGAGAGCTACCATCTCTCCACACTTGAGCAGCAACTGGACGACGGACGTTGCGAATTGGACGGGCACTGATAGCAACGATACACACCCGTGGCTCACAATGTTCGAAAGCGCGATCGGCGGCGGCGACGCGGCAGCGCTGAACCTGTCACTGACGGGTCAAAACGCGTCGTCTTACAACGCGGCCGCAGCGACAGCTGCCGAGGGCGATGATGCGCTTTCGCCGGCCACTGTGCCGCGCGAGCTACGGCTCGTCGTAGTTGTGCTCGTCTCGTGTATTCTGGGCCTTATCATAATCGCCACCGTGGTGGGCAATGTGTTCGTCATCGCAGCCATTTTCATGGAGCGAAATCTGCGAAGCGTCGGGAACTATCTGGTGCTGTCGCTGGGTGTCGCCGACCTGATGGTTGCCTGCCTTGTGATGCCCCTAGCGGCAGTCGCGGAAGTGAGCCGCGAATGGGCGCTTGGGCCCGCACTGTGTGACGTGTGGACTTGCTGTGACGTGCTCTGCTGCACAGCGTCCATCCTGCACCTTCTCGCCATAGCCATGGACCGTTACAGGACGGTGGCTCAGGTGGACTACGTGCGCCAACGGAACGCACGCCAGGTCGGGCTTATGATTCTTCTGGTCTGGGCTGTTGCCGTCGCCGTGTCAGTGGCGCCTGTATTCGGATGGAAGGACCCGGACTTCCAGCATAGGGTCCAGGTCAACCGCATCTGCCTGGTAAGCCAGGACGTAGGCTACCAGATATTTGCCACGTGTGCCACATTCTACGTGCCTCTAATACTGATTTTGCTGCTATACTGGCGCATCTACCAGGTGGCGCGCCGCAGAATACGCCACAAACCGGGAAGCAAAATTCCGATCGCGATGGCTAAGAGCCCGTCTTCAAACGTTGAAATCTCTGTAATCGTGGCCGGGGAAAATCACAGTCCGAACTCGTGTAGCGGCGGGACCACCACGCAGGAGTCTGACGTCTCACGTAACAACGACGGGGCGCCGCTGCGACCAGCGCTGCATCCCAACAAAGACCGCAAGCAACAACAGAAGCAGCCGCACTTCTCCCGCGAGTCGCTTGAGTCCAAGCGCGAGCGCAAGGCCGCGAAGACTCTGGCCATAATCACGGGCGTGTTCGTCGTCTGTTGGATGCCCTTCTTCGTCAACGTGCTCCTCATGACTCTCTGCACGTCGTGCTCGTCCAGCGGTTACGCGTTCAGCGTCTTTCTGTGGCTTGGCTACGTTAACTCCATGCTCAACCCGATCATATACACCATATTCAGCCCCGATTTCAGAAACGCCTTCAGAAAGCTTCTGTGCAGCAGGAAACCAACGTACGAATTCAAGCGGTAACCGCCAGTAGTGCGGCGAGTCCTGTGAAAAGTCAGCTTGCAGAAATATGCGAGAAGGCAGGCAACGTGGCAACGTGGATCCTACTTCAAAGACTAAAGAGTACTGGATGCGACGTTGCCTAGAGTATCAATACGCGGATCGCTGTGACTGAGGCATTGGGAAGACTGAGATGTGTTGTCAACCGCAGGGATGAGCATATTCTATCGGTGCCACTACGATGGCCTCTGTTGAGACTGAGAAAGCCTTTGTTCAAATTTACTGAAACTCAGTTTATTCACCGGCTAAGGTGCTATCGTTGGAGAGTGCATCAGCCTAATTTTGTTTCTCACCCTCCCTGCCTCCGTTTTTATGGGTCATGCGCTCCACAACTAAGAGATCACGACCTTTAAAGTTGCTTGGGTCCACCTTGTTGCGCATCAGTTGAGGATATATATATATTTTGACAGCGCTGAGAAAAATCCGGTTCCATGCAAAGCCAATGGACAGGAATGTAAACCTTTGGTACGCTATTACATTACTTACAATCCATCATGTTACCTTTTCAGCGATTACAAATTAAAATAAAAATGCAAAGTGACATGCAATCAGCGATAACTATAAATTGACAATAACTGAAGGCAAGGTGGCGCATATGCTTGCAATGACAAAACTAATTATATTGTGCACCTGTCAGTCCGTCGTCTACGCGAGGACCTAAATTCGGGTGGTCACTTACCTTCAAATTATGCAGCATAGAGAAAACATTTCTGTTTTTCTAGGAATGAATTATCACCAATAAAATTTTCGGCAATGCCCTGTAGCTACAGATTTCCCTAGTTGAATGTACACGTATTTTTGTTGTTTCTTGATACGGCAGTTTTCAAAAAAATGTCTAAATATACATGCAAGCATATTGTTTCGGAATGTTTCTAGCAGCATGAAAATGAACCTCAGCTTTGCGTAACAAAAGTCGCTTCCTTGTAGTGCACCTCTGTATCAAAGGAACAAAACCGCATATTTTTACAGTTGGAACTCTATTATTCTATAAAATGTAGATGACGGGCACTTAGTAACAGCAAAGAGTTTGAAGAATAGTGTTTTTGAAATGGCACATACGAATACTTTAATTCTGTCAGCGCATTGAAGAATCCTGAAAGCACTAAGTCAGCTGCCTTCCACAATTGTTCTGACTAGTATCGTCGTCGAAAAGTCAACATCATGTGCAGCTCTTACTTAAGTTGAGAACGCTAAAGCAAATATTCTCGTAAACGATGACAAGCGCATTTTATGTAGCTTTGGAGTCAAAACATAACGATGGCCGATGGTTTGCTCTGGACTCTAGGCGGAATCGATAAGACATACTGATAAGGCTTCTCAAAGACAGCACCGACATTCGCTGTGTAGACTATGACAAGGACCAAACAACTGCTAGTTATTATATTAGCGGTTACGTTAGGCTAGGATCGTGATCCCTTGCTCGATGCGCATTAAACCTTGCAGTTTTAAGAGCCCCAATTTCGAGTGCACTGAGCGAACGACTCGCGCCACGTGAAACCTGGACACCTGTTGGCAACTTTCTGCGAAAAATTTATCTCGTGCATGCACACATTTCTGTGCTGACGCCTGTTACTTGTGCACTCGGTGAACACGTTTCAAACTCCTTGGTGCCAGTGGACGAATATGTGCCGTCATGCCGTCTGCAAACTTCACTACGAAGAAAACAAGAAAAGCCCAGTATGTCTGCGTGTTGTGGAAGAGTGACATTTGTGACTTGCCACGGGTTCCGTATTTGCAGTGGCAGTTTCTGAATCTCTTGCTGGTATTTCTTGGGCGTGTGGATAAGGCTTATGGCTTCTTCTTTTGTGTCTATACGTGACTCAACAAACCTTAGGCCACACATCTTTGAGCCTGCAACCCATATAATGGAAATGCTGTGACTTATTTTACCTATGAGACAAATGACTATTTTCAGACGTTGTTATTGTCTAGTGCAACCACCATTGCAGTCCTGTGGGCCCTCTGTGCAATCTGTTGTAGTGTGAAGAGGTCAAAAAATGCAAATGACGAAGGCAATGTCTGTCTCATTTTAAATTTCTTATCGCAATTTCGTGATTGACATCAGTTCAACAAAGAATGTCACTGTTTCCAACGTTTCAACGAGCGGGCGTGTCATCGCCAGCTTAGCCTGATGAAGACAGTCGCTTAGCGGAAACGCTGGCTAAAGTTACAATTCGTCTTCGACCACTGTTGACCACTTCAAGCTTCCAGATTCTGAACTTCTGTCATATTTTGATTATCGCCCTGTAATTGTTTGTCGTTGAACCATATAACTGTCGAGAGTACTTGTACCAAAAGGATTTGTGAATGTGCAAATGATCGAGCTTTCCCTTTACTACTGTGTTCTCGTACTCATGGCACACCTACTGTATTATGGTGAATAATGGTACTTTTAGTAACCGTAGCTCCATAGGGACTACATAAAATCAGACCACGTTGTAGGCCATTTTTGAGTGTGAGCTAGGCAAATCAACCGCTGTCTAAAAACGTAATGTGCTTAAAATTATGTAATACGCACGAAAGGAGCACACAATCATGAATGGCGCCGCACTAGCCGAGCGCATGGGCCCTATAGAAATCCAGTTTAACTAATTATAGTGGCACATAAATGGCTTCAACGCCACCTGCTTTGTTTCTCTAGCAACATCGTCTAGGTTGAACGTCTATGACATTTTGGAATTCAGAATAATGATTTAACTTCGTGAACCCGAGTCATTGATGTATAATAGAGCACATGTGCGTTTGTGCACTTGTACAGCTAACTATACTAAATTGCAGTGGCATTTCTTCTTCATCCGCAGGAGCGCAGTCTTCAAATTCCTTGGACAAAAGTTAATTAAGTGCAATATGTCGCCAGGCCGCAACTGTGATTTAGCCGGTTGTTTTCGGCTTGGTTGTAAGCGTTCCACATGACGTTATCTCATTGGGCGCTTTCCCGGCGCAGAAAGGCAATATGAATCTTCCGTCACTGCTTCACTATATTTCTTCCAAATGTGCTACTCTGTATGTCAAAGGTAGAAATATTACGAACTTCTGAGGGATGTTTATACTCTCAGAATACGTCGCTGAGAGACGTCCCATTTCTCTTTCCCTTTTTTGTTTACGTTTTTTCGCGCTCCAAAATGAAATATTTCTATATTTACGAGCATTATCACGCGCTGCTCAAATTTCGTCCGGTAACTCTTCTACTACTAAAATTGAGCATGTGTGGACTTGTGTGCATGGAAATCTTAATTATCTGTGTGTGTGTGTGTGTGTGTGTGTGTGTGTGTGTGTGTGTGTGCGTGTGTGCGTGTGTGTGTGCGTGTGCGTGTGCGTGTGCGTGTGTGTGTGTACATTCTATATACGTACGGTTAGCTACTGTCGCCCTTGGCGACATGGCGCGTCGTTGCGGAAACCGAGCTTGTGCATGTAAACTAGCAATCCGTCTCGGGAGCATCAAGTGTGCCACCTCCTTGTGAATCCAGATGGTGTTGGTAATGCTGGGTGCCACCCACTGCAAGTACCCCGTTGTAGATAACTGTAAAGCAGGACTATATTCGATCTTCACTGTTGTGATCGGAAAAGTATCGGTGTAGCCACTTTTAACAGAGATAGGCATTTTACCTTTCAAGGTCTCCACAAGCCCAGATGTGCTACTGTCAGAAAAGCAGAGAGAACGAAAAAAAAAATTAGTCGCAAATGACCTGCCTCGATGTTGGAGTGTGTGTGAAAGGAAGAGACGTTTTCTTATTCTGTTGTTCTTATCCCCCCTAAAGCGCACTATATTTATATAATTTAAGCATTTCAATGTTTCTAGTTAAAGCGTTGTGCTCGAACTTCGCTCCTAAGCATGATTTCTCAGCAAGTTTCTTTTCTAAGCGCCTCACATGACTAGCCTAACGTACCGCGCCAGGTGTAGTGGATTCCGGCGTCTTGTTTCCCCAATTAACTGTTAATTTCTTCCTTTAATGCATTCTGAGGCTTGGTATGCTTTCAAGTTCAAAAAGCTTGTCATTGCTAATACCACTGACTCTCCATTTGGCTTAGCTGCGCTGACCATTATATACAAAACATACTGCCCATTACACGTATTGTCCACCAGAAATAAATGTCAAAGGCAAAGTGATAAACCTACGTATGACTAAATTTTGCTTGTAGGCTCATAAGGTAAGTACATTTAGGTATTACTGAATTGGCAGTCGCATGTAATATTGCAGCGTAGACCACACGCTAATGTTTGTAGACACAAAATCTTCGTTTTCATTATTACTCCAACTTGAACTCTATCCAAACTGTGTACGCAATCACTTGGTCTGTGCCTTTCATACAGTGAAATTCGACATGTCCCATGATTCTTACCCACAATGGACAACCTATAATGGGATCGATAAAAAATAAATATCAAATTTCATAACACATTTTACACACACACAGTCAGACACACACACAAATACTACTTCAGCTCGAATGATGTTCTCGCCATGGACTTTTTGTCCTCCTCTCGTTGTCTCTAGCCCTTCCTTGCTCCATTACGCTATAAATTCTAGGCCTCCGCTTCGACTGTTGGCATTCCAATTTATTACTGTGGTGCCCTTGTATTAATCCCTGCTGTAAGTTCTGGCAGCTCGATGTCATGTACAGATTTTGAGACGACGATACATTCGTGGAATCTTCTCCCGAGGTGGATTCCCGGAGCCGCCGCTACTTACACTGGTGCCTGACATGATACAGCAAAAGCGTGTCTACGTTTTACCTCGACGGTTCGTGGCCGGTGATGGGCAATTGTGCATGTATGTGCCTGATACGGGCTAAACAGAATGACCATGTTGCACCCATACCTTCCCGCTCTTTTTGCACATGGCGAATTGTTGTTCAGCATGAGGCTGTGCCATGATGCCATTTTATAAGTTAGCAGAAAACTAAGCGAATAATCTGTTGATATTTTAGGAGAGAATGAAGACCTTATGTGTCGTTAGAAAACACAGGATTTTGATGCGCAGCTGGAAGAAAAGGAAATCTTAACCGTGCAACGTGGAATAGTTCTTTAACGATCAAAAGCTGAGAAAAGTCAAGATCTAATACTTTGATTTCAAAGAATAATGCCAAATATTTCACTATATATGTCGTCAAGTACATATGCACTACTGTGTTCACCCATGTCGTCTAGTTCAAACGAACTATTTTTGCCTAATCTTCTGTTATCACGACAGACCACAGTTTCACGATTTTCTGCTTCTTTACCAGTAACTAACGGAGTATCGGGATACAAAACTGTATACGCATGTCTTGATCAGTGTCCAAAATACATCTGTTTACTGTGTTCTCTGCTCTCGCGGACAGTGGAGAACGGCCACAAAGCATGAGATGAATGAACACCCACATGCTACATTTGGAAGGAGCGCTATATGCGCGCAAGCTTGAGCCACGCGTCCCGTTCATCTTTATACGTTTGTGTGAAGTGTACAAAAAAAAGAACAGTTGGCGATGGTTACGTGGGATTTTATTCTGCCCTCACGGCTAGTCATCGTCACATGTGATGTTACCATACAGGATACGACTTAAACGAAAAACCAAATGTGCCGATCTAACATTCTTTTTGTCTGCAAGGATATCATACAGTGAATATAGTAAATATCTCAAACAGTGGCCACCACGATTGCAACATTCTGGTAAGCATATAGAAAGGTTACGCTATCACAGTTGCTTCAAACGAAGTCTCCAGCCGCGAGATGTATTCGACTTTCTGCACAGCGTTACTAGCGTCACAAATAGGTGCAGGGATATACTTGAACATACGGGATAAGGAGGCTGCATTCGTTCGATATACCTAAAGCGTTGCAGGAAGGATTTAGATGTAGGCCAACAATTATTCCCCTTTGCGATTACCAAAAGGTTTCAAGATACATTTCACTACCCAATGTGTGCGATAGCTTGAAATGCCCGAGTTTAACACATCTGCCGTCTAGCGATAAACATGGGTCAAAGGTTGTCGTCTATTGTTAATTATGCACTGGGATAAACCACGTTCATTGTCAAGCTTCCCTCGCAAAAATCGAGATGTTTTTTTTATTTTTAGTCATTTCGCTCATACATCACGTTAAGATACAGCAAAAATAATGGCCTCCAACTGGGCGAACTTTCGCCTTACTGAAGTTCAGAAAAAGTTAGTTCACTGTGTACGGTATATGTTTCACGTCAAGATGTTTTTGTTGTGCCTAGTAAACCAAGGTATGAG
Organism: Dermacentor variabilis; assembly: GCF_050947875.1. NCBI lineage: Eukaryota > Metazoa > Arthropoda > Arachnida > Ixodida > Ixodidae > Dermacentor > Dermacentor variabilis. Next base: position 115,475,375 of record NC_134569.1, on the reverse strand, counting down.
TGCAATGCATAATTCAGCTGGGGAATATTGAATATTCCGTACCCTTACTTCTCTGTGCGATAGATATGCTTTTTTCCTTTCTGAAGCTTTCTGTTCGAAAAAATAACGTGGCTGAGGTATCACAGCTACGTCTAAAAGACATCTATAGCACCTCTTCTTCTATTGGACTGGAACCGCGACGTAGGGATACTGCCATCAAATATACACATTTAGCCCATTTCGTAAAAACGCGGACAGAAAGACAAGCTGCGAAAAATTGTGGGGTGGCGTAAAAATCCTATGGTTGAGTGTATAAGCGCGACTGGACGAGGACGAAGAAGGAAACAGATACACAGACACAGCGCTTCACTTTCAACTATATATTTTATTTTCTCACGCATCGATAAATATATACCGTGCGAGCGGAAACAAACGTGACAGCAAAAAAGAACGTTGAGTGGTACATTTCGTTGAACCGGACACGTGTGCAAGGCAAGGGAAAAAAAAGAGAGAAAAAAAAACATGTACAACAATCGTCACGAAGACAAACCAAGGAATCGTATCTCCTTTTCTGAAAGTGATACCGAAGGCTTGCTTACGCACTTTTGCTGTAATTTTGCTATCTCGTATGCCTCTACAATCTCCCTCGTCATTGTAGAGGCATACGAGATAGCAAAATTACAGCAAAAGTGCGTAAGCAAGCCTTCGGTATCACTTTCAGAAAAGGAGATACGATTCCTTGGTTTGTATTCGTGACGATTGTTGTACATGTTTTTTTTTCTCTCTTTTTTTTCCCTTGCCTTGCACACGTGTCCGGTTCAACGAAATGTACCACTCAATGTTCTTTTTTGCTGTCACGTTTGTTTCCGCTCGCACGGTATATATTTATCGATGCGTGCGAAAATAAAATATATAGTTGAAAGTGAAGCGCTGTGTCTGTGTATCTGTTTCCTTCTTCGTCCTCGTCCAGTCGCGCTTATACACTCTACCATGGATTCTAACCAACTAGCCCGCCAGCGTGTTTTAACCAAGTAAAAATCCTAGCTTGAGAATGTGTTGATATAGAAGAAGCGTGCGCTTAAAATTTGGCGTTTGAAATACGAGCGATAGCGGCGCTATAAACACAAAAGCATAGCCGCTTTCTATACTGAAGCTGACAAAATTCCATCATTACCACTCGCTGGATGTGACGCATGACCGAAAGCTCAGCTCCTCGGCGTGATATTTGCAAACTGGCAGGCCACGCTGCTACGTAGCGCATACACACCGCCATCACGGCAGGCGGCCACAACGAGCCCTCTCACCGTGTGACAGGGCTCGTGAGACTGCCACGTGCTCAGATTGGTCCATGTGGTTCGCCAGGTGTGGCTACGCGAGCCCGCCCGAGCGCCCAGCGCACGCTGCCCGCAGTGGTGAGCTTGGAAATATCGGGCACGATGGGATAGGTCTTAGGATACATGGACACTACAAGGTACACGCATCGTCTGTGTACGTACTGTTTAAAGTGAGGTAATATATATATATATATATATATATATATATATATATATATATATATATATATATATATATTACTAGCTTCTCGACTTTGGCAAACATTCCGGGTTGTATATAGCACCAATTAAAACAAATTTTCTTGATGAGAAATTTCATTGCAATTGGCCTTTGTCCACTAGTCGTTCTTAAGGCATTTCCGAATGCCAGAGTAAAGAGAACGATATCCTCGGCTGTCTCTGCGGTAGGAATTAGGGCGAACTATTTTATCACTCTCTGCTCTAACAGTACGTAGTTTTCTGGTCATATTTTACCTGTGTCACATGAGGGACGTCTCCACTTACGATCGTCGGTGTGGTGCAAACATTATACTAGTTGAACAGTCGGAAATGCGTCCAATCAAGGACACATGAGAGGTTTCTATAATTAGGCCAGCTTTAGAGACTCACAAAGCAAGGAAGCTGCTGCGAGGTAGGAAGTAACATTTTCTATAAAAATCTAGAACAGGTAAAGGATGAGCCATGTATGCTTTCTTTCTCGTATGGCCTCCTAGATGACAGCAGAAAATTTGACACAAACAGTGAATGATAAATAAGTTGCACAGAAACTGAATTGCTGTCCAATGGTAGAATTGCTCTTTGTATGGGAGCTTTTTATTGATTGCGCCACTTGAGCGATAATTTCAAAAAGCGAACTTCCAAGTCTTTTTTTTTTATTTAGAAGGAATGCACTGTCGCCTTCTTTTAAATCTGTGGCTTATCACACGAATGCGGTTGCACGCGGCGACCGTATAATCGAGCAAATAATTATTTCTCCGTAGTTATATACAGGTTAGGGTAAGGCTACTTTTGCGGAAATGTCCAGCATCAACAAATATTTACTCATTTCTTCCCCAAGAGAATTCAAAGAGAAACATAGATTTTTATCACTTCAAATGCGCAAAATGAGACACTCTTGGATATCTTAATGAAGGTGCTTTTAACAATAATGTTGCCAATAAAAATAAAAAATTACCTCCCACCCAGTTCTCTGGGTTGTGCGTAAAATGCTGAACGTCTGAAATAACTTACGCTGCCTTTGAGTAAAGATGGGTTGACCAAAGCATTCGCGTCTGCAAACTGGCAGTCCTCCCTAAAACACTTATGGAGTTTGCGCTTCTTAATGGGCTAGAAGTGACATGTCACATCAACACGTGTCAAGCAAGGATTTTTGCTGGTGAAGTAGCTTGAGGCAATATTAGTGCCACGGTATTAACAAGAGCAGTTGCGGCGTGAATACTGTGTTATGGGGCAGCTGTTGAAAGAAACAAATTACAAGTGGGATCTTAAGCTTGGGAGCAGCTGCGATGTCATCTATTGAAATCAATGTAGAACGCAGAAATGCTTTTTCTCACACACTGTCTCGTGCAATTTCGGAGAAATTTGTTGAATTTAAAAGAGAGAGGGCTCAATTTTAGTGACCGTAGGAAGCGGAATTCTTATTTAAACCTTGCATTTTCTCTCACAAATATTTCCAGAAGTCGGGAAGTTTTCAAACATAAAAGCGCGATATTTACAAATGCGTAAGTCTGCATCAAAACAGATGTCGCAGTTTTGCATTCGGCATGCGTTAAAGCATCTGAAGAAGAAAATGATCGATTTTTAAATGTATAGCTTACGTCAATTTGCTACAGCATTTTGGAGGCCTTTGCCAATGCTGACATATTTGTTTCATATTTGAGAGCCATGTGTAATAAATCAATTTTATCAGCTTTATATGTACTATTAGAGGCATTTTACGGAATTGTGATATAATTTTTTCACTGCTGAATTTCACTTAGTCTTAATAGTGTGATTTCCTAAAAATCCGAAATATTTAGTCTGTATAAGGCTATTGGCAACCTCAATAAAAGATGTATTTCAAGCAATCACTAGATTTCAATATTTCGTTTAATATACAACAAACGTCATAAAATTTGGTGTAGTCGTTGCTGAGAAAATGTATTTCATAATTTTCTTGTATTTAGAAAGGAGGCCATCAACCTAAAGCTTACACCAAAGCCTGACCATGAAAAATGTGCAGAATGTTAATACTGCAAGTGCTCTGTGGGTGTTTGTAAGGCAAGCATGATCGGTTGATCAAAACGCGTAGCATTTCCGTGTGATCATGACAGCATGTGAACTAACATGGGTGATAGGTCTTCAAAATAACACCAAAAATAGTTTACTCACATTGTACAGATAAGTACCTCTAGAAGTAATACAAATTTCAGTAAAATACCTATACCGTTTTCATACTACTCTTTAAACAAGAAAATTTCATTTTTACGGCGAACTCTGTTCTCCAATGTAGGAGACAGCGAGAGAAAAAAAAGAGTTTAACGATACGAAATGTACAGGGCTCGACCAAAGGTACATTCTTCTAGCCACCTACTCTGCGCTGAGGCAAAGGGAAGAGGAAAGGAAGGATAGCAAGAAAGAGGGCAAGAAAGAGGGAAAGGATAAGAGCATGAGGTGTGGCGATGACGACCGACGGAGAACGTAAAACAAGCAATTAGGTTTACTCAACAAACCGTCCAAACTGCATGTTTTTAAAATCTCAAGTATTGGGAAATCTAGCGAAATTATTATGAATTGTCTGCTGTTTCGATGAGAAAATATAATCTCGTGCCGTTCAAAGCACCACCATAACAAAATCCTGTCTTTTCTATGTTATATATATTTGCTTTATTATAGTATCTTCTTCCCAGTATTACTACCGAAATCCAATTAAATGTTCCGAAAGAAAGCTAATTGCCTAGGGAGCATGACTATAGAAAGAACGTTCTTAAATTTCCTCCGATTGGCTCTTTGGACACCTTCGAAAGAATGAAACTGTTTTGACGACGCTATACATAATATTTCCCAAGTCTCAGTTTATGCTGTGTGTGTGTGTGTGTGAATAAAAAGAAATCTGTGAACATGCGACTGCCCATCTCCGTCTTGTAGCGAACATAGCCTGTTATTTTTGGTGTGCTTCTAAAGACCCGCTTGCTTGTGTCCTATGTGTCCACCCATTACAGTAGCGCTTGTTCTTTTGTGCTTAGTTTTGTTGTTCTTTTGAATCGAGCTTCAGTGTGAACGTTTGATGATGAATGTTGTTAACGGACGCTCTGCAGGACTGTTAAGTGTGATTGACAAGTGATGCGAGTTGTTTAAGATGCTCTGTCACCGGCAAGAAGGTGGCAAAAAATTTAACTGTTGTTCTCTCAAAGAAGGTCTAATAAAGAAGTGAAGATTGAAATTATCTGTTGTCTTGCTTGATATCACACTGCTATATTGATGCTTCACGGGAGAAAAATAAATATATCAGAGGAAAGCTAACTGAGTATTCAGCGTTGGTATTCAACAATGCGCTGAAATTTTGACAGCTCAATTGTTTCTGTATTAGAATAGCAGCTAAATAGTAAAAAATATCTTACTTGGTACCACATCCACGCTACTTTCCTCCAGTTGGCACCATGTTACTTTACGCGTTATCTCCCAGCATAACTTCTGTACTTCAAGACTACCAAGTAAACTTGTCATTTTTTTTGTAATGCAAGTCAAATAAGACGCACCGCGCGCAACGGCAATAGTTGCTTTTTTATGATTTCTGGCACTGATATTCTTCAGGCTATTTTGGCCATTCTTGCACATCAGTTATACAAGCTTACAAAACGACCACATTATATGACTATGCCGGCTTTCACGAGTGGTTGAACTAGGTATACTGCAGCCTTCATATTATTGACTTCTTCTAGTGCACACAACTTACGTTTGGGATAGAACTCAGCCGCAGAACAAGCACACTGTAGATGCATAGAAAACTTTTGTTGAAGCCTCATTGAACTCACTTTAAGTGCTCACATTCCTCATCTACGACTTGGCGAAGTTGGAGGACGTATCATTCAGCTTTTCTCCATAAACAACGTCAGACGCAAGTTATAATTGCTTGGAGAACGAGTTATAGGCGTTTCAGTGATTGTGAAAACATGATGACGAAATTAAGAAGCGCTCCTCACTACGAGTGAGTGGCTATATGGAACTGCGTGGAGACAACGACCAGTTTCAGTACAAGATGCTGCGTGGCAGGCAGATAAGAACCCGGCTGTCAGAAAAGGGGGTGAGAGACCACTTATCTAAAAAAGCTGCGTCTCCTAGTAACGCTGCAAATGATAAAAAGGAAAACAACATAAATAAGAAGGCATTCGCTGGCAGACAGAAGAGTATTGCACGTTTTATTATCTTCGTTTGAATGACAGCTATTTGGTGTAGCTCAACTGGTCCTCGGGAAATGTGCGATGTGAAATGGGGAAACGACAAGTAGTGGCTACAATCGCACTGGCTTTATAAGAGCTGGTATACACTAGCCCTTCAAGGGACTGAAATAGCGAAGTCATTCATATCACAGTTTTGAAGAATGAAACTTCAACTATATTGGCATTTTACACCTCAGAGCGATGCCTTAGTTTACCTTCGACTTTTTACAGTCTCTTGGTGGGTGATAGAGTTTTTTTTTGCCATCTTACTGCCTGAATCTCGTGAGCTGAATTAAGGCTACGGTATCCTAGCACCATATCTTCGTTTACATCACACAACGCACGGCAGCTGGAAGGAAGCAGGTTCGAGCATCGGAACCTGCGTTCAAACTTCTGTGCCTGCTGTGCCACATTACCGAAATTATCAAAATGTTTAGAAACACAGATACTCTGCATTTAGACGATTCTAGCCATTCCTGGACTCTTGAACTTACAACTGCAGATGAAAGCTGTATAAATAGAACTGGCAACAATGGAACCACACAACCCAACAATTCAGAAATTCTGGCTGCTAAAGATTAGACTACGCGTCTCACAAAATGCAAACATTCTTTTCGTTCCTAAAATTAATACTTAGGAAGCTATTCTGCACCCTGTGCTCTCGTAGTCATTTTTACATTTTTACTCTTCTGCTTTCTTAATTACTAAGCCTGAATGAACATGACATCAGATATGGCTAGTTCACCATGTATCATTTTTAATAACGCTATTATACTAAAATGTACCCATCTTCCACCCAGTATGATCGCATATGATTTGAACTGCGAACATGGAAGTTTTCATACGGAGTCCCATAGGAACATATAGCCTTACGGTACAGGGCATATTGCGCTTACGTTTTCTTTTTAAGAGTGCATTTTGCTACCAACAACAAGACTGTAAACTGTGAAGAGATCAATCAGTGTTGCACATGCACTACCTGAGCAAGTTTTCACTTTTATGAAGTATGCCTTCGAGCCTGTTGCAAGAATACGACGACACCAGCGCTTCTTAGTTCACTACACCATCAATGCAACGCATGTACAACTTTTGTGGGATGCAGTATTTGGCGTGAAAGTACTTATAACAGAAGGACGTTGAGTCGGCACAGATGGTTCCCAGTCGGAAGTCATCGAACAAAACCTTCTCAGTGGCTCTGAAGGTGAGTCTGCGAATGCGCTGCGTCGTTAAGGGGTGCCAGTTTGGCACTAGATCTGCAGTTAAAGCAAATAGCATGTCTGGTTGCAGCCACTGTGAGTCCAACCAAGTGCTTTTGGCGGCAAGCAGTCACACGCTATGGCCGTGCACTTAGACCGCTGGCTTGACTGGCGTGTGTGGCGCTGGCCTAAGTACCGAAAGCTTCACACAGGGTTGGCTGGGTTCAGACTATAGGTTGATTAAGTGATGATGGCAGCGCAACTGTGGCAATAGCCGTTGAACCGTATGCCGATTGCTGCTTTACTTTTATTGAAAGTTGGGCTGATCCCCCAGTAACTTTGCTTCATGAACTACAATTGCGTTGTTTTCTTGAAGAACTACTATAGGCAAGGTAAACAACTTCAATTCAACAAACAAAATGCAGACGAAAATAATAGCTCTGTCTAGTACAGGACCACAATATTAATTTGCACATGTATTTTTCTATGGTGCAACAAAATTTGTAGACATATTGTTTAGCGCTGACTTGCATGCATCTATACATAAAGAAACAACAGACAGCAGCAGTTGGTACCCCTACAGAAAAAATGTTGCGAAACTATAGACGAAGATTGTCAATGAGAGCGATGAGTGAACAAGCGAGCGAGCCAGCGAACGAATGAAGGAACGAACAAACGAATGGGTGAGAGAAGGAGCCAGCCAATGACCAAATGAGTGAGTTATAGTCACCACATTTGCACCACCTCCTTCCCGCTCCACCCTGCAAGTCGGATGCATGAGATCATGCGCCCTATTCCTCGGCGCCGTTGTATCAGAATTCACACTGCTGACCGTGCATGAAAAGGCGAGAAAGCGTCAAAGAACGCTATTCGCTGTAAAAAGGAAGAGGAGGATGTGGAGGAAATGTAAACAGGTGAACCAGACGCGTGTCTGGTTGGCTGTACACTACGCATGGAGAAGGGGGCTATATAAAAAAAATTGCCGACGATTACGTTACTTCCTAATGCGAAATTTGAGCGCAGCAAATAAGCTGTTTCACCTTTTCGATAGATTGAGGCAAAGAAATCGAGCAACACATGTATGCGCTATCACAGAATTTTTTTTTATTTTTCACACGTATTCCTTTAACAAAGACTCCACTAACAGTTCTTGACAGTCATGAAGGAAGCTTTGTGGTCGGAGAAATAGACTGATATATGTTCGACTTGGTACACCAATGCTTGATTCTCAAAGACGAGATGTATACAAGTGCCTCGCGAGGTTGTCACAGCCGTGGGACGCGTTACGAGCGAGAGGAACGGGATGTTCTCCCGCATAAGTGTTAGGAAATTGCTGTTTGTCTTTATGTCAAGCCGCCACCGATCTGGCTCTCTGATTGCCACCGCACAGGGCGAACGGCAGCGGCAATTTCGGCTCGGGCGGTGCACATATACAGATCCGCCGCCACCGATCTGGCTCTCTGATTGCCACCGCACAGGGGTTGCATTGGAGGAGGAGCGAAGAAAGGAATTAAGTTCGAGCCGGCGCTTTGACAACCGGAGACTCGCAGGAAGAGGGGGGAGGGGGGCGGCGTGTACACCCAGCGGCAAACGATGGGGGCAGAAGCGCGCGCAGCAAGCGGACAACACGATAAAGGGAGGAGGGAAGAGATAGCAGCGACTGACTGATGCCGCTGACGCCGATAGTGAGTCAACCCCAGCTGCGGAGTTGGTTTCAGGGACAACGAATAACCGGCGCGTCGGCAACTGAAGAGCACCCTATCCGCCACACAAGAACAGGGGGGGGGGACCCTTTCCTCCTCTTTCTGCATGGCGGCGACGGTGTTCTATGCAGTCACGTTATCTTGACTCTCTAGCGGCGTCAGCGGCATCCAGCGGTATCAGTCGGTCGCTGCTAGCGCTGGGGGGATGAAAAGGGGGCGGAGCTGGTTACGAGGCCGACGACGACGCCGACGCGAAACCCAGGAACGGACGCCAAAGAGCTGCGCTCTAAAAACAGAAAGGAGAAGGAAGGAAACATAGGCACTGGTAACGCATGGGGCGGTTCGTCGCGTCTACAGTCAGTCACTCAGGCCCGTCGATATGAGAGTTTCTTTTTGGAATGTCATGTTCACCCTTTTGAGACTCGTGCCTCTCTAGAGAGAGAATCGCGCACGTTCTAAAGACAAGCGCCTTTGCGGAATGAGCTAGCTTCGTCGTCGGTGATGGACAGCCTTGTAAACACAGAGACAGCGCGTGAGCGACCGATTTATTTTCTATCTCAATTGCACGCCGCACTTGGTGCTTTTCATGCAAACTTCTTGGCATCTCTTTCTTATTCACTTCAGTGCACTGCCTCGTGCAGCAGACGACGCTACTTCAATACTCGAAAGGAAAGTGTTTCAACACACGTGTTGTATTTTTGCCATCATTATATAGTCGAACGTTGCCGTTCTTCAAACAGCGTTAAGCGGGTTAGATAGCAAGCCATTATTCGAGACAAAGATTTTTACGCCATAGCCGTTTTCTTCGCAGGTTTACAAAAGAACGTGGACTTCATTTCAAAGCGAAAAAAAAAACAGACAGCAAACTTTTGCCCTTTCTTCCTCTCTGAACTCATTTATTGTGACAGTAGCATTCTCTCAGAGTGAAGAACGCCGTCTTTTTTATTTGTTTCGGTTGCCTGCGTCTTCCTGAAGTAAATGCGTTGGCCCACAATGGAGAGCTAGGCATGAACGTAGTGGTTATCGGTTGTTTTGTTTGACGGGAATGTTGTGAGCGTATAGAAACATACAATTTAAAGGAGGAATAAAAATATAAATATATTTTTCGACGGTAAATATAGCTGTGTGATAGTCCAGAAAAAGAAATAGTGCGCATTAGCCAAGTTTTGCCCTTTTCTTCGTCGTGATGTACGAAACTTCCTTTCTCTATGAATAGTAATGCAGGTTGTGAAATTCGAGCTATTTATGTGGATCCACTTCACCATCTTCAGGCTCCCCTTGTCTAGGTAGGCTATATAACTATACAGTTAAACTGCACATCTTTATTGAACTATTTATTTAAAGTTGTTTAGCCAAAAAGTTACGCTATCTTTTTCATTTGTGTCCGTTAAAAAATTTACAATTTAACCACATTTCGTTCAGATAATCTTGGTGCATCACGTCTATGTTTGCTTGTTTGTGTTAAAACAGTCGCATTTAATTGTCCCCATTGTTCAGCAGGCCAACGTGCAAGCACCTACCTGGCTGACGTGTTGACGGTGCAGCAATTGAAAAGACATTTTAGGTATGATATCTCCTTGCACCAATATATGAATTCAGTTTTATCGTAATTGCAGATACACGGGCCCTAAAGACGCATTTCTTCTGTCATAAGCGGCGTCACCGTGTTGTTCCGTATAAAGTCCAAGTGCGATTACGTAATGGCCGCGCGCAGTACGCTGTGTGTGCGAGTGAAACCGTACGATGGTGAGCCGAAGATGGTGGCGTCATATTGTTCACACAAGGCAAGAAGCAGGGGAGGAAGTACGCCCTCTTCCATCGCGCGCAAGACGCCGGCGGTGCTGACGGAGGATGAGGATGTTCTAATCAGGCGGCACTGCGTATGGAGCGGCTGAGCGCTGTCACGCGAGTGCGAGTTTAAAAAGATCTCCGATGAGGACGGAGTGTAGGCGCACCGAAGGCTGCTAGCTTCGTGTGCGCTGTGTTGTCGTCGCTTTGCTGCATTGAAGCGAGAAGTAGCACTAAGGTGAACTTGTTCGGTGCTGTTTCCTGCGCTTCCTGACGCAAACGTTTTGACTGCGAGTGTCCGTGTTTAACGAGCGAGATGTGTTCATATTGTTAAGAACGGCCCGCTGAGGTGCAAGTTTTGCCAGCCAGGTGTGAGAGCGGCGTCGACTTTTCCTGGAAAGCCACCGCTATCCTCTAGCCACGGCGTCACTAAGTCCACTGTGTCCGGAGAAGAATACGCGGGTCCCCGATTCTCCGTCGCAGGAACCGAGATGAGTTCGACGAACTAGGCTTTGTGACGGAACACGCCACCGCCAACCCGGTCTGTTGTGAGCAAAGTAGTCCCCGAGGGAACGTAATTGGAGGCCCCTTCCCACGCACCGTTCCTGACGTCACCCCCGAGTTTTATGAAGACCGTCTGAACTCGGTTGGGGACCGTGAAACCGGTGCGGAGGCCCTCCCGCTCAAAGGTGGCTGGTCTACTGATCGAACGTTTCCCTCACCTTGGGATCGAGGGAGGACCGAGTGTTTATAAACCGCTGTTGTGCAGCTGCTCAGTGTACTTTCTCTCGCAGTCATGCTAGACTGATGAAGTGCAACGCCCTTATGTAGATACTGTAAATAAACCCATATTCCTCGTTCTCAATGAGAAGCAGTTTTTTCCTTCAACAACGTCCTCAGCGTGGATAAGTTGTACGATGGCATGGGCCAGCTACCGTCTAATTCATGCCCGACTCCAATCTTGACAACTGGTTACGAACGGTAGGATTGACCTCCCAATCCTCGCAATATTTACTTGTGCAGAAGTGACAACAGGCTTGTTAATTTAGTAAATGAGAAAATGTTTACAAGCGCATACCGGCTATAAAAATACAAGTCTAACTTCGTACAGATGCCTAATAATTTGCTATCACCAAGGATGCTCTGCCTTTCGGGCTAAACTGCCACTTTTTTTCTGTAAATCAATATTTAAGTCACAGGTTCAGAGGCAGTTGCTGTACTATACTTCATACTTGTAAGGTTCGATGACTCCCTTTGAAGGTCGCGCCTGTGACCTTCAAATAGACTTTAAGGCTAGTACTTCTGCTACAACTGATGTCACCAAGGAACTGACACAGTGCCACGCATCTACGAGATATCAGGGATTTCATATTCTTCCTACATATACAGTACTACTATATATGCAAAACACTAGGCGCTTGTGAATACTATGAGCTATTGTGTAAAGTTCGTTACTATTGTAGGTGCGACGGCTCTATTGGCATTAACGTTGACAATGGTTTTACGTTGCTTTCCAGAAAGGACCTTATTCATGGCCCGCCTTCTATTGTAGATATCTGCCATAACATGAGGCGTATCATCATCAATGTCATGCACGCCTCTTGCAAGAACAATTCCTATGCCATCATACTGTCACCCTTGTCCTTTAGAGTACAGCTCATTTTTGCCTTCGAAGAGCATGTACAGCACCACCGCTATCGGAGTCTGTGTGCCCTCCCCTCCCCCCCCCCCCCCCAGCCCGAAGCTTTCCGCTAATTTTCTTGCCCTGTTGCTTCTCCACAGTTCAATGGGCAGCATGCTTGTCTCCCTTTTGTTTATTGCTTCACTGGCACAGGGCCGACTATCAGTGGAGGCGGTTGCGGAGAAATGTTATTTTTCGCAACGCTATGGAAATGCCGAAGTTGAGGACGACGAGGTGACTTAACGACAAAAAATTATCTCAGGGCTCATCTCACGGCGAATGCCGACGTAAATGCGATTAACATTAAAACGACTCACCGTAGCATCACCGCCGAAACGCACCATGCGCGTTGCACGTATGCAGCCTGGATCCTCTCTCGCGCCACCTCTTTTGACACACTCTACCATCTTGCGACACTGTCACGAATTCCGCGCGCGACGCGTGAAAGGAGATATATTTAGAGAAAATTTTCGCGAAATATATGACCCGGGATTTTCGGCTCCGCCTTGCAACGGATAAATTTCGAAGCCTTTTTTGTTGTTGTTGTCGTCAGCGAAAAACGGCACATACCCCGCTGCGTGTGGCGAGTGATTCAAGTTGGTGACAGAAAAGCTCATTCAAGAGTGGCACACACCCAGATATAAAAGCTGACGTCAAAGACGTTCACTTAAAAGTGACCTATAACCAGTGGCACCCAGCAACACATATAGATGTCATGAGGTTCATTGAAGTTCGTCCCATACCGGTATAGCCGGTTGCGAAAGTGGCAACTGGCAACGAGTTGCCTCCCCCCGAAAACGGCAGCAATTTCAAACCAACCTGTGCGCTCCTTCACCCATGAGGCAGCCCCTTTTCCAGCAAGAGAGTCACAGTCACACAATGACGTACTTCTTCATAGTGCATGTTTCGTCACTCGTCATAGCTAATCATCCAATGCGCAATTCGGAATGCCGTAAAAAAAAAAAGAGGCGGGCTGCACGCTGTGGTTCTGGCGTTTGCCTGACGCGAAAATTCTCCTGAGAGAAAGTTCAGGGTTTTTGTTGGGCAATCTTGCCTCTCAATTGCGCTCAAAGTGAGCATTTGCCTGGGCACTAAGGAGGACGACGCGGTTTTCTAGAGCCATCGAAATTTCCGTTCAAACTGAATCATAGTGCCTCATACGGAGTCTATAATTGTCAAGCGTCAGTTATTTGTTGTCAGCGGTTGGCCCATACCACCGAACAAACCGCTTTGCCGCGTCGCAGTGCGTCTTTGGCGCTCAAATAGTGACACGGTCGTCGGCGTCCGGAGAGGTGCTTGCCTCATGGCCATGCTCTGCGCATGCGCCGCGCAGCTGTGGAGAACGTGAGGATTAGGTGCAATTGAATACTTTAGACTTAGCTCGTTCGCAGTAATACCACGTTATTTATTATTCGTTATTCTGCGGTCGTTAAAGAGGCATGTACGTAACCTTGTTTCGAGCACTTCAACGTGTTGCTGCAGTACAAAAAAATACTAGGAAGTATCACAAACACATGCAGTCGCAGATGCTTCTACCGCAACCGCTATTTCAACCCGCGCTTTTTCGTACGCAAGAACTTATCGCAGAAGCATTACCGCTTACTATGAAAACCTTGACTCAATTTTAAACACTCGAGTTAGTTTGTAAGTCCCTTAAGAATAAGCATTACTTGCTGGGCAGGATCTCTACGTCAACTTTATTCAAAATGCTCAATTAACATGATATACATGTACACTGCTTTCCATATTCTCGGCCTACTCACACAGCAATGGGTCAGAGAGCCATCGTGTGGGATTATAACTGAAAACAGCACGACATCTTCTTTAATTTTAATTATTGACGAGCACTAAGGTAGTATACATCCGAGCCAGCTATCTCAACACACAGGCAGCAAATTGAAGTTAGACCTTTCTGGTTACCGTAGAAATTGATAAGACAGCGCAATCCATTAGACATTATCTGCGCTCCATGTTCAAACTGTTTTTGCACATGAACCGCACAGTCTGACTACTGGATTTTGTTGTCTCATCAATTAAGAGTTCAGAACGGAGAGAACCTGCATCTCGATAACCTTACCGTCGCAGCTATCGTCGACATTTAAACGTTTGAGGTTCTTGTGTCGCCCCGTGTCTGAACCGCCCATCGGGCGCTTCAATACAACCAGTTTTTTTTGTATTATTGTTTGACTTCGGCTCTAAAGTACGGTAACGAGGCGCCATAATGAGAATGATGTTTACTGCTGAAGTAGCGCAATGCATGACGCTGGGGGTGTGGGATTATTATTGCTTATTTTTTTTTGGGGGGGGGGCGGGGAATTGTGGAGGTGTTTCCAATATTGAATATTCTTCATCTGCGTGGGTGATCCCACTCTGGGTCACACGCCACATTTTAAAGACGCAGCATCAACGTCAACGATGGAATTTGCTTGCCTCCTTTATCGCAAAGGCTTCAGACAGCCCCAAGCGTTCTTTCTATGCAATGTTCGTCGACACCAAGTTCAAGATGTTTATGTCTGTATTGTTCTTAAATATCATCCGCGTCCATCCGGTCGAAGTACAAAGCGTCAATTCAGAACTAAACCTTGTGTTGTAATGCCATATGGGAGTTTACCCCCCCCCCCAAAAAAAAAAGAAGGTACTAAATTGAAATAAAAAAAGAATGTCGCAGAACAATGCACAACTTGAAAGTCTCGGGAAGGGAGCCAATATTTCAGACCGCATTTATACTGCTTGCTTCTTGTAAATGTACGACAAGAAGAAAAAGAGAGTCTCATTGCGTGGTGTATTGAAGGGTGGGCACATGGGTCGCTGAACCATGTCTGTCAGTTATGAAGTGGCCGATGTATTTATTACGGGAGCGCAGTCATGCTATAAGCAATGTTAGAGGCAACGTTTTATCATAAAACAGAGTTGATTTTGTCTCTCCATCTCCATTTTATTCAATTTCTTTATGTGGTTTTCTAACACAGTATGTAAGTAAATTCAAAAGCGCGTCCCTTAACCCCTGAGGAGAAGTGCACTCTCACATTTGGGGCCTTCTGAGTATGCTATAGCGAGTATTTATTTGCGGGCAAAAATCAATCGACCCTGCTACAAGCTTTTTACCTCTACATGTATTTCAAGTTAAGAATTTGAGTAAGTTATTGTGTAGCAACTACGTACTATGTCAACATTGTCCCCACATTCGGAACGTCGTGGGTGAAACAGTGGAGCACTGCTTAGACTGAAACAATCAATATATCATCAAGATGCTCATTCGAATTCAGCGTAAATGTACGCAAACAAACGCACAGCTCACCAACATAAATTTCCTCGGCTAGCTACCATTAGTTAACTACAATGCGATCCGAACGGCTTGGATTTTCATCGTTGTAATATTATTTGTCCTCTGTGACGTCTCAATGGCAGTCGGTGTCGCTATTTGCAGTCATTGTAGTAGAAAAATCTTTCACATCAATACTTTTTAAAAAAAGAACAAATATAATGCAGTCACCAATAACTTCTAGTGATACGTGACCTTAGTTCGAAGCGAACTTTTTCTCTTTAGGCTTCTTATTTTGTAATGAGGAAGCCGCAAATTCCGAAATGGGGCTCCAAACGCCGCTTTGGCATCGCCCTCGCAAATTTGTCAGCGGAATTTGGGAGTTTCAGCGTGCGAACTGTGCTCATTACCGAAGCATGCCTTACGCACACGTGAATAGTGGCTACCCATTTTCCGCTGCTTTCCTTCCTCTATTGAAGTGCGAGAGAGAACACCCAAGGGAACCACGTAACATTGGACCGATAAGCACCGGTAATTAAAGCGGCGATGAACTTCAAGCGCGCAATTGTCACCACATTCCTGGAAACGGCAAATGTGACGCAACAGAAACTCGGGCAGAGTCGCAAACGATGCGCGAGTTGAATTCATTAGAGAAGCGTTCGGTTACTGCTCTCGCACGGAATATTGGGCCGTTCAAGCAGCCGCGTGCTTCCTACAGTTTGAATTCCGAAGACCCGAAATAAGGAACTGAAAGCCAAAGGCAGGAGAGCGGAGATGTTGGCCGAAATAGTGAAGCAGTACTGGCTATACCTGAATGTCTATAGAGCACGGCGCGCAATTGTGATTTAATGGTATAGTGCCGGGAATAAGTCCTTTTTTGTTAAGGCGATAAAACTTACTCGTTTGGGATAATGATTTTGTGTTTTCATGACTGACGCGTAGATGGAACGTTCGCGTGAAAGCACGTTAGAGGACATTCTAGATATGTGGAAGACGTCGAAGTGATTCTGGTGTTGAACGCTGCTCTTTCTGTCTCCTAAGTTGTGATGTTTGTGTATTCCGGAGATCATCACTCTCCTGCGGGTGGGGATGGATCCTGACCCCGTTGCACGTAGTCCCGATGTGGTATTGCTTTCAACGTCGGCCTCAAAGAAGTGGAACAGCCGAGATGATGACACCACCAGTGACAGCACTGAACTGTACACGGCGAGTAGCGTTGACAGTGACGACGACTTCGTCCCTGTGGCAAAGCGCAAGACGAAGTGGAGGATCCTCGGCAAATTTTCGCCAGGGACTACGTAAGCAGTGAAGGCTTCTTGTGGTCCGCCGCGCCACACTGTACTATTTGTTCGCGTTGATTCTGCGGACAACCTGGGAAGCATAACTCTGCAAGTCATCTCGGCACGACTTGAAGGTCTCGTGCCGAATGAGATAAAAGACATTCAACCTTACCCCCGTAAGAATGTTCTGGCCATAGACGTCGAGCACTAGGCCGCTTTGTGTATATTGCAGACTGTTACGGAACTTGGCGACATCAGAGTCCGCGCTTACATCCCGCAGGACAGAGGCACGGCAACGGGCGTCATATATGATGTATTCGTGTCTATACCGAATGCTGACATTCCTGTCCTGCTTAAATCAGCTACTGATGCTAAGAAAATACTGAAAATTTGGGGAATAGGCAACTCCGTTGTGTCAGGGTGATCAAGGTCGACTGCCTTCCATCACATTTGAAGGTTGGTATTTTTTTTCGTCATGTTGCTGGAGCCTTTATACAAGGCCCCTTCAATGCCACAAGTGTCTGAGAACGGGCCACATGAGTGGCGGGTGTAACAAGCCAGCCTGCCCGCGCGGCGCCGAACCGCACACAGCCCAGTCTTGCCAGGTGACTACTCTGAAATGCAGGAACTGCAATGAAACTCATGATACCTCATCAAACAACTGCCCACTAATAAAGAAGGAGAAAATAATTTTTAACAAACGGTGAAGGACGGCTCGTCACGGCAGGAAGCGATAACGACTGCTAAAAGACGTCGCTCCCGTCGACGGCGCGCTTCCAAGAACGGAAAAAGTGTTGTTTTTCCTCCAGAGCGCTTCTGTACGCCGCCGCCACCGCCACCACCACCACCACCGAAAGTACCCTACAGCTTCATGATGAGAATACCGAGACTCAGAAAAAAGAAATCTGATGCTGCTTGGCCTGCATTACCACAGACACACTTCTCCGCCGAGCGACAAAACAGACGACCGCCAAGCGCTCTTTCGACAACAGATAATCAAGCTGTGCAAGATGTCCAGGTGGTTGTTGTGCTGAGGTCGCTGGTGTTATCCGAGCACTCCTCAATAATATGCAAACGCCATCCACTAAATGAGCACTACTAGACCTGCATTCACTCCGTCCAGTACTTGCGGGTGTACAGTAACAAGACAGCTTGCCATCCACAACCACTGCAGCCATTCCGGGAACAAGTGAAGTGCGCTTTCATACATCAATGGAACACCAGAGGTCTGCAGTCACGCATGTCAGAATGTCGGCACTTTGTTTTTGAGAACAAGCTCCCCATTGTCATAATTTGTGAACCTAATTTTTCAAAGACAATTCGACGGTCGGCCTATGAATCATTTGTTTCATCCTCATGCATTGAACATAGTCGAGTTGTGTAGATCCGCAAGGAGCTCAGGTATATTCGCCAAACAATGCAGCCTCACAATGATAATCAATACGTGTGTCTCCGTTTTAAAAAGAAGGAAGTTTCTTTCGCACTGATAGGCGCCTATATATCCCCATCACGTCGACTTGAGCCACAGAGACTAAACGACATAGTAAAAAAAAAAACTCCACGCCCTTGGATAATTATGGGGGACTTTAACGTCCCCCATACACCCTCGAGAAGCCTCAAGACAAATCAACGAGGCACGAATCTTGTTGATCTCGCTGCTGAGCACGGACTAAGAGCTTTGAACGATGGCAGCCCGACTTATCTCCGAGGTGTGACTTGCAGCAGCTGCTTGGACTTGACATCAGTGTCACATAGCATAAGTTCCAAAGTTCTATGGTTCACAGACGTTGAAACTCATGGCAGCGACTACATTCCTACGTACATGACTATCAGAGGACAATTCTATTTACCCTGTGCTCTCAAGACAGACTGGCAAGCGTTTAGTTCGAGGAAAAGAGCAGACATGATCATCCCGAGCGCCTCGAAGGCATGATAATACAAACATTGCAGGTTTCTACGCGGACGTGTACAACATCTACCAGACGCACCAATTTCGACCAAGAATTAGAGACGCTTTCAGCAATCCGCCGGCGGGTCGAGAGGCGAAATAGACGTACAAACACCATTTATGACCTGAGGGAAGCCCGACGCATTCAAAAGAAAATGCAGCATCAGATGAACAAACTTCAGGACCAGCGATAGAGGAACTTCTGGGTATCGCTGGACCCTCGTAAGCCGTAATCCTCCGTGAGGAGAACTCACGAGGGTCTTCGTTCACCTCCACAACAACGTTGTCTCTTCCTAGCACTAGCTCTACATCAAAGTCGTCCACAGCTTGAGGTCGCGGACGAAATTTGTGCGAAAGTTACTGGTGACTTCGTTATGCTGGCTGACTTCTCGCTACATGATGTTTCCATCGCGAGAGATCAAAATATGGAAGTGCCTTTTTCTATGGAATAACTGCAAGCAGCCTTGGCTGCGTGCAGGCGCTCGTCATCATCCGGTCCCGATGGAGTGACCTACGCTGCCTTAAGGCTTCTAGGTTCAACAGCACAACGTTGTCTTCTGGATATATTCAATAAATCTTGGCAGGACGGAATAGTCCCCGACGGTTGGAAGTGTAGTTGGACTGGTTCCCCTACCGAAGCCTGGGAAGTCTCCGCTGGATTTGACATGGTACAAGCCGATTGCACTTGCGAGTTGCATCGGTAAGGTCATGAAGAGCAAGTAGCTGACACGTACGGAATGGTACCTTGAATACTGTAGCATTTATCCTGAGGCTATGACTGGTTTTCGACAAGGACGGTCCTCCATTGACAGCGTCATTGATCTCACGACCTCCGTGCAGCTACAAAAAGTTGTGAAGCGCCTCTCTGTAGCATTCTTCTTAGATGTAAAAGGCACCTACGACAACGCAACCCATGAAGCCATTCTCCAAGCTCTTGAGGCTGCAAAAGTTGAAGGTCACGTCTGTAGGTGGATTAGGAGCTATCTGTCACGGAGGTCGGTGTTTGTCCGTAGAGAGTATGGCCAGAGAACAGATACATCTCCAGTCGTGGTGTCCCACAAGGCGCAGTGTCTTCAATCTTGTTCTAGTGAGGCTTGCCAAAACGCTACCACAGACTGCTAATTTGGTACGCTGGCGATAGCTCTATGCTGACGGTGACTAGCTCTACGCTGGCCATATTTAACCCTGGCCGTGCGGCGTGACAAGGCCACAAGTGTGCGCCCGAATGCAGAAAGCGGCAACTCTGACAGCAGCATACCTTCGCCGACAACGTCTGACGATTTCTGGAGAAAAGTGTGCGCTAATGGCATTTACACGAACAGCGATGTCTTTCTACAAGGTGTGTATCGAGGGCTAGTCCACCGTCTACAGGAAAGCTCGCAGGTCCTTAGGCGTTATGGTGGATCGTGAACTCACTTGGAGTGCACATGTCTCATGCATTGAGAAAAAGCTCATTCGTATTGAGAACATGTTCAAATTCGTAACTGGAAAATTGTGGGGATCGTGTGTGCGCTCCATGTTGCAGCTATACGCGGCACTTTCCTCGGACTTTTGCGGTAGAGACTTCCTATTTTTTCTAAAACATGCAAAGCTAATCTCCTTGCACTACAGTGCGTACAAGCCTAAGCACTTCTGACATGTATTGGCCTCCCAAGATGTTCTTAGACAGCTGCAACGATTGTCATTGCACAGTAGCACTCGATCGCCACTCATATTGTCGGTGAGACGCAAAGAGCGCACATTCGACACCTTTCTCGGTTACCATACCACCATTTAGCCGATTTGCCAGAGCGAAGACCACAGGCTAGATTCTGTGGTATGTGGCATGACGCCACGACTCGACACCATCTGGCTTCAAGCCTGCGACACGCACAACATCGCCATTGTGGTGTCTTCGGCAAATTCATGTGTGCCTTCGAATTCCTGGGATTGCTAAGAAGACAGACTTGTCCTCGCTAGCCTTGAAGCAGTGTCTCGGCTTCACCTCAAGGAGTCTTATTTTGACCGCATACACATTTACACGGACAGTTCCACCAATTCAAACAGCTCTACCGGAGCAGTAGTTGTTCCATCAGACGCAGTCTTTTTGCACTTTAAATATTCGCATGATACAACATCGAAAGCAGCAGAACCTGTGCCTCTTCGAAGTGTACTTAAGTACGCGCTCCAGCAGAGACCAAATCGTTGGGCCATTTTCTGCAATTCCAAAGCAGCCCGACAAACTCTGCAGTTTGCCCTACGCCATGATTTACGCGAGCAGCTAATGTACGAAATAAGGCCCGCTCATAATCACGCGCTAGAGAAAGGCCACGAAAGTGTATTGCAATAGTTGCCAAGTCATTACGGAATTGTCGGCAACGACAGCGCAAATGAAGTTGCGCGTTCGGCTCACCAAAACATAAGCGGGTTCCTATTCCACATTTACGAAGTGATGCTGCGTGGCGTCTTTTATCATTTGCTCTCATCACACTTATACGGTGGAATTCACCAGGTTTCACCAACTCACGCTTGCAATATCTCGAACCCAACTTGTGACTTCGTCTGCCACCTGGACTCTCCCGTCGCGAAACAACTTTATTGTGTCGCATGTGGTTGGGAGTAAGATGTTGGCCAACTATGGTCAACACCTAGATTTAAATTAGTCAAAAATATCTAGCTTCATCTGCGTTTCCACTGCAATATTTCCACAGTGACTTGGCCACCTATGAAACACAATGTTTTGGCCGTTCTCAACTGTTTCGTTGAGATCGCACCATATTTCCTGTGCAAATAGCTGCTATTGAGAAGCACTACCTCGGGGAACTGCAGTGCTTTCAAGGCAACCTTCTAGTCGCAAAAGATGGCGCGCAACACTTAAGCGGTTTCTGGAGCACACAATCGACGACACCTTAAAGGGCCTCCCTTGCTGCTGCGGTTGATGACGTATGCTGGGAGAGCTCTACCTGCGTGGAGATGGCGATCGGAATAAAGTAGACTTATTAGTCTGGCCTACCATGTTATGCGGAATATTTGGTGTTTATCTGGAAGAAGATATATAAATGGTACTATGCGCAATGTTTGCACATTGAGAGTGCTGTTATGGCTAGGCATACAACGAAGATTTAGAAGCTTCCAGAGTTATATCACAATTGAATACTCATGTCACCTCTTTCTTGTGTTATATCCGATGGCCCCTCTTAATGAGGTCCACCAAACTCAGCTCCCCGGAATTTACTTACACTGCAGTGCACTCACGAACGAGTGGTGTAGATTCTAAAAATTCGGTGTAATACCGGATGAACATCGCAAAATGGCAGCACCTGCAAGAAGAAGAAAACATAGACATAACGTAATTATAAAAGCTATTGCTTCTACATATATCAAGGCCGAAAATCTCACTCATGGAAGGCACGTGCCTTTTGTCCAACAGGCAGCCTATACAGGAACACGGCAGACTGAAACTTAAACCTTCGAAGACGAGTCGCACACCGGGCGCTCAAAAAGCAACACGGAAAACTATTTTTAAGCCGTTTTTAAAAACTTTGAAAACGTAAATACAAAAAGAAACTACTATAAATATTAATTTCCCTGTTTTTTTTTCACTGTTGGCTTGACGCTGTCACAATATCAGGGATAGATTTCTGCTCCTCTCCACGTGCGCTGCGCTTCCGAGAAGCGCGCAAATACGTGACTGCTTCACCCCACGATAAGAAATTTGATCATATGTTTGGCGTAAAGGCGCGAGTTCCAGTGCTGGTTTAGGTTACATGCGAAACTGAGCTTTTTTTAATGATTTGCTAGAACAGCAAAAAAAAAAAGAAAATGCCTTTTTTTAGAGCCGTATGGGCGAGGTGACATGGCTGACATGTAATTTAGTTATGTTCATACCTAAACAGAACATTTTTGTAAGAAGTTAGAGATGCTGCCGGATGCGGTTTTTATGAAAATAATGCAAGCGCATGTTAAGGATAGTTCATACATGTCACTGTTCGAAAGTATCATTTATTCTACGAATAGCGGAGATTCGAACGATATTAATGCCGGTGCATTTGAGAAAATTTGACAGACGCAAACTAAATGGCTTTTCAAAGGTATTTCAATGTACAATCGGACGCAGCGCTGAAAGGAATCTTCAGTCACAAAAAGAGAAAAATAACCGGCGGCTCCCACACATCTATGCTAATCGGTGGTTGATGAAACGTCTACCTTTTTTTCTTCTTTGCTTCTACGTAGCTGAACACATCTTGCTCAATGCAGTCCCTGGTCTCACTTTGTTCTCTAGAATTTTTATTCCATGTTCTTCTGTTTCTGCTGCATATTTCATTTCCATGTATTCGACTTCCCCAATCTTCTTTGCCGTACTCCTCGTGCCTATAGTTCTGCCTGTCTATTGATGCACCTAACCAGTGAGACGTGCGTATTCCAAGGGCACTTGCCAATAAAGTTAGCATAGCCTGTGGCACATGCCCTGATTCTCGTACCCAATGTACCAAATTGTCAATTCAAGCACATGTTCATTAACATGTCCAGTTCCACATATAGAGTTGCCCAAGCAGCTATACAAGAGAGCACAAAGCAGCCAACAGCCAGCCCGTGCAAAGTAGAAAGAAAAAGCCCATAAATCATCGCTTTAAAGGATGCCGTACCGTTAGATAAGACTCCTAGAATATTTAAAATGCACGCTATTTTCAGGCATTTGCGATATTTGCGAAGTTTACTTAGTCTCACATTGTTTTTTTGCAACGTAGCAGCAAGGCTACGCATCATATATTGACTATACGAACTAAAAAAAATTGTTGATGCGTCTTTTCAGAGGAATCGGATATGACCTGAAAGGGAAACGTGTATTTCAACAGGCAGGCTATTTGTACCACGTGAACAAAAACAAGTACAGAAATGTGCGCAGCGTCTTATAAGTAACAGTTCCACTCGAAGAGCGAACAAATTGCAGGCGCAGCAAGCACGGGAGGTCAGCACTGCTGCGCAGCGAAAGCACCAACCCGAAGGCTAATAGGCAACACAGGTACATTCGACGCGACGGCGAACAGGTACGTGGCGAAACTGCGTCGGTGGAGCTCCGGCGGCAATTGGACGCGCGTTCCCATGCACATGTTCAAAGGTGAGCAGGCGCGCGCTTGGTAAGCGCACAGATTAGAACGGTGTCACCGGGCAGTGTGCAGTGATAAGCGAGCGACCTAGGATGTGGCGGGTGCACCACTTCCCCCAGCCCCACCTTTGTGACTCCCTTCTCCCCACCCCCGAGCCTTCCTCGGGTGTCCCCTCCATGTTGTCCAACCCTTCTCCCACCACCCCTTTTCAGCTCCCATTGCCTAGTAATGATGATGATATTATTTTTTGGCATGCGCTTTAACATGACGTGGTGCACAATAGTCACCTAGCCTGGTTGAGCTAATGAGGCCGTCTCAGTATGATTTTTCAGTGCAACATTTTGCCGATATATTCTCAATATTTTTTTCTGTTCTTCAAAAGCTTTATATCTACTCCTCATGGTTACGCATGCCTGCAACAGATCCCGTCTGTGCCCTGGCACCATTACTGCTTTCCAGATTCCTCACACCAACTCATATATATTGTAACTTGAAAGATTTCTATATATCGTTGTAGCTGCATTCCATTATTTCTTTATTCTTAGATTGTATTGGTGCATGCTTGAGTAGGTATTAGCTTTGTCTACGTATACAACGAGGTATTTATATTGATTGGCTGTGGTTGAATATCAGTTGAATTGGTGCCGCGTAATGACTCGTCGCTTCATTAAAGACCATTAATCGCAAGCTCAATGTGCTAAGCGTGAGGACTCGATTTGTCGCAGAATTCGCACACATTTTAACAAGTCTCTCTAAATGTGATCATCCGCTAGTAGCACTACGTCATCTGGCTAGGGACCTTCTGTCACATCCTTTAGCCACTACGCGTAAGATAAGTCAAAACCTCGTTGACTGTTTTCCAATCGTGTGGCCACGCCATCAACATAAAACATCAACAACAATGAACAGAGAGGAAATTCTTGCTCCAGTCCTTGGAGAATTTACGCAATATAACTGCATTTCCGACAGCTTCATACACTCTGTACTTGGTTGTTCTTATATATATCCCTCAGCAGTTCCAGAAGATTGTCATATATTTATGGCCTCATGCTTGAGACTATGCCATAGCAACTTCCGGTCAACGCAGTTGGAAGTTACCTTTACAACTAGAAATCCTATCCATAAAGGTGTATTGTCAGCTAGTAAAAGCTGTGTGCACAGAGATGGCACAAAAATATTGTCATCTAAGTGTCTTCGTGATCTGACTCCATGTTCGCCCAATATAATAGGTTTTTACACAGTTAAACTCGATCTAACGAAACGAAAAAAATTCAATTTCCCGGCAAGTACCCGTAAGGTTCGATGTTGTTATCAGCGCGAATCAACGAAAGTAGCTTGCGTTAAAGCCCATTCAATGAAACTTGTACAGAAAGAAATTAGTAAGAAAAGTCATGATTCCTTTCTCATTTTGACGCAGTCTGGTTTTTCTTCGAGCGTGCGCTCTAACGCACGCTCGCGACAAGTACAATGCCGCGGTACCTTGTGGATGTCGCTACATTAAAATGTTAGATTTCGAAGGAAAGAAAAATTTGTTACTCAATTTTGCGAACTTCCACATTTAACGAAATAATTTTAGCGTGGTCATCACTTCGTTAAATCGAGTTTCAACTGTAATCACTTTGACAACTCTAATTTTATGGTTTGCTCGCCTTGTCCTTACACATTTATTTGCCCATTTTGATAAAGTTGACTGCTTCCACGATATTACAAAGCAGAAAAGAAGCGCCATATGGCGGGGATTCCAGGAATTTCGCTTAACCATGATTGCGTGAAGTTCGTACGCAGTCATGGTGACGTACGCAGCGATCAAAAGGGGATACTGGGACCGCGTGGCAGCCAGTGCTTTTTGTGCCACCGATGAGCGTTGGTTGATCGCTGAAGAAGCCAAATACCGTCACAATGAATCATGAAGGCTCTCGCCTTCATGTGATAAAGAAAATGCATCAGCGCCCACGAGTCACGGGTTAAGTGCCTGCAGCCACGTGGTCCGATTATCGCGTTTTGATTGCTGAGCACTGTACATGGAAAATATTTACTCTGGAGCTTAGAAAAGAACCCTTTCGTGTTAAAGAGAGAGAGAATTTATTTGAATGAAGGCAGAGAGGCCGGCCTGAGCTAACGCGCTCTAGCCTGCTACTCTGCACAGGGGGAGGGGGAACAGGGACATAAACGTGTGATGAGGGATCATGATGACACAGAAAGAGGGATGCGCAACGGTGAAATGAAGTTCAACATTCTCATTATAACATTCAGAAAGGTCATTCGTGAAGCCGCTATCTGGTTCCGTATCTAGTTAATAGTCACCAGTTAAAGTGAACTTAAAGGCGCTAGGACGAAGCTGGCGTATGGGCGTCCCCTGCGTGTGCAGCACAGGCGCCAAACGAAAGCTTCATAGCATGTAAAGAGCTGCGATAAGCGGCTCCAGCACGGCGAGCACCTGCAGGGCACCTTTCGCGGCCGGATTCTGGAGACCACCGAGAATCACGGGCGTTGGCTCCGCCACGTGCTTAAGCATTTCCTGTACGCTCTCCTTCTCACTGTGTCCATCTCCTTGCTTGCCCGTAGCGCCACCGGTTTCATTAGCCATACCATTCTTGGCTTCATGGTGCGGAGGACCACTAAGGCCCACTGGCATTGCCGTGGCACTATAGGGCAGCGAAGGCCATTCCGTGTATGTATCAGCCGGTGGAGGTGAATGTTTGCCGCGTGCTGTCATCGATGTTGAATTAGCAGTAGGCGCCGTCACCGTCCTCGATGCACGCACAGGCAGAGGTGGTCGTGGCTCCTGTGCCACGCTATGTAGTTCTTCTGAGATCGCTTTGTGGCGCTTCTTTCTCGAACGTTGCTCACTTTGGTGAACAGAGTGAGCAGCCTCTTTACTTGAAGATTGACATCTTGCCATTTTTCAAAGAATACGAACTTTTTGTTTCCTCTTTGGGCATTCCTTCGATGTCGCTTCGTGAGAGCCAGTACAGTTGGGACATTTAAATCAAGACGCATCACAGTCAGTGGTTTTATGCTCTCCGCCGCAACGCGACAAGGTGGCTTTACTTCTACAAACAGCGCTCACGTGTCCTATCTTTAGACATTTCCGGCACTAAACAGGCCTCGAAATGATTGGTCGTACACGGTGTATCACGTAGCCTACTTTGACAGACGCTGGTAATGTCGAAGAAACAACTATTAACTTGATACATCGGGAGTCACCCAAGCGGTGAATCTCAGGAATTCGCACCGATGACCTCAAAAGACTATTGAGGTCCGAATGCTTGATGTCAAGCTCCACGTCGGAAATCACACCAGTCATTGTCTCCTTCCCGTAAGTAATGAAGAAGCGTGCGGGGATTGCGCTTAACTGTGGAATGGTCTTTAACTTCTCCAGTATTGCGGAATTTTTCACATCAATTGTCAGGATGTTCTTGCGAGCGTTGATCCTGATCTCGCTGATTTGCCCACGGGCCACACTTTGAAAATACTCGGTTACAAACTGCCTGTTGAGGGAGATCATGCTGTGTGACGTCGAGAGCACACGTAAGAAACCATGAATGATTCCTGCTCACTCTGATTCGATGAAGTCGTCTCAGTCGACATACGGCGCATCTTCTTCATACGGCGACCCATGACTACGGTGAACTCGCTGTCAGAGTCCATGGCTTCTGGCGTTGAACTCTCCTAGGAATCGAGCTGGTCCGACCTTCTAAAGGCACGTCGTCCAAAAGTGAGTGGTCAAGCAGACGCTTGACCTTGTTCAGCTGGTCGTGGGAACATCTTCTTGCTCACCTTTCATGAAGTGACTCCCACGAAAATGGCAAAACCGTAAAAAATTGCATTTGCACAACAGCGAGAGGCCCAGAGCACCAGTGGGCTCTAGGCACTTTTTCCTCTTCCACTTGCATTCTCACTGCTTTCGTGTTAAAAAGAATCCTAAACCGCCCAGAATCTCTGCAAAGAATATTCTACCGCAAATACTGTCATTTATCTGATAACGCAAAACATAATTCCAAATGGGCAGTTGCTTCATCGCGTCTCAAACATGCGTGGTCGTTATTTCGACATCGCAGATTTCAGTCCCATGCTTCCACTTGGCTTTGAGTCGAGCCGTACACACTAGATTAACAGCGATCACGCGGCACCTCAGAAGGCTGATCGGAAAGGCACTGAAGTCTCACATAGCCGTTTATCGCAGCGGTTATTGTTTTCATGATGACATTCAGAAGCTGAGGAATCTGGAAGAAACTAAGGCACCATTGATAAAAATTGAAGGACATACAAAAATATGACAAAAATATGCAGTTTAATTAGGAGTTTCAGTTATTGAGCAAACTTGTTTTGTCTCGGAGTTTAGTGTATGATCTGTTATTATCACATCATATGTAAGGTCGTCGCATGTTCGCCCAGACTGCCGCACATATTATATTGCGCAAACCATGACGCTTTACCTTCCTTCGTGTGGCCTAACCCTCTATATGGTCACCTGTAACCCACTAGAATAGCCACCTCTCGACGAGCTTCCTTTTGAAACACTTTAGGTGCCTTTTCACCAGACGAATGGTGCCTCTCTCGTTTTCTTGCAGTCGTCCAGTAGTAGCTCCTTCAGCTCCTGCTGACTCCCGTGTTTTCTGCGAAGTTGCATCATACTGCCGCTTTTGCATTACTCGTCACGCTGTTGCACTCCTCTGCGCTTGAACGATACCACAGCCATACAGCAGCTCGAAGTTCTTGGCTTTAATTATAGGGTCAAACAGCGGCTCTGTGCTGGAAATGTTGGAAAACCTCGAGCAAACAAAAAAGCTTTCCGTTTTCTCAATGAAGGCAATCACTTGCTTTGATCACGTCGTTTTTATGGTAGCCCGATTGTTGGGACACATTGGCTCAGCAACAAAAATATTCGTATTCGACTGGCCTCATTTACAGTGCTACTTTACTGCGCCGCTATAGAGGCTGGGCCTGCGGGGCATCCTGGGCTTAATGGTTCAAAAATTGCTGACATGAGTGCTGTCCTCAGTGGCTATGCGTGCATTCTCTTTCACCTGCTTTGCTCGTCTCTTTTGAATGATAACGCTTTGAAGTAAATTACTAAAGGTTTTACATTCACTAAACTATTTTTTACAGTAGGCGCTCGGGTGAAGCGATTGCCGTAAGTCTCGCTAGGCTATAGATATTCCTACAGCCAAAAACCATCTCCTCGTGCTCACCAGACAGAAACAAACCAATAAAGTTCTATTACACCTAGGACGCATTCTTAGTAAAGGACTTTACCGCATTTTCTGAAGGATAAGTCGATGAACAGAATATCCCGAGCGAAAACGCTGATACACGCATGATGAATATTCTGCGCATCTAGCTGCTTTTAGCCGCCTGTGCATAAGGTGCTTAGGTCTAGAAACGAAGCGATACTTGAGTCGTAGTAAAGGATCCAAAAAATTTGCATCTGGGAGCCGCCTCTCGATGGGAGCCATAATCGGACCCGTTGGATCAGATAAAGGCGCACACGTGAGTGAAATAGCCTGCAACGTTGTCAGCGAAGCTGCCATACAGAATGGGGACATTCCATTTCCGAGAGGGAAAATAGAATTTTACGGTTCACGAACACAAATCTTCCTAAGTATACCAAAGGGTTGTCGACGGTGAAATAGAGTGCATTTGGAAAAATGTTCTTGTCAGCAAATATGAAAATTTAAAAGGTATCGTGCATCTGACTTACATCTGCCTGAAGGCTTCCCTGGAGCTTCTTTATCACTGTAATTGCTTTCGCTTTCCTTGGCACTTCGATTACTTTTCTGCATTAAAATGTAGGACGGTAGTCTCCAGAAATCGCAAGAAATGCGCAAGGCAATTTGTTTCCGGGAAAAGGTTACAAGCGAATGAAGAGGTCGCTCTTGCGTGGCTATTTCTGGCGAGCATTCAGAAATACGCGTTCGGTGACGTTTGGAACGTGGATAACTTCGTTCGCTTTGCGTGGATGCGCCGTAGTCGAACGGTGTCAACGGCTGCAGTCTTTATTGCCGTTTACTTTGGCAAAAATTTCGGCCTAAGCAATGAAGCTTGTTCTCCTGGAATTCCGGAACACGCATACAAACGCTAAACCAAACACATGAAGAAAAAATTCCTCCTCGCCTGACAACCAACCATGCTCACTATGCCATTTAATATGCATAAGTTTCGAGTGCTTACAGCTCTGTAGTTCACGAATGCAGGTTATAGCAGTCGGACAGCATATGCCAACGTGTTGCCTATGTATAGCCAAAGTATTCGTCTCTAAACAAGTTAAACCTACAACATACACGTGACTGGGAGTCAAGCATAAGTGGACATGTGCTCGCTGTCAAATCAAACACCACCGGACCGATAAGCGGCTGCTGGCGCTGCAGAGCACAAACGAAATATATTCGATATGTCTTAAGGTAGCAAGTACAATTTGCGAAGGCATGTGTAACAGACGGATACATAAAATGGCGATAAATTATGACTGTCAGAGATGCTGTAAGTGCGGTCAGTGCTATTGGCAGAGTGTATCCAATCTGACGAAGACACTTCAGAAACAGGAGCCACGAATGCGCAAATGAATGAATTCAATACAAACCGATCAAACAGGCACTTATAGGTGCTGGCTCATGAACACTAATTTCTCTAAGCCAATACTTTAATTTATGTCGGAGAAGGACCTCCACGCTTTTATTGATACAGACATGTATGTTTGCTACCAGGCAAGTTGCATAAAAAAATAGTAATGCAGTGCTTACATGAGGTCCTGTTTGCTGTACGTATACGACTCCCTGTGAAATTTGTTACCACCTAGGATACCGGATAGCAGCGCCTAGAATTGTTATGATGCATCCTGTGACACATTAAAGCGTTTGCCCAATAATATTAAAGTTTGTAAAAATATATTCTGCTCAGTTTTGGGGATGTTCATTACAGCTACCATTTTTGATGTTTTCGATGACACAAGGACTCATTGGAATAAAGAACGCTGTAATCATGCCTATCTAAGAATAGTAAGGATACCACAAAGTCTATGTAAGCCATCGTGCCGCCATGACAGTGTCGTCTTCATTGCTATCGTTGTCATGGAGTTTCTATCGTTCCTGTCGTCGTTGTCGCCCGGTCGACTCTTTAAAGCTTGCCCTCGAATGGCTCACAATTGGTTGTCGTCAAGGGTCGCTTCGTCGAATGAGTACTTTAGCAACAGCAAGTGAATGATAGCTCCAGCTTTAACAGACAATTAATAACCGCTATTCACATCGTTTACTTCGACTGTCATTGAAAAGAAACGTGTGCAATCATTGCGTTCTACCCATGCCTATATATGGAGGAGAAATTTGGTGGTTAACAAAAAAGCTCCAAAACAAGTTAAAAGCCATGCAAAGCGATTGTGATAGCAAATGAGTACACAGCTATACGAAGTAAGGATATTAGATTTATTGGCCGTATCAACTCGGAAACATTCGCTCACTACCTGAATTAAAAAGCACGGTGTAAGCGCGCACAAGCAAACATGAACACATCACACTCGAAGAGCGCGGACACTCGCAGGGAAAACGCCGGTGTGAGTAAGCGCGGCAGCAGCAGCGATCGAAAAGACCTTCATGCTATCACAACAACGCAATAGCGGGGAGAACAGAGCACGCACAAACGCACGAGGCATCTACGGATCCCTTTCCAAGATACGACGCGCTCGACCGTGCGGTGCAGTGAAAGTACGCACTTGTTCAATTCCTTCAGTTCATCAACACTTTTGCGCCACACGAAGGGCTTGCGTGGTTGCGGTTCGGAATGATCATTCGCCAAACGATGTCCGATGCAGGACGCCGCCACCGGATTTTATGCGACACGGGCCCGTTAACGTTCTCGCCTTAAAATGGAGCTGGCCAAGCCATGTAATGCGTAGGGTAGTGCCATGATGTGCATGAAATTGCCTTGGACCGATCACCTAGGACTCTTGCGAGTTCACTGCGTAGCATGAGCTTTGCGTGTGATGAAGACGAAAACGAGGACCTGCTGCGTAATTGTGGCATGAGCGCGCCGAGTATCGCAGTGCAAGTAAATAACAAACAAATATCCAATCACAGAAGACCACCGGTGACTAGTGACACAAAAAGAGGAAAGAGAATAGACGATGCATGTCGGCGGGAGTGATTGGGGATCAGGACATTGGTAGTGCGGAGGTGTACGCTCGTAGAACCAGAAGGGTCCCACCGTACAAGGCCTTCACCCAACCGCGTCGAAGCTTCCCCGTTGGCCTGGTGCCTACCGAGCATGGCGTAAGCGGGAACCGTTCAAGGAAGGCTCTGGGGTACGGAGGCACGGGCTCGACGAGTTCTTTGACGCGGGTTCGCAGAGGCTTCCACCCTTAACAACGTGTCCGCCCGATGAACTGTGGCATCTCTTCCACGGTAAGGAGAGGCCTCCGGCGTTTCGACGACCAGACTGCTGCAGGACTCGGCCGTCCCCGAGCGTCTACGAGCGTCGCTGCTCTACTTTCGCCGCCCAGACCTTTTGCGGCAAAACCTTAAAGCCGGCGAAGTTTCATTACTAATTTTGTCGAGCACAACCCGCACTGTATATTACGGATTCTTTTCCACTATGTTGAGCTTAAGAACTGTGTGTTGAACCTCGCGCGGTCTCATGTGTGCACAGTGTTGCACGTCAGGTTTGTTGTGATAACATTAGTCAACTTACGTTGAGGTTCGGTGAATTAATCCAAAGGCTGTGCTCGGTAGTTTTTAATTTTGTCCAATATAAAGTGTGTTTTGCGTTTGTTAATTTGCAGCTGGCTTTGTTCATTTATGGCACCGAGGCAACAGCTCGAGTGTTAAAATCCTACATGTACCAATTCGTTAGCGTTAGATAATCGATCAGCAGTTAGGATTACAAAATAGCTGCCCAGAGAAGGGAAGCGCAGTTATGGATGGCAGAAAATTAGGTAGTGTGATGAAATTAGGAAATTTGCAGGCCCAAATTGGAATTAGCTAGCGCAAGATCGGAGTAACTGAAGATCTCTGGGAGAGGCCTCCGTCCTGCAGTGAACCTAAAAATAAGCTAACGATGATGATGACGATAGTTTAAGTCGTTAGATCTGTGGTTAACGCAAAGTAATTACAAAATTTTAAATGCGTAAGCCTTTTTATGCCTATCCAACAAGAAATTTGTGCATCACGTAATACAATGAATGGCTCATACCACCGCAAGCAGTCGTTCATATCTACGTAAAGCAAAGGCTACAAAGGCTCAGCAAAGTGAAAACAAACAATGCAGGCATTCATTGAAATCAACCATACAAAACACAGTACAGCATACGTTTCAGTAAAGAACAAACTTGAAACAAGCATTCGAACCGTCAATCGAACATTGCATACCCACTTCAGCAAATTTAGTCGTGGTTTTGCAAGCGTTTTGATAAATTGACCTTAATTTATCTTAATTAACAACAAAGGCCGTGGGTTCGGCTCCCACGAAAGGTCGAAGGTTCCATTGCCTTCATTAACTCTATCTTAAGTAACTGTGGGTAATCAAACTTCACCTTCATTAACACGAATGGGGCAGTAATGAACTCTATCCTAATTGAACCTTTCGTATGATATTCTCTTTTGAATATGATAAGCGAATGTTCGATAAGGTTAATAATGACTGATGAGAGTCGATAAAGGTTTTTATTGGGCGGAGCGAGTTCTACAACATTGATAATGACACCGGGCAGCGTGGAGCCGAGTAAGTGGCACAATGCTTACGCTTACTTAGACAACTACCAGAGAGGAAGCTTCTGCACAATTTTTTTAACCCAAACGTACACATATTGTGGCAATAGCTTAAAAAGAACGCTGACGTAAGGAGTGTCGTGAGGGCCAGCGTTTCGACTACTAGTCTTCGAAGCTATGACATTACAGCACCGACCATCAAAGCTGTGCGATGAAGACAGCTTTTCAGGACGTTCTTACAAAGAAGCATGCCTCACGCATTATATTGCCGGGTCTGCACGTTCGAAGCAATCAAGGGAAAAATCTGGGCAAAGACTGGGGAAGAGGGTTTCACATAGAGGACTTCAATTCGTCGCAATCGTAGCTGTTGCTATATTGAGTGCGCACTTAATTTCAGGCTTAAGGCATCTACATTCTTGATTTACATAGAATACTGGCTCTTTTACATGAAATGTAAACCTCATTATGCGTTCAAAAATTGCGTGATGGGTAAATATCGACAATTAGTGCGGCGCAAGCGTAGAAATCTGACAGCGAATTATTTATTGAGGGTGAGAATTTTTTTGCGAAACCTAATCAACTACACTTAATCACGAGGCTGCGATCTACTCTGAGTACTTGACGTCGATTTCTTACATCTGCGCACAGGAAGCAGGAATAGGAATAACAAAGAATAATACTAAGCTCATATCTATTTCCACAGCAGCATTGTCTAAGGATAGCGAAGGTTCTCTCATTGATATTCAGGAATTTTGGTAATTGCTCTTTCCGTCATCTGTTGATTCCAATGCCCCAGCGTGACCACATGCGAACCATATTTTAAATTAATATTGCGAGAAGACACATGAATTTCAACAAGTTGTGTAAGCAAAGTCGAGAGTGCATGCCCTTCTCATCAAATGCGCATTTAAAGTAGGTATTCATTACTTTCTTTTAGTGTGCTATAAATGTGTTTTAATCCTGACAAAAACATTACTACAACTCAGCAAAGACGTGGCGACTATGCCGTAAAGAAGCATCTTAATAAAACGGCATACCTTCTCAACACTGCTCACTGAAAGCTGTTGAAATTCGCGCAGCCTTCTGCAATAGCATTTTTTTTTTAAATGATGTCCACTGAGTTACACTCTAGCACTGCGGTGAAGTTTCACAAGTGGCCTAGGGGGCCATATTAAAGATTGCTAGCCATGGTGTACAAAATGTGTTCCAGTGCCGGTTTTATGCTGCGTCCACATATTATTTTGCATTGGTGGACGTCACTAATTGGAGAGCGATTTGTATAACTATAACTAGCAGAACAGAAGAAAATGTTCAAGTGACTGCACCAAAAGATGGTAAGTTTAGAAGGATAAAAAATAATATTCTTTCCTAAGATAAATTATTCGGGCTACCAATTGTATTTTGACATCAAATAATCCAATAGTCTATTATCTTGTACTCTTATTGCGACTTAAGCGATGTCATAGGCATCAGCTCATCGGTGCACTACTCTTTGAAGTAGAGATAGTTTAACGTATAAAATCGGAAAGATCTCTTGCTTCTGCGGCTCCAATATTTCCGAAACGTGATTTTATGTTATCGAATAGAAAACAAGATACATGAAATGAGGCACTATCTACCTGAATTTATTCACAAGAGCCGAATTATAACTGAAACAAAAAAGTTAAAGTCTAGCCAGTGTAAATGCATTTGGCTGTGTGAACACGAGCTACCTGCATGAGCAGTATAATATGGTGCCGTTTTCTTTGTTCTTGTGCAAAATTTTATTTCATTTGCTTAACAAATTACAGAATCTCAAATACAGGTGAATGTAGCCGCAAGAAGATGAGAAATAAATAAACAGATTCATTCAGAAATATTGTTCTCAGATGAATTGCACTATAATCCCTGTGTCCTAACCTTGTCATGAAGGAACGCGTAGTAAAGTCTGAAGCAATTTCTGTTTGATTTGACAAGCGAGCAAGCTTTCTTTGGTGAAGTTCCAACCTGCATTAGTCGAAATCGATCGAAAATTACCCGTGGTGAAGATATCTCTCCATCAAAGCATAACGACCGTGCTGCTTTTGTTGGCAACGAACCGAGGAAAATGTCTTCTAAGCTGTCTTTGTCGGGCGCCACTCGTGGCACTTCTTTCCGCGAGTCTGCGATCTGCGTCAGTCGCTTTACCCCTTTTTCAGTTCTCATTCTAGTAGATAAGCATAGAGAAATATATGAGTGGGGGAAAATAGAAAACTCTAAGCGCGGACTACGCACGACTAACCGAAGCAATCGTAGCCGTCGTAAATGCGATTGCTGACTACATGTTCCACACTGTTATCACTTCCCCTCGCGTGAACGGGCAAGGGAAAAAATCGGTTACCGAGCGACATCTAGAGTGTGAACATTTAGATAGGCAGAAATTCATTTCCGGCTCTAATATTATCAAGACAACGCGGCCTTACTCACGTTGTCATGCCATTCTTTGTGACTACCAGGTGTCGTAGTTAACAGTCGTGAAGTAACAGTAAAGCTAAGAGAGCATTTTTGAAAGTCCTGCAAGGTTTCCTCGGCTTCAGAAAAAGTAGTTCCTATATAAGCTTACCAGTGCTCCAGCGCCGCATTTCTCTAAGTTCTCTCTAAGGAAAGTGAGAATCCCTGTGTAATGTTGCGCATCTTAAGAGAGGCTATGTGCGTGCGTTTTTCTTGGTTTTGGTGTTCATCGGCTTATTTTGTTAATCACTGACCAAACGAAGCCCCCAGTTAGATTTGTTAATTGATCTCATAGTGGCGGCAATTAGTAGGAATAACATACCTCTGAAATATTCCTTCAAGTGAACTCAGTCCACAATGTCTACGGCATACGGCGTACCTTTATCTTATTTAGACGAAAACGCCTAATTAGTTTTCCTTTGGGAGAAAGTAATACAGACGTTGCAATTAAACCTGCTGTCATAATATGTAGCTGAATAATTATTATAGACAAGTATAAAGCGTTTGCAGAGCTGTTAATATAGACAAAAGAGGCAGCTCGACCATTTCGAGGGCAACAAAAAGAGTAAAAGCAGGAAAGCTACGATTGAAATAGAGCATTTGGGACCTCTACATCCAACCATGTGTGATGGTAATTTTCATGTAACAAGAACAAGAAAAGAAAACAAGCGCAGTCTCTTTCGTGCGAAAGTGTCCCTGCAGTTTCTATTCTGTCAATCAATTGCCAGTGTTTACAACGTTGATTTAGTCATAAAAAATCTATTTTAAATCTTCTATATTACCGTAAAACTTTGCCTTCACCGCCCTTCTTTCTTTCTTTATCTTTTTTTAGTGGGGGGGCGCAGGTGGGCATTAATGGCCACGCATTTGTCACTTAGGTAATTAGCAAGAAATTACTACGAAACAACTTTTCTGCTAATAAATTTCCGCTCCATAGTGGGTTAGTGCCTCTGCTAAGCATCAGGGCACGCCATGACATCCGCATTTCAGTGGGGGCGAAATTCAAGAATACCTGCTTACCTTGCGTTGGATGCAAGGTAAATAATCCCAGGTTATTCACATAATTGAGAATTTGCTGCTATGCGCCGTTATTAAATCGCGATTTGTACACGTAAAACCGCGGAATTGATGTTTTTACTGATCAATTTAGGTCATGCACTTTAGTGGAGGATTGATGTCTGTCAATGTCCTCGTGTTGTATGCTGCCGCTTCCCACTATTTCCATATCCCTACGAACTATCCTCTA
This sequence comes from Dermacentor variabilis, assembly GCF_050947875.1. NCBI lineage: Eukaryota > Metazoa > Arthropoda > Arachnida > Ixodida > Ixodidae > Dermacentor > Dermacentor variabilis. The sequence continues at coordinate 115,438,286 of NC_134569.1, read as the reverse complement.
TTCCGTTGACTTGCATAACTGCGACTTTTAATTTCTTTAATGTCTCATAGCAGCACACTGCGATGCCACTTGTTATACACTAAATGGTTCGGAAAGATTGCGCTTAGTACTCAATTTCGCGTCTGTTGTGAGCTTGCGTTAGCATAATTTTACCGTCATCTACAAGCCGAAAAATTCCTCCATGCTTAAAATCACTGATAATGAAATTTTCCTCTCAAGCTGTAGATCCAGATGACCTGGTCAAATGGTCACCGTATGAGCGACTCAAGCATCTGGCCATCAGCGCACGGAATTACACAATGCGTACTCAAGGCAGTTCCTCTCATCTCCACTTCAAAGGTGCATGGACAAGTCTTTACGATGACTAATTGTCAGAAAATGCCCTCAGTTTTTTTTTTCGACGTGGGCACCGATGCCCATCGGGTCATGCCGTGTCACACCCACGTTACTAAGACTACAAGTTCGTTCAATCTTCTAGGCACTGTCTCAGTGCCAGCAAACCATTCACGTGGCCTGGTGCGTCATGTTACTATCCGTGCAGTACTTACGTTTTCTCAGCAGTCACAACCAATGAGCCTGTTTAACTGAAGAGCTTCATTATTTGGTAGCGCGTCCGAAACTGTAATGACGACGAAGCCGAAGCTTGCACGTGCGCAGATAGAATGCTTGGCGCCCGGTACTAGTCATCGCCATCTTAGCGATTCCTCAGCCAATAGAGAGGTTCAGAATTAGGGACACAACTGGCTTGGGACCCAACGAAATTGCGAGCTTCATATGCGCATGCGCTCAACCAAAGAGAGTCTTGGGTTCTTGCGTTCGCGTTGACCCAAGATTCGCAAATAGGAAATTAATGTGGCTCCCCAAGTCGTCTTGCGTCACCCTGGCTGGCGACGAAAATTTAGGAGATAGCCAATATAGACATACGAGCCTCAGTCATCCAAATCTGGTATTGCTCAGTCAGGTTGGTTGCAGAGCAAACTTGCCATGTTCCTGGTTATTTTGGGCATATTAAAGCGAAAGCTTTACTAACCGCGTCAAGCCGAGTTTTGCCATCGCCAGCAATTTGACCTTCATTTGACCGCAGCAGCGCCGAGCCTTGGCAACACATCACGTGACTCGCCGCACCAAGTTCCGTCGCGCCCCTGGCTTGGCGCATGCGCTCTCCGCAGCTGGGTCGCCGCCTGACCACGCGACACGCCGCGCGCCTGGCTAAGAGGAGCGCCGCGCTCGCCTACTAAGTGCGAACTTGGCCATGGATGAGAGCGAGGCAGGGCCGTCTTCTCAAAGCGTTGCGCGTGAGTGGGATGCATTGAGCCGTCGTCGCCAAGTGGCGTCTGACCATCCCGCGGATATCGCCCGGCGAGCTGCTTCACTGGAGAGGGCCCGAAATGCAAGAGGCGTCGCACTGTGGAGATCAATGTAGCCACCACGTTCGCGCCCTGTCAGTTTGTGCTTCAACACTGCGCATGTTCGCGGCATTTCTGTGCATGTCTAGCACCTGCGCTTTCCCTGTGGCAGAACAGGCGCTGCACTGTCGAATGATGCGTGTCTACCCAAGCCTAATCAGAGTCATGTCTAGCCACTGACCTACGCACAGCCGTCCTATCTGGCTTAACAATGATTGTATACTTAAGTATAAGAATTACAGCTAAATCAAAGGTTAACAAAGTGAAAGTAAGACTTAACCAGGCTAAACCAAGCTTTTCCTTTGCATATCAAGGGTTAGTTGAGTTAAGCCGCAGCCAATCTTTAGATGGAAGAAACTTAGGGCAACGCTAGAAGTCGCTAGCTGTGCTCGCGCCGGCGTCATTTGACCACCTTCGACTTGAAAAGGGGACAAATAAGTAGGAAAGATAATACCGTAGTCATTATTTTTATTACATGCTATTCCAAGCCTTTGTTAAATGTTTTCCGTAAGGTTTCGCTTGTAAAATACTCTACTTGTTAATCTTCTTTTTTTTGCTTTCGGGAGCCCTCTCACAACGCAGTTCAGCAGCCACATAATTGTTAATCACGGGCGTGCGAAACCGCGTAAGTGAGCTTAAGGGCATATACCCTTAGGCGTACCAAATTGAAGAACCTATGATGTCCACAACGGTGACCCTAAATGTGGTAACAACGAAGCTGACGTAAATCACATCGCGATGAGAACGAACACGCTCGGCACACAGTTGGAGCGTGCTGCAGTTACAGTGGTGCTACAACACTGCGAAAAAGCATGAATTCATGACAGCTCGCTGCAATATCCCGCTCAAGAATAATGTCATACACAGCTATAAGATAAAAAGAAATTGCAGGACGGTTAAGCTTAGCCTTTAGGAGTGGAAGGGATATCATTCAAAGATCCCTGACTACTCCTCACGCTTCCCGGCCACTGCAGGTTATGCAATCGTAACCTTTACCGGGAAACGGTTCCGGAGAGCACTGTTCACGGAGGCGAGCTTTCTTGTAGATACATGGCCTCTTTGGTGGATTGCGACGCGTCGGAGGCGAACGTCCTCTGGAGGTGTTGCAAGGAACCTGGCCCGCCGCTCCGTGGCGTCGGTGATTTGCGCGTACCAGCGTGCAAAAAACTCGGACGCCGTGGCCAGTCTATGGACGGTAGAAACGCTGTAAAGAAGGTTTGTGTTTGAGCTTCCGCGCAGCGGAATCACGTTTTCTCGTATGTGCAAAATTACAATTCGATGCTATCATGTCTGTAGGTTGTGTGCAAGTCGTACTCTACCATTTTTCTGACGTATTTTACTTTGACAAATTCAATTAGTTCCGTAACTTCGTTGCGCTACACGGAGGGCATGCATGGTTGAGTATGCGTGGTCGTGCATGCGTGGGTAGGAATGATTGTTGCCGAAACGACAGTCGACGCTGGACGCAGAACGCCGAGGCGAGATTTTCTGCGACAAGGCTCCCTTAACGCTATCGCATTAAGACAGTCCTCGATACAAGCTGGCAATGGCAGCTGTATATCAATGACAAGAAAGCTGTTGTAGTAGCCTTGCAGGAATAGCTTGAAAAGGCATCTGTGACTATGTCTGGTCTTTCGCAAACTAAGGATTTTCTCTAGTTCCCGTAGCTTTCTTCTCGTCAAACAGATCGCCGAGTTTCAGTCATCCCTAAGCAGGAACGTACTACTCCCGTGTCAAAAAACGCGGGGCGTGATGGGTAAACTATACAACGGCGTTCGTGTGTGGAATTGCCAGTAGCTGATTTTAGGGCTACAACGCGGAAAACACAGTGGCTATTAAACAGCATGGTCGCTTACCATATGAATGGCGCCTGAGGTTGGCACCAAGTAAAGTTACACTTTTAACTTACATTACATTTGTGAGACCTGCCCTTGAGTATGCTAATGTCGTATGGTTCCCGTACACTAAAACAAACATATCTAAACTGGAAAGCATCCAGAGAAAGGCAATTAGGTTTATTCACCGAAAATACCGGCGCAGTGATTCCCCTACTTTGTCTCTTCAAGCAAAACGAGCTCGTCTAAAATTTCTGACTCAAATATTACACAACCGACTAAAAATAAATGCCTCTGTATACGTTACCTTTTCTAAATTCCGCGTACTTCGTCATAGTCATCCATATAAACTAAACCAGTTCCTTTGTAATAACGATATTTTTCAGTCTCCCTTTTTCCCCCGTGTTGTCCGCGAGTGGAATAACCTAGATGCATATATAACTAACACAGCATCGCAGTCTGACTTTGTTAAGTTATTGGAAGGTGAAATAAGTAGTTAGGGAAAAAGATAGTTCTTGTTCACATATAATCGCCAAAACTCCCATTTTCTGAACTATAGCTAAAGATTTACCTCCTTTGTTTCTTTCTTTGTTCGGGACTTTCTCACAAATTTTGACTTTACACTGTGTGACGTAGGATTGTACGGTGACATTGCGTAACACGAGGAACGCCTTTCCGGGCTGCGTGACAGTGCCCACGGAAACCGTTCGTGTGTACGTGCGTGTGTGCGTGTGTGTAGGTTTTTTTTTAAATTTTTCTTTGTAATTTTTTATCCTTCTCTCTCACCTATCGTATCCCCTTGCACCTCCTGCAGTACAAGGTAGTCAACCGGAGATTATCTCTGGTCAACCTCCCTGTCTTTCCTTTGCCTTTCTTTCTCTCTCTCTCTTTATAACATTGTAATAATCTTTACGTACATGTAACCTGAAGTGTACTCCTTATGTGAGTTTCTCCTGTTATTCATAGTATTATTATTATAAAATTGTGCATTGATCCTGTTCGATGTATTTTCATTTACATGTTTTCATGTTCTTACCGTTCGGTATATAGAACATGCATTATATGTATAATAGTATGCCCACCTTCTATGGTCTCGATATAAGACTGGCAGTATTGTAAATAAATAAATAAATGAATAAATGAATAAATAAATAAATAAATAGATAAATAAATAAATAAATAGCCGCTTCGTCTTGAAACACAGATTCAACTTCTATGCTGTCTTCATAATTTTATAGGAGGGAGTATAAAAACAGTGTACGCGTATTTTTACGATAAAAGACAGGGTGCAATAGTTCCGAGAATTCTTAGATTTCTCAATCTGTATCTGCAACTCCACAGGAAATGTAAAATTCATAGAGGAAGTAGAAGGAGCAATGCATAGGCACTAGCTACAGGCGCTGTTTGTTGTTTCAGATGACGTTGCTCATAAAAAAAGAAAGAGGAAGCACTTACGGTGTAGGAAGTGCGAAGTATAGGATCTCATCAAACATAGGTCATTGTCTATTTATAATGCAATCACTCAGACCACAGGGCATTTTGTGTCAACATTTTTTTTATCTATACACGGGGGGGGGGGAACACGTAAGGGAAGAGGAGGCAAAAATACTAACTTCGGTTGCGGCCGCACATCGTCTTCTGAATCTGAAGGAGTTCATGAATTCCTAAGGAAACATGGTGTTCTGAGAATGAGTTCAAGAAATGAGCTCTATAACCAAGGCGAAATGCTTTTCAAGACACGGATACGCTGTTTTAAGCTGCAAGAAGAGTTTATTGAGTATCTTCAGAATACACGGACGATTGACGGAACTCTGTCGTATTTCTATGCTTTTTTGTCGCTCCTTATTATTTAAACATACGTCTGAGTAATATAAGTTAATATTGTACTTTTCAGCCTCAACCTTTTACAATAGTTGGAGTATATGTATGTTTCATGCAACATGAAGGTGTCCTGTGACGCACATATTTTTCTCCTAAAGGTTTAGATTTGATGGGAAATGATAGTTGAAACTCATCAAGCAGGCAATGAAAACCCTTCTTGTGCTTTAATGATGCCGTACTGTTCCCGAAGGCATCGCTCTAAACCAGGGACAACCAATGATGCAGCAGATTGAGAGAGAGAGATAAAACAAAGCGAAAAGGCACGGAGGCAAATTCCAGATCATACATTATTGTTTGCCATTCGCACTGGGAGATGAGGGAAGGGGAGGTGAAACATAAAAAGTAAACACAAAGAGAGACAGGAAACAGAAGCGAACGATCTCCGCACATGAACCTAATCAAGAAGCATAAAAGCTACATTACCACCATTTGCTCAGGTTTTCTATCCTTAAAAACTGCAGTAATGGCTTAGTCACCCTCTGATGAGTAGGCTCATCAAGTCACCATTCCAAAATAGCTTGTCCTTACAGTTCTCTGTGATCAACACAAGCCACACTAGCAGTCGTGAGCGATCACCTTTGTTCACCGTAGCGAAGGCAGTCACACTGAACGTGTTCAAAGCTCACCTTGCGAGCGTAGTCCCCACACACAGTTTGTCACCTTCACCATTGGAATGAACAACACCGTCAGATTGAAGCTAACGCGTCATGCCTGACAATTTTCGTTGCAGTGACGCGAATTTGGAAACTTCTGCTATCGTTTGTTTTATTCCATACAGACCCTATTATCAGACAGCAATTCGTGCATCGTTACAACATGTCTTATTGTGGCTGTACATCTACCGAAGACACGTAGCTGCAGTGCGAACAATGGAATGGCGGCGTTGAGCAAAGCTTCATTTTTCTTAGCCCTATGCTGATGGTCAGAATTGGGAGGGGGTCTGACGCCGACACAATGATGACGACGTACGTAATAAATATTTATATTGTGGGATTCTATTTCGCCTATGATTCGTTGCTGCTGATCACCTGATCCTGGTAATGACGCACACGGTGTGCCGTCGGGCAACTGACAAAGGGCAAAACATGAAGGGAATTATACGCAATCATTGCATGAGCCCGGTGCAACACTCCTGGACAGTCTGCTGAATAAGCACTTTGAGTCGATGCATAACAAAACTATGCGCTGAGGAACATGTTCGATACAGCATGTATTTTATCGGTGCCATCCCATGTGCAAAGGATAGCTCGTTATATTCACGAGAAATAGGCCTCCTTGGCATTGGCGTCTATCTTGACATTGTTGGTAACGCGGCAGAGTACACGCAACCTCTCTAGCGTGACCTTGGGATTTTCACATGTTTATTGCTCATGTTGACGTTGCAGAGAGGCTCACTATGTTCGTTCGACTTTCTCTGATTCTTTGCAGAGCATAGTACGAGTCGCAAATGTTACCCCTATTTGGGCAGACATTTACATGTTGCGATGCAGCCAAGGGGATTGCCAGCTCAGTTTCAATAGCAATGTCGTATATGGCATTGCTCCTATTTGAAGTGAAGCGCAGCAGACGACATCCCTAATCCTAACGTTAAGACTTGTGGTTGACTGAGCTATCAGTCGAAATTTGAATATGATCATGGCATTCCACAATCATTTCTTCGAACTTTGAGCATATAAACACATGTCTCTAATGCTTTGAAAACTGCAAAGATAGACACGCTTGTTCACTTTTGCATTTCGCTCTCGAAGTGTACCTTCAACATAGAGCTACATAAATGTTCTAAAAAAATTTGAATGTTTAAAACTTCAGCCTGCCTGTGCGCATACAAAAGTCAATTAGAGCGCCAGCCTTGATTTGATGCTTGAAACACCAAAAATGAGATGCACTTACGTAACAAAATCCAGAAAGCCCGCCTTCCATCTAAATCGGGCAATGCCCGTTTCTGGGATCTTTGAGGTATTTCAAATAAACACGTTAATTAATTAAAAATCAAGGCACGGATAAGTCGATATCGTATATCGTGCACGTTTAACGCTTGCTCTAAAAGATTCTCTTTAAAGTGGAGCTCTTAAGCGCCCGTTGCTGCATTGAGCGTCGGCCTCCGCGTCGGCGTAACCGGCAGCACCAGCAGCAGGAACGAGCCGAGTGCAGCGTAGAATGAAAGACAGAAAGCCAAGAAAGATCGAGGAGGGAAGTGAAGGAGGAGGGTACAGAGGAAGCATAAGGGGGAAGATGGAGGAGGAGAGGGTGGCTAAAGTTTAAGGAGAGAAGCGGAAGGCCGCACGAGTCCCGCTCTACGGCGGCGACCCGCAATGAGATGGCGCCATTTTAGCGATGTCGATCGTCTTTACTATAAGGTTTGCCGCGAGTGCGACCACAGATGGAAACAAAACGCTGGTGGGAGTTTCGCACCCACTGCGCATGCGCCACTTCGCCTGCGCCGCAGCGCCTCTAGAAAATGCGCTCGGCACTAGCCACGCGTTCACGTACTTTTTTTTTGTTTTTGAACAATGAGTGATGCAAGCCGTGGAAGTCAAAACACCTAAAAAGCTGCGCTTAAATTTCGCATTAGAGAGTATCGCAATATTCGATGATTTTTTTTTCTGTTCCGGCATTCCACTTGATATCTTAATGTGGGCGTACAGGTAGGATTAGGACTGCCAGGGGTCCCCATCCGCCTTGGGAAACACACTTGCGGAGGGGGTACAGAACAGAGACTCAGCTTTGTGAACGTACAAAAAGACCGCCAAGATTATAGGTTTTCGCTTCAGTTCGAGCCGTAGCGAACCAAAATTAATAAAGCTTATGTTAACGATTCCTGAAGGCCGTCCTTGCAAACTCACTGATGTTTAATTGTTTTCCCATCAGCGTCGCGACACTTCTTGAGCGACGAAACCTAAAGAGGCCGACGCACGGGCCACTCCTGGAATGTCAGGCGGATATAATGGATATGGTTTTAACTTGAGGTGATCGATAGTCGATGAAATTGCGAAACTACTGCAGAGTCAATGTTCTTGCTCAAGAACTAAAAAATAAAAATAATAAATACGAAGAAATTAGAAATTCTAACTCATAGCGGTGAGGCCTTTCTAACGACAGTTTTATTTCCAAGTCGCCAAATGCAACAGAAAGTTCGTGGGACCTTGTTTAGTTCGCATTTCCTGAAACCAAAATTTCTCTTTCCCAGTAGAAAAAAAAATAATATCGAAGTTCTAGAGAACGGTATATTTCCAATGTCTGATTTTAACCCAGGATGGAGCACATGCGGCCAATACCAGGCAAAATATGAACAGAGTGACATTCTTAATTCTGCCGCGAGGAGTCGTCCCGAAATATAAAAACAATATCAAACCGGTATGCACATTTAGAAGCTCTCCTCCCACCCCTTTACGGGTAGACGCCTTGCATTCACGTAACAAGGACATAGTTATTCACAAATTGCACACAAAAATGCGCGGTGGCGCCTTCATGCGGATATCCTCTCGTGAGAAACAAGTGGTAAAATGTCGTTCCTGGTTACAAATCAGGAGTAGCTCTTTTGTTTCCTTTTAAACGAAGCTTCCTTTGCCCCTTCCTTCGACATTCTACTGCAGCTGCTACTGCTGCTGCTGCTGCTGCTGTCTCGAATGCCGCGTCGGGAGAGGTTGTTCAGAGCGTGCACATGCATTTCAGGAACGCGGCTAAGGGCGACGCGAGAAACTCGTTTCGACCTTTTCAATGATTAATGTTTTTTGGGGCTTCCTAGGTTTCGCCACATTTCCTTATCGACGGCTGCATTTACCATAAATTGCAGCGCTTAACTTTGTACTAAAGTGCAACATTTAAGACGGGAGGCAGATAGAATGGCAGACAGGAGGTAAGAAGAGGAGACCGAGAATGGGTAGAACCGAAGCAGTGACGAAACGAATAAACAATCGCCTTGCCACTCTACACTCCCAGCTCTCACACATGGCGGGAGGGCGGGAGAGGGAATAGGCGACATAAGAAGGCAAAGAAAGGCTATTACCGAACACGACAGCGGTTGCAGACAAACTGGACACATTTAAGATCAAGCTGCGGTACTGCCATTTCTGAAATATAGGCATCGCGAAAATTTGTTAAGCGGAAGACTGATGTACTGCGTGCACACGTGTAGCCACATTAAAACACTGCGGCGTCTAGACGACACTATTAGGGAAGCGCCCGCCAACAAATCAAAACTTCTGTACCCGCCGTGGTAGCTGTGTGGCTACACAGTTGCGAGGTCGCAGGTGCGATTGCGTCAGCGGCATGCGCACTTCGAAGGGTGGTAGGGTGGCCGAGGTAATGCGAAAAATCTCGTGTACTTTGATTTAGCCGTTACGTAGTGGCTCCCAGGTGGTTAAAGTTAATCCGCAGTCCTCCACTGCGGCGTGCCTATAATAATAAGATCGTGGTTTTAGTACGTACAGGCACACAATCCGATTAAAGTTTAACAGTTCTGCGACAATGTGATGTGCCTTGTGAGGCAATAGCAATGCTAACCTTTTCGTACGTTATGGACAAGAGCGCGCAACAGCGCCTCAATCAAGCAGGTCTCGAGTGTGTTCTGTGTACTACGCAGACAACCACCAGTGATGCACGCAAGGTAACGATTAACATCATTCTAACGCAGCACTCTCGTAATGCACTAAACGCCTAAATAAAGTAAAACACTCGCTGTCACTATCACAGCTAATTATCGACAAACAAGGCAAATGGTTAAACACATACTGATGGGCTAGTTGGTGAGCAGTGATTTCGAAGCAGCGCAAATGTCTTGGCTATTGGTATGTATTAAGCAAATTCATTTATAACGATGAGCAAAACGAGAACAAGGTGAAAGCTGGGGCCAACGTTTCGACAAGTGGACTTTTCTTCAAGGCGACATATGCTTTTCTCGTCACAGTATATATAGGTGGGGGTTCTTCTAAAGGGGGCAGCGAAAAGGTGGGCGAGTGTGGAAACGAGCGAAGATGTCCTAGCGGCGAGGGTGTAGAATTGAGAATAAAGGAGTGCTGTGCACAAGACCAGTGACACGGCCGTCTGTCAATCACGTGTCAACGGCCGTGTGTCAGTCGGCGTGTCAATGACGTGCACGGCAGCCCTCTATTACCTGTTTCGCTGGTGGTTGTGGGCCATCATGTCTCTGAAAGAGATAATAAAAGGAGCGGGAGAAACCGGTGCTCGTTAAAAAAAGAGAACGAAATAGTCAAATTGAATAAATAAATAAATAAGCAAAAAACTATGCTACCAAACTAAGTATTGTGGATTATAGCTTTCATTTATAAAAATTTATTTATGGTTACTCGGACTCTCTACCCCTCCGTACGCCTGAGGACCCATCCGTGTCATCGCCCTGACTGCAGCAGCTACGTCGAAAGTCAGATCTTTAGGCTTCTCAATTGGGAAGAACGTGCTGCCTGCCAAGGTGGTGGCGTTGCTTGGTCCAGCGCCTGTGTATGTCCTTTTTCATGTCTGCGTGAGCTTGTCAGTTTTTAGTGCGTTACTTTAATATCAAAGGAAACAACACAAAAAGCTTCCTTTACACTGATTCGCACAGTGCGTGGGATACGCGTTTTGCTGAACACAACAAAGTATCAGGTGTTGAAAGCAACAATGTGTAGCTGCTGAAATCAACACTGTATCAATAAATTGCGCAGGGTCATGGTTGAATAAAATATTTTATGCAATCAAATTGAAACACAGCTTACACTGGGAGACTGATTTAGTGATCCAGGCTTTGAAAGGCGGTTTTTCGGGTTGTTCTTCAAGGAGTATGTGATAAGCGCCTCTACCTTTTCTATCTTCATGGGGCTGTGGAAAGCGAGTAAATTTCTTTCTAGTATTTATAGCAAAAACTAATGAGTAACCTAGGGCATTGGATCAACAATAAAAATATATGCTACTCACTATACACTTCCCCATGATGATGAAATTATTATGTGGGCCAGGAACTGCTCACACAGATTTATACCAGAAAATTTGGTTCCCAGATAGCAATTCAGCACATATTTGAACACACGTTATCATGCCATTCTTTGTGACTATCATTAATAATAGCTAACAGTCGTTGAATAACAGCAAAGCTAAGAGAGCATTTTTAAAATTTCTGCGACCTTTCATCAGCGTCAGTGAAAGTAGTTCTTATAGTGGCTTACCAGTTCTCCAGCGTGAGAGAGAGAGAGAGAGAGACAACTTCATGTAGTCGCCTGCAGAACGACACCATGACTAAATGGCGCCGTGACGCGGGCCCTGACGTCTTCTCAGCGGGTGGTCTCTACTCAACTCCAGCGCTTGTTACTCCCGCTGTCGGTCGCTCTGAGGGGCAACGTTCCGTCGGTTTCGCTCGGCCTTTGTATTTCAAGAGCCGCCCTGACCTGCTGGACGGCCCAGGTTTGACTTTCGTGGTCGTAGCATTCCGCTGCAGCCGCGAGTCGCGGCGGAATCGTTGTACTTGTCGAAGCCTCATTGGGGAACTTAGTGCAATCCCATAGGATGTGCGTCAGGGTGGCCCTCTCTCGCTGGCACACGCGGCACACATCACTCACATATAATTTAGGGTATAGATGAGTCATTAACACTGGGGTGGGTAAAGAACCAGTTTGCAATTGTCTGAACAGCACCGCCTCCGCTCGGCTCAGCCCCGGGTGCGGGGGTGGGAAAGTCCTTCGAGCCAGGCGGTGGAGCCAGGCGGTGGTTAGCGCTCGCGACACTGCGTGTGCCGTCTCGTTGTGGTTATCGTGCTTCTCGGACGCATCGTTGCCCGCATGCGCCGGGAACCACTTGACTCTAACATACCGATTCTGTCGTTGCAGGTCAGCCGAGCACATAACGCGCACAGCCTCACCACACACTTTGCCCTTTGCATAATTCCGCACTGCACTTCGCGAATCGCACAACACAGTCTGGCACCCGGGGTCGGCAATGGCCAGGGCAATGGCCACCTCCTCCGCCTGACACGCCTCGCGGACCCGTAAGCTCGCCGCTGCCCTCGTCGCGCCGGACGACGCCTCGATGACGGTAGCTACGAACGCCGCGCAATCTCCCTGGCTCCAGCGTCCCATTTCCCAAAGTTCCCCATAAAAAAAGTGAGAATCCCTCTATAACGTTTCTCAACTTCAGAGAGTGTATGTACGTGCGTTTTGCTTGATTTAGGTGTTCGGCGGCTTACATTGTTGATAATTGTCCAAAGAAGCCCCTATTTTGATCAATTGATCTGACATTGGTGCCACTTGCCAGGAATAAGATAACTGAATTATTTATTCAAGTGAACTCAGTCCATAACATCTGCAACATATCGTGTATTTTGATCTCACTTAAACGAAAAAGGCCTCATTTGTTTTCTTAGGGAGAAAGAAATGAAGGCGTTGATATTAAAGGTGGGGAAATCATAAACAGCTGAATAATTTTATAGATAAGTATAAAACGTCTTCATAGCCGTTATTATAACCAAAAGCTCGGCAATTCCCAGGGCAATAAGAAAGAAGAAAAATTGCCACGAAACTAGAGAATTTGAGGCCACTGCATGCCATCATGGGTGATGGTAATGCTTCACGCAACATTAGTAAGAAAAAAAAGCAAGCTCAGTTTCTCTTTTGCGAAAGTATTCCTGCTGTTTCTGTTCTGCGGCTATGGCATTGCTCTGTTCATCATGAGGGCATGGGACCAAATCCACGTTTTGACAGGGGCGAAATGCAGCTATGCCCGCGTACCTTGCATCGGATGGCAGTTGAGGGATCCCAGGTTATCTAAATATTTCAGATTCGCCAGCTACGGCGTTCGTCATTATTAAATTGCGGTTTAAGGAAATAAAATCACAGAATTTATGTCGGCCACCAAAAAGCTCATATCGCGCATTTAAGAAAAGGACCCACGTCCGCCAATATCATGAGTCGTTACACGTTTAACACTGTTACTAGTGATATTGCGCCTAAACTCATGCGTCCCCAAACATTGTTGCTTACTGACCCTTCCTGTGTTCTACCTGAACCGTGATCTCGAGTGCCGATAATATAACGCTGATGCAAGGTACTTTGTTGCAAGGCGGAGCTGCTAGCAGCGGCTTATTAGCCAGCAGACTATTCATTTCATTTATTTTACCCTCAAGGTACATAGTACATTAACTATAACAGGGGAATGCGCCATCCGTGATTTGTCCTTTCTTTAGTCCTTGTGACTTAGGCGCATTTGAACATCTTTTCTCCGTGTTAACTAAAGGCAAGCGCTACCACGATTCTATTGCAAACTGCTTTGGTTAATATTTTGTACAGTATTTGTACAATATTCTTTACCGCCCCCCCCCCGCAGATGGTCCAAGAATTCCCCAATTCTTTAACGTATTCCTTCTTATGCGTTGATATAATGTAGGAATTTTTCCAAATGTTTACAATTCAGCACGCGCTTTCCCAATCGCTTTGCACTGTGTTGGCTCCATCTATGGATGCGCTTTTGCATTTTGAACTCCGTCTGTCAGGCGCCATTTCACTCACTGAAGACAGTAAAAGGCGCTGATAACATTTGCAATGCCACCACTCCCAGATCCGGCGTGGGAGACTTGAATTGCGCTAATGATATGCTTATATATCCTTAAGACGAGATGTTTCCTTAAACTACGATTTCGCTGGGCATGAAACAAGTGTTGCGAGCTTTCTGTAGTGGTTTAACAGTCGACGTTGGTTTAATATTTGCCTTTAGTTTCCCTTTAAGCAGGTGTTACTTAATCCTGCTTTACCCGTTTATTTATATCGAGCGTCAATATTTTTTTTGTTTCTCGATTCATTAACCTTACGTTGCAATCAGTTCATGTTGCTAAGTCATTTTCTCTTGGAGTCACTGCTTCGCCACCGCCTCGCAATTCGTGCAGCTTCTCTGCGCCAAACACCTTTCTCATATTCATACATAGATGACTAGATTACTGCTAAACGTTCACATATTGCGCGATCACTGCACACGTAAACTTGAACTGAACTCAGGAATCATCTAGCAAGTCTAAAGGCTGTACCTGAGGCCTTAAACTCCATGCATGCCTGTGACTAGGTGTCACTGACGAAACATGACTGGCCATTTTCTCTCATAACTTGGTAAACGCGGCAAGACAGATAGTTGCTATAATAAATGCTAACCTGCTCATCAATTGATAATGATGGGTCGTTGTCGTGCCAAAAGAAACCTACTGCAGTTTAGTGAGGCCTGTGGGGCACCAGCGTCCACCCGCTTTATTGTTAAAGGGTTGAAAACTCTCAACTCGCGAATGAGCACGGTGGTTAAACCAAGATGTTGTCTGACGGGATAGGTGAAAACATACAGCAAAGTTAGTGCTGAGAACAAGTGTGCATGACTCGCGCCGTCTTTATTGCGAGAAATGTAACTTTCTCGGTGCCATTGCGAGGGCAGTTCTGTTCATTTGGGGAGGCTGGCGGAGTGAGGAGGAGCGATTTCATCGAATACCCAGCAACCATTTCTTTTGCTTTTTTTTCCTCTCCTTCTTTAAACAACATCTAGAGTCAAAAGTAAATCCTTAACTGCGACAATTTCCGGAGCGAGCAACTTGCTTTTCAAAAACAATCATTGCTACGATGTATACCGGCGGAAAAAACATGGTTGGTGATAGAAAACGGATTTTTACCGTTCATTTAATAATATAAAGCCAGGCTTTTTTTTTCGCAGTCTTCTGTGAGAAGCCCATAGAAAGTATTCTAAGCAGGTATTAAGCAGCTACAGAAGGGACCTTTTGTAGAATGCCGCCTATCAAAGCTGTTACGCCTAATTAAATATATTATTAGGAAAAAGTCACTATATTGCAAGGAATACCGAAGCGTAACGTCGATATGCTAGGAAGTTACATGATTTAAAAAAAATTCTGTGTTTTTTCTCCCATTATGCTGACTGCTGTATTATACGAAGGGCCAAGAAACTTCAGGGCTCAAAGATCTTCATTAGCTATGTGTTAGCGGCTTCGAATGTGAGTGCACGCCCGCTAGCAAACTAGAAACCGTGTGGCGTCGAAGTGCTTTGAGAGACAACTCTAGAACAAACGAATTTGGTTGGGCGTTCAGCGTGTGTGAGGGACTCGTATTTCCGTCGGACGTGTCTTGATGACTTGCGGCGACACGAGCTTACGTTGAGTGCGATGTTTTCTAGTGAAACCGTGGCCAGTTACGTCGTGCGCTCTGCACATGCAAACGGTCTCTAAAGATGAGCCGTGTTTCGCGCAAGCACCGATATAAGCTGTCCTTATTCGATTGCTAGAGAGCACCGGATCTAAACGTTTTATTGCGAGAGCAACTATATGGACACTCGAGGCGCATTTCTGCCATCGCCGTCGCCGTGATGTTCTATATGAGTGAAAGCGTGCGAGGGTGAGCTCGCGAACGCGGTTCAATGCGTGTCCTCTCATGTGGCGCGCGAGGTAGGGAGGTGAGGCAAGGAAGGAGGGTTGTTTTTATCCAGCGGTTCCAACTGTGCCTCGATGTCCTCCTCGCCCGACGATCCGCACAGCGTGGAGACAAGTGCGGCGTCTACTAGGGCGTTTTAGGGTGTGGATGGCTTTCGCTGAAGCCGTGGGGACGCGTTGCCGGCGCTCGTTTGTCCTGAAAGCGGTCTGCGACGTTGCTAAAGTGCGCACACGCGCGGGCCTCATCTTCAAAGCGATCTGCGATGTTTGCAGAGTGCGCGTAGTGCCGGTAGCATCGTATGTGCAGTGCTTTCGACGTTTCGTACGCGTTGAAGCGGCAGATGCACGGAGGTCAGTTGGCTCGTGGCTGCCGCCGCGATTCCTAACTCCAGCGTTTTCACAGAGAGTTTCCGCTGCCATCGAACTAGATGTGTTCATGTTTACCGGTGCGCGCGTGACACCATGCTAGTTAATTTAGTTAAAACATGGTAACGGCATAGTTCGTTTGAATCCATGATAGAATGTGTAAGCGTGACAGAACAAGGAGGCAGAAAGAAGCAGACAAACAAACACAGCGCTCTCTCAGTGTGTCTGTTTCTATCTACGTCCTCGCTAAGACACACTTGGACATTCTATCATTGTTAATTTGGGTGGTAAGCGAATGTTTACAAGCTTAAACGGTCGATAATACTAGCATACGTACTTCGTACAGCTGTCTACTAATTTGCTATCCCAAGCGGTACTTCGCCTTTCCGAGCGGTACTTCGAATTCTTTCCTTTCTTATAAATTTCAGGTAAATAAATCACGACAACCTTTTCATTCTTTGTCGAAATACATTGAGGAAATGTAAGCTCTTCGTTGATAATTGTGTGGGCGCTTTGCTGATATACACTTTGATACCTTTTAAGCTGTTTCGTTAGCGCGGCGCAACGTCATCGGAATGAAGCAAACCCGCGTTTCCGCATTTCAGTTTCTGTTCCTCAAATAATTATCCCCACTTTCTTACAGCATTTATTCTGCGGCGGCGCAAGCGGCTCGACTTCCAATTCATGCACCTTGAATTCGAATTTGAACTATTTGAAACATATTAGGTCAACTAGAACTCAAGTATGAAATACAATGTGGCCATTTCTGATCGACAGCACCTTGGGAATAGCTGCTCGTCACATTTACGATAGGCGGCGTTGAAGAATGCAAGATGAAGCTTACCAAATTGTACGCTTGCGAATACAAATGGTCAAGAACGAGTGCATGCGTTATTTATATTTATTTATTTATTGACGTATATTGTAGTCCAATACAGGGCTATACCTACACGCTCTGAACAAAAATGTATAGCTTCTTTTGTGTGCTCAGCTCAGAAACAAATATTTCTAAATACAGCAGTAGTCATGATGTGTCGCAGGAGCGACAAGTAGTGGTGTCTTGAATGTCCTCTAATTGGACTTCCGTAACACAGTCCTGGGACACAGCAGAAAATTTCGAATGGTATACTTCGATGAAAAAAGAAAGCAGTGATAAGTAACCCAAACATCTACACTAAACCTACACAAGGTCTGGCGATCACATCGATTCAACCAACCTCCAAAGTCTATTGCATCGAAGTTATTTATTTATTCTGCCACTTCAGTTAAGTGCTGTTCCATGTTCTTGGTACTCGTCGTATTCTTGATTTTTCTAGTGTCAAGCGGCCCGCATTTGCGATTCCATAGCGGTCAAGAGCCGAACTAACCGCACTTAATCATTCCCAAAGAACACTTCTCGCATTCTCCCTCTCTCTTGATAGAGAACTGTCCGCCTAATTAGCGTCAAGTATTCTCAGTGTAGGTGTGCCTACTGAAATTTCTATAACATTGTTAAGGGCTACATGCACTTATCTGTCACGGAAAACTTACTTCCGCTATTGAGACCAAGCACTCGGTATACCGTGCATTAGTAATCTACCTGTATCTTTTCAAAGTTCGTCCTAGCGAATGATCATATTAACGCTGCTCTTCCATAAGTGTTTTTTTCTGCTTGCGCGTTGCAGAACAAGCGATAAAATTTAATTTTGTAGTTGAAGAATAGGCGCTTCGTTCCTTAGGTGATCGTTTTGTTTTAATATGGGCGACACACGAGAATGTAATAGCGGAAGTACGAACATGCGCCAGGTAGTTCCTTGCATCCACATTCCTGCTTCTTAGAAATTGTCAAGTGTCATACATTATACATCAAGTGGTGCTTGAAACAAAACTTCAGCATTCGTGAAATACAACCACAGTTCATAAAAGCAACAAAAACAAAACAGTACTGCAATAAAAATTGAAGTACTTTGCCTTTCAAGAAATTCCAATTTAACAAAGAAATGTAAGCTTGAACGAGCCGAAAATCAAGTATGCCACCTTGTCCAAATGTTGTCGAAGTACGTATACCGCCTGTGAAGATATCCAATGGAGCCAAGCGAAAATCGAAGTATAAATCTGAGGCTGAAATCACTCACAACATGGAAGAAGGTTCATATATGAGAAAACCAAACATTTAGGCCTGTCACCATTGGGTTGTCAGGTGAAATATTCGGCAGCCCCTAGTGTGTAGGTTACTGTTGAAACTGGTTAGTACAGTTTTGGCAAATCGATACCGAGAGCCAGGCAAGACATTAACAGGTTCCACATGGCAGAAAGTTAAAGGCCTGCCACTGCACTTGCATCAATCTCAAAACAAGGGCTTGTAGCATGATTTGTATGCATTTACTGTAAATGAGCTAAAAATTCACAATTTGCGCAGACCAGCGACAATTCCCGTGAAATAAATAAGTTTTCGTTTTATTTTTCTCTTAAGAATTCGAGATTCCACGCTGGGAACGTGAAACACACCGCAGAGGGGACCCAGTTTCTTTGCGAGACAGGTTCTAGTCCGCGATCAAAGCTTCTTTCAGTAATAAGCCGAACACAAGATTGAAATTTGGCAGCAATAAATGTTGTCATTCGACATCCCGAACGCCTTCTACACATTCAGGTGACTGAAAAGCATGGACCACATCAGTTGGTGCGCGCATTCTAGTGTTCTGTATGGCTGATATTCAGTCATTATGCAAGAAAAGGTGAGGCGTGCAGACAGGACACAAAAGAAAAGAAGTGGACAACACGAACTTCATTCGTGTTGTCCACTTCTCTTGTGTCTTTTCTGCACACCTCACCTTTTCTTGCATTAATGAATCCTTACCAACTAGCTCAGCTTTCTGTCGTTCTGATAATAATTGATGCTTTCAAATATCTACAAGGACTTCTAAGGAAGAGTTCTTGTCCAATATAATATTGGGAAGCGAAATTGTTAAGTTCGATTGAATGAAAAGGAGAGCCTGATAACAGCGCAATATTAAAAAAAATGACGCACACCTAGCTGCGACTTTATAGTATCCCAGATATTTTCTGCACTGCTTCTTCACAATTATATTGTTATGCGTCATGCTGGCTCACTTGGAATTTTTGCCCGGCTGTTTTATCCATAAGTAATAATATTTTGTAACGTTATACATCGCGAGAAAACCACGACTAACGATGCGCAGAAAAATTTTGCTTTCCTTTAGCGCTTATTGGATGCATCCAACCGGCTGCTTTCAGCGCCACTGTATCGGTCTATCCTATTTCTGCTCTGCTGTAGTACTTTCACTGACTGAGGTGCACTATTTGCCACGAACTTCGTTGGTTGCAAGTTATTTTGCCTCAAAATTTTATACGGCATTTCGTGTACTTTGCAGTGTGAGAGCTGCCGTTGTGATAATCAGCAGGTGGTCTCAAAATGGATGAATGACATTTGTGGCAACAGCAGTTTTTATAGACTTAGCAAGACTAAAAGCGCTTAGCATAAGATGTCACAATCTGACCTATATTCTTTTTTGTTTTACCACCATACGGTTTTCTTTGACAAAAAAAATTTTTTTAGTATTAGATCGGAAATGTTGGTCCAATGTATGTTAAAAGCAAAGGAATTATGGTGAAGCTTCCCGCCTTTCTGTTGTTTAGGCAATGCTTTTAATCCTGAGAAAACTATCGCAGTGGCTCTTTCATTCGCAAACACAGCTATGAATCGTTTGTAAGCCTAAGCAGTTAGCGGCACCGCAATTTACTGCGAATTTACATTCGCATTAAGAATGTCTAGCATCCGGAACTCGTTTCGGCCATCCAAATGCATGTTTGATGTTGAGCTACCCGAATGGCGCACTACACAGAAGACCACCGTTTGGAAATGAACTGCTTCAATTTTCGCTCAATGCTTTCATGTATAATGCTTTAACGAAACTATATCCTGAGCTGCTCTTTTTTATTCAGCATGCAAATTTCGCATTGCCTGCCACTCCCTGCAATAAATGCATTCGCGCAAATTTTCAAATGATATCAAAGACAAGCCGCTCTGCTGCCAGTGCGAGAAAAAAAACAAAAACAAACTAAAGCTCCAAAGTGTCATTTGTCACGGACCCGAGCACTCGGTAATGTGCTCAAAGAAGTTGCACGCATTTAAGCCATTTCCTTTTCCAATCCCTAGGCAATACTATGTCTTTGGTCTGGCCTCAAATTTCTCTTGAACAGTCAATGTCATTTCTATGTAGGCTGGCTTGAGCCAAGTACGGAAAAGTACCAGCTAGAAAATACGCAAACCTTTTCTTTCTACAAGAACCTAAGATTCATAACCTGTTTGCCGACGATAGCATATACGTTGTTTCTTTTTCTGTGACAGATGTAGATAATTCCGTAAAAAGCAGCAGTTCTGCAACAGCAAACGTACCTCAGCTGGGCCAGAAATGTTCCCCAATAATGAATTCGGAACTAATGTGGAATTTAGGTCACGTGTGCAGCTATATGTGTGACCTGACAGCTGAGCCTCACAAATGCTTGTGAGGCTTTGAGGCTTAGTATGCTGTGACAACCGGTGCCTGTTCGCTTTTTGTTTAAGTCAGTGGTCGGACAAAAATAATTTGTATAATGTCTTTCTTTGCCAACGCCCACCAAACTAATTGCTGCCAGACAGAAAACAAAATATTCTCTGGACTCGAATCTCATTGACTTGAAAATAAAGTTAACGTTCTTCTCAAGTCCCTAGTCTAAACCTCCTCCCTTTGGAGTTAGAAGATGCCTGCCGCGTTTGATAGTGAGGACGGTCCGGTTTCAAATTACTCAACCAGCGTAAGCAGACAGCACTACAGGGCTACTGAAAGGTAAGCAAAACATAACGATCATAATTGCTTAGGCATTACTCATTCTCGAATGCATGAAACCGTTGCGGAGCCGTAGGCAGCTAGCGTATAGAAATGTGCGACACGGGGACGCAGATGCAGTGGCGGCGATACTTGATGCGCAAGATACCTGAGGCGGTCATTACTCTTTAAGAAAGCGAAAATGTCCAGAGGCCGCTTCGCATATAAAGATGTCCAAGATATGTACGCAGATATATAGAACCAGAATGTCTCAGGGCACCGCACCTTCCTAAGCGCTGGTGTCATGCAGTGATCAGATTTCGGCAATCGCCGACCGTGTTCGACGCTATCGTTGTGCTATAAGTGTAGCCTGCTTTTGTAGGCACATGTTCGCCCAATAAATGTTAGTTTTGTCTTTCACAGTATCGCTACGGTGTTCTTCAACGTCACCACCCCGTGACAATATCTTTATTTATTTTTCACTACAGAATCTTGATACGAAGAGAGAATGCATAAGCATAGAAAACACATTAGCATAAGTTACAGAAAAAATGTTAAGACGGAGAAAGCACAAAACTACATGTTACGTGCCGCTGCTGGGGGCATGACAACATTTACTTTCATAAAACTTCCTCGAGCTTCCGTATTTACACACGACTGATTTGCCATAATTCGTAAAGTGTTACTACACAAGTAAAGCTCGATACTGAGCAGTCTATACAGAGAAGTCTAGACAATTGGAAGGACTAAGAGTGCGCCAAAAAATAGCATTGAGACAATTGTGTTTTGACTGAATCCACAGGTATGGTATGCTGGTGGTGATGTCGAGTGTGCCTGGTTGCAGAGGGCGCTACTTAAAGGGGGACGGACCGAGTAGAATTTTGTAAAGTCGTTGATAGGGGAAATCAATGTCTGATTTAGTTTTGTGTACTAAAAGTAAGGAATGACATTGCATTTCAATATTTCGCAACAGTCGAATCTAGAGAACTGACTGTAGAAAAAAAAGAGAGTCTGTCTTTCAATTTGATCGGCTTCAGGCTGCATGCAGGTTGTAACAGCAAATGTGTGTAGAGTTAAGAAAAGCGGAGCCTTCTCTTCGAATCAAATCAAATGCATGTTCTCAGCATTAAAGAAGCGTCCAGTATACTTTGTGTTCTTTCTAATCAGTCAATTTATTGGGTTTAATAATAAACTTCATAATTACTATATTTCAAGCGCGTAACTCAATACCAAGAATAAGAACACTTCCGAAAACGTCAATTTCAGCTGTGTGTGGCGCGCGATTTATGGCGCGGCTATTTTTTATGAGTTCACAAGAAAACTCGCCAATTATAATGCGAGTAATACTGATGTCTAAATTTAGGAATGCCCGAGCGCCCTCGACTAAAGCCGCCCTTTGTTCTGGAAGTCGACGCTGAGCTACTTTGTAGCGACACCTCGTATGCACGGTACCTCGGTACCTTTCTTTTCTTTTATTTTCTCATAAGGGACCTGGTTATGATGCCGGGATCTGCCCAAGACGGCCAAAGTTGTCATTTTGGTAGGTATCTAAAACTGGTCATCGTCGCGCCGATAGCTTCGCTAACATGATCGGCGGGTGCGGCAAACACGCTGGCGATTGAGAAGCTCTTCATGTAAGCAAAAAAAAAAAATTCATGAGCCATTCCATTCTGTGAAGGCGGGTGACCAGTGAAGCTGTTTAGCGGACTAAGCAGAGGTGTCACATATTTTTTTAAAAAAGGGTACGAGCATATTTATTGTCCTGATCAGGGGTCGTCATGAATATATAGGTACACGCACGCACACTCGCGCGTCACCTTTGTTATTATATGGGTCCGTCACATAAGACAATGGATGGCTGATACCCCTTTAAGCAATGGCTCGAACTCTGTAAACGCGTCCTCTCCATTACGCAGACGGAAGAGTGAGTGAGTAAACTTTACTTCAGAGACCAAGCTGTTGATGCACGACTGTGGGCGGCCATCCTGTTCAAGATAAGCGTGGCCTTGTGATGATAGCCTGAACCTGTTCGCATGAAGAAGTGAGTAGCGCAAGAGTGGACACGAGGCACTAAAAAGGCTACAAGGACAAGCGCAATCCTTGTTGCCTCACACTCTGCTTAATCCTCACACCCTGCTCCTGTTCGCCAGCTGTAGTTGGTCCTGAAGTTTTGGGCTTTGCAGTTGTGCCTACCACTGGTCTATTGTTGCCACTTGGATAGGCCTTGCCCGCGGGTTCTTTTTGCATTCCGAGACCATGTGGTAAAGGGTGTTTGGTGCATTGCAGAATTTGCAGTCTCTTGTAAATGTTGAGGGGTACATTGCGCGTAGTAGAGCGCCTTGGAGGTAACTGCCCATCTGAAGTCAGCGTAGTATGACTCTGTTAAGCTAGGTGTGCAATGGCGGATATTCTCTCCTGCTCTTGTAATGTTCTATAATGTTGTAGTTTTTTCTCATTTTATCATTTCGTCTTTGTCTGACGCGAGACGATGTTCTGGTGGGGTTACCCGGTGTACATGCTCTCGGGCGGTGAAGACAGAAGTGAAATTCTACGCTGGAATGATGATCCGCAAACGAGCCAGCTGTGGAAGAAGACGACGACAAACGTGCAGGCAGTGGCACGAGCTCGTTCACGGGGTTGGTGCCGAGGATTCTTTAACAGTCCTCTTTGATAATGTTGTACAAAGCTTTTTTTTTCAAAACATCTATTATTACCTTGTGTCTCGGACCTCTTTGGGTGTCTGGGACCTCCTTGTGTCCCAGGTGTGACAAGGGTTGATCAAGGCCGCGTTACAGGCCCCCGAACCCACAGGGGCATGCGCTTGAACCCCTCCTGCCCTATCACGAGGATCGGTCCACATCATAATAGTTTCTGCGCACAGACTCCACGAAACCCCGTATCTCAGGTATATACAGCCTCGCTGTAAAAAAACAACCTATAGGAGTTTGTATTGTCGCAAATGCCCTTGTCGGACATGAAGCGAGAACAAGATCCCCTAAAATGAGGCAAACCATGAAGAAAACTTATTACGCACGGCCGCAAAGTGAAGCATGAGGGCTACTTCCGGGACAGGCCACCGTATCGTGCCGCATTTCCACTGGCTTCACCTACACTTCGCTCGGCGAGCGATGAAATGACATCCAGGAAAACATAGTAGAGATCAATGCATAGTAAGTCCAACGGGCGTTCCGCTTGCACGCAGTAACAGTACTGCTCTTTTCTTGTCACACAGCCGCTGCAGACCCACCGCAATGGACTCTGCCGCGACAATGACCACAGGTGGGGATTAAGAATTCGTTTGACTCATTTCGCTGGGCGAAGTTAGCTCACAGACGATTGCCCGAATGTTTGAACGTCAGAGCCCGTGAAGCACGTGACAGCAGTATAGAGGACCACCATTCTGACTGGAACTGTTTGAAACTATTCAACGACAACAAGCCCAAGGGAGGTTTACGAGGCACCTC
Source organism: Dermacentor variabilis (assembly GCF_050947875.1). Taxonomy (NCBI): domain Eukaryota; kingdom Metazoa; phylum Arthropoda; class Arachnida; order Ixodida; family Ixodidae; genus Dermacentor; species Dermacentor variabilis. Next base: position 115,414,136 of record NC_134569.1, on the reverse strand, counting down.
CCAAAAATACACCCCGGAAGAAAGCAGGCGCCACGCCTGGGTGGCGTCTGTACCTCTTTGTTAACCAGTTGGGTTTGCGGCTGCGGGTTTTGAGACAACTACCTCCCGTAACCGAAATTGGCGCTCTAACCCCTAGATCATGGCCGCGGTTCTTCGCTACGGACCCTACTGCGGGTTGATCCTACATCCATAGCATACTTATAACCGAAAATGGGCCTTTACACGGGCTGAATCAGTTCTTGATGCAATACTTGACGGGCAACATGCCGACAATGTTAGTGCAATATGGCTGGTAGGCTGAACTTCCAGAATTCTCGTATTATTAGATCGGCCATAATGCCATCCTATGCAGCCGCCAGCCAAGAAGTTCACTCCCTCACTGAGTCAAGCAGACATGTCGAAGGCGTGCCGAAGCAGGCAGGCGGCTGAATTCCTTCGGAGCGATGCCTCTAATGTTTGGGATCTCCTTGACGTTTAGAACTAACGTCATAACGAAAATTGCCACTTGTCCCTTTGTTCTGATCGAACGAGAAATATACTTAACCTTTTTGCGTTGACATCGTTTTGTAGTTTCTGCGAAACAGTATTATGGTACAGAGGCGAAATATATCTTGCCTCTTTTTACCTACATTTCTTCTCCGTGTTCAGGTACATCTTTCCTCCGTGCCCTTTAATATGCAATTAGGCACGAAAATACAGCGAATAAGATATGCTACAGACATCAAGACACTCTTCACAGTTTCCCTTGTTTCCGTAGTTCTAGGAGAGCTGTGACACTCTGTCCCAGTAAGTGAAGGGGAATAATATCGGGGAATATTATTGGAAAGCTGTTGTACTGGACGGGTAAGTTGGGTAAATTCAACAATATCATTGAAAAACCTAGTGACACACACCTGAAACATATGCACCATGCTAGCAAGAGCGGACGTTCAGCGCTGTTTGCAATATCCCCTTGAGCATCACGGCCTCAAAAAAATGCACCGCGGAAGAGTCAGTGGAAGTTTTCTGCGTACCAAAAAAAGTCCCTGAACACGTGGAGCTATTCATGAAACATTCCTAGAGAATTCGTTGGAGCATAGTTAAAAAAAATACAGTAGCAGCAGGCACTGCTGCTTTGATAAATGTACTGGGAATCTTCCGCTGCGCTCTCCTTACAGATACTGAGCTCGAATGTCGAATTTTGAGCAAGTATTACTCCGTAGCGTTTTTCTGAAGGAAAAGGATACCAAACTCTGGCATAAAAAGAAAAGGAAAGTCAGTACATTCTCGGACGAAAATTTTTCTCAGTAAGAACAGAATGCGGTTGACGTAAAGCACCTCTCAACGTGTGACCTTTCCACAGCTACACTAGCTTCGCTATGGCTGTTGTGTTGAACTCTCAGAAAAAGGTGCACAGCTAAGGCAGGGCAGAAACAAAGATGACGGGGCGACGTCGTGTCTTGACGTGCTTGCAATCCGGAGGGAATGTGGCCATGTCCCCTGAGCGCAAAGCCCAAATCTTCGGCGCACTTTCCTGCGGCCGCAGGCTTACGGCTGCACAAGCTCTTTCTTCCGGAAACGGTTGACAGCACAAGGTATGAAGCTGGCAAATCCCACCGCGTCGCTGCAGCATTTTGATTTCAGAAGAGAAGACGCCAGAAACAGTAAAGGTGCGTCATCGAGGCTTCCCATGCCTTCTTTTTTTTTCTTTTTGTAGAAATTCAGGCATGGGGTTCTTCGGATCCTGTGTGCACTTCTTTGACGGGGAAAGAGGTTCTGCTTTTAAAAATAAGGCTCTACACACGAGATATAGAATGCTGCAAATGTTCCAGCACTTAACAGTGAAGCAAATAGCATTTCGCTTCTGTGTATTAAATTTTATTAGGACAATAAAACGCCATTTTGTTTATGCAGTTGTGGAATTATAATTGTAAGTAACCACAGAATCTTTTCCTGGAAATGGTACATTTTATCCGACGTCATCGTTTTAATACTAGGTCATTACTAGAATACATTCCCATTAGAGTGAGCTGGGTGAAACTGAATAGCAAAGAAAGCGGATTATTGCCTGCTACGAGATGAGGCGCATAAATATCGCTCAAAGCCTGATACAAACAAAATATTTACTTGAAAACCAGAAATTTGAATATTTCAGCGGTGGAATGATTATTATGACAAATAAATTACGGGACAATAGTAAATGTTACCAGTAAAGCATATACTGGCCACTTAGAACAACTCAGCGAGTGTATAAATAAATAAAGTGATATAAATGGCTGTGTGCAGATATTTATGGATAATTATAACAATTAATAAGAGCCCCAAGATGAATGCTAGTAATCTTAATATTGAAGCTTCCTTAATCATTTATTCGCCAGGTTTAGCAACCAAATACTGCATGTAGTTGTTGGCGAACTCTTCAATATGGGGCTCTATTGAAGGTTCTCTGCAATCAAATATTTTCGGAGCTTCCTTAATCAATACATATGTGATATTAGCAGAAAAATAAATACATGATCTTTCTGTGCTTGACCACACTACCTTATTGAGTTCTGGCGCGAATTTCTGTGTAGTTATTTCACCAGAAGGGGAGTATTATCTGCATATTATTACGACAGAAGTGAAGACGGAAACAGCACTTTTTCTGTGTTACATTCCTTCATCTTACGGTTTTTTGGTATTTCTTGCTCTAAAAATGGAATACCAACTCCCCAGCAAACCATCCATTTGAAATATTTGCATATTTGTTAAGGTAACACAAAATTACAATTTCTCCATGTCGCAGATGCCACCCAAATCAAAAGCTACATTTTTTTTTTGCTAGAAAGCGTCGACAGTATCAACTACTTTATTGAGTGGAAATAACAAAATTTTCCGTGGATGTGTGTATGCTATGTACCAGAAAGAAATTAGGTAGGTATTTCGTGCACCTATACACTGCTCTTTCACTTTGTGTTACTCGCAATGTGAAACGAGTAAAAAGGAAAGCGAGGGCCCGATTTTCATTAGTCATATCATAAGAAGCTAACAAAGACACCAAGTACAGCATAGGGAAAATTACGTTTATTATTAATTAAATGTTCAATTAATGGAAATGAAAGTGGATGAAAAGAACACTTGACCCTAGGTGGGGCACAAATCCACGTCTTCGCATTACGCGTTCGATGTTCTTACCAATTCAGCTACCGCGGCGCCGTTGTCCCGTACACTTCATGGGGTATTTGTGTTCATCTACTGCAACTACCGGACTACCGGTTCATCTACCGGACAGGCCGCCATTGGAATCTGAACCTGGCAACGTTTAACGTTAGAACGCTATCTAGTGAGGCGAGTCTAGCAGTGTTATTGGAGGAATTAGAGGGTAGTAAATGGGATATAATAGGGCTCAGTGAGGTTAGGAGGACAAAAGAAGCATATACAGTGCTAAAAAGCGGGCATGTACTGTGTTACAGGGGCTTAGCGGAGAGACGAGAACTAGGAGTCGGATTCCTGATTAATAAGGAAATAGCTGGGAACATACAGGAATTCTATAGCATTAACGAGAGGGTGGCAGGTCTTGTTGTGAAACTTAATAAGAGGTACAAATTGAAGGTGGTACAAGTCTATGCCCCTACATGCAGTCATGATGACCAGGAAGTCGAAAGCTTTTATGAAGACGTGGAATCGGCGATGGGTAAAGTCAAAACAAAATACACTATACTGATGGGCGACTTCAATGCCAGGGTAGGCAAGAAGCAGGCTGGAGACAAGTCAGGGGGGGAATATGGCATAGGCTCTAGGAATAGCAGAGGAGAATTATTAGTAGAGTTTGCAGAACAGAATAATATGCGGATAATGAACACCTTTTTCCGCAAGCGGGTTAGTCGAAAGTGGACGTGGAGGAGCCCGAATGGTGAGACTAGAAATGAAATCGACTTCATACTCTGCGCGAACCCTGGCATCATACAAGATGTAGACGTACTCGGCAAGGTACGCTGCAGTGACCATAGGATGGTAAGAACTCGAATTAGCCTAGACTTGAGGAGGGAACGGAAGAAACTGGTACACAAGAAGCCAATCAATGAGTTAGCGGTAAGAGGGAAACTAGAGGAATTCCGGATCAAGCTACAGAACAGGTATTCGGCTTTAACTCAGGAAGAGGACCTTAGTGTTGAAGCAATGAACGACTATCTCATGGGAACCATTAAGGAGTGCGCAATAGAAGTCGGTGGTAACTGCGTTAGACAGGAAACCAGTAAGCTATCGCAGGAGACGAAAGATCTGATCAAGAAACGCCAATGTATGAAAGCCTCTAACCCTACAGCTAGAATAGAACTGGCAGAACTTTCTAAGTTAATCAACAAGCGTAAGACAGCGGACATCAGGAACTATAATATGGATAGAATTGAACAGGCTCTCAGGAACGGAGGAAGCCTAAAAACAGTGAAGAAGAAACTAGGAATAGGCAAGAATCAGATGTGTGCGTTAAGAGACAAAGCCGGCAATATCGTTACTAATATGGATGAGATAGTTCAAGTGGCTGAGGAGTTCTATAGAGATTTATATAGTACCAGTGGCACCGTAATGGAGGCATTACGGAATCAGGGTGTAGATGAGCCATATGTAAAGATACTGGAAGATATCTATAGCGGCTCCACAGCCACCGTAGTCCTCCACAAAGAAAGCAACAAAATCCCTATAAAGAAAGGCGTCAGACAGGGAGATACGATATCTCCAATGCTATTCACAGCATGTTTACAGGAGGTATTCAGAGGCCTGGAGTGGGAAGAATTGGGGATAAAAGTTGATGGAGAATACCTTAGCAACTTGCGATTCGCTGATGATATTGCCTTGCTTAGTAACTCAGGAGACCAATTGCAATGCATGCTCACTGACCTGGAGAGGCAAAGCAGAAGGGTGGGTCTGAAAATTAATCTGCAGAAAACTAAAGTAATGTTTAACAGGCTCGGAAGAGAACAGCAGTTTACGATAGGTAGCGAAGCACTGGAAGGGGTAAGGGACTACATCTACTTAGGGCAGGTAGTGACCACGGATCCGGATCATGAGACTGAAATAACCAGAAGAATAAGAATGGGCTGGGGTGCGTTTGGCAGGCATTCTCAAATCATGAACAGCAGGATGCCACTATCCCTCAAAAGGAAAGTGTATAACAGCTGTGTTTTACCAGTACTCACATATGGGGCAGAAACCTGGAGACTTACGAAAAGGGTTCTGCTGAAATTGAGGACGACGCAACGAGCTATGGAAAGAAGAATGATGGGTGTGACATTAAGGGATAAGAAAAGAGCAGATTGGGTGAGGCAACAAACGCGGGTAAACGACATCTTAGTTGAAATCAAGAAAAAGAAATGGGCATGGGCCGGACATGTAATGAGGAGGGAAGATAACCGATGGTCACTAAGGGTTACGGACTGGATTCCAAGGGAAGGGATGCGTAGCAGGGGGCGGCAGAAAGTTAGGTGGGCGGATGACATTAAGACGTTTGCAGGGACAACATGGCCACAATTAGTACATGACCGGGGTAGTTGGAGAAGTATGGGAGAGGCCTTTGCCCTGCAGTGGGCGTAACTAGGCTGATGATGATGATGATGACTGCAACTAAACCAGGGAGGGTTAGCCAGCGCCACACCTCAAGGCATTGACGGCGGATGTGGAACTTCCTTTCTGCCACAGGCGCCACGAGTACGTGATCTTTCTAGGTGACGGCAACTGGTTTATAAGGAATCAATGTTGCCGGATTCGAGACCCTCGATATGCAAGGACGAGAAGAAAGGAGGTTAACTGAGGGCCCGATATTTATTATTGATGTCATGAGAAAACAAGAAACAAAGACACCATGGACCAGCATAGGGTAAATTACATGCATCAAAAAGGGAATTAAAGAAATTATAAATTAATAGAAATGAAAGTGTGTGGTCCTTGGTGTCTTTGTTTGTTGGCTGCTTATGATATCACAATCTGAAAGTGACACAACGTAGCACATTGTCAGTAACACAAAGTTATTGTAGCGGGAGGAGTAGGTGGACCGACCTAGCGTAGCTCGCCACTTCTCCGATTCATGACCCAAATATGGCGATGCTATCAGTAGAAGGGTGCTCTTGCGCGAGTCGCCGACCATACTCAGGGAAGAGTAGGGTGTAGAAAAGAGGCGCGTATTATTAAAGCGACGCTTTCTATGTCTCACTGATTTGTCCGTGAGCGCCGAAAATGCACTGCAGAAAAGCCAACTTACACATCTGCGCAGAACACTACAGTTTACATGCGCAGTACAGCGCCAGCGTCGACTGGCCGGCCGGTCGCTGCCTCATAGCAGGGCGAAGCGACAAGCTCTGCAAGAGTAGCGCATGCGCACAAAGTTCACTGAAAACGGAAGTTGCATTACAACAACACCACTGTCGAGATTAAATCAGCTTCTTTGCTTATCGGAGATAGCAAATTCTGTGAACAGGGGCTCGTCTAGGGATCTGGAAAATACAATCCTAAACAAGCAACCAAATCGCGCTTGCATATCATCAGATCACTCAGCAGTTCTTGAGTTCGTTGCGTGGTCGTTGGCAAGATACATTCCTGAACAAGCAATCAAATCCCATATGCATAGCATCGGGTCGCGTAGCGTTTCTTGGCCTCGTTGCGTGGTAGTAGGCTTTCGACATTGACATTGATTCAATTTGCATTTGGGAAAAGCTTCACGTTCAACCATCTTTCTTTAAGAAAGGGGCTTTGATTTATTTCAGTTACTTTATTTCAGTTACTGATTTATTTCAGATACCGTTCTGAGAAGTGCAAGTGGGAGATATTGGTATGTTCACAAAACAAAAATCACTGGAATTATTTTTCTAGATCCTCTGCAAGAACCTTGCACCAGAGATTTATCGAATTTGAACATGTGCGGCGTTAGTTTGGAGTACTAGGCCATGAACTAGCGTCTATGCTTTTTATTTATATGGTTACGCGAAGCATCTTTTGGATCACATAAATTGTGAAGCTTAACGTCAAGAAGCTATTAACACACGGGCTGCGAGAGACGCCGCTTGTGGGTCACTCCGGATGAACTTTTGACGACCTTATGATCTTTAACGTGGACATAAAGCTAAGTAAACGACTGTTTTGCATTCAGACGACGTGCGAATGCGGTCGTCATCGTAAGTAGACGTACTCACAACCTCATCATCAGCAACACTGCTATAACCACCGTATTGGTGGGTAGGAACACCATTTGAAGAAATAATGTCGCACTTGATTCTGCATTTACAGCTCTCGCGTAATTAGGTCTTCTTATCAATTGCCTTTCCTAAGACTTAGTAAAAAAAATTTCAGAATCATTGATGGTGCAGTTGGAAATATTTTGCACATTTCAGCAATAAGCGAACTTGCCTTTCCTGCAGAGTTACGGTATGTAGTTGTCGGTTCCTTGCATGTAAATTCAGACGCTTCCCATCTAACTTTATCAAGCATGATGTTAGAAATTAATTTCGCGCAAAGTCAGAACGTGGTAGCCGTCGAACTTTTCAGTGTCAGACATAGTGACCGAGCATGAGGCAACACGTACGTGATGAAAACCTCCACAAGCGCCGGCACAGAAGTCTTGACGTCGCAATTTGCGAAGGCTTCATTCGCAGCTTTTTGCTTGGATCTCTCAAAGTGTTTGCAGTCATAATCGCGTTGCGTGATCACAGTCGCAAATAATGTTCACGCTTCTTTTCTCGGGCATCATATTATAGATTTGAGTGGAAGCGCCCCATCACTGCAGTCGCCGCTGTGCAAGTGTGCCTAGGAAAACGAAAACTCAGTGTGGTGTCGGTGTATATAAGTCCGCGCAGGAAGGTCTCCATGGAGGCGTTCATAAAGGACCTTTGCATTCGTTGCCCCTCTCCTATAATAATCTGTGGGGACTTTAGCGCACATCATTCGCTTTGGGGAGATAAGACTGCAGATTCCCGAGGCAAGGAACTAGTCACAGCCGCGGAAGCTGCTGACTTGTGTATCGCGAACGATGGCAAACCGACTTTCTTCAGACCACCAGATTCATGGAGTGCCATAGACCTCGTGATCCATTCTATAGACCTTGTCGTATCGTCAACAACGGCCCCAGACAAGATGGGCAGTGACCACTTTCCCATCTTCACCAACATCACCGGATTTCACAATTCTGTGCCGTGACCCGCTGGGACACATACAGAGAAGCGTTGGACGAATCCCCTGGTGAGCTGTTCGCAGATATGCTGCGGAGCAAAAGAGTGGCTACCTCAATGTTGAAACTGCCAGATCATTTCCCTACTCCTGATTTGAAACTAAAGAACCTCTGCGGTGCGCGTAGGAGAGCGGAGCGAAAACTAATGAGAAAAACGGGAAATCTATCTGCGAAAACTGAATACAACAGGATAAACGCTGTCATCCGTCGTCACACAAAAAGATTAAGACGAGTTCAATGGGCTGCTTTCTGTGAGAGTTTATCGGCGTTTACTCCCATGACAAGGATATGGGGAGTAATGAATAGCCTATCCGGAAAGATTCGCCTACACAGGCCATTCGAAGCACTTGCTTTAAAGCAAGGAAAAGATTTGCAAACCCTTGCAGAAGATTTTGCAGACGTATACACATCTGGCAGATCAGCAGGAGTATCGAACCCTCTGTTGTCTGAAGCATTCCATACCATGGATACGCCGTTCACCTTTTGTGAGTTGGATTTGGCGCTTAGCAAATTAAGACGACGCTGTGCTGTGGGTCCCGATTCGATCAGCAATCAGATGCTGACAAATCTGCCATATGAACGAAAACGAGTACTTCTGGACATATTTAATCACGTCTGGAGCACAGGAGAGATCCCAGAAGCGTGGAAGACAGCATGGGTGGTGCCAGTGCTCAAGTCCGGAAAGGATCCTGCAAATCTCACCTCATATCGGCCAGTATCGCTAACATCATGCGTATCAAAGTTGATGAAAAGACTAATATGTACGAGGTTAACATGGTATCTTGAGCAAGGAAATAGACTGCCATCATGTATGACCGGATTTCGTCCATGGTTGAGTGCCCAGGACAGTGTCTTGGATCTACTGAGCCATATCGAGCACCATCGCGTAGACGGCCTTTCCACACTCGCCATCTTTATGGACGTTGCCAAGGCATACGACTGTGTGCTTCATACAGGCATCATCAACGGACTCCGAGCCATGGGCGTCTCGGGAAATGCTCTTCGATTCGTCCATGAATTTCTCAGTGATCGATGTGTACAAGTTAAGCTGGGAAGTATAATGAGTGTCAAGCGACGCATTTCCCTCGGCGTCCCACAAGGAAGTGTCCTATCCCCCTTGCTTTTTAACGTTGCCATGGCCAGCCTTCCAGATGCCCTGAAAGTAGGTCGGACGGCAGTTAAAATGTCCATCTACGCAGGTGACATCTGTATTTGGATCTCGGGGTACCAACACAAACGTTTGGCCCGGATAGCCCAGGCCGCAATCTCCACTATCGATCGCCACTTATCGACGCTTGGCCTATCCTTATCAGCAGAAAAATCAGCCTTCATGCTTTTCCCGGGAGTGAGACGCAAGTCAACACGTCTGACGCTGAATATCAGAGGACATTCAATTCTTCGTGCAACTCATGTTCGATTCCTGGGCGTCACCATCGACAACAAGCTACTATGGCGTGGTGCGGTCGAAAGTGTTGTGGCTGCATCGGTGCAAAGAATCAACGCACTTCGTCGATTGGCAGGTGTACGTTGGGGAAACAATCCTATATCCATGCTTAAACTGAACGCTGCACTGATAACAAGCCGCATTGTCTATCAGCTCCCTCTGATATCACCGTCATAGAGTCAATTCGAGCGCTTGGAGGCAGTGCACAGAAAGGGACTTCGCTTGGCGATGGGAGTTCCAACGGCGGCTTCAAACAACAAAGTTACTAATGAGGCAGAGTCTCTTCCACTCCGCCTCTTGGCATCTCAGGCCTTGCTGACGCAGCTATTAAGGCTGGGCGAGTCACGCGCAGGCACGGCGCTTCTCCGGCGGCTAAGATCAAGAACTCGCTCACATTTCCATGCGGCGCTGAACACCTTCCGATTTTTAGGATTGGAATGGCCTAAACGAAGTCGCCTTGACCCGCCATGGTCTTTTTCGGACGTTACCTGCAGCCTCAATGTACCCCACCTATCGACGAAACGCACCATTTCAACTGCCGAAGCCAAGTTTATTGTGTTGGACCACTTGAGCACTTTGTTTCAACGCCATCTACAAGTGTACACAGACGGTTCGGTGTGTGCACAAACAGATAGCTGTGCAGCGGCATTCTGCATACCATCCCTTGATGTGTCATGGTCTGGCCGACTGGATCGCGTAGTTTCCTCTACAACAGTAGAAAGCGCCGCAATCACCGCGGCTTTGCGGAAACTACGTGCCTTTTCTGCACGACATGTCGTGGTGCTGACGGATTCCAAGTCAGCATTACAAAGATAACATCGGGTCCTACCTCTAGAGAAATTTACAAGGCAGTCTCTGGCACTAATTGACGACCTCACGAGCAAAGGATTTAACATAAGGTTTCAGTGGATTCCATCACACGTAGGAATTGATGGAAACGAGGAAGCTGACGCCCTTGCACGCCTAGCGCTGACATGTGTCCCAAAAGTGCAAGCTCCAAAAGCTTTTCAAAACCCTAAGGATGCAATCCGCCTTCACTTTAGACAGATGCACAAGAATCCACACGAATCCTGTGTGACTCATGGATTTACACGCGAACAAGCGACGCTTTTATACCGCATCAGGACCGACTCCGCATACACCCCAGCTTGGTTATTCAAGACTGGGCTTCGCGCTTCCCCACTCTGTGTTTTCTGTGGTGACATTGGTGACATCGAACATTTCATTTGGCTATGCCCACAGTTTGACACAGAAAGAAAAGCGTTGGTCGACAACCTGCAAAAAAACGGTCTCACGCACAGGACCTTTGAAGACGTTGTTTTCCCCGGAGGGCCCGTGGCATTAAGGAAGAGAGCGCAACGCCTGCTGATAGCCTTCCTGCGAGACACGGGGCTCATCGATACCTGGTGACACATCCCTGATCTCAACTTGAAAGAGGATCAGGCGGAACAATTGCCGGCTATGTATGCCAGGCTAACCCCGCCTGCTTCAACATCACCACCACCACCACCACCACCACCACCACCACTGCATCTTTGGTAAATCTCTCTTATTCGACCACGTAAGTGAAATCGCCCTTGAGGAACTGTTCCTAAAAGCGTTCTTCGCCCGCAAGCGTACGGCGCTAAGAACGATGCTGCTTTAGGTTCCCTTCATTTACAGCTCAGAGAGAACTAATAAGTGTGCATCTTGATCTTCTTTCAGGCATAAATACCGCCGCTATTGGTGCGGACTCAAATTATTCGGTCTCGGAGATGCCCTTTCGCAAATGAATACGCTCACCTTTTCGTCATAGAAGTTTCAACATCTTTAAGAAACTTGCAAACACGCAAGAGTAGAGAGAGTTATCTCATCATTGCGCAAACTGATGACTACAGATGACAATTTATCACAGAGCGTACTTTATTTGTTGCGCGCCGTCTGCCACGAGTACCAGACTACTTGCACCGCTGAGCGCTGTTGTATTGAGCACAGCGCCACTTTTGCGTCATGAAGCGGAGAAGTCGCTAGCTACGCTTCAGACGAGTCGTACGGCACACCTACTCCTCTAGTCGCCATAACAACGTATTACATGTAGCGTTCCCATATCATCAGGAATATTTAAAAAACGAGCAGCGCCAATGTGTACGTTCTCAACACTAATAATAGGTATGAATCAATATGCTGAATACACATTCTTGCTATTGCGCACAGTGTTGCAACATTTCGTCTAACCTTTATGCATCAGAAGAACGCTTAGACATATGGAGTTCTCGAGCGACTGAATGCAGCTGGGCGAAATTTGTATGGCAAAATATCGACTCCAAGTAACTTAGGAAAAACAGCTACGCCGCAAAAATTTTGTGCACTGAAATTGTAAGCATGTTTTAGGATATGGATACGTAAAACAATTCTTCGGAGATTTTCGAACCGTGATGCCAATGAATATTGTAGCGTGAATAAAAATTTTAATTTCTCTAAAGAAGAAGGTTATCCGCAAAAATTTACTATTCTGCAAATCTGCTCAGCTCAACTTTCCGCTGATGACAAGTACACAGGAAAACACTTCCACACATTATGTTTGTGTATAATGTCTCTGAACTCTCACTTTCAAAAGTGGCATCCGCGAGACGGAAGTAACACAACGAATAGACCTAGAAATAACTACTGGCATTAAATTAAGTAAAATTATAATTTAACTGCCACTAAAATATCCAAAGTCAGTCGCATATTTATCCTACACGCAAGATTTGTAATGGAGGGAAGGAAGCTAGCAGGTTCCCCCAGTCGAATCCTGCTTCTTTTTTCTGTAGTTTGGAAGGTAGTCACTAAAGCTTAAGTTATGGTGCATGAGCGAAAATTCAAGACACGTATCATTGCCTCCCAGCATTTACGATGCTCTGTCGTCTTGAGGCTAATTCTTTGCTTTCATTAATGATTTTTCGCTCTCTCACTGGACTTAAATGCCACCGTTTACCTTTTCTTGGACACTGGTTTACATGGTATCGCTAACTCATATGGGACATCGACTTTCTCCCTTCTCTTCAGATATTAAAGGCTATTTCTTTTCTTTCCGGCTGCTCCTCCAACATTTACCACACTGTCACTCTAATGTATTTCCCCTTTCTGCGCTATTACGAACTCTGTACAGGGTGATAATTTTTAAGTTTCTTAGAATTTTTTAAAAAATAGCCCGTTGTAGGCAACATAATTCTTGTGCCTCAGCTGGATTACTGAGAGAAGCGAACATTACTCGCACAACAAATTGAAGCACATATTCAAATAATTAACAAGCACTGGAATGATTATACATTGAAATAATTACATTACGGCACATTTTGGAATTTACGAATTCCAGCCAGTGAGGTTGCAAGGCGCATCAACTTGGAATAAATTCCCAGAATGACGCCAGTTTGGACATATGCGCCATCAAACTTGCCCTAAAATGTAGTTCCACATACTTGTTTACGAAAAACGATGATTCATGCATTGAAGCGCAAAAGTAACTGGAATGCCCATGCATTTCATTTCACACATTAGGAAATAACATCTAACAACTGGTGTCATGCTGTAAATTCATTTCAAGTTTAAATGTTTAGCAAGCCCACCGGCTAGAATACGTGAATTGCAATATGTTACGTAAATTAATTAGTTAAGAACTTAATTAGTGATTTTTTGTAAGTTAGCTGAACATATGTTTCAATTCTTCGTTCTAGCAATCACCTCCGCTTTGAATAATTCAGCTCAATGACAAGAATTACACTATCCGCCACAGGCGACTTTTAGAAATTCTATACAACTTAAAAACCATCCCCTTGTATATTATCCCTCTTTCTTGCTCATAGAGATTGGAAGCTTGTTTCTTTTAGCACTTGTTTATTCAGGGTACCTTCATGAGCCGCTGCTGATGCAGCAAGTAGAAGGAACGTCCGGAAAAAAGCGCGAGGAAAATCTTACCACCTATGATCATACCAGCCAAGGTCAACGTATATTAGAAGAAGAATGTTGGGCTTAAGAACTGGATGTGGGCTTATTTCCATTTCCCTATGGTCTAAGCGATGGAAATCGATCAGAAGCATACTTATTTAAATCACAAAAGAAAGTAAACATGCACTGAGTTGTCCTTTCAAGGGAAGGCTCACAAGACGTAACAGCATGTCAAGTGATGCAATTACCTATATGACGCGGTAGTGACTATACAAAGTATGTAGGGTGGCGAGCACAATGGACGAAATAAATTTGCTCAACTGAACGTCCATCATAGCAAACAAGAATGTTCTCGAAACTTTGAACGATAAAATGCCGTCATGCGTAGAGCTGTCAAGCTCACACAAAGTGTCTTTCACTCTGTCTCTCTCTTGCTTTCTCTGCCTGCGATTTACTTGTCAAAAACATGCAGGATCACAATGCAAATGACGCGTATGCAGGCACGTCTTGGTTCGCGTATTGTACAGCATCGTGGTGTTGCAATGGTTGTTCAGAGAATGGTTAGCAGGAGGCAATGTTAACGGTAGTCACGCTGTCTGTAAAACACGCAGCAGTTTTGTGAAGCTAACCCAACTGCCACTTATCAAAAAAGACTTCCAGAACACGAACACTCGTTTTAGCCCCATGTCGATCAGAGGATTCGATACAGTGCGATGCATTTAACTACGAATTCATTTCTAATTACTGCTCGTGTTGTGAATTTCTGATGGTGTATCCCCTCGACAGTCATTATCAAGGACGTCCTTACCACATTACCTAAATGAAGCTATTCGATTAACCTCTGCATCTTCAATGGTGCAATTGATGATGCGCCTAATGGACAATGATTCCGGCAGCTACGCCGTGTTCTGTCTCCATTCCTACTTCACTGACAGGCCTTCGTTTACAATCACCGTTCACTTGAAATACGGGGCGGGGGGGGGGGAGTGGTCTATTTTGTAAAATTTCACATGTTTGCAAGTTTCACATGGCACAAAGCAATGTCACGCTGAATGTTTCTATAGCTGGACGCCTAACTAAACCACCTTGCTATATACAGTTTAGTCGACCTAAGGTAAAAGAAAAATAGAACGTCACTTGTTCAAAATTAAGGACGTTTTGCACTCCTTAAGGCAATGTGCATGGAAGTGACGACCCTCGCTCGTATCCTACAGCAGTGTCGCTGCTGCGTTCAAGCGCAGCCGTGGCTGCCTGCTCCTAGCCACTGCTCGCCTGACAGCTGCGTTGTGGTGCGACGTCGGCACCTTTTATCGCTGCAGAAGTACGAACTCCGCGCAGACCTACATCGTACAGTCGGTAAACCACAAAGTGAGAAACAAAAATTCCATATTACTGACACAAGAAAGAACAACCAAAAGGAGAATGTGCGAGTGAACCGTCGTCTCGTAGACACCACGCATATTTACTTTTTTTTTGTCATTGAGAACTACGTTTGAAAGCGGATTCGCAGCTCCAACCCACGTTGCGTTGCATTTACTGATTTTACATTTGGTATTTGCACCGGCCGTCACTGCAGAAGAAAATCGATTAGGACACAAGACAGGCGGACACTTTCCTCACTTTCAGCGGTAACGTGTGCCGTCAGTGTACGAAATACACACACACACACACACACACACACACACACACACACACACACACACGCACACACACACACACACACACACACACACACACACACACACACACACACACACACACACACACACACACACACACACACACACACACAAACACGCACACACACGCGCACACACACACACATTATGTATACATATATATATATATATATATATATATGTATATATAAATGTGTGTGTGTGTGTGTGTTGCCTCGGTTTCGAACAAGCTATTTGTTGAAAGTTAGCAATCGTGCTCTGCTGTTCCCTTAATCGCCATATTTTATTTCCTTAAGCTTAAGTAAAGCTCCTACTTAAATAACTTGAACATGATTTAACCTTTTGAAGAAGTCGACGTTTTCTTCGTGGATGGGCTACTGGTGAGTTTTGGATGTATGTACTTTATAATTTATTGTGAGAGTGGCGCTGGAGCGAGAACATTTGGCTGACATCATCTACACCTTGAATCACCTTGCAACTTTTGTCTTCAATTAAATCATCCTACTAGCCATCCCCGTAACATTAAAAATAATGATCCTCATCGTAAGGTACTTATCAGTCGTATCAATACCATAGATTTGTCACATATTTAAATTACACAATCTTCCGGAATGTTCTACAAAAGAGGCCATGAAGCAGACGTTAAACAGAGAAACTCGATACAGAAAAAAAATGTGGTGGTAACTCGATTGTCCAAACATTATCTTCTAAATTCCGCCAGCACCTATATGTTTGGGATGATGGTTATTATCATGAATACTGTTAGCATTCTAGTTGCGCTGCACGGAAAATTTGCTAATATGAGATTTATTATTTAGAGGATCGGTAAACATGTATTTAATGATGCGTAATTACGAAATTCATGTATATTGTCGGAATGGTGAAATGCAAGTTCCAATTAGTAAGCTATCGCCATTGTTTTCTTATCGCGTGATCCGGTTTAAATGTCGATAGAGGGAACTGAAAGAATGCCGCCGAAACGCGTCCCTCACTAGCGGTCCACTGGTATACCGTACTCCGTTATCACGCTTCCCTCCGGACACGCTGCGCCATCTAGCAGTGCGCGCACGGAGTCCCCCTGCTTCCACGTGACATCTGAGGTTGTACCAGTGGCGTGTTGGCGCGTGCTAACGCTAGGAATAACTTCTCCGTTGCCAGCCCGTGATCGTGACTGAGCGTATGCAGCATCAAGTGGTCGTGCTTGGAGAACCATGTTCTTGAAGTCCTTTTTATTGCGAAACAATTACATGGACACTTCACGCTAATTTTCGCCGTCGCCATGATCTGCCGCGTATCAGATTGCTACATTTCACCTATTTCGTACATGCAAGCCATACATGCTGTACGTACGATACTATTCAACCGCCGAAGTTGCTCAAATCAAGAACGTAAACTTGAATAATGTTCGCTCATAATGTTTGAAAATTGCAGTGCTCAAGCAAGAGCTTCTGATAAGTTTCGATCAGAGCCCATGCTTTTCATGATAAATCTTCTGACCATTAAAAAGTTGAAAAAAAATATTAAAGTTCGCAATATGAAAATGTTAAATTACTGGAGCCGCCCTTTACGGCCAGTGCAGTGACGCCTGTGCGATGCGATTACAGGCTCCAAGTACACGGCATGTTTGAAGTCTTTGAGACTGCCAGAAATTTCGTCCCCCTCACGTATGTTGCATCCATGTATAGCCGCACTCGCGCATAGCAAAGTGTCCGAAGGGTTCAACTCTTGCTGTCGCTTTGAATGTTTTCTTTTTTTCATCGGAAAGGCGGCCACGATTAAACAGGCTAGAAACGCAAAACAAACCGCAAGGTAAAGGAACTCAAAAAACCACATAAATAGATAGGAATGCAGTAATCGTTTTTTTTTTCTTTGCAACTACTGCACACTTTGATTCGGCTTGTTGCATTTAAAGGCAGAAATTAGAACCTGTAGTTAACTATTGTACGAAGATGTTTACTTGAGAAACAATAGAACCCTGCCTTTGAGACGCAAACACCAGGGAGAGAAGTAGACAGACATAATACACCCCCTACTCTGTCTGTGTCTACTATGTCTACTGTGTCTGTCTACTTCTCACCTGGTGTTTGCGCCTCAAATGCTGGGTTCCATCGTTTCTAATAGTGTGTACCAACAGGCGCAGCAACAGACTCATTAAAGATGTTCATATATGCCATGAATTTCTTTTTTAATTATCGAAAATTGTGAAATTTCAGAACAGCTCAACTGTCAAATGCACAACTCTTCATGTAATAAAAATTACATCATAATTCTGTAAAATGTTCCCAATATGAATTTAAAGCGCACAAAATGGAGGCATTATACACAACTCTTCAATACACCACTGATTTGTGAGCCCAACTTTTACGTCACCCTTGTAAGCATTGCAACAGTTTTACTTAAACTTTCAAAATTTTTAAATTAAGGAAACATTTAGACGTCATGCTTTTATTTTCTTTACGACTTCCAAATGTGTGACAATTTCTGCAGCAGAATGGGGTCCTAAATAAAAATTCAGCGTGCTAGAGTTTCTCGAGCAACTTTCTCTTTCCAAGGCAACAAATTATTTCGTATTGGTCAAGCGTTTGGCCAACAAAATCATTTCTTTGTTTTACATGTATATACATTGAGAAATAAGGTTGGCCCCGAGCAAGAACTGGCTCCTAATAGCGGTATCATTGCAATACCAGCCACACAAAAGTAAACCCTTCTCAAGAAATATAGACGAAGTATTTTAAAGGGAAGCACTCTTTTTTTGCGAACGCTAAAGGATTTGCTTACCATGGCTGCTAGGTTCTGCTTGTACGGACGACAGCATTAGCAGCTTCACCAGCTTTAACAGTGTCCTACCTGCTGGCCTCCTTTTCTGCGGAATTACCTAGTGATAAAACTGATGCCTAAATATCCTCATTGCAGGAAATCAATGAACTATAAAAGTATCTTATACTTTAGTTAGTTGGTTGAAATGCATAACTTGAACAGCAGAGCTAACCGGCCACGCACACAAGGAAGAAAGATAAAAAATACGCAGTCGCTGAATTCGAAACTAAACTTTCGTGGAAAGAAAAAACGAATAAATGCACACAAAGAAGAAAACCATGCACGTGCAACGAATGACAGAAGATAAAAGCAAAAGGCACGAAAGCAGTGATGAAAGCCTTACGTCCAAAAATATCAGTCACAGTCATAAAGCTTGATAGATGGGATGACGATACAACTTTGTCTCTGTTTTCCATTCAAAAATGCTTCGGTCATTTCCCTTGTGATTTGGTCTTTGAGTGATTTTGCTACCGATATCCCTTTGAGCATCGAGGCGCACCCGCAACTGTTAACGTGAAGTCACGAAATAGAGAGCCGGACTTTCTATCATAAACTTATAACAAAAGCCCGTTGCACAAACGCGGGACCTGAAGCTCATTCAGACCACCACTGCACTTACCCGCCAAGTTTATAGCAGCGTGTGAGAGGCAAGATAATAAACGAGAATCCCATTAACTGCAGCAGACGTCGCTGCATCCGGTTGCACTATACATTTGAAGCAATATGAGTCTATGCATTACGGACAGCAGCGTTTTACTTCTACATGACCGAGTTGCGAGAATAGCAGGAGTTGGTGACCCACTCAAGTGATTTGTGCAAGGCTGCAGCTACGGCATTTTTTGGAAGTACTTGATTGAGCAACACATACGTGCCTCCTAGTTAGTTTGATTGCATGGAGTTTGCATAATAAAAGAACGAACAGCAATATACGCGAATACTGTCATGCAGTCAAACTTAAGACTGACTTTTTTAAGCACAACATCACATGGACCCATTTTTGGGGTATGACACAATGGTTATTCCGCGGATAAGTTGCGTGGTTACGCTGAAAGAGTTCGAAGCCTCCTGGATGCACTGATGAATCGTCCCCTGTGGGAATAAAAGCCAGCGCATTGAAAAGTTTCACTAGCGGCCGCAACACTGTCCACACGTAACCAAATTATTAGTATTTTTTGATTCACCCGCTGCACACTGGCGGAAATTTGTCGCGCTTCGTGTGTTAGTCCTCTGATTGTGTACCATCCGCGAAGAAAGAACAAATTATAAAGATATTGTTTTCATTGCAAACTGGAAGTATTTAATTTGATAAAGATGCAGGCTGAAGGCAGTCACAAAGCAAAAAAGAAATTCTAGGTTTCAATTGCCGAAACTACCATTTTCTTAGGCACGCCGTAGTGGGGGACTCCGGAATAATTTTTACCACCTGGGCTAATTTAATGTGAACTTAAATCGCAGCACATGAGCACTTTGACGTTTATTCCTCGCCAAAGTGCGGACGCCGCTTCGGCGATCGAACGCACAACCTCGGTCGCAGCAACGCAATGCCAAAATCTGCTCTAAAATGCACGGTGTATATAAAGCTCCGCAGGCAAAGCATTAAAACACATATAAAAAAGTCGATATAAACAATACGTGTATGTGCTGTTCCAGGTTTTTCTTCACGTACAAAACTGCTTACTGTAGTTCATGTTCAGTGTGCTTAAGATTTGCGACTGCCGCGCTATGCAGTCAATATTAAACGATATCGCTGTTTCATAATAGAGCTATTTTAGTGACTCGAAATAGCAAAACAAAGAATAAAAGAACAAGTATTTAGCGAACTGTCAGCAATATGAAGTGGAACAGCCTTCCTTTACTGTCAATTCAATATAAAGAAAGCATGTCACAAAATTGATTCATTCGCTACATTATATACAAGTGCTTTCTTTCCTTAACACTAATACTTTCTTTCATCTGAAGAAGTGGGTGCTATCAGAAGTAGTCACATGGAGACTTCATAAACACTGAATAGCGGTGATTTGAGTCATATCATAGGCGTCATCTCACACTCGCCGGAGTGCTCCAGTCAGGTCGTTACTGTGCAATTCTTCATCTGGTTACGCCAACATGCGCATCGCGCGCTAACAGATATCCCCTAAAGATAGCGCTGAGTTGACGGCGAGCACTATCGGTTTTCATAAGCTGGTCGGCAAGCAAAAAACTTGTGCTAAACGTTAGCCAACGAGAGAAATGTACCACTCATTGCAAGGTGCCAGTGATGAAGCGCCCTCAGCTAATGACGAGACGCATTTTGGTGTTCGCTGGCACCACTTCTATGGACTTTTTTTCTTTTATAGCTTCCAGATGCAAGAGTATTTTTCTCGTTGAAGTGCACTGCTGCTACTACGGTCGATAGTTCGTATGCTAAGAGCGCCATTGGAGAACTCATGGCGAAGACACTGCTCAGATATGATTACGCGTTGTAATTGTGAACCAATATTGTTACTCGCCGATACTCAAAATATGGATAAACAGACGTATAACGATCAAGAATATTCATTTACCTTCATCACCCCCAAGTACGGAAGATACGGACACGGAAGATACGGAAAGGAAGATAGAGGTGTAATGGTAACGGGGGCAACCACGAAGTGCTGTTAGAAGAAAAAAAAACGAATGCCTAACGAATCTGTACTTCAGCACTCGTCGTACGAGCGCAAGTTCCTTGTGACAGTCAGGCCTGTTAAGATAGTCAGTGCAGCCTTCACAGCCGAAAAATTTCGCAGATACGTTCTTGTTATGATTCGCTTGATAGAGCTGTTCCTGTTAACAATGTTTCTGCATCATCCCAGAGTCATACAGAAAGGAGCAGGTTTATTGTACCCAGGACAGTTCAAGTCAATGCGGTATATAGGTAATTGGTGTATAGGGAAAGATATCTCATGTCTATATCAGTTGCCATTGTAGCATGACACGTTGATGCTTTGGTGAAGGCTCTAGTTCTTGGGTTCTATGTTGCTTTGCTGCGCATGCGCGAAGATATTGTAACATCTTTTTAAATATTTTTCACTCCAGCAATAAATTCAGGTGAAAGTCAAGTACTATCCTGCCTACTTCCTTTCTGCGTCCACGTTTTATGTGCGCTGCAATGTAATTCCAAATATGATCTTGGGTTCTGTCGCGCGCCGAGTACTTAGCCAAGAGATTTCAGCAGATCGGAGCGTCTCCCTCGGCACTCCTACAGAATGCGGGATTGTCCTGATAGCGCACGCTCTGTATCTGAGAATTCTGTCCTACAAGAAAAGTGTGGCATTTAAATTGGTTCTCTGTGCTTGTGCTCATCTCGGGTGGACCACATCACGGCATGGCATCGAGAGCTACACTGCGTCTGACCGAGCGTGCCATTCAGGTCGAATATACTTCCCTGCATTGGGAGGGGCAGAAGAATGGGAGAGAGGGCCTGGGACAGTGACGCGAGACGTTCCACGTGCCGCTTCATTTCTTGGTATCCACAAGAGCCTGGGCTACCCACTGGACTTGCACCTTCAACCAAAGATGGGCTGAATCACAAGGTTTCCCCTCGAAGATACAATGCTTGCGCTTGTAGTACTGCGGTGCTAGAAGTATGAAAAATAAAATAACGCAAGGATAAAGAAAGTGTAGCGACACCGCGGCATCTTGTTTCGTCTCTGTGTTTTCTTTTTCTTTTTACTTTTTTGTACTTTTCTCGCTCCCACTTTGAGGAATGTTGCCTTTTCGGCCGCTACATCTCGTTGCTTTCGTGCGAAGTGCTCCTTTTGTTCCTGTAGAATGCCCGCAGGCGCCGGAGCATGGAAGCTGGACTTTGCATTGATAAACTAGGTTGGTGCAAAGACAGTAGCATAGAGCACTGGTAGCGCGACAGTTTCGACTCTTAAGTCAATATAGCACTAAATTCAATATTTACCTATGGTATAGTCAGTGTATTTATTTATTTATTTATTTATTTATTTATTTATTTACTTATATACACTGCAGCCTCAATGAGGCTGTTGCAGGAGTAGGATGAACAACAAACACACGAACATTTAGAAACAAGCTTTCGTAGATTGTTTTATTGGTAGTGAACAGATGTTGCCCGGCAATGAATTCCAGACTTCAATTGTTGATGGAAAAAAGCTATATTTAAAGGAATCAGTGCGGGAAAGAAAGGTTTAGATATTTAGAGCGAGGTGAATCCTCGTAGCTGAGCGTTTGGAAAAAGTGAAATAGTTATCTAGAGAGGAGAGACGAGGAGAATTGATTAAGGTGGGAATGAATTTTAGGCTTTCCAGTTTGCGACGCTCTACAAGAGGACTGAGACCAAGAAGTAGAAGAGAGTTACAAGGCGAAAACTCCTTGTCACATATCTTACTAACAATACGTACTGCCTTTTTGTACCGATTCCAAACACGGTTAGAGGTTTGAAGGTGTTTAGATTTCCATCATGTTTTGTTGTAGCACTCAATGTGCATATTCCCAGCAAACAAGCTCGTACCGCAATGAATCTGCTGCAGCAGTCCTTTTTCTTGTTTACAACATGAACAAACATAACAAAAGCAAATATGCCTTGGAAAGTACGGAGCACATTGGGGCATACATATATCGGTCAAATATTTTCTTAGAATTGTAGAAGACAGATTAGCTGGTATTTAACCATTGTGTAACTCTATTCTCATTATTGTATTGCAGCGTGTTGTCTTACATATTTATTGTATATATCAATGTATTTCTGTGCGTATTTACTTATGTATTGCTGCTATATTGTTTAACCCATGTTATTTCTTCAATTATTCCTTGCCTATTATCAGACCGATAGATTCATGTCCAATTGCCCCTCCTCTGAGTAATGTGCTATGTACTCTTAAGGTAAAATAAATAACTAAATAAATAAACAAATAAAGAAATAAATAAATAGATAAACTCTTTGTTTGCTAAATATGCCAAGATATCTTGCGCCCCCCCAAAAAGTATAACTTTCGAAGCAAGTGACCACGCTTTCGCGGAGCTGTTGCACACATTTAGGCCTATTTCAACTTTTATTTACGCACCCTATTCATTTATTTGAAATGTATCAGGTGCCAACGGCTTTCAAGTCGTCTTTAGATCATTCCATTCAACGAACACTTTGTGGAACGTTTTAAAAACAGTTTAAACTTGCTACCCAATTTCTCGAATATCCCGTAAATCAGCTTATCTTGGGAATAGGTTGTGCGCCGCACTGCCGAAGATAATAGCCCTTCTCTGACACAGTCCACCAGTAGCGAGATACGTGAGTTGGTGACGAATCGGTAAATTGGGCGAGATGCTCTGCGCAGTTTTCCTGCCTTGCATTGTGGAGAAGTTTATAAAAAAAAAAGAGCCGTTGCGGAAAAATAACGCTTGCTAAACTGCAAGGCGGGTTGTTTTAGACAGCAGAGACACAGCAGGTGTAATATGCAGATTGCAATCCACATTTTTTGATTTAATAAACGCTGTGGTGTTACGTGCTCAGGATGGGGCAAACGTTCATTTCTGCCATGAGACAAAATAGCCCATTAAAAATCCAGGCACGTTTGCCCTTAACATTCCATGGCCATCCAGCCGCAATATGTAGGTGAAAAAGCATTCCCCTACGGACTACATATGGACTTTCGGTGATTAATTTAGAAAAACAGACAAGCCTTATAATTGCCTATGTAACTAGACTTCAGTGAGCAGAACGCAAGCGCTTGCTTTCACAAGTAGCCGTGCATAGATTACTAGAAAGCCTCGAACAGTCAATAGAACAAAAGTTAAGTCAACCGTAGCGAGGATCTGTTCCAGGGTTTGTTGATTAGATGATGCTTGTATTAGTTAAATCTAATTTTAATTCACAATTTCAATAGTAAGGTCTATCCTAAGGTTTGTTGTACATAAAGGGCACCCAAGGCCCACTGTCTTGTTACTTCCCGTAAATAGTTTGCAAGCAATGTATGAAAGAATGCTTGAAATCTATGGTAGTTAAAGAAAGAAGGTGTGAATGGGAAGCACCTTTACAACATGAAGTGGCTTCTGGAGGTCACACTTCGTAAGAAAGCTCTGATTAACGCTCGCGCTATTATAGGGCTGTCGCTAGGGTCGGAAATAAGCAGTGTGCCTAGGATAGTACGAGTGGTTCCGTTTTTGTTGTCGTCGACGTAGTTATTGCACAAGGCTTCGAACAATCAAGTGTTGTGTAACTGACGCAACTAAGCAGCAACGCATGGGCTATTTAGATGCCGTGTTCTCCGCGACGAAATTTGTTTTTGATTTATATCTGTGTACTCTGTGCGTGTGCTCTTCTATGTCCTTATTATAGAGTTGGGCGAATGTCGCTTCTTTAGAACATGAATAAAATACGACAAGTATCGAATATCCTATGGCCTATTGAATAGTGATACGCGGATGTATATATTGTTACATTGCAAAAGTCACATGTAAAGATGTACTAACAAGGTTTACAAGAGAGGTATCATCATGACCATCATAAGCCTATTTTATGTCCACTGCAGGGCGAAGGCCTCTCCCTGCAATCTCCAATTACCCCAGTCCTGCGCCAACCGATTCCAACTAGCACCCGCAAATTTCCCAATTTCGTCGCACCACCTTATGTACTGCCGTCCTCTACTGCGCTTCCCTTCCCTTGGTACGCATCGTGCCACCCTAATGGTCCAACGGTTATCTATTATAAGAGAGGCAAAGATGCATAAACAAGCTATCGAGACCGATTCTTCCTCTATACATCAAATCGTCTTCTTCTGACTGGCGTCACTCTTGGTAGCGCCGAAACATAACCCCCGCCTGTAAGGGCACCGTCTCGGCGCCAATTATACGCCATGCGCAGCGCCTATAGAGGCGCCACTGAAAGCCGCCTAGCGGCGACCGTTGGAACCGCAGGCGGGCCTCGTGCCGGAGGCGCCTGCTTCCACTAAAGACATGACTGAAGTGTGTGCGTGCGATTTGTCGTTTGTGCGCATCCCAGATAGTTAGTTCTGCAGTGTCAGGGTGCGCAAGGAAATCGCACTGTGCAATAGTGGACACGTGTGCGACTTCAAGGCTGTCTGGGACGACATCGTCTCCTTATGCGCCTCCTTATGCGCCAAGTGTAACAATAACAAGCTTGCCTACGGAGTGGAGGTCATTGCCAGTATGCCGCTTTCACTATAACGCGCCGGCCGCTAATGGCTTCATTTGTTGACCCGTGAACCAACGTTCTTTATGCACACACTTGCTTCTTTTACATGCGGTGTGTTTTGTAGTAGCTCGAGCACGCACCAACGCGCCTGCGAATGGCTCGTTCAGGTGCGGCCACGGGAGGAGCCAGCCACGGTAAACCTTGCAAACCAGCGCGATGAGCTTGAGAGAAAAAATAGCACACATAGTACTCCGGCAATAATTAAGAGTTGATTGTTCTTATGCTTGCGTCTTAACACTGTCTGCGCAGCATGGATTTAACACGTTCCATCGTCAAACAAGCAGAGCGTTTCGATAATTTCACGGTAGCACGCGAGTGAGATATAAGAAGACACCATACGCACGCGCGTTCTGTCATGTTTGCGTTTTGGATCGTGGTTTAACGCTTCTGTAAGTCTTCAGCAAGGTCTTGAAATGACTGTTGCGTAGTTGGGTGCTTTAATACGTACAAAAAACTCGCCAGGCACACACTTAGTTTCCGGTGCTGCTTCGCCAGCAAGAGCGTCGTGAACCATTTTTACTACTGTCACCCTCGCTCCCAAATGCAGAATTAAACCGCATGTTGTATCGCCTCGTGTAGTGCCCCAATTCTGTAAAGCCAATGCAGCGCTTTTTAATTAGTTAAAATAGTGTTCTGACAAGATATTAGTAGTCTTAAAGCAAATGCAAAGCATGGCATTAAATATTTCTTGTAAACCATGTGCTACATTGAAATCCTTTTCAAAGCGAAGACAATTACAGTGAAGCAACATGAGCACAATATATTGACCCATATATTGACCCAAAAAGAGAACAAGCACTCGCTAGCACCACTAACAAGACAAGAAAGCAACAGAAGAAACATTAAGGTTTCAGATACTGACCACTACGCAAGGCATAGCCGGGGTAAAAGAAGCATGCATTAGTTACGAACATCAGGGCTTCGAAGTTCAGGTGTATCCCACTACAGCGAATTGATATTGGGAGACATTCAAGCGATGTTGAATGTCCTGTCACAAGCCTTTAATGCTCACAGACACCAGGTTGTACAGTCAACATGCGGATAGCTGACGTGAGCGTACACCGAACGTCCCACGCCGCTGGTCGAATTTCAGTGCCATCGACAGCTAGAGCAAGAGTCGATTCCGTGCAACGCATGGGGTATTGCGTCACGTTTTCACGAGGGCCCCGTCACTTGCTTTTTAACACGTAGCCCTTTGCTCAAAGCGTCTAGACACAATGAGCGCTTCACGGCTTCTCTCCACATTCTCAGGCTTAGCTTTTCGCATCTTTCTTTCTTTTTTTTTTCGCGTCTCATCAGTAACAACCTAATGTTTACTCTATCTTGCTCTGGCGTTGCCCCTCGTTACGAGGCACGGAACAAATTAATGTGGACAAGTGGCTCTCCGCTATCAAGAGCCCCGATGCCGGGGCGCAACTATGGGCTGTCCAGAGGGCCCACGATGCGGCGGTCGGGCAAGGCCTGACTGTCCCAACGTGGGAGCGGCCCGCAGCGCGCTGAGTCGCGTACCTCAGGACCTTATTAAAGTTTTGCATCCATCCATCCATCCATCCATCTTCGGGACTGTAGACGAGGCGACCAAATTTAAACGACCCTCCATGGCTGCTTAGTGTTTATGGTGTTGGGTTGCTAAGCACGAGGTCGCAGGATCACATGTCGGCCACAGCGGCCATGGGGGTGAAAAGCGAAAACACCCATGTACTTAGATTTAGGTGCGCCTTAAGGAAACCCAGGTGTCTATATTTACGTAGTCCTCCACTGCGGCGTGCATCATAATAAGATCGTCATTTTTACACGTAAATCCACCCCCCACCTCATAAACCAATAATATAATGTAAGTTTAAACGCGGAAGCGTTCGCTAAAGGCGCAGCCACATTAAGCGACATCAAAAACTAAAAAAGACAGTAATCGCTCTACAACTACAGTAAACAAAGCGCGATCACTTTTCTCCGGCGAACAGTCGCGATCCACCGTCACCGACGCTTTTGCTCGTGAAGCAGCACCGTTTAGCGTCCTCCTGCACCCATTCGAAACACAGTACATACCCGAATCTGTCGGCACGCGTCAGAGCGCGTGGTACCACATGTCCTCTCATAGTGTCTGTGTATGTCCCGATGCGAGTATGATTATATGCGGACTTGGTTTATGTATAGGTAACTCTTCAATATACTCCCCGAACCTGTTATGTTTCTTGTTTTCTCAAGCTTTTTTTTTCTTATTAAACATGTTATGAGAAAAACAGTAACCGTTGCCGTTCTCTGGTGAGTCGATTTTGTTTATTTTAATTTCTTCATGAAAAGCCGCTGAACTGTGTTGATTATGAATAAATACATATATCTTTAATTTTTAGTACGCACGTAAATAGCAGTCCATAGGCGTTTTTTCATCAGGGCTGCCGTTGAACGGTAGGCGGCCCATGCGGCTCAAAATTGAACTTAGAAAATTGAACAAAATTGAATTAGATGCCATGGCCACTGACCTACGATGTGCATTCAAGCAAGTGCCTCATATTTTAGTAATATTTAAGAGACAAACACGCAATTTTTATACTATAGCAATTTACTGTGCGGACATCCTTATGTTTTTTTCTACTTTGTCAATTTTAATGCTAGGCAAATATAGGTGCTTTGGCTATATTTTATCACAGAAGTAGCTTGTCCACTAGAAGGCCTGGGACATTCATTAATATATACATCCTAATTTTTTTTAAAGCGAAGTTGTTGCACTCGAAGCTCTCAAAAAAGTAATATGCCGGTATTCATGTTTTCTTCTTTTGTTGTTCTTTCGTTTATAAAATTTAATAGACTGACGATGTTTCTTTATGAGGTAACCTGACGAATATTAAAGGCCATGCATAGGTAAATTCAAAGCGGGTGATGTAATTTGGCGTAAATGAGATTGCTAAACTTTCGTTCTGGGCCTCTTTAGAGGCATTGTATAAGCGGCTTACAACGTTTTCCCGCTTCCATGGAAAGATGACAAACAGCATAAATATCACATTTTGACAAAAAAAGGAGCCGCTCTGTAAGACGATTACTGAAAGCTCGATGTGTATAGGTTAATTATGTGCTCTCAAAATAATTGCTGAATACTCATCGTCTTCAAATCAATATGTGGTATACGAGGGACGTGATAGTTTTCCCCGATGTACTCGTAAAATATGCCAAGCACGTAGTTTATATTTCATTGAAGTAGGAAGCAGGGCGAAAGATGATGCCTCATCCGTGTGAGTCCATTCTTGCGTTTGTAAAAAGTTGCTCATCCAAGTGCTTCACAATATCATACTGCTGTTATCCACAAAATAAATGTACAAAATGCCAGCTTCCATTGGCGTGAAAGGAGGTGGAAGATAAAGTGTAATGCGACGCGAAACCCTCACGTTCTTGGACTAAAAAGAAGAGCTGCAATTAATTGCTAAACCCTCGTTTTCTCCCTACTCTCGTGCGTCGTAAGGAGTCGGTAGTTGGTTTCTGTGGTGTCATCGGTGAACACAATCAGGCACCATTGTTGTATTCTGTGAAAACAAGGGTTAATATATGGTTAATGTGTATGGAAAGTCTGCGTATATGTTCTTGGGTCCATTGCGACATTTTCAATATATTACGCATTCACGGGCACCAGAAGTCCTACAATTGGCGCAAATTTTAACTCGCTGCGTTGACATAACTGCCAACGCAATCCAGCGTAAATTTGACAAACATGGGGCGAACGGTATGGTAATTTGGGGAGCAGGTTAAACATCTGGTGTAAAAAAAAATATATCATCGGGATAGAATTGAACATGCTCTCAGGGACGGAGGAAGCCTAAAAGCAGTGAAGAAGAAACTAGGAATTGGCAAGAATCAGATGTATGCGTTAAGAGACAAAGCCGGCAATATTGTTACTAATATGGATGAGATAGTTCAAGTGGCTAAGGAGTTCTATAGAGATTTATACAGTACCAGTGGCACCCACGATGATAATGGAAGAGAGAGTAGTCTAGAGGAATTCGAAATCCCACAGGTAACGCCGGAAGAAGTAAAGAAAGCCTTGGGAGATATGCAAAGGGGGAAGGCAGCAGGGGAGGATCAGGTAACAGCAGATTTGTTGAAGGATGGTGAGCAGATTGTTCTAGAGAAACTGGCCACCTTGTATACGCAATGACTTATGACTTCGAGCGTACCGGAATCTTGGAAAAATGCTAACATAATCCTAATCCATAAGAAAGGGGTTTCCAAAGACTTGAAAAATTATAGACCGATCAGCTTACTGTCCGTTGCCTACAAAGTATTTACTAAGGTAACTGCAAATAGAATCAGGAACACATTAGACTTCCGTCAGCCAGAAGACCAGGCAGGATTCCGTAAAGGCTACTCATCAATAGACCATATTAACACTATCAATCAGGTGATAGAAAAATGTGTGGAATATAACGAACCTTTATATATAGCTTTCATTGATTACGAGAAAGCGTTTGATTCTGTCGAAACCTCAGCAGTCATGGAGGCATTACGGAATTAGGGTGTAGACGAGCCGTATGTAAAAATACTGAAAGATATGTATAGCGGCTCCACAGCCACCGTAGTCCTCCATAAAGCAAGCAACAAAATCCCAATAAAGAAAGGCGTCAGGAAGGGTGATACGATATCCCCAATGCTATTCACAGCGTGTTTCCATGAGGTATTCAGAGACCTGGACTTGGGAGAATTGGGGATAAGAGTTAAGGGAGAATACCTTAGTAACTAGCGATTCACTGATGATATTCCCTTGCTTAGTAACTCAGGGGACCAACTGCAATGAATGCTCACTGACCTGGAGAGGCAAAGCCGAAGGGTGGGTCTAAAAATTAATCTGAAGAAAATTAAAGTAATGGTTAACAGTCTCGGAAGAGAACAGCAGTTTACGATAGGTAGTGAGGCACTCGAAGTGGTAAGGGAATACATCTACTTAGGACAGGTAGTGACTGCGGATCCGGATCATGAGACTGAAATATACAGAAGAATAAGAATGGGCTGGGGTGCGTTTGGCAGGCATTCTCAGATCAGGAACCGCAGGTCGCAATTATCCCTCAAGAGAAAAGTTTATAACAGCTGTGTCTTACCAGTACTCACGTACGGGACAGAAAACTGGAGGCTTACGAAAAGGGTTCTACTTAAATTGAGGACGACGCAACGAGCTATGGAAAGAAGAATGATGGGTGGAACGTTAAGGGATAAGAAAAGAGCAGATTGGGTGAGGGAACAAGCGCGAGTTAATGATATCTTAGTTGAAATCAAGAAAAAGAAATGGGCATGGGCAGGACACGTAATGAGGAGGGAAGATAACCGATGGTCATTAAGAGTTACAGAATGGATTCCAAGGGAAGGGAAGCGTAGCAGAGAGCGGCAGAAAGTTAGCTGGGCGGATGAGATTAAAACGTTAGCAGGGACAACATGGCCACAATTAGTACCTGACCGGGGTAGTTGTAGAAATATGGGAGAGGCCTTTGCCCTGCAGTGGGTGTAACAAGGCTGATGATGATGATGATGCTACAAAGCTTACACGGTCGTTTTGCGCTATGTTTCTATAAGTGTCTCGAGGGAAGTTTACGTAATATCAAGTTTAAGTTTAGAAAAAGTAAGGGGCACCTTCTGAGTAATGTGTAGACAAATTTCAAATAATATAGGTTAGTAAAAGGTTGTTGCAACAACGTATACCAGTGCTTCGGAGCGTTATAAGCGAGATTTAAGAGCCGCGTAAGATGGAGCCCGCAGACCCGGCATAACTAAACATGCGAATGAAACCACACTTACCGAAATTAGAAGGAACGCTATATGGCAGATGTAGGCGTGAAGTGAAATTCATGTGAATCTGATACACTT
Source organism: Dermacentor variabilis (assembly GCF_050947875.1). Taxonomy (NCBI): domain Eukaryota; kingdom Metazoa; phylum Arthropoda; class Arachnida; order Ixodida; family Ixodidae; genus Dermacentor; species Dermacentor variabilis. The sequence continues at coordinate 115,383,087 of NC_134569.1, read as the reverse complement.
GGAAAACTATTGCTTTAACAAGTGCTAAAAAGCTTCATATGGCCATGTTATGGTATGTTTGCCCGGCTCCCAGGAAAATGGTAAGCTACGCAAACACATACATAATGAAAATAACGGCCACATTATGGGTTATCTGTACAGAAAGTTCAAAGTTCATAGCCTTTCAAATAACCTACGTATTCAGCTGCTCCGGAGCCTTATAAGACAGTATACGATTGTCGTATTAGCACGCAGCTCTCACATAACTACAAATTTCACTGAAAGCAAACTTAGCGAAAATGAGGATGAGGCTGCCGCTAATCAGTGTTCAAAGGTACACGTTCGTTGTGGAAATACAGCCTCTGCGAAACTATTCCTAAAGGGACAGAAAACTGCTCAGAAGATTAATCGATGCTCTCTATCAATCCTCTTTCGTAGTGGCAAAAACGAGCCATGTTTTTCTCATCAAACTTGGAGTTAGATTTTCAATTCATTACTAGAAGTCGCGAAAAATAACCTTTGGCGACCCACCTGACAAAAACGTGAAGCTGCATAAAAGATGCAGCACTTGACGTTCTACTAGTGTACGTAATTTATGCTCGTTTGATTAGTATTGAAATGCCGCATACCTTTTTCCTGCTTACAGTGTGCTGCATTTGTTTGTAGTAAGAAGAAAAGTCGCACTGCCTTCGCCTTCGCTTTCGATGAGTCGGCTTGGCTTGTCTATCGACACAACAACGACGACGGAATCTAGCCAGCCATGACATAGGCGTGTGCTTGGGGAAAAACGAGGTAAAAATGCGAGAATTGCCTGCACAACAGCTCGAACTGATTGCAATAGCTTTTTTTTTATTTTCAGAAGTCATGGAAAATGCAAAATGCACGTGGTTAACCACAGTTACACTCACTCCTGTGAAAGCAGACAGTTGGGAGGCTTTCATAATTTGTGAGGTGGGCTATCGAGATCGCTCTCACATTTCAGCGTTGCTGGAACAGCGAATCTTACTTTTATTAGAGGCTGCTCAGAGGGAAAGAATGTTGCTTACTAGAGCTCAGCGCGCTTTTGGAAGTAATCGCTGCGCAGATGTATACACTACCGATTGTGAGCTTTCTGTTGCGCCATAGAAAACTAGGTGCTTAAAAAATTGGTTCTCAGTCCCTTTAAGCAATTGTTAAAATGTCCCTCCCGCCCCTTGATCGGCTTGTTTCTCAATGTACCAGGGAACTCTAACCTCCATAAAGTTTAAATTCGTTAGTGTTAGAAGGCATCTTAAGTGCAGCGAAATTTTAACGTTTGTGGCTCAAGTAGGTGCACTGAACGTGAATATTGAACTCTCGCCCTCCTTCGCTGTGTTTTTTTTTTCATGCGTTATATGACGTTCCAAGTAGGTTTTCGCGATCGCCTCGGCGAGCTAACCAAGGCATCTTTATTGGTGTTTGACAAATGCAAAGGCCAGGATATGGGAGATGCGAAGGTAAAGTGCGAAGAATGTGGATGAATTGCGGCCTTTGTAATAACTTACTCAGGTAATCGCTCCGGAGCTCTAACAGTGTGTCACCCGTTCTGTGCAGAATTTAAACCATTGTCCTTGGAGAACTAGGAACGTAAGCGAGATCATATTTATCAACAAGAAAAAAAATTCGTATGAGATTATGACCAATAATTTCGCGAAGTAACATGTATATTCATGAAACACTCCCTCTGCTGAAAAAAAGAAAAAATAACACGTGTTCGAAAGCACTATATGCGGGCAAGTTTTCACACGAGTCTGTCATATACGGTTGACTTCAAAATTACGCGGTTTCATACCAGGCAACTTATATTCTTGTTACAGCTGCTGCAATTCGACTGTGATACGGCAAAGTCGCGCAAGGGTGCCGTCTTTTATTTCAAGAAGTTTAGCTTGGGCTATCGTGGCTATGTACCTGGATTACTGAGCAACTGTAACCGTTGAAAGGTAGCTCATCAGGCACTCTTATTTCCTGTTTAAGCGAAAAATAGCTATGGCGCGCGTAAAAGATGGCGGAGGTGAGCGCGTCTGCATCTTGTGCCGTAACGTTAAACGGGGCACTCATTTTGTGGCTGCCATAAGGCTGTAAGGGCTGCAATATAGCCAGCAGGCACACCTCGTCCATTAAGCGGCTCCTAGCCATTTCCTGAGGATTGGTTCACGCATGCCATAATGTAGATAGGGCGCCTCCTTCCAGTGATTCAAGGGGTACGGTATGATTTTTCTCGGCAAGAAATAAAAAATAGTGAGAACACTGCCGTAAAAAGACGTCATTTTCTCTTGGCCCAATGTCGGGAAGCATCTTTTTATAAAAAGGATGCAGAATGAACCAAACAATTTTGAGAGTTTTGTAAGAGGCAATATCGCAGCGATGCAAGCGCAGTTACTTCCAGAGAGAATATGTCTAAAAAACAACTTCAACAAGTGCTCAAATTGGCTAATATCTCGAGCAAAAATGCAGATTGATTGCACAAACAATAAAGAGTCATAACTGGTCTTCCATAATTGAGTGATTGACATTTTTATTTACATTTTTCTTAAGAACGCCATCTGCAATGTCCAAATGAGGCTGAATGAAATTTCGGTTTCATCTGATTCATTCTTTGCCTCTTCTTTGATTCATGAAATGGAAGCTAAGATAACAGAAAGCTTTTGGTTAGGCGATCCTAAAGGATGAAATCTCGCTTGCGTATGCGAGCCGGCTACGTCCCAGGAAAAGCAACGCATACTTTGGGTTCTTGTGTACGCAAGCCATCCGCTTCCCACGAATTATAAGGCATATAACGTTTACGAACAGGACATATTTGAGAGATGGTGTCTCCCAATTACATAGAATAACAAGTTTAACAGGTGCGCGACAGTGGTCGAGATGTGTCTTGCTGCAAATGCCTGTTGATACTGTGAGCGTGTATGATGACATCTGACGACCCTCCCCTACAATGGAGGCTCTCGTTATAGGGATTGTGCCACGATCGCTATTACGCGTTTCTTGTGGCCTTTACGTCCATATGTCCACGTGTAGGGAACGTAGTTTCTAAACTTACTACCGACTTAAACAACGTGTTATATAGGTGCAATATTAATCACCTTAATATAAACTCGCGTAAAACTAAATTTGCTTTATTCACGTCCCACCAACGGTCATCCGCATTCATTCCTTTGCTCTACTTTGGTAATAAGCTTATCCCGCGTAGTACTTCCTGTAACTACTTGGGTTAGAACTTGATTTTAACCTTAAATTTTATCAACACATGGCCAACGTTAGGCGGAGGGAAACATATGGAATAAGGACACTTTTAAAAGCTCGGTATCTGTTTAAGCAGGAAACCCTACTCTCTTTATACTACTCATTTATCCATTCACATATAAAATATTGCATTGCATGCTGGGGCAATACGTATCGTACCCGCTTACCATCATTACAATGACTGCAAAATCAGGCGGTTAGAGTAATTACATTTAGCCCTAACCATTTCAATTCCTAATACTTATTACATAACTATAATATTCTTACTGTGTACTAGCTTATTAACATTAGTCTTGGTACGTTTTTATATCGACAACTAGATAACGCTTACCGCAACAGTCTGATACCTCAATATTGTCTCAAGAATATTAATGTTATGCGATTTGCACTAAACAATAACTTTATTATTCCCATGGTACGCACAAATTATGGTAAGCAGAGTGTCCACTTTTCGTCTGTTTCCTTCTGGAACACACTACATCCTACTATTAAGTCATGTAAATCATTTAAATTTAAACGACAACTGAAAGACCACATTTTGTCATCTGCAACCACTTAGATAAATATTTTTCCCCTCCAAATGTATATTTGGTTACGCAACACAAATTAAAGTTCATTTGGTTAGGTGTCATTATCCATTTACTTTCATAATGGTGTTATAGTTCTGTTATTAGTCGAATGTAATAATAATTATTATACTCTTTACTAGCGCGTCTGCAGCTGATTTGTTTAGTACTGCCAAACCTAAAACAATACTAAGTTTGTTATATTTTGAATATTTTACACTATTTGTTGCAACTGTTGTTGTTTATATTTTTACTTGTACACTGTACAGGAGGTCCCATTACAGTCTTTCACCTCGGGACCTGTTTTACCTTTGACCTGTATAATATTGCCTTGTGCTATATCTTGTCTATTAATAATAAAACCTCATTCATTCGTACGGTAAGGTCTACTGGGCCAGATAGCATGTCTTCATTAGAAAAGTAACAAACGCAATATCAACAAATTATATATGTGCGCAGGAGATATATAGTAATGAATGAATGCAATGTGAAAGTGTTCATTCTTCTTTCGTCTACTTCTTTTGTCATGGATCCCACTGCTCACAGTACACATTCAAACGAAGTGTTGGCTTTTCCTAAAGGTAAGTGACACACTCGGAAATGCTGTCATTATCGCACCCTAACTATAAAAATATGCAATCGCTGAGAAAAACAATACCCCCTGCACACGCCCCCCACTCACATTCCCCCAAGATTTGATTTGCAAGACCACAAAACAAAAATTTCTGATGTGCAACAGGACCTGAAGGGGCGAAGGAATGCACCATGGGAGCTCACTTGCTTATTTATCTCTCCTTTTGGAAAATTGGATGTGCTTGTTGCTATGAGAGAAGCGAACAGTGTCATCTAGTGCATATCGTGCGGTAATCCCTTTTCTACCATTCAAACGCAAGTGCAAACGAACACATGCACGAACGACCTCAGGATATTGAATTGTTCATTGTACCACTCCAAAATGAGGCAATTTTTACAGAAACGGATAATATATTGGTATTTTCATAAAATTAGTGTCGTTAGTTAATATGGTAAAATTGGCGAATGAAATGTTGAATGATTTTTTTTTATTTCAAAGCGAATGGAAGATAAAGGCTGCGTCGAGTCGTCTTGGTAAAACTAGTTAAAATATAAGATATCCGTTTAGCGTCACTTGATACTTCCTAAAAAACTTAAGTACACGTCAACACACCACCACATCACGAGGGAAACAATTGAACGGTGATCTCATCTGAGGCATCCTATCTATGACCGTAATGAAACATGGCTAGGCTGCTCGAAGAATCCTTTCAGTTGTCTAAATCGGGAAGACAAATCTGCAGCTTCCCAAAATGCGAGAGATTTGTATTGAACAAACTCAAAACTACTGAGCCTACTTAAGCTACACTCAGTGCGCATGTACACTCAGCAACTGGTGCCTCCACGCAGCAACAGCGTCCTCGTTAATGCCGAACCAATCGACGCACCTCGCCTACTCCTCGCGACGTCGACTATATGTGGTTTTCTTGCTTAGATTATGACAGGAATGAATGGTAAACAACTTCGAATAGCGAAGGCTCAAGACGAACACAACCTGTCGTGGGAGTGCAGAGGCTATTGGCACTCTGTTATGCTGCTGAGCACGTAAATCGAGGGTGCGAATACCGGCCGCGGCGGCCGCATTAGAATGGCGGCAATTATTCAATAAAATGTTTGCGTATACTGACATTGAGGATCACGTTAAAGAACCCCGAGTTGTCAAAATTATTCCGCAGTCCTCTACAAGGGCGACTCTCGTAGCCCCACTTTTGGCATGGGGCGTTAAACTCCACGAATAAATCTGTCAGGACGAATTCAAATCGAACAGCAAGGTATATTCGATTTGTATTCGAAATGTGAATATAGGTGCGCACGCCTACTAAAAAGTGATTTTAATTTGCAGTAAACATCGCGCTAACTCTCCGGCTTAATTTGCCTACACATACTAAATCGTGTGATGCTTGCTGTACACAAGCTGAAATACCATTTTGAAAGAAAACAACAACCACTTCATTCAGCGGTAACAAGGTATCTTCCTCTGAGAAGCTGTACAAGGCGCGGAACATGCAAGCTATTTTAGAGCCTAGCTTTCTTTGCCTATTCTCCCGACTTTTCCGGGCGCAACTTCCCTTGCTCGCGCGCGCAGCTAGGTTCCTTGCAACATCGCCAGATGGCGCTCTCCTGCACGCATTCCTTGCATTTGCACTTTGCATGTGCTTGCTGCGGTAAAGCTAGGGAAACGACGGAGCATGTTTTATTAGAACCTGAAGACGTCTACCCAGCGGTCGATTTAGGCACCGCTGGCCTCCTTGAAGCGCTTGGGTTCATCGGGAGCAGTGGTAAAGCAAACATGTCCGCAATAGGCATTAGTAAGAGGCAATTAGAGGATTGGTTGAAGAAAAGTAGGGAAACGACAACAGACGGAGACGTACAAAAGCACAGTTCGCAATAGGGGATCAGAAAATTGGGGCGTGGTAGTTCATAGTGTTTTTTTTTCCTTTTTTCATTGTTTAACCTAGGTAGGACATCAGGCAGTATAATAGCAAGAGCTTTGTGGCGCAACCCACCACCCCGTTCCAAAGGGGACGCTAATAACATCCATCCATCCATCCATCCATCCACCCATCCAAAAGCGCAGTTCGGAATAGGGGATCAGAAAGTTTGGTTGTGGGAGTTCATAGTGTGTTTTTATTGTTTAACCTACCTAGGTAAGACATTAGGCAGTATAATAGCAAGAGCTTGATGCCGCGACCCATCGCCTCGTTCCAAAGCGGATGCTCATAACATACATACATACATACATACATACATACATACATACATACATACATACATACATACATACATACATACATACATACATACATACATACATACATACATACATACATACATACATACATACATACATACATACATACATACATACATACATACATACATACATACATACATACATACATACATACATACATACATACATACATACATACATACATACATACATACATACATACACACATACATACATACATACACACATACATACATACATACATACATACATACATACATACATACATACATACATACATACAAGCAGGCACCGCCGCAACAGTGTTTCACAGTTTGTAAGTATGGCACGCGCTGTGTTTGCTTTCCTATGCGACTAAAATGCAGGCACTGGGCTGTGGAGGTCGCGTGCTGGATTGTTATAGTGTAAATGTTACAATTGTCCATAGCCCATGAAGACAGCGCATGCAGGTAGCGTTTCAACCATGTGCTGGCAACCTATGTGGAAGGAGCACCTAAACACGCGCCAGTAAAACGTATCCAAAGCGTGCACCAAGCCTTGAGGACACCCAGGCCCGAAAGAAGCGTCGCACGGAACAGGAGCATCTTCACTACTCAGCAACACGTGGTGCAGGCTGCGAATATGTGCATACAACGTATACATATAATTAGAATAGTTAGTATAGTTACGTAGAGCACCATGATTCAATTAAGGTTGGACACTTCTGCAAAGATCCAATGTGCAATGTGAGGCAATGACAATGCTCAACCTTCTCAGAGATTATGAACAATGACGCACAACAACGCCTTAAACAAACACGTCTCCCTGTGTGCTCTGTCAACTGCGCAGACAGACAGCAGTGGTGCTCGCAATGCAACGTTTAACATAACCTTCCCTCTCTCGTATTGGACTAAACGCTCAAAAGATTACACATTTGCCGCAAGCATCACCACTATTTATCGTCAATCAAAGCCTACAGCATACACAGCTTCGCTTACATCGTTTCTCACAGTGCCTGGGATCCGCGTATGCTCTTTTAGCACTTATTCCGCAGGTGAACTCCGACAGACGACTCAGTTTACTTGTTCTATGGTTAACAGTTGTTCCCTTTTAACTGCCACGAATTTCTTCACTGCAGAGCTTTAAAAAATGCAAATGCAGAGCTTTAAAGAAGCTTTTTCTTCCTTTCAGAAAATGACAGTAAGAGTACTAGACTTTCTTTTCTACTTTTGATTTGTGATTACAGTGCGCGATTGAAAAATAATGCTTTGGTTTTCAGTTAATGTGGCGAAAAGTGTAAGCTATAATGCTTGCTCAGGCACTCTAGACTGCGCTGCAGGAATATTTGCGAGGGACCAAATGGCACTAAGCATGATCAGGTTTCTTCTAGGATGAGGCTATCCACACATATTCAACTTGGATTTGAGTTGCGTTGTTTTGAAACACAGGGATCGACCTAATTTGCTTTAATCATACAATGTAGTGAAAAATAATGTCTCGCTTTTCATTCCCCTACCTAGTTCACAAAATAAGCAGATGCATATATTTAAACGCCGTTTGTGCATAACGAATGGCTTAAAAGATCAAAAGCGCATGGCATAATACTTTGGTGCAATGATGAGGGAAATCTTATTGGTACTGGATTTTATTTTATTTGCATATCCATATTTCTTCCATTTGTGAGCTTCACGCAAAGAGGGTAAACAAGTTGCAATACGGAGAAATCAAGAAAAAGAATAAAATCCGCCTAGAGTTCATTATATGTATCGCGTGTAGCGTTACACAAAATCTGCTGGAAGCCACGTAGACAAGCGCAGTGTCGTAAGCAGGAGCCTTGACTGGGAATTATACGCCTACTTAGGTCATTGAATGCTGCATAAAAATATACATGAACAGATAAACTACAGGGCTTTTACGTCAACGAAAACAGAAGTGGTGTCACCAAAGAGCCGTGCCCTGGCCGATCCAAAAATTCCTACAAAACGTCAACAGACGCCATGGTCCGTTTCGAAACTACCCAACCCTCTAAATGTCCGTACAGATTCTTGGGAGAACGCTGTGCATGACAAGATACGCATCAAAGGTCATTTTGCGTCGTGCGGTAACCTTAAAGGACAAATGCAGCTTGAAGGGATGCTGTTTGATGTATTTTAAAGAAGTGTGCCACGCCTTCTTATATATATGTGGTTCGAAGTAACATTATTGCAAAAGGTTTTGCGATGTTGTATATGCGGGGTTATCCTCTATTATGATTGATGCAACGTTCTTGGCCCGCTGAGCGCTTCGAAGCAGGCTGTTCGTAAAGCGATGAATCTTACAAGTTCATGTCATGAAGGCCCTGTAAATGACAGCTTTCTTTCGGGAGGAAGCTGTGTGCGTCTCGAGGAAAGTTTACTCCAGGCACGCTGCTGTCGAGTGGAAAGGAAGCACTTTATCTGACAGTCAGCGCGTCAGTTTCTCCCCTCACCCCCCCCCCCCCCACCCTTGCCGGCTTCCCTCCAAAGAAGAGTTTGCGCAATGTTACGCTTACCGCTTCCTTTCCGCCATCCCGTTTATTCCCGGTTGTCCCTCATGCTTCACAAGTATCGAGGGCGTCCCGCTCTACCGCCATATTTTTAAAATGTAACTCATGCCTCGTTACAACATTGTATTCTGACGAAGAACGTTTCTACATGCACACTGAAAGTTCACAGCGGCATGTTGTATTTCAGAAAGCTCGAAATTTGTGCACCTCTTTATCTCATGCACTTATGTTCAGATCACGTACAAGTTCATTTCTGTTGTCATTCATGGACTAAGTATAAAGTCAACACAACCAAAGGTGGTTCCAGTCGACAAACCACGTAATACACACTAGCGTAGTTGTTACAGACCGATATCATGAGGAAGCATCCTGTGTAACATATTAAAACACGTAATAGTATATTCTCACTCGGCAGAATGAGTTCTTTAATGTAACCCAGTAGTATTAAACCACAACCCACTCCCACCCCGTATACCGGAAACTTTGTAACCGCTGGCTCCTTAGGGGCGCACAAGACGTGGGCTCGAAGTAGTGGGGCCCGCAAGGGGACCCACAATTTGCACGAATTAAAGCGCCAGTTGCACAATGTTTGCACGTACAAAGATAGCTTTTTCACCAACTGAACGTTGCAATGGTTTGCCCAGAAATGTTCGTTATATGCCCCCGACCAATTTTTGTCGGGAACTGACATATGATGTTATCGCCAGTTATGTGATACTACAGTCCAGTACGGCCTGCAATATCTAAACATAAATAAAACCTAAATGGAGAACAACAATTCTCTACTAAATCATGTATGAAAGTCGCTAGGCTGTGTGAGGTCATCGACTCTCACCGTATTTATCGCAATAGTCGGAAAGCATTATTTGAATCCGTATTGTCAAGGCGTATAGCCCTTCAGTGCTGAACTACAAAACCAGGGAATTTCGGACGCACATGTAACAAAACAGCGTGGCAGGAGATTTCCATTGAATATATTCTCGTAAGATGTTGCTGCAGCATTTTTCCTTTCCTTCATGGAATATTAACATTGTACGCACAAGATCGCTCAAAGGAGCGACCGCTGGAAAAAAGCCCCATAATTATCGCCAATACTCCTGTGCCTCCTGTTTTGCACTGTATCTCCTATATGGTCTTAACGATGTCTTTAAGCATTTTACATGTTTAAGTAAGTTTACATTAATGATTATACTACCTTTGCCTATTGCAACTATTGAGACTATTTCTATGTACTGCAGCATTGTATACTGAGAACTGTATTTGATTTGTAAAATTCTTCTCATATTACAATCCACGCAATTGTGCATTTTCTTTGTTATACCTAGCTTGCTCACTCTTCGTACGTCTCTGCATTTTTATTATCAACCGAGCACGACGCTGCGGTCTTCGAACACGGGACCCTCGTCTGTATATTTTCTGTAACCTATTCACTGTGTATTAGCTAAAAATAAATTGAAAGTTAAACTGAAACTGACATCAGCGTCTTTCCAAACATATATAGGTGACTCACGGCCTCCTGGTTCTAGGGAATATTACAGAACATCTGCCAAGAATCAAAGGAACGCACGGTGGACATCGACGTACCCGTAGAGCTTATCGTCGCCATAACGGAGAAGTGAGCACAGGCAACTTGGGTCGGTGGTCCTCACGCGAAGAGCTCGAAGAGGGTGTGGAAGTGGGGGCCATCTGCGGCTCATCCTTGCGCATCGTCCATTATGAAATCGATATTGCCTGGCGTCCACCACCAAGGACGTATTTCGTGTGGAGTGGTCTCAGGATTAAGCAGCAGACCCTCGGATGGCGGCCCTTCGCACTTGGCTTGATCCCACTGGCTGCCGCCAGCTGCCCCCATTCGCAAACTCTGGTGGTGGCTCACTGCCGTCTGGTAAAATCACCGAGGTTTCATTGCTTCCCCGATGTAAGCCAAACTTCACTCTACATCGTGTGTGCTCGAACAAGCTAGCGCAAACAATCGCATTGGGGGAAGAGTGTAAATATACTTACCTAAGCGCAAGGAGCACAAGTTTTGCATCGCAGGATAAACGACGGCCTGTTGTCGTGCTTCTCCTTCCGTGAATCCGCGCCCTAATTAGAAAATAAGTCGTTGCAATAATGAATGACCGAATATCTTTGAACAATAAAATAAACGGAGTAGTGATTTGGTAAACGCGTTCGGAGATATTGAGACGGTTAGTCCCATAGTATTTCTAAGTGACTGAATGGATAGTTTAGTAAAAATATTTAATCATGATATCCAACTTTTTCTATGTTATTGGTCGAAAACCTGGCTCGGAAGGAAAGCTTCTGAGTATGTTTGAACTTTCGTGCACCAATAAAGTGCAATTTGGCAATGCCATAATACTGTATAAAGGTCTGCTTCTGCATCTCATGTGAGCTCAAAAGGACACCTGGGTTTTTTTTATATTAATTTCCTCATATCAATTTCTAAGAGCAACTCCATGTGCATCATATTCCTAATAGTGATGAACAAATATCCCTAATTTAAAACAATGATATGATGACTTTGTTCACCTACAAAAATTACGATACTTTGAGAATATTTTGACAAACATTTTCTTACGGCGCTATGCGGAAACTGTGACAACGTTTGTTATTGTTTTTATTGTTTCCATTGTAAAGGACACCGTTGTGCAGAAGCCAGCCCGAATAATCCTAGTGTTTAAACATCTGCCCGACGGGTACTGAAAAAGTTTCTTAGTGAGCAGTGAATCCGTTCCCGTGCTCTACACAACAGTGATACTGACTGTCCAAGTTATCCGTAACGGCAACTAAAAGTGCATCGCAGCAAATAGGGTACGAACCATTTGCACTTCACGAATAAGTTGCTTTTACATGTTTTGTGATCATGAATGTGTGCTTGTATTTTTATTTTGGGGGTTCATGTGTTTTCATGTTTAATAGTGCTCTCTTAGCGCTCCTCCAGAACCTGTGTAAGTGAGTGTCCTGAGTATCCAAAAGCTCAGCAACTTGCTTGTTCGCCTGATATAAAGATTATTCATCAAAGCTATGAGACCGGCTATTACCCACTTTTAAATATCTACTCCAAGCTTGCTCTTGAGCACCGGGCTATCTAAAAAAGATAATATGTCAGCTCGTATGGACTTTCTTTTTCTAACATATCAAGTACGTCAATGTTTCAGGAAGCACTCAGCAAATATTCATGTACAGTGAAACATTTTGCAAGGTCCTCCTTCAGCAACTGCCAAGCGTTTGCATCAGCTATCGATCCCTCGAGCACTACCTGCCAGGAACGTGATTAGAGCACCGCAGACACAGTCTCTGATATATTTGCTGTTAGGACCGGTTACGTGCCTTTCGGAGCCTTCTTAAACATTTTTTTTTTCGTTTAGGTTTGCTCCGAACATATACCTTTCCAGAGATACATGAACACTTCACTACAATTTTATACCTTTAGACGCTACACTCAAGCAGCAGCGAACACAAAACTGCAGACTGAAAATCCATGAATTGTTTTTCGCTAGCATTGACATAACCAGCAAACTTTATGCTGATGATCTCGCGGGCTTCAGAAACTTTCTCGAAACGAATTCTCGAATGGGGAACCTTCTCTATCGCATGTTCCAACGGAAAGTTAGGACGCGGATGAGCGAATATTCTTGCGAGCAAAATTGATTTTTCGCAAATAGTGATGCAATATTCGCAATATTGGAAAACAAACCTACATTCGTGTGCTTTACGAATATTTCGAGGTGATTCGCCGGTATGTATTCGAGTTGCACAACGTGTGCAAATAGAAGGGAAGCACGGAAGAGCACGGAAGAGAACTAGGGGGCGAGGAAATTTCCAGTATACTATGGGATGAGCTGGCGCAAGACATGCTCACTAGTACTTATTTGAAGATTTACTCGCCCTGCAGTAGATATACGTATATTGGTAACGACGACGACCATGTTGATGATGATGACGACAACGACGATGACGACAACGACGATGAGGATGAAGTGACTCTCAGCGACACCAACACCCCCTTACCAGCTATTATGTCAGAAAACAAAATTCAGCAAACATCTGCGATCTATAGTAAGTCAGCAACGGATTTCATCTACATAATAGAGAAAATTTATATCTTAACATTTACATACGGTGACTATGTACTTGTACCAATAGGATGTGCGCCCAGTAGTATCAGTAGCGTCCGAAAATAACCATGCATCTTATGCAGAGGCATAGCTAGGGCTCTTGCAAGAAGGCTCGCTTGTATCGCAGTTAAACTGTATAATTTTCTGCTATTTTACTATCCATTGTCAAGCAGAGTGAGTAAAGGATTTACCCCTGTATTGGGCACACATATGCTCGAAGGACATGCAACACTCAAAGCACAATGAAAGCTGTGAGCACTGTCGTCGATGGTTGACATCTGGTCTAAGGGTCGGACGCGTCGGCGATTTATCCGTGTAGCGTCGTGCATTCCAGAGCAATTGCTAGCCAAGTAATCCAGAAAGTTCGAACAGTCGTCGAGAAAGTCCCGATTCAGAAAGGCACATTTCGCACTCGGCAATAGCTTTGTAGGCCTCTTAGCCCGGGAACACCGATCACAGGAAAAACATCAACAGGTACGCGTGTCATCGCCACAGGTAATGCCATTTCCCCATTAAAATAATGAAGAATCTAATAATCTCTTTCACAAGTGCAACGTCACCAATGCGTCGCCTTTACTTCCGGATTACGTATTCAATGTAACTGAAGACCGGGAGAGAAAAACGCATGCGCAAATGTGCAGCGCCCCCACAAAACAAAAAAAAAAAAACTCCCATCTAACTCGACTAATTAGATAGGGATCGCAGCACCGCAGTTGGATGAGACGCCGCAAATTTCGAAGAAGAACGCGCCCGGTAGCTTCTTTCTTCATCGTCAGCTAGAAAGTGAGCACGCTCACTGTTAATAGGTAAAGTTTTTGGTATGCTATGTTGCTAACGCGCCAAGCGTCTCAAAGCGCTGACTTGCCCGAGGAAAATTCCCGAGTGTTTTGTTCCGCTTTGTCTTTCATGCGTTCATGGTATATATACATATATATATATATATATATATATATATATATATACATATCATAATAAGCCTATCCTTTTTGTCCCATGCAGGCGGAAGGCCCGCCCCTACGAACTCCAATTATCCCTGCCTTTCGTCCACAAATTTCCCAATTTCGCAACCGCACCTACTTTTCTGCCGTCCTCGACAGTGCTTACTTTCCCTTGGCGCCCATTCTCTATTATGGTCCACAGGTTATCTTTTCCACGCATTGCATGCCCTGCCAAGCTCCATCTTTTTTTTCTCTTAATGTCGATTAGAATATCGGCTATCACCGCCAGCTCACTTATCTAAATCGCACTCCTCCCGTCTCTTAACGTTACGCCTCAACCTTTTTGTTCCGTTGATCCTGACGTAGCCTTTAACTTCTTGAGCTTCTTTGTTAGCACCCAAGTTTCTGCCCTTTATTTTTGGCAAGCACTGGTAGAAAGCAATGATTGTACACTCTTCTTTTCAAGGACAGTGGTAAGCTCCCAGTCAGGTTTGGGTAATGCTGCCTGTATGAACTCCAACCCGCTTTTATTATTCTGTAAATTTTCTTCTAATTATCCCAAGGTCTCCTGTGAGTAATTGACCAAGATAAACGTACTCATTTACAATATCTAGAGGATGAGAGGTGATTCTCACTTTTTCTTCCCTTGCTAAGTTATTGAACATTATCGTGAACAAATCTTCAATTCTAGTCTTACACTTTCTCGGGCAAGTTCCTCAATGACTTGTCGCATATCGTCCCCAGTGTTGCTGAGCAGGAAAGTGTTATCTGGAAACCGAAGGTTGCTGAGACCTCCTCTCTCTCTCTTCCTATATATATAGAGGATGTCCCAGCTAACTTGGACCAAGATTTTAAAAATACCCAAGAGCTCTACAGAAATCGTACCGACCGCATAGTAGCCGTAGTCACATGTACTTACGGCAAGCATATTTTTCATCACGAAGTATTACTTAATTACTTTTAATTCTTGAACTTTTTTATTATTGCTTGAATCACACACACGTCAATTACAAAGTTGTAGGGCACCTTAAATAACCTCCAAATCAAGCATTTATTTCGTTCTGAAGTGGTCCTGGTTGTTTTTTCCAAGAAAAAAGAAAAGCCCGCGAAATACGCGAAATACGAAATAGATGCGTAATATCATGGTCCACAGGTTATCTATTCCACGCATTACATGCCCTGCCCAGCTCCATCTTTTTTTCTCTTAATGTCGATTAGAATATCGGCTGTCGCCGCCAGCTCGCTTATCTACGCCGTACTCCTCCCGTTTTTACAACAATTACAAATACAACAATTTACAACAATTACAATTTACAAAAGCAAATGCTGTTGTAAATTGCCTTGGCAAATATTTTATGCACTACTGAATTTCACACATATATATTTAAGGGTGTCCCAGGGTGCGCATCTATTTCGTATTATATAGCCGTCGAATGGAGCCAACGCGGCATCTGCATGGAGTCGATTCAGGATAGACATCAACAGAGTTAGACGTGAACCGTTGATCCTTTTTTCTAAGTCTTCGCAGGTCCAATAGCTTCTATACTTCTAGGTATGCAGTGAATAGCATTGGAGAGATCGTGGCTCCTTGCCTGGCCAATTTCTTGATAGGTAACTTTGTACTTCGTTCTCTAGTATGTCAGCTGTGGAATCTCTTTACATATTTCTGAAGACATTCACGTATGCCTCTTGTACTCCTTGATTACGCAATGCCTCGATCCCTTCTGATATCTCTACCTAATCAAATGCCTTTTCAAATTCAATAAAAGCCATATAGGTGGTATCTACTCCCCAGATTTCTCATTACCTCACTGATGACATGGATGTGATGCATTGCGGAATGTCTCTTCCTGAAGCCGGCCTGTTCTCTTGGTTGATTAAAGTCAAGCAAATGCTGTTGTAAATTGTCTTGGCGAATATTTCATGCAGTACTGAATTTCACACATAGATATTTAAGGGTGTCCCAGGGTGCGCATCTATTTCGTAGTATATATATATATATATATATATATATATATATATATATATATATATATATATATATATATATATATATATATATATATATATATCACTGTACTCTGACGAAGGCTGGTCCACCAGCCGAAAACGTTAAGTAAGAAAAAGAAGTCTCCCAAAAAGTTCGTCGTCTCTTTCCTGCGTATTTTACGTCGGGTCCAGCGTGCTGAACTTTGAAGAAAACCCCTATATATATATATATATATATATATATATATATATATATATATATATATATATATACAGAAAGAGAGAGAGAGGAGGCGGGGCGCTAGAGAGATAAATGGCTCAAAAAGCTGGTCCTGTGGTCGAAACGTGGAGCATGGAAGAAGAGACTTAGAAACCTTTGCTTTAATGAGCAGCCGTAAGTAAACAAGAAACATATGAACAGTGATACGGATCCTAGATCTCACTAAATAAAGATACACGCAGCTCAACAATGGTTGACATCGAAGAAAGAGAAGGTCATCTGGGGCACATTAGTGTACCATGTTGTTTGTTGCTCCATGTTTTTGTATGATTTTTATTCGAATAATAAACATGCTTTCACGAAGGACCTTATCTTCCTTACTTCGACTTCTACCACTTTTAAGTCGCCTTCACCTCACCTACGCCACTTACTCCGCCTTTAGTACATCTTATACTTACGTGGAGTCCTTCGCGTAACGTTTACATTACTTTCTTTTTTCTTAGGAACACACCCCCATCGGTAACAGCGCCCATTTTGCATGTACTATCTCCGCCATCGTCCCTTAATTTTCATGGAGCAAACCGCACTTCCGGTTTAGTTTTTAGACACGCACAGTTTCAGCCAGCGAATATGTGTTTCATTTCGAACGTTTTGTGCTAATTACGTATTATTACTGCTTCTTAATGTATCCATGCTAACTTGGTACATCTTTTTCGTTTTAGGTTACACGATGATGCCCGTTTCACTTTGTCCTAGATCTACACGAAGGTCTCACATTGTCGATATCGATGCGACGAAAAGGGCCAGAGATCAAGATCCTACGAACCGCATATGAATCTAAGTCGCCGAAGAAGACCTTGCCGTCAGTGCAACGTTCCCAAGAAAAGCACAGGCGAGCAACAATGAGCGGAAAGTGGCATGCGCAAGAAAAGCGATGCTCTTTTTTGCATGTGGAAGCCATCGAATGGAGCCAACGAGGCATCTGCATGGCGTCGATTCACGTTAGACATCAACAGAGTTAGACGTGAACTTTGGCGGCACCAGCTTGCAAATTGAATTACGTTAGACGAAGGCCAGAGATTCGGAGCGTGGCCACAATTTCCGTTGCGATCGCTTCTCTGATCACCGGGAGGCCGATAACGAAGCCCATCAGCTAGGGCCACTTAAACGCAGTCGGAATAGCCAACGATCCGTGACTGACGTTGGTGGAGGCTCGCGAGAGCTCCTGTCCTGGATATGTGAATAGAAGAGAGCATATTCTCATCTCCGCATACGAAGCTGTGGTGCATTCGTAACTGCAACCAATAAACATGATTTATTTATTCCTACTCTCTGAAAAAAAAGAGAGAGAAAGTTTCGAAAGTTGGAAGTAGTACGTTACTAATGCAGACTAGTCTTCGCAACCATTCCAATACGTTTACTTTATCTAGGATGGCCCACTATTATAGGCATTGCCTCGAGTTCCGTTCCAGTGAGAGGGCAAAGCACGTTCCGCAACCAAGAGCTGCTTAAGCGCTGTCAAAGTTTCTTGTGAGGTCCCCAGTTATACAGAGGATGATAAAGGGCTTAGTCGTGGAAAAAAGTGCCTATGTCCAAGCTTAGCATCAAATATTAGGCATAAGCCATCAAAGGTTGTTTGTTGACAACTGATTTGAGTTGAGAGATCCAGATCATTTTTAACGCCATAAGAGTTGCATGGATACTCTAGGCGAATTTCTGCCGCCGCTATCGCCGTGATGCTCCGTGTGAAGTCCAAGTGTGATAAGCAGCCCGCGCCCCTATTGCTGTGGGTGCGAGATCCACCATCCTCAGCAGCAGCAGCAGCAGCCTGGTTGCGCCCACTGCAGGGAAAAGGCCTCTCCCATGCTTCTCCAACTACCCCGGTCATGTGCTAATTGTGGCCATGTCGTCCCTGCAAACTTCTTATTCTCATCCGCCCACCGTACTGTCTGCCGACCCCTGCTACGCTTCCCTTCCCTTGGAATCCAGTCCATAACCCTTAATGACTATCGGTTACCTTCCCTCCTCATTACATGTTCTGCCCATGCCTATTTCTTTTTCGTGATTTCAACTAAGATGTCATTAACTCGCGTTTGTTCGCTCACCCAATCTGCTTTTTTCTTATTCCTTAACGTTACACCCATCATTCTTCTTTCCATAGCTCGTTGCGTCGTCCTCCATTTAAGTAGAACCCTTTTCGTAAGCCTCCAGGTTTCGGCCTCGTACGTGAGTACTGGTAAGACACAGCTGTTATACACTTTCCTCTTGAGGGATAATGGCAACC
Organism: Dermacentor variabilis; assembly: GCF_050947875.1. Taxonomy (NCBI): domain Eukaryota; kingdom Metazoa; phylum Arthropoda; class Arachnida; order Ixodida; family Ixodidae; genus Dermacentor; species Dermacentor variabilis. The sequence continues at coordinate 115,364,402 of NC_134569.1, read as the reverse complement.
TGCTGTTCATGATCTGAGAATGCCTGCCAAACGCACCCCAGCCCATTCTTATTCTTCTGACTATTTCAGTCGCATGATTGGGACCCTCGTTCACTACCTGCCCTTAGTAGATGTATTCCCATACCAATTCCAGTGCCTCGCTACCTATGGTAAACTGCTGTTCTCTTCCAATCCACCATGCGAGGGTAAACCGACAAGGATGTCCGATTGATGGGCGTCGTCCTCGCGCGCGCTCATTGACGGAGGTCTCGTGACCGAGCGCGTGCTATGATAAGACAGCGCGCGTGTCCTCCTCCAGCCGGCCTCTAGCCCAGCCGTGGCTGCGCGTGGCTACATGTGAGCGCGGATTGGCGCATATGCGGCTGCGCGCTGCGTGTTGGAGGTCACCTGCCGCGGGTGCCAGCGCTAAGTGCAAGAAAATGGCGGGAAGCTTCATGCACGCTATCTTCTCGTGCACCTATTGGTGGCGGTTACTTATTTTTAGTTTCGGAGGTAGAGGGAACCAAGCCCGCCGCATGAAGCGTTCGCTTCCACTACCGGCACTCCTCATTACGCCAGCATTGTGACATCGAGGGCTTGCGGTCATCGAGTGAGATCCGTTCACCTTTCTCTGTTCGCGCATTACACAATACCTGCTTAGTTATTATGGGAATGTCAATTGCAACATATACTACCGATAAATAACGAACATTAATTCGTGTTATTGCCTAATAGATTTCTTTCACTTTCAATGCTTCGCCTTCCGGGCAAAACTACGATATTTTAGGCGTGTACTACTTAGCATGTCTAGATTCAGTACGTGATCAGCTGTATTGCATCGAATTGCTTTCCCTTCAAGGACGGGCAGCATGTGTGTTACCGGGCATCACAGCTTTCGGAGCGTAAACCTTCATCACGCTCGACGTCTGCATGACGTCTGCTCTCAATGTTTGAGTAAATCTGAGTCTGTTAGTAAAGCCATCCGCAACACACACATTTTGCGATATTGCCTAATGTATTCTGAATTTTCATACGGACAAAGTTTACTTACTTCGCTCATGTCACAGTCACACTGCGCAAATAAATATACACTTATCTCTGACAAGTAGCGGAGCAGCAACATTGCCGAAGTTTGTGCCTAACTCGTGCTAGCTGTGGTCGCCGGTTGCGAATCCCCTTTTATGAACGCTATCGCTGCCCCCTCTCGCGCACATCTCCGGTGCGAATCCCCTCCGCCCCCCCCCCCCCTCTACCACCCAACGCCAGAGAAAATTGACTCCCCTTCTACTCCGGAATCGACGGACGCGCGATCCCTGCCCGCAGGCTTTACTAAAGCACTCTGAGGCGGTATTCATGCATGTGCTAATTAGAGTTCGGAGTTCTCTCGGCAGCTAAATAGTTATGTGACTCTGCCTCTGTCCCTAACTATTACCAGCGCTGACTTCTCGCACTTGGAGCTAACAGGGTTGAGCACAATAGGTTTATTGAGTGTCACTTTTGTGTCGCAGTCTGGAATGTTGTACGTTTGGTTTTCTTTTCCTGTTTTTCTTTCAGATCGCGCTTTACTGCTCATAACCTGAACTTGAGTTTCAGCGTCTGCGAACAATTATGGGCCCTTTAAAGGGGCTGTTTAGTGTAATTTTCGTCGAATATATTTGCCATAAAAAGCTTATTGTATTATTTATTTTATCATTATTATATTATTAATCTTATTAATTATTAATTATTATTTATATTATTTTTATTATTTCTGTATTTTTCTCACGTTTATTGTATACATAGTTCTTCCTGGGCTGTGACTGAAGTCACGCCCTTAAGAGGAAGCTTTAACTCAGGCCCAGCTCCGACTCAGCCTATAGTCAAATACATGTAAAACGTAAAAAAAATGTTTTTCTGCAATAACCCCTGGTCAAATTTTAATAAATTTTGTTATATTTGAGCGATAAAGTTAAATTCTAGTGACTATTGGAAGCGGAATTGGCGTGAATTTTCTTGAAATGATTTTTAAAAATTAGCAAGTTCAAGAAAATTGAAGCACGAAGTTTACAAATTAATAGCTCTCCGTCAGGAACATATATCGCGGTACTGTAAAAGGCATCAATTATGTCATTCCCAGCAGAGAAATTCGATATTTGTCGATATATGCGATACATTTTGTGGATATATTCGATATGTCAATCTACATACGAGAATTTGTTACGTTGTGTAAAAGGGTTCGGCAAAAGCTGCATTTCCATATTACTCAATTTTTTTCATTCAGGTGTAACACATCAATTTCGTCCGCTTTAGCTGTACTGTTAGACGAAATTCACAGTATTGTGATATCATCTTTCCTTGCATAGTTAGATGGCTGTAAACTTGATAGTTTCGTTTTTTGAACGTTTATGATTTCGCCAATATTTAATAAAAATTGACAAGCTAAATAAAAAATTCGAAACAATCAGTCACTAGATTTTAATTTTTCCTTTTAACTGTAACAAACCTCGTCAAATTTGATGCAGTGGTTGCCGAGAAAACTGAATTCTCCTTTTACATGTATTTAGATAGAAGCACCCGAGCTAAAGCTTCCTCTTAACGCTGTTTCCGTCCACGCCATGTACTCATCCTCATCATTTTTATAAGTGCGGATAGGTTTATTGCAACACATCAGTCACTAAAAAATCTTCGCACTCCCGCTCAACTTTTCATAAACAACGCCACCCTGTAAAATCAAAATATAGCGCAATTTTCTTCCTTTGGTACACAGTCTATTGCGCTATTGAACCACCGGTCGTCAGTGGCTCTCCTTACAAAGCACGTCATTCTCAGATTACTTTCTCTAATACGAAGATTTAATACTTGGATTTTATCTCCAACTCTATTGCTTTCTGCATAATGAGCAACGTTATGTCTGTCATTTGCCTTTAGACAACTAATTCTGCGCTCCGAAACTTCGTTCATATTCGTTAAAGGTCTCGGTGGCACTTATTGCGCCAGCATAATAATGTGATTGTAGTTCTTTTAATTTTATAACTAAGCTTATGTTCACATAGAAGTATTAGCGAAGTTCACCTCAGATACTTAATTTTCTCTAGATTTCCTTCATGTGAGGGTTAGTGCGTAAGACTGCATTGCATTCTCTTCATATAGACCCTTTTCATGCTTATAAACAGAGTTCCCAGAAGACTTCCGGTTAAGCCCTCAGGAACAACACAAGTTACAATAGTCTATAAACTTCCAGGACCCTCCAGCTGGCACCAGTTTTGTCCGGGAGTTGGAGTGTTTGGCAATAAATTGTATTGTGAAGTGCAAAAAAAAAAAAAAAGCCCATACATGAGTGCGACGCATGGTGGACGTTCTTTATATCTGAAACCATCAAGAATATGTGCCTACAGTTTACCATGCAGCAAACTCCTTCTTTGTTGGCTAATTGAACTCTCGAAAATGGCTGACCGGAAGTTCTCTGGGGTCATGAACGCACTGCTGCCGAACCATGCTCGTGCCATGTTTTACGATGCTGAAACGCTAGCAGCGATACCCACCGATTTCACTCGCACGCTCAGTGAAAAGACAAGTTGGCGAGTCATTTTAGCATACAATAAACTCGCCGTCAACTCGCAGTGACATCTGTATACGTTATACCAGTTCGAGTAATACTACCATATGGCTTTAATATTTTTTTTTTGCCATTTATATGATTCAAAGCATCGATAGCGTTCGCCGTAATATAGGAGCCCCTTAAACATTTTTACAGCACAGACATATCGAAAATACGAAATGTTTTCATGTTAGTTCTGCACTAGCCTTCCAATTGAGTGCAGTGTATTCGGATCACTTGGTATAGTTCGTATTAGTAGCAATCAAAATGCAGTTTGTGCTTACACAATCGACTTGCGTGCAAAATTACCATGCCTAGAAAATCGAGTCATTAGATAGGAGCAAAAGCTCAAGAGAAGTCTTATTTGTTTCTAGGACTATTTTCTTCTGACGAACGGTATTCAAAGCCAGAAGGTAATGAATGTTTACCAGAGCAGGATTCTTCGGGGAATAGCGACGGTATTCGGACGGCTTTGCACTCACCATATGCAACTCTAAGCTTTAGCGATGGGATAGCAAAAATCCAGCTTGGTGCTTGTCCGAGCATTTGCCATATAGTTTCTGACTCTTATCCGTTGAATTTCACGGGTGTGCAGTTGTGCGTATAGAGGGCGCGGTTTGTCCAATCAGCTCTCCAACAAAGATCGCCTTCCCACTCAGCTTCGCCTTCGATTTTTTGCGCATGTTTTGGGATGAAAACATGACGGTGCAAATTTGTGCCTAGCAGCCAACTCCCGGCTGAGCCCTGTTTAACGCGTATCGTGTGTAGTCACGTGACAGGCTTTTTTTCCCCATTTCTGCGTTTCTCTGGCACACGCCGCACCACTATTTCACCCCGCTCGTGTTTCGCAGGGACGCGCTGGGGATTAAAAATAAACGGATCGCTCGTTTTCCCATGTAAATGTTGACTCTCCTGTCACCCGAGTATGGGACCTCGCGCAGGCAACAGGACAGTGGCGGCTGCCCATCGATGTCGCAGCCGCTGTTACGTTGACAACGAAAGCTTTATTTTCGCAGTACCCAAGGCTGGGCGATGGCCGCGTGGCCGTACGTCGTTATGGGTCATTGCACTATGCGCTATCTATGCATTCCAGTGGGCAGGGGCTATTGCGCGACTCCCGACGATCAGTTATGGATGCGCAGCAGCAGCAGTGCGGGTAGCGCTGGTAGCGAGTCCAACACCCACGCTATTGTTGGGCTCCACATAACGGCTTCCAGCCATTATACTGAGTCTTTTTGTTCCAGTCGAATACGAAATGGCTACGCCGTCTTAGCTCCCAGTTAAAGACCTTTGCATCCTTTCCTTTTGGCTTCCTCTCGGGCAGCGCTTTGAGCGCGGCAAGGGAGGTACGCGCAAAGGCTATAAGTATTCATTGTACTTTTACGCTCCTATACTCCGAATTATAGGGACATCTGCCTTTTTATCCATACGCTTTCGTATTTATTTGGATAATAAAAGCATTCCTCGTTCACGGCGACAACCTCGAGGATATGTTGCTGTTGTTTGGATGCTTGTTCTTCTTCATGTGTCTCTATAAAGCTACAGAAAATGAACACAATATATATGCAGATACAACGCGCATGCTTGATTATATGCGAAACGAAGCTTAAATAAAACACTTAGCGAAATGCTTTGTTGGTGACGCTAGGATGACTGGTTCGGTCATCCAACTGGATAACACGACGATGAAAAACATGTAAGAAATTATAAAATAATTAACTTGCGATAATATTGTCGCTTACTACTCGATTCAACACTTGACCGTGCTCGCACGATGAAGCGCATTCTGCATATTAGGCACAAGTGAACAAGCAGTAAGTAATGCGCTGGTCCGGAGGTTGAACCGGTAACTGGCGCCGTGAGATAAGAAAAAACCCCGTGATTGTGTCACCCTGAGGAAAGCCTAGGTAAAGATCTGTGCTGGGTAACGACCTAGGTAATGTCCTAGGTAAAGGTCAGAGTACTGGGTGCTCATAACACAAAAGCTACCATGGCGTAAGCAGCCGGGTTTAAACAAAAACTGCGGAAGCGTATCGTATTAATTTACCACATTGCATTAACTCATATGCCACCGTATGCATGAATGCACATTATTCTGCCATGCTAGCTAACGCCATCTGGAGTCATATTTGAAAATTAGCGCTCCTTTTCCCCGCAGGCCTGCTTTTGCTGTCGCGTTGTAAAATGGCCCGAAAGTTTCGGCGGCGTGTCAGCTACATTCCATCAGGTTCGTTTCGCTTCGTTTATGCTGCAGATACGTGCCATATTGTATCCGGCTATGAAAACTTTACAGCGTCTGCGAAACTGCTGCCATGTCCAGTGGTAGCCGCGAGTAGCCGCGGCGGCTTCTATCTCCTCAAAGTGGACTTGACTGCCTTAACGCCGCGAATCAAGTAATTCACCTTTCTTATTGCCATTTATAATTAACAAAGAAACACTGTTTGAACACATTTAATATGTTCGCGTAATGTATTCACGAGTGGGAAGGAATCGCGCGCGGCCTTCTCTGTTAGCCACCATACTTGTTTTCGAGGCCCGCAGCGCAGCCGCCGGCGGCCGGTTGGTTGGCAGGTTGCCATCCCGCTGCGAATACATTTCCATGTTTCCTTATACAATACGCTTCTCTTTACATGGACGGCTCAAATGCGCCTTCTCCATCTCACACTCTCTCTTGTTGGCGCATTTGATACGATACGCCTTGCTAGCGAATCGACCAAGATGGCAAACCTGGCAAAAGTATGTCGACTAACGGGCCCGTACCGTAAACCAGCTGTCGGATGCTCTACGAATCATCGTAAAGCACCAGTGGGTTGCGTAGAAGCTGTTGTTTATGAGCTCCCGCTGTCCTGTGGAAAAAATACATCGAACAGAGAGGAAACTGTCTTAATGACCGATCACGGGATCATAGCCTAAGCGTGAAAAATAAGAAATACGGTCATCTGTCAACTCACTGCCAGGAATGCGGCTGTGCGCGGTTTTATGGTTTCTGCCGGGATCTTCCGAAGCACAAAGATAAAGATGTGCGAGAGATTGTTGAGGCTCAGGCTATCTGTCGGAATAGTGATACGTGTGTTAGTGGCCCTTCGATCGACTTGTTAGATAAGGAGACGGCTTTTTTTGGATGATTAAGATTTGGATGAGGGGGCGCGATTGTGCCCGGGTTAAATAGGTGTGTTTCCTGAAAATCAAGTTGTTGAAGTTAGCGCATTGTGGTATGGTCTCCATTCTGTCCTTGTTTGCTGGTGCTAAATATGCTTTCCATGTCAGTTTACCAACATTTCCAATAAATGGCAATGCGAATCGATCAGTTTACATGAGATGCGACACGACTGAAAGTTAATAAAATACCCTTCTGTCACATTCATGTAAACGCGGCTAGCGACAAATGATGCAATAAGCGACGTATAATCGTCGATATGGTGCAGTAAGGAACAGTGTTGCAATCATCAAATAAATCTATGCCGTCGCTTAATAAAATACCAAGTGCAAACACTTAACCTCATTACATCCCCATCCGTTTACCTCCGTACGCTAAAAACCTACAGCCAAGAGCAAAGCATGAAGGGCGGCTGCATAGCCCGCCACATAGTGTAGCCGACAAGAAGTATTCTACAGTTCCGAAGTGGAAAGCAGTGCAGCGGAACAAAGGCTGACAGAAAGTCCACACTACAGGTGCTGCCCAACTATGTTGGCTTTATAGCAGCCGGTCAATATATTAAGCGAGCACAGCGCCTGTCCCCTTTTCCCGTATGCGCACAGCAATCGTCGATGACCAAAGTACGTCAAGGTAAATAAATAATGTACAACACAAAAAGCGCTCCTCGTCAAAATTTTGAGAAGGAGGTTTTCCGCTCAGAAAGGAATCTAGGGAAGACCTCCAAAGATTTGGATTTCTTTGTTTTGAGAAATGCCATTGAAGACGTGCAACCACATGCAGCTGCACCTTTGTTAGTTGTGTAAGCTTCAGCTATCGTGCGTGCGTAGACTTTTCAGTGTCTTCCGACGACATTCCATGACGAAAATCTGGTGTGCATCCACATTCTCCACAATATAGCACCGAGATGCTTCCTCGCGTCTGCGGCAGGTTGTTGCAGTGTTCACCGGGGCAAACGTTGACGGAGAGTAGGGTTTGGCCGATGTGCGTCTTTCCGCAGGATAGTGAAATTTAGTACATGACGTTACACTTCCCGTGCGGCTTCGTGTGCTTAATGACGCACACATTCTTCCTCGCTCCTTCGAAAATCACACGTCTACAAAGCTGTACTAGCTTGTTCGGGGCTAAAAACCACTGGGCTCGCAACCGCTGTGCGTGTTGATAAATAATGACGCTTGCTGTTGAGTTGCCGCAGGAGCTCCGTCTATCTTCTGTACACTTGGGAAGAGTTTTCGGAAGCAATTCCGCAAGAACTCGTACTGGCTGGACCCGACATCTCGGGTCGTTTAGTTCTTTTTTTTTTGCCTGAGTTTCTCCGGTCAACTCAAGCATGGGATGGAAGACCTAGAAACTGCGTTCCCATGCGCGGTGGACCTTACTGCGGCATTTAAAATTTAGGGAGTGCCAAGGTAAAGAAAAGTAGACATTTTACTGAGTGTGACACATAATGCCAGCATAGGTGGACAACAACATCCGCGAACTAGTCGAAGGCCATCTCAACAGCCAATCGCAACGTCTGCAACGAACAGTGCAAGGGTGCCACATTCTATCCCGGCTAGGATAACACCGAGACAATCATAACAGAAAAACCGCACACTCCTTGCGCTTAGCATTCGCCAAAAAAATCACGTGGTCCAATTCCCCGGAATATGCACCCTGACCGTCATAAAGGCCGAAGAAAGGCAAGTACACAAGCCCTGGATCGACTCTTTGGCGATGACACATCGAACGCACCAGTCCTATACACCGACGTGGCTCGCTACCCACAGAAACGTGCCCTATGTCTAGTCTGTATCATTGCACCTGAAAGTGCCCACACCCTCCGCGTTACTCCCCTTCACCTTCACCTTCCTCCTGGGAGACTTCGCTGACCAGCTCAGACCCGCAAAAGCAGCGACGGCTGATCCGGAAGGTACGTGGAGGGGCGCGAGCCAATGGGGCCATGAACTAAGGGCTTCACCCTACGAGGAAGTCACCCAATCTCATTACAAATAAATCTTTTCTGTCTCTCTCTCATCGAGAAATGTTGATCGAGAAGTCAGTTCCTGTCATGTGTAAAATCATAATCATTTCTTCTTCGTAGGAAGACTGAAAAGTAAGCTTGTAGGCTGGAAACAAGATTCAATGTGCGCGACTCGGCATAAAAGGACGTCTTGTTGGGCGAGTTGGTCCCACTTCATCTTTGGTACTAGGCGCGAACACGCACAGGCCACATACCCATTCGACCCAATTGAGTACGCGTTCGTATGCCGCAGATGTATTTTGCTTTTCACATCGGAATGACTGACAAGACTGCGTGTGAGGGCTGTGGTCGAAAAGAAAACACGTTCTGTCTGGCTACCCTTACTACAGTGCACAGAGGCGTTCTGTCCCGTCTGGCACCTAGTACCCTAGGGTACTAGGTGCGAGTACCCTAGTACCCTAGGGTAGTACCTAGGGTTCGCACCTAGCACCCAAGGTGCCTCAGCAGTAAACACCGAGCAGTGGCGCGCGCAGAATCTCGGCAATGTGCAAGACTACTTTAAGTGAACTAATTTTCGTGCGTTACTGAATACATATGTGGTGTTATACTAACTATTTGAAAGCTTATTTATTTCAGATGTAAACATAGAAAGGTAATATTGTTTTGTATGCGACTTTCGAAAAATTATAATGGAGACTGCAAACCCCTAAATAGAGAAACTCCTAAACGGAGAAAAAGAGAAACCGTTGTTACGTTGTTTAACTTCAACGGATATCTGAAGGTGCTAGGTGGTACACGCAAGCATGATAATAAACCGTAAAGTTAGATCCCACTTAGTTCTTGTGGACGCATCCTGTTAAAACTCATACGCTCTTGCTATCGAATATCGTTACTGCTCGCGCGCGCTGTTGAAAGTCGTCCCTTTAATGATAATGCCTTGCCAGGACAAGCTGCTCAAGATCCATCACTAGATATTAGACATTATGTCATTAGGTTAAAGAAAAGTTCTAGTGACGTGAAATTCCGTGAGAGGGTGAAAGAATCGGTTGGGATAAAATATTAGAATTTATCGATGTGTAATAGTTCACCGTGTGTGATCTATTATAAGATTAGTTAATTATAAAAGTGATAGTCACTTCCGCATTTTCAGCCTGCATGTTTATAGCATGTTACCCACATATATATATATATATATATATATATATATATATATATATATATATATATATGTGTGTGTGTGTGTGTGTGTGTGTGTGTGTGTTTGTGTGTGTGTGCGTGTGCGTGCGCGTGCGCGCGTGTATGTGTGTGCGCGTGTGTGCGCGTGTGTGTGCGCGCGTGTGTGTGCGCGCGTGTGTGTGCGCGCGTGTGTGTGCGCGTGTGTGTGCGCGTGTGTGTGCGCGTGTGCGCGTGTGTGTGTGCGCGCGTGTGTGTGCGCGTGTGTGTGTGCGCGTGTGTGCGCGTGTGTGCGCGTGTGTGCGCGTGTGTGCGCGCGTGTGCGCGTGTGTGCGCGCGTGTGCGCGTGTGTGCGCGTGTGTGCACGCGTGTGCGCGTGTGTGCGCGTGTGTGCGCGTGTGTGTGCGTGTGTGGGCGCGTGTGTGCGTGCGTGTGCGCGTGTGTGCGTGTGTGCGCGTGCGCAAGTGCGTGTGCGTGTGTGCGTGTGTGCGTGTGCGTGTGTGCGTGTGTGCGTGTGTGCGTGTGCGTGTGTGCGTGTGTGCGTGTGCGTGTGTGCCTGTGAGATAGAGAAAAATAGTTAAACGGCTTGCCACATGTCCATTCCACCCACTTGAGCACTAGTTCGTTTGCCACTGAAGGCCTTTGCTTTTCGGATTGGAATGATCGACAGGCTGCGTGTGAGGACTTTGGTCGCAAGGAGAACGCGTTCTGTGTGGCTACCCTTAATACAGTGCACATACGCGATTGCTTGTTAGTGTGCATAGCTCGCATAGATTGCATAGACAATAATCCATTATTAGAGCAAACCTTTTGGAATGCCGACATTATAAGATACTGCCGCAGAGGGTGCGAGGAAGACATTGCTGAAGTATCTAAGGACAACAGACGGGCACAAGCGGTTGTAGTAGCCTAAATAAATGTTCGTTGTGCTGCACCTTACCCAGTACTATGGTACAGCTAGTGCAGTGATCGTGACCAGCTGTGATCGCTCATAAGGGCTCTGTGTTTCTCTCTCTACTTTCTTCACATTTTTCTTGCACTCTATCACTCTCCCATTTACCAAGGGTAGCAAACATGATTTTTCATTCTGTGGACCTTCCTGCCTTTCTTCTTTAGTTCTCTTTTCTCGCTCTCTGACAACCTATCTCAAAACATAGCATGCACCAACGGAAAGTGCACTGATGATATGCAGGAAATGTTGAGCTGTCATAAGTTGGCTTGAGAATAGAAGTGGGAAAAGAGGGGCAGTGCAACGAGAGAAAAGGTTTCAGGACATCGTAATTAAAGCTGAGAACAGGCTCGGCATATTCAGGCCACATAAAGAAACATGACGATGAGCCGTATGAACGTCATTCGATGTCAATTATATCGATTATGGCATGGCTACCGACGAGACTAGCGAACGCCAGCTACATTAATGAGTATTCAACTGGGTCGCGGTGTTTTACATGCAAAGAGGCACTTGTTCAGCCCAACATACTCGTTCTTATTTCTCTGTATAAAAAGGAACAGAAAGCCATGACTGACAGAACGTCCAGTTATTTAAGCTCCTTTGTTTGGTAGTGCTAAATGGCAAGTTGGTCTTCAATTTCGTTAGAGTTTTAGACCTCCTTGTGTTACAAGAAAACAGAGCTCTGAAACGACTGCGCGCCAAAGAGGCAATGTGTAAAAGTGCTCGTTTTGTCGCACGTTGTCGCAGCGCTTTATTTTCTAGCAACACCATACCAACCAGAGCAAAAATCCATCCTATTAATCTTGGACCGTTTAGATTACGGCGAAACGCGGTCTACGACTCGAACTACTGTCAACAGTTGAGTAGTCAGCCGGAGGAGTCGCGCGTTCCTAACCATACGTGGTTGGAAGGACGAACATGCGAGTCGGCTAGCCACCTCTTTGTGTTTCTAACCCTTCCTTGGCAAAACCCTGCGTGTTGATTGCACGGCCGAGGCTTACGACTCGCATGGCCGCTTGAACTACATAGTTGAAACCTGAGCCCGATCATTTATTTTAAGACTGAAGTCACACAGCTCTTCAGTATTTTTGTGTTATGACTGACGAGTTGATCGTTCCTTCGAAAACAGTTTCCAATATCAATGTTCTCATGACTCGTCAGATGCCATAATGTCGCAAGAACTTGTCCGCTGATAGTTGTAGGTCATCTGTCTGTGCCTAAGGACCGAGAATATCGGGAACATTTTGAATTCTGTGGTTTTACATGCCAAAACCACGATCTGAGGCACGCCGTAGTAGGGGAACTCCGGATTAATGTTGACCACCTCGGGTTCTTTAACGGGCCCCCATTGCACGGGAGATGAGTGTTCTCGCATCTGCGGCCACCTAAATGCGTCCGCCTAGGCCGTGATTAGATGCCACGACATCCTCGCGTTTAGCAGCGCAACACCATAGCCACTAGTGCATCACGAATGGGCGACAGCATTTTTCAGCTATCCACATAGGCTACAAAAATTCCATTGTATTGACCGGATTTGCCGCCTCCAGCATAGATAAATGACTTGCTGTCAGTGAGGGCTGATACACCGGAGGCAAGAGAAAAGAAAGCATTATAGAACAGCTAGGAAGGAACACCCTAGCTGTTTGGCAGTAATATTTTGCCTTCTTGTCTTTCCGAATCAATATCTTTGCCCTTGGCATCGCTGAGCTTCCTTCAAGTGATATGGGCGATGCCGCAATGTTCCGAAGCGCACAATACACGTTGCGCTCGAGAGCAGGGCGTCTCAGCATAAATAAGCTCGGCAAAGACAAGGGTCTTCGCACCAACGATACTGAGTTTTCGTAAGCTGCAGAGAAAGAAAGAATGGCTTGTGCGAACGCTTTCGCCGCTTATGCCTTGACAGCAGCCGCTCAAAGCAACGCGGACTCAATGCTTGCTGCACCCTAGCCTTTTCTTCCGTCAAAGTTCCGCGTAAACCTTGATTGATGCACTTGTGGCTTTTTGCTTCATTGTAAGTAGGTGGGCTCTTGGGCTAGGGCTCAAGCAACTTTACAAAAATTAATTAACCTCTGTCTTTTGCGAGTGAAAGTTATTCATCAATCCAAGTGAGCACTTCATTACCGTTATCTGGAAATGTTGTTAGCGACTGAATCAACCTCATTATTAATGCATGCGCTTACCTTTATTTGCACCGCCTGAAACCTTTTCATGAACATGTCGGCACATTACCGGTCATGAAACGAAAAGAGGCGCAGAAGTGCAGGTCATGTCGGAAAATAAATTAATTTTGTCAACACAGTCAAGTATATAGTTCCTGCACACTTATATTTTAAACATTGCACGATGTGGTTTTCCTTTTTTGCAGGAGAAGCCTACTGGAATATGAAATTTAGACAACGGGAGCCTAAAAAAATCGACGAAGGCATGAATAGAAATTAAAGACTTCTGACATAAGTAGTCAACTTCGGGAAATTTTCGAGTTATCATACACAGATAATTGGTTTTTCTTCTAGTAAACCTGCGCGATTCTAACGTACATACGTTTTTCAGTCGGGCAATGTACGTGAGTACTGTCAACACATTAAATAGAAATGTAAATATAAGCTTCTATATATGCAATGACCCTCCCAAGCACTTGTTGACTTAGCTGTGTTTCACACGCACACTTTGTTTCACTTCATTCTGAAAGTACTGTATTATTTAATTTCGCACTTTGCTGATAAAGGCTGCCAATATGACGGCATGAAGTGCCTATACCGTAGTTTTTGTCACAGCACTAAATTAAAGTGTTTTTGTGTTTCTTGCTTAACGATCATGACAAAAATCGCTGAGCCACGCGGTGATACAGTGGGCCACATAAACATAACGCTTCAGATGATTACACTGGAAATCATAGCCGCATATCCCCGTGGCATATCAGCGTAAGTGTGGGTACTATATTGGCATATTACTATAAATGCGCCAATAAGTGTAGCAATAATAAGTGCGTTGCGGATCACTTCTGGGCACGTTTAGCCACACTAAATTTAGTTACAATTCAGTACTATAGTACTACGGAAAATCGCACAAGAACATGCGTCTAAAAGGTTACAACAACATATATATATATATATATATATATATATATATATATATATATATATATATATATATATTATTTACTTATTTATTTCAATACCCTAAAGGCCCAATGCGGGCATTACATAGGGGGGGATTCATCAAAGAAAACTTATAAATATACAACACTGGTTATAAATGGCTGAAGACAGAAATAAACGAGTTAAGAAGCCAGGTACAAGTTATTAAAAAAAAATGACTAGGAACAGGAACTGGAAAATTGCACATGTAGCAAATTCCAAAAGAAAAAAAAGCACCTTCAGAAGTTGCAAAACATGGCATCTAACATTTCACGGAACGATACGGCCGGCACGCACAAAAAAAGAAAGGAAAAAACAACGACGCACATCATTTTAAGTTGGAATTTTCTAAGTATGACCAAAGCTGTTTGAAATGATGATGTTTCAGCGATAGCCGCAATGCTAGAAGGAAGCGAATTCCACTCTTCGATAGCCAGGACCAAAGGTGAGTATTTGAATCGTTCTGTTCGAGCAAAAATGGGTTTAGTCTTCTTCATATGATCTACACGACCCGATGTGTGCGGAGGAGGGAGAAGATGTGAACTTGCTAATGGAGTGTTATTGTGGTAGAGAGTGTGGAAAAAGGATAAACGGCTGAATTTTCTGCGCATAACCAGAGGCGGGAGATAGAGCGATATTTTCAGTGATGTTACACTTTGATACCGAGAGTAACGGGAAAGGATGAATCGTGCAGCCTTGTTTTGTATAGATTCTAACATGTTAATAAGATAGGTATAAGGAGGGTTCCAGATCACTGACGCTGATTCTTCACTGATTCTATCACAGGCCTGACTAGCATGTTGAATGCGTGAAGTTTTGTATCCTGGTTGGCTTGGTGTAGTCGGTGTTTAAGAAGACCGAGTTTTTTTAAGGCTTTGGTAGTAATCAGTTCTATATGAGTGCTCCAGGATAAATTAGAGGTAAAATTTACGCCGAGGTATTTTACCGACACTGCAGTTTCTATTATAGTATTATTAACTCTGTAGGCATTAGGACTTGTGTTAGTAGCGGAAGTAAACTTGGGATTTTTAGTTCTGTCTGCGTTAATAACCATTTGTCACCTGGCGCACCAATGAGTTAGTTCATCAAGGTCAGTCTGGAGAGCAATGATGTCGCAAGGGCTTGATATTACTCGGTAAATTACGCAGTCGTCTGCAAATAGCCGTATTGTTGATGTTATGTTCGACATGATGTCATTAATATATATTAAGAAAAGCAGTGGACCCAGCACCGAACCCTGGGGTACTCCTGAAGCAACACCTGTACGTCTTGATAAGAAGCTCCCTAACTTAACTGACTGAAAGCGGTTTGTTTGAAATGCGTTGATCCACTGTGTAGTACGTTAGTCCAGCTGCAGGTTGCGTATCTTTATCATCAGGTGTTTATAAGGCACGCGATCAAAGGCTTTAGAGAAATCAATAAAGATGGAGTCAATGTAGAAGGAAGAGTCAATTGCTTGATGAAGGTCCGTTATTAACTCAAATAACTGCGTCTGACACGATAAATGTTTGCGGAAGCCATGTTGGTTGTTATGAAGCAAGTTGTTCTGGTTAATATGAGTCATAATGTTAGTGTATAATATGTGTTCGAGTACCTTGCAACATATCGACGTTAGTGAAATTGGTCTGCAATAATTAGGAACGGATCTGTCACCAGATTTAAATACCGGCATTACATAAGCGGATCTCCAATCTTCTGGCACACATGTCGTATCGAGTGACTGTTGGAAAATGAGAGATAGCAGGAAAGCAGTGGGTTGGCAGGTAATCTTTAAGAGTTTCGCGTTGATACCATCGGGTCCTGGGCTAGTGTGGTGAGGTAGGCGTTCAACTGCACGAGCCACGCCAAGCGCAGATATGTGAATGAGTGAAAATGGAATCTGTATATCAGCCTCAGGAAGCAGCAGTGGATTGTAAATGGGCAATTCGTTCGTAAAAACTTGTCAGAAGTGGCTATTGAATTGTTCTGCACACTGTTCGATAGGTAGAGTGCTGCCGTAGGCGTCCAAAAGAAAAGGAACCGTAAAAGCGGTTTTAGGATTAACAGTGTTCCAGAATTTCTTAGGGTTGGTTTTTATCAAACTAGGAAGCGTAAAATTAAAATATTTGTTTTTGGCTTCAGAAATTAGTTTTTCAGCTATTTTGGTAATGCTTTTATAGTTTTCCCAGTCTGTAGCTTCCTTTGATTGAACCGCTTTACTAAATGCTCTTTTTTTCCTATTTAGTGCCCTGTTGACATCTGTGGTGAACCAAGGATCGTTGGTACGCGTACTTATCATTAGTTTTGGCACGCAGGAATCTTCAATTTCTTTGAGTTTGTCACGAAACAACTTCCAATTTTCATTAGTCGTACGGTTATGAAAATTGGCCTGAAAGCTATTTGTGAAAGTTTCCAGCAACAGGTTCATTTTTTCAACATCCGCACGTGCGTAGTTGTAGATAAGCTTCCTGGTTTTTGTTTTTTCAGTCCGTGGGAGTAGAAGAAAACAGTGCACAACTTTGTGGTCACATATTTCTTCCAAGACGTGAATGTCTGAGAGCTCAGGGTGGTTTGTTAGGATGAGGTCCAGGATGTGTTTACCGCGAGTGGGCTCGTGAACAATTTGGGTGAGCTGGTGATATTGAAGTAAATGAAGAAAGTTAATGTTCTCCTGTCGGTTATTGTCGGAGCCAACAGTTAGCGTCGTCCAGTTATTCGCGGGAAAATTAAAGTCGCCAGCTAAATATAGGAGGCAATTCGGGTGCCTAACAAGGATCTGCTCGATAGCGTCATTTAACAGTTCAATGAATTCAGGTTGGCTACTTGGTGGCCTATAACAGGCGCCAATAATGCAAAACTTATGACCAAGTTGAGTAGAAACCCAGACTATTTCTAAGGGAGAGTCGATAGGGGTAAGAGATGCATGGAAGTCTTTGTGAATACCAATGAGCACTCCTCCTCCTCGTCGAGAATCAGCCCTATCTTTCCTAAATAAAATGAACGATGGTGGAAACGCGATGTCGTGAGATGCAACGTCTTCGGTTACGACCTTTGACTACCTCTGTGCGGTATCCCCATGCAGTGTGGGGAGCGTTAAAGTCACCTAATAATAATATGGCCTTTTGTTGGGAGATTCTGAGAACCTTCCTGAATAGAGTTCCGAACATGTGACGTCGGCACTTTGGGCTACTATAGACATTAAGAATGAATATGCTTTCATCCTCCTTACGTTTAGGAATGAGTTCAATAAAGACGTGGTCTATGTCGACTTCTTCAATATCATGTTTAATGACTGTTAGATTTCTGTGAACTAGAATAGCGGTGGTGGAATCCGACCCAGAAGCACTATAGGATTTGTACCCTGCCAATTTTGCGTGGCCTCCCGTCTCCTGAAGGGCAATGATATCAGGGGCCGCCTTACCCCGAAGGAACTGCTGAAGGTTTCCCCGTTTGCGGCGAAACCCACGGCAGTTCCACTGCCAGATATTGTAGTTAGGAGTGTGAGCCATTTTGAGATGGCGAAGGTTCAGCGATCGGTTTGCAGATTTCGGATAGGGGTGGACGGTCATAGGGTTTGGATGCCACGCCCTTAAGGGAGCCGGAGGCCGTGGATGTAAATCTCGACTCCCAGCGAAGTACTTTGGCTTTGGTTGCGGCTACCCGAGATTCTAGGTTGGTGGTTCTGGTTTCCAGAGCGTCTAGACGTGCGCTTATTTGTTGCAAGTGGGCACCATTCTCCTGATGTTGCTGAAGCATCTGGTTGGCAAGTTCAGTAATCATATGTTCTAGTTTCTCGAATCTTGGGGATATGTCTGAAGAGTTGTCTGTATGATCTTCTGCCTTACGTTTATGTGGCGGTGCTGTGGTGTTGAGTGAGGGATTATATGGTGGGGTTGGGCGCGGCGTTTGACTGCGCTCTTGTTGTTTTTGTTGTAATCGGGTGATTTCTGCACGCTGCTTAGTGATTTCGGTTCTCTGTTGTTCTATTAACTGCCTCATTTGTTGGAGTTCTGCCTCGAGAGCCTGCATCTTAGGATACTGAGCATTGGGAGAAGAGACCTTGTTAGCACAGCTCACCTGTGGACCGCTGTTAGTCGGGGTCGTTCGTCTCCCGGAACTCGACCGGTTCCGCGACGTCCCGTCGGAGTCGGTGGCACTCGGAGTTGAGCTTAGTCTCGGGTAAGACCGAGATCGGCTCCTACTGCTCGATCCTCCGGGAAAAAAGCTTGCACTGGTTTCTTGGCTGTTCTGCGTCGATCGGCGTTCTCGCGATCTACTTTGCCTGCGCTCGTTAGGGTGGTTCTGTGCTTCCACCGAGAGTTTCTGCCACTGTCGTTGTCGGATGATGTAGGGGATTTGGAAACGTTTCCTGCATTGCTTTGAGCCGGAGAGATGGTTGCCGTTGCTAATAGCGCATACTAGTTCGCAGTCATGGTCTGTTGGCGGGTTTTGCTTGCCGCACCGGATACAACATTTTTCGTTCGGGGTGGGGCACACATAGTCCCGGTGGCCGACTTTTCGGCAGATTCCGCACACTTCGATCTTCTTCTTGTACAGAAGGCATCGGTAAGTAGTATTTCGGTAGTTGACGTAGTGTGGTACTTCTTCACCTTGAAAAACGATGATAACTGAGGACGTCTTGCCCATGCGCCTGGCGTGCAGGACCCGGGGGGTATTACGCGCCAAACTTCTAATAATGTCTTCTTGTGTGTCGTAGTTCGGAATCCCATGGATGATTCCTTTGGCCGAGTTTTCGGGCGCCGTAATGTACGTAGTCATGCTGAATCTCTTCTCCTGTAATTTGAGCTCCTTGATTTGGCTGTATTTGACGGCGTTGTCTTCTCTTGGTGTGCTGACAATAATGATATTTTGGCTGGTGTTGATTCGGATCGTGTCTTCTAGCTGCGTTGCCACTTCCAGAGCGGCCGTTCTCATGATGTTGTCGGTGATGAGCGCGGAGCTCCAGCCGGCTGTATTGAATCCGTCACGCGGTCGGAGAACCACTTTGAAGTCGTCTTCCGGCAGCGGTGGGAGCTTCGGCACTTGCCGACGCGGACGGGACGACGGCGTCTGCGCTACCGAATTAGTTCTTGTACGCGGTATGGCTTTGGATTCGTTAAGGCTTGGTTTGCTTCGCTGTAGGGTCTTATGGGCGGCGAGCCATCCTGCCTCGTTTAGTTCTTCCGGGGCGATTTCAGTCCCCTCCACTTCTATTTCCATAGTTGCCTGATGAGTTGGTAGAGATGCCGGGCTGCCGAACCGGCGTTAGGGTTAACGCGGCGGCCGGCGAATCGGGCACGAAATGTGGCGTTTTATGGATGGATATGGAAGCACTTGCCGAGATGTTGATCTCGTCGTGGTCCTGATGACTTCCCGCAGTAGTGGCGATAACCGGTAAACAAATTTTTTTATGTGAAGCTTATCAAATCGTACAGAATAACGCTCGTTTTCTCTGATATTGGCCTTGGCGAAGTCGCGCAGCTTTTTCCGTGCATGTAGGACCTTCGGGGAGAAGTCTTCGTCTAGCCAAACTTTTGGTTCCGTGAGATGTTTTAGTTTATGCGCATTTTGAAATGCTTCCAGTCTAGATTTAAAGTTCAGAAATTTAACTGTAATTGGTCGAGCTTGATCAGAACGTGGCCGGCCAAGGCGATGTGCTCGTTCGATGTCACCACACTGCATCTTAAGATGCTCGCTAAAGAAGTCCTTAACTATTTTTTCTGTTTCTGCATAACCTTCGTGTTCTTCTTCAGCGAGTCCTTTGATAATCAAGTTGTTCCTTCTCATTCTGCTGTTCATGTCTTCGACTACACCTGTAAGTTCACCGTTTGTTTTGCGTATATTTGTCTTGACGTCTTCTACAGAAGACACGGTGTCGAAGTTTTTCTTCATATCAAGTACAGCGGACATACTTTTTTCTACCACAGCAACACGGCCCTGGATGTTGTTTACGTCCTGTTTGATTTGTTTTAGCGTGTTTGACGTCTCAGCATGACATTCTTTTAACAGTGCGAGGACTTCATCAACCTTTGGCCCGGGGTTTGCTTCGACATCTCCCGCACAAAGCAAAAGTAGGGTCAGACATGTAGAAAGCATGAATGAAGTGGGTCTCGGGCAAAGTTCACAGACTAGTCGCGCCCCTGGACTAAATGGATAGACTTGTTCACACACATGTACGTGACAGGAAGAAAATGAGCCGATGCGAGCGTGATACGTGCACAAATCCACACCCATTGAAACGCAGCAATTGGGATCCGCGGCCACAGGAATATTCTAAATAGTGATCAATGAGTAAAAACGCCTACCTAGAAAGCAAAGTGCACAAGTCACCAGTATGCGCTCGTGGCCGCGAATCCCAGAAATGCGAAGCCGGAGGGTGGCTTTATAGGCGTCCCTGGTGGTAAGTCTGCTCGAGGCGGCGCTGTCTCCGTTTATGACGTCACAGGATGGGTCCCGTTCCGCGGTGTCACGCAACGGAGGCGCCAGTAGACAGTTAGGGCGCTCGATGATACGTAGGAGTGAAGGGACGATGGCGATAAGCTTGCGCGGCGCCCAGTCTTGGTAAGCACGCGGCAGGATACGAGTATCTAGAAAGCAAAGTGCACAAGTCACCAGTATGCTCTCGTGGCCGCGAATCCCCATATATATATATATATATATATATATATATATATATATATATATATTGACAAGTGTACTTGTCTTCATCGGGTGACACGTTTCACAGCCTACCAAATGTTATCGCACAGCGCAGGACGCGCTTGCATGTGTGGGAAGTTTCTGGAATGTTATCGATGGTTACATCCATTGTCTGTGACCGAAGCTTGTGTAATCTGATTGCATGTGTGCGCGACGCGAATAATGTAGAACTTTGTGGAAGGCGTGCGGGTCCCAGCGATTAGTCTGGAACATTCGACGATTAATGTATAAAAGCCGACGCGCTTGACCCGCTGATCAGATTTTCGACGATCGCCGACGGTGTTCGCCGCTGTCGCCGTTCTTTTAGTGTAGCCCGTTTTTGAGGGCACAAGTTCGCCCAAGAAAACGCTAGTTTCGTCTTTCTCAGTTTGGCTGCTTTCTTCACGATGACTACCACGTGACATCTGGTGGAGGTGCTTGTGCGTTCATGTACGGAACGCGCCCGCGAAGCCGCGATCCAAGCCCGAAGCCTAAGGACAAAACCGACATCGCACAAGACCAGCGTGCGGGCCGCAGACTGCAAGGGCTGCCCCCAGAGCACGGACTTCTACCTGAGACGACAAAGAAGATCGTGGCCGAGACAACCCGAATGGCTGCCCCAGCGTACCCCGTTACCCTTCAACAACCTCGGGACCCACCGACCTTCCATGGAGCAGCAACTGAAGGGAAGACCCTGAAACCTGGCTGGAGGCCTAAGAACGAATCGTGACTTTCAACAACTGGGACGACAAGCTGCGGCATGTATACTTCGCCTTAGAAGGCGCCGCCAGAACGTGGTTTGAGAACCGGGAGTCGACCATGACAAGATGGGACCTGTTACGTAGCGGCTTCCTGCGCACCTTTACGAGCGTCGCGAGCAAGGAAAGGGCCGAAGCCATGCTGGACGCCCGAGTGCAGCTACCTAACGAGAACGTTGCCATATTCACGGAAGAAATGAACCGTCTGTTCCGCCATGCCGACCCGGATATGCCCGAGGAGAAAAAAGTCCGCCTTCTCATGCGTGGTGTGAAGGAAGAACGTTTGAGCGCAATGATACGAAGCCCACCGAAGACCGTAGAAGAGTTTCTTCGCGAGGCCACCAGCATCGAGAAGACGCTCGAAATCCGGAACCGGCAATTTAACCGCTGCACGAACTGTACCAACTACACAGGAATTCAATCGCTTGCCACCGACGATCTGCGCGAGACTATCAGAGCCGTCGTACGGGAAGAGCTGCAAAAGTTGTAGCGTAGGTCGCAACCTGAAGTAGCCTCAATCGCCGAAATCGTCAAAGATGAGCTTGAGCGATTCCTTGGAGTTCCTGAGATGCAACCAGAATCACCGCAGCCCCAGCCGGAAGCGATGACCTACGCCGCCGTCGCCAGCCACCAAGGCCGCCCTGCACGACTGCGCCAGGGACCCAGTTTCGAAAACGCTAGTTTCGTCTTTCTCAGTTTGGCTGCTTTCTTCACAGTCACTACCACATGACTATATCTATATATATATATATATATATATATATATATATATATATATATATATGGCGGCCTTACATGTCCGCTTGCAAACACGTCACTTCAACACAGGTTACATAACGTGAGACATCAAAGCGCAATAAACTAGTTTTAGCAAAAAAGAAGCAACCAGTCTGAGTGCACGAACGAATGAATCCGTGGCGCCATGCACTCGAAAATACCGGTGCAAATCTTAAATCCAGGCCAGAGGTCACGTGAAAGATCGATGATGCTGAACGCTATTTGCGTTTATAGTGGCAAAGAAACAATGAACTTACTTACAAAGAGTACAATATCTAATTAGCAATGATAATTTAGCCCTCTGTTTTATGTAATAAGAATGCTTCGGTAATTGTAAGAGAAAGTTTGTAAGATAAAATTGCGCTTTCTACGGCGCCTCTAGCGGGAGATGTTCAAACTAACGTAAACATCCCGAAGTGATTCTACTATCGTGGTTTTCTTAGCAGCAGCGCGCGGTCGATTTTTTCGCCCTCTGTGGCCATTTGTTGAACTTGAGAGTGTGCGGGGCCTGGTGTCTCCTCCAGCTTGGAGTATAAAACAACCTCACAGAGCTGATAGAGGCCCACGAGACTGCGCAGATAAAATGTATTTCTCGCACCAAACATGGTCGTTACATTCTTAACCATCTTCACCTAAAGGTGACATCCACCCCATTGCTCCCCTCCCGACTGGAGTCTGCAGTCGGCTGGTCATCAAACCCATGGCCAAGAACAGAGGGTTTTGAGCGTCTGTTCTGCTCTGCCGTCGCTCTGAAGCCACAAACCCAGGACTGGCATCATGGGTACCTCTCGGACCATATGGCCCTCAACCACAATATTAATCGACCGTTTGGACTTGTAGCCTTTCGCGTGCATCTGGATGACCTCGGTTTTTTCTGGCCGACACTTCAGCCCGCTTCCTCAGGACAATTTCTCCCCCGCTAATACTGCGCTTTGGAGCGTACATTCTTTATCCCGCGGCGAACCTCTGCTCTCCCACCGCATGATGTCCGCGTAGAGCGTGTAACCTTGGTCGGGTATTCGATCCCGATCACGTGCGAGGCGACACGTCGCCATGTTGAAGAGCAGAGGCGATATTATCGCCCATGAGGTGTTCCTTTGCTAAGCATTTTGAGTGTCTCCGATGTGATTTTTCCAATACCGATGTGTGCCTTGCGACTGGAAAGAAAAGCCCTTGTATAATTGTGAGTACGCTCTACACAACCCACGGATACTAGTTTCTTGAGCATTGCCGCATGATAGACGTTGTCGACGGCTCCTTTGAGGTCTAGTTGTTGCTTTGAGGTGTAGTCTAGCATGTTGGTCGGGCTGGTGTGCGACTCCTCTAGCTCGCTTTGGAGTTCTCTGTAACTAGGCCAGCTCATTAACTTAGTGGTCCCTACACTCTAAGCGCAGTAACGTTTAAGTTTACCTTTGTTGCAAGTGACCTACAACATAAAGGTTACTAGGGTAGTAAACCAACTTGATATTTGTGTTTTTGTTAATTTCTGTCGCGCTTAGAGGTTACATGCGTCGAAGCAACTATTTTAAATATTACTGCTGCGCCAAATGTCTCGTAACCTTTAGATTGTAACTTATAAACAAAGTAATTCGTGGCTCAGGGGACCTATTGCGGGGATTGCAAGTTTGCTGATTATTGTGTTGCATTGCGACCCTGATATGATGTTTTCAGCCAGGACTAACGTGTAAAATATGGTGTGCGGCCGCGGGACGGAGGCAGGTTGGACTAAATTAAGATGTTATCGGTGCCAGTCGGATTGTTCGCTCTCGCAATATAAAAAAAAAGTTTCAATCTTGCACGAGACCATGCTCAAGTCAACCAGCAGCATTTCAGTGGTCAATGACATTTACTGCATACACATTTTGTGTTCATAATTTATGTAACCCACCTCTGCTATGTCTCTAAATGAGATAGCTGTACCTGTAAATAAATAAATAAATATCTGCTATTATAATGCAAAAGCAAGCCACAGAAACAACTAACATAAATTGGAGAATATTGCGGCGAACGATGTTGTGGCCTAAATTATAACTACTCTTCATTGGGGAGGAAAGCCCCCGCCGCTACCACTGCAGGCACTTTAGGCTGCGGTGCAAAACCTGCCTGAATAAAAAATGGTGATTGAATACACATTTCTAACCAATATTTTTGTTATTTTCTTGTGTCAATGCTTCCTTCAGCCGCGTTTGTGTATCTTCTCCTGAAACACGACACCCTTTAACAGCAGGACGCACACTGAAGTGCGCACGCGGGCGCACGCTGGAATACTGTAAAAGCTCGACGACCGACAGAATAAAAGCGTCGAGCAGGCCCAATAACTATTCTTTCAGGGAGAAAATGCTTTGTACACTTCAACCAACTGTAATATGCCGGTGTGTGTGTGTGTGTGTGTGTGTGTGTGTTTTCTTTTTTTCCTTTTTAACGTGCAATAGGGGTAGTTCCTAAACTGCAGCAAATGTCGGGTTTCTTAGAGAACGCCAGACACGCACCACTTCTGCACGCTCGCTAACACGCGAGAAAGACGCCGCTACAATTCACATGACAGCGGGCGACAGCCGCTCCAGTAATGTCTCGTAGAGAGATGAACAGGCGCTTAGGGGATGAGGCCACAATGGCGGCCGGCCAAATGAGCAGAGATAAAATATACAAATACCAACGAACAGCAGCATCTTTAAACTATGGAACATTAGAACCTTGAAATACGGTTTTGTGACACTTTGACGGAACTGTTGCTTGATTATTGTTTTTAGTGGCGCTCTTATAGATGGATGCCATATTCAAACGAGCTTCAGCTTCAGCCAAACCTGAGCGCAGTGATATCTCCTCTGCATTGTACAGCTATGAAGAAGCATGCCGGGAAGAATGTCGCCGATACCTTCTTGTAACGGTCGTGTGGCGCTTTGTTTCATCGCTTTACCCAGTTTCAACGATTTCGTGGCGTGCGCTTGCCAAGCGTGTTGTGTGTCCGAGTCCCTCGCAACGCGTGGTACAGTTGTCAAAAAGACTCCTAAAGGTGCGCGAGCCGCTGAAAAGAAGCATACCCGCCGTGGGGCAACGGCATCTTTGGCGCGCTGCGTGGCCGCTGAAATTGTCCATCGGCAATGCGGCTCGCATTGCCGATGGACAATGGTAAAAGTTCTTCGCTTACGTGAGGGTGGTGAGCGTCGCTTGTGTTGTGACTGCTGTAACGAAAACCGAGGAAAGCAATAAATGTGACCTAGGTTAGCAATGCTTCTTGTTCCATTATTTATTTGCTGCTGTGTGTGTGTCTCGTATATTTCACCGTCCATTCATGCTCATGCTTACGCTACTGAGTTTTATTGAAGCGCACTACTTGCTCACTTCATAAACACAGTTTTTTCTTATCTCTATCAGTCAGCGTGTTGGTTATGCCTGAAGGTCGAGTATTACTTGCACTTTTGTGCGTGCGCACAGCATACACCTCATGCGCGGAACTGGTGTTTTCTTCTTATATGGCCATATGTTTACAAATGAATTGTAAACTATCCTTAATTTAGAAATATTACTTGCAGTAATTCAATTTCTAATCACTTGATATCGCGATTTTACTAATAAGTTTTCACATTCTTGTGGTGGTGTTTTTTGTAGTGGAGTGGAGTACGACTTGACTTGGGAATGAATTTGCAATTATTAGCTTGAATGGAATAATAATTTTTTAAATAATGAACTTTTGATTTTTAGTGTTACCAGTTTTTCCTTGATAGAGCATACTAAAATTTTGCGTGCTTAACTATATGTTCTATGGTAACATTCTATGTGTTTGTGATTTATGTATGCCTTCTTGAATATATGTTGATAGCTGTTTGCAGTACGACAAGTAAATATAACATTTTAAGATTACTCTTCTGTTCTGTAGGCTCCACTGACCAGCAAGGAGATCGGAGAATTAGCAACTGACATACTGGCCGCAAACAGACATGATTGCGCTCTCAACAGGGCTGATATCATTTTCCTTGTGATAGTCTAAAACTTACTATGTGTATCTTTATTTAGACATAGTGTACACGAACCTATGACATTTTGTCTATTTGCATCATTCCTGCTGCTGCTGTAGAAATAAACGTGTGCTGCCACCCGGCGCTGTGCTCGAAGGTTTTTTATTATTGCTTCATGGCCATGAAGAAAAACAAAAGAGCAACCTTGCGCTCCCAAACTGCGCGCGTACAAACGAACAAAGCAACTAGCAAGGCGTGCTGACGCTTAAAAGGTGACAGGGCAGTGTCGAAGGCGTTGGCTGTGCGATTTACGCCAGCGATGTGCTTCCCTCGAGGCGCCTCATGATAGCGATAAGCAGACGCAGCGATATCACACCCGGCTAAATGCCATGTTCGTTTGTGCGCGGAAAGCTTGGGAGCAGTGCAATCACGACGCGGAAGCGGGCATGTCGCGTGGCGTTTTTTTTTTTTGTCTTTCACGCTTATACTTAATAGATGGAAAAAGAGAAGCTCTATTCGGAGGTGTTGCTAACCGCTCTGCATCTTTCTAATTGAAATTTTTTTCCTAGTTTCATTGCTCCAGAAGCTTGTCAAAAATATTGACTAATTATCTAATTACGCGAAATACAAAAAATGGCATGACACACTACATGCAAAAGTGAGCAACATGCATTTGGTCGCGTCGTCTTAGAGTGCATCGGCATATTTTAAAAAATCTGGCTAAACTTAGCTGAACCATCCTGTATACTCATTGCTGCAAGCTGCCTTGTGTACATGACCGGCCCTGAAAAAATAGCAAGTTGGCAAAGGTGATTTATACTATGTGATCCGGACTGTGTTTTAATGCTAAATATTAAAAATTTGAGTTGAAATGTTGATGTATGCTGAGCAAGTTTAAAGCAATCGCTACATAATTTCTGCACTAATCGTTAGTATGAGCATTACCAACACTTGACTGACTATTGTGTTCAATCAATCGTCGTTAATGGCTGAGCTGTTCAATTAGCACTCCATATCCGGTTACTGGAAGTATTCTGCCGCAGAATATTCTCAAGCACATATAGCGAAAACATGCCATAAGATGTATCGCTGTTCCAGTTTAGATTTTTATGTACAGAATGTTGCTACAGAGCGTGCAGAAAGAATAACTAAAACAGCAATGCACTTCATTGCAGATGCCGACTTTGAAGTTCTCGAAAGTCGTGCGAGGCACAGTTTGCCGCAAATTGGCAGGCTTTCAGTACCGGCTGCCTTCAATATGCTGTGACAGGTCCCCTAAAAAATTAAAAAAAGCTAATTAGAAAAAAATTTGTCACTAAATAATTGTATTATCTATCTCGCAAATTGATTTCTGTCGCCGCTATGTGAAGTCTTCACAGCAATAAAATGTCATGTTATCTTAAGACCTGCAAATTTATTAATTTTAGACAGAGTCGTGTCCAAGAATATTTGACGTAGCACCTCAGCTTATTCTTATGAACTCTTTTTTTGTGATCTTTCGTCTAGGCATTGAGTCTTGCACGTCTTGACAAGCTCATCCTTCTGCGCATGCCCATGAATTTTGAACATGGCTCCTTCGGCCATTCATTGAACTTCCCTGCAGTGCACTAACGTAACTCATTGAGCAACGCTTTCAAAAAATGGTATTTTAGAAGGTCAGCCGAAGTTGAACAAACTTCCCTTGCCTACGTCCAAAAGGTACCTTTTTCTGATAACATACACTTTTAAAGCACTTTGCCGTAGTTACGACTATGCGCCTTAAATTCCCATATTTTCAGGAGAGCATCCTCCTCACGTTGCCAACCGAAAGTCACTGAAATTCTGCCGGCCTTTAGAAATAGAATTTTCATAAGGGGTTCTTCACTGAGTTAGGCTAGTACACTGCACTGCAGTTTGACGGAAGGCCGAAGAGTCAGTTGCTCTATATTAACGGGTATACGCGCCAAATGACGCGCGGGTGAACAGTTGAAAGAGTGTATCCTGATACGAATGGTTACAATACAAAAATACTACTTGTATACCTATACTAAAGGTTTCTATATACCTTTAATTTATAGGTTCACGAAACTGTTAGAACATGCCCCTGTATTACACGTTACTTGAGTAATGGTTACCATCTTATTTCTGGTTTATAGGTGCAAAAATATGCCCCTTTATTAAACGTTACTTTAGAAAAAACTTACTATGCAATTTCTATTTATAAGTGCAGAAATTTGTGAGAATATGTCCTTTTCTTCAATGTTACCGTACTAAGAGTGCATTGTTCACCGGGTATTACGCGTGGAGAGCGCTATTCTGATGATGTCGTGGTCGCTTCGCAGGTTGTCGTCGAGGGAAATCTACTGTGTGTCTCTGACGTTAATTGTAAATGCGCGGTTGGGCACCGTGTGTCTACTGACACAGTTACCCGTGTGCGTCGCTTTGCTGATTTGATTGACTGCCCGTTAGCCCAAGGCTGTGGCAGCGCGCTCGAGTAGGAACCCTTTGGGCGACGTTTTCGCGTATCTTCATAGCATGTCGGGCGCATTAATATTACCCGCTATCACCGCCTTATCGCAGGTATACCCGTTAAATCGTTTGTTGCCGAGAGAATTTGGGGTAGCTCGTCCCCTTTGCTTTTGCGCGGACAATACACGTTTCTGATTATTGTGTGTGCCTCAATTCCCTTTTTTTTTGGGCGTCATACTGATAACTATCAAATTAGTATCTCCCTCACTTTCTGGAACTGTCCCGGAACGTCACGCTGATACGATTGCGAAAATTTGGCTGGAGTAATTATATAAATCCTATGGAAATAATACCATTTTGACGTCGTAGGCGTAAAGTCTGGTGCTGCAATGCTGGCATTCCAGCAATGTTCACCTTTAGAAAGTTCGTTACCTGTTCAGCAGAGCACGTATTTTGTGACACTGCTTACGCGATACGTAACACAAACTGATACGTTGCTTACCGACAAATTATTGCGAGTCGACAGGGTTATGTAGAGTCATTAGTTTTGTTTTGCAGCTTGTTTCCTCAGAAAAGGTAGTATTCTGAGCATGGTCGTGCCGCGAACACGCAAACGAAACGAAGATGTTGCGAATGAAGGTCAAGAAGCTGTTAGGCATATGCAGAAAGGATACAAGAGCAAATTTGCTTCGAGCTTTTAGACGGACCACAGGAAAAAATGAACTTATTGCTAGGATGCAGGCACCAGCTTCATGAAGACTGTTGGCTCTGATATTTGTATCACAACATATGGTAAATTATGGAGTTAGCTTTTCATGACGTTTTTTTGTGTTGTTGTCGTTAGCAAATGACTCCTCCGCGTTTAGTAGTGAACTGCTACATAGCTGCAAGGATTTACCTGCATGATCATTGGTCAATATTGTAACTATTTGACGTTGTGCAAAAGCCGGCGGCGAAATACTGCACTTGCTGCACACAATTCAAATCCAAAATAAATAAATGATTAAATAAATAAATAAATAAAGGCAGAGCTCTGGCTTTCCATAGGCGAATGCTAAGTGCGCAGTGAAACTCGTGCATGACGATGCACATTAGGCACAGAACGACCTTTATAACTTGTTCGACAATAGATTGATGAGAGCAAAGGAGGGCCGGTAAGGATGTCCGGTTGTACGGACGAGAGTAACATATTTTAAAGCTTTCTACGTCCTGCCTACAATACCGAAATCTCTCTATTGTCCAGTCGCCATGAGGTAATTGGACAGTTGCGTGCATTTCGGGATAGAAAGCAGCAGGAAAACTTTGCAGCCGACAGTTTCTTGAACACATCGCATGTAGTACAGAGCGAAGAGGTTGTCTTCTATTAGATAAAACGTACGAATATAAGCCGACAGCGGTATACTCCCTGTTTTAGCTATTGCAGACAACGGGCAAAACACATAATTGCTTTGTGCATGAATGATGAACTTTTAAGCTGTTGCAACAGTGCCGCAATTAAACGGTGGCGTTAATTGGTCATGTAATTTTTTTACCTTAAACACGTCTGTCATCTCCTTCCCGCAGTTAGTCGAGCACATCTTTTTTTACACCTCCCTCTTGTTTTTGTCACGACAAACTTTGCCCAGCAAATGTTGTTATGGAGCTTCCCAAAAGAACTTGCCGATATTATTTCATTTTAAGAGCCACATTCACTCTAGAATAATTGTTTGGCGTTGATCAAACGTCGCTAAATATAACACTTATACATAACCTTTTCCATGAACCTATGTATTGAAAGCCGCGTCTGTCTGTATTTGATCAAGATGTTCTTTGCATTGTCTGTAAAATGTTATTGCACCAGAGTCAAACCATTTTTCTTTAGGCTGCACACTCCCTCCCTTCCAGTTAAAGAATGGCTTAAGAAAAATTATTTTATCCACCATGGAATACAAATTGTAAACTTCTCAATCAATCTGAGACAAAAGAACATTGCTTTATTGTTTGTGATGACGCATTTCATTTTTAGATCAAAAACGCCTTCCTCTCACATCTTATGGTATCCGGCTCCTTCCTTAAAAAAAAATATAGCCAGTAATACACTACATAATTTTTTTATGTTATTAGGACTCTATTCGCCATTGAGAAGCCCAACGATTGACAGATATGCCGAGCCACCTCGTTTTCGGTCTCTCTTTTGAGAAGAGGCTGCTCAAGTGCGCAGAAGTGGTTGCAACCTTTTATCCCGTTCCTATAAATGGGTTTCAAATCTGGACGCTTTTGTTTGTTTGCTCGAATTTTCAACTTTCGTTGGACCGCGTTGTATGTGTGCATTTGTTTTAGATGTGTGTCCAAATGTAATATAACAATTGTCGAATGACGCTATTCATAATTCCATGCAGTAACTAAACAAGAATAAATGGTGGCGCAGTTGCTAGCATGGTCCTCTGGGCGGCAGTAGCGGTGGGGCAGAGAGTCGAATCCTCACCTTGTCCACTTTTTTTTTCAGGTAAATAACGTAGTTTGTGTGCCGTTTTTCTGTCACGGCTTTTCTGCCACAAATTTCTGATGGCAACGGGATAGCACAAAGAGCAAAGTAATACTCTTTCCATAAAAAAAAAAGTCCAGTTTCATGTTCACGCAGGCCTGAAGAACGCGATTCAATGTCAGGTATTATCCAGGAAAGCAAGCTCTTTCTTTAGTGCTGCTGTAGCCTGGCTCACTTGCGTATAGGAATCTTTAAAAATCCGAAACGTCTACTTGATTGCGTGCCTACTAGTGTCAGTGACTTGCTACTGTGGTGGTGCTATACGTAAGGATCACACACATCCATAGTCACAAGTCACGATAATTGCGGTGTTTATAATGAAGTGTTACAACTCTCTCGGTTTTATTATTCACAGCACCCTCTTCCTCAGCTTTCCCCACTAACGTTTACTTAGTTCTTTTTTTTTATTTTTGCCTTCTGACTCAGCGTTTACCCCTCCAACAGCTAGCGCAACGCCGCGGTGCATATTCACAACGGGTATTTCAAGGAAGCGGAAAGTGGTAGGAAGTGCAAAATAGGGACATGCGTATATATATACAGTTGAAACTCGTATTAACAAAGTATGGAGCACGCTCGAATTCTTTCCCGAGTTCCCGAGCGTGCTCGGGAACTTTGCAAAATCAAGAACGAAATTTTTCGGTCCTTCGAGATCTCAAACTGTAACGTAGCGACACAGAAAAAATATACAGTGGCGTCATATTTCCCACTAATCCAGCAGTCTGTTGCATAAACCATGAAATAATGAAAACAACCACCGCCACCCCTACCGAAATCATGTTCAGTCCACAGTTCCATGCATCAGTGCGGCTTGCAGCCCCGTCAAAATAAAGCCGGGGTCGCGACTAGGGCACCTACATCTTCTAACGCTTTAGCTTTAGAGCGCACGCACTAACGAAAACCGGTCTGTATCAAAACTGGAAAGAAATCATCGCTTTCTTCCTCATTTATTTCAAGAAAAACTTCATTAAATCGAGTTCGGCCAAGTTAGCTTCGTTAATTCCGGCTGAAGACAAGATTGAACCCTACGGGTACCGCCCAGGGAATGGGAATTTCTTCCTTGAATCGGGAACTTCGTAAAATTGGGTTTCGTGAGGTCGAGTTTTAACAGTACGCGAAGGCGACAGGCTAGAATATCACGAATTTGAGGCTATAACTTCTCCAGGCAACTTGACGAATCAGAGGGCACATGCATCTTGTGAGGAAGATGCGTTCGCCACAATTGCAATGGTAAACGCAAAGAACTGGAAAATGAGCACCACTAAAAAGTGCAAAAGAACTTTCAAAGAAAAGGACAAAAGCCTTGTTTCATCTCGCTGTATAAGCGTAAAACTTAAGCAGCGTGCTGTGGCAGGATGTTGCCCTAGTCCCACAGATATACAAGCGTAAAATGTACTGTTCGCGTTCTTTGTAAGCAAATGGTAATTTCTTCCTGTTTCTTCATTGTTGACCCTTACCAGTGCGTTGCAATTGTGAATCAGATGGACTTAGGCAGCATAGTTCAGCTCATGAAGCCGTGACACACAGCAGCCTAATTATTATTTCAATGAAAATCACTACATCGGCCTGAATTGATGTTTGGATTTTAGCGTAGCCTAGGAGCGGCGCATCTGAAAAACATTGAATGAGCTCATTGTTATGACCTGCGCCTACACAACGTTATGACGTCTCTTCGTCAGAGTACGATCAATGAGACGTCATGCCATTGCCATCATACTATCGTCATTACTGTCCTTGTCGACATACTGCTGTCGTTACACACACGATCATTTTGCACAACCATGACAACCTGTCGGCAACACTTTGCAGAAACTCCGACAATGTTTGACAGCTGGCTACCGTTATGCCTAATAACATCGATCCCCTAAGCGCTTCGGATATGCAGAATTTTTAATGTACCAGTTATTCATCGTCATCGTCACACAGACGATACAAACAAGTGCCAGGAATGCACCACCTAGTTAAAATGTATGTATTGAATTAGTTTACATACATAAACAAGCAGGACGTACGGAGAAAAGCCAGAAAGCAGCTCGACTGGCCCCTACCCTCCGCATCACCCCAGCTGTGAGCCTGTCAGCACTTGTCATTGGCCATTTGACCTCCTGTCGCAGGTTTGCCAACCAATAAAAAAAGAAATGCCCACTCAAGTCGGCTTGTTTCTAGTTCTCCCAGTTGTTTTCGCGTGGTCTGCTGTCGGTAGTGCAGGTGCAAAACGGAACAATGGGTTGCGTTTTTGTATTGCCGGTCCACTCGCACAAATGGTGATAAAAGGAAGCCGAAAGATAAACGATGGGGCGCCGCGTTCGGACGTTCGGCGTTGTCCACTAGCGCGCCAAAGCAGCAAAATGAACGCGAAACACGCTGTCCGCTCAATGTTGTCGAAAGGATGATCTTTACACTGAGCAGTTCCGGCACCCAAATTGAGTCGGTGTCGCTGTTGCCGGCGCAGCTTGCTCGATGACGATGCTGGTACCTCTATGACGGCGGCTCGATCAAAACACACTTGTGCTTTGATCGAGCGACCGAGCCTTTGAAGACAACAACGTGTCTTCCCTGAAAGCTCCAAGCACTAGAGTTGTCGGAAGTATCGCCGCAGTGCTCGAACTCTTATGTAGACTCTGGAACGACGTTCTTTGAATTATTTCAGTGTCGTGGCTCGCCTCTGTGAGAGATCCTTGCAATAGCATTGAGTAGGAAACGCTGAACATACCTAAAGTCACAGGTTTTTCATTCGTTACTTTATGATAATATGTTTTGAGATGAAAGAGTTCACTTCTAACGAATTTTTTTTCTTTTTTGTCGTAGTGGCACCGGTAACATCAATGCAGTATTATGGAATTTCATGGTTTTCTCGCGCGCCCTTGAGCTTTTCCTGCCGTAAACGTGAAAATAGAAATTGCTGGATTGTACTATTTCATTCACAAATGCTACTTTGTCTTATTGTATTTATAAAGCTGAAACTAAAGTTGTATAACCTTTAGTAGAGGCTGGTGCGAGAATTTCATGAGCCCGTCGGTTCACGTATTTCAATCTTAGGTCACGTATCGGCCACATAACCTACACTTGTCATTGCCGGGCCTGCTCACCTAAACCTCTTACTTTCTATAAAAAAACCGCAATAGGCATCAGACAATTTTGCATTAGGTTTTTCACAGATGCGACGTGCCTGAAATAGGCTTAATTCGCCCGTCTGACAAGCAAACTTTCATTGGTTTTGCACACTTTCTCAATAAGCCTGCTGTATATGTCGTGAAAGTGAGACATATAAATTTAGTCCTTCTCGTTACCTCCTCCATTTGTTGAGCTTCAAGATACATATTTATCAAGAAAGTAATACAGCTGCAGGGCGGGCTTTCTGACAAACTTTTCAATTACTTGCGTAGAGGCCCTTAAGTTAGGCGTGAATAGGTGGATTTCGCTACACTATAGCAGAAGAACAAGTGAAACTATTCCACGAAACTCAAGGCTCAAGCAAGTGGCTTGAGTGATACACTTATGTGAGCTGTATATTCACACGAATTTTGCTATTTGCAAGAGTAATGTCACACATGACGACATTACATAGGGGAAACTCAGGGCTTTTGAGTACAAACTGGTTAACGGTATCTGTGTATAAATTTCTGACGCACAGCCTTCTATAAAAACCCACCATCTTTTTTTTTTCTTTTAATGAAACAACAGTCGAGTGCTCGAAATTGGGTTTACCTAGTCCGGCCATCCCATCCACCCGTCCATTCTGTTAGGCTCACGATGTCCTTTGCCCTCATCAGTGACACACAATCATACTTTCTTATTCGTCAAGCCACTTTGGCATCCCAAGAACCGCCATTGCTACAGCGTGAAGATAAGGAGAAGTTCTCAACAAACCCCTCCAGTGGGATCTGAATTTGTGCCAATGAGGCGATGTGTATTTGAAAGTCGAGTGCACTAACCACTGAACTATCCCGCAGCTATCTTCCTTCCTTATTACATAGGAGCAGAACTTTTACAAAAACAAAGCACTGCTGAAGTTTAAGGTGTCGGAAATACATTCGAAAGTCAGGAAAGCACGCGCAAGCGTCCAAATACGACATGAAGTGGCGGCGGTGCATTGTGTATAGCGTACACACTAAGAGCATAAGCAGCAGGCTCCTTAAAGAAACGACTGAGTGTTCCCGATAATTCAGCATGCCTGTTGCACATTCTACTGCCGGAAAGGCTGTGTAGGCCAAGTAACATCAACACGTCATGTACTGGGTCACAGAGATGGCTTAAAGTAGGAAACGAATTGTGTATGGTTTTGTATCCAAATCTTCTCGAAGTGCTCTTTGGAGAATTTCCCAGGAAAATAGGGCATCCTTACAGTCCAAAGAGAAGCGATCAGTCATCCCTCCATGCGGACACAAACGGAGGCGTTTCCACCACAACAAAAATAGCCCCTTTTACCCAATGAAGCTTTTACAGGAATGTTGACCTTATGTAATTTGAACAAAAAAGTTTAGATCCCTAGAGGATTGATCGTTCGATGTACATGCTTTAGTACATCTAGGTAATATCATGTCAGATAAGGCGCATCATAAAGGGCAGAGAAAATAATGTGTGTCTGCGTGCAGCAAAATTTCTTTTGCAGGTGGTGGTGAAAGCTTGATCCTTACTAAAGCGAGCCTAGAAAAAGTACGAACTTTGGTTCCTCTGGCAGATGACGAGATAGCAATTTGTGGAATGTAGTTGTGTGAGCCAAGTTGCAGCGTATCTCTAAGAAATGAACTGTTTACATCACCAAAGAAGAATAAACGGAAGGCAAGTTGCTTAGCAAAAAGGTGAACCAGGCGAACCCCCCCCCCCCGCCCCTTCTCACGAGCACGAAGGTAATCACGCCGCGCGGCTTCATCACGTGAGTTTCATACAAAAGCGACAAACTCACCATGGAAAGCTTGCAACCTAAGCCATGAGCAGTCTAACAGCTGCAACACATACATAAGTTGAACTGTTGAAAAAAGATAACAGAGTCTGTTGTGCTAATTCCGCAGAAAAGGTAATAGCTAATTGTTGTCTATACAAATTTACCCACTCCTGGCGTCTAGAAGGGTAGGTTATCCCTTGTCGCCTTCATTATTCACTTTGTTCATAGAACCACTTCGCGCCCGCATTCTGAACGAACCTTTCGCTGGTTTCCTATGCAGATTACATACCATTCTTGTCTACCGACAACAAAAGTGTTGACACTACTATTGCCATAACACCCGCCGCGGTTGCTCAGTGTCTATGGTGTTGGGCTGCTGAGCACGAGGTCGCGGGATCGAATCCCGGCCGCGGCGGCCGCATTTCGATAGGGGCGAAATGCGAAAATACCCGTGTACTTAGATTTAGGTGCACGTTAAGGAACCTCAGGTGGTCGAAATTTCCGGAGTCCTCCACTACGGCGTGCCTCATAATCAGAAAGCGGTTTTGGCAGGTTAAACCCCATAATTTAATTTTTTTTGCCATAACAAAGCAGTTTTGTGCATCTTCCGGTGCAACAGTTACCTGAGAAGCACTCATAACAAATGTTTGGCCTATGCTGCACGATGCAAACTCACTGCGCAGGTATTCGATGGAGGAAAGGCTTCAAGTAATTAGTTGTGCGCCTCTTTGAATACTGCTCTTTTAATTCTGACTGTACTGCGGAAGTTGCAACTACCGTGCAATAAAAGTACTGGGCAATTATTGCGAAGCATTGCGCTTCCCACACAGATAATTAAAATGGTGCCAGCTGCGCATAGTTTTCGGAGTTAACACTGAGCAGTACTGCAGTGCCGGAGAATCGAATTAGGCGCAATGCATAGGAATTGTTCGTGACATGATGATGGTATGTTTGCGTGAAATTTCTCGTTCTCATGCTCCTGAAAACAGCGTCGGCGCCACAAAGGAGGCGTACATGATAATGATAATGATAACCCTCTCAAATGCACATGCCCAAAATACAGGATGCGCGGATAATAAGGTGGGTGAAATCCTTAAAAAACGTGAAAATCGTGAACCTATCTATACACAAGAACCAAATCAGCATTGTTCAAGGATGTTTAAGGACAACCTGATTTTCCCATCCTTGAACAACGATCATTTGGTCCTTCTGTTTAGACAGGTTGGCAATTTCTTATTTTCTTAACGTTTCCACCAGGGGACATAACAGATAGTATGGCACAGGGTAGTTTATCTGTTTTTGAACCAATGCTCTCGCGGTTTAAATTTCCCCTATGAACTGCTGGATAACAAAGGCATTGGGTTCCTCGACTCACAACTAACATTTCACGACGATGACCAAGTCTGCTGGTTGTTCGAGAGTTGTTCTGTTCTAAAGCACTAGAGCCGTATGATTCCAATCAGTCTAAACTGGTTCAGAAAGGTGTATCGGTTGCACGCCTTCTGAACACAGTGTAGAAGAGCTTCAGCCACCGCATTTCGTGTAGCCTCAAACAGTAGGTCGAGAGGTTGCTCGTAGCTGGTTTTTCTCTCTCGATCATTAGGGCTGTTGCTGAAGCCGGATTGCTGAAAGTGAAGGGTCTTGCAGGCCAGAAGTCAACGACATCAGAGCGAAGAACGCAACTAGAAGTAATGCCATACATTCGTAAAATGTCCTCCAGCATTAAGAAGGTGGTTGAAAGACAGTATGGAAGCATTGTATTTGCCGCACCATGCAAACTGGCTAGCCTGTGCGCGATGATTGGAAACCAGGGGACAAAGAGAGGGGACTGTAAAAAATTAAGCACGCGACACCCTTCATCGAGTGCAAGAGTGGTATTGTTTACCGCATCTTGCATGCTTGGGGTAAAGTCTTATGCATAAGCCGGACAGGTCGGTGTGCTACTAAGCGCTTGCAAGAACATAGCACATCCTTAAGCGGAGACCAGGGAAGCAATTTGGCAGTTCATTGCCGCCGCTGCAAGAAGCACACAAAAAGTCTGTTAATTTTTGACCATGTGACCATGGGAGGGGAAAGACGAGATACGAGCTGGAAATCTTAGAACCCTTTCACAAGGGAAATGAGAACGAAAATTATGTCAGTGATAAGTGCGTCTTTGTGTTTAACCAAAAAGGAACGTGCTTACCATTCGGGTAGGTAAGGTGATAAAAACTGACATTGGTGTACGGGTCTTGGGAGGAGTAGAAGATGCGCAGGCGTCGGCTGTTTCATGCGGCAATGCATTTTTGAGATGTTATCAACGTACATGTATTGGGAGTAGTTGAACATGCGTATGCGTCGGAGGTTATGTGCGGTAACTTGAATTCCAATAGAGTACAGTTGACAATCCAGCGTCCGTCCATATCGAACGCATTTTCCTTGTGTGCGTGTCCTTTGTGTTTCACTCGTGCCACCTTTTCCAAGTTTATTTTGCACTTCTGACAACCTTGTCTGCAAGATTATCTGGCCGGCTTTAATACCATTGCTTCAAGCTGGGAATCCATTTTTTTCAGTTCAGCAACATTAGGCATGGTGACAGGCTTTCTACAGTATGAAATACACCACTTGAAGCAGCAGCCATAGTAGAGCAAGATCCTTAAAACAGAACAAGGAAATTGAAATTTACTGACCTGCAGGGTGAACAAAAAAGTTAAGCTGCAGAAACGCAATTCCGAAGCCGTTGCTCGAGGCGAACGTACGTCTCAATAAGTGAAGAAGTGATAGTTAGTAGCCAACTAGGCCAAATGAATGGTGCAGGAGCAATTATGTCCAACATAGTCGAAAATAACCCCATTGCTCTGTATCCCTGTAAAGAATGCTCTGCTGTCGATATAGACATGTAGAGGCAAAGTAACCGCACGACGTAATGTACCCCTTTAAAGGGTGCACCGCCGTCAATAGAGGAATGTGGAGGCAAAGCAAACGGTACGGTACATTTTTGGGAAATGCAGCGAGTTCGCTTCGACTAAGTAGGGATCGCGCGAGGCAATGGTTTCTTGAATGCAGTTTCGGCAGTGCGTACAAGAAGCAAGCATAAGTTGATGAGTAGATAAAATTAGTCATACGGGCGCAACTGGCGTCAATATAGTCGCAAATTGGACACATTTTATCATAGACCTCCCTAACTTCGGTATCAGCCCGCAAGGCCTCTTGGTAAAAAAGAAAGGTAAGGAACAGCTGACTCTCAACAGGAAAGACATGGTCGACGTAATGCACTTGCAAGGCGGCTCGAATAAGATACCAAATTAGTGAATAATGGAAGTGAAAAAGAGACAGAAAGGAAAAGAATGGAGAAGTATAAGCAGCGTTTATATATCAAGTCATTTGAACCATTTTGCACGACTACAACATCTTCTTTAGCGTCGAAAATTAGTCGAACCTCTTTATTTTTTACCGTACATTTACGTAAGTGGATGATGTCGTTTTTCTGTCCTAGCGAAGTCGAAGTCGGTGTCGGTCTTATACAACCCCTGTGATGCGCCGTATGACTCCCCCTCGCCATTTAGGTAAAAAGAACACGCTTAAGTTCTTATGACAATGGCGCGAATGCACTTCATGAAACATATATCTCTATGAAAAATGTTGGTTAGCACAGAAAACCTCCGTTTCGATGCTTTCCTGTAAAGCCTGAAATAATCATTCGTTTTTGTGATCAATTGGACAATGTATAAACTATAGTGGCAATAATTAAGACTTCAAAACTCTGCATGTCTGCTCCGAGAATAGTGATTAAAATTCTCTTGCCACGACAAAATAAGCAGGAAGTGTCGTAAACCTGGGCACAAAAGCAGCCAGGAATAACGTAAAAAAATCACCAAAAATAAAAAACAGAATGAGCATGTGGAAGTCGGAATGTTGTCGTCTGCTTGAAGGAACACGGAATTGCATTGCACAGTTCTACGGAGAGTTGAGCGAACCAAGCATTGAAGCATGCTGCCTATAAGCTTTGATTACTTAAGGCTACTTAATTCCTATAAACATTTCTATTTATAAATGCCGCTTTTGAGGTTCCTGTTGCGATGTTGCTATCGGTATTATTTAGTTTTCTTATTTGCATGGCGCTTCCTAAAAGGAAAGTTGAAAAAGGTATGTCATAGATGGCTTTTCCACAATTAAATAGAAGTTGACTTAAGAAAAGTCGCTTCAAACCTTGTGGGGCGCCTCGTATTTGTTAAGCAGACTCGCGTGTCTTCATATCTGTACAGACGTAAAGCTTAGCGTGACGTAGCAGACAGTGCCGCAAACAATGCAACCAAGACACCGAGATAGAAATTTTACATTCTCGATCCTGAGACCGGCGCTCAAGAGACTGCGCAATCACGAAATCAAGCATGAACAAATTTTGGGGATCTCATGGCCTGCATAAAGTCACGTAGTGCGCCTACCGAATGTTTTACTTTGCGCACTTTGCAGCATCGAATGGTGCTGTAAGCTGGTTCGAGCACTCAAACGACTTTTAATGTCAAAACCTCACCTATTGTCTCCGCATGAACATTCCATATCACTTGGACGATATGGCTATATGTAATTAAACTTACCTCTGAAGGCACATCAAAACAGCCATACAATAAATGGTCAGAGTGTGCAACAGCTAAACACTGGCGACCGCACTAATTGCGGAGGACGCTATGCATGTTCAGATCCCCTAACATAATGAAATGCTTCAAACAGGTGACATACGCAAAGAACTTAAAATTTCTGCTGTCCAGCAATTACAGAAAACTGCTAAACATGTGGGCGCCGAAAATAAGGCCAAAGTTGATTTCACGAACATCAATGCAGATAAAGAGAAAACATGAATCGTAGGCTGCGCAGCCATTCTGTGAAAAGTGTTCATTTACTAACTCAGTACGATAGGGCTTTACAAAGAACAGTAACACAATTACACTGTTTGAAGAAGTTTCCTATTATTGCTGCGATACAGAAGAATATCTTGTTGATAGCTTTTTGGCCTATCGAAGCAATTTAATTAATTGATCATGCTTTGTTGTTAGCAAAGTTACGAGACCTTCAATTTCATGGTGAATTCGATAATTATTTTGATAAATAATTGGACAACAGGATTCAATGTGTTATTTTTTATGACCTAATTGCGTATGTCAAGACTGTCAATAAAGTTTTCCCATCCATCTATCCATCCGTATACGGTAACGCTAAGTGTGAACTTTGGGGTGCGATCTTGTAGGCATTCCAAAACAGAACGGAGGTGGTCCGTTCCACCGAGCCGCACATGATTGGTCAATTTGAATTGTGATCAATGACATGATGTCATTGTGACGTGATATCTGCTGTCAATCATTCTGTGTCCTCAGCTATCCGACGAATTCAATGGAACGGACCGCCTATTTCGCGACGTAAAGAACGGACCGCCTCCGTTCTATTTTGGAACGCTTACAAGATCGAACCCTTGGTGCACTGCAAGAAAGTACACTGGGCATTTTGTTTTAAATGCGTAAGCATTTATATGCCTGCCCAACGAGGAAAGCCGTCCGTCCGTCCATCCGTCTCTCATTCCCTCCGTCCTTCCATCCCGTAAGATGATCGCTTTCAAGGTAGGACCCGCAGCAGCGAGCGAATTGACCCTTGTGTTGCCTCTCGCTTCAACGCCCACTAAACGATAAGAACACAGCGTACACGAAGCTCGCTGCACTGTGTCCCAGCGAATCACCCACCGCTTTCAAGATCGCTTCCGGCGGCGACCGCGCCATATGCTGCCGCCGCCGGGGTTCGCGGTTGGCCACGGCTGATAGTTGTTCGACGGGAATGGATAAGGCGGTAAGGAGCGATAACAGCTAATAGTGATCAATATAATAATAATATTTGGGGTTTTACGTGCCAAAACCACTTCCTGATTATGAGGCACGCCGTAGTGGAGGACTCCGGAAATTTTGACCACCTGGGGTTCTTAAACGTGCACCTAAATCTAAGCACACGGGTGTATTCGCATTTCTCCCCCATCGAAATGCGGCCGCCATGGCCGGGATTCGATCCCGCGGCCTCGTGCTCA
Source organism: Dermacentor variabilis (assembly GCF_050947875.1). Taxonomy (NCBI): domain Eukaryota; kingdom Metazoa; phylum Arthropoda; class Arachnida; order Ixodida; family Ixodidae; genus Dermacentor; species Dermacentor variabilis. Next base: position 115,322,419 of record NC_134569.1, on the reverse strand, counting down.
GCAGCCCAACACCATAGCCACTGAGCAACCACGGCGGGTAGTAGTGATCAAAATGACATCAGCACGCCTGGCGCCGCCACCTGCAGTAAGCTGCTTACCTCATCAATTGACCTTATGCAGCCGTCCGCAGCAGTTAGTGTCGCGACAGCACTGTAGTTAATTAGGGGCACGAGCATCGAGTGACACTCTTGTTTCTTGCGCAGGATTTCCGGTTCACCTCCTGAGACGACCGCGGAGAAAATTCAAAATAAATAAGAAAGAATATAAAAATTTGTACACTACAAGATTCATGAGTTTCACTATAGATATGATATCAGAGCATAAGTTTAGTGGCAAGTTGAGTTACTGAGGTGTCTCGAATAACTAGAAATAATTACAAATTACTGATTATCGCACATCAAAGCACAGAATTGTAGAATTTAGAGGCCCGCCACGTCAGCACAACTTTGGCGAAATTCCTCGAAAGCCGGAAGTAGAAAACGGTAGTAATGATTTGACTAATGATGGCACACACAAGAAAGTGGAATGATATTTAACCGGCTAATTAATGGAATATAGTTGTCTCCGAGTGCGGTTTGTGCGTTGCCTTCACCCAAGAATTGCAACGTCAAAGTGCGAGCGCCACAAAAGACACCCAAGTCGAAGATCAGGGTCCCCGACCATTTTCCTCATCGGATCAAGTTTCATAACATTGATAACGACACCAGGCTGTGTTGAGGTGAGCAAGTGGCACAATGCTTACGCATAATTATAGAACGCCCACAGGAGTTTGTGAGTGAATTTTACAGCGAACCTGTATAAGGCTAGGATTGCGGTATTCTTTTGCGTCCACCGACTGAAAACTAAAATCATCGATGACTCATACCCCCATAAGCCCTCATACCCAGTACTTTCACCTTTAGCATACTCCCACCAAAGGTCGAGGGCTCGAATACCACCAAAGGTCATGGTTTGAAGTTCCCTAATTAACTCTATATTAACTCTGCCTTATTCAACTTCGTCATAAATAACACCAAAGGTTGTTGGTTCGACTGCCACCAAAGTTCGCGGGTTCGACTACCACTAAAGTGCTAGGGTTTGTTGCCCAACCAAATGTCATGCATTGGAGTGCCTTAATTAACTCCATATTAGTTAGTTGTGCCTTTTCGGCATGGTTATCGCCATCGATGTTGCAGCGAAGTGGAAAAAGAAGACGACATAGACGCGAGCAATGGCACGAGCACTCCGATTTTCTGTAGCTGACAATGCGATCTTGAAACGTAAAGACAAGGCACTCGTGATGGTAATGCTAATATCAATGTATATCAATGAATAGGAGTGCGAAACGCTGGGCTCCCCCTCCCGCCCGCCGTACGTCTCCCAGCCAAAATTACGGCTATGCAAGTCGCCGCGACGACTCGTGCTGGCAACGGGGGGTGTGACATCCCTAGCTTTTCGTATGTAAGATAACCTGCCTAGCAAATGATTTCAATGTTGTTATAGCACCGCTATGGGTGGCGGCGTGCTGTTAAAATTACCATTGCTCCCATTCCTATCATCCCTCTCAAATAGCATTACGCCTACCATTATTCCAAAGTCATAAAGCATTGCATACCCCCTCAGCAGTTGTAGTGGTGACTTTCTACAGCTTCGTTGGACATCCATTTTCGCAGAATCGGGATCGCGGGCTTTTCTTTTAACGTGTACGTTTCCTATTTGAGGTTACGGAAGTTGACATTTGCTGTGTTTCAATACTCAGACAATACAGCAATGACGCTTGAGGCATGTAACTATAATATAGGAATGGAAGGAGTTCAACACGCGATCAGCAAACTCGTTTCTTACTGGTCACAGAATTGAATATTTATAGAAGTCTAGAAAACAAGACACACCTGCTTTGGGAATCATCATAAAGCAAAGTTCCTCTGTAAAATTACATTCTTATAGTAATCGAGTTGCTACCCTTGTAAATGTACTTGGCTGCCAGGGGAACTAGTTATTAAGTAGGTTGGCATTTTCTGCAATAAGTACTTGACGTGGAACCACCAGATTAGTCAGCTACCTAAAAAGACAAGACCAGTGGTAGCCAGTATTTACTACCGAAGAGGAAAATCGCGCTTTATCCTACGAGTTTAATTGACGGGGCAATGGTAGAACGTCTTCTTACACAAGGAACTGCATTATACGGTAATAGATAGGATTACAAGATACGAGATCTAAAGTTTGTAATAAAAAGTCCTACAAGTTGGAAGTGTGCCTTTCAGCGAACTTTTTCTCCTTCACTTAGCTTATATACTATTATTACAAAGTTAATTACAAACCCCCGCTGACCAAGAACGCCACACTACCTGAAATAGGGTACTATGCAAAGCCTTGTGCTCTTACGCACTATGGCAAGAATATACGAGAACCTTCGTAATAGGTAGCAGCTGTATTGAACAACTTCTCTAAACACGTTTGTTGCTTTAAAAGAAAGCAAATGAAAATATTAAAACCCGGTGTGCTTTAACCGTATTTTCTGCATAGTTCACGTGAACTTTTTTTTTACGGATAAACCTTGTATGTTGTTTTCAAAGTATTTAAGTCTTTCTGAATTTATTTTTTGCTGTATAGATGTGAGCAGTGTGAGCTCACTCCACCAACTATGCGATCATACAAGCAAGTGCATTTCGCTTCGGCGGATTAACATAGTACATGTACGCATATCTCGAAGCTAATAAAATTGCGCTGCAATGTGTTGTATTTTATTGAGAAACATTCATTCGACACTTTAGTCACCGAGGTTGTATCTAATCCGGCCACCTACGCGGTCCAAGCGGGAAGATTCAAAACATAACTGGCGTCAATGGACAGACGGCGCTTATCCGTAAATTGTAGTGGTGCATAATTCTCTCCAAAAAAAATATGCCCGAGCAAACTCTGACAGCTCTGAACATTCTCATCCCGTGCCTCTGCTGCACTGTATTTCAGTGGACACTTTTTTGTACGAATCGCGAAGGTACGAATCGGGAGCTGCCCAAGCATAGACCCCCATTGGAGACTGCGCTACAAGTAATTTTTTTAGAGCGCAGCTCTTTGGCGTCCGTTCCTGGGTTTCGCGTCGTCGTCGGCCTCGTAACCAGCTCCGCCCCCCTTTCATCCCCCCAGCGCTAGCAGCGACCGACTGATACCGCTGGATGCCGCTGACGCCGCTAGAGAGTCAAGATAACGTGACTGCATAGAACACCGTCGCCGCCATGCAGAAAGAGGAGGAAAGGGACCCCCCCCCCGTTCTTGTGTGGCGGATAGGGTGCTCTTCAGTTGCCGACGCGCCGGTTATTCGTTGTCCCTGAAACCAACTCCGCAGCTGGGGTTGACTCACTATCGGCGTCAGCGGCATCAGTCAGTCGCTTCTATCTCTTCCCTCCTCCCTTTATCGTGTTGTCCGCTTGCTGCGCGCGCTTCTGCCCCCATCGTTTGCCGCTGGGTGTACACGCCGCCCCCCTCCCCCCTCTTCCTGCGAGTCTCCGGTTGTCAAAGCGCCGGCTCGAACTTAATTCCTTTCTTCGCTCCTCCTCCAATGCAACCCCTGTGCGGTGGCAATCAGAGAGCCAGATCGGTGGTGGCGGATCTGTATATGTGCACCGCCCGAGCCGAAATTGCCGCTGCCGTTGGCCCTGTGCGGTGGCAATCAGAGAGCCAGATCGGTGGCGGCTTGACATAAAGACAAACAGCAATTTCCTAACACTTATGCGGGAGAACATCCCGTTCCTCTCGCTCGTAACGCGTCCCACGGCTGTGACAACCTCGCGAGGCACTTGTATAGATCTCGTCTTTGAGAATCAAGCATTGGTGTACCAAGTCGAACATATATCAGTCTATTTCTCCGACCACAAAGCTTCCTTCATGACTGTCAAGAACTGTTAGTGGAGTCTTTGTTAAAGGAATACGTGTGAAAAATAAAAAAAAAATTCTGTGATAGCGCATACATGTGTTGCTCGATTTCTTTGCCTCAATCTATCGAAAAGGTGAAACAGCTTATTTGCTGCGCTCAAATTTCGCATTAGGAAGTAACGTAATCGTCGGTAATTTTTTGACAGCGTTTCAGCGCCTAGCTATCAAACTGTCCGTTTACCGTTTTTGTTTTGTTTCTTACCAGAGCAGCACTTACCAGAGCAGCACTGCCGACCCTGCTCGTTTATTATTTGTCCCACTTTCAGCTACACGCTTCCCTAGTGCTTCCCGCCCTCCATCCTGGGCTCTCCGTGTTTACCAAGCAATGGAAAGAAAATATTCGTGGGGACGGGGGAATGCGTGGCGAAGCGCCAATTTATTTCGGAAAGCCAAGCCAGGGCACCTAAGGGCTCCGCGCATACCACACTCGTATGTTTTTTTTTTTCATTTATCAGGAGGAAGCAAGTGGGAAAAAACCAGACTGAGACAGACGGTCAACATCAGGATGGGACGGTCTTCACGAAGCTGCGCAGAATAGGATTTCAGGGCCTCTCTTCTTGTGCTTGCTTCCGCCAGGATGGTAAGATATTTTTTTTCGTGTTTATTTTGCCTTGCACAAGTTGGCCGGCCGGGTATGAAGAACGGGGCATCGGATGAATAGACCAATTTGTGGCAGACGTCTGAAATAGAAAATGGGAAAGGTGGTTGGTAAACAGAGCGGAGGAAGGAGACGAGTAATTTGAATATGCAAATCTCCCGTCGTGAGGCGTAAATCTATGGGTCCGCCAAATGGCAGGATTCGCCCGACTTCTTTTGTGTACCTTTCTTAGGAGACGACGGACTTTCGACCCTTGTAAATAAGGAATATTCGCGGATCACACTGGGTGTGGTAAGATTTAAAAAAAAGACATCCTTTGTTGTTTTTTTATTTTACCAACGTTAGGTCCCCATGCTCCTAATATCTAAGTAACATCAATCTTATTGCAATTTGCTCGGAAGTGCACTTCTAGTTCTTTTGAAAGGAAAGTGGAAAACCTAGTAAGAGTGCCAAAAAATGTTGCTGCGAGATTGTCACGCTTGAATGGTTTTCGAGGACGCTGCGATAGCATTTGCTCTGCCTGAACTAAAGGCACTGCCTGCGCAGGATATACTGCTCTTTATATTCACGCGAAACCTGCGTTCCAAGAATATTATTGCGGTAAGCCGGCCAGCAAGCTCTCGCACAAATCACAGGAGCTCCAGAACAAAGACTTCAGGCTTAAGTTTCAGTGAATTCCTTACCCTTCCTGTCCTTGCTCTCTCTCTTTCCACACAACAAATATTTTAGATCAGCACTTGGCAACACAATAAAGCGAATGACGTTATTCATTACCTTCCCGCTCCAAGTGCCTTTCTTTATTGCAGTAGATGTCTTCATATGCCAGAAATCTAACAGAACCTTCTCTTTTAAATTTTTATACCTGCCCCTCTCACAAGATACCGGATGCTTTCGCACTCCGCGACAATCGGAATGCGGCCGCCACGGACAGGAATTGACGCCCTGACATCGAGCTATGCGGCACGGCACCAGTACCATTTACCAATAGAGGCAACAGGAAGTGAACAAGTTAATAAAGAAACAACACCATGTGTACTGAAATGAACGGAGAACGACGAAATAAACATTCCGTGTTGAGGTAGCTCACAAATTTCTTCTCCGATAAGAGGCTCGCGTTCATTCTGCTGAACATTCATCGATGACGCCAAGATTTAAATGTGCACAATGAAGGGATTTGGAGCACTCCACTTTAAGCTGCACAAATAAAGAAGTATGCGGAAAGAAATGCAAGTCTGGTTAGACGCAAGAAATGGTATTCCATGAAACAGCCACCACGTTTTGCAATTGAAAGTAGAGGGGTTGTTCGGCGGCATCTTGGTCTGGCACTGCTCACAGCGCAAGATCAGAGAGCGATTTCCCGTACCGCGGGGCAATTTCCTGTTTCCGTAAATATATTTCATTTTGCTTCTGCCCGTTCACCCACATTTACAATTGACCACTTCTTTTTGTAGACAAATGTGCTTGCCCGAGCAAGCAGCACCTGTACTTTTGCGGCTCCTCCATTTCATTGCTTCACGCTGTTTTTTTTTATTCCAGTATGCGCCCCGAACACCTCGGTCACCATCCTTAGCCATTTTTTCTGAAACCCCTACAAAACGTTCCGGTTATCACGGGCTTTGTTATTACTTCGCTCTGATTTATTTTACTCCTCCTCTATCCGGAACCCTGAGCAGGCAGCACCAACAAACAGTCTATAGAGTCCGTCTGCAATGGGAACTAAAAGACGTTTTTTTCTTAGGAATGTATGATGTCTTTGAGCGCAATGCTTATTTTTTAAATGATTAAAAAAATCACTTTCGCTGACAAACACTGCAGTCGTGCATGGTAGGTGGTCATCTTGCAGCGTCGACTGGTACGCGTGTAGCCCGAGTCTAAATTTGTAGTTTCGCAAGGGCTGGCTCATTCTTAGTGCTCTCAGAACTCTCCAGTTCTAATGCCCTGGGCATGGGCTTTTTACCATCTGAAGGTTTTCGTGTTTTAAGCCATACATTTTTTTCACTGAGTATTGCTTTTTATGCACAAAGGAATGCTCCACATCCAGTGAAGTTTGCGGCACATATTTGTTCTTGGGAAAGTTCGATGATTCAGTGCCTTTCCGGCATTGCAGAATCTTCACTGGCCAGAGCATTTGACAGTTCTTTCACAACTAAATATGCGGGATTTTGTCCTAGACAGATTGAAGTTTCGAAATAATTTTCTCAGCAACAGGTCCATTGGGGATGATGGCAAACATTCACTGTGTATCTACAATGAACAATACATTCGGGGTCATAGTTGCGCCAGAGCAGTCAACGCTTTTTGATGATATCGGCTAGAAGCGCGAAGTACGCGCACAGGTGCACTAAGTCACCTTCAGTTGTGTTTTCGCGTAGCGCAGTTCGAGCCCTTCTAGTATCGATGCTCTCGCCTGCTGCAAAGCTGCTTATCACCGCCTCAACACTAGCAAAGTGTTTCTGGTAACATTCAGCGAAATTCCCTGAGGGGGTGATAGCATTATAAACAAAAAAAATAAGGCTACGAGAAAGAGACACGAGAAATTGCATTTCTAGGCGAAAAAAGAATTCCGATATAAGCGTTAACATCGAATAGAAGTTCCACTAAAAGGTATGTAGACCGATAGTTAGTACTTATATGTTAAATAGGGACGATAAGGATTTATGGAAAGATGGGCATTTTGCCTAAAGTTTGGTTTCTACTTATTGTATAGAATGTAGACAAATAAAGAAAGGACGCATTAGCTGCAGCCTTATGAGTGAGTTTTGCAGAAGGGTTGCATTCCAGGCCAGTTGGTACATAGTTGAACAAAAAACCAGTTACAAAGCGCAAAGGACAAGGACAAGGACAACGACTAGTGGTTCACACCACCAGTCGTGGTGTGAATCTCTCTTCTTGTCCTTTGTGTTTTGGGACTGGTATTTCCTTCAATTATGAGTGAGGTATTAGGGTTGAACGTAGATGTCACTAACTTTTCCAGCAAATTGCATTTGTCTATCTTCCATAATTATGTGTGCCCATGATTGGCGTTAGAGAGAAGGAAGTTCACCGTACAGCACTCAGGCGGATTTAGTCCAAATACATACTTGCGTGGAGGATTGTTTAGCGGTATACGCAAGGTAATAATAATAATAATATCTTGGGTTTTACGTGCCAAAACCACTTTCTGATTACGAGGCACGCCGTAGTGGAGGACTCCGGAAATTTTGACCACCTGGGGTTCTTTAACGTGCACCTAAATCTAAGCACACGGGTGTTTTCGCATTTCGCCCCCATCGAAATGCGGCCGCCATGGCCGGGATTCGATCCCGCGACCTCGTGCTCAGCAGCCCAACACCATAGCCACTGAGCAACCACGGCGGGTATATACGCAAGGTAACCAGGAGGCAAGTTCATTGATTGCGGCGCACTGATCGCGTTATGGGTGGCCGCCACTGCCCAGATTGAAGGATCGCTTAGGACGTGGTCCTTCATGGACACCACCCACGAAGGTCATATAAGGCTGCTAATTAGAGACCGAGCTATCACCGCCGAGAAGAACGAACAATAATTATCTCCTGTAGAGACATCGCCAAACCCGAGAAAGCCAAAGCAAGAAGTTCCACCTTAAGCCCTCTTCTCGCGGTATTATCTTGCTAACAGAGACGCCGGGATGAGTTTTGTTGTCGGTTTTCGTCCTTGCAACAGCTATGGAGTGCAGAATGCTAGTTAAGTGCTGGGCAATAGGTATATAATAATTTAGTCCTTCCTTCGTTTCTTTATTTCTTGCGTTTCTTTTGTTTCTGTTAGCAGTGTTAAGGGCACGCGAGGCGCGTTTGCGCCATCCGCGCCTTCGTCGTACCGTCACGGTATTGATAACGCCTGCGCAGCGAGCATGCGCAAAGATAGGAGTTATCCAGAAACGCGTGAATCGCGCAATGCCTTTTGCTGCAAGAATGACGAAGCCAAGTACCTACGCACCTGCCTTTTCCGTTCAGTTCTAGGTTCTGTAACGCAGAAAGTAATTCAACAAGTGGGGAAATTCGGCGAAAACTAACAAGAAGTACCTCACGCTATAGTAGCGATGCCGTTCATTAGCTGCCGCGAGCATCGTAAAAAGTAGAATGTGAAACTAAGTTAACAGTGCTTTATTCTTTCCCACTCAAACTAAAAATTGTTGCTTCTAAATCAACTTATAGTAGGTGACTCACTTTTGTTGCGTTACCTAAGAACAAGTTGAGGGCACGCCAGACGCGCCAGAGGCATGCGTCATGCGCCAGACCCGCCAATGAAGCGAGTGATGCCGGCTGCGCATGGGAAATTCGCCTGTTCGCCTCTCTCTCTCTCTCTCTCTCTCTCTCTCTCACACACACACACACACACACACATACACAAACTTTTTTTTTATTGCAGCCTGCGTATTTTTGCGTTCCTTCCGGCCTTTGACATGGCACCACTGCACTATTGCACTACAGCAAGATGAACAATTTGCAAAGCATTTCAAGCAGTTTACTCTTACAGGACGGAACCAAGACTTGTGAGTCTAACTGTGTCATAAGTCTCTCTTTGTCTGTTCGTCCTGGCGCAGTTATTAATTTGGTAAGGCAGTCCTGGCGAAGCAAATTTGAGTAAATAACTCGTACTGGGAGACGTTTGCCGCTAACGCTTTGGAAGCCGCTTGCCGCAGCAAACGCGACAAACGGTTGCCAAGAGTGATAACACGGAAGTGCGTTACCTGCGCCGGCAGAGCTCGCAAAAGCTGACGACGAGGTTCTCAAAAACCAGTTTCTTTTAACTCGAAAAGTCTGTCTTCTGAACGACTGAAAATAGGCTTTGCACGTACGCATTTGTCTTCAGGACGAGTAGAGGGAATTCTGCAAGTGTCTAGCACGGTCTGGGGGAGAGCCTGTGCCGTGGCCACCTCTATTGTGCACGTAGCGTACTATCGCGCCTGCTGAGATCAACTTGTCTTGGAAACGAGCAGCCGCATGTGTATATGTGCTCTTAAACTGCAGGAAGTAATGCCCGGGAATGACGGCTTGGAAAAGAGATGTTTCTTCATATGTTATGGTATTGTTTGGAATGAATGGGGTACTTTCTGCGCCGTGTGTGTAAAAGCGAATCAGCTTTGTTTGTAATGCCGCCAATTCACTAGTTCAGCAAGCTTCGGTTTTACACTCAGTGTAACTAAAGGTCGAAATACCAAAATGACACATGCTTCCAATTCACTTCTTTTCAGTCGATGCCGTGCGGTGGAGCTTCGTACGGCAACTACTGGTGCAAACCTGATGCCACAACGTTGGATGAACGCACAAAAAGCGGGGAACGAGCATTTATATGGGGCAAAGTAAGCATTTCCTCATTTCATAAGGCACCTTGCGGCTACCTTACGAAATTTCACGTGCCGCACATTTCTTGGAGGCTTGCGAAGGTCGTTGACAATCATTTCCACTAATTAATAAAACAATTCTGGCAGAAGTTTGCCAGAAATTCTGACAGAAGGCAGAAATTTTGACAGAAGCCAAAAAAGGAAAAAGAAAATGCCGCGCCAATCAGCGCAGCAGGCGTAACGCGTGTGCCCAGAATTGGAACCGGAAGTGTGGTACAGGTTATCATGCAGGCGGCTAGGTGCGCTACACTCGCTTCGGCCGCTGGGCTCTACGGGAGTGTACGCTTTTGTTGAATGTGTATACTGTTCGGCAGCGGAGCCAGCGCAGCGTTCTTCCTCCTGCGGCTGACGAGAGTGTGGTGCGCACTAATACTTGCGTTCCTGCTGAGTTACCGTGTGCGTACAGCAGAACGAGCTGAACGGCCACTTCGGTCAACAAAGGTTGAACGTTTTCCTTCGGTCCCAGTTTGGGCGCCATCGAGATGCATTATCGATGTGCATCATGAACGCACTTTGAGACGCGTATACCAGCAGCTAAGAGCTCTTTCTTCTGCGCAGAATCAATTGCCGCGCGTGCTGCCGCTGCGGTGACGCGTCACTCCCGCCTATTCTTACAAGAAGAAAGACAGTCGAATTCGGGGGCATTGCGTGCCGCAACTACGATATTAGACGATATTAGACCGATTGAACAATCATAACAGATGTCTACAATGCCCTCCGATTTGAAGATAGGGAAGGTGGTCCCTGCGCATAAATCTGGGGATGTACATTCCCGCAACAGTTAAGGTGTCACACCATTAACATACATTCCAGTAAAAATCTAGGAATGTGTAATGTACTCGCACCTCATTGAATTCCTTGAGTTCAATTTCTTCTTCCTTATTTATCATCATGAATTCCGTAAAGCAGTTTCATGCGAAACGCAATTGCTATGTTTTACCAACGACTTGTTTATTAACGTGGACCATGACTTTGATACTGATTGCATATATTTAGATTTCTCTAAAGCATTTGACTGCGTCTCACACGATCTACTTATCTTCAAGCTTAATCAACTTTATATGGACCCCAATGTACTTGCATGGATTAAGGAATCTCTCTCTAACCGTAGTCAGTATGTGACAGCTAATGACTTTTCTTCACCTAATTCTGCCGTAGCATCCGGTGCCCCGCAAGAGTCCATTATGGGCCCTTTGCTTTTCTTGATTTATCTTAACGTTCTGCCTACTTGCCTTTCTTCCTCAACTGCGCGACTGTTTGCAGATGACTGTGTAGTTAACCAGAAAATTACCAACCATTCCGATTATCTCAACCTACAACGTGATCTACATAGGGTACTTGAATGGTGCAGTAAATGGCTCCTGACACTTAATACAACTCAATGTAAAATTATGCAAGTTTCTTGCCACAGCACTAATCATTCTCCGCGTACTTACTTCAATAATATTTCATTGCCATCTGTTGAGAGTGGTAAGTGCCTTGGTGTTCACATTTCTTCTCATATTTCGTGGAATATTCATGTCGCATACCTAACTATCAACGCTAATCGCATGTTTGGTTATCTGCGTCGAAACTTTTTTGATGCCCCATCGCTCCTGAAGTTTACACTTTACAAAACCTTGGTACGTTCCAAATTAGAGTACGCATGCGCCATATGAGATCCTCCCCCCCCCCCCCGCCCCTATACTCATACACTAATTCAAACTCTTCAAGCCATTCAGAATCGCGCACCACGTTTAACTTTATCGGATTATTCACGTCATTCCAGTGCCACATCTATGAAGAAAACCTTAACGTGTCTGACCTTTCGTTGCGTCGAACCCCCCCCCCCCCCCCATCTCGGCTTAACCTTTCTCGGAAAATGTATCATTATGGCAGCGATATTAAGGACGTTTTGTTTCTTCCACCTCATTATATATCTTCAAGGAGTGATCGTGGATCGCTTCAAGGTGGGTCTACCTTCTTGTCGCACAAAACTGTGTAATGACTCTTTTGTTTCTAGAACAAGTGTCGCATGGAACAACCTTCCCTCCACAATCGCCAGCATAACTGATGAGCACGAGTTGAAGATCGCTTTACAAGATGCCTTGTAATATTTTTTTAATTTCTTTTGTTAGGTGCACATCATGCCATTTTACCCCCATTCCTTTCTGTAGTGCCTTTGGGCCCTGAAGGTAGTTTTAATAAATAAGAAAATAAATAAATAAGTAAATAAATAAGTAAATAAAGAAACAAATATTATTATGAGGTAGGCAGTGGCGGTGTATTCCGGTAAAATTTTGTCCACGTGGGGTTCTTTAACGTACGCCCAATGCATGGTTTATGAACTTGATTATTATTATTTTCTTTTTTTGCTATTCGTACCCATTCAAATGCGGCCGTCGAAGACACTACCCCTGGCAGGTATTGTTACATTATTCGGAGCACTTCGGCGCAACGCCAAGCCTCGTCATTAATTTAAATACTTCACCCTTCGGCAAAAATGCTCCCCCCTCTCCTTTTTCTCTCCCCTTGGAGCTTTTATGGATTCGTTCATATACCTAAATCAAAACAAACAGCACACTAATTGATTAATCTGCCAAAACAATGTATGTCTATGAGACAGCGGGGAAAAGACGGAACGGAACAACTGATAACGCAAGTACAAAGTAACAGAAGTCGACATGAAGATAAATATATGTACACAAGGTAAAGTTTTATAATGTCCATGCACTAAAAAAATAAGTTCGGACACAGAAACCGTTAAAGTAGCACCAGAGTCCTTCTATGTGACACAATGACGGAACTGTCTAAGGATGCCAACTCCTCGTCAAGCGGATTAAGCGATGATGCGCTAAAGCATGTCGACGCTTTCGCATATCTACTCGTTCATTCTAGTTGGCATCTTATCGTGTCACATGGCTGTGCAGCAGAGCTTGGTCAACAACTGCAAAGGCGATTGGTTATCTGTGCACAATAGCTGCAGTTAACAGAGGAAATACGTATATGAAAGGGCAAGAAATTGTTCAGGCTGCGTAAAGCTACTGCATTTGCTTGAGGGATCCATCGGCGCGCTACAGGTAGACGAGGATATTCGATGGGCGCTTCTGGCGAGCGATAGGCCAGCGATTATATTTGCCCCACTTGTGCCGCAATGAGTGCTTTCCCAAGTTAACACGTGCCACCAAACCTAACAACAAAGGCGCTCAGAGTAAATGAAGTAGCAAAAAAAACGAAAAACGGGGCAAACTTCGTTAGCTGCTTGGTTAACAGATCATTGTCGACGGCAAGCAATACACTGAGTTCCGGTGAAAACATAGAGCTAGCACTCGGTCAGTTGGTAAAGTATACAAAGTAGAATGAAGGGTTAATACAGGCAGCTGTGCACGCCCAACTACCTTCCCCCCTTTCTGCCTTTCTTGATAGGACGATGAAGAAGCGGTGATGCTCAGACTTTGCTGGAGAGCCGAATGATGCTGGATGTTGGTGCGAAATGTCTAAGGAGGCAACGCTCGTAAGATACCAAATGACTACTCTGTGCAGAAACAGCAGCAGATAATATGTAGGAAGGCTGCAGAATTGTTTGTTCCGCCTCGACAGGATGTCAATCAGATTCAAGCGAAGGTTTTAAGGAATGGGTAGTCTTGCTATAACCATGCATAGTTGTTCAATCGTACAGAATGTCAGCAGAACTGCTGAATACTCATAGTGCGAGCCCGTATGCGCTGAGATAACTAACGATTATTTACCAGAATTTGTAGGATATGATAATGTTATCAATTCAAATAATACTAGAATGCTGAAAATGTAAAAGCTGCAGCGGAAAGGAAGAAATTAGGAAGGAAAAAAATAAATAGCAGGCCGACAATACTTGGTAATGCAATATTTTAGCTACTTCAAATTATCTAAAAGTTCAAATTAATAAAAGAGTTCATGACGCCCGTGGAAACCGTGTATTACGAATGCTACCATCGTCAACAGCTGACGAATGTTGCCTTCAGACGTTAGGTTTGTGAAAGATTTCATGCGATGAAGATATTGTCACGTGGTAGTGACGGTGAAGAAAGAACACAGTAGCAGTACTGTGAAAGAGAAAACTAGCTTTTATTGTGCGAACCTGTGCCCACAAAACAGGCTACACTTAAAGCACAACGATAGCGGCGAACACAGTCGGCGATCGTCGAAAATCTGATCAGCGGGTCAAGCGCGTCGGCTTTTATAGATCAGTCATCGAATGTTCCAGATTAACCGTTGGGACCCGCATGCCTTCTACAAAGTTCTACACCATTCGTGTCAAGCGATGAAATCAGATAACACAAGGTTCGGCGACAATAGACAGCGGATAGAAGCATCGATAACTTTCCGGAAACTTCGGATACATGCACGCTCGTCCCGCGCTGTGCGATAACATTTGTTAGGCGGCAAAACGTGCCGCCCGATAAAGACAAGTACACGTGTCAATACCCTCCTCTTAAAAAGCATCGACCCGATGCTGCAAACAAACGAAGGTAATAAACAAAAGCACTCGTAGCAAAGAAAAGAACAAAAATGACGAAGTTCGTCAGCGTCCGTAAAAGGGTTTAAGGCGCACCACGTGGACCACTTCAGATCGTGCGCGGCGCCGCTGTGAATGCGAAATGCCGTCTGGCACGACCTCATAGTCCAGAGCGCCAATACGTCGGATGACCTTGTAGGGTCCGAAATAGCGTCGGAGTAGTTTCTCACTGAGTCCTCGTCGGCGTATCGGGGAACAAACCCAAACACGGTCGCCGGGCTGGTAGTCAACAAAGCGTCGTCGGAGGTTGTAGTGTCGGCTGTCGGTCCTCTGTTGGTTCTTGATCCGTAGGCGGGCGAGCTGTCGGGCTTCTTCGGCGCGCTGGAGATAGCTAGCGACATCAACATTCTCTTCGTCAGTGACGTGGGGCAGCATGGCGTCGAGGGTCGTCGTCGGGTTCCTGCCGTAAACCAGCTTAAACGGCGTGATCTGTGTTGTTTCTTGCACCGCCGTGTTGTAAGCGAATGTTACGTACGGCAGGACGGCATCCCAGGTCTTGTGTTCGACGTCGACGTACATCGCTAGCATGTCGGCGAGGGTCTTATTCAGACGCTCCGTAAGACCATTCGTCTGCGGGTGGTAGGCCGTGGTCCTCCTGTGCCTTGTCTGACTGTATTTCAGAATGGCTTGGGTGAGCTCCGCTGTAAAGGCCGTTCCTCTTTCGGTGATGAGGACTTCTGGGGCGCCATGTCGAAGCAGGATGTTTTCGACAAAGAATTTCGCCACTTCGGCTGCGCTACCTTTCGGCAGTGCTTTAGTTTCAGCGAAGCGGGTGAGGTAGTCTGTCGCCACGACGATCCACTTATTTCCGGTTGTTGACGTCGGAAAGGGTCCCAGCAAGTCCATCCCGATCTGCTGGAATGGTCGGCAAGGAGGCTCGATTGGCTGTAGTAATCCGGCTGGCCTTGTCGGCGGTGTCTTGCGTCGCTGACAGTCTCGACATGTTCTGACATAACGGGCGACGTCGGCGGTCAGGCGCGGCCAATAATACTTTTCTTGTATCCTCGATAGTGTCCGGGAAAAACCGAGGTGTCCAGCGGTCGGATCGTCATGTAGGGCGTGCAATACTTCTGGACGAAGTCCTGACGGGACAACAAGAAGGTAGTTGGCGCGGACTGGTGAAAAGTTCTTCTTCACGAGGAGATTGTTTTGAAGCGTGAAGGAAGATAATCCGCGCTTAAATGCCCTGGGCACAACGTCGGTGTGCCCTTCCAAATATTCCACCAGGCTTTTTAGCTCCGGGTCTGCCCGTTGCTGTTCAGCGAAGTCTTCCGCGCTTATCATGCCAAGGAAGGCGTCGTCATCTTCGTCATCTTGCGGCGGCGGGTCAATGGGGGCGCGTGATAGGCAATCGGCATCGGAGTGTTTTCGTCCGGACTTGTAGGTTACAGTGATGTCGTATTCTTGTAGTCTGAGGCTCCACCGTGCCAGTCGTCCTGAAGGATCCTTGATACTCGCTAGCCAACACAACGCGTGATGGTCACTGACGACTTTGAATGGCCTGCCATAAAGATAAGGGCGAAATTTAGCTGTAGCCCAAACGATGGCGAGGCATTCCTTTTCGGTCGTAGAATAGTTGCCTTCCGCTTTTGACAGCGACCGGCTAGCGTAAGATATCACCTGTTCGACTCCGTTTTTCCTCTGGACTAGAACGGCACCGAGGCCTAGGCTACTGGCGTTAGTATGGATTTCTGTATCGGCGTACTCGTCGAAGTGCGCAAGTACCGGCGGAGACTGCATGCGTCGTTTGAGTTCTTCAAATGCGTCGGCCTGCGGCGTTTCCCACCTGAACTCAACATCACATTTAGTTAGACGTGTCAACGGCTCGGCGAGGCGTGAAAAGTCCTTGACAAAGCGCCTGTAGTCGGCGCACATGCCAAGGAATCTACGCACTGCCTTCTTGTCGGTGGGCTGCGGGAACTTAGCGATGGCAGCTGTTTTCTGGGGGTCGGGGCGTACTCCGGATTTACTGATGACGTGGCCTAGGAACAGAAGCTCGTCGTAAGCGAAGCGGCATTTTTCTGGCTTCAGAGTGAGCCCTGATGACTTGATGGCCTCTAGTACTGTGGCAAGCCGCCTAAGGTGATCGTCGAAATTTCCGGCGAATACAACGACGTCATCCAAGTAAACGAGACAGGTCTGCCATTTCAATCCCGCTAAAACCGTGTCCATCACGCGCTGGAACGTTGCAGGCGCCGAGCACAGTCCAAATGGCATAACCTTGAACTCGTAGAGGCCGTCTGGGGTGATGAAGGCGGTCTTTTCGCGATCTCTTTCGTCGACTTCTATTTGCCAATAGCTAGACTTGAGGTCCATCGAGGAGAAGTACTTATCGTTGCAGAGCCGATCCAATGCGTCGTCTATCCGTGGAAGGGGGTATACGTCCTTCTTCGTGATCTTGTTCAGACGACAATAATCGACGCAGAAACGTAGGGTTCCGTCCTTTTTCTTCACCAGGACAACAGGGGATGCCCACGGGCTTTTCGACGGCTGGATGATGTCGTCGCGCAGCATTTCGTCAACTTGTTCTCTTATAGCTTCGCGTTCTCGCGGCGAAACTCGGTAAGGGCTTTGGCGGAGTGGTCGAGCGTACTCCTCGGTGATTATGCGATGCTTGGCGACTGGTGTTTGTCGAATCCTCGATGTCGTCGAAAAGCAGCTTTTGTATCGTCGGAGCAGACTTCTGAGCTGCTGTTGCTTAATCACTGGGAGACTTGGATTAATGTCGTAGTCTGGTTCGGGAACCATGGTCTTCGGCGTAGATGCGGCGGAATCCGAGAGGACAAACGCATTACTGGTTTCCACAATTTCCTCGATGTACGCGATCGTCGTGCCCTTGTTGATGTGCTTGAACTCCTGGCTGAAGTTTGTCAGCAACACTTCAGTTTTCCCTCCATGCAGTCGAGCGATCCCTCTTGCGACGCAAATTTCACGGTCTAGCAGGAGACGTTGGTCGCCTTCGATGACACCTTCTATGTCAGCGGGTATTTCGGTGCCGACCGAAATAGCAATGCTGGAGCGGGGCGGGATGCTCACTTGGTCTTCGAGCACATTCAAGGCGTGGTGACTACGAGGGCTCTCCGGTGGTATCGCTTTATCTTCCGACAGCGTTATTGACTTCGACTTCAGGCTGATGATTGCGCCGTGTTGGTCCAGGAAGTCCATACCGAGAATGACGTCTCGTGAACACTGTTGGAGGATAACGAAGGTGACAGGGTAAGTCCGGTCGTGAATGGTAATTCTTGCCGTGCACATTCCTGTCGGCGTAATCAGGTGTCCTCCAGCGGTCCGAATTTGAGGGCCTTCCCATGCAGTCTTAACCTTCTTCATCTGGACGGCGATGTGTCCACTCATGACTGAGTAATCGGCGCCTGTGTCGATTAAGGCGGTGACTGCGTGGCCGTCTAGAAGCACGTCGAGGTCGGTGGTTCTTTGTCTTGCGTTGCAGTTGGGTCTTGGCGTCGGATCACGGCTGCGTCGTGTTGAATTGAAGCTGGTACGTCGCGTCGTCAAGTCGTCTTTCGTCGGTGTAGTCTTGGCTTCCTGACTTCCTCGGGACGGCGGCGCGTCGTCATTATGTCGTCGAGATGGTTTCTTCGGCGCTTTCGTCGGCGGCGGAGGATCTTCGTCAGTTCGACGAACAGCAACCGCACCTCCATCGGTTGCTGCTTTTAGTTTTCCGGATATGGGCTCGCTGACCGGCCCCTGGCTGGGCCAGTGTATGGTCGGCGCTGCGGCGACAGGTAGCGGCCTGGTGATGGCGAACGCGACGGTCGTCGAGAGCTCCATTGAGTAGCGGCGAGGTAGTCGGCGATGTCACGTGGGCGCTCTCCAAGCTGTGGACGCGGCGCGTTGACGGCGAAACCTCGCAGTCCCATCTCTCGGTATGGGCATCGTCGGTAGACGTGACCTGCTTCTCCGCAGTGGTAGCAGAGCGGGCGGTGGTCAGGAGCGCGCCAAACGTCTGTCTTCCTCGGGTAGCTGCGCTGGGCAACGGGTGGGCGTGCTGGCGGCGGCGGTGGTGGTCGACGGAATTGCGGCGTTACGGGGCCCTGGCGCGGTCGTGGAAAGGGACCTTGACGGCGGGCGACGGCGGCGTAGCTCATCGCTTGCGGCTCAGGCTGCGGTGATTCTGGTTGCACCTCAGGAACTCCAAGCGATCGATGCACCTCTTCTTTTACGATGTCGGCGATCGAAGCCACTTGAGGCTGCGACGAAGGCAAGACCTTGCGCAGTTCTTCGCGCACAATGGCCCTGATGGTCTCGCGCAGATCGTCCGTGGCCAGTGATTGAATTCCTGCGTAGGGGGTAGAGCTTGTACGGCGGTTGAATTGCCGGTTCCGCATTTCGAGTGTCTTCTCGATGTTCGTCGCCTCACGAAGAAACTCTTCGACGGTCTTCGGTGGGCTTCTTACCATCCCGGCGAAAAGTTCCTCCTTCACACCACGCATGAGTAGGCGAACTTTCTTTTCCTCGGCCATATCCGGGTCGGCGTGGCGGAACAGACGGGTCATTTCTTCCGTAAAGATGGCAACGTTCTCGTTTGGTAGCTGCACTCGGGCGTCCAGCATAGCTTCGGCCCTTCCCTTGCGCACGACGCTTGTAAAGGTGCGTAGGAAGCCGCTACGGAACAGGTCCCACGTAGTCAAGGTCGACTCCCTGTTCTCAAACCACGTTCTGGCGACGTCTTCTAAGGCGAAGTAGACATGCCCCAGCTTGTCGTCGGAGTCCCAGTTGTTGAATGTCGCGATTCGCTCGTAGGTCTCCAGCCAGGATTCCGGGTCTTCAGTCGCTGCTCCATGGAAGGTCGGTGGGTCCCAGGGTTGTTGTAGGATAACGGGGGACGCTGGGGCAGCCATTGAGGTTGTCTTGACCACGATCTTCTTTGTCGCCTCAGGTAGAAGTCCGTGCTCTGGGGGCAGTCCTTGCAGTCTGCGGCTAGCACGCTGGTCTTGGGCGGTGTCGGTTTTGTCCTCGGGCTTCGGGCTTGGATCGCGGCTTTGCGGGGGCGTTCGGTACATGAACGCACTAGCACCTCCACCAGATGTCACATGGTAGTGACGGTGAAGAAAGAACACAGTAGCAGTACTGTGAAAGAGAAAACTAGCTTTTATTGGGCAAACCTGTGCCCACAAAACAGGCTACACTTAAAGCACAACGATAGCGGCGAGCACAGTCGGCGATCGTCGAAAATCTGATCAGCGGGTCAAGCGCGTCGGCTTTTACAGATCAGTCATCGAATGTTCCAGATTAACCGTTGGGACCCGCATGCCTTCTACAAAGTTCTACACCATTCGTGTCAAGCGATGAAATCAGATAACACAAGGTTCGGCGACAACAGACAGCGGATAGAAGCATCGATAACTTTCCAGAAACTTCGGATACATGCACGCTCGTCCCGCGCTGTGCGATAACATTTGTTAGGCGGCAAAACGTGTCGCCCGATAAAGACAAGTACACGTGTCAATATTTTTGTTCCTATACCAAAGAGCTGAAGAATGCCAACCTTATACTAATGCATAAGGATGTACCTGTGAAAGGATTGAAGAATTATAGGCCCATTAGCTTGCTTTCAGTATTCTATCAAAATATTCACCAACATAACGTTCATCAGAATCTGGGCAACACTTTAATCAAACAAGATAGCAACCAGGCGCCACGAAGGAATATTTTACAATTGATCAAAACAATCTCATCAATAAGGTGACAGAGAAATCGGCGGAGTACAATCAACCTCTCTATATGGCTTTCATAGAATATGGCAAGGCATTTGATTCAGTAGGGATACCAAGAGTCACGGATGCGCTGCGTATTCAGGGAGAACAAGAGCCATACGTGAATGTCTTCACAAATATCTACAAAGATTCCACAGCTACGTTGGTTCTCCCCGAGAAAAGTAAAAAAAATGCCTTTCAATGAAGATATCAAGCACGAACACGCAATTTCTTCTATGCTTTTACTGCATGCTTAGAAGTATTCAAGCTATTGGACATGGAAGGCTAAGGAGCGATGATCATCAGCTAAAAGTCTCAGCCACCTTCGAGTTGCAGATTACATTGTCCTTTTCAATAACACCGGGGATGAATCACCACAAATGCGTGAGGACCCTAACTGAGAAAGTGTAAAGTATTATTGAAGATTATTATAGAGAAGACAAAAGTAATGTTCAGTAGCCTAACAAGGAAACAAAAATTTATGATTGCGAGTCAGCCTCTAGGGCCTGTGCAGGAATATGTTTATCAAGCTCAATTAGTCACAGGGGACGCTGATCATGAGAAGGAAATTTACGGAAGAATAAAGTTAGGTTGGAGAGCGCACAGTAGGCATTAACAACTCATGACTAGGAGCTTACTACTGTCGTTGAAAAGAAAAGTGTGCAATCATTGCATTCTGCAGCTGCTAAGATATGTGACAGAAACTTGGAGGTTAACACTGATGGTCGAGAACAAGTTATGGACCGTGGAAAGGGCGATGTAACGAAGAATGTTAGCCATATAGTTAAGAGGCAGAAAGAGCGCGGTCTGTATCAGAGAGCAAGCAGATATAGCCGATATTCTAGTTGATATTAAGAGAAAAAAATGGAACTTAATAGTTACAGAATAGCTGGCAAGCGAAGGGAAACGCAGATAGGTGTGAGAGGGCTTTGTCCTGCCCTGGACATAAAATTGGCTGATGATGATTTTCTTGAGACAAGACCTCAGAGAAGTGTGTGAAAATGGACGAAGGCAGCTATGTCGTTACCTCCAATCGAGGCTCGTTTAGGGCTTCCGGCTTTTAGTTTGGGTGTGGTGCTAGTAGAACAAAGCGAAAACTATTGCTCGCTTTCCGTGGCCTTGGATAGGCTCTAACAATGCCGGATGCAACAAGTCTGTAGCACACTGCTACTTTCCACAGTGGTCCGAACACAAAAAAAGGCGATGACGCACCCTGCGTGCTAACGGTGCGCGAGCAGTGGAATCGGCGGAATCAGGCTTCTGCCCGATTGAGAGGGCTCTGCTCAAAAACAGTTTGTGGACACAAGGCAGCAGCGTCTGTCAGGGTTTCTTCACCCACAAGTACGATCAGCCATTGTACTTCACATACCAATAACGTTGCCCCATCTACGGAAGACTGATTTCCTGGGAAATGGCTGAATATCAAGCACAGTTTCTTCTGAGACGTCAACAAAACGTTATGCAAAAGTGAGGTGTACACTTGTACAAAATCTTCTTTAGAGTGAATTGTGGGCCCTCTGTTTCCTCGTAACACTGTACTCCGTGCACAGGATAACGTATTTGTAAACTGTAGTCAGCTTAACAGATCGCAAGCGTAACTCTATGCACTTGTGGCACTATTTTTCTTGCCGCCCATGATCGTGTATGGCGCTCGCACGCTACATTTATAGGACAATTTTTCGCACCATCTCTTCTGCACACTGTAATAACAGTTACTTCAGGCTCCCAGCACTACTAGACGTTAGCAAACACTCTCAATAGAGTAGTGGGCTCTTGCTCTTTCTGACAGAACAGGAGAACATGTGCAGGTGAAGTGCATGTGAGCCTGCTAAGTAAAACCCAATTGTTTCGCGGGCGCAAACAGGAGCGATCCCCAGCTCTCTCTCAACCCTTAAGAGGTCCTGTCAAAACAAATGGAGGTGGGAGGAAATAAAAACAGGGCACAGGAAGTCCCACGAGTAGGTAAAGACGCAGTAATCAAAATTCAGAAGACAACAAAGGATGCGCCTCATTATCCTTCGGGTGCTCGAGCGGGAAAGAGCCACTAAGGGAGGCCTCACTTGCTAACACAACAACATCTCTTGTATAGGCCACTAGTACGACGACCTTTGTGCGTGCCAGACTCGCCGGCGAGCCGTCTGTCCTCGACCGAAACGCTAAGAAAAGTAGACTTACATTGCGAAGCGGCACTTATGAATGCACAAGACAATGTCATTCGACTTCTCTGTCTTTGTTTCTTTCTCGCCAGCCGTCTATGAAGGCTCTCTCAGGAAGACTGCCAAGGAATGTTTCAAACTGAACTATGAGAATCTTTGTAATGGCTGTTCAATCAAAGATGGCGTTTGTATCTGGGCTGAGATGGCACTGCACCCAAGAGAAATCAATTATCGAGTGGAGTTGCAGGAATAAAGCTGTTCAAAGGGAAGGCGCTCATACGTCGTGACTACAGCTCTAGAGTTATGACGCTTATTTCTCGGACCAGAAAATACATTGCGGTGGAGCCAACGTAAGCGTGCTGGACATTCATCCACTGCTAACAATTTCGTGGATAAAATTAGAAATGACCCTCTCCCAACAGGTGACGGTAGGGGTGGCGATACGAGAAAGAAAGAATAAGCCATGTGATCAATGGCTAATTTTTTGTGGAGGTCACTGAAGCAGAAGACATCGCTTAAAAGCTGTAAGCGTGTACGCTGTTTTCAGCAGCAAAGCATTGGTCTCCGCACTAATAGTGGCCCAATCGGTGGCGAAGTGTTGCAGCACTGCGATATATGGGACGCTCCATGAAAATTCACTCTCTCTCACATTTCTCTTTCTACACATAATATCGAAAATGAATGCGGCATTGATAAGCGCCACATTTTTATTAATGTTTGGCAAATCAAGAAACGCGTGCTGTCGAATTCAACAATATCCCAATGACACTGAGAAGCCCTTCATGCAAATATTTCAACTCCCATGAGAGCGATACTTCTTGCAATGAACATTGGGGATTACAGAATGCGTTGTTAAGGAACAGTTCTCCCACAGTGCATTCCTTTCACGTCACCCACCACAATAATAAAGATTTGCTCTGTGGTGGTCTCTAATGTCAACATAAATATACAAATTCACAAATTTATTAATTTTAAGTACAGAGTCACCAAAAGTGGGACCGATTCTTTCAGAACGCAAAGAAAACGCGCATATATGGAAGTATTGCCTTGACAAAAGCGGCGTAAATCGTGAACCGCAGCAGTGGGTCGAGGAGTCAATGCCCAGTGGCAGTTCTAGGGAGGGGGGAGGGTAGAGTGGTCACCCCTTTCCCAGAAACCACCGTCAACGTTACCGTAGGGGGGGGAGTCCTTCCCCTCAAGTCGCTGCCGTCCGACTCCTTCCTCAGTTTGCTTGTTGGAGAGACGACCTACTACCCAACTCCCGTGCTTCCTGTGAGCCCTGTTGAGCTTCTCCGCCTGGTGTTATGATTCAGATCTTCTGCGCAATTCCAGTGCGCGCCAAAGATAGAGCAAATTGCGAGGCATCGCATTGAACATATCACCCATATGCGTGAACGATTCGCAGACGTCGCCGCATGTCGAAACGGCAGAGCGTCCAATAAAAAATATCTTACTGCAGGCACTGCGAAACATTAATCGCAGACCAAGTTGACATATCTTGGGGGTGCCCATCCAACCTCCCACCAAGAATGATTCTTTGGCGAGCTCCCACGCTCCAGAGCTGGGAGCGTACGATCAAGGCGGATGACCAAAAATGCCAAGTCATGCTGGCAGAGGGGGCTAACAGCGTCGCAGCCTGATGGCCTGCACACTAGCTCCTCAGCTTGGGTGTAAGTAACTAATACACCTGTAATCAAGTTTACCTGTCTCTCTCTTTTTGGCAACCAGCTGCGTTTTCTAACTGTCATGTTCAGGAGTGAACCCGAATGTTTACCGAAGACACCAAGTGCCCGAATGCTACGTGTTCCTCGACGCCTGGTACTTCTCTTCGAGAGAGCCATACTACAATCACCGTGGACTGTGCTAGTTGCGTCGTCATCGAACTCGACATGAAGCGTGCTGCGGGCCGTGGACACTGCTTTCCGAAAGAGCCCCTTTGTTCATAGCAAACCTTATGTAAACTGGTTGTAGTACATGCTTGTTTAAAGTGCATGAAATACAAACACTATGCGTTTTTGACACTGCAAATGCGTACATCAGTTGGTACAAACCTGATCCAGAGTTCTTGGCGCTTCCCCATCCCGAGTGCTCGTGCAACAAGCGACATGAATTTTAAAACACGGAGCTCGCAATTATTGCTCGTGACTATATACACCGAAACTATTGGACAAGCCTATATTTGTTTGTTTGAAGCCTTAATGGTTTCTCTGAAGAATGAAGAGATCAAGTTAGCAAATGATCGATAAATTCTTCGCTCTGGCTCCCAAGAGAGCCCGACAAATTGCAGTCGAAGGCACCGATCAAGGGTGCCGATGAGGACCCTCATCGGCACCCTTCTTAACGCTGCCATTGGAGGAGAAAAACACGAACATCTGGACTCCTCCCAGGTCAGCAACATGTAGCATAATGTTACCTCTTCTAAGGGAATGTTCGCAACCTGCTTCTGCATGTAACCAAAATACGAATATCAAATCAAAGTATCTGACGGGATATCATAGAGCACCTTCTTGAGGATGTCGGTCGTTTTGTTAGTGCTACCTCAGCGCGGCATTGGAAAGTTTGTTACTGGACACTTCGATGACTACACTTGGCGGCATTGGTTGGAAACGCACTGGCGCACTTCGGATAAACTCAGCTTTCCTTGCTCTGTTTGCAGGAAAAACAGTAAAGAGGAGAAGCGACACGTCAGCAAGTCGCACTTTTCAAGTTTTCAAGTTCAAGTGGTTTGTGCTCTCCGACGCTGGAAAGGCTCTGTACTGTAAGTACTGCGCTTTTTCCATAATAGGTGCAATGGGAGGATATTCACTGCGCCTTCATGGAATATCTTTATGACACACACACACACACACACACACACACACACACACACACACACACACACACACAAACACACACACACACACACACACACACACACATATATATATATATATATATATATATATATATATATATATATATATATATATATATATGTGTGTGTGTGTGTGTGTGTGTGTGTGTGTGTGTGTGTGTGTGTGTGTGTGTGTGTGTGTTTGTGTGTGCAGGGTGTCCCACATAAGTTCAGCCAAGAATTTAAAAAATTAAAAGCGCGTCGGGAGGGAATTGAACCGAGCGCATACTATTTGCAATAGCCTATGGCAACTCAGACAATTATTTGGTTTTCCCATAACTCCCTGCTTAATTAAGCTTAATTAACCAACATTTTAATTATTGGCTGAGGACCCCAAGTATGATCGCAGATTTGTAGAGCACCTTCAGAAGCCAGCGATCGGGTTGTTTCCTTTACGATACGTCTCACGTACTCCTTTTTTCCGGGTGGCAAAGAAAGCCCGCGAAATATGAAAAGAACCACGTGACGGAGCGCTTGCGCAGTGGTATCGTGCTGCTCTCAAGCGTGCGTTCGGTGAACAAGGTCGGATGACTGGAAACATGCATGCGGCTGGCCGAGAGCTGCCGATGAGATAAAGAACGCCCTGCCGCTTCCTCGTCGCCAATCACGATGCAGCCGACCTTGTTCACTGAAGGTACGGGTGAGAGCAGTACAATACCTATGCGCAAACACTCCTTCACGTGGCTTCTTTCAAATTTCGCGGGCTTCCTTTGATCATCAACAGCCTGGCTACGCCCACTGTAGGGCAAAGGCCTCTCCCATACATCTCCAACAACCCCGGTCATGTACTAATTGTGGCCATGCCGTCCCTGCAAACTTCTTAATCTCATCCGCCCACCTAACTTTCTGCCGCCCCCTGATACGCTTCCCTTCCCTTGGAATCCAGTCCGTAACCCTTAATGACCATCGGTTATCTTCCCTCCTCATTACATGTCCTGCCCATGCCCGTTTCTTTTTCTTGATTTCAACTAAGATGTCATTAACTCGCGTTTGTTCCCTCACCCAATCTGCTCTTTTCTTATCCCTTAACGTTATACCTATCATTCATCTTACCATATCTCGTTGCGTCTTCCTCAATTTGAGTAGAACCCTTTTCGTAAGCCTCCAGGTTTCTGCCCCGTAGGTGAGTACTAGTAAGACACAGCTGTTATACACTTTTCTCTTGAGGGATAATGGCAACCTGCTGTTCATGATCTGAGAATGCCTGCCAAACGCACCCCAGTCCATTCTTATTCTTCTGATTATTTCCGTCTCGTGATCCGGATCCGCCGTCACTACCTGCCCTAAATAGAGGTATTCCCTTACCACTTCCAGTGCCTCGCTACCTATTGTAAATTGCTGTTCTCTTCCGAGACTGTTGAACATTACTTTAGTTTTCTGCAGATTAATTTTTAGACCCACTCTTCTGCTTTGCCTCTCCAGGTCAGTGAGCAAGCATTGCAATTGGTCCCCGAGTTACTAAAGCAAGGCAATATCATTAGCGAAACGCAAGTTTTTATTTTTATTTTTTATTTTTATGGCGCGGAAAATTTTTTTTTGCCTTAAGTACTCTAATTACCCAACAAAAAGCATGTTACAATCAAATATTACCTTTTGGACTCATTGGTGTTCGAGATTGGATCATGTCCTATCATCAGGGCTTGGAGGTTGTCAGAAATCAAAACACAAAGTTGCAATCTGAAGTTTATTTTCAAACAGAAACAGTTGTTTGGAGCTTTTTCTAGCAAAGGCTTAGGCTATTGCGTATGGAAGGCTCGAAAGCAGTTCTTTGCTGCAGATAAGCAAAGGTGCACATTGCACTTTTGGCACTTCACCTTGGGCTTGCCTTTGCATCCTTCAAGCTTGCATCGCTGCTGCTCTTCCTCTACTGAAGGCCAGTGACCAGTTTGGTCGTACCGAATGTCTTGGATTGGCCTCACTTCAATCAAGTTCGGCCTCTTCAGCGGCTGAAGTGGAGAGGAAAATGGCCGTCCGCGCTTCCGTGGCAACCCGGCAGAGCAAGCTTTTGCCAAGCTCCCTATTACATTCAGAGTGAACTCTAGTAAATCCATTTGATCCTTCATCTTGATTTTTTGGTGCTCGGCATGGCGCCTGTATTCCAACCACGAGTTTGTGACGCACAAATTGAAAAAGTGCGTTATTACACGCAGTGTCCATTTCTTCGATCGAATTGAGGTCCTGTAGAGGGACACCAAAAAATCTGTCTTGTCTACTCCCCCCATGCTTTCGTTGTACTGCTGCACAACTGCTGGGCGTTTCACATTTATGAAAGCCCCGTCTGCTTTGCTCCACCTTGTCACATCGCCTAGATCATCAACGCCAACAAAATTCGATGCCAGGTTTACTGCTCGATTGTCCATCCATCGTGTGATCACAATTTTTCCGTCGCTGCTCACGAGGTAGTCTGATGACCCTCTTCCTTCTTTTTTCAGTTGTTTTTCCGTCTTCAAAGGGCATTTTTCAGTTCTGTTCTGGCGAATAGTGCCAGCAGCATAAATTGTTTTCTCAAGCAGCACACGGAGCACAGGCAGGGAGGTGAAATAGTTATCAAAAAACAACTTGTGCCCGATGCCATCAGGTATCCTGGATGCTAAATGGAGAACAAAGGCGCCTGTTACTCCGAACGTTTTCTTGATTTCTGAGCTAAGTTCTGTTGTGGAGCCTTGGTAAACGAGAAAATCATAAATTATTCCCGACGCACCACACAACATGAACACTTTGACGCCCCAGGGGTTTGGCGTGCGTTTGATGTATTGCTTGATATCAAGCTTCCCTTTGAACGGAATGATCTGTTCATCAATGCATAGGCGCTCCTCCAAAGGAAGATTATGGCATCTTTCTTGAAATGAATTCAGAAGTGGCCTCACTTTCCACAAGCGGTCATTATTGCTGTGATCTCCATTTACATCTACAATATGAAGACAGTTCCTGAGCTTTTCAAAGCGATTCCTGCACATGTTTACAGATGCCAAAAGTTCTATTTTCATTGAAGGCTTCCAATACATGCGCAGCCGCGGATAGCGCAGAACACCCATTGTCAAATGAAGTGCAATAAGTTTTCTGATTTCTTCTTCATTTGTCAGCACTGATTTTCCATCTTGGAAAACTAAGTATGTGTTGGTCTTGTCGGCTAACTCAATAAACACGCTTTTGGGCACATACTTTGAAAAATACTCGTAAGGCGTGAGAAGAGGATCGCGATAGCTTTCGTTCTCGTCAGCTACCGGCTTGAATTCAGCAGCTGGCTTTTCAAATGGTTTCCTGCACCAGGAGCCGTACTCTCGAGCGCTCTCTTTATCCGGCTCTTCCTCGTCAGACGAGTCAGATAGCTCCTGCTGGTTGTCCCAGTCGCCGTCCACTGCATCGTCTAGCTCACCTGCTTCGTCTACCTCTTCTTCGTCATCGTCGATGTCCGATATATCGCCGTTGCCCAGTGCAGCAAAGATAATATCCGGATCTTCGAGACGTGGCCTTCTTGAGCGAGGCAATCTCCTTGCCGAGTAGAACAACGCAGTAGGTATTGTCGCACCTACATAAAAAACAACGCGAAATTATTGCTCCCGTAAAAGTAAACACCGAACGCCCCGCAGTGAAACCTCCCGCTGATCGCTAACCCTTGAGCCCTGGTGTCCTTTATATAGGACACGACATTCGTGGCCTCTTGTGACCGACATACAGCCCAATGTAGAAGCTGCTCTATGATTTTAGCATCTCGAAGGTCTTAAAAAGAACGTATATAATTCTCAGGGGCAGCATGCAAATTAGTCGTTGAGTAAACCAATCGCAAAATCTCGCTTACCTTCACTGCCGTCGCCCGCGCCATCCGCCGTTTTCGTCGTCGTCTCCAGTCGTTGCAAACACCACAACAACATCGGCATTGATGCCCATGTCAACAGCGATGTCCCAAGTTCTGTTTCGGTTCTTGTTTCGGTAGTTTTGGTTGGTTTCTAGCCTCATGTCGCGTGTTTTGCTATGTGTCCTATATTTAGGACACCAGGGCCGAAAGGGTTAACTTTTACCCCAAATTCTTCCCAATCCAGGTCTGAATACCTCATGTAAACACGCTGTGAATAGCATTGGGGAGATCGTATCTCCCTGCCTGACGCCTTTCTTTATTGGGATTTTGTTGCTTTCTTTATGGAGGACTACAGTGGCTGTGGAGCCGCTATAGATATCTTTCAGTATTTTTACATACGGCTCGTCTACACCCTGATTCCGTGATGCCTCCATGACTGCTGAGGTTTCGACAGAATCAAACGCTTTCTCGTAATCAATGAAAGCTATATATAACGGTTGGTTATATTCCGCACATTTCTCTATCACCTGATTGATGGTGTGAATATGGTCTATGGTTGAGTAGCCGTTACGGAATCCTGCCTTGTCCTTTGCTTGACAGATTACTAAGGTGTTCGTGATTCTATTTGTGATTACCTTAGTAAATAGTTTGTACGCAAAGGACAGTAAGGTGATAGGTCTATAATTTTTGAATTCTTTGGCGTCCCCTTTCTTATGGATTAGGATTATGTTAGCGTTCTTCCAAGATTCCGGTACGCTCGAGGTCATGAGGCATTGCGTATACAGGGTGGCCAGTTTCTCTAAAACAATCTGCCCCCCATCCTTCAACAAATCTGCTGTTACCCGATCCTCCCCAGCTGCCTTCCCTCTTTGCATATCTCCCAAGGCTTTCTTCGCTTCTTCCGGTGTTACCTGTGGGATTTCGGATTCCTCTAGGCTATTTTCTCTTCCATTATCGCTGTGGGTGCCACTGGTACTGTATAAATCTCTATAGAACTCCTCATCCACTTGAACTATCTCATCCATATTAGTAATGATATTGCCGGCTTTGTCTCTTACCGCATACATCTGATTCTTGCCAATTCCTAGTTTCTTCTTCACTGTCTTTAGGCTTCCTCCGTTCCTGAGAGCATGTTCAATTCCATCCATAATATACTTCCCTATGTCAGCTGTCTTACACTTGTTGATTAACTTCGAAAGTTCTGCCAGTTCTGTTCTAGCTGTAGGGTTAGAGGCTTTCATACATTGGCGTTTCTTGATCAGATCTTTCGTCTGCTGCGATAGTTTACTGGTATCCTGCCTAACGGAGTTACCACCGACTTCCATTGCACACTCCTTAATGATGCCCACAAGATGGGCGTTGCTTCAACACTAAGGTCCTCTTCCTGAGTTAAAGCGGAATACCTTTCTGTAGCTTGATCTGGAATTCCTCTATTTTCCCTCTCACCGCTAACTCATTGACCGGCTTCTTATGTACCAGTTTCTTCCGTTCCCTCCTCAGGTCTAGCTTGCGGAAGAAGGTATTAATTATCCGCATATTATGCTGTTCCGCAAACTTTACTAATAACTCTCCCCTGCTATTCCTAGGGCCTATGCCATATTCCCCCATTGCCTTGTATCCAGCCTGCTTCTTGCCTACCTTGGCATTGAAGTCGCCCATTACTATAGTGTATTTAGTTTTCACTCTACCCATCGCTGATTCCACGTCTTCATAGAAGCTTTCGACTTCCTGGACACCATGACTGGATGTAGGGGCGTAGACCTGTACAACTTTCATTTTGTGCATCTTATTTAGTTTCACAACAAGACCTGCCACCCTCTCGTTAACGCTATAGAATTCCTGTATGTTACCAGATATATTATTTAATCAGGAATCCGACTCCTAGTTCTCCTCTCTCCGCTAAGCCCCGATAGCACAGGACGTGCCCGCTATTTAGCACTGTATAGGCTTCTTTCGGCCTCCTAACTTCACTGAGCCCTATTATATCCCCTTCACTGCCCTCTAATTCCTACAATAGCCCTGCTAGACTCGCCTCACTAGATAACGTTCTAGCGTTGAACGTTGCCAGGTTCATATTGCAATGGCGGCCTGTCCGGAGCCAATGATTCTTAGCACCCTCTGCTGCGTCGCAGGTCTGACCGCCGCCGTGGTCAGTTGCTGCGCAGCTGCTGGGGACTGAGGGCCGCGGTTTGATTGTTGTGTTCATATAGGGGGTTGTGGCCAAGTACTGCACCAGGATGGCCAATCCTGCTCTGGTGAGGGAGTTCGTTACCGGTTCTGGTCACCGGGATCAGGCCACACTCCAGGCCTGTTTATGCAATTTTATCAACACGCGGATTTCTTTTTTTTAATCAGGTGGAAAATTGCCGGCACCGGGATTCGAACCACGGACCTCTTGCACGCGAGGCGGGTGTTCTACCTCTAGGCCACCGCTGCACGTCTGCACGGCTTTCTTTGCAACCTGGTAAAAACGACCACATCAGACGTACCACCGTGAAGGAAACAACTCGATCGGTGGTTTCTGAAGGTGCTCTACAACTCTGCGTATCATACTTGGGGTCGTCAGCCAATAATTACGTAATAATATTAATATTTGAGGTTTTACATGCCAAAACCACTTTCTGATTATGAGGCACGCCGTAGTGGAGGACTCCGAAAATTTTGACCACCTGAGGTTCTTTAACGTGCACCTAAATCTAACCATACGGGTGTTTTCGCATTTCGCCCCCATCGAAGTGCGGCCGCCGTGGCCGGGATTCGATCCCGCGACCTCGTGCTCAGCAGCCCAACACCATAGCCACTGAGCAACTACGGCAGGTCCAATAATTAAGTAGTACTTTCGGTTCAATTCGCCTCCGACGTGCCTTTCATTTGTAAATTCTTGCGTCATGTTCAGTGGGACCGAGTGTATAATATATATATATATATATATATATATATATATGAAGGCAACTACGTCTACAACACTTTATTTGCTAGCAGCCTAGTATAAATCGACGTTATCGCATTCCCAGTCCAATTTTACGAAGGTACGCGAAAAGGTTATTCAAATATCTAGCCATGATTTTTCAATTTTCATTGATATTATTAGGAACTAATTTCATGAAGTCATTGGCGTAAAGTATTGTAGGAAATTAAAGACGGAATAAATGTTACTCTACTTATTTTGTTATTGATTATCGAGATCTTTGCCTAACAGTTTGTCATTTTTATTACAGGATTTTATTAGAACATCACAGTTTTCGTACGTGTTTAAAGTTAGTGAAAATAAGAAACCTTAATGGAACGTGTAATTCGGCAGGGCGAGTCGAGATTTGCCCTGGATCTCGTAGTCTTAAGTAAGCAGTTCACGTCTGCAATCCCGCAGTCATTTATTTCCTAGATATCGGCAATCGCTGAGGAAAAGAAATATTGGAACTTTACAGCTGAGTAGCTTATGTACGTTCCCTGTTTCGCAAAAACAAAAAGTGAGAACAATCGATTTCGCCCTGCAGGCAAATTGTTTGCCTTTCCACATGTGCCTCTAGGCGCGGTTACGCTACGCCGCCCCATTCCTTGACATTTTTGTCTCTGTTTTTTTTTGTCGTGTAATCGACAGACAGAAAATAAAAATACTACAGTTCTCCAAGGAATACCTTCGTTCCCTTTAAATTCAGATTAAACGCTGATTCAACTGCAATGCGCGTAGTCGCTTGCATCCTTCTCGGCTCACCTACGTTCACACACTGTCAAATAGATTGCTGCACTTCCACTTCCTGCCGTTCACTCTAACCTAATTAGAGCTGCCGCTACGGTAGCTACTGTCCTTCTGAAGTGATTATTGGTTCTTCGTAGAACTGGTGAAATGAAACTTGACCATATTGGCTTTTTAGATCTATCGAAGCACTTGCGACTGCTGCTCTTGCAAATGGGCTGTCTTTTCTTTTCTTTTCTGGTATAGCATACTACACTTGACATGGCTAATATTGGCAGAAAAGTATTTGCGCAAAACGTAATAGGATTGCAGTGCGGAAATTACTCTCCTCCAGAAATATTCAGCACTGTGGAACTATAACCCATACTTAGGCAAGCTGCTATTTGGACTTTAATGCAAGTATTTGTAAAGCGCTGCTTAAAGAGAATGCCGAGATAACTGCCGGGAAGGTGAGAATGCGGAGAAGGCGAGATAAACTGTCAGCATGGGTGTGATAACGACCACGCTAGTATGATAGAAAAGCCGTATTTTCTTTAAAAATGACCACCGAGCTAATCGGCTAGGGGGGTCGCGTAGTCCAACCAACCAGCAAAGAGGATACTGGTCTGTCACTAACCTGAAGTGGGGGCCATAAATGTATGGCCGGAAACAGTTGGTGGCGAAGACGCGAAGCATTCCAGTTCGGGTACGGTATAATTTCGCTCAGTGGTGGTAACATTAAGGCTTGCGTACCAGCGATGACTTGTTGGCACACGCAATGCACATGCAAGAGCACTGCTCCAACGCCCAGACCACTAACATCGGTGCGAATCTCAATCGAGACTTAAAAATCAAAGTGGCGCAAAATTGTAGCTCACGTGAACAGAAATTTTAGTTGGCAGAATACAGACTCACACTCAGTAGTCTATACGTGAAGCTTGTATCCTTGCGAAGGAGCAACGTGAGCGGATGAGCTAGGCGTACGAAGTCTTTTATAAAGCGGTGGAAGAACGAACATATTTTCAGGAAGCTGCAGACATTTTTCGCCGTCTATGGCACGTTCATGTCCCGAATTGCTGCAATTTTCTAGGCGTCTTGACGAATGCCCTCTCGATCGACGAAGAAACTGAAAACAAGTGTCTGATAATCACCAAAGTAGCACCGTCTGGGAGTTTAGGATGAGTCAAGCTCGCAATATGCCGTCAAGAACAACTTCAAGTTGTTGCTTGTGCTCGTGAAATGCTATGCCGTAAATTACAACGTCGTGCAGGTAACAGATGCATATTTTCCATAGAAGCCCACGCAGGATCGTGTCCATGTGATTGTTGTAATGTTGTCGGATCATTACCCAAACCGAAGGCATTACGTTAAACTCAATGAGTCCATATGGCGTCATGAAGGCAATGCTTTCCTTCTCTGGCGGCTGCATGGGTATCTGCGCGCAGTCTGAGTGCAGGTCGACAGAAGATAAGTACGAGGCAGAACGCCAAATGTTAATGACATCATCTACACGTAGGAAAGGATACACATCCTTCTTCATCACTGCGTTTAGGCGTCTGTAGTCGACGCAGAATCGCCACGAATCGTCTTTCTTCTTCACAAATATAACTGGAGTCACCTAGGGACAATCAATCTCCTGGTTGACTGTTTTCTGTAGCATGGCTGTCTTCTTCCGAATCACTTTGCACCCGGCAGGAGAAACGCGGTACGGCTTCTGTACTACTGACTACGCTGTTCCGGCACTGATCCGGTGGCGCACGCGGATCACGTGGGGGCGAAGGTAAACGCTCTTGTGCAATGTCAAGGACTAACGCATAACAGGCAGGAATCTCTTGGAGCGCTTGCTGGTGGAAATATGAGAAACATTTGTTAATCATGTTCTTAAATTTTGAAGAGTAGTCACTGAGTGGCGAGCTAGCGTCCGCCGGGCGCACCAGTCCTCTTCAGGCCAGAAGTTTTCCGCGCGGCCTCACCATCTACAAGCCCCTGATCACGAGGCCGTAGCCTCCAGGCGTAGCCGCGCGCGCGAGTGTATGATCAACTATGGTGAGATCCTCACGTGCTATCGCTAAGCCCGCCTCGAATACCCGCCTCCCGATAATTCTCTCAAAAAGCATCAATTGACCACGTGGCGGCTCTTAGAGACGCGCACCTTTCATACACCATCCCTTTATCGTCACATGTACCCTGACGGTTTCCCACCGAGCTGCAAAACATATCACGCGCCATGCGCATATCTCGACCACATTGTCTGGGCGTGCTCCGCAGCACCACACACCATCAAACACTGCACCGATCCTACATTCAAGGTCACCACGCCCGAGCAGTGGGAGGCCATACTGCTAAACAAATGCCCGGAGGATCAAAGTGAGGTAGTGCGCCTCGCCGGCGACGCGGCCCAGACTCAAGATCTGGCCACCACCTGAGGAAGGGAGGCTACGGTGGAGCTAGTCTCCCGGCCCCATGGCTCCCCTGACCCCAGCAAGGACTTTAAATACAGTATTCTGTCTCTCTCTCTCTTCGTAGCAGTAGCAACCGCACGAATTCTCATAACACCATCTTCTAAGAGTGCCACCTTCAGTCCGGCCAGTAAAAGAACTGACTCGGAGGACATTATCACCGTTTACGTGAGCACAACCACCTACGACTTCGATAAGAGACCGAGAGACTATAACATTCTTTTATGAAGTACGGGCATATTCAGGTTCAAATAATCCATTGCGGAAACTATGACGTGTGACGACGTCCCTGGGATGAATATTTATTTATTTATTTATTTATTTATTGTCATACTCTCAAGGCCCGGAGGCATTACAGAGAGGAGTGGTGATTAGTACAAACATATTCGTTAACAATATTCTTGAAGTTTGTGGCGTCAGAAATGGCAGTGACGGAGGCAGGGAGGCGGTTCCAGTCATTCGTCGTTCTTGGTATAAATGAATCAAAATAAACGTTCGTGCGACAAGTTGGGACTTCAACCTTAAAACGATGATCCGTGCGTGACGATATGTGTGATGGAGGGGAGATTAGTTCATCCTTAAGTGTTTCGTTAGAGTAATAGATCTTGTGAAAAAGGCATAGGCGAAAGTATTTACGACGTAACTCTAGGTTAGGCAAGTCAAGGGTTAGTTTCATTGATGAGACACTTGCATGACGAGAATAATTCGAAAGAATAAAACGAGCAGCTCGGTTTTGAATGGATTCGATGGTGTTCTTTAGCTTTAGAGTAGAAGGGTCAAAAATGGAGCATGCATATTCAAGTTTAGGCCTCACTAAGGATTTGTACAGAAATAACTTGACAGCTACAGATGCCGATGAAAAATTACGCCGTAAAAACCCAAGCATGCGATTAGCGTTACCGTAAATGTAATTTATATGAATATTCCATGTAAGATTGTGCGTAATGTAGATACCAAGATATTTATATGATGATACATTTTCTACAGGTATGTTGTTAATATTGTACGTAGGAAGGGTGGTATTTCTTACAACACGGGACACACGCATCGCCTTACATTTATTAGAATTGAGCTTCATTTGGGATCTAGCACACCATGATGTTACTATGCCAATGTCTGATTGAAGAGTATCGCAGTCGCCAGAGTTAGAAATGACACGATAGAGAACACAGTCATCAGCGAATAACCTAATTGATGATTTAATTTGGTCTGGGAGGTCATTAATATAAATTAGAAATAATAATGGTCCTAGAACCGAGCCTTGCGGTACACCGGAGGTTACTCGACCAGTGGAAGAGAAGTATTCGTTAGCATAAACAAATTGGGAACGGTTAGACAAAAAACACTTGATCCAAGCAAGCACGTTAGGATCAATGTTGAGGTTACTTAATTTGGTTAAAAGTAATTCGTGTGAAACAGTATCGAATGCTTTGGCGAAGTCTAAAAAAATGCAGTCAATAATAATATTAGCATCCATCGCCTGGAATAAATCATTAGTGAATGACAAAAGCTGTGTTTCGCAGGAATAGTATTTTCTAAATCCATGTTGGTAGGGGGTAAAAAATAGGTTTGACTCGAGAAATGAAACCAGGTGTGAGTAAATTATGTGCTCCATTAATTTGCAGGGAACGCTGGTTAGGGATATAGGTCTGTAATTAAGTGGGGAGTACCGACTGCCAGACTTATGTACGGGAATCACCATCCCTGCCTTCCAATCATTCGGAAGGATGGTGGTTTGAAGTGACTGAGCAAAGATTTCGCTCAGAATTATAGATGAATAAGTAATAGTTCCCTTAAGAAATTTCGTGTTGATACCATCTACTCCACTGCATGCAGAAACTTTTGAGGTCTGTATCAACTTTACAACGCCATCAAAGTCAATGGTAATAGGAAGCATTGGAAAATAATGCACATCAGGAAAAACAGCGCTTGCGCACAGCACAGAATCCGAAAATACAGAGATGAACGCGTCATTCAACACTTCACAACAGACACTCCGATCGACAGGTTCGTTGTTAAGGTCACACAGCTCAATGGTACTAGATTTTTTACCGTTGACCACACTCCAAAATTTCTGTGGGTTGTCTTTCAAAAAAGAAGGCAACGTGTGCTCATAAAATGTTGTTTTGGACTCTGCTACAGCATTCTTGTAGTCGCTCAGTGCTAGTGTGTAAGCATTCCAACGATCATGATTGCCAGTTAATTTTGCTCGTCGGAAAAGCCTTTTCTTTTTGTTCAGTAAACGTTTAAGACGCGAGTTGAACCAGGGTGCGCGAGAATTAGAATAAATACGTTTTTGCGGGATGTACCGGTTAATTAAGGAGTTGGCTTTCTCTTTGAATATTGACCAGTTTTCTTCAACCGATCGAGTGTGGAAACTTGGAATGTAGTCAGTGATGAAAGTTTCTAGTTCGTTATTAATTGCGGCAAAATCAGCATTTTTGTAATCACGTATAACTTTCGACGAATTAACAGATGGGATGGTTAACATCAAATTACACTGGATTATACAATGATCGCTAATACCCGGTAGGTAAGTTAGGGGCGAAACAAATTCCGGGGATGTAGTAAGGATTAAATCTAGGATATTAGCCGAGTGTGCAGAACATCGAGTAGGCTTCAGGACAAGCTGGTGCAGGTTAAAATCGAGGCAAAGGCTGATGAATTCGGAATATTCAGAACAACACTCTTGGGTTGAAGGGGGATCAGTATGCCAGTTAATGCCAGGAAAGTTAAAGTCCCCAAGGAGTATTAGTGGCGTGGAAGGGAACCGTAAAATTAAACTATTTAAGGCATCGTGAAGGTCTGAACAAAATGTGTTAGGTGAGGAAGGGGGCCTGTAAACGACCCAAATGATAAAATTTTTGCGTTCGAAGCCTACGCGCGTGCACACTAGCTCTAATGGCGACGCAAGCTCAATTGCAGCAGCGGTAATCGAATCACGAACACCGATAAGTACACCGCCACCACACCGCACATCACGATCATGTCGATAGAAACGGTAAACACCCTGGCATTCCAAAATTTCACGGACTTCAATTTTGCTAGAAAGCCATGTCTCTGTTAGGATAACAATATCTGCACTGCACGTGTCGACGACAGAAGATAAAGCATCCCGCTTGTTGCATACGCTGCGAATATTTGAATACAGAAGAGAAATATTTTTTGCCACCGGACCATGACTCCGCTATGTTTGTGAATTGCCGTCTGGGCAAGTAAAAGTACATCAGTCGAAGAGGAAAATATTTCTGCATGATTCGATGGAATGTCGTCAAACGCTTGTGGTCGGACATCACTTCTAAATGAAATTTCAGCAACCGTGCAGTCTAATGTTTCTCCACACTGTCATAAAAGCTCAATACAATTAATTGCATCATGCGTGGCGCGGGCTAGTACAGTAAATTCGGTTCCATATGCCTTCCCCCTAACGGTTATACCAACGGAACACAGGACATAACAGTTCACCACCAACTCCGAGAAACGTAGTGGTTCCGTCCCGAGTAGGTCATAGGCACTTTTTGAAAGATAGGCACATCACAGGCACGGGTGCACCAGCATCTGCTAAAGCCGCAGTGCTTGCACCATCGACAGAAATACATACCTTGTTCTTTAACATGAAAAGAAGCTGAGGCATTTGCAAAAGTTACCGTCCCACAATCTCCCCTTTGTCGGACTCAGCAACTAGTTTCCCGCTTGGGCAGCGTAGGCAAACGGCGACATGGACATGGCGATCGACGTGCCCGAGTCGGCGGTGTAGTCAGGCTGGGGTCAAGTACTGGGTACTAATTGCTTGGCGTGTGCGTGTATTCTCGAAGTGGCTGGAGAAAAGATACAAATGGTTGCCAGGAGGCAGCATCCTGCGTGAGGGCGGATACGCGCGATCTCGTGGTGCACATTGCGGGCCACGGCGGGAATACTTCGTGATGTGTCCCTGAACCCCGCACCTGTAGCACACAGGTTAGCTGCGATTTTTCATTGAAGTTGGGCACCGATTTCCAAAACATGATGTATACGGGTGACCCACACCACGGCTGCCTGTCTTGTCGATATTCAAAGCTCGTAGATAATGGGTGTATTATGGTACTCTGAACATGGGTGTCGTCGTAAAAGGGGCGGTCGCTGCATCCAGGTCGTGGTCAGGCCATCGGTTCCTTCAATTAGCGCTCATCAACGGAGCACTGGTGGCAGGCACGGTTGGCATTTGTACCTCGAAAACGAGCCAGTTCATCTCTGATAACTCGCCGTACCAAAACAGTGACGTCGTTGACCGCACGTACGTCCACATTTGCTATGGTAGACACGTTGTCAAGCCAAGCGAACTTCACAAGAATAAGGTATGATTTAAGGGCGCCGAATGTACGACAGTGACCGTTTAGATTGGACGGGATAGTGAGGTCTTCCTTAGGGATAAAAAAGTTGTAAACATATTCGGCAATTTCCTTCAGTAAGTGTCCGACCATGACCTTGTCCGAGATGTTTGCATTCACAATTTTGCAACGGTTCAGGATTTCCTGAATATATGTAGTATACGTCTCTCCCGGTAACTGCTCTCGTCGTGAAAATGTGTGTTCTCCCTTCTTTTCCGAAAGCCAATCACCAAATCATTTCTTGATTTTTTCGACAAAGCTGTCCCTAGTTCTGAGCGCGCCCTCGTTATTGTCGAACGACATAAGGGCAGTTCCGCTAAGGAAAAATACAACGTTTGAGAGCTGTGCAGACGCACTCGATCCATCGTGGCGAATAAACCTTTTGTACTTTCTCAACCAGTCTTCGACGTCCTCATTAGCTTTTCTTGAGAATGTGCGTGCTTCTCGATGAGGCGTCCAGTAACCTGCTTGCCTTGGGCGAATGCTTTCGATTAAAGGCGTGGTCGCCTCCATCCGAATCACTCATGTCAGCGTCTACCAGAGGTAGAGCGCGGCAATCCAGTGTGATGCAACCCGCCCCTGCAGCAAACCTTTAACGGGTGGGACGGGTTTCTCTACAAGATGACAGTTGGTAACGGTTGGTTGACACGAAATGGACAGGATGGTCATACAAGGCTAACAGGCAGCGGCCAACTCTTCGCGCACTCCTCTACTTCCTCTTCAATCGGTTCCGCGGTGCACCGTGGTTTTATTTCTATTGCAGTATATACCTAGTAAGACTGTATTGCCGTGAGCCTAGAGATGACAGGAGAGATTGAAGGGAAAGGAATAAACTTCCTGGATTTGAGCTTAAGGTCACCCCACATAGGACGTTTATAGGACGTTTTTTTGCCGTTGTTTCCTGGCATTGCGTCTCTTGGCATCGTCGCCTGTACGCCAGCAGAAATAGCGTCGAGCCACGCAAGCGGCATGCGGACCAGCGCTACTTGGTTAGCGCTCATCGAGCCACTTCCTATGGCGGCGGCGAGATCTTGTGTCTAAAGCCCGTGTCGCTTGAGCACACCACCCTCAGCGTCGGCGCCAGGGGAGGTGATCGGTTAGAGTCCACCTAGCGGACATGTCCATTTTCTCTTCCGTTGAAGTTATGATTGGCTGGGCTAGGCTGCGCGCCCGCAGCAGTGAGGTGCCACAGCCAATCAGCACTTTAGGGGCCGACGAAATAGATAGGTCCACTAGGTGTAGTCTTACTGAATACCTCCCCAGGTGATGAAACGCCAGAAAACTGCGGGAAAACGCTGAATGTAGGGAGGGCTTTGGAGGTCGGGCAAAGCTTGTGCTTTGTCGTCTTTGCGATGAAATAAATAAAAAGTCGCATTAGGCATGAAAGGCCAAAAATTCTTAGCAGTATTAGACAATCACATGCAATCGCGAATGTGTGATTGTCTAATGCGAAGCACAACCATAGCGATGTTATTTTTTAACTTTAGAATGCTATCTCAAGGACTCCGCCTACAAATTTGAATAAGAAGCCGCTACCAACACTTCAGGTACTTGAGCACGCAAATTTTATTAAACATGCCTTTGATATTTATTCGAATAATATAGACAAGGGGTTTTTATGGAATATCATAGTATCACTCGTCACAGAGATTATACGTCAGAAAGCTTTGCAGGAAGGAGGTATCCCATTGAATTGAAAAATTGGGAGGGAGCTTTCGTTCACTGATATTTAGGAAAACTCGCACATCTGTTTTGCTAATTGACAGCAGATTGTTTTGT
Organism: Dermacentor variabilis; assembly: GCF_050947875.1. Lineage (NCBI taxonomy): Eukaryota > Metazoa > Arthropoda > Arachnida > Ixodida > Ixodidae > Dermacentor > Dermacentor variabilis. The sequence goes on along the minus strand of NC_134569.1, from coordinate 115,281,176 downwards.
AGGACAAATACTATGATAGTACTGCCCGATATCAGGTAACATCCCCTGTGATGTTAATAACAAGATACATTCAAAGGGTTTTACAAGTTGCCGCCACAAAGTAGTAGATGGATTCATGCGGTTAATTCCACGCTCTTCTGCAGATCACATAAAAATTCAAGCATTTATCCCCTTTGGTTATTTACACCTCCTTGGCGTCTCGAATTTTTCGTAATGACAGTGTTTAACCATTCATAACTTTTGGAAATGTTGATCTCGCATTTGTTCTCCTATGTGCAAGAACTGTTGTGATAAAGTTCTCAACTACGGCAGAACATTAGAGCAGATGTCGTGTTCTCAAATTTTTGTGCAGTAAGTTCGATTGCTAACTAAGTGCCGGGAATCAGCACTGTAAATAAAGATGTCGCAAACCGGGGAGCCATATGAGGATATACTACAGACGTCGCAGCTATTTAGTAAGGTAGAAATCGTGCCAGCGGTCAGTCCTTACTAAAAGTGCCTGAAAAGGTTCGGAAGCGGCGGCTGTGTTATATTATTACAATAGTTTCCCAAAAACTTGAATTACTGCTCCCGCACCGCTTTCCCTGCGTTACTTTCGAGAACAATTTTTTTCCTCCTTGACGCTATTTTTTTAATAAATGAGTGTGTACGAGAGGTCAGCATCATGAATGATGGCCGCTATTTCTGCTCTCTTGGGCAAACCGTAAAGCAAAAAGATAGACCGGCTTAACGAAACGAGTAAACAGGATAAACAGTGCATATAGGCTGGCTCAAACAGAAAAGCAGACAATATATAGTATTATTCATGATGGGAACAGCGCGAACAAGACGACGACGGAGTGAAATGACACAGGACGAGCGCTGAGAGTAATATAACCAAATTCAAATAAATATTGGAAAGTTCTAACGCGTGCAATACGCAATGACATAAATTTCGGAAGTATATATATATATATATATATATATATATATATATCTCATTGCAAGTCACAAGCCGCAGTATTTGCAGAACAAGTACTACTAATTATCATTACAGAGCAGTGACTTGCTGTTCACTTGTTCTTTACGGAAGCGCAGTATGTGGTGAGATGATTACAACGTCACCGCGCAGTTTGCAAGAGCCTGGAATACCTCGTTGAAACTCTACACAGCAGCACAGAGATAGTTGCAGAGAACATACACTATTAATTATCAGATATGCTTGGCGCATCGAAAAAAATTTTAGGCCCTAACTGCAAGATCTTGCAGTTAGCTTGTCGGATAGGTCCTCGATATATATATATATATATATATATATATATATATATATATATATATATATATATATATATATATATATATATATATATATATATATATATATATATATATATATATATTTATATATATATATATATATTTTCAGCTAGAGCGCCTGTTGTTCCTGAGCACGCAACTTATCTACTTTTTTTCGTGTTAAGCCAGGATATTGATGTGCAACATCATGGCATCAGTATTGTCTTCGTTCCGAACAGGAACACACCGCGATTTCCTCACCACGTATTCTATGTAAAAAAAAAGAGCACTTTGTGCACCTAGCGCCTTCACGTAATCTGTGCATTGCTGTTTCTACAGAACGGCTGGCCACTACTGCACTATTGAATTGCATTGTTGGATAGATTCAAATAGAATGGAGTTTCGGCCACCGTTTTCTAACCAACTGTTTACCTCTCGACGTTTGGGTAGACATTTGATGTAAATTGGCGCGTGCATCGGTTTGCGAGAACGGTATTAGATATCTCTTATTTTCCGTGTACGCTGTCCGCGACTGTGTTGACTGTAATGCTACAGTGACGAGGAATCCAGTGAAATAGACTTTCATGGTTAATGCATTGCCGTTGTATATATATTTGGTATTCCATGCAGTGCAGCAAGATTAAAATGGGGTGGACTGCATACGGCAAGCATTACCAAACCCTTACCGAGAGCGTACGCCTGCCGTTGAAGACACAAGTATACAATGATAGCGTTCTATTGTTGCTAACATATAGGACAGAAACTCGGAGATAAACAAACTCGGAGCTTGGGCCAATCTGGCCTGCGGTATTGTGAAATAAAGAAATCAATAAAATAAATAAATAAAGCTCGAGAAGAATTTAAGGACTGTGCAAAGCGCGATGGAAGGAAAAATGTTATGCGTAGTTAAAGAGACAGGAAGGAAGCGATGTGGATGACACAGCAAACGTGGATAACCTGCGTTCTAGATGACATTCAAGAAAATGGAGCTGTTCAGGCCATGGAATGCGTAGGACAGATAACCGGTAGAATATTAGAGTTACTGAATGGGTACCAAGCGAAGCGAAGTGCATTCAAGGACGTCCGGCAGGAAATTACGTTGCGTGACCAAATTAGGAAATTCGCCGGCTGGTCCTGTTACTGCTCCTGATGATGATGATATTCATGATGATATGGCATAATAGCTTTCGTTCATGCCGGGGGAGTCAACGCTCAACATGGAGATTTTAGAGTCGCTCAGTGTAAGCCTTTAAGTGACAGTGAGCGCTTAAAGATCATTACACACTGCCACTGAATCTTTCGGTGCTCACTACTAGTTTCGATATCACCGCGCGTACAGCAATAAAGCAACTTAAAAAGCACAGGCCTAACAAAGTGTTCTCGATAAGGTGAACTTTTGTAGCTGTCCGAACTTTTATATTGTAACACTGGCCTTTCATTTACTTCGCTGCGCAAATATAGGGCACATCTGGCAATCGACCTCGCACATAATTCATACCCTACGCACTTCTCTCACGTGATGGATGCCCCGTTCGCCGACATCTATCCACGCGAGTTCCTGCGCGGCTATGTTTCTGCTTCTCTGACGATCTGCAGTATACGAGCGTATACTAAAAGAGAGCCTGCACACATCATCGTTAAACCTTTTTACGTGGTTTCCTCAGCCAAACTTCCAAGGGATAGGGAGCTGTACATCTTCTCTATATGAAATGATTGTAGCGTGGTGGACTGCATTACATGTGAGAGGCCACTATAAGCTCTATCTTCTTACGCGGCCTACCAATTACGGCAACCATCAGCTTGTCACACTTCAGGGACGGCCCGTAGTGCTTCGTTCCGGCTGCCTGGATCGTCGCGCTATCGTTCCGCTTCCGAAACTATTGGTTTCTGTATACGTGGTATTCCATCGACCCCATGCCGCGGGAAAGCCTTCAGATAAGGAAGCCTGTCGCTCCATTGCAAGCTTCCGCGAACGACCAGCCTCTGCACGAAGCCCGCGTTAAGGCGGCTTGCAGTTAACGGTCTTCAGACGGCGCTGGAAAAATCCTCGTTCCATTGGGCGGAGAAAGCAAATGCAGAGAGGCATTCCATTGTGCCATTTCAATGTGAGTACGTAGTTCCCATATATGAACCGTGGGCACACGTTGAACTTCCTCGGTGGTGGAATCCGTATGCCTTTAGACTAGACTGATTGGGCACGGTCGCATCGGAATGAATATGTGGCTGACAAACCCCTTTGTCTTCATGCTCCAGGCGCTTCCTGTATTCTTGGTGGCTGGACCGAGTGCCCTCGTCGTCTCCCGTCCAGTCCACATCGACCAGCCTCAAAGCAGTGACCACGCGTTCACGGACGATAACTGGGCTGCGCGACAACGTCTGCGCAACGACGCTCAGGCTTCCATTCCGTTCCGTTTGGATCACCACTTCTTCATGGCTGCAGCGACATCGGCAACCTTATCGACATCAACCGCTTTAAATAGCAGCTGCTTCCACGAGTACAGCATTGGGCACGGTCGCATCGGAATGAATATGTGGCTGACAAACCCCTTTGTCTTCATGCTCCAGGCGCTTCCTGTATTCTTGGTGGCTGGACCGAGTGCCCTCGTCGTCTCCCGTCCAGTCCACATCGACCAGCCTCAAAGCAGTGACCACGCGTTCACGGACGATAACTGGGCTGCGCGACAACGTCTGCGCAACGACGCTCAGGCTTCCATTCCGTTCCGTTTGGATCACCACTTCTTCATGGCTGCAGCGACATCGGCAACCTTATCGACATCAACCGCTTTAAATAGCAGCTGCTTCCACGAGTACAGCATTGGGCACGGTCGCATCGGAATGAATATGTGGCTGACAAACCCCTTTGTCTTCATGCTCCAGGTGAGCAAACGTTTTGGCAAATGTTACCGTAGTAATTGCTTGATTCTTCTTGTGCTGCCGTGCCCAAGGCAAATGTGTTCTTTGCTTCGAAACTGCATAGTGTCTTTAAGATACCTGTTGTTGCTGGGAGGGGATGTAGAGAGCAACCCTGGTCCCAACATGCAGGAACTTGCTGCTGAAATTAGAAAAATGGCTGCCGACATCACCGCTATCAGAAACGAAAATAAGGGTTCAAGTGAGTCGTTAGCAAGTATTCACTCCAAACTAGATCTTTTAGGACAGCTTGAAAGTCGTATGTCAACCATCGAGGAAAAGTGCATGCAACTGGAAAAGACCATGAAATCATTTCTGCGTCAAATTGACGACCTAGAAAACCGAAGCAGACGGTCGAACCTAATTATTTACGGACTAAGCGAACTCGAGGATGAAACATCGGAAATCCTAGAACACGAGGTTAGCACTAAACTAATTAAAGAAGTGCTTGGTGTAACGTTTTCCGGTTTCGAGCGAATTCACCGCTTGGGAGGGAAGAAGGCTAACAAAACGCGCCCCGTGATCTTCAAGCTGTTCGATTACAGAGACAAAGCCAAGATACTTAAGAACTGTTTTAGACTGAAGGGTTCCAAAATTTCTGTCAGCGAAGATTTTTCTCTGGCGGTACGCAATATAAGAAAAAAACTTTGGGATAGTTGCAAACTTAATAGAGAAAAGCATGAAAAGGTCAGACTCGTTTACGATAAGATCAAAGTAAATGATGAACTCTTTGCATGGGATGAAGAATTAGGCGAGAAAATACCAGTAAAAAAAGTGTCTCCTCGAATTGCCGAACGGCAACCTGCTAAGTTAAGAAAAAACTAACTATTCTTAATATCAACGCCAGGAGTATAGTTAATAAGACGGTAGAACTTGAGGCCTTGTCTCTTGAACATGAACCTGATATCATAACCATTAGTGAAACTTGGCTGTCATCATGTATCTTGACCAACAATATATTTCCCCCAGGTTATATAGTTCTTCGTCAGGATAGATGTACACGTGGCGGTGGCGTCGCGATTTTAGTGAAAGACGACATTCAGACCACACCGCTACCTAACATTACCGGCGCAGAAGCACTGTTTTGTAGGATCACGATCGGCGTATATTCCCTTTATGTTGGTACAATGTACAGAGCACCGAATTCTGGCCCGGAGCCATTACATATCTTGTCTGACTACATGCAGCGTCACCTTCAAGGGGACAAAAAGGTTGTCCTTACGGGGGATTACAATCTACCAGGTATAAGATGGGATTCGTACGATGCTGGTGTTATCGATAAGGACAGCGCTGAGGCGATACTTGATATGGCCTTCAATAGTGGTTTAAAGCAAATCATTCAGCAACCCACACGTGTCACATTGTCGAGCAGCACAATTCTTGATCTAACTTTTGTGAGTGAAAACATTCCTGTAGAGGACATATCATGGGAAATAATTGACGGAATTTCGGACCACAAGGCAACCAAATGTTGTCTATCACTACCGTCGTCAGCACGCTCAGAAAAATTGATCACACGAATATATGATTGGAAAAACGCAGATGATGTCGGCATTCTTGACTTTTTTGATTATCACTACCCCAATTTTTCTTGTCTTTTCCATGATAATTCTGTGACAGTAGATGAATTATGGGCGAAATTTAAGACCTATGTACACGAATGTTTATCAAACTTCGTACCCATGAAAAAAAAGAAAGTGCACAAAAGAAACCCTTGGATCACAAGGAATATAATACATATGAAACGTAAAATGTCAAGGCTGAGGAAACTTAAGGGTAAGACATCAAATCCCTGTTTCTCTGACAAAATTAGAAAATTGGCACATGAGTTGAAAGTAGTGATAAAGCAAGCAAAACATACCTACATGAACGTCACACTTAGCAACTTCATCAAGACGGCTCCTCAAAAATTTTGGAGATATTTTAACGCGAACGTGCATAAGCAAAGCAATTTGCCGCAGAAGGATGCTTTCCAAAGAGCAAATCAGTTTAATAACTTTTTTAAATCCGTTTTTACACAAGACAACGGAATTTCACCAGATTTAAACCATCAGCCGAGGGGAACCGGCGACATACTTGGTGATATAGAGATAACAGAATCAGGTATACTTTCACTGCTGCTTAACATCGACATTAAAAAATCTTGTGGCCAAGATGGGATCCCCAATACTTTCCTCAAGAGATACGCAGAATGGGTCTCTAAATACCTCTTACTTATCTTTAAAAAATCTCTAGAATCGTCTGACGTGCCCAAAGACTGGAAAATAGCAAAGATTGTCCCGATTCTCAAATCAGGTGACGCAACAAGCCCATCAAATTATAGACCGATTTCGCTAACCTGCACATCTTGCAAAATTCTCGAACACATCATACTAAAACACATCGTAACCTTTGCGGAAGATAATAACTTGCTTAGCATCAACCAACATGGTTTCAGAAAAGGACTGTCTACTGTTACGCAACTGACACAAACTGTGCATGATCTCGCTCTAACAATTGATAACCGCGGGCAGACTGACATAATATTCTTAGATCTATCGAAGGCCTTCGACCGGGTATCCCATCCTAAACTCCTGGGCAAACTACAACACATTCTCGGATCTGGCAGCATAATAAACTGGATAAAAGCTTATCTTGCAGGTCGGCAACAGTACGTAGAAATCGAAAGTCAGCAATCTGATTGGGTAGAAGTGTCATCCGGAGTACCACAAGGAACAGTCTTAGCACCAATTCTTTTTTTACTATACATCAATGACATGGCAGATAACATAAAATCAACGATGCGCATGTTTGCAGATGATTGCATTATATATAGGGAGATTAGGAACCATAATGATCAAGTAATACTAAATCACGAGCTTGCGCAAGTAGCAAATTGGTGTCAGGCATGGCAAATGAAGATTAATTTAGACAAGACTGTTTTTATGAGAGTAAGCCGAAAAAGAACCCCACTAGAATTCACCTACACGATCGAACAGCAAAAATTAAAGATAGTCGATGATTATAAATATTTGGGCATTGTCCTATCATCTGATATGAAATGGGACAAGCATGTGTCACACATATCTTCTAAGGCATTTACAACACTTTGTTCGCTTAAACGCTCTTTAAAATCTGCCTCACCAGACACTAAGATGCTAGCCTACACCTCATTCGTTCGTCCTATACTAGAATATGGTATTACCTGCTGGTCTCCACATACCAAACAGTGCATAAAACGCCTAGAAACAATACAGAGAAAAGCCATCAGATTCATTTATAATAGGTACAACCGTAATGATTCTCCGACAGAACTCCTTGATAAAGCTTGTCTCCCGACTATTTACAAGCGTGCGAAATACTTACGCCTCAAGTTTCTGTTCCACCTCCTTAACGGGGTCTACAAATTAAACAGTGGTGCATATGTATCTTTCACTGAACAGCGAAACACTAGAACTAAACATCATAAACATTTAATTGAATACAGGTTCCACACAGACACATTCAGGTATTCTTTCTTTCCCCAGACAATCAGAGACTGGAATTCATTGCCTAGTGATATCATAATTTGCCCACCTGACGATTTCCTTCCTATGCTGGAAAAATATGTCTATGAATGCGCATCTTGATTTACCAGTATCGCCTGCAGACCCCGCATTTTGTCTCTAATTGGTTTTGATGTACTTTTTTGTTGTTTATCTTATGCTTCTGTATTTCTGTTCATTAACCTTTAAGGCCTGACTCAGGAAGGTCACACCCTTTGTTGTATTACTCCACTACGTCTACTTGTAAACTACAATACTAACAAGTGTATAAGTTTGTCATTCTTATTTTGATGCAATGTATTTTCCCATGTCCTGCAACAGCCTCAAAATGGAGGCTAGCAGTATGTATGAAATAAATAAATAAATAAATAAACATGCGTTGACTTACTATATTTTAATTCATATTCTGGGTTACCTTTCAACGACTAGAGCGGATGAATACATGTCACGCTGCAGGCCCCCATAAGCGCAAGAACATGCCGTAGAATGCCAAAAAAAAGTATTTAGTTTAAAAACTCAGTTACATCTCCTTACAATGTATTATTTTTATTTTGTGTCATCAGCGCACTTATCACTGAGAGGGTATATGACCACATAAAAAAAAGTTGCTCCTTTTTCAAAGATGCCACCCGCTCTTCACCAATCTCACCATGTGTCATAGTATGAGAATAGCAGTCATCATCGTGCGTTATTTGCAGCCGCTTTCGTGGGTCAGCGGCGGAGGTGGGCTGCTGAGTAACAGATCGCGAGTTTGACTCCCAGCCGAAACGGCAGCGATTCGATCGGTGTGTAATGTAAGAACACTCGTGCGCCAGGTTTATGGCGCAATTTAAAGAGACCGAGAAAATAAAAATTATTTCAGAGCCCTATAGTGCTGCTTAAACACCACAATTTATTAATTTAGATATTTCATTACGGTTCCGGTTTCGACACCGCAAAAGAAATACCAAATTAATATATATTTACTCCATATATTGAACCGCATCCACATGCGCCAAGCAAAACTGTAATGAAGCTAGCAATTTAAATCAACTCAACAGTGATAAAAGAAAATGTCTGCTGACGGAGACAAACCATACGTCATATGTGAAAAAAAAAACATATATGCCGCTGCATGACACACGGTGGAATCAACGTGGAGCGAAGCTGTCGTGAAGCGCTTAATTAAATCGTGCACAACTAAATGTGACGGATGAAATGGTCCTTATTTTGATTTTATGCAGCGCGTGATGGCAATCAATGTTCTATGCATACTGCTGGTCGCACCTTTACAGTCATTCAATCTTTTGGCTGAAGTACTACGGCACTCGCAAGCAACGCTAAAACCGGCGCTTGGACACTGCGGGACGTCGATGCAGCGATGTCGGGAGGTTTATATATATATATATATATATATATATATATATATATATATATGTGTGTCTGTGTCTGTGTCTGTGTGTGTGTGTGTGTGTGTGTGTGTGTGTGTGTGTGTGTGTGTGTGTGTGTGTGTGTGTGTCTGTGTGTGTGTATGTCTGTGAGGGGGAGGGGGGAGCAGTGATATACGGACACACCAGCGGGATGGGTGACACACCATGGTAGGTCAGGCAAGGAAAATTTGGCTTTAATACAGCACGGTACCATTTCTTGGCTTCTCGACACCACAAGGGTTAATTGCTCACATTAGGATAATGCGAGAGAAATTAGGCTCTTACCAGTGTTTTATGCTTCCTAATATAGCAAGCCAAAAAACCATGAGGTCTCAAAAGATAAATAAGAACCGGCCTTGCTGAAACGCTTTGACATGCTGCAATGCTTGCGTCCGAACCTAGATAGCAAAAAACTGCGCATAAAATGACCGTTCTTGTGATGTTAATGTGTAAATCAACATAAAAGTTAGACGAGTTGAAATTCCTATCCTGCTCTTCCTACTTTATGATGAACCTACATGCAACCAGTGATGCATCGAAGAGCGATATAACGCTAAACTAGACACCTCTTGTCGCTGAAAAATTAAGTTCAACTTCTGAACTATTGCAAAAACCATGCGTTGCTTTCTGCGCACATATACAGTTGATCACGGAGCCTGAGCTGCCTAAGAATACTAAGGGTAACCACGTGAACATTTCGATTCACCGTTCAAGCGACGCACATTACTACCTAACACTCTTCTTTTCGAGTCTACACGTGGACTCCCAATTTATTTTATTAGGTTTAGCTTCAGTTTGCAGAGAGGCTGCCTTCTCCCCCGTGGTATTCTACCCAACATTGTGGTAAGCTGCCAGGACGTAAATATAAACCGAAATGAACATTACACTTGCTAATGGGAAACCTAGGGCAAGTTGTTAAAACATTTTACGACACTGAGCACAACAATATAATACAAACAGAACGTCGTGCTTTGCGCACGCGTACGTACTACCTTCCGTGCCTTGCAAGATTTGACCGAGCCCTCGTAAAAGGTAATGGCTCTTCTGTAGTTCTTCTTTTCCATTATTCACTAACGTACAAGAAGTCGAAGATGCTACAAATATCACCAAGAAAACGACTAAGTTGCCCGGTTTTGTTCTTCATACATAATACATGAAAGTGTGTGCCGAGATAAATGCAACTGTGGTGCTTCTCTGGAATTTGCGTTAACGTCTGCACTAGAGGAAATTTGATAGACGACTTTAATCACAACATCAGTGCGCCATTCTTATATCACCAGCAAGTGTGCGCATGGGTGCTCACAAAAGCGCAACAGCGCACATTGCTGCTGATTTATTACTTCACTGTCGGCCGTAATGATAGTTGGGGCCTGTGGTGCCTCTGGGCCTTATTACACCAAATAACTGCTGCTGTGCGCGTTTCTCATGAATTATTTCCGAATCCTTGGAGAAAGGCGTGTAAAGTACCGTAAACAAACGCGATGTGCGTGTGTGTGTTTCACCAAAGAGCGGTGTTCCCATTCTTCTCAACACGCTAAATAAGGGGCATAAATTCTTTTATTACCATGACGGTGCCGATGACTTACGTGAAACTAACAAACACGTACCAACATGTTTACATACGTACTTGGTCGGGGTAATTATATGAACATGTATTGCAAGAGAAAAATATCAGAAAAAAAGATCCTGGGACTTCGGTCTCGCGTGCCTGCGACGTACCCAGAAACAACGCTACTCGAACCCCAGAGCAGTAGAGAGGCTGCTATACATTTCTTGAGATCTTCCAGACTTTACGACCACTTGCGACTGGCTGAGCAATGGAAGCTTGCGCGTGCGTGCGTGGGCGTGCTGTGTATATTTCTTACCTCCTTGTTATCTTTCATTTTCCCTCTGTTTCCCTTTCCCTCGTTTCCAGTGCCGTGTAGCAAACTGGGCTTAGCCTGGTTGACCTGTGTTTTCGTTCTCTTCTTTCTTCCTGATCTCTTTTAGACACTCACCACACATTTTGGATGCTATGTGAAGCAAAGATTTTGGCTAGCGGTTTACAAAAGGGTATAAATTTGCCCAGACCATTAGTGCGTGTTTCATGTAAAGGAAGCCGGTGCGCGCGCACACGCCCTCACGAACTTTTAGTATGTAGTGGTGTGACAGCTCCTATATTGCCTTGTACTTCATTTTTCCTTATGTGCTCGAAACGCATATCGCGCGCTTCTTTGCCAATCTCACGCTGTGGGTCTGTGTTGAAATCTTTATCATCATCAACAACACGGGGTGATCATATCGAAGAAGTGGTTGACATTGGCACTATAGAAGTTCATGTTCGACTGTGGCTTATGGGTATGAAAGTAGGCATAGAAAGGTTTCGTTTATGACAGAAGTTGTGCTCTTTAGCACGTGTATTTGTTGTAATGAGGATAATTAGGAATCGCTTGTTCAATCGCTGAGTAATTTCGTAGAAAACAAGGCCAGCAATCGCGAAACCTTTAAGAACAGTAAAGGTGGCAGTGCTGTCCTGCGTGGGAGCTATTCGGCAAGACAGCATCAGGAGCACCCAACCAGAAGCCACGGTCGGTAGAGAGCGCGTCGCTTAGCAAGCAAAACTTCCTTTTAGAAGACACACACGCACACATAAAGGAGACGAATCTCTATACGTTTTCGTTAATGCGTAAATTTGCGGTGACAAGATTATCTTTGTTTCTCAACTATGCACTTTATTTGTGTTATTCGCACATCGCCTGCCCAGTTTTTCTTCCGATATACATGGGGCCAGTAACAGTATCTAAGTAGGACACTTCACAGTAGTAACACAAGCAGTGAAGCCCAGTTTTGTCACGTTTAAGCCACAGATCTAGCATGGGCGAGCGATATTTATGCGTTATATATGGAGGCAGCAGTCGTCTTTCTACAGCGTCAGTAGCCTTTAAAATGAGTAATAGCAGCAACCGATTGTGTACGCACAAGACCAATAGCATGTCACTGACTCCGCTGCAGTGAACGTTTTCCTTATGAAGCGATTCTTTCAAAAAACCTGATTCCGTAATTATTTTTTTTCGAAAAGAAAGGAGGCTTGCTTAAGTAGGCCATAATTCACCTGTTCAAAAAACTATACGTTAGGGTCAAACAATACCAGAGTGACAGAACAGAGGAAAGGAAAGGAGGTTAGCTAGACCCACGTCCGATTTGCTATCTTGCCCCGGAAGTAAAGCATAGGAGAGCTAGGGGAGCGGTAAATACAACTAATTACACACACACGGGAAGACACGCAGAGAGTCTATATATAGTCGCAGAGACTTGAGGTTTTGTAAGAATGTTTTGTCGCTTTCCGCGCCGGCAACGCGCACTGCAGTGGTTCAAGAATTTTTGTTTACAAAAAGCGATTGTTGGCTTCAGAAGACATACAAGCACTCTATGCAGGGCGTCCTGTACATGTAAGGCTAGTTGAGCAGGCGGTGTGCCTGCAGCTTGGTAAAAGGCAAGTGAAGAACATAAACCAGTGACTGCAGCAATACAATGAACTGCTTATTTTGTTCTGACAATTTCTAGGGAGCCGATGGGCAGTTGTATGCAGTCGTTGGGCCTTGAAAATCCCCGGATGGATGGCGCCATGAGACTGTTGGCCAAGAACCAGCAGCAGCATTCTCCACAACTTTCTTGTCCTTGGCATCATTCTACTTGGAATCAAGTCTGCTTGCCGCACGTGGCAAATGAGGCAGCCAAGATTTACGTGACACGTGCACAATACAAACTTTGGAGGTCACTAACGAACGTTGGCGTAGTTTTGTGAAAAAAGTGATGTTTTCTCGGTGACACTAGTTATTTCTCACCATCTGTGTAATGTGACAGTTTATTTATGAATTAGGTGGCACTCCTTAGTAGACACATCATGAAGGCCGAGGCAGTTAGGGCCCTTGAGAGCAGTGGCGTTGGAGCTATCGCTGATGTGGTGCTCCGAGTAGCGGAAGCGTGCCGTGCCATTTGTGCACGCGCTGCTCATGCATCCATGCCTCCCAGTCTCATGTATTTCCTGCATTGGAGCCAGCTTTTTATGTAGGAACGAATTATCTACCAGCCATAGCCCACCTTGACGTTTGACGGAAGCGATTCAGCGTAGAGTATTACCTACACACAACGTTACTTGCCGATGCTGGAAATGCGCGAGATAACAGTCCCATGTGTATTGCCTTAAGTATCGCCAAATCCATCACCCAAATCACCTCGTCGATTATGTTGATAGCACCAGTGGCGAACTCGCCAGGTGGAACTTGAGAGTGGACTTGTATACTTGTATAAGGTCGGTAACCTGGACAAAGCTTTTACCACAGCCGAGTGTTGCAACAACACACTTGCGGGAGTCGATTGTGACGTTTGCCTTATTTGACAGCAGTGCCTTGAGACGAATAGATGCACTTGGCCTGTTTCGGTGACACATGTTTGTGGTGGCGAATACCGGCCCAAAAAAGGAGGGGGGGTGGCTTAGGGCTTAGCGTAGCCCTCACAGCCGACTCACTGGAACGGGATAACGCGCTGAATATTCTTCTTGTTGTCCTACTGCTAAGCGCAACCTTGAAGTTTCCGTCGCAAGATTCATCGCTTTAAACTGAGTGGGTCATGTTGTTGTCGGTGTCATCCCTACTGTTGTCGCCATTATATTTTCTAGAGGAGGCCGCCGTAGACAATTCAACCTCAGGATGACGTGCATGTGGTTTCCTCTCCATAGTAAACAGACTGGGGAAGATTTCATGCAGCGGAATACAAAGAAGCGAAATAATCGAAGACTGAGAGACAAATCTTTCTTCAACAAGAGTCCTTCGTCGTTGTCTCTAATCAACCAGACAGAGAGAGAGTGACGGAAAGAGCAGAGACAGGAAAGATAATCAGATGCGAGCTTTCGGTTTGCTACCCTGCACTCGGGCTTAGGGAATTTAGGGAAATAATAACCACAAGACGTTCCGAGAAACGAAGTATTAAGGACGTAGCTGCACATAAATTTTGAGCTGTTACGTATGTGTGGCCGAGCAACCGTTAAAATGAAAAGAAAAGTATATATAAGTAAAATCTATCGAAAGCGTCAGAATTTCGATTGATATTGTGGAGAAAAACATTCATGCAAGGAACCTATGGTTTGTATTCTAATGTTACAAGAAATTTACATAAACATTACTAATCAGCTTTTTAGCACGTCGCAATAGCACGTCTCTCCAAACAACCAATACTTTTCTTATACATAAGCATTTCTGTGCCTACCCAAAGTGGAAACAAACCCTGCCGTCCATCCGTCACGTACGATAGAGGTTTCAAGAGAGCGCAAGAAGCGGCGAGCGCATTCACCTTCGTGCCGCCTCTCACTTCAACGCGAACTAAGCGGCGAAAACACAGCGCACACGAGTCTATTAGCGCTCGGCGCAGTCGGTTGCCGTCACAGGTAGGTTTCAAGATAGGTCCCTAGCATCTCGCTTCAACGTGATCTAAGGGACAAGAACACAGCGAACACGAAGCTATCAGCACTCGGCGCACTATGTCCCCACCGCAGATCATTTTCAAGATAGGGTCCGAGCGGCCGCATCATACGCAGCCGTTGGTGGAGTACGGATGATCACGCTTGATTATGGCTCGACGTGGGTGGGTTAGGCACTAAAAAATGATAACGGCTTATATTGATAGGACCGTCATCAGCGCATCGGGTGCCGCCACCTGCAGTAGTTTGCTTGCGCCAATTCACCTTGAGTCGCGGTCTGCAGCAGTTCGTGTCACCGTAGTGCTGGGGTTTATACTGGTCGGGTCAAGTTTTATAGCATTGATAATGATACCGGTCTGCATGGAGATGAGCACGTTGCACAACGCTTACACATATTTAGGCAACTCCCAAAGGAGTTTCTGCATGAATGTTTGCTTTTAAGTTGCACTACCGCGCGACAATATACATGCACCCAAGGAATCTATATTTCCAAGAAAGGCGTTTACGGGGTAGGCGCAAGCTTGTGAAGGCGCATCAACCGCAATAGGATGAATCAGGGGACAGATAGGCTGACGTATACAGTGAAAAACATTTTAACTTAGCTTGAACAACGCCATTTAGACACCAACAGCTCTGCGTTCCTAAGGCTGTCTGATCTTCTTTCTTAGTAATTAAATTGTAAATGAAATTCAGGAAGATAAACCGCTTTCGCCGGCGGCAAGGGATCACACTGAAAGACAAACGTTACATTTTTACTCATTAATGAACAGCCCACTGGGCTGAACTATTGTTATTTAAATATCATGCACGCGCCACTAAAATAAGCTCCTAACATTTCCTCTGAATTAGGCTCCTTCAAAAGAAAAGTGCTCAATGAAGCAAGCACTGCCTACCTTAACACTGTCCACCTTTACGCGTTCTAAAAGATGCTTTCTTCTTTGGCCGTTTCAGCTAGGTTAATAACGCGAGCAGTAACTTTGCAGATGCAGAGGAGCTTTAAATGAAAAACACGAAATGTCTCATAGTTCAGTGTACCTGGTAGCCCAAGAGCGGCATCATAACATTGGTCATATTTAGTATAAGAAATAGCTTGTGTAAATAGTCCGAATGCAAAGTTAGTAAATAAGAAATATTGACCAACTAGTAGCCTAACTACCTACTTTAGAGTATGTCTTCCTGTAGTACATTCAGCGTAGTCATTCGTAAAACTAATATTATTAAAAATGTTTAACCAGCAACAGTTTAACAAAGCTACGAATGGGGCTAGTTGGTGCACATTCGCAGTTTTCTCACGCTCTGTTTTTGACAGGGAACAAAACTAATCAAAAAGCATCTTCATACAAACGCTTGTTCATTCATTCGGTTGTGTCATGATTTTCCCTCGTTCTGCTCTGTGGTAAAAACACAGTGCAAGAAAACTAACGATTGCAGTTTGCAAACGCGTTCCTAAAACTTGCGCAGGAAAACTTGCCAGTTTCTGACAACAGCTCTCTTTTAAAGCGTTCTTTGCACGCATACTGTGATGAAGTTACACACCATCTGCATGTTTCACTTGACAGTCTGGCACGTGAAAACATTGCAGATATTCGAAAAGCTGCGAAAACCTTAACAATTGTATGAAATCACTTTTGCTAGAAGTCATCGCATTCCCCAAACGCTTTTCTATCGAATCAATTACCTATCGTACTAAAACATGAGCTCGTCACTAAAGATTTAAAAGACGGTATGAGCGTTTAGCATTTTTCCCAGTTAACTACAAAATTCCATCTGGGATGTGCGTCGCCAAGCATATATTTGTGCAAATTTTTTTTCATTCATTATTGCATTTGCGTTTCTCAAGTTAGTTTAGATGCGCAGTCACTGGCATTTTCTTGTTTCATTTTGCATGCTATGATTTCTTTTTCTTATAGCAGTAGACACTGTAGATGGATAATATGCATCTCAGATAAGCTGCTTCCCTACTAATTAGATTTCATTCTTGCTGTTGGTGGCGTCTTTGTTTTGTTTTGAAGTTAGGGGCTGCTTAAGCGAAACTTTTCCCATTCACTATTCATGCATGCTTCCCATACTTCCAAACTATACTATGGTATTGTCTTCACTGTGGTAACATTTTCATAGTATACGCACCGAACGATTCTCACGAATCTTTCTAATTGAAAGTACAACGTTGCGTCAGATGCCACACGCACTGTCGCGCCTGCATTTACACGTTGTCCGCGTACAAAAAAAAAAATTCCTGGTGTACTTTTGTCGCGGCTGCTTCTTTACGCCTAGCGCTTAACGGGCGTGAGCATTGTGAAAAAAATTATGTTGGGGTACACTGAAGCCCCTTTCATAAAGCATTATAACACAACATGTTGCAAGCTACTAAAAGCCTTTATTTAAGGCTACTTGCCATGGTGTTGCAAAAAAGGGATGTCTTGCGCTTATTCTGTTTTGTCTCATGTTTTCTTTTCTAGAAAATTTTGCGAGATCCAAGCTGCAGTAATCCAGTGAAGGGGATGAATAGAGTGCCAATAAAACATATTCTGTATCCAAAAAGATGACAGAGAACAACGAAAGTTAAACGAACTGATGAGCCGTTGTCATCTTAAGTTTGCTTTTAAGTACACGGGTGTTTAAGTAAATCTAAGTGCATAAGTGTTTTCGCCTTTCGCCATCGGAATGCGACCGCCATATTAAATTATGTGTGTGTGCGTGCGTGCGTGCGTGTGTGTGTACGTGCGTGCGTGTATGAGTGTGCATGTGCGCGTGTGTGTGTGTGTGCGTGTGTGCGTGTGTGTGTGCGTGTGTGTGTGTGTGCGTGTGTGCGTGTGTGCGTGCGTGCGTGCGTGAGTGCGCGCAAGTAAAAACGTACTCTACAGATTGTCTAATACAACAACGGTTACGAGAGAAACGCCATGAAATCTGTTATTGCGGCATATTTGTTTAATCTGTACGCAATATGCTACATATGCACACCTTTCCCAGGAACCGTGATAAATCAACGCAATGCAATTTGTACATCGTATTTAAATAAATTGAGACAAGATCTGCGGCTTCAGAAATGGGTCTCGTTTATCAATCATCCGGTGACTCGCTCATGATTTCAGAACATTTGAATAATTTACCCGATAACAAATACTGGCTTTTTCATTATTCTTCCTGCTTTTTGTGCTTCGGCTATTTCAAAGCCAAGCTGCCTGACTGCTACTTTTGTACCCTTACACCAAGCATTTGCGCTTGTTGATGAAACCTCACTGTATTACTCATGTAGGTATCTTTCGGAGAGTTAGGAAAGAATGGTTACAAGAGCACTTTAGCGCTGAAGTAAGAAAGGCGCAGCTAGAACACGGCAAAGAAGGACGCAGCAGACGGCCTCATCCTGGCAGCTGCCGAGCAGAGTACACTGCATACACTCAGCAGGCTGACTCTGCGGCTTTCCTGGACTTGGACCTGCGGCGCTTGGGCTTGCTCGGCTGCAGAGGCATACGTAAAGGACCATCCCGGCACCATCCTCACTTCTGAGCAGCGGCTGCAACTAAACAGGAGGCAGTCTAACCATCCGCTATTTCTACTGCAGGTTAGTTTTCATACTTTTCACTGCGTCCTATGCTATTGTTGCGGCTGCTGCTCACAGGTGTGTCTATTGTTTTTGGTCCGTTTTCGGCGATGCCCACCAACGCCGAACTCGCTAAAAAGATTGAGCATCTCGAATCACTGCTTAACGATAAGCTTCATGCACTTGTCGACAGTCTGGCTGCCAAGATTGGGAAGAGGTTTGATGAACAGGGAATTGGCAACCTTGCACCTCTAGCTGAAAGCCTGCGTTTCATGAGCGAACAGTATGACAGGTTCAAAGCGACATTCAATGAACTACTGACTACTAACAAAGCGTTAACTTCACAGAATCAAGCATTAACAAAGAGAGTCGCAGTCATGGAACAGTACAGCAGAATGAATAACATCGGAATTAAAAGCATTCTATCATCAAAAGGAGAGAATGCTCTGCGATCTTCAAGAAGGTTGCCGATGCAATCGAGTAGCCAATTTCTTCTGGAGACATCGACATAGTTGATAGTGTGACCAGAAAGATGTCGTACAGGAACATCATTGTTCGTTTTTGTTCACGTAACAAGAAAAATGAATATATTCGCAAGGTTCGCGAAGCTCGTCTGTGATGCTTCCAGATTGGCTTTTCTTGTAGTACAGATAATCACACGAACACCTCACAGTGGACAACAAACGTTTATTTAGCAAGGCCCTTGCACTGAATAAACAGAACAGTTGGCAGTTTTTATGTACTGAAAATTGCCAGATTAAAGCCCGTAAATCAACCAACAGCAGGGTCTTCCGAATAAACTCGAAGGCTGATTTTCGCATATTTCCGCAGGCGTAGCTTATTGTTACATTTCCTGCCCTGCAGACTGATTGCACACTCCTCCCCCGAATACATTTAATCATGTCTTTGCTATCACCAGGCGAAGTGAAACCATTTCTTACATCTTTTGATATCTCTATGCTTTATAACATTGCGCGAAGTTTGCGCAAGGACTATGATACCATTTCTGCATTTACTGACTCACTTAATCATTCGTTTTCATTTATTTGCGTTTCGAAAACATGCCTTGATAATACGGATAGAAATTTATACGGTTTTCGTCCATACCAAGCAGAATACTGCCATCGTATTTCGGATCGATACGGTGGTTCTGCTAAATTTGTTTCACATCCTATTAAATATAAGCGTAGGCTTGATCCTTTCTTAACGTAAAACACTGTGAATCGGTATTGATTGAAACTGACTTACAACTGAATTCTCATAATCGTAACAGATTTATTCTTTGTTGCGTATACCGCTCTCTTTTTTCATATATCCCTGATTTTCTGAGTGAACTCTTCATAGTTTTCAAAAAAAATTTCTCTCGAATATAAGCAAGTCCTAATTGTCGGTGATATTAACATAAACTTACATGATGTCGACAACGGAAGTGTAACAGCTTATACAGACTGTGTTGCTGGTTTCGGACAGGAATCATTATCTATCCTGCTAGGTGTTCTACACATGGTACCAACACGCTTCTTGACCATGCTCTAACTAACATCGCGCCAACTCCAAACTCTGGTGTCATAGATACTCAGATCACAGTCCATTTCCGAATATTCAGCTCCTTTCAGGCCGAAATACCTCAGTCCGAGCCTTGCTACTCTTCCTCCAATTTTGACCATGATAGTTTTGTTAACACTAAACAAATACTGATTGGTCTCTAATTAACTCCCTGCACGATCCTGATCAAGCTCTTGAAAATTTTTGTTCCATCTTGCTACAAGCCGTTCACACAAACACCGCTACCGTCAGATGCAAGAAACATGTTAAGTTTCCTGGTAACCCTTGGGCAAAGAAAGGTTTACTGAGTACTATGAGGAAAAAAGAAAACCTATACTAAAAGACTAAAAAGAAACCTTTTAATATACGCTTAGCGGCACGCTATAAAATTTATTGTAAGATTATGAATAACTTGCTAAAAAAGTCTAAACGGCAGTATTACGAAAATGAATTTGAGAAACACAAGAACAATCCCAAAAAGCAATGGCAACGTCTCAATGCGTTCATGAACTTACCTAAATCCGGTAATACTGCTGATGAAATAAACTACAACAATAAAACTCATACTCATTCTTCTAGCATAGCAAATAGTTTCAGTGACTACTTCTATAATATATACAGCAGTCGTCACATGACTACTACTTATCTCATTTATCGCTGCAATCATTCTTTTTTTCTCTTTCCTGTAACTGCAGATGAGGTATGTTCCATTATATTAGCTCTAAAGATTACTAGCATGGGCTTAGATAAAATTGCTGTATTTCATCTAAAACTTGTTGCACCGCTTATTTCCGGTACGCTTTGTATGATAATTATTAATATTTTTAAATATGATATTTTTCTCACTTCGCTTAAAAGGGCTAAGATTATTCCTCACCCCCCGTGGTTGCTCAGTGGCTATGGTGTTGGGCTGCTCAGCACGAGGTCGCGGGATCGAATCCCGGCCATGGCGGCCGCATTTCGATGGGGGCGAAATGCGAAAACACCCGTGTACTTAGATTTAGGTGCACGTTAAAGATCCCCAGGTGGTAGAAATTTCCGGAGTCCTCCAGTACGGCGTGCCTCATAATCAGAAAGTGGTTTTGGCACGTAAAATCCCATAATTTATATTTTTGAGAATATTCCTGTACATAAGAAAGATGATAAAACGGAGGTGTTTAAGTATCAGCCTATTTCTACTCTATCGTCGATTAGTAAAGTTGTTGAGAAGTTACCTTGTAAGCGCCTAAATAATTATTTAACCAAATTTAATTTGTTGCAATTTTCTCTGTTAGGTTATCGCGCTGGCGGTTTGACTAACTTAGCTTTAATATCTCTAACCGACTACATTCGTCACTCCATTGATACGGATAACTTCATTGGTTCGGTATTCTTGAACTTCACTAAAGCTTTTCATGCAATTAATCATAACATACATTTTACTAAGCTAGAAGCCCTGTGAATTACCGGTACAGTACTAACCTCCTAAAAAGTTACCTGCATGATAGAGAACAAACGATTTTTAGGTGCTTATTCTGATACTAAATTTATTAACCAAGGTTTACCGCAAGCCTCCATACTAGGTCTCTTACTATTCTCTATTTATATTAATGATTTACCCACGTGTCTTAAGTCAGCACATTGCGTACTATACGCAGACGAAACTATTATCTCGTTGCGTGACAATTCTTTAGCAACCTTAATCCTTAAACTAAACAATAAGCTTGACCATATTGTTCCTTGGTGTTCGTCCAATCATTTAATTATCAATCCTTCTAAAACTCAATTCATGATTTTCCGTTCTAGCCAAACAATACTACCTGGCTTACCTGAGATACCTCTAGATGGTCATCACATTCCCGTTTCCGACTGTGTATCTTTTTTCAGCATCGAATTAGATTCTATCCGTAAGTTTTCTCAAGGCGTTGCCTACATTAAGCAAAAGTGTAGCTTCGGTATTAGAGCAGTAATCAAATCAGGAACATATTTCTCTAAAGACGCATCATTAGCATTATACTTTGCCTTCATTCACTGTCACATTATGGCATTGTTTCCTGCCGAAACACATATAACTGTCATATCTCGTTTATTCAGCACTTACAAAACCAAGCAATACCGATTATCACAAACAGTGGGTTTTTCACGATTGCTACCCTACTACTTCGTGAAATTAACATCCTTGTTGTAACGAGCTTGTTCAACTATCATCTAATAATTAGGTTTATAAATTACTTACTCAACAGCTCTCATACCAATTCATTGATTCCAGGCACCTCATCAATAACAATAATACCAGGTTTGCACGTAACTCCAATTTTCTACTGCCTGTGGTTGATTCTAACTGCGGAAAAATGACATCATCATTCGCTGCTATAAAACTGGTATGGCTTACCCGTCAGCATTAAATCTTAATCCTTTCATACATTTAGTCATGCCCTTAAGCTGTTTTATATGTGTAACTAAGTTTACGTCATTCATTACACTACATTTGCCATTTGTATGCATTGACAGTTTTATTTTTATGCACTATAGGCGTGTATAGATACAATTTGTTTTCGTTAATCTTATTTTCTATGTTGTAGTTTCGCGATTGTGTTTGTTTGTTTCAGTTAACTTGCTCCTCTTTAATACACCTCTACATTGTTATTATTAATCTAGGGTCCTGTTGCAGTCTTTGCCTTTAGGACCCTCGTTTGTATATTGTCTCTTACCAATTCATTCAATTTAAAGAATAATAAACTGAAACTGAAACTTGAATGGTTACTTTCATTTCGTTTTTACTCATGGCAACGCCTTTGGGTCCACACACATGCGGAAGTAAAAGACGGTTGTCCTGCGCTTTCTTCAAACCTGTAACGAAACAATGCCATTTACAGTAACTTCTCTTCGCTCTGCAAACTGGTTTTTGAATTACGCATTACACATGGCCATTTTGCTGCGTTTGCCCCTCTACACTTTGCTACCTGCACAGAAGAACACCGGAAGCCCTGCCCCTTAAATGTTCAGAAATCGTAGGGTATTTACTTTAAGTGCGATGTTTGCCGGGACACCTCCTTATTTCCTTCTGCGGTTGTCAACTATGAGATACTCATCGGTAGACCAGCATGTATCGCAGCGTCCGAGAGGCACCACCGACCCTTGCAGACAATAGCGTAACTACTTATCCTGACCTGAACGGGCTTCCAACGACGACCTACGCACTGACTTGCTGCTGCGGGTAGCTGGCGATGAAGGCGCCCTGCAGCCCTTGTTTCGTGGTGCTGTCACGTGTGCCTTGGTGGGCAGTAAGTGGCCTCACGCACAAGTGCTCCCCTCTACACCCCCTTGCGTCACCTTTCCCACCCCCTTACGAATCTCAGCGAAACGATGCGAATCCTGCATTCAAGTGTCCCCATCCCCGCCCCCTACAAGGCGTTCGTTACGGTGCGTTATCGTAATTAGGCACCAAATGAGCGTGTCTTCATATATAATCGGCTTTGCAAGCATTGACGTGACCTTACGACATCAGGATCGGGCGGGCTGAGGTAGCATAGAACACAGGCAAAAGGTTAAAAAAAGAAATAAAGAGGTGAGCCAGTAGAAGTATTGTCTTTTCGATTCTGGGAACTAGCGTTTGTTAGTAAGCACCAAGCGTTTATTGCTATGCGCCTCATTCCGAGCGGGGAACGTATGGAGCAGCCGCACGGACCCAAGCAATAAGGCTGTGTTTGCAACAAGAGGGAATTTCAGCATATCCAAATTGCAGTACTACTTAATGCAACATTTCCACCGTCGTCGTCAGCAATTAATTACCTCAAACCATAAACATTTGCTCTCACTCGGCTTGATTCACCTAGCGCAGCCTAGTTTCCTGATGTTAGTAATGACAACAATCGTAATTTCGCGGTGAGCTCTCTGCACCATTAGTTTTACGAGGTCGTCCACCGAGATGGGGAAGTGGAAGGAAACAGCGTCGCAGGAACGCGGTACATAGATGGTAATGCACTGCGCACTACTTATTCAGCTTCGTACACTTTCGTGCAAATGCTTGTTTCGAAGCGTTTGTCTACGCAGCAAACACATGCAGGAAACCGTAGCTCGCACAAGATGGCTTCGCTTTTGTGTAAAAGGATGTTTTTACTTTCTACGAGTTTTGGTTGCGTACAAGATAATACGTCCACGCTTACCTCATTGTTTCTTTTATTAGTAAAACACTCTTTTATAGGTTATGTTGATTCATCAAAAGAAATTTTGCTGCTAATCATTCCAAAAAGATAAGCGCACTCGTCCATTCATGTCTTTATCCCTATGCAGTCATTTTAAGTGAAACTCGATCGTTTAACTGATGCTATCCAATAACTTTTCATGATCAAACACACAAATAAGCTAACTCTGCTTCTTTTTGAGATTTTTGTTTCGTTTTGTATTGTTGAGTTCTTTCAGAGAAGGCACATCGGTTCGCTCGATACTTTTCCCAAGCAACTCAGTCTTCCATAGTTGGTCGCCTAGCTGAAGGTCTGCTTGTACTAGTCTTATCAACCGGTTGGTGTGCGGCGGGAATATTTAACCACGTTGCTCCCGTAGTTTATCCCAGCCCCTTACCCACTGCGCCGTGGCTGATTGTGTTAGTCTGTTCGTGCACAACTCGGCCTTGTCCTGACGTCAAGTTGCGATGGAGATCGCGCATATTGAATACGGCTACTTTTTTGAAATAAGAAATCCTGCCATTGCGCGTTGTAATATGAGACACTCGCAGGCAGATTGAACCACAGTATTCAGACTTCAAAATTATAGGCTCCACGTTAGCCAATGAAGCCATTAAAAAAACAAGTATGAAATAAATTAGAGTCAAGTCAAACTACAGCCATCTTTTACACTGTTTCTAAATTTCGCTCGCATAACTTTACCAACAGCCGCTGCATTGCAACAGGTGCCAAAATATGTTGAAAAAAATTGGGACCAAAGAATTTACTCCTAGCAAATATATCTAGTCTCCGTCAGCGTAATGACGCCAAGTCCATTCTGCCCGTTCACCACAAATATGTTAAATGTGAAGCAATTCTTGGCAGCATTTGCCACTTTGGCATTATCTATCCAGCCGTCTACATCTTGGTGATTTCATGGTAGTTTCGTTAACTTGGTATGCACCAACTTTGGCGTAAGATGACAAGAGTGCATGACGAACATAAATTATCGGTCATGACATGAATATCGTGACATGTCTACCATGTAGCTCATGAAACAGCCACCTACGTCTTGGGGCTCTCGTGGTCGTTTCGTTAACTTGGCATGTACAAAATTGTCATAGTGTGAAAACACTGTATAAGGAACATACACGATAAGTCAAGAAATGAATGTCATGACATGCATGTCATGCAAGTAATGAAACAGCCACCTGCGTCTTGGTGTGTACCGAAATTGGCATAGTATTACCAGTGTGTATGACGTACATAAATGATAGGCCATGACACGAATGTCACGGCATTTATTTATTTATTTATTTATTTATTTATTTATTTATTTAGTTGTTTAAGTACCCTAAAGGCCCTGAAGGGCATTACAGAGGGGGTGCGGGGTGCGATACAAAATCATTGTGTCAAACACAGTAACGCAGATGCATGTCATGTAGGTTATGAAACAGCCACCTACGCCTTGTGCTCTCACGGTCATTTCGTTAATTTCGTTGGTTCCCCGCACACTGCTTCACATAACATCGATTGCCACAGAGCGTGGGATCCCTCGGCTTTTTCTAAAGCGAAGCTTTCTTACTGAGTTCGGTGCACATTTTCGTACGTATGTGGCTTCTCACGCCGAACGCCACGGACGCATGCTTCGACAAGTGGCATAGAACTTTGTTTCTTGTGGACAAGACAGCGCGTTGAGAGGCTTCCAGGAATTCGAACCGCAGTTGAAATAGAAAAAACTGACGCATCAGAAACACCACGAGGGCAACACCACAGTACAAATTGCCATTAAAAATTTAACAAATAATGTATGCATGACGTATAGCATGTAAATGTTTATTTAACATCCAGCCTGTCAATAATTCATGTAGACAAAATCATTTCTATGCCAACCATGCTGCGCTTTAATACTAATATTTACAAATCGAAAACCACACTTCATTTGTACACACACATGCTTCATGAGACGATACCCCAAGAATGCTTCGCTTGAAGCATATGTCAACGGACGTGGAGTCTGGCTGCTTTTTTCCTGTGTTTATGTGTACATTTTTTTCCATCACGGGTGTGTAAGTTGTCTTCAAGTGTGCATCATATATATATAATACTTCTTCAGTATTACAACAACATCTTCAACATCTTCAGTACGCTTCGATGTTGTTTCTCTTGCGTGGTTTAGGTTATACACTATGGTGGTATGCACAAATAGGGTTACACACAGTGAAAATTGTTGGAGGTACAAAACATATTGCAGCGCATTCTGGCGGTCACTGAACTGTGTTTAGCCTAAGTGGAACCTTTTACGTTTGAAATTTCGACAGGTATTTGCAACCTGTAAATAAGCTTTGTGCAAATATCTTAGAACGTTTTCACTAAAATTTGTTCCTAATTGCCATCCCATTCAGATGACGAGCCATGTCTTTTCATATCAGATCCGTCTCCAACTGGAGCGCCCAGTGGTGCTGGACATGTTGGATAGGAATTGTAATTATTTACACAGTAGTGGTGAAAAACATGCACGACGAAAGAAACAAATATGACACAAGTCCAACAACACAGACCTTATTGAACGAGAGCCAATATGCTCTCGTTCAATAATAAGAGTTTGGCTATTGAAAAAAAATATTCGCGTTCAATAATAAGATTTTGGCTATTGAAAAAAATATTTAACACTTTCACATTCATAACCCTACTGACGTATTCTGAAAATTTCGGAAAAATATGCGCACCCAACTGCATCCCGAGTCTCAAGAGCATGTATATACATCACCACACAAAAAGGAAGGGAGAATAAAGACAGAAACAAATCAACCCAGCAAGATCAACTGACAAAGGTGGCTAACGCTACAAAAACAACACTTCTCCGATAAGAACACTGACGGACAGCCCAATTCCAATTATAATTTGGGCAGCTTCTACTATTTCTGTGGCGACATGATATGGGTTTCTGGCCAGTGAATGAGTGCGATAAAGCAAGAGGCTTGCATCCGCAGCGTTCGCAGTGTGCGGCAAGGTGGCCTGATAAGGCTAGTTTTTCAAAGGTGCACCTATATATGCTCACGTAATTCCTCGTTGAAGCACCTGCCCGTCTGATGCACGTGCTCTTTGCCACAGTCGAATGGGACGCAGTACACCACCGCTTCAACACAAGAAACAAACGGTTTGTGGTGCGTCTTTTCGACCCCACGTGCCTTGCGCTTATCCGTGTTTACTCAAACAAACTAGACAGCTTCAAAGGGGCAGAGAACGCGATATCTACACCGGCAGGTTTCCCGGAGATTTTCAGATTGTGAGTAACCTTGTGTCGGTAGGGCAAGACAATTACTTTCTTTTAGAGCGATAGCTCTACTGCTCCAGGTAAAGAGACAGGGAGCGTCTCGTTCCGGAAATCTGACCTTCAGTCTCAGCCAAGGTCAGACTAGAGCTTAGCCTGCCTCGCGTCTCACTTCGTGCGCCATGGAGGCTCAACTCCCGCAACGCTGCTGGCAATGCTTCTCATCAGGCCAGCGTAAGGTTCCTAGATAAAACAAGTTGTTTATCTAGGTACCTCAGGCCAGCATTCTGGGACGTCAGGTTAGAGTGTAGCTGCCAGAGCTGCTACTGCTACGCAGCAGCATTTGGTTCCCGTGCTGCGTGGCGCCAGCATGACTTCCCCGAGTATTACTAGAGCGCCAACGCGGAACCCTGCTATCACTCTTAATGCTTTGCCCTTCGGGTGAAACTGCCCACTGATTTTTTTTTCTTGCGTCACCTGGTCACTGGCATTGCAAATTTCGTTCTTAGTTTTCTTGAGAATGATGCCTGCCTAAGCGGTCCAATACATGCAACGGAACCAAGAGCGGCCATGGGTTCATAAGGGCGTTTTTGAAGCACAAATTTATGATAGCTCGCTTGACCAGCTTTGAGCGAGCTCATGAGTATGCAAGGGTGGGTAATCTGCCTCTCGGCTTGTAAAACCAACACACCTCTTTACTAGCAAATATGATTATGAGATCCAAGGAGTTAGTTAGTGCTGTGTACTGTCTGTTTCTTTCGTCGTCCATTGGTGCCAAAAAAAAAAAAACGTGCACTCACCCAGAATAAAAGAAAAATAAACAGCAGACATTTCGGGCAGTTCATCACAATGAAGATGTAAGCATAGGCGGCCGGCTATTTATGGGCGAGGTGGCGCAGCGTTCGGGTGCATATCTCTGGAAAATTACCGCGCGTCCTGTTTATCGTGCGTCTAGTTGATTGAATGTAAAATGATTCTATCAACTAGTTGCACAATAAACAGGACGCGGGGTAATCCTCCCGAGATATACACGCGCTCGCTGCACCATCTCACCGATAAATATCCGAGCGCGCATGCTTACATCTGCATTGTGATCAAGGGGTACGGGCACCCCCGAAACATCCGTTTTTATTTCTATTTTATTATTGGCGAGTGCACAGTTTTTTGGCACCAACATGTCTCCTCGCCAGACTAGTTTTCGCCGAACACTTGACTATATCCTCGTCCATGTGCTCATGCGCTGCTGTGTAAATAATGCCATACCAACTAGCCCACCAGCCTGACCTTAAAAATTGTAACCTTACGAAGCAAGGAGCTCCAAACACCTTTGAGCACCGTTACCTTTTTGTGACCAACATTTGCTTTCTGCAAGAGCTTACAGGCACTTATCTGAATGAGTTGTGACGCGTGCTATACAGATTTTACAACAAGATTGTGTAGAATTCGCAGAAACGGCTGAATAAAATCCGACAGGCGCACACAAAACTCTAGAGACAACAGCAACGCGCCAAGCCGCGGCCGTGGCAACGCACTTTTGAAAACCGCGTCAACGAGAATAAAAGCAACGCTATAGCGGGGCGCTGTCAGTTCAATCGATTCACGAATGGCAGGTCTCTGTAGCGAAAATCTACCACATTTGCCACACTCCTCCATTATTTTAGCTGCTAGGTATACCTGTCTTGCTAATAAAGCTACGTATAATTTAGTATAACCAAAATAAGTGCTTTTATTTCTGGAAAAAGTACCGCTTTACAGAGGCTATGTTAAAAGGTTCTCAACACAAGGCTGAGAATTTTAGAAAGCTGTATTCGTATTGTTACAGTAAATATAAAGGATGCTTTCCTCTATACTGCCGTGTAATACGGACCCCACGGGTGGTCACGTGTAGTTAACAGCTGTTAGACCAACTGTGCTCAATAAATCTTGCTTGCATAAACGCTATATATAAGTTATATAATGTCAGTGCTATTTTATAGAAAGAGTACACGTTGGCCGAGGTAATTACGAGCTTTCCGATGCAATTACGACAATTACTGAAAGGTTTCTTTGAATTCCTCTAAGTGAACACGCTGATACATTCAAAGATATTGCTGTGTAATAAAGGCTTAAAGGGTCGACAAGCGTATAGTTAGCAGCAGTTCTAGGCATCCTGTTCAAAGATGGCTACTCGCAGTCCTCATTGCAGTGGGTTCGCGTAATCTCGTCACTGTCTCTTTGTTTAGAATCTATGCGCTTTTGATATCCGAAAGACGTGCTGCCGGGTATTCCTCACATAAAAGCATGCTTTTAAAAGAACCTTACGTCGACACCAGTACCTCTAGAGCGGGGTGTGCTAGGCAATGAGCTATTTACTGAGCAAGCAATGGAGTTCCGTGTTTGAATTATTATATAAAAACGGGCGTATCTATAGTATCCAAGAGTGATGCCATTCTTTCCCAATGTTTGTCGCTATTTCGATTGCGCGCCGAATGATCTAATGAAGTACGCGCCATTCCAAAATATAAGGTTGTTTCAAAGACTGATTACGCAACAGCTTTCCCGACGGCCATTGGATGGTCGGAAGAACTAAACCAGCTCTCTCTGGGCCCGCTGAACGCTTACATGGTGTCAGTTGCGTCCACTTTGGTTTTGATCTCTTTCAGAGTTTTCACCTTGCTCGGAAGTGCATCGTAGGTGCGTACTGGATCAGAGTAAGTCGGCACGGCGAGAGAACAAACACTCATACACCACTCGTAAAATGAATCGCACTACGACGCTTTTTTGGGCAATTTGCTCGTAAGAATATACAGATGTTGCGTAATGAAGTATAGGGTCACTGTAGTATCAACGACATGATGTCGATTGAGAAAATTGCTATAAGATTTGACGAAGTGCTTTTATACATGTGTACATATTTCTTTTTCCCTGGAGTTGGGTTATGCGTCGGAGGAAATTCTAAGTGGTAAGCTCACATGAAAGATAGTATTGCACGTTACAATCTTTTTTTGTGGTAAATATGTTTCCCAGTCATAAAAACGCCCCCGCAAAGGTCGATCATTCGCACAACATACGCGTTGGAAACAGTCGTCTCGCTTCCTTTAAATTTTAGTCACAGAACCACACTGCAGTGCAAAACGATAGCTACGTCGATATAAGCCTTGCACATAAAGAAATGGTACCGTACCATAAAGTATGCACCTCTATATGTCGCATTAGGTGCTGTAGCATCCGTAGACTACTCTGCGCCATAGTAGGTGGAGGAGAACCTAGTAGTCCCCGTTTCACCATTTGCTCTGGCTACTGCTTGCTCTAACTGTTTTTTCTGCTTCTATAACTTTAGAAACGCCAAGAAATACGGCTAGAGGACCTTTTTAAAAACAAATGGCTGTGCCGAAAACGCACCGCAAGGCACGTCACAAGAATGCCGCCTCTATGCATTTGTGTTGCGCATAACGTAACACGGCCAGACTGGAGAACATCAGCAGTATAGCGCGCCCGCCCGCAATTAATGATTCATACTTGCAAGACTGAAACGCGTTACGGAGCCATTTCAATAATTTTTTGCATTGGAAGCCGCAACAGCGCGTCAAGAAAGCAGATGTCAACACCTTGCCCCAGCTAACTGTGGCGATGCTCCCATGGGACGTAGACAAGCACTAAATTTGAATCTGCATTAACGGCACTTTTAACAACGCCATATTTATTATGCTTACTTGCCCAGAAGGAGTATTTTACGGACGTAAGCGAAGAAGTGTCTTTTTGGATATCGCTTGATCCCATGGAATACAGTCAGACTTCGCTTTTGCTAAGGAATAGGGATTTTTTTATTTATCATAAGCTAGCCTACTATTCAAATAACAGAATTAATTGCGTCTGCAACGGACGGAATCAGTCCACTTCTTCCTACATTTACTGTGTATGCTTATTGGCGCAATTTACTAAACAAGCTGAGATAAAAAAAAATTGCATTTTAGGTTTGGATAACAAATCTGTACTTTCGGAAGTACTACAGCTATCGCACTAACACAGACTATAGTCTGCTAAAGTTTGCATGCACCCGCCCGCGTAGAAATGAAACTTTGGGAACACTGTTTATCAGTGTCGTAGCTGTGGGGTCTCCCTAATTTTGATTACTTTTGAACAGTCAACTAGCTTCGAACCACGCTGTACTTAAGGTTAGACCACACGTACTCTCGGCAGCACGCGCTCACTCACGGTCGCTCCTGGCCAGACGCCACGGTAGACTTCACTTCGCCATTCAGCTATTGATGGCGCTTCAAAATGCGCACTTTCAATGTTGCCACTACCCGTCGTTAAAGCAGGTGCAGGACAAAGCTGCTACGCATAACGTAACACGGCCAGACTGGAGCACGTGAGCACGAGCGCAGACTCCAACCCTGTCATGCACTTCCTTCGCTTAGTACTCGCTCGAACCAACATCAAGGTAAAGTTTGTTCGTTCCTGAAACAATTGTGTGAAATAAAAAAGTACGAAATAAAACGAGCTACTCACGCCACTCAGTGCGAGAATAGCCGCGCACAGCTATCTAGTGTGGTGTAGCATATGCTAAAGGGATGACACACCGTGAACATAACTGTAGGCTGAGGGATAGCCTCTAAGTTTGGTGTCTCGTACGCACCATGATCGGAAGTATATTGGCGTCTATGTGAGCTTTCAGAACTGAATTTGGACTGCGCACCGCAGTGACGTTCAGTAGGGGAAGCGTTGTGGGCACAGCCCGCTCCGCCGAACCTTCGCATTACAGGGCATTGAAAATGGAGCAGGAGCACCGCGAAGGCGATCAAAAGTGGTCATTAATTACCAATGTCCTATTTTTGCTGAACTCGTTGAAGTACTTTTTGGTGCTAGGTATTTCTTAACTAGTCTCTAGTCTAACTTCGGATGTCGCAGTTTCGCCCGAAAGGCTATACTAGTGGACAGCTATACAAAGTAAAGAGAGTAGTTTTATTCGCGGTATGAACTTGTAAACATAGGCATACTAGCTAAATTAACAAGCATGGTGTCGCGCGCGCACGAACGAACATAAACACATCTCAGTCGAAACTGGAGAAACTTACTATCAAAGCGCTGGAGTGAGAAAGTGCCGCAGCAGCAGGGAGAGAATTGATCTTTGAACTGGCTCTATGGGGATAGGTCCCCCCCACCCTCCCCTTGGAGTTTGGCGCGTGACGGAAGACGGCGCGCTTCCTCCACATTTTCCTTCCATGCATGCGAGATATTTAGGCGAGATCGCCAGCTCACCCTCGCACGCTCACTCGCACACGCAGCATACTGCTGCACGTGGTGACAATTTTATCGCCTTGGGTTGTTATACAGAACCTCAAATCGACGCTCACAGCAGTGATAGAAATACGCCTGGATTGTCTATGTAATTGTTATCGCAATAAAAGTGGCTCAGGACACCTCTGAAAAGGCGACAACTCATAATACCTGGGTTAAAATCCAAGAACTTGACAGGTAACAATTAGATTAAAAGTCGAACATTTAGTCTGATTGAACCCATTTGTGGAAGGCATGTGTGTTAATCCTCTACTGGCGTTTCAATAAATGCATGTGTCCTCTTTCATATTGACGGCTATACTCATTGTCTAATCTTATTCTCTCAGGAAGCGCAACTCGTGAATGGTAAGTATGTGCTTGTGGGGTGCGCTTACTGAAAAGTAGTTATTCCGAGGAACGAACTGTATATTGAGCACGTATATGCAGCATATATACTTGAACCAATTTGTGAGGAACCATTATCACTATAATTTTTTTAGGTTCAGGTTTGGTTTGAGTTCAAGCACGTTCTAAGAATGTCGGTTGGGGCTTGAGTTTTGTTCGGCACCCTGTTAGTAAGTCTAATCCGCACACGTATTCTCTGTGCAAGAAAGTGCGCTACTCAACGGGTGTATTATGTTGAAGTTACTGCGTTTTAGCTTTGCAATTATATATTGCGAAAAAAAATACATAGAATTTTATACGCGCTGAGCGGATTCACACGCGCGAGGCGAAAACTAAGCCCTATTTGAAGTGCTTCATAATACTGTTACTTTCTCTGTTATGACGATGAGCAAAACGAGAACAAGGTAAAAGCAGGTGACAACGGTTCGACAAGTGGACTTGTCTTTCTCAAGGCCTTGTCTTCTTCATGGCCTTGAAGAAGACAAGTCCACTTCTCGAGACGTTGGCTCCCGCTTTTACTTGGTTCTCGTTTTTCTCATAGTCTTGAATTTCCGTCTCCCGCCTTCACCATGTTTCCCCTTGATTTGTGCTTTATGCGTTATAGAAAAGTTGCCAACATCAATCGAAACCTATTGGCAGCGTTTTCTGCCGTTTCCTTTTCTACCTCATTTCACTCTGTTTCAACTAAGTTCAACATCCTTTCTGTAATGCCTTCGAGGCTGGAAAGCATTTAAATAAATAAATGAATGAATAAATAAATAAACAAATAAATAAATAAATAAATAAATAAATAAATAACTAAATAAATAAATAAATAAATAAATTTTGGCTTAAACTTTTCTTTCAGGGACTATTGTACCACGTCTATTCCGACATGCTCGTATTTTCTTCCGTGACACTAGAATTCCATTTTCTGTCATCGATTTCCACTCCTTCGTGGGTGACGCAAACGCGCGCAGCAACGCTCTAAATAAGACCTCGTGCTAAAAGACGGAGAGAGGTTGAGCAAGCAAGGAGTAGGCCTAACAAGACATGCAATGCGAAAGAGAACATAGAAGCGCTTTACACTTTATTTTAGCCAGCGGCGTTGTTACAGAGATGTCACTACCAAGGAATTGGTATCGTATTCTGTTCTGTTCTTTTTTTTTTATAAGAAAGAGTCATGCTCTTCTTTTTTGTGTCACAAAAGAGAACTATCTTTTTCGCTCTTTCTGGCTCTATGATAGGGGGCATTGATAAGCTCTACTGTGGTGACGAATACAATTCAATGGTGTTCATACATATACGGCAGCTTCCGCTGATCGATGGAGAGTAGAGCAAGTGTTTCTTTCCCACCTAAATACCACCAACTCACCGGTTCCGAACTAATTGTGAACAGTGGCGAAGAGAAAGGCGATAAAAGCTCTGTAACGTGTAATTGAGCCAGAGATTAAAGACAATAAAAGAGGTCGTAACGAAGCGTCATTGTGGCTGCAAGTGCTGACGCTGACTAAGAATATATGAATGTCTTTCTTTTTCTCAGCAATCACATGGTTCCCAGCTTGCCGCACGTAGCAATTCAAGAAGTTGCAGTGACGTTTCACTTCGTCAACGCGGGAGACGCGCAACCGTATGGGCGCCATTCCCCTTTTCTGCATTGTGGGAAGAATGTTTAAAAAATACTTTGATTTATGTGTGGTCGTTTTTTCAAGGCTCATTCTTTATTGATTATGTTCTACGTCCTATCTTTTTATTTTTATTAAGTGTACAGTGGTCATTAGGAGAGATGGTAATGGACTATAAGGAAATGCACAGCCTTTATTATTTCAAGCAATTTGATAATGGCTATTTACGCTATTGATGTTCCTCTTCTTCTTCTTTTGCCTCTTCGGGAATTTCCTGAGCACGCTAAGCCCACGCCTTTCGCCGGACTTGTTCAGTTCGTGCCCGGCGCTTAGCGGCGACTTCGGGATCGGTCGACTCACGCTCGGCCTGCCGCCGCCTGCGTCGCTGCTTCGCCTTTCTGGCTCGGCGCTCGACCTGCCTATCACGAGACGTGCCCGGTATGTCCACAGCGCAAACAGAACCCGTAGCAACTGCCAGAGGAGGTCAACCCAGCGCGCCTCCGCCTACCCTCCTCCTCCGCGCCGCTTCGCCTTCTTTGTGCTTCCTCGCTTTGCTCAATGCCACCTAGACTTCCCTCCAGGTGGCACTACTTTGCCGAGCGCTCAGCACGGTCCTCCGTACATTCACAGGCGCGCGATTACTTCTCCACCTCCAAGCACCCTACTCCACCAGCACTCCTTTCCCTCGCTGCGACACAGATAATCTCGCCGATTTCACATACAGGCTACGTATGCTTCCGCGTAAAAATATACGCCCTTAACTGACGATGGCTGTTTCGACTGGAGAGATGTTTGGTAACACAACAGTCTATGTTCTTTTACCCTGCTTAAACATGTTACTTCATAAATATATTTGCGAAATATGCGATACAAGAGGATGAGGACGAACGAACGACAAAAGGCAGGGACGTTAAGAAGAAATTCGTCTGGTTGGCTACCGTACTCCGGGGGACAGGAAAAAGGTAATAGAAAGATTATGTATTTACTTGCCTTAACACAATATTATTACCGCGATAAAGCTTCATTTCCGTCCAGCTATCGCACCTGCGCCCGGAATGTTATAGCCGATAAGGACACGTGGCACAACTTGGAACTAATCTGCGTAATTGACCCACCATCACGCCCAACATAACTGTTGATATATATGGGACGTATCAAAATATACAGCGTGTTTCAGCGAGCACTTTCAGAATTTTTCTTTAATTGCGTGATGCAGATAGCAAAATTCTAGTACAGCAACCGGTCGACTCGTAAAGGCGGCCATTACTTGCACGCAAAATTGATTGAAATACTTAATGGACTAATGAACAAAAATGGTCTAATTGAATTTTAAGTAATTGCTTTATGGTACATATTCCAATTTACAAATAGTAGCTGAAGACTAGGCAAGGCAGAATTTCTCATAACGAATTGTCAGGATGACGCCAGTTTCGATATAATAATTCGCAAAATTTGCGGAGAAATGCATTGGGGTTCTAGTTACGTTTGAGCGTCAATGCATAAAACGAGGCTTTGTTAGAAAAGTAAGGAGAACACTAGGCAATTTTACCGCGAGTTTGATTGTTTTCAAGCGTATATGCCTTGCTGTTCCACTCGCTAGAATTTGTAAATTGCAACGCGTGCCATAAGTCATCTAGATAAAAACTTTATCAGTGAATTTTAGTCAACGAGCTGTTTATGAATTTCAACTTTTCGTGCAAGTAATGGCCGCCTCTTCGAGTAGACGAGCTCACGGATTAGGATTGTGTCGTGTGCTACAGACAGCCTTGAAATATGTTTGAAAGTGTTCGCTGAAACACCCTGTATGTTATAATTTTGCTCTTCGGGGTGAGTATATGGCTTCGTCGGATATTTTCGTAAAGGGGCCCTCATCAGCTCTGGCCATTCTGAACTGACAAGCCGAGTGCATGCAATGCGTTCTAATGATAATTCCCGCAAAGCATTACAGCGTTACTCGCCACCAAAAAGCGCCAAAATTTAAACCAAACACCCTCCGCCCTTCTCCTCGCGGGCGTCACGCTCCCATCGGAAGAGTCGACGTCAATCGTGCAGGGGTGCCTACGTAGTTAGCCGTGCTTTGA
This sequence comes from Dermacentor variabilis, assembly GCF_050947875.1. Lineage (NCBI taxonomy): Eukaryota > Metazoa > Arthropoda > Arachnida > Ixodida > Ixodidae > Dermacentor > Dermacentor variabilis. Next base: position 115,244,752 of record NC_134569.1, on the reverse strand, counting down.
CTTCACCCACACCGGCACATGACTGAGAGTTAAGGCCGCTGCTGTTATTTCTTTTATCGGTTGCTTAAATAGACGAACTAAGGTTTAGAGAAATAAGAAAACCTGTAGACCGAATGTCTGTGTGTCTGTTTTACTTCGTTCCGTAGCCAGATGTGCTTCCGTTTGGTTTGCTTGTGCCCATGTCGTGCAACCTCACGCGCAAAGAACGAAACTACGTAATTTTCTACCGTGTTCCAGCGTGCGATAATGCTCTGTGATAATGCTCAGTGTTCGTGTAGCACTGACTTGTACCCCTACTCAGGCGTTCTCGTGCAAAACGAACAAAATAGTGGACTGCAGGACAGGAGGCAAACGAAACAGGCAAACACGCGCGAGACCTCAACGAAAGTGCACCGCGCAGCATGAAAGCGAGAAACATATTCACTGACGGTAATGATATTCCCTAATGCGAATTTGGGTACAGCTCTATACGTGTTTTTGTTTCGCGTTATACTGCCTGGCACGGACAACCTGTCTCGTGCGGCACGTTGCAAACGGAGCGAAGTATGGCGCGACTGTCTCGCTAATCGGGAGATCGCGACAGGCTGCGCGTGGGTAACGCGTCGGCGCGATTCGCCGCAGCCGCCGCAGACAGAGCTCCACTTATGCAGTGCTTTGTTTCCATATATAGTATCGGTGGTGTCATCGGAGAACAGACGACGCGCGTTACTCTGACGCCATCTCGTAGCCAGCATCGCCGCAAGCCCCTGTTGCCGTGGCACTATACGTTTTTCTTCTTGCTCTTTCGCGATACCTTCCTCTTCTGCGTTTCTCGTCTCACTCTCTTCGCTATGGCAGTCTTTCATGCCCTGCTGCGCCCGGTGTTCGCTCTTTCACCCTCCGCTGTTCTCGTTCACTCGGTTACGAGGGACACCGACGCTTACGCTCACCACAGGAACGGGCACCTAAGAGCTGCGCTCTGAAGAACAATGTGAGGCGTGTGACGTATGCGTCAGGCTATCCTCCCGCTGTGGTATGGGAAAACACAGGGAAGGAATTTCGCTTGCGGAGGCTAGACGGGGGCAAGTTAAGAGAGTCCCTGTGTTGACGGTGATGCTCGCCTCCTGAAATCATAGGCTCGGAGAACTTGCAGCATTTTTACCTCGGCTATTAATGAACCAAGTTGAAAAATTCCTGCGGTAGGAAGCGCCCTAGAGGGCATGTAACAACTTCCAGCCCATAACCAAAATTTTTTAAGTGTCCTTGGGAGGGACTCTTTAACGGAGCTGCGTCAGAGTATAAAGCCAAGCAGGTTGCACAAAGGAAACGTTACAGGTATCAATTTAATAGGATTCATTTCCATAACAATTTCATTGCATAAGGAAAGGGCAGTTGTGGGCTTTCAAAAGCGTGTATTACTTGATTAGCTTTATATATATATTATATATACTGAGTCATTCCAAGGGTGCAATAAACTAATCATTTGAATGATATTGCGTAAAATAGTCATTCAGATGGTATGCTAGCATTTCAAATGCTAATACTGTTGCGAAGAAGAAGAAGCAGTTCAATGATGTCGCTGACCACGAGATCAGTTCTCGTGCTGGGCCGGTACCACCTTGGCTTTCATTGATGCTCTGCTTACTAAATAAAGAGCTCCGCCATAATAATATTACGTGCCCAATATCGCTAGGGCTTGATGGCCCGACTATGGCATGTCTCGTATAAAACAGCTTAGTGCTGTGATTATTTGAGTCAAGTAATAGAAGAAAGATTACCATTATAGTTTATCGTATATCGCTGCAACGCGAACTAAGCAGCGAGAACACAACGCATACGAAGCTATCAGCCCTCGGCATGCGACTAGACTGTGTACCCATCGTAGATCGCTTTCAAGACGGGGCACGCGCGGCCGTGCTCAGGCAGGCCATACGAAGCCGCCGCCGAAGTAGAACGACCACCACCCAGCTCCCGGTGCCTGGTGCGCGATATGGTTGCTTTCATGTGGTTGCTTTCCTCCCACGCGCGCGCGAGATCGAGCCACCGTACTCGGCTCACCCAGGCACGCTTGCACTTGTTCCTACAGCATACGGCGCACGGCCACGATGTTATCGTAATTACTTCATGCGAAATATCACGGCTACGCCGAAGGCGATGGTAACAGCGGAAATGCGCTTGGAGTGTCCTTGTACTTGATGTCGCAATAAAAACCGAAGAAAAATGGGTATGGTAATATTTATATTGACATCATTCTCTTGTGCCATAGCTTTCATACCTAGACTGAACTCCCATTAGTAATAGCATAATCATTTTATACTCTTTAATACACAAGACGCACTCTATATTTAAATTGCATTTGAAGAGAGAGAGAGAAATTTCTGTTGTAATCCCTATGAATATTTCTTAATGTAAAATCTTATCATGTAGTTGCCTACAATATAGAACGCTTCAGTGTCTCAGAGCTCCACCTTGGCTACGTCATAAGCCTCCAGTAGAGTATTGTGGATCAATTACACTTCCAGAACAAGCAATCATCATCCTCACCATTGTTTGAACAAAAGTTCGTTTTCTGTGTACCAGCGCCTCAAAACATTTGTAAAATAATATATCTTCAATTTGTACTGTGCTCACTATTATTCTTCAACCCTTCGTTAATCGATTACTTGTATAATAATTATTTTACTTGTATTTACGATTATTCACTTCATTCTAACTTTATTCTATATGATACTGTACTAGGCGGGGGGGGGGGGGGTTCTACCATATTCTTCGATATTTTTTTTATTTTGTAACAGTAACTCCTGTTGTAGCCTTGTGCTATGGGACCTCTTTCTGTATACTAAAATATTCGTGCATTTGTGAGCATTTTCTGAACAACACATTAATTGAATGATTGAATTTCAACCACATCTTAATTTGAACGTGACGTCACTACCACGACACTCTGGTGTATGCTCATTTGTCACCACGCTAACACAGTCGCGGGGCGTAGGAGTCGAATAGGTGAATTGTTGTTCAATATCTGGGCATCATAGCCATGCATATTACGCGAAGAAATTATGTGATTTTGTAAAAATAACGTGTTCTCCACGAAGTGCATGGAAAAGAATATAAATACGCGAGTATGGCTGAAAGCCAGAAAGACGAATAATACCAGCGTTGTGAGGGCTACTGCCGCGAGGGCCTGCTTTCATCACCATATTAAGGTTGTCCAAGGCTCTCCCGCAATAGATGCATGATCAGTGAAACGTATGAGCAGTGATAGCAATGATAACAATTATACCAGTTATATTTACTAGGAGGTCTGCCACCGAGAAGTAAGACACTTATCCTGTTCTATACTTTGTTTGTAATACACTACAATGGATAATTTAAGATTGAGTGCATAAAACGCCAGTGTGTGAAAGTCTAGAACAGTAACGACGACCCGTAAGCTGTTCACGCCAGCTGTTCATCTAAAGTGGAATGCAGCGATTTTTTAAAATCTAGAAGTGCTTCCACCCCGCAGAACAAATAAGTGGACCCGATAAAAGTGTGCTTGATTATATTGCAAATACTTTAAGCCCGTCTATCGCTAAGAAAAGTCAAAGTTAAATTCTTTATTTATCCATGAAAACACAATAAATGTGTGTCCAGTGATGTTTGAACCTGTAGCCGTAGGCTAGTTATGGGTGCAAGAAATGAAATTCTATAATGCAGATATTTCGTCACATGCACAAACAAAAAACTTGGAATAAGTTGGAAACTTGGAATACTTAATAACTTGTGCTTTTGCAAGCAAAAGCAAGATACTTATTGACTATTCGTCGCCAGGACTACGGGCCTCATCGAGACAGTAAATATTGTAGGAGTATTAAATAAATATATTTACCGGATCATTCAAAAGCACGTATCATCAGTAGCACTTATTGATGTGAAAGGACAGAAGCTGTTATCCGCCATTGCCGGGCGAATTGGTGAAACGGTTGCCGCTATCTCGTGTGAAGAAATAAAGTGAAAATAGCTTGTCCTCTAGACGCATCGATTGTTCGTATTTGTTCCTATATTTGGAGCGTCGGGATCTAAGGCTATCACGGAATGTGGCAGCGCGATCGGAATAAGAAAGAAGAATAAATTCTCCGCTCTCTGCTGTAGGATTGTCTTCTTTATCGTGCAGCAAACCGCTCTCATTGTCGCAACAGCTATGTAGCACTTTTAAAAGTAGTACGAAAGCACTATTTTACAAAACAATGTGACATTCGCACATCAGAAATTCTTCTTCAGCATGGCCCATTCCTGTTGTGACAATTTAACTCGAAATGACGATGTTAGAGGCTGAATCTAGAGGCAGAAAAGGAAAGCAAGGCGAATATCGAAAAGGAGCAGAGATGGGAAAAAAATGAGGACTCCAAGAGCGACTGTAAGGCCACTGAGGTACGAAGTGCTAAATAAAGCAAGAGAGGAATGTACAGACGCACGCCGACAGAAAGTACATGTGTACCAGGGTAACAACAAAGGATGCCATTGGAAGATGCACGCAGCACTCGGTGTAAATTGTTCCGTGAGACGCAGCGATGCCGAGCAGCCGGATCGTAGAGGCTATCGAAAAAAAACGGTAGTGAGAGACAGCCAACACTAGCTTGCCCTGACAACTTCGCATTGAGTACCAAAGAAAGACGTGTTACTGAAGAGCCAAGCACTGGAGCTTTTTCATGGAAGCTTTTTGTGGTGTCTTCGCAACTCAAGTATGCGTGGAGAGATGTGAACTCCGTCAAGCAAGAAAAAGGCGTCTAATTCTCTCTTTTTTCAGCGGCCATATTTGTTTCTCCTCTCAGCTTACACGTGTTATTTGCGTGGTTCTAAGTCTGCCTTAAATAATTGTTTTTATTTCGTTTCATCTCAAAATGGAGGAGTACGAACAGCCATGTAATGAAAGAAAAAGAGAAAAAGAGAACGCGCATGAAACAAGCTCTGCTGTGATCCTAATGTATAATTCTAATAATGGACGCAGTTTTCTTTATTTCTGCGTTTTCCTAGCACTGATAACCTTGGTTTCATCAATCTTGTGCACTTCCTTGAATAGGGATGCGCAATCTTTCAATATACATTTATTGTTCATTCATATGTTCCATTCTTTCTGGTTGTTTTTACTTACTCAAAATTGAAGAATATTTTGAATTATACATAAAGAATAACGATGACTTTCCTTATCGCTTCAGGCTTCATGCTGCAAGGGGCTGCTGATACGAACATTAGTGGTTAGCAGCGACTGACAAGCTTCTACGCAATTAATAAAAAAAAATCAAGGAAGATAAAATAACAAACAGAATTGTAGGACCTTGCAGAATCAGAGATCAATGTTCAGCAAGTCTGCTTGTAATATTACTCAGTCGAAATAGAAATTTTCATTTCATGTATTTAAGTAGAGGCAGTTTAAAATCTTACCGACATTTACATCACTAGTTTGAAGAGTTGCCATCATTTAACGCTTTCGCGCACTTAGTTGTCAAACTTTCAACGAAGGCCCTATACTTCACTCAATGAATGAAAGAGTGAACTTTATTAACACCTCCGACTACGCGTTTACATTAGCCATAACGTTCCGACCATGCCAGATTCCCTGCGCGTAGCGTCCTGTCGAATTTGGCTGTTCAAGGAACGGAAAAGCAGGTTATGCAGTGTGCTTTTCCAGCGCATTAGCTTCTTATGGATTAAATTAGACGTCGATGTTATGAACTGTTACAACACGAGAGCCCACCCGAACAAGAGCGCCTAAATGCCACGTTGTCGACATTTAGTTACGTCAGGCCATGCTGCTGACAACTAAACGCGTCCCGTAAGGGGCTTCACGTGACACCGGCTTGTGCGGTAAACTACCCCTGCTGAAGCGGAGACGCTGCTGCACTTCGGATAAATTGCGGTGTATCACCTGAAGTTTACTTTTGCCTTTGATATTACTGCTTGGTGGTGGTGGTAACAATTTTATTGGGATTCTGCTCAGTTATGATCTGGCAGGCCCGAGTCCTAGGATGGCCCCTCACGAGGAGCGACCCCTTCGGCTCAGGCAACGAGGGCTTTTTGCAGTTTTTCATCCGGCGTTCTGAGCAGCTCCTCCCACGTATGTTGTGAGGGAGCTGGCAGGAGCGACCTGGGAGGGGGTAAGACCTCGCACCCCCAAAGAATGTGATTTTGGGCAGCCGATATTTGATTTGTGCATTTTTGACATATTGGGTTCCATTGCCCGTGGGTAATTATGGCCAGCCAATGTGGGCTGGGGAACGACTTCGTTTGGATTCGACGCAGGAGCGAGGCTTGCGCTCGCGTGAGGCTTGCGTTTATATAAGACTATAAGTTATAGGACTATAGTACAGCTCTTGAAGTATTCTTCCTTAAAATGTTCTGCGAAATGCATCGGCGCTTGAGCTAACAGCCATCCAGTCTCGTAAAAAGCAACAACTTTGTTGGAACAGTTCATGACAATCTAAACTGCAACACGAAACCTGCTAGTACTGTTTAGTGTGTTTTCATATATATATATATATATATATATATATATATATATATATATATATATATATATATATATATATATATATAACATTTCCGCGCAAACGATGTGAGATGACAAATAAATCGGGGCGTTTATGACAGAAGGAACATAAGTCATCGTCGCAGTCGCGGCAAAAGACGATAATAATTTGTTCCGTCACAGTCAATTTCCGCATGCACGTTCGTAAGTGCGAGAGCGCTGATGCGGCGAGGAGCTGATCGGCCGTGGCTGTACGGTGCCGCAAGCACACTCGCCGCGAGCACACGCCTCACTGCCTTTTGCCTGTCGGCAGCAGACGGCACCAGTCACACACTCGACTGCTTTCGCATCGTAATCGTCCCGTCCGAAGGAGCGGCCCAGGGGCACGAGTGCGGCTCTCTGGGCCCAGTCACCACACTTTGGGAATATGGAGGCACAGGAGTGGGACGGTGGTTGTCCATTGGTTGTCCGCCGAGCGGCCGACGCGGCCGCCTTTTGCGATAGCGAAGCTGCTTACCATATTGCGCCGTCACTGGTCGAAAGAAATGCTAATGCGCCTCCCTGCTAACATGGACAGGGTTGTATGGTTGTCTCGTTAGAAATTTCATTCAGAATACTAAACGGAAGCCGACTAGATGCCAGTGAAAAGGAAAGCACGAACCGGTACACTCGTCGCAGGAAACGTCGCAGGAAACCTCTGGCAATTTTGACACCAAGCTCTTTTCTTTCGGCGCCACCGAAAACCTGTCACGTGTACGCACCTCAAGCAATACGCAATCATCATTCCGCCAATCCGCCAATCGATGGTATTTTGCCATTTTTGCGTTCATCGGATGGTTCAGGTTATATAGACATAAAAGGCAAAAAACTTGACTTTAGTAAAGGAGTTGTACTGTCGACGTATACAAGGTCAACAGCACACAAAGTTATTCCTAATCCACCCTAATGTTTGTTCACAATATCCCTCAATCTGTAACATCTATTACGCTGAAGTTTTATTTGTCATTTCCAATAGGGGGAGAGGGGGGCGACGTTAAAAACGCAGATATAGGGCACCATATACTTCACTCTCATCTTTTGGCGCTGAGACAAGGTTGCGTATGCTCTTTAGAAAGCCAGCAGTCCTTGAGCTTCGTGCCGCGGAACTCACAGACGAAGAAAGGGAAGAAATAAAGAACAAATGAAAGAAAGGAAGGCCAAAAGAAAGGCGGGAATAAAGAGAAAACGAAAGAAAGAACGAAATAATCTTTAAGTAGCATTAGGTGATCGCATGCTTCGTTAAGGAGATAGACCTACAGCTTCATACGTTTACTTCACACTGCGGCTCGTTATGTCTTGCAAGAAGTCTGACCCCTCCTGTCGTATAACTTAATGCATTAGTATGTGTTCAGCAGGTTTGTACCTTTTCGTGTTACAGGAGCGTAACGTGTTGTTGAATTTTATTTTCCGGGGCCAATCCACAAAAAAATTCACACTTGCACTGTGGACTGCAAAGCTTACACTAGACTTAGCGCAGCTTGTATCTAGTTTTGCAATTTTGACACTCTCCTGCGTAAGTGGAACATACCTATCGCCAAATACCAATTGAGAAGAAACGCAGAATAGTTTGAACGCTGGCACGTTGTCGAGGGAGGGAAATTCGCGATTGGAGTAATTAATTCATAAGTCGCAGTCACATGTGCAATGTATTATTCTTGGAACACTATTTTGTACCTGAACGCAATCAGAGTTAAATTATCGCGATGTGTTGGCTACTAGTTGAACTTCTGCTGTCAGTGGCAAGTGTTTATTAGGTAAAAGTGGCAAGGGTCCATTGCAGATGATCCTGCTACGTAAAACTAAATGTGAGAAAGCGACAGTACTTAGTAGGTACCAACTTGTGGTCGATAAAACGAGACAAAATATGAAGCTCAAGACGGCGAACTTTGGGGCAAAATTAGCGGTTGAATAAAACATGCACTGATGAATTCCTCGCCCTCTGGGCCTTGTGCCCTCTCCTGAAATCTATCGCGAAGGCCTCCGGAATACCTCAATCGACACCTGAATACGACAAGAACCAGCAGATAAATACACGTAGCGGTTGTCAGTGCACCCTGCTTTTAAACGAGCATTGTGTTTTGCACTATCAGTTAAATTCACAGTTGCGGCGGCGAGCAATGAATAGTTTTGTTTTTGTTTGTTGTTGTCAACAAGGGTGAAGCTGCGGGTGATGATGGGGCCTGACAACGACTACGTGATAAGTACGGCGACATCAAGAAGTCTGCGAGAGCGTCATGCAAAGGACGGACACTCGGGCGAACACAGCCAACACCCATTTCAAGCGTTTTTCTGAAGTCAAAGAAAAAAAAAGAGGTGGCCTTAGAAAAGTTGATATGATGAGGAAAGCCTTCCCGCACAAGAGACATTCATTTTCATTCTAATGCGTTGTTACTTCCTGTTGTTTTCTTCCACCAAAGGTCGTGGGTTCGAGTGTCCTAATTAGGTCAGCATTAACTAAATTTGTCTCAATTACCTTCGCCATAATTTACACCACAGGCAGTGAGTCCGACTCCAGCCATTTCTTGAAAGTTCGACTCCCTACGAATTTTAGTGCCATAACTCCAGATGGCGTAACACCGGGCATCGGATTTTCCGTTCCATGAGTTTCAATGATTTCACTTTTAAATAAAAATTGCTGTGATTGTTTGTTACCTCTCTCGAAAATTAAAGAAATAATCATGGTAGAAATATTCCGAGGCCTTATTTCAGGTCGAAATGGAAGTCGGCTACATTTACATACATTTGCCGGTCACGCATACTCACCCATTAAAACCAGTGGATACAATTTCATCAGAACTCACTATTGTGTCCGTGGCCGTGGTGTGTGGCTTGAACCATCATGGTAGTAAAGTAACGCGCAAACTGCAATTAAGCACATTACCCACGTTTAAACAGTGTAATTGTTGTGAACTGAATATATATAAGATTAACATCATCGAGCTTTTTGATTAATTGTTGACGTTGTCAAGTCCACTTTGAGGAGATTGAAGTCGAGCCGGCCACATGCGAATAGCACTGAAGATGGCGACACACAGGAACTTTGAATACCCTCGTCAGATATCCTATGTTTTCGCAGTATAAACGTCGCCAAAATTTTTCCCACGCGGGCAAATGAAGGCCAACGCAGTGGAATGTAGCCGACACCCTGCATGTTTACTTTCGGTGCGCTTCACACCGCGACGGCAAAAGCGCGCTCATCAGAAGTGACAGCGCTAACTTTTAAAAATGACACTAGACTACGCCACTTGGCTGCATGGGCAGGAAAATACGCATTCCTGTAAACAATGGCGTATTGCTATAGGCAGTACAAAGAATGAATTCCATACGCTTCTACTGCATCCATGTAAAAGGGGCTAATTACTTACGTCCACTACCTGTTATGACGTGCAGTTGAAAAACTGTTATCTGAAAGAATTATGGGGTTTTACGTGCCAGAATCACTTTATGGTTAAGAGGCACGCCGTAGTGGGGGACCCCGGAAATTTAGACCACCTTGGGTTCTTTTCCGTGCACTTAAATCTAGATACACGAGTGTTTTCGCATTTCGCCCCCATCGAAATGCGGCCGCCGTGGCCGGGATTCGATCCCGTGACCGCGTGCTTAGCGGCCCAACACCATAGCCACTAAGGAACCACGGCGGGTAATTGTTATTTCCCCCACGCTTGATAAAGTTCAGCTCTTTCAATTTTATTGCCATTGTGTTACAACGGATACATCTGGTTTGTATCTTGTCGCCCACGTAGTGTAGTTACTTCTTGCCTCGCATGCTACCTGCTTAATTGTGCGTGCAGAGGCACTTTATTCCTGGTTTTGGCTTTGACGTGCATTCCAGATGTGTTGCGATTCTTGTGCTTCAATTCTTCAAATAGTGTTCCACTGTTACACGTGCGTATTAGGGTTATTGAAATACATTGCAGCAAAGCCCTGCAGCTCCTCCGCGTGCCTCGATATTAGCAACAGCTCAACTGAAGCCTTGTTTTAGATTTCTGGTTCAATTTGGGCTTATCGTGCTCGATTATACTTGGGGCTCATTATGACTGACCACAAAGTTTCTATTAATGCAACCGTTGCTTCGCACAACTTTGTTGTCGTGTAGTTTCCTTCGTGGTTTTCTATGAGTGACGCTGATCGTACTGCACATAATGCGCTACGTCAATTTGGTTACCTAGAAAAAGCTTTCTCTTCATTTGTATGGAATCGAAAACAAGAAAAAGAAACATGCGGAGAAATCTTGCCAGGCCTTCAACTCTTCGTAGTAATGACTGCAAGTGAACTATTCATTTAGTTTTAGGCAACATTTGAAGGTTTTTTCTTCCATCAAGCTCTCACGATGCACAAAGGCGCTCAGTACTATTGCAGGCGTAAGGTGTTCCGCGGCAATGTGTTCAGCGCAGAATAAGGTCAACAGCTCTGCTTCTTAGTTACGAGCACCGTCACTTGAACAAACGGCATTTCCAGTGCTGCGTGCGAACGCATAGTACAGGAAAAGGCGGCGAAAAACAGAAATGAAGCGCAACACACCTGCGCAGATTTGACCCAACGTTCACGACGCGTCGAAGCGTGTGCTGATTTTTTGTTCTGCGTCCGTAAGTTCTCGGCAAAATAACCACACAGAAAGTCGCAGTATTGCTCGTAGGAACATTAGGCCCAAACCGAAAAGGGAAGCCTACCTGACCGGAGGTCTGGTGAGGCCCGGGCCAAGCAGAGAAAAGAAAGTTCTGCGCCTATAAATGGCAGGGGGCTTTTGTGGTCACGGCGTGCCGTAGTTATGAAAGATCGAGAACAGCAGGTGGAAAGGAACAGAAAACAAAGCAAGCACACAAACAACATAAGTCACCTGAAAGATAAAGTGCGAGGCGGCGCTGCTTGCCGGTAAAATGGTGGTTAGTTCTGCTGCCTGGTGTCGGCACTTGCTTCATTTCTTTTTCTCAGACACTTTATTTCTCCATCGAGCACGTAGCGGGCTGGTGCGGAAGGTAGCCCCCGTTAAGACTGTTCTCTTTCTAACTTAGTTATAATCACCGAGTTCTGTTCTCTGGTGCTTTTGTAAGGTATTTTGGCTTTGTTAAAGCCAAGTGATCAGAAATGACGCTACCAGTTTTCTCGAATAACGTTCCGTGACGCTGGCTGTTGAAGCTTTTTACGTTCATTGTCAGCTTCACCTTTTGCGACCATTAGATAGCCTGCGTACGACGTCGTTACTCTCCTAATGACTTCGGGAAGAAGGAAAGTAGAATAAGGGCCCTTCCCCTGATTTAACCTTTCTTATACAACGAAATTGTCCTTGTCATAGTATGTGTTCGTTTGACGTCAACACTCACGTGACGTGAATTTTGAGAAGGCTCTATTTTTTATGCTTGTGCGATAGCGGCTGGTCACGCGTTCAGGAGACATGTGATAGGTTACGCAGCGCTGAAGCTTTGCTCTCCTGAGCGTTCCAACATTATTAAGCTGGCTGCGATGAATGTGCTAGGATGGCTTCGTGTTTTTGTACGTAATGAATAAATTAAGCATATTTTTGTCCTTATGTTGACGTGATGTAAAAATGGAAGTTAAAGATAGGGCCGGCTACATCTTATCGACTGACAAGGCAATACAATATCACAAAATCTGTAACAAAATGAGGCAGAAGAGTTCCGAAGAAGCCCTCAGTCAGCATTAAAATAAAGTTATGCCTAAGAGCCCAGACAACATCAACACGTATAGAGTTGTATATGTAAGCACAAGTGATTCGCAGAATGAATGAAGAAGTTAACAGATTCACATAGAAGTGCATAAAAGTTTTCTAAGAAAACTTTTAACGCGATAAGCGCGCTTCGCTGAAGACCCCAATGTCCATCGACCTGTTAGAATTAAATCTGCCCGGAAATTTCTCCTTGCAGTTTAATGTCTTGGGCACTCGCCGAAGGAAGGGGGTGCAAATCTTGAAGTATCATTAAAAACAGGCGCAATTCTCAACGCTTTGTTTGCATACAAAATCCAATGAAAGCGAGATAACGTAAACGCAGTGCAGTGAAATTAAAAGAGTAAAGCAAACAGAGAGGTCATTAAAATCAGAAACGTCGAGTGGTTGCTAGGTGGCCTCTGCTAGAGCGATTTCCATCTGTGACATTGTAACTGTGTGATTTCTGATAAACAATGAGTGTTCTCAACATAGGAATTGGGCGGAAGTTCTTGGAAGAAAATTTTAGCTGTCACAAACCGAAGCGGAAAAGAATGAGGCTTGCGAGAAATACTATACACCGAGAAAGCATATTTCAAAACACACACACACACACAGAGAGAGAGAGAGAGATGAGCAAAACGCGCAAATACACACGCACATGTACCAATAGGGACGCAGTCTGAGCAAGCAGGGAGTTTGTCGTTATGGAGGAATGAGGCTCCCTTGGGAGAGCGGGGCATCTTTATCGTGCCAATGAAGACATTTTGTGAACTTAAGCAGCCCAAACCTCCATTTACAGCCTCACTCCGTTCCCTTTTGTCTATTGTGGGTCTTGACACCCATTTCATCTGCACGAAATACCGCTTTTCACGAGGCGCATTCTCGAAACCAAGATAAAGACAGTCGCTGTTATTGGTTCTCAAACTGTGAAACTACTCTTTATTCACCCAAAGAAGAAGCAAATGCTGCCGTCTGTCTGTATCGTTTGTCGTCTTTTCGAGAAGACACACACTTCAGCCCTCGCACTGCCTGGATTCCTGTTCCGCGTTAAGCGGCGCCCGTCTCATATGCCACCCCCCGCCCTACTCACTGCCATCGACTGTTATTCGATTTTAGGATTCATTTCCCCGATACTTTGACGTCTCACGCTTAATGCGGCAAAACGCAAAAATGAAAGGAGGCGGGGGGAGGCTAGACTGGGATTTTATTTTGAATGGAAAGAGCTGCAGCGTCGCGAGGCGAGGCCGTTACACTGATTTATCCTTGGTTGGCAGAAGATGAACGTGGAAAATTAAGCCTGCTTATCGAGAGCGACCAAGAACATAAGTTTCAAAAAAAATAACACTCATATGCAAAGTGCCTGGGGCCCAAGGTTGTGGTGTTAACGCATGAAATAAACGGCTAAAGCCCACGATGTTCATCCGCACGGGCATTCAACGGCTTTCTTTGCGTCACTTGCCAGGTTTGACATGGTTGCAGGCTGGGTTGGTAAGCATTTCGGCGGATATATATATATATATATATATATATATATATATATATATATATATATATATATATATATATATATATATATATATATATATATATATATCCGCCGCACTATATATATATTGTCAAGAGGCGTTATAGTTCGATTTCTAAAACGCTCAGATAGCAGAGCACCGCAGCGAGAGGACGCAGAGCTTCGGCGACAGAGGCACAAGCCTTCCATGCACTCGTCGTCGTCGTCTTTCTCTAAGCAGCGTCTACTGCTCATTCTTCTTCAGTACAATTGCCTCCCCGGGGGAAAGGAGCCGTCTCGGCGACCTACGGGCACGATAGCACAGGTGGGTCAAAGTACGGCTTGAGTCGCTGAGCGTGCACGATTTCGCGCCCTCGGCGGCGCTTATCGGAAGGCGGCTCAAGGGGTTCGAGCATATAGTTCACAGGAGACGTTTGACTGATGACACGGTAGGGACCCTGGTACTTGGACACAAGCTTGGGTGAAAGTCCAGGACTGGTAGCGGGAACCCAAAGCCAGACCAGTGAGTCAGGGGCATAGGGTGCCGGAGAAGAGGGAATATCCCGAAGGTGCTTCTGTCGCTGCTGATCTTCCGAAGTAAATGTGCGGACGAGCTTCCGGCACTCTTCCACGTGTGCAGCAGCCTCGGACAGGGTAGTAGCCTCTGTTGTGTCAGGGCGATACGGAAGAATGGTGTCCATTGTGCAGGAAGGCTCGCGTCCGTAAAGAAGAAAGAACGGGGAAAATCCTGTAGTGGTCTGTGTGGCGGTATTATAAGCGTACGTCACAAAGGGGAGAATTCGGTCCCAATTGGTTTGGTCAGATGCGACGTACATGGCTAACATATCGCCAAGAGTGCGGTTAAAGCGCTCAGTCATGCCATTGGTTTGCGGGTGGTATGCAGTAGAGGTACGGTGAATTACGTTGCATTCCTTGAGCAAGGCTTCTATAACATCAGAAAGAAAAACGCGGCCTCTGTCGCTCAGCAACTCTCTGGGGGCTCCATGGCGAAGTATGATGTTACGCAGAAGGAACCAGGCAACATCCCGCGCCGATGCGTTGGGCAGAGGCGAAGTTTCGGCGTAGCGTGTGAGATGGTCAATCGCCACTATCACCCAGCGGTTGCCATCTGAAGTACTCGGAAGTGGCCCATAAAGATCAACTCCGACCCTGTCAAAGGCCCGTCCAGGACAAGGCAATGGCTGCAGTGGAGCAGCTAAGGCATGAGGGGTATGTTTGCGGCGTTGGCAAGCCAGGCAGGAGCGGACATATTGGCGGACGAATCGGTACATCCCGCGCCAGTAATAACGAATTCGCAGGCGCGCGTATGTTTCGAGTACTCCTGCATGTGCGCACTGCGGGTCGTCGTGAAACGCTGCAAATATATCTGAACGTAGATGCCGGGGAACCACGAGTAACCATTTGCGCCCATCCGAGAGGTAGTTACGGCGGTATAGGAGCCCGTCACGAACAGCAAAGTGGTGTGCTTGGCGACGCAATGCACGGCCAGTAGAAGGCCCTGATGGGTCTGACAGAAAAGCCAGCATGGCAACAATCCAGGGATCCTTCTGCTGCTACGAAAGCATATCCGTGGCTGTGAGGGAGGACTCGCATATTTGTACTTTCTGATGATTGGGCTGGTCTGACACTGGGGAGCGAGACAAGGCATCCGCGTCCGAGTGTTTGCGGCCAGAGCGGTACAGCACTCGAATATCATACCCTTGGAGGCGAAGCGCCCATCGTGCGAGGCGGCCTGAGGGATCTTTCAAGGACGACAGCCAGCAGAGCGCATGGTGGTCCGTGATGAC
Source organism: Dermacentor variabilis (assembly GCF_050947875.1). Lineage (NCBI taxonomy): Eukaryota > Metazoa > Arthropoda > Arachnida > Ixodida > Ixodidae > Dermacentor > Dermacentor variabilis. The sequence continues at coordinate 115,229,249 of NC_134569.1, read as the reverse complement.
GTCGAACGGGCGGCCGTAGAGGTAAGGATGAAACTTAGTTATGGCCCAAGTGATAGCCAAGCATTCTTTTTCTGTAACGGAATAGTTTGCTTCCGCTTTTGTGAGTGCGCGGCTAGCGAAGGCAACAACGTATTCATCGAACCCAGTCTTTCGTTGTGCAAGAACAGCGCCAATGCCTATGCCACTGGCATCCGTGTGTATTTCTGTCGGTGCACTGGGGCCAAATGTCGGAGTATGGGGGGTGAGGTTAGAAGAGGGCGCAGCGTCGTGAATGCGGCATCGAAAACTGGCGGCCAGGCCAAGAGGTCGTGGCTACCCGCGAGAAGCTGCGTCAAAGGCGCTATGATGGTGGCGAAGTTTCGGATGAAACGACAAAAATAGGAGCATAATCCGATGAAGCTGCGGAGTTCTTTTGTGGTCTTTGGTCGTGGGAATTCGGCAACGGCTTGGAGTTTGGTTGGATCTGGGAGCACACCATCTTTCGAAACAACGTGGCCAAGGATGACTAGCTGCCGGGCGGCGAAGCGACACTTTTTTAAGTTGAGCTGGAGTCCAGCATCGGCAAGGCAAGTGAGCACGCGTTTGAGGCGGAACAGGTGAGAAGAAAAGTCTGGGGAAAAGATGACAATGTCATCTAGATAACAAAGGCATGTCTGCCATTTGAGGCCCCGGAGGATGTTATCCATCATTCTTTCAAATGTTGCAGGTGCATTACAGAGGCCAAAGGGCATCACGGTAAATTCATATAGGCCATCTGGCGTAACAAATGCTGTTTTCGGGCGGTCTGCGTCAGCCACGGGGACCTGCCAATAACCGGATCGTAAGTCTAAGGACAAAAAGAATTCAGCGCCTTGGAGGCAGTCGAGTGCGTCGTCGATACGGGGAAGAGGATAGACATCTTTCCGGGTTATCTTATTTAGACGCCGATAGTCCACACAAAAACGAATAGTCCCATCTTTCTTTTTGACCAGCAACACCGGGGAAGCCCAGGGACTGTGTGATGGCTGTATCACGCCGCGTCGAAGCATGTCTCCTACGTGCTCATCGATGACGCGGCACTCCGTCGCGGACACACGGTATGGACGTTGGCGTAGCGGTGCGTGGCTGCCGGTGTCGATGTGATGAACGGCTGTAGAGTTACGTCCTAAACATTGTTTTTGGAGGTCGAAAGAAGTTCGAAATTGGTTAGGGAGGTCAACGATCTGCGTGCGCTGACTCGGAGTGAGGGTAGGGTCAATAAATGGAGCAAATGTTCGGTCACATGCAGGCGCAGGCGCAGAGGCAGGGAGAGCCATAGCGTCAGCGTGAAGAGGAGTCGAGTCATCAGGCACATTGTACACAGTGCTCGTGTCGAATTCGTCAGCAAAGCCGAGGCACTCGCCACGATGTAAGCTTGATGGACACGAAAACGGATTCGAAACGTATAGTGCGCTGGAGCCGTGGCGAAAGGGAAGGAGGGCAAAGGGAAGCAAGAAGGGATGACGGCGTGCAGCAAGTTGAGATGGCGTGAAAAGAACTGTGGAATTACAGAAAGCAGCACAGGAAACGGGTACAAGGGCGGCAGAGAAAGGAGGGATATCAGCGTCAGTGGTGACGAACACCCGAGCAGAAGGCGGAGGCAAGTCTTCAGAAGGACTGCCGCAAAATGGAGTCAGCGCAAGTTCCGCACGGGCACAATCAATAACAGCGTGATGAGATGAGAGGAAGTCCCATCCTAGAATGATGGCATGAGAGCAGCGGGAACGAACAACAAACTCAATGTGGTGTAGACTGTCTTGTATGGCGACACGGACGGTACATGTTCCTAAGGGCTCAATTGGCTCACCGCAGGCTGTACGTAGCAAAATGACAGAAAACGGCGTCGCGACTTTTCGGAGCGTACGGCGAAGCTGGTCGGCAATCACTGACACTGCGGCACCCGTGTCGACAAGCGCGTGAACGGCGACACCTTCGGCAAAAACTTCAATGATGTTCGTAGGCAATAAATGAGGGCTTGAGCAGTTCGAAGAGATCGCAGTTCTTGCCTCCGGAACTGCGCCTTTTAGTTTTCCTCCACAGTTGGAGGGCGACGGACGATGGGGGAGAGGGAACGTCAACGGGGAGATGGAGACCGACGTGTGTTGAAGCTTCGGGGAACAGGAGATGAAGGAGCGAAGTGCGGAACTGGTGGCGAATAGCGGGACTGGGAGTCAGTAGTATCCCCTTGACATCTCGCAGTATCAGGAGGATACCAGCCCCGCCGGCGGCAGAACCGTGCCACGTGGCCAGCAAAGCCACACGCGAAGCAGATCGGCCGGTTGTCTTGGGTACGCCAAGGATTATTAACAGAGGGCCTAGGTAGCGGTGCACTGTTTTGAGCTGGGCGTAGGGGCCGCGGAGGCGCGCAGAAGCCGCTTCTGGGCAAGTAGTTCGCAGCTGGAGAAGGCGAGGCGTAGAAGCCGCTTGTGGGGGTGTAATGCGCAACTTCAGGCGGTGGTCTTGGCCTGGCGACGACTGCAGCGTACGTGAGCGGAACCGGCGCTGAGGGTGGCTGATTAGCGAGAGGTAGTGCACCGCTGACTTGCTCGTGTATGACGCGTCGGAGTTCCGGGGACAAAGATGACTCAGACGACTGGGTAGCAGGCAGCAGTGACAGTTGGCGCGCGACTTCTTCGCGAACGAATTGCGTGATTTGGTTGAGGAACGAAGAGTGGGCGGGAGCAGCACTGGAAGTGCCAGTTAAAGCCGAAATCGTGTCGTCGGGCGCGGCAGCTCGGCGCGTAGTAAGGCGTCGTTTCCGGAGCTCATCGTAGCTCTGGCACAGAGTAATGACATCGTCAATCGTTTGAGGACTTTTCGCCAAGAGCATCTGGAAGGCGTCATCCTCTATGCCCTTCATGACATTCTTGATCTTTTCAGAGTCGGGCATGGCGGGATTAATGCGCCGGCAAAGGTCAACTACGTCCTCAATGTAGCTTGTGAAGTTTTCACCCGTTTGCTGAGCGCGACTACGCAAGCGTTGTTCTGCGCGAAGCTTGCGCACAGCAGGACGACCGAAGACCTCTTTGAAAGAATGGGTAAATGCTGTCCAGGTGGAGAGGTTGGATTCGTGATTCCGGAACCAGAGATTAGCGACTCCAGAAAGATAGAAGATGACATTAGTCAGCTTAGCTTTGTCATCCCATTTGTTATGCGCACTCACGCGATCGTATGACGACAGCCAATCCTCCACGTGATGGTCGTCGTTGCCGCTGAAGACCCGAGGATCTCGTTGGCGTAGAGCACCGGAGCAGACGACCGGCGATGCCAGGGGAGGATCGGGCTGCGCGGCGTCCTGAGGCATGACAGAAACGGTAGGGAGCGTCCGGCTGCGGAGTTCCAGGTTTGGGAAGGGCCCAGCACGTCCACCAAATGTCAAGAGGCGTTATAGTTCGATTGCTAAAACGCTCAGATAGCAGAGCACCGCAGCGAGGGGACACAGAGCTTCGGCGACACAGGCACAAGCCTTCCAAGCACTCGTCGTCGTCGTCTTTCTCTAAGCAGCGTCTACTGCTCATTCTTCTTCAGTACAATATATATATATATATATGGAAGGAAAATACCAGCGAATGGCCTTATTTAGAGTGCAAGTATGCGGATCTCAATTCTGTGCTACACAAAAAGAAAATTTCGACATAATACCTTATCATGTAATATAGGTTTAATGGCATATCTAAAGCATACGCACCTGCTAATGACATGTTGAATTATATTCTCATAGGTGCCCCGAAAAGAGGAGATACAAGGACAGCTTGTTTCGAATCTTGCACAAAGCGAGACAGAGTTCGCTAAGACTCCCGTCGTCTCGGTCCTCTACATAAAGCAGATGTAGCAATAATAAACGGATTCGGTTTACTTTATTCTCTTTTATTTGGCGTGTTCGTATGTGCCACCTGTGTGGGTGTGTGGGTATGAGCCACTGTGGCACAAGAGGTATTGAATGCTTAAAGGTTGCTTTATCCTTGTGCTTTTACATGGATACACTTTCTTGACCATTCTTCCTTCTACAAGCAACATAAACCCATTTCTCCTCGTGACATTGCTGCGCAGACGTTTCGCACTTTGCATCCGCCTGATTCGGTGTTTCTATTTGTGAACGATCATGAGCCGGTATGAGCCGGTCATGTTCGCGTGCGCTGGAAAGTGGCCAGGCACCGATGCTGACAACATGTCTCCGTGTTCCACGATGCACCTCAACCTACGGAACAATCGAGGAGGCTCGATCCACCCTTTTATCTATCTACGATGCGAACCTCTTCGAGTATTCCTGCGACTGTTGTGCCCTCATGGATGCCACCCATAATCGACACTTCCCGATATACGGCCGGACTCCACTTTTTCAAGAGCCATTAAGTGCCAAGAATCTGCCATACCATCGTACTTTGCCCCCGCTGACCTTCCACGTATGCCCCCATGAGTAATGTCCAAAATACGGGTACGTCTATCTATTCCCAGAACTTCTAAAAAAAATCGCGAATACCTACCGTCGGCCTTAGACATTTAGCACCTGACTATATGCCGAAAGAATATGACTCCTCGGTGAATGTGTGTATTACGGATCGGTCTCGTCGTATGCGTCCGGTGCGGCTTTCGTCGTGCCTGCGCATCAAGTCATTCAACGGTTTCGTCAGTGTAACAAGACGACTACAACATCTACAGAACTAGTGGCAATCAGAGAGGCCATTCAATATATTTCGTGACAACCTCCTCAAGTATGGACAGTCTTCAGTGACACAAAATTGGCTCTGCAACTACTTAAAGTGGTGTTTAAAGAAAGCGCTTACAGAGTGTTGGCTCTTCAAACTGCCAAGCTCTACATTACAGCTCAAGAAAACGGCAACCACACCACATTTTAGTGAATTCGCAGTCACTGTGGCATACACGGCAACGAACTGGCCGATGCTGAAGCGAAGAAAGCACTCGAAGAACCAGAGTCACTGCTTGCAATTCCTTCTTCAAGAGCGGATGCCAACTGCCTCCTCTCCAGTGTCATCCGAAAATCGACAAGAAAAGCACTGGGACAATCCGGATAATCGACACAGACGACTCCAGAGATTGGACCCTACCATGAAATTTATGCTACAACCGAAAATTCAACACAGGTGCCAGTCTTCTGCACAGACTAAGGCTGGGGGTAATGTTTACACGCGGATAGGTGCACCTCAAGCGACGGACCGAGTATCCGGACTGTGAGTTGTGCAATGTGAATGAGACTATAGGTCATGTGCTTTGTGACTGCCCAAAGTAGGTGAAAGAGCCTCAAAAGTTGAACAATGACCTTACGCGTCTCGACAGCCTACCGTTGTCGGTGGACGTTATTTTAGGCCCTTGGCCAGATGCTCAATCGAGTTTCCAGGCTATCCAAATGTTAGTGAACTTTTTAAAAAGTACGGGCCTGGACAGAAGGCTTTGAGCATGCCAAATTGCTTGCCCTATGTTTTACATCCTCTTTCTCTGTTCATCGTCACCCACCATGCAGCTCTTTCTTCCCTCCTTCTTTCCCTCTTCCCCTTCCCCCAACGCCGAGTAGCTGGCTACAGGAATATACCTCAGGCCGACCTCTCTGCATTTCGTATAATGAAACTTCTCTCTCTTGTGAGCGATGTCGTGCATAAACATTGCCTAAGAACGAGGTTGTGACCTTTGTAGGTGGTAAGCATAAACATTGCATCTTGTATAGGTATACAGTAGTGCGATTAAAAGACAGGACAAAAGAAGACACACAGGGATACTGACTTCTCTTGCCTTGTGTCTTCTTTTGTGCTGTCTTAAGTTCGCGCTACCATCATACTAACATACCAACAACCCCATATTACAACCCTCATAAACATTGCATATCCTTAGACTTTCGATAGGACGAAAACAAAGAAAATTGTACGCAGCGGCATTAGTTGTAAAGCATATAATAACCACTTTACCAAATCTTCGCTTCACATAGATTATAAATGTGCGTTTGGATCTGCATATTTCTTTTTATTACAGCACTTACAGATATCAATACTACGGTGTTTGAAGTGCTCTTTCTTTCCTAAATCATCAAAGCCAGTGCTTCAAGAAGAACAGTAAAGTTGACCTTTGCAGGTTTGCAGTACGATAAGCTGTAAGAATTGACGACTAGTCGTATCAAGGCATGGACATGTGATTTATGGCTGAGGACGATTCTTTGATCATGTTTCCACAGAAAGACTAGGATCTTGACGACGATTCTCAATTTTATGAATTTGCTTATATGCTTCTCGTGCATATTTGCATTGCGAATTCCCAGCAGAGGACAAACATTGTAATGGGTAAGAACACTTATTCCCTCTATTTTCTTTCAAACTAAGCAATGGATGCTGTCCGATGACATGCCCGCTTGTTGGCCGTGTCGCATAGCAACTATTTGCATATAAAATATTCATTGAGGAACTCCTCTGGGAATCGCCTAAGTATACGTAAGCATATTATAGGTCATGTGCTTTGTGAGTGCCCTAAGTGCGTGGAGGAGCGTGAAAGGTTGGACAACGACCTTACGCGTCTCGACAGCGCACCGTTGTCGGAGGACGTTATTTTAGGCCCTTGGCCAGATGCTCAATCGAGTTTCAAGGCCATCCAGGCATTACTGAACTTTTTAAAAATTACGGGCCTGGATTGCAGACTTTGAGGATGCCAAATTGCTTGCCATATGTTCTACATCTTCCTTCTATCCTCGTCGTCACCCATCATGCACCTCTTTTTTCCCTCTTTCTTTCCCTCTTCCCCTTCCCCCAATGCCGAGTAGCTGGCTAGAGGAATATACCTCAGGCCGACCTCTCAGCATTTCGTATCATTAAACTTCTCTCTCTCTCTCTTACCACCTGATTATATCCACGCAGCATGCTGTCATCAATGTTATTAAGTTTATCAGGTCAGTACAAAGGACAGCGCTGTCTCGACATGAACAGGTGAGGATGGCGGCGCAAGCGCATTTATGACGCGAGAAAAGTGCTGCAGGTGGCGGCGCCTGTTGGGCTGATGGCGTTCCGAAGACTGCAAACCATTATCGCTCTTTAGCCCCTTATCTATCTGCGTCCAACCAGTATGAAGCCTGGCCAAACGTACACAGGCGGTGGCTTCGTATAGCACCACCGCTCGGGCCGCACCTTGAAAGCGATCTCCGATGCTGACAAAGAGTGGTGACTGCCGATAGCTTCACGCGCTCTGTTCTTGCCACATACTTAGCAATAAAGAGAGATACGCAGGTTCGCATCTTGGAAGCGATCTGCCAAAGTGGCAGAGTGAGGCATGTACTGAGAGCTCCGTGAGCGATGTGTTCTCGCCTCTTCGTTGGCGTTGAAGCAAGAGGCAGCACGAAGTTGAGTTCGCTCGCTGCTGCGCGCGCTGTCCGCGGTCGTCTTATGGGACGGACGGATGGTCAGACAGTTTTGTCGTTGGTTATGCATAGAAGTGTCCACGCATTTAAATAAATTCACAGTTTCTCCCGAAAGTTGAAGCATCGATTGCGATAGCAAATTAGTGGACGATGTAAAAATAGTAGTTTTCTTCGCTGTGTAAACTTGTAAATACAAGCATTCTATTCTTGTGGACAACTTTCTGTGGCTGTGAAGGGAAATATATAGGCGCGTGGCTGCTGTACTTATGACACCTTGCCAGGCATAGTGCAGCAGCGTTTGACAGTGCTTTTGGTTGCTTGGAACAGACGCTAAATCGACGCAGCTGCTACCTGTGACAATTTCGCGTGTCCCTAGACACGGAAGGGAAAAGCCGCAAAATATGTAAATATTTACACTGAGTGGTATGTTCTGTCTTATTTAACTGTTGATAATACGGTGTTCATGTTTTGTCTTCTGCAGCCAAAGCAAACCAGGATTAAAACGCGGGTCTCCTGTCAGTAGCTCTCTCAAGTGCGCGCGCTTTGCCTCCCTAGCTTTCTCTTCATAGGCACAGAAGGATGCCCGTGGGTGTAACGACATTAACAAGCATGGTGTTACGCGCACACGAGCGTCCCTGAACACATCTCACTCGATGACCGCGGAAACTCGCTGTCAAAACGCTGCAGTGAGGAAATGCGGCAGCAGCAGCGAGCGAATTGACCTTCGCGCAGCCGCTCGCATTAACGAGAATTACGCCTTGAAAACACGGAGCAGCGCGGACTCTGTACCCGTCGCAGATGGCTTTCAAAATACAGCGGCCTGGCCTGGCGTGCGCGGCCGCCCGCGCCGCCCGGACCACTCACGCTCCACTTCACTCCCCTCCCCTTGACGCTTTGCGCGCGACGGAAGGCGGCACGCTTCCTTCCCGCTTTCTGAAGTTGCGTGTTTGAGATTGAGCAGCGATCGCCAGCTTACCCTTCCACGTTTTCACTCGCCCATACAGTATACGGCGCGAGGAGACGATTTCATCGCCACTGGGCTTTATACGGAACCTCACGGCGACGCCGACGCGAAGGCGAAAATGCGCCTCGAGTGTCCGTATAATTATATCGCTATAAAAGTGAAAGCACGCACATTGTAGCTTACGGAGGAGACAGAAGTTACAGGACATGTTCGCCACCGAAATTCGCTGTGCGTCTCTCTACTCTAGAGCTGTGCTGCGCTTCTGCAACGTCGAGTCTGACATGTATGGCCACCTAAGGTGTTCTTATGCTGAATAAAACTACCGCTTGGTCTGCAAGGTTTACCATAGTGATTGACGGAATTTGCCGCACTTCTCTCATTTTTACATAAAGTAACCTGTACACTGTACATCTTGTATTTCAATGCAACGTTCTCCAAAGCTCAGTAATCTTCGCTCGCATAGACATCAGGGATGCGTTCTGCATGGTTTTTTGATGCAGCCTCCTAATATCCATGCTTTAATTGTACATAAACATTGATACCCACAACGGTTGCTGTTACATTTTATGCAACCAAAACTAGAGATGACACAATAAATTAAAGTAATAACAATTGGTCGTTTTGTTTCCGATTTTGTAGGCCTTACCGTTTTACTGACTTGTTATTAGCGGTGAAATATGGGACGTGCGGCCAGTGAAAGAGTGGGCTGTCCTGTGATCTCGACTAAGAAAAAAGAAATGTAGGAGTTTTGACCGAAAGGCAGAACTTCGACAAGGTGATAGCATTTATTGTTAAGCTATTGCGCGAAGTAAGGCTTATATTGTTATTTATTGTTTGATTCCTGGTGTTCACGGCGTCTCTCATTGACCTAGAGGGTGATTTTGGACGTTAACGGCCTCTGGATTTATTTTAATATGTTGTGCTTCTTTGATGTGGAGATGTATTTAGTTACACTATCGTTTTTGCATTTAGCCATCATCAACATGCTGCCGCCACCGCCAGCATTCGATCGATGCCCGTGTTCTGGTGCTCATAAGCTCAGCGCCATAGCCACAGCACCATCTCGGTGGGCGCTTGTAGCTTGAAGGGGCCGTGTAAGGTACACTAACCATCCCCCATAAGCTCAATAGGCCAGGTGTCACTCGCAAACGCACACATGCAGTTATAGCCTACTCGACGACCGCGAGCACTTACCCTCGCAACGATGGCACGATATGGAGTGCCGGCCGCGGGAAGCGCATGGGCTTGTCCCTAAAGTTAACATTTCGTCCTGCCGCTGTCTTCACCACTTCATAGGGGGTGCGTTCCTAACGGTCAGTAGATCCCGTGACCGCAACACTGGGCCTGCGCGAAAGGACAGCACGCCTGAAGCCACCAACGTTCTGTGCTTGTCCTTGCATGCCCGCCATTTGTGATGGCACAAGTGTCAGCTCACGTGAGCTCCGTCACATGGCACGTAGATTGCGCGGGGCTTTGAGTGAGGTACCTAATAAGAGGGAAGGAAAAAAAGTACTCCCACGTACTGTGGAAATCCTAGCTATGAGAAGCGTTTTGCAGGTATAGCTCTTTATGGCATCAAGCTTGAAGTGGTTTGCCTCGACCGGCTCTTTCACTCTCACAACGAGTTTGACCACGCGTTCATCGTTGACCTCGTACATGTCGTGGGTGCTAGAAAGCTTGCCAATAGCAGCTCGATTATTGCGAACACGTCCCTCTTCCTTTGCGCCCATAAGTACCATAGTGGTGCACCATCCTCGAGCAGTACCAGTAAACCCTTGAGGAAAGCGAAGTCTAACTTGACGCCCTTTTCGCAGAAGCTGCGGCCCTGTAATGGATTCTCTGTTAGCATCAAAAGTCAGGGCCACTGATCCGAGTCGCTTTAGTGAGGCTGCCATGCTGTAGTTAGGCAGACAACATGCCTGAATCTTCTTGCGCGTGCCGCTAGGCTCGATAGCATCTGGTACACGAGAATCAGATGGCAGAGTCGGTTACATGACGAAGCTCGAACGACGAAGATGCACCGACCATGACGGCATCGCGAACACGAGCTTTTACCCATTGGCTCGAATTGGTAGGCGCCGCCAGCACTGCGGCACAGGAGGACGGACGGACGGACGGACGGACGGACGGACGGACGGACAGACAGACAGACAGACAGACAGACAGACAGACAGACAGACAGACAGACAGACAGACAGACAGACAGACAGACAGACAGACAGACAGACAGACAGACAGACAGACAGACAGACAGACAGACAGACAGACAGACAGACAGACAGACAGACAGACAGACAGACAGACAGACAGACAGACAGACAGACAGACAGACAGACAGACAGACAGACAGACAGACAGACAGACAGACAGACAGACAGACAGACAGACAGACAGACAGACAGACAGGTAGAAAGACCCAAAGTGCATGAACTTTGCAACGAATTCTTCTGATTAAAGCGCGACTGAATAGTAAATCAGCTCTCGTAGTGGCGTATCAGGACGTTCATAGAAGACCGACCGCCCCACGCACATCACAAAGCGTTCAACTTCTACAGATTGTCAATGTTGTATCAAATCAGCAGGCATAACTTGCTGTTTCATATGCCAGTTGCTTTCACACCACAGGGTGAAGAAGCGCATCTTTATTGTCTGCTCTCACATATACAGGGTGTCGCAGATTACGTTAGCCAAGCTATTCAACGAAAAAAAGTAATAATTAAAAATTTGGTGCCACATACGATCTTAAGACATACAATGTTCAGTCGTTACAGCTCTGATGACCGAGCACCACAGTTTGCAAAGTTCTTTCTTGCGCCCTCTTTCCAAAATCTTTTGTTTGTTTCATTGAACAACTTGGCTAGCGTTAGCGAGGGTACACGGTATATCCACGTTATGTGTAAAATATGCAGATGCGAGGTTTTCCTTACAGCTTGACTGGAAAATGATACTTGTGACGATTGTGAGTACGCTCTTTTTTTCTTTTCGCTGACGGCCTAAACTCCTCCGGAAGGTGTAAAGACACCACCGAAAACGTGTGGCGGCTCCTTATTATTGATAAGTGCATCCCTGTTGTACTAAATAAACATCAAGAACAATGCAGCTGATGGAATCGTTTCCTGTGGCTCTGGTACATGCGAACGTCACCTCCACGTTCTAGAGTTCTTGTGCAAGCGCCTGTTTTCTATCCCTTTCCCCATACCCTTGTTATGTGCGCGACAATATTGCACACGGGATTCGACAGGTTGTGAACAGAACCTATGCACACGGTTAAATGGCAAACCGACAACCATTTTTTCTTGTGACTGGAGATCAACTCTACCCTGAATAAAGCACATTTGCAGATGCCATTTTGTTCTAGACCGGAAGTGTTTGTCAGTGCTAACTCATTTGAAAGCAGCGCATTATTTTTCGCGTTTGGGCTTCAGTCTACGTCGAGCTTAGCGCCATGAGTCCAAACTTGCTCTCATTATCTCTCTCTTCGTTTACTGCATGGTAGGTAACCATAGTACCGCAGAGATTTTGATGGGCAGGAATAAGTCTGGGTGATTAAATTTCGCCTACGGAAGGGTATTATGCTATTGGACCCTAGAATTAAACGGAGAGTGCAGTGTGGAGTGAATGCGCAAGGTCAGCACTATGGGTAAAATGGTGTTTCGTTTTTTTTTTATTTCCGCGACTAATTGTGCAGCCGAGAGTTCTTGCGAAACGCAGTGGATGTCATGCAGCAGAAAAACTAGTTCGGCGAACTGCAGTGAAAAACTTTTCTTCCCAGAAAAGTGCTCAAAATTAGATCTGGCCTCTGCAGAGTTTGCCGGAACGCCAAGAGAAAGCGTCACGCGCTGATGGAATCGAGGTGCCCACGCTCTTGAAATTCTTTCGTCGATGCGATGTGAAGCGTGATCTGAATAGCATGCACGATGCATTGCGCGTTTCAAGCTCACCAGCAGAGTCCCGCACTATTGTAAAAAAAAAATTGCGTCGCTCATTCTTACCCTCGCTTTTCTTTCTTTCTTTAGGTCAGGGTGAATACGTCGAACAGCACTTTATGCCAAGCACGGACCATGATTAGTATGCTATTTCAGTGACCGGTACTATGAGTAAGGCTGCGTATTATCACTTCGATAGCTTATAGGAATGGCACAATTATCTGCTTGAGAGAAAAAGTAAAATTATGCGAGTCGTCTCAACTTTTGTCACCTATATCAGCTAACGCAGGCAGCAAGTACTACCACCGTCGTATTACTCATTCAGCATAACACCGACAGCTCAGAAAAGTAGACGGACTGTGCGCGGATACATGAGAAAAAAAACAAAGCTAAGTATATCGCTCGTGCAGATATATATTTAAGGCAGAATTCTTATGCTCACGTCCCACCACTGTACCGAAACGAGAGAGACAGACAGAAGGATGGATAAATCAAACTAAAAACATTGAGGTCAGCCTAGTTTGCTACCCTGCACTGGGGGAAGAGGAAAGACGAGGAAAAGGTAAAGAGAAGGACAGAAAGTCAAGCAAGCCGTATTGCAGACAGTTGCTCACCTCCCATGCCTTAAGGAATCAGAGTGGTCACTTCTGTCGCCTGCCACAGCTGGGATATGCGAGACCAGGATGTGAATATATTATTCAATGAGAAAGGTGTTCCGTCTAACTGGCTCAGAGCGGTGTCGATGGCATATGCTTCTTCTTCGAAGGACGGGAATTAGCATAGAATGCGTTCTAGTACTTTCTTTTGCAACCAAAGGCCATTGCAATCGGAGCTAATGGACACTCCTATCAAGAACGAGTACGCCTTTGTCGCCGCAAGATAACATCGTAGCGTCACGCTGGGCGAGAAACAAATCATGGTAAAAAAAAAACTCCGTCAAGTAGTAGAGGCAATCACCATGGCATACCTCGGTGCCTATTGCTTGGCACAGCTGAGCTCGAGTTTGTGGTTTCGATCCCCGTTTCGGCGGATGCATTACAGTGAAGCTGAATGGCAAAATGCTAGTGTAACGTGCCTTTGGTGCCCACTAAAGAACCACGGGTTGCCAAAATTATACCGGATTCCTCACTGTGGCGTACAAATGCTTGCCGAAATGACAACAGATTTTTCGTTCTACTTACTAGCGAGACGTCGTTTCTGCTTAAGTGCATACGTGAAAGATTGCGACCGGGCGTTTTTCTTTCGCAGTACTTTTTCGCTGCGTGATGTTACCCAGGAAACTGACATTGCCTTCCTTTCTCGCTACAAGCACTCCGGCCAATTTATTATCAGAAGAAGCTACGTAGACTCTCGTGGTGCGACTGGAAATCGCATTTTCCACATTGAACGGAAGAACGATTTCGCAAAAGCGGAACATACGAGTTAAGGGGATAGAAGGAATATTGCTGCTAACATCATTTGCACAATAAGTGTGCAATATAAGGAAAAATACGCATTCTTGCGGAATGGAGTTTCGGAGGAGAAGTCGCAACAAAAAATGTAAACAAGAGAACTTCTGTCCGAACCCTTCTGTTCCGATGACCGCGTTCCGCACGCTTTGTCAGACCACGGTGGCTAGATGAGAAGCGCGGGTGACTTTATCACTCTGCAATTTGGTACGCGTGCTCCTCTCTAACGAAGCGTGCGTCTGCTAACCATGCACATCAATCAGCGCGCTGTTCTGTAAACGAGCTTATCATCCCTTATAATGAACTAACGCACGAAAAATACTCAAAGCTAGCGGCATCAGGCTGGGATGCCTAGAAAATTTGATTCATGCTAGGCAGGACATAAGTAATGGTAGATTGTACCATGGTTGACACACAGAAACCTGCAAGAGATTGTAGGGGTCATACATTCCAGGGAGTACATGAAAGCAAGCGGTATACAACGCGGGTTGTAAAGCAGATAGTGCAACGTATATAGCTTTTCAACATAAAGAAATATTGCAGTGGCTGAGCTTCGCACTGCGCTACACAAGAAGTTGGATGCAGACAGATAAGTGTGAAGCAGGAGATCAGGCAGTATGACAACGCAGAGTGCATGCATATTATGTATATATATATATATATATATATATATATATATATATATAGCCTGGTTACGCCCACTGCAGGGCAAAGGCCTCTCCCATACTTCTCCAACTACCCCGGTCATATACTATTTGTGGCCATGCTGTCCCTGCAAACTCCTTAATCTCATCCGCGCACCTAACTTCCTGCCGCCCCCTGCTACGCTTCCCTTCCCTTGGAATCCCGTCCGTAACCCTAAATGACCATCGGTTACCTACCCTCCTCGTTAGATGTCCTGCCCATGCCCCCCCCCCCCATTTCTTTTTCTTGATTTCAACTAAGATGTCATTAACTCGCGTTGGTTCCCTCACCCAATCTTCTCTTTTTCTTATCCCTTAACGTTACACCCATCATTCTTCTTTCCATAGCTCGTTGCGTCGTCCTCAATTTAAGTAGAAGTAGGATTCAAGTAGAATTAGAAGTAGTATATATATATATATATATATATATATATATATATATATATATATATATATATATATATATATATATATATATATATATATATATATGGTGTCGGCACCGCAGTCTGCTGCTGGTTTCTTTCTCGGGCAGCACGTACGGCTATGTTACATTACTGCCAGCGCAACACTTGGACTGTTCAGCGGCATTCAACTGGACATTATTGCTTTCGCATTCACAACTCATAAGTGCATTAGGCGTCCTCGGATCTTTTATCGGTTTCACAAATTCATGGCAATATTCCGTGCAGGTTTCATAGCTCTCGCTCAAACAACGCACACGCTGTGCTTTTCCATTGCAGCTGCTGTAAAAAATTGCAGATACATGAGTCTTGTGCGTGACCAAATGCGCCCAGTGATTCGCATGTTGTTTTGAAAACTTGATCTTGAACTGCCTGTAACCAGGTTGAGGTAACTGAACATAGCCGCGCACTTGCCACTTTCATTACTCCGGACATATTACGCAAATTTGAACATTTCTGTTTTGGTCTGCTTTCAGTGACAGCAACTTTCCAACCACTCATGAGTTGCGTTCTGAATGTTCGCAAATTAGCATTGTGCATCAGGCTTCAAACCTATTTTTGGATACTCGGAACCTATACTCGGATTTCAATTACTTTTACTTGCACTATAAGAAAGAAGCCAGAAATTGTGATGGTAGAAATGTGTGGAACAGTAAAAAAGAATGCACTTGTTCCTGCACGTTCGTATTTACGCTTAAACCTTGTCTCCCACGTAGCACATCTACTGCGGGTCCAGCCTCAGTGACCGCAGAAAACCAATTTTGTGCCGCCGCTGCAACGGCGCAACAAAAGTCGGAATCGTTGCAAATATGCGCAGCGTTGCGGCGTCTGACTACAGAAAGCATGACAGCAGAGCGTGATACGTGTTATGACGAGGCGGTGAGAGCATGGACTCCCTGCTGACAACGTGGCGGTCGCCAAGTCGGCAAGTGCTCGAAGCTGGATCATGCAAAGCAAATATCTTGCAATAGCGCTGCGACGCCACTCTTCCGAGTGTTTCGCAGTGAAGGATCACAATGGCGCTACCGTCGCCACTGTGGTCCTGCCCCGCTATTGATGGCGCATGCGCTGCTCACGCACGGAGGGTCGGAGCGTCTCTAGAGAGACAAAGTGTGTTTGGCTGCAGTAACGAAGGCGAAACTGTAACTGCAACAATGAGGATACACTGGTAACGCTACGCTCAATCGCCTCTGTTGTGTTGCCAGGTCAGCGTTCTGTATTTCGCTGCTGGCATGAACGCTGCGCATACGTGCATTATTAGCCGACTAGCACTTCTACTGAGCTAATATGTAGGTTGGCGAGTAGAACTGGCAGTAAAGATAGATCAAGCTCACGCTATGTTATATTTCATTTGGTGCTGACTAATGCTGGCGGGTTCCCCTTTGTCTTATGTCGTACATCATGGACACGCGACGCCTCCAACGCCGAAGGCGAAGCACCCACTAAGCCAGCGTTGTGAGACACCTGGCAACTGCCAAGGCGCTGGGCCTTAGTTGCCTTCCGTGCTGCGTCGCAGCAACATGTTGTTTCAAGGTATAATTAGAGTGCCATCTAAGGATTTCGTGCACAATGCTTCTTGGTGTAGTTCTAGACGTAACTGTCTAAGGGCGGAGTTAGAGAGCTCATTTTTTTGTTTGGTACATGATGCATTCCAGCGATACGTAATATGTTCAGCCCTTTGCGCATGCGGGCCGTATACGGCAAAATAAGTGTGGCGTTTACCGCCGGTAACCGTAATAGCCAATCCGACCGCGATTATGTAGCAACGTGGCAGCATCCATGCAGCCCAGACCACCCTCTCCGATACCAATTTGCTGTCGTTACTGCCTCTCGTCCCTGATAGCAAGAGAAGATCTTGATAGCCAGTTAAGTATCCTTACGTGATTCGAATGCGATAACATAATGACTTCTTTAATTGAAAACGTCCATGATACGTAGCGTCGTAGATTGTCACGTGTAGTTCACAACTCAAGCTTAATCCACCTTGGTGTAATTAGTGCGAACCTGATTACACACTAATCCACTTTATTCTACCGTGTTTTAATTTGTACTAACCTTAATCTTCCTTAATCCACTTTTATCCATCCTGCTGCGATATGTAGCAATGTTAATCCACCTACCTTAATTCAAATTAAGCCGGGTTGCTCTAAGTTCTATGAACCTTAATCCACCTTAATCCACTTTAAATCCCTTTAATTCCCCTTCATTCACTTTACTTCATCTTAATTAACTTTCATCATCATCATCAGCCTGGTTACACCCACTGCAGGCCAAAGGTCTCTCCCATACGTCTCCAGCTACCCCAGTCATGTACTAATTGTGGGCATGTTGTCCCTGCAAATTCCTTAATCTCATCCGCCCACCTAACTTTCTGTCATCCCCTGCTACGCTTCCCTTCCCTTGGAATCCCGTGCGTAACCATTAATGACCATCGGTTATCTACCCTCCTCGTTACATGTCCTGCCCATGCCCCCCATTTCTTTTTCGTGATTTCAACTAAGATGTCATTAAATCGCGTTTGTTCCCTCACCCAATCTGCTCTTTTCTTATGCCTTAACGTTACACCCATCATTCTTCTTTCCATTGCTCGTTGTGTGGTCTTCAATTTAAGTAGAACCCTTTTCGTAAGCCTCCAGGTTTGTGCCCCGTACGTGAGTACTGGTAAGACACAGCTATTATACACTTTTCTCTTCAGGGATAATGGCAACCTGCTGTTCATGATCTGAGAATGCCGGCCAAACACACCCCAGCCCATTCTTAACTCTTCTGATTATTTCAGTCTCATGATCCGGATATGCGGTCACTACCTCTCCTACGTAGATGTGTTCCCTTACCACTTGCAGTGCCTCGCTACCTATCGTAAACTGCTGTTCGCTTCCGAGACTGTTAAACAATACTTTAGTTTTCTGCAGATTCATTTTAGACCCACCCTTCTGCAGGTGGGTCTAATTAAATTTACTCCACCTCAAGTAACCTTACTCTAACTTGTTCTAACTTTAATGCTGTGTTACTACTGACGTCGCGCAAGCCTCTGATGACGTCAGTGATGATTATTATTTTTGTTACCGCTCGTTGCGGGCAAAGCCGACTTTTCTGCCCCATGGAACATGTAAAATATCGTCGCTTAGTGCAATCGCGCTTTGCGAGCAAAGCATCTAGTATGTTTAGTCGTAATTATTTAGATAAGATGTTCGTTTTGGCGCTGCTAGTACTACAGAGGTAGTGCCCCGCCGTGAATGTGGTTTCATCTTCAAATAGATGATAGCGCTATAGCATCAGCACTGGTAATGATTGTCGATGCGGCAGTCTATAAGGCCGTATTTGTTCACTGCCATCAATAGTTTACTACTCCGCTCTATTACGGTACGAGATTACTGTGGCAAGCAAACGCCAAGTAGACGGTCACCATACGACGCGGCATCTATACGGGCGTTCGCCATTACTTCTGACTAAGCAAGCTGCAAGGAAGTGCTCAGAAAGCGTATAGATGAAACGCAGCCCCGCTATGGCCCCACTGACGCATTTAAGTAAACGTAGCCTATATTTGCACCGTTAAAATTTTCTTGCGTCAATCTACCAACCGTGAAAGATGGCAGAGCAGGCGTCGAGCAGACGACACGGCGCGGATGAACACACTTTGAGGGGTGTTTGGGCTTCCTATTGGCTAAAACGACTCGCAGCATCCATAGTGCTGCAAGAGACTACTAAGATAATGTATAGCTCTTAGAGACACACGTACTCTTGCGCGATAAATTTGTGACGTTTGATAGCTCAGGTGCTGAGGTCAGTGTCATCGCAATGTCGCGTCACTCCGCCGCATTAGCCGATGCTTGCGGGTTGCGGCAATCGGCGAATTTCTCCACGCGCCTATTGTCCAGATGCCCCTTTTCGTATTATCATTAGCAACCCTTACAGTGCACGGGATCAGCATGATATTATAGCGAATGGGTTAGAAGAGTATGCGATCTTGGCGGAGCGTACGGGCGGTGTAGAAATTGCGTGCGTGCAGCCCTTGTCATGGCGTCGTCGCCACGCTTTCGTCATGCCATTGTCGTTATGCCGCCGTCATCCGCCGTCCTCATCATAGTGTCACGTTTCCGTTGGAGTCTTCTTTTTCATGCTGCTGTCGTTGTCGCACCGTCGTTATCTGCGTTGTCGTTATTCAAGCGTCATCCCACCCCTGTCGTAGCTTTGCCGCCGTTTTCAACGTCGTGTTGCCATTGCCGTCTGCCAAAACATGTCAAGAATAATTTGTGCCACCATAAAATACCGCTGTCGACGTCAGCAGTGTACTTCGAAAATATTGCTAGTTTGTGCATTTGATTTTTGTGGTAGGCGTAAGCTATGCACTTTGACAGTTATCAGTGGTGGTTTCTGTAACATTTTTTTCCGAGTTACTGGGATGACAGCCGAGCGCCAAATATTACTCGAATATTAAGCGCTAGCGTAATAAAGCGTCTAATGATTCAGCAGACGTCCATACCGAACTATATTCAGAAGCAGTTACTGAGTTAGAGACCAGTGAGAAACCAGATGAGTTTCCAACTTCAGTCCCAGAACAGACTTGCTCTATAGTATGACTTCAAGCTCTGCTTTTTTCAGAGTTGCATCATGAATCTGTGATTGTGAAAGTCAACCTCTAAATGCTTTCTTTTGGGAAAATGGTAATGCTACCGAAAAGCAATTCTCTCAGCCTGTTCAGAAAACAGAGCATCATTATGGGCTAATGACTGACATGTTTTTACATTCAAAACGCTAAGTGGTCGAATAGCGTAATACAACGAGTGAGTAATTTTTTTGTCGCGTATATATCTAGCTAATAATCAATACAACGCCCAAAATGTAAGTCAAACGTCTTAGTGACTATTGCGTTAGGATTCTTAGTTTTTTTATGTTTATGTAATTCAGTGCATGTTTACTACCAAGTAACCTACTTTCCCTATTCTTTTTATAATGAAAGCACAATAGTTTCTTTTTTTTTCTTCTCTGCTTGCACATCGCAGGAGGCAGCCGCAATCTGGCAAGTCCCAACGGGCATTATTGCATAGCGTTTTCTACTGGCTATATGTATACCGCATTTTAGTGACCTACAACTGTTTCTGATACAACTGATACAACTGAGTATAACAGCGGCATACTCATTTAACCCCACCGGCAACGCACTACTGTTTCCTTGCGTGATTCTTAAGAGTTCGCCGAGCATGCAGATACATCAGGAGCTAGCATGTTATAAATTATTCAAAGGGTGCTTTAATATAATATTTGGGGTTTTACGTGCCAAAACCACTTTCTGATTATGAGGCACGCCGTAGTGGAGGACTCCGGAAATTTTGACCACCTGGGGTTCTTTAACGTGCACCTAAATCTAAGCACACGGGTGTTTTCGCATTTCGCCCCCATCGAAACGCGGCCGCCGTGGCCGGGATTCGATCCCGCGACCTCGTACTCAGCAGCCCAACACCAAAGGGTGCTTTGACAACGCACTCCCTTCATACATGCACCTTTTATCCACAAACTTTTAGACGTGTTTATCACTTACAACTAACTCCTGTTGTCGCTAAGGAACACGTGCTTGTCGCTAAACGCCACTTCAGGAAGGGCACTGGAGACCGACTATCTTCGTGCTGTCGCTGCCTCTTTTATGAAGCTGGGGCCACTACCGTACTTATACGAGGCAACATAGGCGAGTCACTAAACGAGACAAAGGGATAACCGAGAGGCGGCTTTCGTTCCGCTCTTACTTTTAACGGCAGGTCAAACAACATCTAGCTTCTCTGCTCCACTGGCGCGTTTCTAAACGTATGTTCACATAAGGCCGAATATATCCGATGCGAGTCAAATGTCGATCAGGATTAGGCAAATTTAATTATTTTTTTTTATTCTAGAGCAGCGCATGCAACGTGGCACATTCTCAGGGATGCACGCTGGCGTAAAAGAAGTTGACTGAAAAATGGCACGTTCCCAGTGGTACATAACCAGTGATACGAGTTGGCATGAAAGAGGCTATATATACATGTTCTCAGCTAACGTTAGCCGAGCTGTTCAAAGTAGAAAAAAAAAAAGCCGATTACATGACCACGGTACAAAATAAGATTTGTTTTGTAGCTTTCTTTGTAGCTTCATGCTACACTCACGTGGATGACAATTTGTCCTTCCAAATACGATTCTAAGGCCTATGGTGTTCAGTCGCCACAGGTCTTGAAATCGTACATTTCATCACGCACTTTTTATAAGTTTTTCAACCAGTTTGGATAAGGCCGGCTGGGACAACCTAAATACAGGAAAACGGTACCGGACTTGTCAATAAATTAAAATAAAGAGATACCTTGACTGCTCCACTACAGCATCGCAGGCGCCTAATTTAACCATATAACGAAAACTCTAATACACACGAACATACCGTTAGATGGGTTAGGTTACCAAAGTATGCCATCGCATCATTAAACATAAGCCCAAATGCTGCCAGAAAGCGCTTAGAGCGGTGTAGCCATCTTAATGCAGAATACGTCTGAATATGCGAGAAACACATAAAAAGTGGTGGGACAAAAAAAAAGAAACCGAGAAACAAATAACGACAAAGCGTTCTGTATCTGCCACGCATATCTCATATTTCGTTCCGCTTTTGCTATCCTATTAATTTTTCTCAGCTGTCATCTTTTTGCACTCGTTGTGACTGAGCTTCTCATTCCTTTCGCCATCTCTCTAAGGATGTCGCCGAGAAACTTTTCTAGTGACATGTTTAACGCGCTAGGCTACACCTAAAACACGCTCCGTTGGTTTTCTCTGCATAACTTCGTTTGAGATCGGCATGTCATAGTCATTACGTTAACCTTCCTTGAACAAAATACGTCGGTCTTGACGACTACGTCGATAGGGCGAGAGACCATACCTGTCTCCACAGTAGCAGCCGCCACCAACCTACGCGGCTCTTCTCAGCCCTTGCGCCTCATCCTTCTCATCGTTCCAAATATAGGAACGTGTTCGCGTCGCTGGGCAGCTTTTCTTGGCTCGCCAGTGGGTCCCCAGGTGCATTGGCGCCACGATGATTACGGCGATTCAGAGAACACACACGAAGAGTCCAGGCGCGCCCATAACCAGCCCTAATGCGTCACCGAAAGTCGCCTGCCAAGAACGCTAGATGCGTACTGATTTTTCGTTGAGGAGCAGCGGGTCTAGGTTCCTCGGTGACGTGAAGATGTTTGCAAACTTGATGCAGTTGGTTTGGAGATTCAAAAATGGATCACCCGTGGCTTCAGAGTCCCTTCATCTGTCAATGATTCAGTGCATCCTTAGTTATAGTTCGATGTGTTGTGTCTGATACATTTCCGGTTTACCTTCTCTGACGACTGCATTGTTTCGGCAGAAAATGCTGTGACTATGTAATATACGTAGGTTACATTAGCGTTTTAAACTCACAACGCACCTGAGCAGTGGCAGCGCCCGAGTCACTGGAGAGCTGTTTAGTCAGTAAGAAAAGCTAGAATTTTACTGTTTACGAGAGAATGAGACTAGTTTTCACTCTGACGTGTAGTTGAGGGCCATTAGCTCAGCTCAACACAGGAATACATTACTAGGCTAATATCGTTTTGAAGGAAGATGTGGTGATCAGAACCTGTAATAGCTCTAGGTATAATGCAATCGTAAGCAAACAGTCGCACGCGGGAGGGAATGTTAGAGTGTAAGTCATTATTGTAAATTAAAAATGTAGAGGACTGAAAATGCTACTTTTTGGTAAGTCAGAAGTCACATCAGATAGAGAACAATCATAATAATTTAATGCTGTTAACTGCCTGCGAAATGTTAAATAAAGTTACGTAGCCAACGTAGCGTTTGCGAGTCAAGTCCGAGAGCAGATATTTTTGGAACGAGCCGAGAGTGAGCAAAATGATCGAACGCTTTAGAGTAGTCTAGAAAGATACAAACACTTTGAAGGTTATTATCTGCGGTGAAATGCAGGTCGCGTGTGAATTCAAATAGCTGTGCGTCGTACGAAAATGATTTTCCAAACCCACGCTCATCAGAAAAGAAGTTGTTATACTGGAAGTGCTAAAAAAATGTTACATGCAATTATATATTCGAGAACCTCGCAGGATGTGCAGGTTAGTGAGACAGGGCGGTAATTTTCCGGCGAATTCTCGTAAACACTTCTGAATACGGGTAATACTTTGTCAATCTTCCAGTCATTCAGGAGCAATTCTAACTATATCTACTGCGTAGAAATGATTCACAGGGTTTCGCTAAATATGGACAGGGCATTTTTTAATATCTTAGAATTGATGTGATCTATGCCTATGGAAGATAATACTTTGAAATTTGAGATGAAGTGTGCTATCCTTTCTGCTGTAACGTCAATTGGCGCCATGAATCAAAAATCAAGAACGAAAGCAATGGACACTCGGGAATGATCTTCAATGGCGAATAGTGGTGCAAAGAACCTGTTAAACTCGAACGCAGGGTGTTGATCGGACATCACTGTCTGGTTATCACTAAGATGCCTTACGTTGTGGGTGAGACGACCAAGATCAATTGTTCCTCAAAAGCTTTTTTGGGTCAGATTTAAGGAAGTAAGGTAGATCATGTGAAGAATAATTGTTCTTTATCTGAGAATATTTCGGCGCAGTACCTCTCTATCTTAATCTACGTAACAAGCCTATGCGGACCGACAGCTGGAATTTTTATCTGGTTTAGACAGCAGTTGTTTTTGATTTCGTAAAGTAGAAAGACGCCTGCTAAACAAGGCTTAGACTTACCATTAGTTATTACAATTGTGGGGAGGTACTGATCAACTAATACTGAAAGTGTGTGCTTAAAGAGCACCCAATTTCTCACTGCAAGTAAAGAAATGCGTGCATACCTCGCGAATATTTCAGCCTTAAGCGCACATTTCTTTGATTTTTCTACGAATGAAGACAGAATACCTCCGCTCGTATCATTACCATCATGGTTTTGTGCGGCAGAAAAAAAAACAAGAGGAAGAAAGCTTCATTGCATAAAACAGAACTAGGGTTCTCCCATTCTTATACGGCTGATTTCTAATTGGGCTTCACTGAAACTGCCGCCACCGGAAGAACTGTGTTCGCGTGTCCGCTGTGCGCGCACAATCAAACCGCGTTCTTGTGCTCGGCCGCGAGGAAATCAGGAACAAGAACAAGCGAGGCGGCTGTCACCGCCGCGCTCGCTAAATCTGGCAGGAAGGCGCGAAGCACGCACGCTCAACCACCATCCTCGGGAGCTTTGTGCGATCTCCGTCCTCATTTTCTCTCCGCCGTTGACTAAGCCTAAGAAAAAAAGACGCCGTCGCGCATCAGTTCCCAACTGTCGTAAGAGTGAAGTCGCTTTAGAGATGTCCCAGGGCACGTTAACGAAGCGGGGAGTGAGAGCATCATGTCTCTCGGCTAGCGCTTTAGAAGCGGCTCCTGTAGGCGCTGCGAAACTTCGTAACAGAGACAAGTTACAAAATATGGAAGCCATGCACTTCTGAGCTTGTCATATCTTAATGTCCAACACGCATAAGTGGCTCCTTTGCTTAGACGCTTGCAACGGGAGGGCCTTGGCGAGTTATCAGCCAGTGAAATGTGGCTGCATGGGTGCACTCCTTCTCTATAAAGCTCTGTCTGCTTCCGGTTAACTCCGGCTGTGTTTCACTCAGCAGTGGAGGAGCCAGGTCACAATTTAAAAATTTTTGGCTCGATAAGCAAGATCGTTTCTTCGCATCATGTTTACGCATAACAAAATTGCTGCTGAAATTGCGAACAAACGAGGCTACGGTGTGACTTAATTAGGTAAGCTTTAGTTTTAAATGCAGTGGTTGTGGCGGCTGCAACGGCCGCACAATTATGAGCGTGCCACTGCATTCAGTGCTAGCCCATTATTCTGAGCTCGCATTAAAGGAACTGTTCTTACGCTGGGACTGTTCGTAAGAGCAACTGCCAGCCGATGGTGGCGTTAAACTCATTAGCGAAGGCTACCACGCTATGGCAAGCCACACTTATGAACGAAGCGCTTTGTGATTTCGGCCTAATCTCTCTAAAGGAACCTTGATCTAACAATCAACACTCTCTAGATTTATTCACTTAGTAACATTCAGCACACTCAATAACTATCAATGCTTTCAAGATCCGGCGCATCTAATTTGAGCCTGGCAAACGCACTAATAAACAGTGTATTTCTGAAGGGTGACACGCTACTGTCACTCAAGCTACGCACGTCCACAAATTTACAAAAACGTAAACTACGAATGACCTATTTACACAATCGCCGTGGCGAGACACAAAGTCACTCTCAGCTGCGTCAAGACAACAGCGTTCCGGCATATCGGATAAGGTACGTCTTCGCGGCACCCAATGGAAGAACGCTTTTTAGGTGTGGGGCGGTTTTGGGTGTGGGGGACATAAAATCTTTTTTTTTTCTTATCAACCATGCTTAAGAGCTGGCGCCAGCCAATCGTGATGTCGGAGATAGAAAAAGGAGCCGGCCGATGGCAAAAAATAAGCACGTACAAATACTTTTGTGAATTCGGCACCTTGTTCTTTGCTCGTTATCCACGGGTTAGAAAGAACGCATGCAGGCGTAGCTGTAGCGTTACGTTTAACCTATGTTTAAAGCATAAACCTTGCTTGGTATTGTGTGAATTCACGGCTGCGCTATCGTACTCTGTGCTGCATGCTCCATGAACCCGGTTTTGAACGTACGCACGTTCTGTAACCTAGTCTGATGGTAGAAGAATTCGCCCAAGAGCATGCTAGAAGTTATGACAATGGGGTCTCTGGCAACAACTATATGGGGTCGTTGACATGGTGCACAGAATTGTTCGGTCACTGTATACTTAAATATAATTACAAAATTGCTTGCGTATTCTTCGTTTTTCAAGCATGTATTCTTTTTTCTCCATCAGTAGCTGTAAAATTATTCAGCGTGAGTTTCTGTGTTCAGGTGAAATGAATCATAAGCGCGAAACAAAGTAGTTATACACACAGGATGTTGATTTAGTTGTTGGAAGAAGAAGCCAAAAGCAGGCTGTGTTAGTAGTTCGGAGGTGCTCCATCGATGTTATCACCGCGATCAGCTAGCCGTGACTCATGCGTAACTAGGAAGGAGTACGATTGACCGAAATGAATTTTGACGTTTTACGGGCCCTGCAGAAACACAAAATAAATATAGTTAACCAAGCACTTTGCGTGCGTTCATCGAGCCAGTAGTCGTAGGTTAAGCTATGATAGACGTTAAACAAAACGGACATCGACTACAAACTAAATGTCTAGCAATCAGTATTATGGGAAAGCTATGAACATCTTTGTCGCGGACGTGTTCATAAAAAGAAAAAAAAGAAAAAAAGAGACAACAGACGCAGAATACAATAGCAAGCCAGTTTTCAACGAAGCTGTTTATTCTTTCTTTTCTTTCTTTCTTTATTTCCTTAAAGACCCCACATGGGGGTATAACACAAGGGATACGATTACAACAATAGCTAAAACACTATTAGTTAGGGTGAGAGTTATTCTCACAGTTATTAGACAGTTATTCCGTGAATGCAGATGAATTGCTGATGGCAGCAATGTCGCGAGGAAGGCCGTTCCAGTCTGCACCTACACGAGGGAAAAATGTGGATGAAAAAGTGACAGTGCGCGTTCTGGGGCGAGCGACACTTAATGAATGACCAGTACGACCTGATGTTCGTGCCAGTGGTGAAATGTATGGTGCGATGGCGATCGCACTGTAAAAAGTTTGTGAAATAATGATAAGCTGGCGATGCGACGGCGACACGAAAGAGTTGGTAAACTGGAGTCTGCTTTTAAGGACTATGCACTGATGTCGTAAGAATATGCTGAGTGAATGGACCTAGCAGCGCGATTCTGTACGGCTTCAAGGGCGTTAATAAGGTAAATTGCATGCGGGCACCAGATAGCCAAAGCGAAATCAAGTTTAGGTCTGATGAACGATTTGTATGCTAGTAATTTTACGTGAGAGGAGCTTTCCGCAAGTGGCGTATAAAAAACTAAGCTTTTTGTTAGCAGATATTATAACGTCATTCACATGCGAACACCAGTAAAGGTAGTTAAATATAGTGATGCCTAAGTAATGGAAAGATTTAAATGGTTCAATAGGCTTGTTTTCTATTACATAACAGAATACGAGAGTATTTCTACTGTGGATTACTGACATTGCTTTGCATTGAGAAGAGCTTAGTAGCATCAGCCAGTCATTACACCCGTTTTCAATGTTGTTTAGGTCGTACTGAAGCAATACTTGGTCACTGATGTTAGTAATGGTGCGCTAGACAACACAATCGTTATCTGTAATGAATAATGTAATGTAATTGTAATGAATACGCGGATGTTACTAGAGAGATTAACTGTAAGATCATTAATATATATTAAGAACAAGAGTGGTCCAAGCACAGAGCCCTGCGGAACGCCTGATGTTACAGGAAGCAGGTTAGAAGCACTATTATTGATTTGCACAAACTGTGAGCGATTAGTAACAAATCCTTGTATTTATTTTAGAACGTTAGGGTGAATATTCAACTGTGAAAGTTTTATAAGCAGGACGTTGATGAGCTACTTCGTCAAAGGCTTTTACGAAATAGAGGAAAATTGCGTCAGTCTGTGTATTATTATCGAAATTTGAATGTAGATCATGAAGAAAGGTAGCCAACTGGGTTTTGCGAGAAAATCCCTTGCGACAACCGTGCTGTGATGAACGAAAAAAATCATTTGAGTCAAGAAAGTCCATTAATAGTGAGAGAATGACATGTTCCATGATTTTGCTAGGGACGCTTGTTATGGAAATCTAGCGGTATTTTAGTGGTGAGTTCTTATTACCTGATTTGTAGACCGGAACGACCTTGCCCACTTTCCATTCGATCGGTAGGTTACCCGTGGTTAATGATGGGGAAAAGAGCAAGACTGAAAAAGAAGCAGAAATTATTTTTGTGTTTTTAGAATTTTTGAAGTAATTTTGTCAGGCCCAGCAGACGATGACATCTTGAGGTTTTTTATTACGCTGCAGATACCGTTTAACGAAAAAATTATCGCTGGCATTTCTGACATGGTAGGAGCAGAAATGCTTTGGATGGGCACATCGCATTCCATGGTGAAAACTGAAGAAAATGTTGCGTTAAAAATGTTCGCGCAGTCAGCGTCTGATAAAGGATCACCTATTTCGATTTGGATACTGATAGTACGGGGTGTGTGGGGATTAGTGATGTGCCACAATTTTTTCGGGTTATCAGTTATGCGGTGAAAGCCGTTATGCTAACACGAGTGTTTATGTCTGCGGATAGCGTCCAAGTAGACACGCTCAGACTCGTAGTATCGTTCCCAGGCGCTGGGGCTTGATTTAATTCTTGCGGATCGAAAAAGAGGTTTCTTTTTGCTCTCGAGATTTTTAACTCTTTTGTTAAACCATGGCTGATGTCGGTTAGTGCGAAGGGTTATAGTTGGAATGGTGCTTCTGTGCTAGGGTTCTGAGTTTATTCTGAAAGAGAGACGAATTGGGGGGGGGGGGGGTCTTTCTACAAAGTGCAAATGAAAACTTGATTTGAGTATTTGATAAAAGTGGTGAAGTTTTTGGTTCATTGCAGCGTAGTTACCTTTGTAATAGAGGCGGATGACCTTTTTGTAAGAATGATGTAAGCTGGGAATAAAGTTGAAGGTGGCGTGGATTACTTTATGATCACTAATTTCGCAGAGGTAGTTAATGGTTGACAGGCTTTCGGGATGAGTGTTTAGTATAAGATCTAATATGTTCTCCGTAGCCTGTGTTACGCTTGTTGGTTTAGTTACTAATTGCGTTAATTTAAGGTAAGGCAAACGTCAAGGAAGTCCTTAGAACCTGCTTGGTTGAGCGTAGTTGCGAAAAAGACCAGTCAATCATTAGATAGTTGAAATCTCCGAAGAGCAAGATACATGCATTCGAATACTTTTTCGCTGCGTGGACCAGGATATTGTTAAGTATGAGAGGAAAATCAGCAGGACTGTTAGGGCGGCGATAACATACAACGAGAAGTAGTAGCTCTGGATTAACATTAAATTTTAGCCATAGGAGTTCTAATTCAGATGCTACGTCGATGACGGAGCAGGATAGCTGCTTATTGACAGGAATAAGAACACCTACCCCTCTAGAACCCTGCCTATCTTTGCGAAACGAAGCAAAATTAAGAAAGTCGGTGAAGATTTCTGCGTCAGAAACGTCGTCAAAAAACCACGTTTCTGTGAGTACGACAAGATTACTTTCAGATGATGACAGAAGGTTTGATATGATATTGCGTTTAAGAAGAAAGCTGCATTTGTTAGAAAGAATGACTGATAAAGAAAAGGGCGCTTCAGGAATAGGTGCAGAACGTAAAACTGTCTGTCGCTCGCCGCGCGGTAGCTATAGTTCCTTGATTTTATGGGCCGATTCGCCAAAAAAAATCGCTTGGGTCCGATGTGCGAGGTTTTATACCGGAGGGAAAAAGGTACGGCTTTGCTTTTCGCATAAGTGATAAGGAGCTAGGGCGCGGTTTGAGATTGTTTGGAAAAATCTTCGCCAATGCCTGAATGCTGCACCCTTCTGCACCCTTCAACTGTCGGCCGTTTGCCGAAATTGCGTCTTTTGTTTTAAAATTACAAAAGTTAATGATAATGGGACGGTTTCGGCCAAGAATTTGGCGTCCAAGGCGATGCGCACGCTCGATTTCATTAGGTTTTACACGTACATTTAGGTACTCGGAGCAGTAGCGGATGAATATTTTCTCTGATTTATTCGTTGTGAGAAGTGTCAGATATGCCATAAAATACCAAGTTGTTTCGTCTAGAGCGGCTTTTCACAGTACAGACATGACAAACAGTTTGAACGGTGTCGGTTTGTATGCACTGCAGCTGCTGTCGCATGAGTTCGATATGCTGACAGCTCCTTTCCACATTGTCCAGTCCCTTACTCAGCTCCGAAAGGGCGTTGGTTGTCTCTTTCAATTGTGTTTTTAAGTCTTGCACGTGGCCCAGCAATTTAGACTGTCCTGCAGATAGTTTCTTTCTAATTCTGCAAGAATGGCAGCCGTGTAAGGACCAGGATTTGTCTGGATATCTCCAGCGACTAGCAAAACCTTTTTCGAGTAGCTGCAATAACAAGTTCAATTCTCTGTAATGAAATAACCTATACCAAAACGTTGGGGTGTATGACTGGTCCTTTCGGAGCCTTGCCGGTATTAAGCTAATTCGAGGAATTGTTGATAATTTTTAGAGGAATTCTTCAACACACTTCTTACTTCGCCAGGACACTGAACATAACGTCCGTCCCCGGTCCACCTTCCCGCTTTATACTTTTGGATAAATTAGATCTCGGCTGTATAAATAGGTCTACTAGGGCAGTGGGCTTCTGCGCTGCTCGTAAAGCATTAACACTCTCGAGCGCTTGCATGTACAATTCATTGCCAATAGATATACCGCAATTAGGGTGACCGATTTTAAGCTTTGCCTGCACATCACCCATTACTTGGCCCTTAATTTCAGAAAACACAAATAAGGGGCGTGATTTGGTTCACTGAGGACGCTGGGCAAACTTCATATACGTATAGAAATAAAGAAGGGAACGCGGGTTTAGTAATTTTTAGTAACGCTTAAAATATTGGTAAAATTTCGTGACGCATTGCACTTAACATGCCTACAGAGTTCCTTCGGGACGCGGAAAAACGTAGTTCATAAAGGCAGTGCGAAACTTTCCGACGGCTTTTCACGAAATTTCTTGCAAAAGCTGTATTTGTTGCGCACGCATTAAAGGGACCCTGAAACGGTTCGGACAAATTTTGTAGACGCGTCGGGTACAGCACAAGTAGAACATTCGCACCACAATTTAAGTGAAGCGTTACGTATTAATGGAGTTACAAGCGATTAGAAGCTACCCTCCTCCCTAGCCCTGCTTTTCCTCCTCAACTCGTTCGCCGAGCCATCGGGGCGAAGTTCCGCCTTCACTAGTTCTGCGTCACGATGCGACGTCACATCGTCCACTTCTGGTTGTTTTGGAGCCCGCCCCCGCCCGCCCGAAACCTCTCCGCTAGCCGCTTGGCCGTGGACCCCAAGCGAGAGCTATCGAAGCAGCGTGCGTTGCGAGCATTCTGTCGTAGCGCCGAACGTGTCTGGTATTCCGGTAAGCACAGGCAAGCTAGTCATTTCGGCAAATGACTGGAGGCATAAACCCAAGCTGATGAAGGAACTTCAGCGTAGACGTATGTGAGCGGCCTGATCGGTCTGTACGGCCCAGCCACTTGTTGGCACCAGCCAAACAAAGCGCTAATATCGCTCTTGCCAAGTGTAAACCATTTTAAACATTTATAAAAACAACGCGTTCATGATTACACTCCTGAGAAAAATACACACCAGCAGCAAAGAAGAATACACTTCGTTACTGCTAGTGTGTATAGTTGAGTTCTGCGCCACCAGGTGGCTGCACCGTGCAGACCATTCACATTTGCGCTTCTTCTGCTCATACCATAGCTCATCCAGTTACGGCACAGTCAAGCGGCCAGACCCTGTTCCCTTGCGCTTGCGTTTGCCCTAATACCGGACTCGCGAAACGCTATTGCGTCAGTAATCTTCCGGGGTAAAGTGGACGGCCACAAACACGTGACGGCCACAAACACGCAAATCCTGGCGCCGATCGGATAGCGGCAGTCCGATACGCAGCAGCCAGTTCGCTCGTATGCTGCCTTGCAGAGGGACACGATGTCGCAGCTTGACATATTGCCAGTCACTACGTTTGCAGTCCACGAGGCAACAAAGTTGAATCATAGTGCTCGCGAAAAGACTGAGACCGACTGTGACCGCGGAGCTCTCGTCAAAATGGAGTACGTTGTAACACAAGCAGGCGACACTTGCTGTGTGCCGAAGTTTTTAAGTGTAGTGAGAAATTGTTCTTGTGCACTCTCTTTCTCTCACTTTCTTTTTATAAAAACAAATTAACTATTATTCCAACTATTACGAAGATAATTTGTTTACCATAAAGTTGGAAAAATTATCGATCACGCACCCTGGTCCGCCAATCGGATAGCTCGCCCCACTGACGTCATATGGGTGATTTCGATCATATGGGTAGGGGCGGCTTAAAATTTCGCCCAGCAGCGTGCTTCGATCGGCTGCGATGTGCATTTTAAAACGTTACAATAAATTACGCGCTCTACGCGGAGCACTTAGATGTGCCGAATAATGGTCAGAAGGACATACTCTAACGACTCAGTACGTTTGTAGAAAATCGTCAAAATCGTTTCAGGGTCCCTTTAATCTTCTAACGTGGATTTGCCATAGTGGTGTGGCCATTCTCGCAAAGCGTGATCTTTGTTGTGTCCGTAGTTTTGTCAGCGCAACTTCCTAAATTTTGCTACGCTCATCAGACTGAATCATATACGTGGAGTAATG
This sequence comes from Dermacentor variabilis, assembly GCF_050947875.1. Taxonomy (NCBI): domain Eukaryota; kingdom Metazoa; phylum Arthropoda; class Arachnida; order Ixodida; family Ixodidae; genus Dermacentor; species Dermacentor variabilis. The sequence continues at coordinate 115,197,005 of NC_134569.1, read as the reverse complement.
ATTGAAGACGTAATTCATTGCGGAGGCAGTAAACAACCCACGCACTTGGAATTTTGCGTACGCATGACAGATACTGGGCGCCTTGATTTCGCCGAATATAGAATTCATGTAACGTAAAACTTGCTCTGGAAATTGGGAAACTTGGAAACAGCGTAAAGACACCATTTATCACTTTCGAGTATTTAGTAAGATTTTTTTTTTTTTGCAAAGGCAATGTTCGATAGCTGATGATACAACGATATTTACTAGTGATAAAGACATTTACAGTCTACTAGGAATGTAAACGCCGATCACGTATCATGTTCGTGATCACGATCACGAACGATGTCAGGAATCTTGTTTCTTGATGTAAAAAATACCTTCCTAAAAGTAAACTGTTAAAACAAACTTTACGTTATTTTCCTTGTCCCAAAAAACGCCTATAGTAACTGCTAAACTACACATCGATAACTGCGTCATTACCCCATCTAATTTTATTACTTTTCTAGTGTTATTCACGCAAATTCTCTCACTAAGAAGACGACTTCTGGCATCCCCGCACTCATTCGAACAAGACATTGCTTTCAGCAACCTAATCTAAAATCGCTTGACTAGGTTACATTAACAGCCACCTTACTTACTGCAATTCATCGTGAGTAACACATAGCCCACACATTTGGCATGCCACATTCACCTTCAGAATCGGGTGGTCCGAATAATTACCCATAGTTCATACGCCGCATCAACAACGCTCATTTTTCGCACTCTTGAAATGCTACATTTAACCAGCACGTTTCAATTTAAACTAGGTCTTATATCGTTTAGAAGTGGAAACAGTGACATTCCAACTGGCTTCCTTCCCCCAACACAACTACACTATACAAAAAACGCGGTGTTCTGAAAATAATCTCTGGCTTCCTAAAGTCAACGCTAACTACGATAAAATGGAAGCCTTCTTTTTTGCGATTTTGTTTTGCAATTCTCTTCCACAATATGTTAAATCATGCCGTGCACTACACTGCTTCCAGCAGCAGCTTCTAAAACAATTTTACTGGCCAGATATATATATATATATATATATATATATATATATATATATATGAAACAATGAAGCCAATGAAACATAGCAATATATATATATATATATATATATATATATATATATATATATATATATATATATATATATATATATATATATATATATATATATATATATATATATATATCGCTATGTTCCATTGGCTTTCTCGGTTTAGGTTCCTAGATTATTAGCCGTTTTTAAATTCATTTTGTTGCTTTGTTGGATGGCTCACTGTTGATGTTACTTAATCATGATGTCCGTATTCAATTATTGTAATGTTTGTACTTCCATGTGTATTTTGATATAGAATAATTCTTGCTCATTTCTGTGCAATCTTCATGTACCAGCTGTTTGTATAATTACTTCTAATATATTGATTTCTATTTTCCCGCGGTTTATACCTTCGTTGCTAATCGTATATTCTACATTTTTATACATTTTATACTACGAGGTCCGTGACAGCTCTTTTTTTGGGACTTCTTTCTGTATTATGTTTCCTTTGTAATTGTAGTATTTTCTAATACTACTAAATAAATAAATAAATAAATTTGTTAGTTAATTGATTGATTGATTGATTTACGTGCATTTTACTTCGCCCACAAACTTGCCTTAGTAATTTCCGAGTGTGCGCGAAGTTTGATATTGGTGGCATTTGTAGATACGCCAGGTGACAGGGTAAATTCGTACAGTTCGTTGTACATACTCAGAGCTCTCCGGAGCACTTGAATACGTAATTTTTCATAGAAACCGCAATTAACCAACACACCTTTAACTTTGTCTACCCATTACCTATAACCTACGTCGAAATTTTGCCAAATATAAACAACATACGTTGTTTCGTTGACTGAGGACATTGGACAAATATAACTAGAAACCTCGTGTCGCACATAATAAACATGGTAAAACAAAGGCTCAGCAGTGAATATCAAGGCTAATAATTATGCCAGGAATGCGAAACTTTCCCTCTACCTTACACCTAACAGTTTTCCTATATTCACCAAATTTGAAATTAGTATATTTTACAGCGTTTAGCACTCTGAGAAGCATTGCGGTAAATGCATTATGACACTCTGTATTACTCGTCTAGATTCTTTATCAATGTAGCTCTCTCCAAACGATGTAATTAGTACACACAAGGGAAGCATTTATCGTTCGCCACAACACGCTTCGTATTGGAACGACATATCAACACCGTATCTAGCATTTTTCACCAAGTAGACCGGGGAACATCAACTACGTGCCCCTTATAACACAAGAAAACTGTGAAAAGACGAGTATTCGCTAATGAATTTCATAGCGCAAATGTAGCCTATACAGTCTAAATATTCCCCTTACGTCACCGATAAAGTGGTTCCCGTTTTCTGAAATATTAAATCTCTGACGCTTTTGGTGCTCCCAGGGAAGTGCGAAAACTTCTTTACCATTTTGTATAACACATCTAAACAGGCCGAATAGAATGATTCAGAAAGTTTCACGTAACCTGAAATAAACCAGGTGCTTCAATATGTACCTCCAAATGGCCCCTTAAGTATTCACCGTTTCTCACCGTATAGACTTCGTGAGTGATACAGTCTTCAGCAAACCGCAAGAACTGGCTTATGACGTTTTTGAGGCTTTCTATAGTCGCATTAACAGCGTCGCCGTAAATAGGTCTGGCCATGCGCTGGGCTCATTTCTACTGGTGCCTGTTTGCTGTGCTATGTTTAAAATATTTTACTTATACTCTTTATATTTCCATTTCGTCATTACATTTTTTTTGTACAGTTGATTTGTGTTCTTTTAACGGACAGTGAAATCCAGGCACCACGTGACATTGATAAGCACTACCCGTATTCACAATATCCTTGTCCTAAATTCACAGAAATCTTTTAGGCTAGAATTGTTCGTAACAAAAAAAAAATGTTAGTCAATTTTGATGCTGGGCATAGTAACAAATAAGGCTGTCGGCCAATTCAAAAAACACCTACAAAAATAACTGTGGGAAGTCGAGCCCTCTTAGACTACATCAATCTTTGCAAGAAAAACAGCCAATCCTGAAGCTTGGACATATCATTAGCGAAAGCGACCGTCAAGTGCCAAAGAGTACTTCAGAAAAAAAAAAACTTTGTGAATTCGGCACTATTCATTTTGCTTTTTTACTAAGAACTTACTAATTCGGCTGCATTAGATGCAACAAAAGGACATCTTTCAAAAGCGTGCTTTATTACAGCCGCTTGCGTGTGCATCTTCATACGCATTCCACCAACGTATGTATGTACCGGGAAGAGAGCACAATTTCCTCGAATCCCTAGGGACATGGGTTCCAAGTAGCTGTTTTAGCGACATATGCTGGCAGTGACTTCCAAGAACAAAGACAAACAAGAAGACGATTCGTTTCAAAAAAGTGCGCTGCATAAGCTAATAAGGAGGGCAATTAAGAATTGCGATATCCCAGCTTAGAAATGTGACGTCCCAGCAGGAATGAGATGCTTTACCTTGGCTGTTCTTTCCGTTTACAAGGCCTCAAGTGGTTGAAACATGAAGGCACAAAACGTAGGTAAATTAATTATTAGGGCTGTTTAAGGGCACTTCGCGCGGCTTTGTCAGCGATATGAGTGTGGAGAGTCCTGTTCACAAAACCGCGGACAGAAAATTCAGCCGTGGTACTAAAATGCTTCGCTTTTGTGGGTTCTTCCTAATCTTTCGCCAAACCAATGTTGGTGCTCGAAGAAACAACCGTATCGGGCCACTAGCGACAGAAAAGAAACGGCAATATTTCGTGGCGCCCGAAAGGGGCAGTGTGATTTTTGGCAATGCAACCAAAAGAAATGCACAGTAAATTAAATAGGCGGCTAAAGTGCACAAATGTGTGTAGCGCCCAAGCGTGCAGAAGGAAAAGAGAAAAAGGTCAGGAAAGCTGACAACCATGGAGATCAACAAACATGGCAGGAAGCAAATCAGAAGAGGAATCTCAGTACGATAACACAAAGGGGAGGGCCTTACTACTACGGCCCGATTTAGTTGCCTGTAGATAAATAAACATACAAATAAACGTATGTATGTACCGGGAAGAGAGCACAATTTGCTCGAATACCTAGCGACGTGGGTTTCAAGTAGCTGTTTTAGCGACATATGCTGGCAATGACTTCCAAGAACAAAGACAAACAAGAAGACGATTTGTTTCAAAAATGTGCGCTGCCTATGCTAATAAGGAGGGCAATTAAGGATTGCGATATCCCAGCTTAGAAATGTGACGTCCCAGCAGGAATGAGATGCTTTATGTTGGCTGTGCTTTCTGTTTACAAGGCCTCAACACATACAGAACAAATTTTCGCGACAGGATGAGGAATGTGTTTCCTGCAGCAGAAGTCCAGAAACCACTCGGAACATCGCAATGAATGGCTGATATAGTCATCCAACAACACACGTAGGAAACGTGAACCTTTGAGTAGCGCTTAGATTCAAAGCGGATGGAAACATTGCCTAGTCATGTAGTGGAAATAAACAACATCGTATCGAACATTGGCGGGTAGAAAGCGAAGAAGACATGAATAGAAGTGGAGTTGTGGCTGGTACAGGCAACTGTACAATATCAAGATATATGTTTTAATAAAGAAAGAAAATGACTAAGGAGCGATAGGCAAGATGCTAGGCCGCGATATATGTAGTAAAACTGGATTAGCAAAAGCAGGCTGTTCATGGTACCCCGTTTCAAAGGGAGTGGCATTAACGTCATCATAATCATCATGTTGTATGCTAAGCTAAGGCAACACATGTAAATTCTTCATATGCACTCGGAGTAAAGAAACTTTCATGTTGATAGGCGACAAAACAATGCATGTAACGTCAGACTCCATTAGATACCGCTTATGCCTAGAGATTCCTGACACGTCCGGCTGTATCGCCCTCCACCCCCTCTCCCTTTGTGTTAATATAGTCACGTTACCATATATATGACAAAAACTATTAGTTTTAATCTAATAGAAGCAGACAGTTCCGATCCGACACGCTGAAAGTCTTCGTCATCGTCGTCGTCGGCCTCAGCTTCTGCAGAAGTGGCAAACCCGCTACACAGGCGACTTTTATGCTCATGGCATTACCCCTTTCCAGAAAGCATCGTTTCTAAAGCTTCAAATGCGAAACAGTGGAGAAAAAGCAAAGGAGATACATGGCAACACCGATAAAGTTTGTGAAGAAGAAAGTGTCACACAAGCGGAACGAAGGCGAATGGAAGTGAGAATGACCTCGTCAACGTGAGTGGTATGGTTTCGTCCGGGAAACATGGACAACATCCGTAGGCTGCACACGACGGGATCGCCCACTCGTGTCTTCAGGGAGGACTTCGTAGTTCACCTCGATGAGGCGACGGAGAATTCTGTATTGGGCTGAAGTAGCGGCGGAGTAACTTTTCCCAGTTTTTGTGTTCGCTGATAACATATATGGAAAGCATATCAGTGAGTGTCTTATTTAACTTTTCCGTGAGACCATTGATCTGAGGATGGTACACAGTCGCGATGAGCTGCACCACTAAGCATCATGACCTCTGGCATCATCTGAGTTGTGAAAGCTGTACCGCGATCCGTAATTACTACTGCAGGTGCACCATGCTGGAGGACTATGTTGTGGATGAAAAAGTGCGCAACCTCACTGGAACGCTGGAAGGCTCGAGTTTCGCAGTATCGCGTCAGGTAATCAATCGGAACCACAATCCAGTGGTTTCCAGCAAAAGACTTAGGGAAGGGCCACAGCTAGTCCATGTCAATTTGTAGAAATGGTTGTGTTAAGGGTGTAACAGACTTCAGGAAACCAGGTGGGTGCTAAAGTGGAGTCTTTCGGCGCTGGCAGTCGCGGCAAGTTTTCACGTAATGCTTGACTTCTGCAACCTTAGTCCAGTAGTAGAGTCGTTGAATTCGGGCCAAGGTGCGCGGGAAGCCTAAATGGCCTGAAGAGGGCTCATCGTGGAAGGCGGACAGAATATCGGCACGCATCGCGGATGGAACGACAAGATGTCCAGTCGCTATAAAAATTATTTTTGTGCAACACATTGTTGCCGAGCCATAAGGAAAATGGTGGACGCGCGAATGTCCGTTGAGGATGCGAACTTCAACGTACAAGATAGTCAATAAGTTGCCCGAGTTGAAATCGTCCTGCTGCTGCCGAGCCAAATCAGATATATCGACAGCGCAAAGGAAACGACCATCACCATCAGCATCACTTGACACCGTTGCAAGGGGAGCGCGCGAAAGACAGTCAGCGTCAGTGTGCCTCCGTCCAGACTTGTAGGTTATTGCTACATCAAATTCTTGAAGACGAAGCCTCCACCTGCCAAGATACCCTGAAGGGTCTTTGAGATTGTCTAGCCAACACAGGGCATAATGATCGGTAACCACTCTAAACGGAAGACCGTATAAATATGGCCAAAACATGGCTATCGCCCAGACGACAGCTAAGCATTGCATTTCAGGGGTAAAGTAGTCCATTTCTGCAGACGTTAAGGTGTAGTTAGTGTAAGCAATAGCACGTTAAACGCCATCTTGCCGCGGCACGAGCACTGCACCAAGGCCGATGTTGCTAACAACGGTGTGCAATTCAGTGTCGGCAGCTTCATCAAAGCGTCCAAGTATGGGCTGTGTCTGGAGGCGCCGCAAAAGCTCGGAGAAGGCAGTCCCCTGCTCCGGGCTCCAAACAAACGGGATATCCTCCTTTGTTAGATGTGTGAGGGGTTCTGCGATCGTGGAAAAGTTCTCCACAAAGCGTTCGTAGTATGAGCAGCGGCGCAAGAAGCGGCCCACGTCACGTTTGTTGCCTGGTTGTGTAAATGCTGCAGTAGCCATATTCTTTTCTGGGTCTGGCCAAACACCTTCGTTACTAACAATGTGGCCGAGGAACTTCAGTTCCTAATAACCAAAATGACATTTCTCAGCTTCTAATGACAGTCCTGCTGATTGAATTGCAAGAAACACGGAGTGAAGTCATTGCAAATGTTGTTCAAATGTCTGAGTAAAAACAACGACGTCATCTAAATAGATGAGACATGATTCCCACTTAAGACTTGACAGCACGGTGTCCATCATTCTTTAAAAGGTCGCGGGAGTGACCTTTCAGCATTGAGCATAATCCGAAGGGCAGCACTTTAGATTCGTACAGGACATCAGGAGTTACGAAAGCAGTCTTTTCGCGATCTCGTTCATCAACTTCTATCTGCCAGTATCCGCTGCGCAAATCTATTGAGGAGAAGTATCGGGCATGTCGAAGGGGGTTTAGAAAGTCATCTATGCGGGGATTAAGGTGGGCGTCCTTTTTCGTCACCCTGGTCAGTTTACGGTAATCCACACAAAACCAAAGAGTGCCATCCTTCTTCACAAGTACAGCGGGCGACCCCCATGGGCTGGTTGAGGATTGAATTACGTAGTCGTCTAGCATTTGCTTCACGTAATGACGAATTGCCTCTTTCTCCTTTTTTGACAAGCGGTAGGCGTGTTGACGCATGGGACGTTCTGTCGGGTCGGTTATAATACGTTGGTTCACGATGGGGGTCTGTTTTACTTTTGAAATGGGTGCTAAACAATCAATGAACTTGCACAAAATACTTTGTATTCGCTCTTTCTGTGTGGTTGACAGCTCAGGATCTACATCGAATGTACTGACAACCACGCTGTCACTCAGGGCGGTTGCAAAAAGCTGAACAAGCGTACGACCTATTGCATCCACAATATCTTCAAAGTGAGCAATGGCCGTTCTCTTTGTCAGGTGTTGGCACTCGCCGCTGAAGTTCCTCACTAAAAGATCAGCCATTCGGCGGTTCAGTTGAATAATGCCGCAGACGACACAGACTTGCCGAGCCAAGACTATCGACAGGTTTTCTTCAGCGATGCCGCTAATATTATGGTCGCAGTCGCTTTCAACAGTTACAAACGTACTAGTTCGTGGCGGGAGTGGCACAGTGTCATCAACAACACGTTGTGCTGTCTTGCGTGTGTTACTATATTGCAGTACCGGGGCATAGTTGTCGGAAAACGTTATAATCAGCTCCCGAAGATCGATAGCAGCATCGTGCTGGCGAAGAAAATTCATCCAAAGGATTACGTTCTGTGAGCATTCGTGCAACACGATAAACGAAGCAGCGTACCTTGACTGACGGATTTGGAGCCTGGCACTGCATATCCCAATTGGCGTCAACAGATGACCACCTGCTGTCCGAAGGCTTGGTCCGTGCCTTGGCGCCATGACTGTTCTCATTTCTGCAGGTAGTTCGTCAATAATAATAGAATAATCGGCGTCACTCTCCACGAGGGCACTCACCGGGTAGTTGTCGAATTGAATGGGGATGTCTAAGGAAACACTTTTGTAGTCGACGGCATGCGGTGGTGAAAGGAAATCGTTGGCGCTCGGCTGTCGTATCTGGCGAGGAGGTTCTTTATAGATCCGTCAACAGCGGCGCCACCCCCCGAAGGTCGCTGCTCCTAGTTTCCCCGACGTGGGCTTTTGGACCTTATGGATCGGTCCCCAACGCCATGAGTGAACGGCAAGTGTTGGCCAGGTGACGTAGAACACCGAAGAGATGGAGAGCGGTAGTGGCGCCGTGGAAGAGTCGGGGATTGCTAGTACTCAACAATAGCTAGGGGACGCTCACCATCACCGGGTCGACGTGCGTCTGGGCGAAACCAAGGAAGGCCCATCTGGCAGCATGTGTACTCGTGGTATAGGTGACCTGCTTCACCAGGATTGTAGCAGAGTGGCCAATTTTCTGGAGTGCGCCAAACAATAAATTTCCACACGTTTATACTTGGGCTTGCGGAAGGCAGAGGGCTCGAAAAATACTGAGGGTCCGAGGAGTGCTGTGCCGCCTGTTGCGTGGGAGGGCGGGACGGATGGGCGACTGCGGGTATAGGAAATCTTGAGGCTTCGCCGTACGTCAGGAGAGGGGCTGTGACTGGTGGTGTGACCAGCGGTTGTACGAGCTGCCTTGACCTCTTCGCGAACCGCATCCATTAAAGCAGTCACGTGGGATTCAGGAGACATTGCATGAACTTGTTTGCAGCTCTTCGCGTACAATACTGCACACGAGCTCCCTTAGGGTCGTCAAATCAAGGGTGGCCATGGACGGCGAGAGAGATGTGAAGTTCTCCGGGCGCTCATGCTGCGACTATCCCAGACGTAGCATACGCTCCATCGTTGCTGCGTCTTGAGGAATTCGGCTACGGTACCTGGTAGGTTGCGCACTAGACCTGCGACAACTGATATTTCATGCCCCGCATCAATAAGCGTACTTTCTTTCCATCTGTCATTTCGGCATCAGCGCGCCGGAACAGCGGCAACATGTCCTCAACGAACATGGTGACACTCTAATTTGTTCTTTGGTCCCTGGAATTGAGAGCACGTTCTGCTTGCTCCTTCCGGTCTGAAATTCCCTAGGTATTGTGCAGCTGGCTACAAAATTCTTGCAGATTGCCAAACTAGCTTCATGGTTTTGAAGCACGCTGAATCCACGAGGGCGAAGTAGCCATACCGGAGCTTCCCTTGGTCCTCCCATTCATTGACGGTGGCAGCTAGATATTAGTAGTCTAGCCAGTCCTCAAAATTCTCGAACGCGTCGCCGTGAAATTACTTCGGGGTCTGCGGCATGTTTAAAATCCGCAGAGCAGGCGGAGTGGTGGTCTGTCCAGTCTGGGCAATTGTCCAACTGTCTGTCATGGTTGTATACTTTACTGAGGGAGAGTTCAGTTCTGGTGGCAGTCCTAGTTGTCGTGGGCTGCGCCGAAGATAGGTGTCGATGGTGTCGGGATCTAAGTTGGGAGCTTATTGTTAGTCACAGTGCATGGAACAGTTTACCCCGCACTTCCACCAGTGACGTTACTATATATGTGACAAAAGCTGTTAAGTTTAATCTAATGGAAGCAGACTGGTACGGTTTGACACCTTGAATGACGGTGCGTTTTCATCGTCGTCGGCCTGAGCTTCTGCAGAAGCGGCAAACTCATTACACAGGAAACTTTTATGCTCGTGGCAATATGTATGATACTTTATAGAACAAAGATGAACTGAAGGTGAACTAATGTGGCATCGTTACAAACCCATAGACCAAGAATACATCCGTTTCTCGGTCGTGGATATGAAAACAAGTGCGGGATGGACATAGCGTGAGTTGTGAATATATGCGTGATGTTAGTAAAGCAATTTATACGTGTACTATAATATAGCGGTTATAGGGCGTTTTGTATTTTGCATGCGACATTAGGATTTTTGCTTTTCCGGCCTACAGTTTAGTCAAATCATCTTGGCTTACATTAGCAGCAAATATGGAATCTATAAATATGTTTTCCTGCAGCTGAAGCTATACCGATTTCTTTTCTTTTATTTATTGTTGATCAATTCGCTGCTTATATCCGTAAATTTACGAGTGATTGCTTGGGATTTTCTAAGGACTCATTAATAGCGCAGTCGAATATGGCAACGAACTGTGTGCCTCCCTGTGTGGTGACTAGACATCTGAACATAAGCTCAGCGCCCCTCAAAAAAGAAAAAAAGAAAAAAACACCGAGAGAACAGGTGCGTCGACTTGAACACACGTTATGGCAAATATGTTGGTTATATGAGACAAAGGGGAAAAAATAAAGCTTTTGTAAACAAAGGTGCTTATTCTTTGCGGACCATCGAATGCGTCGTTTCGCTGCTTCCACAACTGAACGTAAGATCTAAAGGTAGGCTTCTAAAAAAATCGGACGTGTCAGTTTCTGCGTTCACATTTCTTTCCAACGCTAGAAACTCTTTTCCAAGCCTGTGCAGACGTTCCCGATGTGATTGAATTTTCATGCATACAACTACGCAACTTCTTTCGTCCCATTTTTTTTTTATCTTTCCGGCTCGCCTACGACTCTACCGCCTGAATCCCTTTCCAAACACAGAGCGCGGCGCGGGCAGCCACACATGTACCGGTGCAAATCCGTGCCTCTGAATGAGAATCGCTGTGGCCTTCGATCGTGGCACTGCTTCCTGACCGAATGCCAGCGCTACCACGCACTCTTATTTGTGTGACTACGGAGCACGTTATCATTACTAAAAGCGGTTAGCGTAGTTTTTTTGTTTCTGCTGCTCTTTACTGGCGCTCTTCCGGATTGTGCGCTCTTGTATGCTGCGTCAACAAGAGCTCGACCGAAGTATAGGCCTATTTCTCAGAAAGCCAAGCTTCGAGCACGAACGACATCTCCTGGAAGCAATAGAAGGACACGTGCGAAACGAAAGTCCACAGGTGTATGCAGAGAAAGGAAGCAAGCACCATAAAGTGAACAACGCTTCCATCCACAAAGAGTAATTGGAGGCTTTGCTATTTTAGCACAGGGTGCCTACACAGCGAAATAACTTTTGTAGCACGTTGTCAAAGAAACATTTTGTCTGTTTGCCCCACAGTTCCCCACTACGGCGTGCCTTATAATCAAATCGTGGCTTTGGCACATAAAACCCCATAATTTAATTTAACCTTAATTTAACTATCTACCGGAAGCGTCATAAAAAGGTAAGGGAGCTGTAAAAGTCCTGACATAGAAACAAGACATGAAATAGATTTCACAATCTATGCCTACTCCAGCCTAGTGTAGTGTATAGACGTTCTAGGTAGCGTAAAAGGAAATCATCATAGGTTAGTCAGGTCAAGGATCGCTCTCACTTTCAGGACAGGTAGAGCAAAATTATTCGAGAGGAAGCGGACCGACCAAGATGTGGTCGTAGCAAAATGAAGATGGCATGGAGACAATGAATGCGACTGTAGCGATATCCTCTCAGAAGACGCAATTGAAGTGGGAGCTAAGGCGACTTATTCTTAACGAATTACATGTAATTAGTTAATTTTAATTGCAATTTTGATTATCTTGTAATTTCTTGATTGCTTTCTTTACTCGTTGACGCTCTCTGTAATTGAATTACTTTCTTCAGTATTGCCTACCTATAAACCTATAAACCTGCCAACCAAATAACCTATAACAGACAACGCAGCTTTCAACACCGATATTAGACGGGGACTAGGGCTCATAATGATGATAACATGTGCCTGCGTTACCTCTTTCTCAATGTCAGCGTCTTGCAGCTACGCCTCGATCGCGCCAACAGGACAAGCTTTCAGATTTGCAAGCCTCTCTTCGAAAGATTCTCTCCTACAATAAATTGCTCTCTCTCTCTGTTTCCTTGGTAGGACATTTAGGTGCCCTTCATGGTCAGTAAGACCTGCTTCCCAATTATTATTCTTCGCTTATAGCGTCCTATGATATAGGATATAGACAAAAGTTATTGGCAGTTCAACACGCATGTTTCTAGTTGTCTGTTTACACAACTATGTTTGTGGTTGTAAAGCACGAGCAGCATATTTAGGGTAGAGCAATATGCAGCTTCACAATATCGCACACTGCACATTTTGCCGCGTTTTAAAGAAAAGTGAACGTTTTCTTGCGTGTATTACAATTGGTCATTTAAACCGAAATGGCTTATGAGTAAAGAGCGCCGGGAGGAACCCACCAAATGTGGGCGAACATTATAAGAATCAGTTCTATGGCTTGATGGAGATCGCAACTTCGAACGTTGGTACACCTAAGGACGATGATTTTCGCCAGCCCTATCAGTAGCCCGCTCCTCTTGTCCCAGCAAATTGAAGCGCTGCGCTTCATGCAGTACCAATGCCGAGCATCGGGGTATTGAGCAACTACAATCTTGTTCGCAAGGTGTTGGTACATGGCACCACTGTCCTTTTCTGCAGCGCGGACATCGAGCGAGCTTTGAGTGTCACAGCCATTTGTCCTCCGAACGAAAGAACAAGAAAAACTTACCCAAGAAACCTTTAAAACGTAATTGCTAGTGAACATAATCAACGTGTCAAAGGCTGGAGACGACACACAGAGAGAACCAAGTCAGATCGTTCTATTTGCATTACGTGAACAGTGTTAATCAAAGCTGGCAGAAAAGTAATACGAAAGTACTCGAATAATTTTTACTGACTGCTCAGTTAGTTTCACTGGCCAGTAATTGGTGACTGCAATCAATTACCTTTTCGAAAGAAGTATCCGTAACTGTAATCGGTTAGTCTTTTGTGACGTGTACAAGTCTGTGGTTTAGATTCGTATACAAGGGGTAGGTAAGCTCTGAAAATGGTCAAAACAACAAGAAAGCATAAAAATGTCAAGTCCAAACATACATATTGATTTTCGCTGAACTGAAAAAGCTGAGCAACATATATGATGTTCGAAATTATAATACTAGAAGCAATAATGAAGCAGTAAAACAAGGGTGCAGCACGAAATCAGTGAGAAGGAAACGTGGCATAACAGACAGCAAGATTTATGTAGTGAAGGACAAGCAGTGTAATGCCATCAGCAACTTCAGCGATGTAATAAAGGCTGCAGGGGATTCCTATACTGAACTGCACGGTACCCAACGTAACCAAGCAACCTCTATTGAAATAGTGACCAACAGGATACAGTTTTATGTGTAACTAACCATGAGGTTAGAAGAGCCTTGCAAGGCATATGTCCCGGGGAAAAGCGGTAGCAAAAGTTAAAATAACAGATTATCTATTGAAAGATGGAGGGGACATTATACTTCTAAACTCTACAACCATTTATACATAATACCTCAAGTCTACAGGTCTACCAGATAGTTGGGAGAATGACAACATTATACTAATAACTCATGCATTTCCAGCAGTTAGACAGAAACATAAAAGAACATCACAGAATAAAAGAGAACATACTTGTATTCCTGTTCTCTTTTGGTTTCTGAATTTTTATCTTACATCAGTTATCAGAAATCTAACGAGAACAGCTTTCTTCTATAAACAAACCATTCCATCAAAGGAGATACATTACAGAATATAATAATTATAGATCCGCTAGCTTCCTTTCATTATTGTATAACATTATTCACAAAGGTAATCTGCAATATCATTAGGGCAACACTTGATTTCCGTAAATGCAGAGAAAAGGCTGCCTTCAGGAAGCTGTGTTTCGCACTAGGTCAAATGCATGCCATCGGTAAAGTAATTGAGGAATTTGTGCAGTACAACCGGCCTCCTCATATGGCCTTTATTATTTACAATAATGTATGATTCACTAGAGATACCAGCAGTGATTGAGGTATTGCGTTGTACAAAAGTACAGGATGAATACATGTGAATATCTTTGGAAATATCTATGAAAACTTCTATAAGGAAACAACTACTTTATTGTACGCAGGTACAGCAGAAAAACACTGATAAAAATGGGGCAGGCAAGTAGACACAATCTTTACAATGCTATCCAGTGCATGTGTAGAGGCACTGAAGGATTATGATTGTTAAAGGAAAGGATAATATCTCAGTCGCCTACGGTTTGCAGATTGCATTTTCATACTTAGTAATGCTGGTGATGAATATCAAGAAATAATTCAGGATTTTAGGCTGCAAAATGTTAAAGCAGGGTTGATGAATTTGATGAATTTGTTGTATTTAGCGCAAGGGAGAAATACGACCAAAGAGCGACAAGCTAGTCTTAGTGAGTTAGCAATTTAGCGATTAAATACGAGGTAGAGATGATGTGGCTCTATAGACGTCTTAAGTACAGTCTAAGTGCGTTAGTTTACATGTAATTAAAGTATGGAAATGACTAAAGAAGTGTGCTGTGAACGCAAAAGTAACATTACTGATGGATGATAGCATAAACAAGAATATGTCAGCGGTCAAAATTTGTAAGAAGCTATACTCCTTATACAAAGTCCTTGAAACTCATGGGCACGGAGGCATGCGCTCTACAAAAATCTGCCGCAGCAGCATCCTCTAGCGAGAGCGTGTGCTATGGATTTCTTCGGTTAATAACAACTAACACAACATCATTCGAGAAACTTCGAACAGGGCTTGTAGTAAAAGACGGTTCTGCTCCAACAAACGTAACAGAATGGAGGGGGATATCATAGGGGTATGCGAAAGGAAAATATTTGTTTCCCGCAGCTTTGGCTTCGCGACACTCCAGGTGGACGTGGAGGACCGTCAGTTTCTCATCGCATCTACCACAGGTCAGATGTTGATTTCCAGTCAGCAGAAAATTGTAAGTACCATAGGTGTGCCCTACCCTGGGTCGGCATAACATAACCTCAGTTTGTCTTGTTTTCGTTAGTGGTGGACAGTTTCTGGCGTTTTGCTTAATGACGTGAACTTTATTATTTTGCGTTCCAGTGTCCCACGTGCGTTGCCAATGGCCCCAAAGTTTGCTGAGAATAAAGCGCTTTAAATCCTTGACGCTGTTTTTTCTTTACTAATGCTGCCATTTTGTCGGCAAGCATATTACCTTCGATTTCCCTATGCCCAGGAACCAAGCATAATATCACATGTTGATGAGATGAATAAGCAGTGCACAATAATGAATCTAGCTTAATGTAAACAGGATTAGTATGATTTTTGAAAAACAATAAAGCATTAAAACACTTAGAGAGTAGGTTATTATTACAGTTTAAATCCCCTGACGTGTGTAGTGCAGACAATACTGCATATGTTTCTGCTGTAAAAATACTTGTCTGAGGATGCAGAACGCCGTACTCAAAAAAAAAAAGGAGAAACCAAGAGCTGCGTAAAATACGTCAGCGTGCGACTCTGGCGCACACGCGTGAAATTCGGGGCAGGAATAGTTTGATCGATGTTCTAAAAAGTGCATCTGAATGTGTGTCTGTGGAGCGTGTTTCATGATCTCGATGAAGCTAGTGTCACATTCTACTACCCGCTTGTGCCATGGAGCTGGTAGCTTTGCTGGTGGCGCGATGTTCCAGCAATGGGACACCAATTTCATTATTTTGCTTTCTGACACCCAGTGAGCAGGGCTCTCTTGCTGTATGTCGCCTACGAAACAGTGTGGCAGGTGTGCTATTCTTTAGGGTCGTGCAACAGAAATGTTCATGGTTCAAATGCACTTTCCGAAAATGAGTAAAGCTGGAGTACGATCTCTGCAATTTAAGCGAACATTTAATTGATTCCACGTAAATACTTCGTACAGGACATCTCCTGAAGGAGCCTGTGGCCAATCATATGCCTAAATGATGAACTGGATCCAGCATCTTTAATGCGGTGCCGTAATCTAAGCGTGGTCGTACCAGGCTCATGTACAGGTTCAATAAGCACTTTGTCACTGCCCCATGTTGTGTGTGACAGTGTTTTGAGAATGCTTATTGTTTTTAGGCGTTTAACTTTGAGGTATATAATGTGCGAAAAGAACGATAACTTAGTGTCAAATATCGCAGCTAAAAACTTGTTCTCCGCATTTAGAGGTAAGCGCTGTCCATGGAGTTCGTTAGTGGGCTGTAGCAAGAGGTCTTTTTTTCTGTTAAAGAGGACACAAGAGCTTTTCTGGGGATATAACTTAAACCAATTTTCGTTAGTCCATTCGGACACATTGTTTAGGCGAAGCTGAACGTGTCGTTCGCAGACTGCGAGGTTACATGACTTAAATCCAATTTGCACATCATTGACATATGCAGAATAAGATATACTCGCCGGAATTAATGAACGCAAAGAGTTCATTTTTATAATAAAAAGAGTACAAATACGCCATCCGGCGGTACCAAAGTTTCCCGGATAAAGGACCTGGACAAAGTATTACCAGTTGCCTTACGAAATGTCTGGTTTGTAAATTAACTTGCAATAACGTTCAACATGTTCCCTCGGATAACCATTCTTAATCAATCCTGCAGAATTTCGCAGCGCCACGTGGTGTCCTACGCTTTTTCCATGTCAAGGAAAACATACAAGAAGTACTATTGATGCGCGAATGCGTGGCGAATAATAGCCTCGACGCGAACGAGGTGGTCTGTTGTCGACCGCTCTTCCCTGAAACCCCATTGATGCAGGTCGAGCAACTTATTCGATTTGAGAAAGTGTCACAGATGGCGATTAATCAACTTTTCAAAAAGCTTACAAAGAGAGCTCGTCAGTGCTGTTGGGCGGTAAGTTGATACCAAGGATAGTTCTTTGACCTGCTTTAAAATTGGGACAACGATAGCTTTCTTCCATCTAGCCGGAAGATATCCGGTGGCGAAAATTGTGTTAAAGAGTATGAACAACGGCATTTGCGTGTCAGTGTGCAAGCACTTCAGCATGTCGTATATGATCCTGTCACCTCCCAGCACGGAGCATTTGCTTGCGCTCAAGGTGCCTTTCAGTTTGGCGATGTCGAAGGATCGGTTCCATGTGTTTTCTATTTTGTGTAGTTTAGGAATGATTCGGGTTAGTGCACAGAACTAGACACTTGTTGGAAATATTGCCCAAGTGCATCAGCTTGGTCTTCTAAGCTGTTCCCTTCGTCATTTACCAGGGGTAACGAATAGCTTCGCTGCCCCTTAAGGCTTCGTAACCTATTCCATACTGCCAACTTTTGGGCACACAATTAATGCCTGAAAGGAACCTCTCCCAGCTTGCGCTTCTAGCTTGCCGTCGCGTCCGCCTTCCTTGTGATTTAATGTGTTCGAACTTTGTCAGGGGTTCAGCTGTTGGTAACCGACGGAGTATGCGCCATGCTTTATTTTCTTTTCTGCGTGCCTACTTGTAGTCATTATTCCAACAAGCCACACATCTTTTGAAGCGCCTGACAGTTGTTTGTGGAATGCATTTTTCCACAACGTCAATAATAAAGGCGGTTAAATACTTTGCATCGTCGTCTATACTAAATCCACTAATAAAGATATCGTGATAAAAAGTAGGTTCTCTAAAAGCGGAGGCTAGCTTCCACCTAGGGACAACTGGAGTTTAGCCAAGTTGGGTTACTAAGTTTAGAGTTACAGAAAAGTGGTCACTTCCGAATGAGCTTAGTTACATTTCATTCCAAGTGCGGGAAAAAAGGAAATCAGACCGAATACACGAGTCTATTGATGAATATGAATTACGATGAAAATGGTAATACGTTGGTTCCTTCTTATTGAAGAGGCACGCAGTGGAGTTTACAAGGAAGCTTTCCATGTGTCAACCTCTCACGTCGGATCGTGAGTCTTGCCACATCGTGTTGTGAGCAGCAAAATCTACCAGGACTATGTAAGGCTCAGGAAGCTGATGAATTAGGATATAAAAGTGTTTTAGAGCGCAGCTCTTTGGCGTCCGTTCCTGGGTTTCGCGTCGTCGTCGGCGTTGTCGTCAGCCTCGTAACCAGCTCCGCCCCCCTTTCATCCCCCCAGCGCTAGCAGCGACCGACTGATACCGCTGGATGCCGCTGACGCCGCTAGAGACTCAAGATAACGTGACTGCATAGAACACCGTCGCCGCCATGCAGAAAGAGGAGGAAAGGGTCCCCCCCCCCTGTTCTTGTGTGGCGGACAGGGTGCTCTTCAGTTGCCGACGCGCCGGTTATTTCACGTAGGCCCCGGCACGTCGACGAATACGTGACCACCTTCCCACGGCTAGACCTGGTTCTTAGCGCTGCGGAAGCGAGGGTATCATATTGTTTGTGTCGGCATCGGCGGCGTTGTCCCTGAAACCAACTCCGCAGCTGGGGTTGACTCACTATCGGCGTCAGCGGCATCAGTCAGTCGCTGCTATCTCTTCCCTCCTCCCTTTATCGTGTTGTCCGCTTGCTGCGCGCGCTTTTGCCCCCATCGTTTGCCGCTGGGTGTACACGCCGCCCCCCTCCCCCCTCTTCCTGCGAGTCTCCGATTGTCAAAGCGCCGGCTCGAACTTAATTCCTTTCTTCGCTCCTCCTCCAATGCAACCCCTGTGCGGTGGCAATCAGAGAGCCAGATCGGTGGCGGCGGATCTGTATATGTGCACCGCCCGAGCCGAAATTGCCGCTGCCGTTCGCCACTGCGAAATTATCTGCCAGTTCTTTCTGAGCCATGAGCGAGACGACCGATGGAAGTCCTCCGTCTGCTGCTGCTGCTGCTGCTGCTAAACGAGCTGCCAGAGCAGAGGCCCAGCGCCGTCGCCGTCAGAATCCAGAGGTGCGTGCCGCCGAAGCAGAAGCTTACCTAGTGGAGTCTTTGTTAAAGGAATACGTGTGAAAAATAAAAAAAATTCTGTGATAGCGCATACATGTGTTGCTCGATTTCTTTGCCTCAATCTATCGAAAAGGTGAAACAGCTTATTTGCTGCGCTCAAATTTCGCATTAGGAAGTAACGTAATCGTCGGTAATTTTTTTTTCGAGATGATGATTCGGGGGTATAACAATAGAATATCCAGGGACCGATATATAGAAAAGGATGGCCCGAATTGACACTTATTCAAGCGTCGTCTGAAGGGAAACGTGTCGACGGGCTCCGGACCTGTCAGCAACTATTGCTACACCGGCTAAGGTGTTACCCTGGTCCCGGTCTCTTCGGAAGATGGTGCAATTACGAAGATAGTTAGTGTTCCTAGGTTTCAGGCGTGTCTCTTGAACACAAAGCAACTTTGGATTATTTTTGTGTAGGAGATCTCTAATATTGTCACGGTTATGAAGAAGTCATCTGACATTCCATTGTAGTTTTTGTGTATCTGCTATGAGAAAAGTGTCTTTTTCTGTTTGAGTAAGGGCCAGAGTTGAGCTCACGGACACTTTCTAGACGCCGTGATGGGAGGTTTGGCTATTTTCGAGCGATATCGAAGGTCTCACCGCTCCTTAGGCACTGGCGGCGCCGTCTGAGTGATTGTTGTGTCCACCCGCTCTTGCGAGGCGCAGGACACGCTCTCTTGCGAGTGCTGCGTTTGACGTGAAGGCTTCGTCTCGGGAGACAAGAACTGTTGGGCCACCAGCCCGGAGGTCAATGGCCCCTCCTGCTGGGGCTGCGGAGCAGTGTTAGCCCCAACCGCCAAGGGGGCGGATGGCGTCACTGGGTGCTCACTGCGTGTGGGCTGGACATTCGCCGGATGCCGTTGTGTTGCTGCCGGTATAATACCCGCCTGCGTGCCTCCTTGAAAGTAATATTTTCGTTTACTTTAAATGTTCCTATTTCCGTTTCTTTTTTCCAAGAAAGGGCACGACTGCAAATATGCAGCATGCATCCTATCAGAGTTTACACTGTGAAGAGAGTTCTCGCAAGATTCAGAGGTGTGTTCATGTCCAATGCATTTCGCACAAGTTTCGCGGCCTTGGCAGCTCTGGAAACTGTGACCGAACGATGAAATTTTAAACATAGGAGGGTATTTGGCACGTACGGCGCAACACAAAGCTTGATGCACCAGGCCTCGGTGGACTCAGCAGGACACTTGAACCGAATGTAGGTATCAGATGCGTGGTTTGGAATTCCTTGCTTTGACGCCTCATCGTTGATGACATTCTAGACGATCGGCGTACTGAAGCCCTACTGGAGTTCTGCTTCTGCCAACTCGAACAGATCGTCATCTGAGACAACGCCAAGGGGATTATTCATAACAGGGTGTGGCGTTACTGTTACTTGGGCATCCCCAAATGAGATTTGATTGGGCCGTTTTTAATATTGTTGCTAGTTGCCGAGCTTAAAGAGCAGATCAGCGCTTTCCATCCTGGATGTTTTATAACCTGTACAAAAAACTTCAGTAAGAGACTTCATGCAAGGAATGGTGAGATTGTTCGCACTGCTTTGTCTGCTCTTCCAGAGTGAATTACATGGAAAGGGGGGAAAGATTCTTCTTGAGGACCCAAAAAACTCGAAGACTTCATCGGTGCATCCCTTCTTCAGGGAGCGGTCAGGCAGTGGGAGAGAAGAACCAGCCATAAGTGAGTGTGTTTTTCGGCAGTAATGCAAGCCGCCCACGTATATCCTCAGAAGGGAACGCTGCTGGAGGTGTGAAAGAGGCACTGAAAACGTCGGCTGTACTTTACCACCATAACCAAATATGACTTAAGCTAGGTTGGCTACTCACGCAGAATTAACTCTGGCTGTCTAGAAAATCTGAAGTAATGCAGAAGAGAGGAGATGACATGAAAAATTAAGAGTGAGAGAGAAAGACGAAGATAGGAGAGGAGGATTAGAAAAGGCAACTACCGATTTTTCTCGTCTGGGTTAGTGCGGGCGCGTCGTCTACATGAAGCCGACGCCAAAGGCGCGTGTTGCCTCCGCCGAGGGGCGGTAAAGGACCAAACCCTTCGCCATCGGCTCAAGCCCCAGGATCCCCTATTCCCCGGACACGGCTAAGCCACGCAGCGTTAAGTGCGGGAGGGTGCAACCCTCATGTACTAGCTTACGTGGTAGTGCAATTCACCAAATGCCTGCTTACGCAGGCGTTCTTGCGGGTTTAAAGGATTGAAGAATACTATGCAGAAGAGAAAGGCGACGTTTGATATTGTGCCACCAGAAGGAGTGTTCACTAATGGCAGTGAGCCTATAGAATCTGTGGAACAGTCTGTTTATCTAAGCCTTTATTCGTAAAAGACCATGAATATGAGAAGGTAAATTCCAGAAGAGTAAAGCTGGATTTTCGGGTCATGCGTCAAGCATTACAATATATTGAGCAGAAGCTTACTGTTCTCCTCTAAATGAAATGTGTAGAATCATTGAATTTTAGGGCTACTAACGTATGGAGCCGAAACTTGCAGCTTGGTAAAAAGAAACAAAAAAAAAACTCGAGAACTTAAGGAGTAGGCAACCAAAAATGTTAGGCGTAATCTTAAGCGACAGGAAGAAAGCTGTGTGGTTTAAATGGCCAACAGGGGCAGCCGATATTGTAGTTGACATTAGGGGAGGGACATATGGAGTTGGGTTGGAAATGCATTGCGCAGAACAACTAAGCGGTGCTCTATAAGAGGGACAGAATGGATGCCAAGCGAAGTAACTCTAGTCGAAGATGGCACAGAATTAGGCGGTCTGGCCATAAGTAAGTATCTGGACTTAAGCTGCAATCATCTGGCGCAAGGCAGGCGTAATCGGCCACCGTTGGGCGAATTAGTCCTGCAGTGAACAGAAATAGGCTGACGATTTTGAAAACATTTATAGCAGTGACAGCCAAAAAGAATTCTTGCAATAATCTTCAAAAGCTTTTACGGTAAAATTTTATGGAAATAGTTTTAAGCACTTGATGGGGTATATTGTAATTGCAGAATTAACGACAGCCCTTCCCCAAGCATAAGCATTCTAGAACACGTGCATCGAACAATTTTTTAGTAAGTACTCAAACTTCATAGTAAAATGCATTGCTGCGTCGGAACAGGTGAAAAGCACGAGATCTCAAATTATGCTACGGTGGAAATACGATATTCCATACGTACGATATTCCATATATTTACAAGTTTATTCGGTGGCAAAAATGTGCATGCGCCATTTATCCTAATATTTGTCGACAACATAGCTGAGCTTAAAAAACGCTATAATAATTGCAAGTTCACACGTTTCGGAAGCGTTAGCCGTTGACCACGGTCCCAAGAACTTTAGACTCATTCGTCCGAGACCAAGCTTCCATACATTTCCTGAACCTTTGTAACGGTACTCCTCCCCAACAGTAGGGTATCGATTATTGGCTGAGTTGAAATAGAACCAAGGCATGCATAAACAGTGTTGTGAGGCGAAAAACGAAATAAAGGGGAGTTTCAGGAAGAATGTTAATGCGGCCATTAGCTTCCAGGGCTGCAACGTCCTTCAATGCAAAGAATGCCATACAAGTACCAGCTTTTTTCCATGTCGCGCACCACCGTAAGTCTCACGCGTGCATAACGGTCTGTTATAATTAAGAAAGTCCTGCGTGTTGCCTACGGTCGGAAATAAATCCGCAATATATTTCACAGGACGGAAAGCGTGCTGGTGCGGCTGTATGTATACCTTGTGAACTCGAGTACAGACATTGTCCACCGCTTTTCTAACTACCGTGTATAAACTCAGGGACGCCTACTTGCTACACAGTCGCCTGTGAATCGAATTAGTGCAAGGCCACGAACCCTTGATGTGCTTCGCATCGGTGAAGTTGAGATTAATTAAACGACGGCGCGCAGTACACGGTCACCTAGGAGCTCTCAGCATCTAATATATTCGAGGCACGTAGACGGCTTACTTGAGTCACACAACGATGTACACCCGTGAGTACACCTTTGTAGAACGACTTTTTTTTTCAGCCCTACAAAACTCCCCATCTCAGCATGTTCTATTCTTCCTCGCTGCAAGTTGGCTGTTCCAGCGCATCTAGGGCCGATGTGCTTCCATGCAGGGCACGCCCGTTTAGAATGAGCGAGGGAAGCATCTGATAGAAACTGTCGATCGCTGCTACACGAGTCATAAATGCTCGATGAGACGTCGAGCACGACAGGAGGTTCGTGCTCACGCAGGATGCAAGCGCCTACTAGCGCTCACACATGTTTCTGCGGCTCGCAGATATTTAGATACTACAGTATGTAATCCGGGCTGTAGGCGCAATCACATGCTCACGTTTGCCGCACTAAGACGGTGGCGTTGATCGGGAAAAAAATTTATACAAGTGGGCTGACTGTGCAACATCATGTAATAAAGCACGCCTATTAGGTTGGTGCGGGGAGAAGGTTGATGGGAGATGGTCCAAATTTTTTTCTACAAGGCACCCCTATACTAAGAGGAGCGGTGAGGACCAGTGAGATTATGTACTGTCAGACTGATGTTAAGTATAGTGCTTAAAAGCTTGTACTGCGCACAGTATTATTGGCGCAATGAGACTCTTTTACAATCATGGCCTCAAAAAATATTGTGTTCCTCTTTATAGCGCCCCAGCATTGCCATCGTGTACAGTCATCGACGAGAAGTAGATTATATGTATATTAGGCTGGTTATTCCTGTTTGCTGGTGCAAAATTTCAATGCAACATTCAACGTGAGGCAATTGGTCCTTTAGGCCCTTGTACAGCCCGACTAGGTCGCAATGTGATATTGCTCGAAACGGATATACTAAGCACACCTTCCCTTACGAGACTAATGCCCATACTAAGTTTGCTATTTTCATCCGCACTAAGTACTATTTGTCATTTGCATGCTATACCAGGGTCCAATGAGACATTGCTTCCAATCCGGTTAAGGTGCCGACATAGCAATGCGCTGGGGTAAGTGTCGAGAATTGTACTTATTAAAGACGTGCAAAGTTCTGAAGTTTGCACTGGTGTTTACGCGAAGCGATGAAAAGTTCTCGGTCTTACCAAGAAGAACTAACACAAAATCTTGCTACATAGAATAATTTCTCTGTATCTCCTCACAGTCAGACGCATTTCGCATAGCGCTTCCGTAGCTCCATAAGCCACACAAACACATACATGCAAAATATAAAAACGTTGCAGGTTTAAGTACTGCTCCGCCACAGATATTACCCCAAGATGAGTGTAAAAAAATCTGTATCGTTCTGCGTCAGGTTTCGACAATAAAAATTGGTCACATCTAACTAGATCTGATGAGACCATAATTGTAGCTCAGGATGCAGTGACGTTCTCCTACAAAAAAAGAAGACACCATCTTGTAACTTCCTGCTTCGCTCGCCCTTTAATACAGCCTTTAACTGAAGCAGTAAGTGTTATTACGAAGTAGATTAGTAGTCGCGTGCACTACACGAGCATTCTAGAGATAGTCGGCCAGCAATATGCTTTCTTTATCCTCGATTATAAAGCCTCTGGCTTTCACAGCGAACTTTTGGGCCCTGACTTTCATTGGCCGTGGGTCACCAGAGTGTCGCCACTACAGAGATCACTGTGCATTTTCTGGATCATAATTATGCTGCCGCTCTTCTACCACTGTGGTCAAATGGTCGAGGCATTTGTCGCGAGAACGGTCGAAATGGTCCTAAATGAGCTCTCACGCGTCCACCTGATTGCGCTTTTCATCGGTATTCGAGCACATGGACACCCATTTGGCTGATGGCTTTTGCATTGGACACTGTTCATTACTTACGAATGTGAGTCCTTTCCTCAGTATGTTCAGTGTTCTGCCAATAAATTAAGCTAACATTAATCAATATTCGAGTACCCATGTGGTGTAAATATTAAACAAACCTCAGGGGCTGCAACAGCCGAACTTTTTCCGAATCTTGCTGCGTCTTTGGTTTCGTACACACTCCCCTTAATATGGGTACGCCGCCGCTAAATAGTTGAGTAAGACGGAAACTTGTCGCGCAGCGTTTCGTTTATATTTTGGCAAGGTTTCTTAGAAATTTTGCACAGGAGGAAAAGAAATTATCTCCATCAAAGTATGGTGTTCAAAGGCAAGAACTATGTTTACCTCGAACATGACTAGAACAACTATTTAAAAGTTGTATAAAACTGCATTATGACATTTAAAGACTGGCACGCAATCACTTGAAAAGGTGTTCGTTTGATGTAATCAATAAATTTATCCGCAGTATTATTTCTTTCAAGTAAGTCGAGCGGAGAACTTTCCAGCACCCCTGTATAGGCTTAGGAGAATTGCCATTTTGAAGATCATATATTATTCTGGAAAATGCACTTGCTAACCCAATGTGCGACATTAATCTGCGTTTGGAAAATGGCAGAATCAGGTGTTCCAGGACCGTTAGTGCCGACGTCAGGCCATTTCGACAGAAGCCAAAGAGAAAGGAAGGCATAATGGTCAGCCACGTGTACGTTCACTTTGTTACCTTATGGTAGAGATTAAGGCATGAAGTAATGAAAGAAAGAAGGGAAAAAGAAGTAGCACAGAAGTAGTTCATTCATATGTAGACGCACATTAAAAGTTCAGTATTTCATTGAAGTCTGTTTTTTTTTCAAACATTGTTTTCTGGGTTTGCGACGGTGTCACAGTGGTTTAAGTATATTACTCACTGAGAATAACCTTGAATTCAGATGAGGTGCAAGTAGTCCTAGCGAGGATAGCTGTAAAACTGTCCTGGCACCCACAATTGTCGCAGAAAATTGTGCCATTTCCGTGAGGAACAAGTAGGCCTGTGTAAGTTTCACTCTCCCACAAGTACAGAATAATGTTGCGTAGCAGCGTTATAGGCGTATTCTAAGCTGCAGCTTCAGGGAAGGATCAGTACGTGGTGAGTGAGTGAGTGAGTGAGTGAGTGAGTGAGTGAGTGAGTGAGTGAGTGAGTGAGTGAGTGAGTGAGTAGGTGAGTGAGTGAGTGAGTGAGAGGGTAAGCGAGTGAGTGAGTGAGTGAGTTAGTGAGTGAGTGAGGGAATGAGCGAGCGAGTGATGAATGGGTGAGCGAGTGAGTCGACTGAGTGAGGTGAGTGAGTGAGTGAGTGAGTGAGTGAGTGAGTGAGTGAGAAAGGAAATTGCAAGCATGCGTAGGAACGTCAGTGATGAGAGACACGCAGCGAGTGACTGCGAAAGTCAAGGACTAAAAACAAGAAGGCTGAACCGTCTGAACTATAGAGGAAATAACGCGCCCGGACACGAACCCGATTCTGAAATAGCAATAGTTTGCGCATTGCGTGTTTGCGGAATTCCCATATTGTTGTTTGAATGCCTCGCTTTTAGTGTGTGGGAGAGAAATGATGTGCTCCGGGAAAAGAAATAATCCACCATTTGATCAATAAAATATTTCTTTTATTTTTGCACAGCTCTAGGCGTTGAATCGGCAGTGATGTCATCGATAAACTAAGCAAAGCAATATAGGCGTCCCATGATAGATTAAAATCCGCTAAGCGCATAAACAACTCAGGCGCAAGCAATATCTCGCACAAAGTGAAGCAGGCCGGGCGAAAGCGCTGTTCGACGCCATTTCGAGTGCGACAACCGATGTTCATTGAAGGGCCACCGCCATAAGCGAGTCTGTCCCTGTTGCTGGTAACCACTTCTAGTCAGCTCATATCCAGTGGTTCCGGCGAAGAACAAAAGGAGACGTCGCGTTACAAAGGACTGGCTTCCTTCTTGGTAACTCTTACTGGCGGACAGGGAAGAGAGAGATTTGGAAGGCCGAATACTAGCACAATTTGTTTTTCTTTTTCTTTTGGTAAAGGCGGTCAGGTGCCTTCACGTGTAGGTTGTTACAGCTCCTGGCTACACCATTGCTCTTATATGACGCGTTTCGCCGGTAGCATTGTGCTAGGTAGTAGGAGATCGACATTTATCGTGATGAAGGTTCCGCCAGAATGTTTAATTGTTCAAGAAAAGCTTGCAGCATCTGGTAATGGGAACTTTATGTCCCTGGTCTCTCGTACCACATGGTGGAAAAAGCAGCGCCTACCTGATCGCTCGAGAAGCACTTGTACATTAAGTAATGCAATATAACAAATGTAATATTTTCGTCTGAGATGTATGCGGAAAATAACGAGCATCATGCATTAGTATGTTGCCCAGTTGTGCTCCCAATTACGCTTGGCGAGTGAAAGGAACATTCGGCAATGAAAGTTTTTCCTAACACCATGCGTTAGAATGAGATATGCTTATTAGCAGGCCATAGTGATGGGGAGTCGAAAGACCGATACGTAGCTTGCGTGAAAAGTTAAGGAGGGCTATCTTCTGCTCATTTTGTAACCTCGACATTTAGAAATAGGTCAGACTCACTGAAATGCAGGGCGTGTTATAGGCGGAACCAGTCTCTCTGCTTTAGCAGGAATACATGCTGGTTATTATCACCGGAGAACAGCGTGCAGAATTCCTGTTAAGAATTGTTCACAGGTAACTCGTGTTCAGAAATCATATATCGTTCAGTGAGCCTTTGACCAGAAAGATCATTATCATTCTTAACAGGAATTCTGCACGCTGTTCGCCGGTGATAATAACCAGCATGTTAAGAATGATAATGATCTTTCTGGTCAAAGGCTCACTGAACGATATATGATTTCTGAACACGAGTTACCTGTGAAACAAAAACAAGTTAGCCGGAATGCCACAACTAGCAACGAAGCAAGAAAAACAATGCCAGATTGGTGCCTAAATGACAGGCACACTAAGAGCACGCAGTACCTTTTCTTGTCGACGCAATGCCACGCACTACACACAGTGTCATGCATGCTTCGTGCGTGGCTTCAACGTCACAAATAAAGTTTGACGAATGTCTGATCATTGGACAGTCCTTCACGGATACTTGAATGTGCGGCAAGATCAGAAAGGCCGAGGATATTCAGGTAAGTTTACCTGAATGCTAACTGGTTGGTTTCTTATGACTGCGAGAAGAGGACTTAACACCCGGTCTGTCAGGTGCGCAGGAAGGCAGTAATGAACGTCAGATATAATCGCGCCATTTAGTAAAACTCATAGTCCATATGCTTTTATCAACCGCTACTAAAATGATAACCCGGTAGATAGTGCTCATGCGCACTTCAAACAAAAAGCAATGCTAATGCCGTTGCAGTAGTGATAACGTCTTTTATCTACCGCTCTTCTTGATTCAACACGAAAATGAAATGCCTATCACGAATGATAGATGCACGATGCCTTCGCCGTAGTTCGGGCTGTATATTTTTCACGTGGGTAGTACAATTCGAAGTAATATAACTGTAAAGGCACGCAGGCGTATCAGCTCACGACTGGCGATGTAGCGAGACGGCTTACGCTCGACATCACCCACCTATGTGTTTGGTATCGTCCTGTTTCATCGTCTGATAGGGACAAATGACCGCATCTTGTTGCGATGAACGCATTGTTCCAACAGCTTGCCGATCTCTTTATCATTCACCTATTTAAAGTTTTTCTCGCCCTTAGATCAAAGATAGTCGCCCTAAGTGAGATTAGAAGAACTGGAGAGTCTTATACACTGCTGAATAATGGACATGTCCTCTGCTAACGAGGTGTCCTAGATAAGAAGCAATACGGGGTAGGATTCCTAATCCATAAGGACGTAGCGGGCAACATTGACAAATTATACTGCATTAATGAGAGGGTAGCTGTAGTCGTAATCAAATCTAATAAGACGTATAGATTAAAGGCAGTACAAGCTTATGCTCCAACATCCACTCACGATGATGCTGCAGTAGATCCGTTTTATGAAGCTGTGGAATTAACGATGAGAAAAATGCGAACTCATTACACTGTAACAATGAGCGACGTCAATGCGAAAGTGGGGAATAAGCAGGCTGGTGAACAAGCAATTGGCAACTACGGCGTTGATTCTAGGAACACTAGAGGAAGGATGCTGGTAGAATTCGCAAAAAGGAATAAGTTTCGAATAATGAAGACCTGTTTCACGAAGCGTAGCAACCGAAAGTGGACCTGGAAAAGCCGTAATGGTGAAACAAGAAATGAAATTGATTTCATACTTTCTTTTGATCCCAGCATAGCACTGGATTTAGAATGTAATGGAATGTAAATTCCAGTGATCATAGGTTATTGAGGGCTAGGATTCACCTCAATTTGAAGAGAGAAAGAGCAAAATTGGTCAAGAAGAATCACGTCATTCTAGAGCCAGTAAGGGTAAAAGCAGGCAAATTGGCACTGGTACTTGCAAAAAAATATGCAGCCTTAGAACAGAGATGAAGATGACATAGAGGTAATTAATGGAACCGCTACTAGGCTGGCTTCAGAGGCCGCAATTGAAGTGGGAGGCAAGACACCAATGCAGCCAGTAGGCAAACTCTCCCAAGTGTCTTTGGACTTAATAAAGAAATGACAAAGAATGAAAGTGTCCAACTCAAGAGATAAGATAAAATTCGCCGAACTGTCAAATTGATCAACAAGTCAAAAATAAGTGATATTCGAGTCTATAACGTAAGGGGGACTGTAGAAGCCGTAAAATATGGACGCAGCCTGCAATCAGTCCGAAGGAAGCTTGGAATAGGACAAACGAATAAGTATGCACCGAAAGATCAGCAAAGTAATATTGTCAGCAATCTAGAAGATAGAGTAAAAGAAGTAGAATAATTCTATAGTGACCTGTACAGTATCCAGAGGAGTCGGATACCTCCATTCGAAACATTAATCAACAGGATACAGAAACTCCTCCTATAACTAGCGATGAGGTCACAAGGGCATTGTGAGATATGAAACGAGGAAGAGCAACTGGAGAAGATGGAATAAGAGTCGATTTGGAGGAGACATAAAGGTTGGAAAACTGACGGCTCTATATACGAAGTGTCTATCTACTGGAAGAGTCCCACAAAACTGGAAGAATGCGAACAATATGCTAATCCACAAAAAGGTAGAGGGTAAAGAATTGAAATATTATAGGTGCATTAGTTTACTCCGGGTATTATATAAAATATTTACCAAAATAATCTCCAATTGAATAAGGGAAACACTGGACTTCAGTCAACCAAGGGAGCAGCCTGGCTTCAGGAAGGGATACCCTACAATGAATCACATCCATGTCATTATTCAGGTTATTGAAAAATCCGCGGAGTGCAATAAGCCTCTCTATATGGTATTCATAGATTACGAGAAGGCATTTGACTCACTAGAGATAAGAGCAGTCATAGAGGCATTACGTAATCAAGGAATACTGAGCGCTCATGTAAATACCTTGGAAAATATCTACAGAGGTTCCACAGCTACCTTAATTCTACACAAGAAAATCAGACAGATAACTATAAAGAAAGGGGTCAGACAGGGAGACACAATATCTCCAATGCTATTCACTGCGTGCTTGGAAGAAGTATTCAAGCTATTAAACTGGGAAGGCTTAGGAGTAAAGATCGACGGCGAATATCTCAGAAACCTTCGGTTTGCCGATGACATTGTTCTATTGAGCAACAATGCAGGGGAATTACAAGAAATGATTGAGGACCTTAACAGAGAGAGTGTGAGAGTCGGGTTGAAGATTAATATGCAGAAGACAAAGTTAAGGATGAATAGCCGGGCAAGGGAACAAGAGTTCAAGATCGCCAGTCAGCCTCTAAAGTGTGTGAAGGAGTACGGTTACCTAGGTCAATTAATCACAGTGAGCCCTGGTCATGACAAGAAAATGCATAGAAGAGTGAAAATGAGTTGTATCGCATACGGCAGACATTGCCAACTCCCGAATGGAAGCTTACCATTATCGTCGAAAACGAAGGTGTACAATTAGTACATTTTACCAATGCTGACATATGGGGCCGAGACTTGGAGACTGACAAAGAAGCTTGAGACCAAGTTAAGGACCGCGCAAAGATCGATGGAACGAAAAATGCTAGGCATAACGTTAAGAGACAGAAAGAGTGCTGTTTGGATTAGAGAGCAAACGACTACAGCCGATATTATAATTGACATTAAGAGAAAAAAATGGAGCTGGGCAGGTCATTTAATGCGCCGGTTAGATAGCCGTTGGACAATTAGGGTTACAGAATGGGTACCGAGAGAAGGGGGACACAGTCAAGGACGGCAGAAGACAAAGTGGAGCGCTGAAATTAGGAAATTGCCGGCGCTAGTGCGAACCGGTTGGCGCAGGACAGGGGTAATTGGAGATCGCAGGGAGAGGCCTTCGTCCTGCGGTGGACATTAAACACGCAGCAGCTGCTGCTGCTGCTGCTGCTGCTGCTGCTGCTGCTGCTGCTGCTGCTGCTGCTGCTGCTGCTGCTGCTGCTGCTGCTGCTGATGATGATGATGATGATGATGATGATGATAATGATGATGATTCGAGACGACACTAGGCAACCGGCCACCCAGGAAATCAAGCCTTCTGAACCAGTCGCGACAGCTTAGTGGCTACTGCTCTGCTCGAGGACGCGCGTCCGATTTTGGAGGGGGTGAAATGCCAAAAGGCTCGTGTACTTAAATTCCAGTGCATGTTAAAGGTCACAATTAATCCGCAGTCCCCACCATATCGTACCTTATAATGAGATTGTGATTTTGGCACTTCAAGACCCATAATTTCAGTTTACCACTTTTGCCATGATGCGATGAGCTGCATGAGGCAGTGACAGCGCTAACCTCTTCAAAGGCTGAGAACAATGGCGCAGAACAACGGCTCAAGCAAATACGTCTCGCTATTTGTTCTCTGTACTACTTAGACAAAACCAAGTGGCGCTTGTGGGGCAAAGTTTAACATCGACTCACTACTCTCCTATTGCAGAAAACTGCAAAAGAAAACAGAAATTGCAGCGACATCTAGAGGTGCTCGCGCACACTTTTCGCAAAGCTTTCTCACATGATTAATGCCTTGCCATTAGGTAAAAAAAGCGCTAGTATGTCGAGTTATTGGAGAAGTAGTCTCCACTAACCTAATTTTGCAGCGGTGTAGTTAATATCAGCGGAACGTACTGACACGTTCGCTGTCAACATCACCAACAGTTATTGCGAATCAATGCAAACAGCATCAAAAGCTTCGCTTACCTCGATTCCTACAGCGCGTAGGATCTGCACGATTGTGTTTTTTTGAATGCAAGCACACGCACACAAAAAGAAAGAAAGGGCCACGGGGCACAAATTCAAAGACGTGGGCTTCTATGTCACGAGTTGCTGTCATCCAATCAGCATTGACGCATAAAGAACCTCCGCAAGCCGGCATCAAATCCTTGTCGCGATATCTTACATATGAAAATGTCGTCCCTTCGTGACAGGCCAACAAGGTTCGGAGAGACCCAGACGCGCTTATGATTATGGAAATTTCAGCGCATGCATTAGCGACGTCATTTCACTGGCCTCCGTCATATACCAACGGCAATTCTCTCTTCAGCAGAAACCACGCCTTGCGAATTTAGCTTTCATGCACAGCACGAATACCAAGCTAGACGTCTCTCTTTGGTAACGATCAATGAGCAAATGTGGCGGCCTCAGTGATATTCCCCAACCCGAATGATACGTCCCTTCGATGTGGACCAGTGTCAGTGCAATCAGGCATCTATTACACGCTGTTCTGGCACTCAGCATATAGAACGGAGCAAGTTCAGCCACTGTGACGTGGCACATCATTTTAGTTCTCTGTACCCAATGCCAGGATATAATCGAGGCCTCTTGTATGTCACACCACGGATTCTGCATTGTTGTTGACTAAATAGGCGAGAACTCGATTTGTATTTGCCATTTGTGCACTCATTTCTATCAACCGAGCGAAATTTCCACTTAAATCTGTGCTTTTAAATGGTCGCGTCCACTTGCTCATATCTCGCAAGGTTTCGCTGAACAATGCAGTATGCAGCTTTAACAATCTTCTTGAATGCATTAGAAATATATCGACCGTGACAGCAAACCTCTGGACGTTTTCAGAACACCGTGCGGCGCGGCTGTTTTTTTTTTGTATTATGTACAGGACACCTGAAATGTCTATAGGCGACGCGTTTAGCTACTGTATCAGAATTGCGACGGTGTAATGATTTATCCAAGGTACTTCCCGTCAGTCACTGTTTCCTCACAACAAGGGCAACGCCGCCTTTCACAAATGTTCGATGTTAAACATCTTGCAAAGCGGCCCAACGTCACTATGCCCTCATAGCGGACTCTCCTTCGTGGAGTGAGCCGCATGATTCGTGTATCACATTTTAAGGCAGTGTTGCGCGTACATCTTAAATTCAATACTTTTTGTGTTTGTCTCGCTTGACTGCGAGTGCCAGTAAATAACAATACTTTTGTCTTCTGTCTGTAGTTCTTCTTTATATCATTGGTGTGGCTATGATTGTGTCTCGTGTGGGTTTGCTGTGTTTAATAATACTTAAATTTCGAATTTCTGTACTTTCGACACATTTTGACCTTGTGTAGCCATGTTACCATCCTGATGTTTCATTGTTCCACCAACAACCGTTGGTTGTACATCTAATTGTTGCAGTTTTTTTTTTCTGGTACTGTTGCGCGTCTATGTTACTTCGCTCTGTAGTGTGAACCTCCCTCCTCTCTTCTCTGAGGCTAAATGAAAATAAAAATACGTATGCTAATTGTAAGCTGAAAACAGCAGCGTGGAGCACATTGCAAAACTGCTATCCGAAATTAGCTGCTGCACTGCGCTTTACGCAATTATGCTCTCGTCGGGGACAAAACACTGAACTCGCCGTCTTCAGATCTCAGACAATTCTTCATTTTGTGAATGAAAGTTATCATACCGAGAGAAAAAGAAATATTGAGAAATGCTGCTTACAGCGCTTGCGTCCTACTAGACAGCTGGCCGTCAAATTTTGTCCGCTTCGCAGGCACCATTGTAGTCGTTCCGGAGCTGCCCACCCCCTCCGCTCTGAAAAGAGGGGGCTCCGGCCCACGGGGCACTCGCGGTTTGGTTGGCACGTAGACATGGATCGATGTGTGTTTGGTTTGAGCGGCGCCATCGACCGTGCCTAGATAACGTCGTACACGTACGTGCCAGAAGAGGGACGTCTAGAGGTGCTCGCGCACGCTTTCCGAGAAGCTTCCTCACATGATTAATGCGTTCCCATTAGGTAGAAAAAAAGCACAACTACGCCGTGTTATTCGAGAAGTAGTCTCCACTAACGTAATTTAGCAGCGGTGTAGTTAATATCAGCGGAACGAATACTATTGCACTCCAGTTTTGTCTATGCGACCAGTTCGTCTGCAAACTGGCCGGAAAGCAGCCTACGCCAAATATCTGTAGCCGCCAAAATCTCCGATCGCTGCGCGGTCTATACCAAGTCCACGATCAAGGACAGCAGTGCAGGTTCATACTGAGAAAGCGGGTTATAGGTAAACTGACCCAAAGCACACAAAATATTTAAAAGAAATGTAGTGCAAGGATCAGCACTGTGCGCTACTGCACGCTTACAGTGTACTACAAGCCTAACACAGGAAGAGGGTGCGAAAAA
The DNA here is from genome assembly GCF_050947875.1 of Dermacentor variabilis. NCBI lineage: Eukaryota > Metazoa > Arthropoda > Arachnida > Ixodida > Ixodidae > Dermacentor > Dermacentor variabilis. Next base: position 115,162,526 of record NC_134569.1, on the reverse strand, counting down.
CGAGCCAACGTCCTCCTTATAATGCGGGAGCACTGCTCCACTTGCTGTAAACAAAATAGTAACAACCGGCGCCAAAGTGCAGGAAAGGTGGACATTTCTTCTTCTTTCTTGGTTGACACAGGATCCCTAGCGTGGCAAGGCCATATTTTAGAACGAAAAAATCACAAAGAGTCTGCCTTCCTGTGCGCCACATCCGAAGGTATGGTCACATGCACACTACAATACCCGCCGCGGTTGCTGAGTGGCTATGGTGTTGGGCTGCTGAGCACGAGGTCGCGGGATCAAATCCCGGCCACGGCGGCCGCATTTCGATGGGGGCGAAATGCGAAAACATCCGTGTACTTAGATTTAGGTGCACGTTAAAGAACCCCAAGTGGTCGAAATTTCCGGAGTCCTCCACTACGGCGTGCCTCATAATCAGAAAGTGGTTTTGGCACGTAAAACCCCATAATTTTTTGCACACTACAATGGTCACAGGAGTCGCACTACAATGTGCGACTCCTGTGGGAGCGAGGAAACCATCAAGCATCTATCGTGTACCTGCTCTCGCTACGATGTCCAACGCCTCTCTCTGCGGGCAACTTTACACCGACTGGACTCGAGATCGTTCACCGAGTCAAAGATACCCGGACCGTGGCAACACCCGTCACTTGCTTGAAAAGCGATTCGTGCACCGGTTTAAGAGACCGTTTATAGGGTACTTGTGTATGGTGTCCCGCCTACACGTACTCAGTGCTTACTCTCTCCCTTTCTTCTTCTTTCTATTCCTCTTTCCCCCACCCCCTGTGTTGGGTAGCAAACCGGCTGCTGTTCTGGTTGACCTCCCTGCCTTTCCTATCCCTGTTTTCTCTCTCTCTCTCTCTCTCTCTCTCTCTCTCTCACTCTCTCTCTCACACACAATGGTCTTTGTGCAATGGGCTGCTGAAAGAAATATATATTCAAAAGATCCATTCTCCAAAGGCACAGTGTAACATTGAATGATTGGCCTCTACCCGATGTACAATATTCCGGTGGTTTCTGCTCCGATTCCCTTTCGATTTAAAATAAGGGGACAAAATTGTCTCATACGAGACTCGTTGGGTAGTTGAGACCAGCAAACGCACACACACAGGTACACACAGCAAGCGGTTTTGCCTATCATGACATGCCTTTCCTGAAGAATTTATTTTTTTTTCTGCAATGTCTGGATGTGTTTACAATGAAAGAGATCCTATACAAGATAGGGGTATTCCAAAGCTGATAGAACAAGTTTTATACGCTACTCTTTTAAAGTCAGTCCAAGCAATTTTTCAATTTCATTGAAGGAGCCTGTGTATCCTGCAGTTACACCATAATCAACTAATGAAAATTATTGACAATATTTGGCCTTTTCCCATTTAAAATGAGGTGTCGACAGTCACCTAATCTGCTTGAGCCACAATCAAGGTATACTATAGCTATTGCAGTGCACCATTTTGCCTATCCGCACTTTATACACCTCAACCTCTGTAATTGAAAAGCTACCTGTGCCTTTATAGAACCCGGCGTCATGCCTTCCCGGTTTTTTTTTATTACACCAATACTACGAACTCTTATTGCCTATCTCGACTACTGGCCAGTTAACGCTCCCGTGTTGAAAAACACAACAGGAAATTTCAGTCTGTCGTATTTTGGGACGTTGTTTCTGTAGTTCTGTTGCCTGTAGTCCTGTTGTCTGTTGTCTGTAGTGGGACGTCCTGTTGTAGAAAGTTCTGTAGTTCTTCATCAATATTTAATTAAAATTGACAGAGACCTCCTTAAGGCTATGTAAATTTGTTAGTACAATAAAGAAAAAAATAAATGTAAAAGAAAATAAAAAGAAACATGCCCATTGAGGATTCGAACTTGCGACCTCACGATTCGGAGCCCGGCAACTTACCACTGCACCACTCCTCACTTTTTTTTTCTTTATTACATGGAAAAGAAAACTGAAGGTGTATTACAAAGTGGACACAACTACACACTTAAAACTCCGGCAAACACACAAATGCATCCAACAAGTGCTTCCAGTCTGGCGGAGGTTCCTGCACAGCGTACACACTTCTTACATACGGGAGCACTTTCGTGAAAGAAGGATTTTGTAATCCGCGGGCTTTCGGCATGGCGATCACAGAGTCTACTTCTCCACAGGCTATATAAACCAAGTGCAATGAACATGTCATAGGGAGAACCTTAAAAGGTAGAAACCTAATTGAGTATGGAGTCATGTCAATTTCCTTTTTAAGCGTCCGTTGGAGAATCTCTCAAAAAAATACAGCGTCCCTACAGACAGAGCCGACAGTTTGTTGACCACGGCACAAAGCAACCCCTCGAATTCAACCAAGTTTTAACAGGGAGTGTTTCCGAATGTAATTTAAAGAAAAATGTTTTTACTCCAGGAGGCACACACATTTTACGGACGCGTTTAAGTACACCCTGATAAGGTCGGCTTAAGTAAGGCGTACGATACAAAGGATCTGGGAAAATATAGTCAACCAGTGCCGCAGAAATTGCTTTTCGACTCGCTGTGAACACGTACTCCAGGCTGAATCTAACTTTCATGAAAAGAAATGTGTCAACAACCTCCTTGAGAAAGCCCCAAGGAGCCTGTGGGACATCTTTGACATTTGATGACACTACTATGTTAGGAACATAATGAACTAAACGCAGTTGCAACATTTCACGAAAGAACGGATGGTCACTGTCTCGAAATAAAACAGGCGAGAAACAATTTGCCTGACGAAGAGGTGTACTAATCCTAGACCATCACGTTCAAGGGGGAGAAACAGATTGTCGCGCCGCATCCATTCACAGCTCGAACTCCAAATGCACGTTGCAAGTACGCGATGCAGTGCCTGAAGGCGAAGTCTTGAGCAGTGCAGTACTTGGAGCACATACATAAGACGGGAAGCTAAGAAAACGTTACACATTTCAGCACGAAAGAACATTGACAAATTCCGCCCTCGCCATGAATTCTCTTTACGTTGAATTTTGCCAACTTCACCCGACCAATGAGCGTTGCTATTTCTATACTGTGAGAGAGGCACACCTAAATACCGCGGATCTTCTTTCCATTGAATTCCTGCGTAATGTGATGGCATTGTGGCCCATAATCCAAACCAAAAACCTGAACTTTTTTCTAAGTTAACGCTTGCACCAGAAGCAGCACAAAATTCTTCTGTAATTGCAAGAGCAGTGTTTACACTCTTTTTATTGGTACAGAAAAAGGCCACGTCGTCTGCATACGCAAGAACCCGAACCTCATTAGTCAGTAATTTAAACCCTTGCAAATTCTGTTCTTTAAGAGTGCTCATACAAAGTGGCTCTAAATACAAGCAGAATAGAAGCGGTGACAAGGGGCATTCTTGTCGTACTGATGATAAAAGCCTAATCGGATCGGAGAGAGAGCCATTCACTATAAGCCGCGTTGAGCCATTAGCATAACATATCCTGACACCTTTAAGGAGCAGAGATCCGATATTTATGTGCTATAGTAAAGTAAACAGGAATGAGTGATTCACCCTGTCGAACGCCTTAGCCAGGTCTAGCTGTACCATTGCCACCTGTCCAATCCCCTCAGCTACAAACTCTAGCACCGATCTCGCAACATGAATGTTCGTCTGAATGGACCGGCCCCTGATGCCACATGTTTGATGATCACCGACCACAAATCTTACTACAACTTGCAAACGGTTAGCTAATACCTTAGCAAAAATTTTATAATCCACATTGCATAAGGAGATAGGCCGATATCCGTCACTTTTTGCAATTTCTTTTCATCATCGCTTTTGGCTATAAGGACGGTGTGTCCATCGTACATTGTGGCGGTAAGGTACCCTACTTCCAAGGCCTCTCGGTACACCTCAAGTAATAGTGGCGATAAGAGGGAACGAAAACACTGATAAAATTCGGCAGTAAGCCCATCCGGGCCGGGCGTCTTGCCCTTCGCTAACGAATCGATGCATGAAGTTACCTCATTAATATCAATGTTTTCATTTGTATAATCTTACTCATCCTGATTTAACTGGGGCAGCAACGATACGATTTTTTGGCAGCATCTGCATCCAATGGCATATGGTCTCGAAATAGTGTTTGATAATGTTCAAAAAATGCTTTAGTTATTAGAGTAAGCTCGTTAACAATGATTCCACCATACTCTATCTCCAGTATTTGTTTAGACAGCGCGTGTCGGTGCTCATCACCAAGGGCCCTACTGCAAGGCTGTTCTTCCAGGAAACGCTGCTCTCACGCCCGCACTAGTGCACCTCTGTATTTTTCTGCGTTCAAAGTTTGTAACTGTGTCTTGACCTTATGAATATCATCAATGTATTGACCCGGATGTAGGCATTCAAGCTCATGCAGTTCACTCAAAAGTCTATACAATGCCTTGTAATTATTTTTTTTTCAAAGGCTAATATTGATAATTTTTCGATAGCTAACGTTTCAGCTTCCTGCTTGAATAATTCCAACAAAGCAAAGAGTGGCAAGTCCTTGCGGCAAGGCACATGAGCTATAAGCTCGGTAACACGATTTAAGAAACACTCACGTGAAAGTAACTGGTTATTAAACTTCCACAGCTCCCAGCACATACGCCGACTTTGGTACCGACGGCTGCCAAACAATGCTGAGACTAGGCAATGGTCACTAAAGAATATAGGGTGCACAGTGTAACCATAAATAAGAGGTAGCGCGCTAAGTTAAATGTAAATTTGGGCAAGCCTTGAATGCGAGGTACCCTGGAAGTGCGTATATCGACATCCCGCCTTTTCATTTTTCCCCCAATGTCCACAAGCGGACAATCGCATATCAGGCGTTGCAACGCATCACTACTTGGGGTGAGGCGTTCGGGGCATAAACACACAATAATCTAAAGCTCATGCCACTGATATCAATATTGCAGCAGATTAGGCGCCCTTCCCTATCTGTAAACAAATGTAGCAAATTACATTGTATATGTTTGCTAACAAATATCATGCAGCCTGCGTAAACGCCTACTGCTTGGCTCACCCAAACATTATAGTCAGATATGAATGGAGATACAGCTACTTTTGCGTTTTCGTCCGATTCAATCTTTGTTTCTCGGATAGCAGCAATATCTAATTTTCTATTGGGTAGCAAATGAAGAAGCTGTACTTGCCGTCGCTTACTTCGTAAGCCACGGACATTTAAAGTGCCAAAATGGAAGGGAAGAGCACCCGCAATGGAGGAGGAGGAGAAGGAGACAAAAGAGAGGAAAGACAAGGAGGTTAGCCAGTGTAAGTACCGGCTGGCTACCCTGTGCTGGGGAAAGGGGTAAAGGGAATAAAAGGAGAAAAAAGAAGAGATTACCTAAAGAAGATTACCTATGTTGGTGCAGCGTCTAAACGCTGTCCAGAGGTACACCACTCCTTTCTTAATGAGGTGATGCACTGCGGACTTTTTGGTGCACGTTAACACAAGGGACATCAGCAGGTGTAGGTGTTCCCCGGAGCGGTTTTGTCAACTTTGACACCTTGGGAACGCGAGCCTCCTTTGCCGAGGGTGCTGGATTGTCGGATGGCGCTGGACACTTCTTGGCGGCCTCGCACATCGATCCAGATTCTACTGACGGTGGGCGATCTTGAACTGGTGGAAATTCTGCCAAAGACACAGGTGGTTCGTCGTCAGGTGCCTTAGTCTCATCCTCGCTCGCAGGCTTCTGGCTAAGGCTAATGTCAGCCGATGACGGCTTAATCTGTTCTTGCCGATGAGTCTCAGGGAGTGTTTCGCCAGTTGCGTCCACAACTTCGCTCACGTCCATTAGATGATCGGTGATGGCATCATCCTCAGCTGGTCTATTTCCACGAAGTTTGTCAGAGTAGGTTCCGATGCATGCATCTGCATGGTGACCATAGCGGTAACAGTTACCGCAGCGCGGTGTTCTACGGTGTCGACGGATATGCCCAACTCTGTTGCACCGGAGGCAAAGTGGTGGTCGGCCAGGAATCAAGATAAGGCACTGGTGGCCGTATATGCTCAATAGATGTGGCAGATTACTGGCAGAAACCCCATCTTTCAATGTGACCGCTACGTCTCGATTAGTCATCTTCCAGCCCTCCATGCCGTCACACCGCCACATTTCTCTCGTGATAGACTGCACTGTGCCATATGGCTCTAGCGCTTCAACAATCCGTCTCTGTTCGAGGTGTGGGGGAAGCCAAAGAAGCTTCATCTTGATATTTTTGTATTCAGGGTCTATGACAAGGCACTTGAGGCCTTTCACCAGCAACTCGCCTTTGTAGACAAGTTTCTGTTTCACGATGCTGTTAACACATGTGACTAACCACAAATGGCTCATGGCTCATCTGGTATTGTCCAGCGCCGAGGATATCAGTTGCATTTAGCACTAAAAGGAGAGCATCGCGAAAGTCCGGGGCCTGATACGGCCGCCCTGCCAGGTCAGCATGCAGGAAAACTGAATTGAGAACGGTGTTGCCACTCGGTAGACGAGGGAGAACGACTTTATTATTACCGGAATCAGTAGGTGATGGTGGGTGTGATCCTCGGCCGAGGGCCGATGCGCTGTTTCCAGCGGAGTTCATCGCAAACGTGGCCGTTCGAACAAGCCTTTCGAACATGTCTTTCGAACGTACATTTTGGCCATGTCAATAGTACGATGCGCTGATGTTTACATTTGCATTTTAAGAGCCAAGATCCGCTATCACTCCAGCGCGTCCACTGCCGCATCTCTAGAAGAGCAAAAGAGTTACCATCGACAGGTACATCGTGGAGTGCTAGAACATCAATTTTGGTGTACGATATGCATATTAAATAAGAAATTCAGAAATAGACAAAGGTGACTGTTGGGGTTGTTACTGCTAATTTCGACAGTTGTCTCTCGTTATTTACACTTTTGAGCGCGCACATAATTTGTGTGTTCAATGCAAAATAGCTACATAAACATTCGTGGATGAGTGTTCTTTGTGACAGCATACTGGTTTCTCACCACAGCGCTGTATCAGAATAATGACACCAGAGCGAAACAGCTTTTCACACAACTTTGAGGAACAACCCAAGACTTCCTTTTCGCTTCGCAAAAGCTTATGCAATATTTCTGCGAAATTAATTAATGTGCCAGTGTAACGGCACATGTAAGTCCACAGGCCTGTGTGCCCCATCTTATCAAATAAAGTAAAACGGATACGCAGCCATTCCCGCAGATGGTATGATTTCGATGAGGCCAGTATGGCGTTGCTAGTGCCTCGTCGTAAGACACAATTATAACAATTGGCCACGTCGACTTCAATACCGGTGTCGGTGCTATCATCATTGCCGGCTTCAGAGAAGCACGATTGAATACCGTGCAAGAAAAAAGTACAGTGTACGCTGCCAATGCGAAACTGACATACAATTTTAAAGCGTCGCGATGGAACGTGCTTCTGTCGAGGCGTCAGAACTTATGTCGCTGCTACAAAAAGTAGCACATTTCTGTGTATTCCCGACAGAGAGTTCCTGTTGCGACGTGAGAATCGCTGTTGCGATTAAAAGTTGTTGTTGCGACTTCATACACTCTTGTGGTCGCGACAGAACGTTTCTGTTGCGACTACGGAACTCTTGGCCGTCGCGACCAAGTGTTTCTGTTGCGACGTCAGAATTGCTGTCGTAAAGTCAGTCGCTGTCGCGGCCGAAAGCTGTTGTTGTGACTACAGAATTCTTGTCACGACAGAACGTTTTTGTTGCGACTTCAGAACTCTTCGTCGTCGCGACAAAATCTTTCTGTTGCGACGACAGAATTTCTTTCGTAACTTCAGAATCGCTGTCACGATAGAAAGCTGTTGTGACTACAGAACTCTTGTTGTCGTGACCGAAAGTTTCTGTTGCGACTTCAGAACTCTTCGTCGTCGCGACAGAATCCTTCTATTGCGACGATAGAATTTCTGTCGTAACGACAGAATCTCTGTCATGATAGAAAGCTGTTGTAACGACTTCAGAACTCTTGTTGACGCGACAGAACGTTTCTGTTGCGACTTCAGAACTCTTGGTCTTCGCAACAGTATGTTTCTGTTGCGACATCCAAATTTCTGTCGTAACGTCAGAAATGTCTGTCGCAACTACGGAAACATCAGGAACTTCTGTCGTACAACAGAAATTTCTGTAGTCGCGACTAAAATTTCTGTAGTTACCACAAGAATTCCTATTGTCTTCTTCAACTGGGTCCCATCAGCTTTGAATCTCAGCGCTTCTGGAAGGTAGAGATTTCGTACCAACCTTGCAGAGCGTATATTTTAGCAATAAATTATGATGTACTGCGTCACCTCCGGATATGTAAAACAGCAGACACACGCCTCATCTGGTTGTAATTTTTGCTCCTGCCCATTTTAGTCTTCATGGAACCAGTTCAGGCGGGAAATGACGAAACACTGCCTTTTGTGGTATTGTGTAAGCTTTCCCAATGAACCACTGCGCGTCTGATTAATGTTTTACAACCTGGCACCCTTTGTCGACAAAATGAAACCTACATATATGGCGTGTAACATGTTTATCATGTCTTGTGAACATTGGAAGCGGTTATGTTTTATTTTGTGAGTTTTTCATGCAAAGTGCGCATTTGTACATTTATTTATTGAAAGGCTTGTAGTTAGTGACAGATTATGTTTTGATGTTTGAGTGCTTATGCAACAGCTTTCAATAGTTCCTAGCATTAGCAGCACGGAACAGTTGGTAAAATAATTTGTTTTCTAGGCCACACATATTCCGATGTCCTGGTTGGGAAGTTCTGCGTTAGCCGAGTATGATGCTTAGTATCTCAGGGGACCAATTGTAATGCATGCTCACTGACCTGGAGAGGCAAAGCAGAAGAGTGGGTCTAAAAATTAATATGCAGAAAACTAAAGTAATGCTTAACAGTCTCGGGAGAGAACAGCAATTTACAATAGGCAGCGAGGCACTGCAAGTCGTAAGGGAATACATCTACTTAGGGCAGGTAGTGACGGCGGATCCGGATCATGAGACGGAAATAATCAGAACAATAAGAATGGGCTGGAGTGCGTTTGGCAGGCATTCCCAAATCATGAACAGCAGGTTGCCGTTATCCCTCAAGAGAAAAGTATATAATAGCTGTGTCTTACCAGTACTCACCTACGGGGCAGAAACCTGGAGGCTTACGAAAAGGGTTCTACTCAAATTGAGGACGACACAACGAGCTATGGAAAGAAGAATGATAGGTGTAACGTTAAGGGATAAGAAAAGAGCAGATTGGGTGAGGGAACAAACGCGAGTTAATGACATCTTAGTTGAAATCAAGAAAAAGAAATGGGCATGGGCAGGACATGTAATGAGAAGGGAAGATAACCGATGGTCATTAAGGGTTACGGACTGGATCCCAAGGGAAGGGAAGCGTAGCAGGGGGCGGCAGAAAGTTAGGTGGGCGGATGAGATTAAGTTTGCAGGGACGGCATGGCCACAATTAGTACATGACCGGGGTTGTTGGAGAAGTATGGGAGAGGCCTTTGCCCTGTAGTGGGCGTAACCAGGCTGATGATGATGATGCTTTGTAGCAGCTCAACATAATGCTCACTGAATCAAATGAGCCAATGGACTTTCAGCTATAGCACTGCTTTCTGGCGTGACGTGAGCTTTCCCTGAATGACGTCAGCTTACTTAAATCATATGTAGTTGCGGCGTATCATGGTTCGCGTAATCCGTTCTTATAGTTTCTCTAAACACGCTGTCATGGATTAGGATGACATACGCTTAGGAAATGGGGATATCAGCATCGGCCCACTCCGTTGCGTCCTGCCCGGCGTGCGGTCGACGATAGTGCACAAAATTTCCGCGAGGCCTCAATACTTGACTTGATTGCTGTTGGCAAATAAATTTATTGAACCGAGTGACAAGGAAAAAAGGCCACGCTAATCAGCATCGGCCCACTCCGTTGCGTCCTGCCCGGCGTGCGGTCGACGATAGTGCACAAAATTTCCGCGAGGCCTCAATACTTGACTGGATTGCTGTTGGCAAATAAATTTATTGAACCGAGTGACAAGGAAAAAAGGCCACGCTAACCTATGGTATCGAGACATAAAGATTATGTTCCTTTTAATGCGTGTGATCTCTGATAAATGAAACTGTGATTCTACGGTATGCTAGAAACGGTGCACAACGTACCTATGCCCATTTTTCTACACGAACTAAAGGGAAGATGCAGAAGGCTTGCTAACCCCGACCGCGTACTCATATAAAATGTTTCAATTTAAGAGTGTGCGCACGTATGTACGCGCTTGCTTGCGACAAACCAGCAAGATACACACTGACCGGGTTACATGTATCCAGCCCCCGTATGATGTCGCTGAAGACATTCTCATCAGCGCGAGCACTGCCGAAATAGCGACAAATTTCTTCTCGCCTACCACCATAGTGCTTCCGCTAATCTCCAGGGCTGCTCCCCCGTATTTCTTTCTAATTGGCTTCCTAATTAAGTCGTCTCTCCCTGTAGCTACCGGTAACGCTGCTTTGCTATCGCGGAAGTGCGGGACACTCGACTCCAGTGCCCCATCAGCCGAGCTTTTCTGAGTCGCTGCTTCCGGAGTTCTCAAAAAAGCACACATGGATAGGTGTGTAGAGAGGCGAAAAAGGCCCGCTGTTTCAGGATAGATAGTAGCACAAAATGAAATACCTGAGTGGGTCGCAGTCACGATGAGATCTGCTTTTCTCTCCGTGTCCCACACTCCACCTGTAGTCAGTGATAAGGAGACATCTCCACATTCTCGACTCCTCTGTTGCATTACAGGAATCTGGAGTTGTAAGTGCCTTGAAGCATAGTGCTTTACGAAAAGCGCGTGAGGAAGTTACACAAGCACGGTAGTTCAACCCAAGCAAGTTTTTCTGCTAAGTATATGTGTGTGTGGGGGGGGTTGGGGGAGCGTAGTTGCACGGCCTTACTAATGAAGATTGTTGCGTCGGCGCACAACGGCTTGAGCTCTCGTAAATTTAGGCTGCTGGATCCTCTTGGGACAATCTCGCAGCATACGCCAGCAGGAGAACCAGTGGCGTTTCCGTTCTGTTCGGTTAAATTGATTCCTCGAGGGCTTACAGATAAGTGAGCCGGCTTCCTCACGACACGCCAATCAGCACATTGGAATAAAATTTTTGGAGCTAATGCCAGGAATATGGAGTAGGCTGCAGCTCACAGATAGTTTAGAAACAGCTATCGCTGCTGTTAAAAAGTGAGAAAACAAATGCAATAATGAATAACAATTTTTGAGACCTCAAACTATTATTCTGGCAGTTTTATTGAACCTATCGCTAGAGGCCAAATAGAAAATCGGGCTTTAAAGTGGACCGAGATGCGATTTTATTTAAAAGCTAATTTGTGTCAATGCCAGTAAACAGTATATGCAAAGTCCCGTTTATTATAAGATCAGGAGACTTGTATGTGTCCGTCCATTCTCACGACCACCAATGAATATGTAACACCCGATGGAACAAGGTTGGTATTCTGCAAACCAGTCCCACACACATACATGAGAGATAAAATATTCTCAGCTGGGCAATTTGTGTACAAATCGCCCATATTTAAGAAAAAAAAACTGTTAGGCTGTTTCCCTGACACCTCTTACTCTCCTTGGATTTCGCTCTGAGGAATTATGATTGCAACACCACTCTTGCTACTAGCACGCTGTGCACTCATCAGCTTGAAAGGAAGAAAAAAAAATAATGCGAGATTGGCCGACTGGTTAATCCACACTCACACACATACTAAAGCTTTCAAAGACGCATCGGGGGAATATATAAATACATATACTTACTCCAAAATGTGTTTATTTCATGACGCCCTTAAGAGAGCATGTTTCCTGTGATGGCAGAGAAAGTATTACCAGGAAAATATACAGCCACTGGCTAGAATTGTTCTGGAATACCGAATTGGAAGTGCATATGTAAATAACCCAAACAGAATGTAAATAGGGACTTTGCACATTTAGTCTTTAATTGTAATACCTTCACGATCCATTTCTCTTTTCGGTGTTTCCAGGTTTCATGTTCTATTGCGATGCCACCGTCCCGATACAAATGTCATTATTTTTTGTTGAAGTAGCCCCAGTGTCAATAAAATAACGCGAAGGTGTTGCGAGAGCCAGTGACGCAAGCGCTAAAGGAACGAAGTTTAAAGTCACATCGCTGCATATCACTCTTTCCGCATTCCTTAGCGGTGGACGTTGTTGCTGCTTTTTATGTTTTGGGTTTCTTGTTCCGATGTCGTCTTATGTGTGGAGACCACAGATGTGCTGGTAACTCAAACATTCATTGGAGGTGCACCTGTGGCACTTATATAGCGCTATGTGACTACACACATTAAGGGGCCCGCCAAAATTAACTCCCACGCAAGCGAATCCAATAGGTGAGAAAGAGACGTTGTACGCTCTACTGGCCGAGTTATCGCGCAACTGTACAAAAAGGAGCTCATCTGGATAAAAAAATATGCGCATACGAATGACCAATGTGTGAAGAGTGCTGTAAAAAAACTTATACGATCCAAACTCAAGCACAAATCAGGGGACAGTGCAGTGCGACCTCATTTCAACTATTATGCGAACAGAGAATCAAATAAATTATGGCTCGGTCATCCACATGCCATAAATAAGTTAAAGTGCGTAGTAACAAAACTCGTTTTTACAAGAACACACACTCATTGGCCGTTGTAACGGCAGCCGCCGGTAATTATAATGATGAGCATCATTTCTATGACGAGGCCATGAACATGAAAAAGGTAGATGACCTTGCGTAATGATAGTTTCGATAATGAGAGTGCGAATATTTCTCAGAACGAAATTATGTTATATTTTCTTTTGAAAGTACGTGTGTACAGTTCATGGCGGACTAAATATGACGATAGCGATTTTCATTTGAACAGGCAATTAGAATATTGCGTGGAGGTATTTGACTTATAAATAACTTTCTCAGCAATATGACATCTCAGGGAACAATATAAACACTTACAAGGCTCGTAATTAAACATTTAAGTATATGTATAATAGTAAATAGTGTTAAGAACACGGGAAAGTGAACACCTCACACACAAGTGCACATTTGTGCACTTGCACACAGAGCATTTGGGCATCCGATATATTTCATGATCCCTTCTTCTTGCGCCATCGAAATTTATATGCATCAAAACCAACTCGACTGGTTGTCTATGCTGTTACAGTCACCTACGTCTACAAGCGAATACGACACTTAGAAGACGAAGAGAAAAATTGAGCTTGGGCCACGCATGTTATACTGTAGCGACTTTAACCGACACCAGGTTTATAAAAATAAACTATTTATTAAGGGTGAACTTGTGCCTAGAGCTAAAGAAGATCACTATGTAGCCTGCGCAGCGAAGGTACTCAAAAAGCTCAGCGCCCTTCCACTCTGTGAAAAAAGATGACCAGCAAAGGTGTGTATGTAAGCCCCTCAATGGCGAACTGCAACTCCGCTGCGGCTCGGTCCGGTGTGGCACAATCTTCGGTATCGGCGCACGCATGGGGAGTACTTATGCCTGCTTCACTTCTTCCGCGGGTCGGTCCGGTATTGCACTAACTTCAGGATCGGCCTACGTAACAACGTTTTATTCTAGTAGGGCCGCGTCAATCATGGCGTGTACTCGTCTGCACGAACGCAGGTGCCGTCTGACGCGGACCCCAGAGGACAAGGCCCGAGCTTTGTGTCGACATGCGGACACAATCATGGGGGAACTATAGCCCTGAACAGCTTCACTGTAAAACATGCTCTGCGGCGTGCCACCATCCTCGAACGCCGCTTGCGGCCTCCCTTGATAAGACCACGCGCGCGTTTCCCATTGGTGAGGCAGCGCTGCGGTGAGAACTCGTGCGCACGCACGCAGGTATTCTGGCAAGCAGGCAGGCGCACTCTGGGCGTCGTGATGGACGCTGGTGGTGTTTCTCTTTGCTGCAACGCTTGCGTGGTCCAAAGCGATATGTGTGGTACTCGAATGCAGGCCACGTGGAAATATGTACAACCACTAGTCTTCTCAGAAACGAGCTAACCATTACAAAGGTTTACAACATGATGGTCATTTCATAGCTGGAACAACACCCAACTGTAGTAGTCGACTTACATATAGGCTAAGTTCTTTCACTTTCGTCTGCGTCTTATTGTGCATCATATTCGCCGGTAGACGTAACTCCTATTGTTCGAGCACTGCACGTATTCATACTTCCTTTATTTTTTTTTTGCTCTTAGTGTGCGAAGGTGTACTTATAGAACCTTCAAAGATATCCGAAAACAGTGTGCGCCCACACTAGTTCTGTGGCATTATTTCTCTATAGTTACGCTGAAAGTCACCATTTTCTCAATAAAAATGAACGTGCGTAATATACACATTAAAGCCCCAGGTCGGCACTCAACCATCTTGCTGTATAGCAGTGCTAGTAATGGGTCAGTCTGGAAGAACCATCGATCCCCACACAAACAGCAATTTCATTTTCCTCATGCTTCTATTAGGATTGAACGGACTTTCATCACTAATATGAGCCTTGTGACGAGAGCGAGAGAGAGAGAGGCAAAAGGGAATGAAAGACAAGGAGGTTAGGTAGCGTAAGTACCGCCTGGCTACCTTGTGCTGGGGAAAAGACTAAATGGAATAACAGGTGAAAGAGGGAATAATAAATATAGTAAGAAAAATTCACACAATAACGCCATACTAAGCTCGAGAACTTAAACGAACACGGGTGAGATATCCCGCGGAGGTTTCTCGGAGCAAACTGCGCTTCGTCCAATTCACATTGCTGTTGTAAGAGCGAAGGGAAGAAGGAAAGGCAGGGAGGTTAACCAGATTGAGTCCAGTTTGCTAACCTACACGTGGGGAGGGGAATAGGGAGTGAGTGATAGATAGATAGATAGATAGATAGATAGATAGATAGATAGATAGATAGATAGATAGATAGATAGATAGATAGATAGATAGATAGATAGATAGATAGATAGATAGATAGATAGATAGATAGATAGATAGATAGATAGATAGATAGATAGATAGATAGATAGAACTTAGGTGTAGGATTTCTATAGTCGGGCACTCAAGTGTGTTGCCTTCAGGGAGTGAAAAAGCGCTCCAACTGCTTTCTGGGCTAATGAACTCTGAGGCCAGGCTCCCAAGATCTTCGCTTCCATAAATAGCCTGTCATCCAGTCTATCCAAGGCACACTGGACAGTCTCACGTTGATTATCAAAGCGAGAATAGTCGCACAGAAGATGACTGATGGGCTCTTCACACTTGCACTTAGCGCACATTGGTGAATCCGCGATTCCAATACGATAGCTGTAGGAGTTGGTGAATGCTACTCCTACCCACAGCCGACACAGCAGTGTTGCGTCACGTCGCGGAAGGTTCGCTGGTAATCTAAGTTTCGAGGTCGAGGCTCTATAAACGACACAGATTTCTGTGGTGTATACCACTAACCTAACGTGATGGCACGAGCGAGACTGCGAAGCTCTCTTGCAGCGTCGCCTCTCAATAAAGGTATAAGTAGTGTCGGTGAGCCAGCCTGGGCACGTCGGGCAGCGTCATTGGCGAGGTGATTACCAACGAAGCCACAATGTCCTGGCAGCCACTGAAATATATTATCATGCCCTTGTTCAGAAGCGCGATGGTAGGTTTCGTTGATTTGTGACACCAGCTGTTCATAATTGCCACGTCGTAAAGTTCGCAAGCTCTGGAGGGCTGCTTTTGAGTCACAAAATATTGCCCATTTGTTGGGCGGTTCTTTTTCAATACATTCGACAGCAGCGCGAAGAGCGGCCAGTGCGGAACCTGTAGATGTCGTTACATGTGAAGTCTTAAACTTGATGACGACCGATTGAGATGGTAGAACAACGGCGCCCGTAGAATTTCCCGAGACGGAACCATCCGTGTAAACATGGATTCGGTTAGCGTATGAACAATGCAAAAGTTCCAATGTGATCTGCCTGAGAGCCGCGGTGGTCAGGCTAGCTTTCTTCACTATTCCTAGAACAGCAAGTTACACAGGAGGCTTTTTCAAGCCCCACATAGGGGATGACGTTCTTGTTGCGGGTGAGTGCATCAAGGACAAAGAGTGCCGGTTAGCCGCAATTGATCTGGAGAACGCTGCCTTGGGTCTTTTCTCAGGCAAGCGAGCGAGATGGTGGTCACGGACTCTGGATATATGGCGAACATGTGCCCGGAGTGCGTCGATAGCTATATAGGTCATTATTGGGTGGTCTCTCGCGGTGGCAGTTGTTGCCACGGTTGAACCATTTCGAGGTAGCCCCAGACATGTTCGAAGGGCTTGGCCTTGAATGCTCTGTAGGACATGAATGTTAGTTTTGTTAACATTGGACACCACTGGTGAGCTATATCGAAAGTATCCTAGGAAGAGCGTCCTGTATAGTTGAAGCATAGATGCCACGGATGTGCCCCACGTTTTACGGGCAAGAAACCTTAGAATATGGGGGATAGAAGTAAGCCTTTTATTCAAGTATGAGATGTGGGGGCTCCATGAAAGGGGGTCTGTCGATAATAATGCCTAGCAATCGGTGAGTTTTTGCGAAGCAAATTGGTTGGTGGTCAATAGAAATGGCGTACCAGGTCATGGGCTTGTGGGTAAAAGCGACTAAGGCGCACTTCTCGGTCGAAATGCTGAGGCCTTGAGCACGCAGGTACGATGATGTTGTGGTCACTGCTTTTTGGAGCCGTGCTCGCACCTAGAGACGTGTAATTGCCAATGCCCATATGCATATGTTGTCAGCATATATGGAAAGGTTTACTGTTTGTGGTAGAACGTCGGCAAGTCCAAGGATTGCAAGGTTCAACAAAGTGGGGCTAAGACCCCCACCCTGAGGGACGCCACGGCAAGTGTAATGGTCAGCGATTCGGCCATCTGCACTGCGCACAAAGAAGGATATTTTGAACAGATAGCTCCGAATCCACCGAAGCATGCGTCCGCCAATTCCATTATTTTCCAGGGCATCAAGGATGGCCTCATGCGTTACGTTATCATAGAAGCTTTTCACGTCGAGGAATAGTGCAACCAATATACGCTTGTGGTGTTTTTATTGTTGTACAGACGTGACGAGGTCGATGACGTTGTCAATAGAGGAGCGGCCTCTTCTAAACCCAGCCACGGCCTCGGGGTATACGTTGTGGCGCTCAAAATACCACTCTAGGCGGGTGAGAATCATTCTTTCCATGACCTTCCCAACACAGCTGGATAGCGCAATGGGTCGGTAGGACGCTAGGTGAAGTAGCGACTTTCCAGACTTCAGGAGTGGTATCAAGCGGCTGGACTTCCACTGCTCTGAAACGACGTCATCATTCCATGACTGGTTTTAACATTCCATTGCTGTTGTAATCAGGTTCCAGAGACTGTGCCTTTCTTACCCTCTGTCTATTTTCTGCATAGTGAAACTTCAGCCACCACGACACAAGGAAACACAAAACGACAAGCAACGCCGCTTCTGCTGTGTTATAAAAAGACGCAATACTAAATTGCTGTGCTAGCGAGTTGTTTCTTTTTTTAAGCACTAACTTTTCAATGTCGTTTCCCACGGCTGTTTCCTTTTTTTCTCAACGCACATTATTTGGAGATTCGATAGCGGAAGAATGTCTATCCACTACTCGAAAGCCGTCGGACCAATTTGGTGTCGGTATGCGCATTGCGCAAACGACTTATAACTCGCCAGCCGTCGTGGTATTACGCCTTTCTTTAATTACCCTGAAGTTCCTCCCGAGATTTGTGATTCCGAGAAATGAGGCTCAAGGAACCGAACTGCAATTTAAAACAATCTGTCCGTTTTCCGAAGCATCTGCAGGGATCCATGCAATCGTATCAGAATTACGATTCGAATATCGGTGTTTCTATTCTTCTATCGGACGTAATTCACTTTGGTTCTTTGGAAAACTTGAAAACATCAAATTTACGGCACATGGTACACGTGAAATCGGGTCTAGATATTACGCACGCAAGCACAACGAAGACTTCGCTTTGCTTTCGCCTTAAAAGTCAGTTATATTTCTTGCGATGTATCCATAATAGCAACTTACTCCGCTGCTAATGAATACTAAAGGGGTTAGGCTGCGTGAGTGCGTAAATTAAAGCAGGCCTTTCTACGTTAGGCGACATCAACGGCCACTGGCTGTGGTCTCAAAAACTCCATGCCCGGATTACGACACATTCATGTTTCGTTACCGTTCTGTGAGTGGTCGCCCAGCAGGTAATGCATTCATTACCTTTTTTATAGTTTACATGAAATATTAGGGTGACCACCCTGATGTTGGTAGGTAAGTAGATACGCGAGTTGCTTGGTTTACCTGTTTTGACATCAATGTAAAGGCACTAGAACGAAGCGACCTTCGGCAAATAACAGAGCGACGTCATCCTGGTATTTAGAAATCAGCATCCGTTTATGAGAAACTTGCAGCGTATACACCTAATGCTAAATTTAAATAACCTGTCCAGTGGAAAATATACTCAGCGCGTTTGTTTTCTTCTACGTATAACCGCGTTAGAAGCGGCGACTTATAAATGACTTTTCGTGAGGTAAGCCTAAAAAGGGAATGAAACAGCGTCCTTCAGTGCAGAACTTTCGATATGTCGGGACCTTTATTTTATCAGTTCAAGTAAACTGGCGATAGACAATCGAATGAAAAAAAAAGAAGAATAACGAAACTTAATAGTTTGCAAGCGTTAACGGTTTTCTGCTTAGTATCATTTGAAATCAGGTGTATTCCACATTATGTCTCGCACCTTTGCATTTGGGACGTTTCGCGTCATCATGGCGTCCGGAAATGGAAGTAATCAATAATGACTTCTATCAACAATGATGATTACAATAATGATACAGGCAGCAATACCTGTATTCGCCTTTCGTACATTCTTGTTGCCATGTGAAAACTAAAAGAACTGGGGCGGAGACGCTACTACAGGTGGTCGAATATCAAGTATTTTTGTATGTGAATAAAATACGAATATTAAAGATCGAACATCCACTCGAATACCAAAAAGCCGAATGCAGCTGTGTACATTTCCAGCAGGAATATTCCTCTCGGTATACTTAGCTAACACGCCTCTACTGACTAGTGCAATGACAAACGATCAGCATGATATACAAGATTACCAATTATCAAAGAAACCCCATGAATACCATCTCAACATATTGATAACATGGTTACAAACTAGCTTTCCAAGCTGTTGTACGACTAGCTTTTCGATAAAATTAAATATCCTAAAAGCCATCCTAATTATCGACTGAACCTCGCACGCCTAAAGCATACGACGCGCAGGGTGCGATATGGTCGTTTTATACTTGGGCTTTATACGGAGCGTCACGGCGACACCAGCGGCGGCGGCAGTGATGACGGAAATTCGGCTGGTGGGCTGCGCGAGTTTGAACTTTTTTTTTATTGGTGCCGCTGAGATAAAGTTAACAGACAACGAAGCAGAGGAAGGCATTCGGGAAATGGAACTGTGTTTTACTTAACACGCAGAAATGATAAGGCAGAAAAATGAAAGTGAACTTACTGGAGGTGAGGGCCGAATACAATCCTTCTGCGTTATATGTACGACGCTCTATCAGTGATATCGACGCTCTCAGGGTGACCCTCTATCAGTGGCTGCTTTCCCGTAGACATCGCTGGGTATTCGTTTATGTGTACTAGATCTAGCCCTGGTAGTGTTAGCCAGTGCCATTGATAGCCAGATTGGTGGATATGGGAAATCCTGTCAACCGAAGACAGCATGTAGTGCGTAAACTTAGGACGAGGCAACTTCCAAATAATATCTCTTATGCGACCACATGGCATTGATGCTTGCAAATTTTGGGTACTTTCTTTCTACGAGCGAGAAAAATGGGGCAATAGAGGGCTTCAGCTTCTTAGTTAGGACCTCATTAATTCAAATGGCAATTAAGCCCGGACAACATAGGGAGTAAAACGTGTTTCCCTGTTGTAGGGTAAATTCTGCTTTTAGCACATCCCATTACAAATAACTAATTGCTGATTTAGAAAAGCGCAGCATAAGCCAGATAAAACGAATTAGTGCCAATATGAGCCTATCGATGCGTGTCTGATGAAAGCGGATCTCATGCGGCAAGGAATTTGTGCAGCATGAGAAGAGAAAATGTAACAAAAACCACCAGTGACATTAGCTAGCTGGAGAGAGGCATTTGTGTATCATCTAAGCTCGTTTCGATTAAGGCAAGACTAGAAATACGAAGGAACAGAAACAAGTAACAAATCCTTTATTAATGAAAACGCAACATAAAACAGCAGTACACTCTAAAAAGTTTACAGCCCTTGCGGCCTATCGTGTTTTGAAACATTAATCATCTACCTTCCTTGAAGTTTATTTCTTGAAAACATTGCGCATGTACTTTCCTGTCAAGAACGCTATTTTATGTTGGTAACGCGCATTCCGTTCGTGACATGGAAGTGGCTTTCAAGTAGCGTTAACAATGAAAGGAAAGGCACGAGAAACAGATTAAGATTATTCTATAAGGACAAGATAAGCTCCAGTAGGCTCAAATCTTTTGTTAGAGTGCAGTAAATAATATCGAAATACGTAATGCAGACGCTCACTTTATTCTAAATAGTTTATTTTTAGGCTCCTTGTTTCGACATAATATACACGGGGCAGAATACTGCGACATCAATAAACTCGACAGTTTCCCGCCTTTTTCTGTCCCTAGTTGGACCGAATGTGCCAGCAGGAACGCTTTTCCGCCCACGTTCTTTATGAATCCGCTCCTGCTCGGTTTGTTCACACCAGCAATGCTCACTCCTGATGCGCAAAGCAAGCCAATATATATTGACACCAACTATACAAGCAGCCAAAGCGCCTAGCGACGTGCGTGGTTGTCATCATGCCCTTCCTTCGGTAGCGTGCAATATTTTTAACTCGTCTTTTCTATTATTTGCTCGGCAATTGGGGCTCCATTGATAAGTGGTATTGACAACAGCATATCGCTTCCCGCCCCCTCCCCCCACCCTTTGTTCCCTCTTACCCTGCCGATTGCTGATATGCGAATACCAGGATGCCTACAGATCGAGCACTTTCATTGCTTCCAAAAGAGCTAATAAAAAGGGCGACGCCAGAGAGCGCCCAATACCATTCCGAACAAAAGTCTAAATTTATCCAAGTAGGGCTAGCGTAAATTTCGTGCCAGTGCAGTCCTACCTATCGTTGCGTCTTCTTCTGCCACATTCCATGCTTGCCCTGCATAGCGAAGGGCAAAGTGGCAGCGATTATGAACGACCGATTGGTTCATATACCTTGGAATGTCGGTGTGCTGCATTTCATTTGATTTCTCAACCGAGAGAAACATAGCGATATACCCTCTTTTTCTGCAACGACGATACCCAGCGCGGTGTTTTTCCCAGTCACACATGAAGGGAGTGTTTCTTTTTTGTTGTTGTTGTCCTGTGCATACCACTGGTGTGCCTACCGCGCAGCGCTCCGATAGCTTTCCACTGCTTTATAGCATAAATTATTCACACCTTACTGCTTACCAACGACCGATGGATTTGTCCTAGATGTGGTGCATACACTTACCTATTGAGGGCCCGCAGTTTGAAAGGAACATAAAGTTAGACGAGCGGCTCCACTAGGGCCACTGTCTAATATAGTACGTAAGCACTCACCACTTCTCTTATCATCATCACCCATTCCAGTACTTTCCCTCGCCTTCCCTCCTCCCTGGTGCAGAGTAACAGACTAGAGCGCACTAGCTCAGGTGGATCACCCTGTTTTTCCTGTCAATAAGTTCTATCTATCTATCTACCGGTGTCCTTGCGCTTACAGTTGATGAAGTTGATGAAGCGCCTACCTGTGCGACGTGACGGTATGATGGCATTTGAAATAAGCTTCAAGTTACATGCCGCCTTGCACCATTCTTAAATTGAGTTTGTGTGTATATCAATATCTAGGGCATTGGTGAAGAGGCAGTTGCTATTCTAAAGGCTTCTTATTTCTGAGGTTCCGTAACTCGCTGGGAAGGTCCCGTCTGTCGATTACTGAACTCTGAGACCAAGATTTCAGCTACAACTGATGACATGATCGAAATTACCCAGCGCCACCTACGAGCATGTCCAACAAAGAAGTGCATAAAGCTTGCCAATTGCCATCTTTCGAAGAAATATTTCGATGCAGTGCACATGATCCTTGTCCACTACAGTATTGGCCGTTCTGGCCTCCAAAATACATGCGCAGGCACCACTGCTCTCAGAGTCTGCGTGGAGTGGAAAGCATTGCACTAATAGCCCAGCATGTTGTTGCGTGTTAGCTCAGCGCTTAGCGCACTGAACTTTCAACTACATACTTTCAACAACTTCACTGATAGGACTTCAAATCCCAGTGGTGGTTCATGTGGCTCATTTTCTTGATTCTCTAGAAATGGCGAAGCTGGAAATGACGAGGTGGCCTACTAACAGCATAAAATGTTGCTATTTTATTTTTATTTTTTGTCCTCGATGACGGTAACCATGCTCTTCAGCGTTAATAAAATGAACGAATGGACAGACGTGACGAATGGCTGGGACGGACGGACAGTGCAAAACCAATATCGAACGCTTAACTACTGCCGCCGTAAAACTGGCACTTTCGCCCGAACGCCGAACAAATCATTGACATAGCAAGCTTTAGCGTTATGTTGGAGCCCTTACGAACCCAGTAGGCATCTCGCAAGAATATTCGTGTTCTGCAGGCAGCACAAGCTCAAGCACTCAGAGTTTGCCTTGGTTTGCCCAGATGCACGTCAACAGAGGCAACTATTGCGATTGCTCGGGACCATCCAATGCAAACTCACATCACGGTGGAAGCACTGAGAACGCACATCAGACATTTTGCACGTGCCCCCTATCACCCCCTTGCAACACTACCTTCAGACAGGCACTGAGCATCATTCTCTAAAACCATCGTCAAGTACAACGACAAACTTCCCTCGGGCTTCACCGCTGCATCTAAACCATCGATACCCCCATGTTGTCTTGTCAGCCCCACAGTTCATCTCAGTGTACCAGGCATCGGGAAAAAGTCTGAGCTGTCGTCGCCTGTGCTGAAACAACTTTCTCTGCTTCTTCTGCACGAGTGGTACGCGGACAGTGAACATATTTATACCGATGGTTCCACAAATATCCAGTGTTCGTCCGGTGCTGTGGTCGTCCCAGCAAGAGGTATTACCATCAGCTTTAGGACTGACCACCCAACGACGTCTACGTCTGCGGAACTAGCTGCTCTTCGCGCTGCACTTTGTTTCGTCAATCGGGAACCACCTCGACAATGGTCCACCACCTCGAAAATTGCCTAATATATTTAGGTATACGTATATGCCAAGCCTAGCTATAGGACAAGCGGTGTAGGCGGGTTATATTGCCACACCATCCTATATCAGTAAAGTTGCTCACACGTTATCTTACATTCTTGCCAAAGTTGTTCCTCGGAATTTTGAGAATGACAGCCCACAAACAAATGCCATGAAACGAAACCCCAACCTCGCATGCCTTTTAGGTTAAATGTTCTCTCGCTTAAATATTAAAAGCGCGAAACAATAACGAAAACCTAAAAATGATGTCCTTTTTTTTGCCACAAACGTTTGCCAGAAAACTTGCCTATGTGTATAGCGTACGCTGCCAGCGTTTCCCGGCAAACATTACGGTTAGATAAGCTGCAACTGCCGTGAAGCGTGAGAAGGGATGTTTGAATGCTATCACGCTCCACTTTTTAAGGCGTAGCTCAAGCATCCGCCAAGTTTATATGGCACTTAAAATAACAAAACTATTCTATCATCATGAACAGGAAAAAAAGAAAAGGAAAAGAACCATATAGTTTCCGGCTCTCAGCAGACTGATCTTTAATAAGGATATCAATCTGCATTATTGTTAATCACCATAAGTGCTCATCTCTTTTACTGCCTGCGCTGTTATGTTGCCACTATGCGCAGCAGACACATAAAAGCTCGTTATTTTTGCTGTGTTCCATGACATTAGTGCCCTTCTCTTCTTTTTTCGATTTCTGCTTCCGCATTTTTCAGCCACGATAGTAAATGCCGGTAATGGACGCAAATAAAATAATCTAATATATGAGCTCGTGTAATATACGGCCGCTCGCGTTATCTCGCTAGATGTGCACGACCTATTCGATTCCTTTTAAACAGTACCGACATTTACGTTATGCGCGATATAAGGGCGTTTCAAACGAACATATATATACTTTTTAAACTGCACCTCGCTAGCTTTTTTTTAAAGCAGATGAAAAAGTATAGCCATTGAGTCTCGTATAAACGCCTAATGTAGGTTTGCGCATTTTATTTCTCGAAACGCGGTATTAGAAGAACAGCTATACGTTTTCGGACCGTTTATATTAAGCACTTCTTGTTTTCCAGCAGCTGAGTTTTATGAGATTTCCATGCTGTATGCATCTGTGAAATGTGGAAACGCAAGCCAATTGCTGTAGCATTGTCAAACATAGAATAGCGTAATACTTAGGACAGAGATTGAAACGAAACAACTCGAGCGCACGCAATCGAATGTCTGATGGGGAATTCAGGAGCGGAAAGCTTTGCGTTCACTCATTTAATGTTTACTTGATAATTTTAATGATTCATTTAAGGATTTTAATTTTAATGATACGGCTGATACGGCTGATACGGCTGATACACAGCCACCGTAGTCCTCGATAAGGAAAGCAACAAAATCCCAATGAAGAAGGGCGTCAGGTGGGGAGATACGATCTCTCCAATGCTAGTCACACCGTGTTTACAAGAGGTGTTCAGAGAGCTGGATTGGGAAGAATTGGGGATAAGAGTTAATGGAGAATACCTTAGAAACTTGCGATTCGCTGCATATATTGCTTTGCTTGGCGGATCCGGATCACGAGACTGAAATAATCAAAAGCATAAGAATGGGCTGAGGTGTATTTGGCAGACATTCTCAGAACATGAACAACAGGTTGCCATTATCCCACGAAAGAAAAGTGTATAATAGCTGTGTCTTACCAGCACTCACCTATGGGGCAGAAACCTGGAGGCTTACGAAAAGGGTTCTACTTAAGTTGAGAACGGCGCAACGAGCTATGGAAAGAAGAATGAAGGGTGTAACGTTAAGGGATAAGAAAAGAGCAGATTGGGTGAGGGAACGAACGCGAGTTAATGACGTCTTAGTTGAAATCAAGAAAAAGAAATAGGCATGAGCAGGACATGTAATGGGGACGGAAGATAACCGATGGTCAATAAGGGTTGCGGACTGGATTCTAAGAGAAGGGAAGTATAGCAAGAATTAGGTATGCGGAGGAGATTAGGAACTTTGCAGCGGCAACATGGCCACAATTAGCACATGAGCGGGGTAGTTGGAGAAGTATAGGAGAGGCCTTTGCCCTGCAGTGGGCGTAGTCAGGCTGATTATGATTATGATGATAGTTTTTGTATCATTAAGATGAAGGCCTTTCTTAATTTCTTACATTTTTATGCGCTGTGGTAAAGAGTATAGGTAGACGTGGCCACTACACATTCGGAAATACTTGCGAGCCTTCAAACCTAGAAAGCATGAAACGGGCTAAGAAACTTCGACGTTAGCGATGCACCTTCTATATTCACTTGAATTTAAGCAGTGTGGTGTCAAATCACAAAAGTTCAGTAAGAAAAAGACTTCAAGACAAGTGTTTAAAACGTGAAACTTAGGAGAAACAATGGCTGGCAAGCATTTGCAACGCTAGAGACTTCTGTGGCTGTAAATGGGCAACGTAAACAGAACTCAGACTAGCTTACAACATAAATTCTTTGCTTCGCACTTACTCGGACTCAAACTAACCAAAATTATACTCAGGCCGGGGCTCAATCAGACTCATACTCAGAAGTTTTTCTCAGTTGGTCGGCTTATAAGCGGTTCCGGCGACATGTACGCCTTTGGCAAAGTATATGCTCCTCCGTTTTATGGTCTACAATGAATTCAAGTGATATACATCTTCGTATACCCTCTAAGAAAGTACGTCAGGTCTGCTTCAAGACTTGGGGACTCTTCTCCGTTCATTTTTGGGTTGTATTGACCGATAAACAGAACAAAAGAAATAACGCAAGAGCAAAACACTTGGAATCACCGCGAATACTTGTAGACCTTTTTCCATATTATACAAGCTTCACGTTTTGTTTTGGACATGCCATGATATTAGTGTGCACTTTATATTACGATGTGATCAGCGAGTGGAATAGGAATGGTGCCAGTTGTACTGACAATGCCCTGAGAACTGGTATGCGAGCTTGTGTAGTTCCAAAAATTTATGCGGAAATACTCTGATCTTCTGCGAACTTTCGGATGACGCAAAGTGCACAGAGTGAACAACAAAGACCGGATGATTTAACACCTTTTGTTGTCTTCAGGACATTTATTCCATTGAAGTTTTGCTCTGGGCGTCACAATTTGAAATGCCTACGGCACACGCAGGAAACCTGACGCATAAATCAGACTTAGTTAGACTTAGACTGCACGTTACTCTGTACTATCACACTCATTATAAGCTACAACACGAAAGCTCGTGGAAAGGTGGTCGGACGTTGTAGTTCGTACTGGGCGCGATCATATACAACTGCTACAGTATACAGCATCGGTACGAAAGGAAGGTATTTTTTTATTCATCCTACGCGCCCTTTAAAGCAGGGTTTTATGTGCATGAAGAAGTAGACGCAGCGCAAGGCGCGAAATAATCGCAGGAATCTTCTCCCTCCGGAGGATGGCGGAAAGGGTGCGATCGCGTGTTCGCTCGCCTCGGGCCCGCCTTTTCCCGCCAGTTCAGACCCGACAGTCAGATGGGGAGACTGCGTCTGGTTCGTTCTCCCGAAGAGCAATCTGCGTTGAAGGAAAGGCAGCGGGAGCGGGCCCCGCGTCATGTGTTCGATCGAAGAACAGGCGGCGCTTGATGAACATCGCCGGTAACTCGCTCGAGAAAGGGCTCGTCGTCGACATGCCGACCTCGCCGCGAGGGAGCACGAAGCCGAGGCATTACGACAACGAAGAGCCGCGGATCCCGAGCTTCGCTTGCACCCCTCCTCACAGTTTGGAAGGGGGGTCAATTTTTTTTATTTGTGCACACCGTCACAGGAGTCGAAACACCAACTTTTGATTACCCCACGTGGTACACAAAAGAGGTGCCCATTCCTAGTGGGCTATTGCATGAAGTAATTTCGTGCAGGATTGTGCTGCTTCTTTTTAATTCTTGTGTGCGGCCGCTAAACAGCTTTGGTCTGCATTTGTATTGTTGTCGCATGGTTGAGTGCTTCCTTTCTAAGGCTCAAATTTATTCTGTCCGTTGCAACGTGTGCTCGATGTATACATGCAACATTGGTTCACAGTCCTTGCGCAGTCGGCAGTTCTCTGTTCCAGTAATTTTTTCCAGAGTTAACCAAGCTGTTGCGCTAAAAAACAAAAGTTACCTAAATGATTATGTCGTCGATTTACCCGTCAAAACATAAGCATGCATTTGCTATGGCACGAAAATTGTAAGTGATATGCGAATAAATTTACACCGCTCTACGCGGTATCATTCACACTAGCTGCGCCCAAATTATTCATGCCGCCCCCACCAGCAGGCACAGCAAAGCCTCTGAAACATAGGCTTTCATGGCCTTCGGGCTTCTTTACCTTCATTAGCGATTGAGGTAAAATCTGAATCAAACGTTAAGATCATATTTCGGATAAGGTCAGCCAAGGTCACATACGCGATTGAAAATCTCTGTGCAGCCGCAGTCGGTAAGTTCTATCTAGATCGAGGTAGCCAGCGATCGAAAGTGCCAACCCTTGTCAGTGGCACGAGTCACCTTCACCGATTAGTGCACTCACACGACTTTCTTCATGATGAGTGAGGCGCCAATTGATCGTCGGCAGAAGCGAGGGGTCGTTCTGGTTATTTTAGCTCGTCCGATTTGAAGCAGCCCGGCCAGGTGCCATTGCTATGTCTTAGTCCTGCAAGTGTCTCATACGAATGCGTGCCTCATCATCAATAGTATCGGTCATTGTAAACGCGCCAATGTCCTTTGCAGTAAGTTAATAAACAAAGAGATCGCATGTAGTGCAAACATACGAGCCTGCGCGCGTCTTCGCGCGCAGGCTCGTATGAAAACGTGTGATAGGCTCGTTTGAAAACGTCGCGCCCGCTACTTTCCTGTCGGGAATGCTATCATGCTGATAACGCGCATGCCGTTCGTTACTGGAAAGTACCGGGCTCGCAGCGTTAAAGAAAGGAAACGCATCAAGGCAGATGACGATTGTTGTTGTGTAGCAGAAGGGGCAGGCCAAAGGGTGTAAACTGTTCTCAGAGTGCACAGAGTCCAGGGGCACGACGGGCCAACCCAAGAGATGCAATGCATTCGAAGCGACTCGCTGCATCTCCAGGTACCAAGGCAAATGAAACTAGGAAGCGCTGTGACCGCCATCTTGCCGTGGCAGGCCCAGCAAGTACAAGTCAATCGAGCGAAGTGGATGAAGAGGATGGCCAACTACACCTCGACACCGCCATGGACGACGAGTCTCCTCCTGATCCAGAAACGGAGCTGCAACAGCCCGGCGCTGCAAAGGAACCATCCTGGATGTGGACCCACTAAAGCAAAAGGAGTTCCCCGGCCATGAGTTGCAAGCCGACATCCTCCCAGATGACAGCTTTGAAATGATGGACTCACAAGACATCGAAACGATAGACATAGGCGTAAACGAAGTCGCAGGCATTTAATAAACAAAAAATATTCACATAACAGTGTACGAGTTGTGTGCCTCCGTGGTGTTTCCGACGCAACAAATCGCCATTGGCAATGGTATCAGACTTCCGCGGTTTCACACTTTAGTCTCGACAAAGTGTCTTCCGTTTTTTTAGAGCCCAGCTCTCGAGCATCCGTTCCTGGGTTGAGCATCGGCGTCCCTTGGCGTAACCGAGCGACTGCGGTCGTGCCACTGCTCGAGCGTTCATCGTCGTCGTTGGCTGCTTCCATAGCTGATTCCGATGCCACAGGTCATGCCTGCGTTCCCACGCTGCCCCTTCCTCTGTGAAGGCGCTGATGGCACTGACCCACTGCTAGTTGGTGCGGCGATTTCGGTCTCATATTCTCAGCCTCACCATATCGCCAAATGAAAACACGTATACAGCTGCGCTCAACTTTCGCATTAAGTAGTATCGTAATCATCAGATATTTTTTATCAAAAGCCTTTTGAGATTTTTTTCATTAATTTGCTCACGTGTCTATTTTAGCAAAGGAAGTGCCAGGGCTTAAAAAGGTTAATTCATCGTGTTAGATTTTCCTTTAGGCACACTTGTGGAATCACTGTTAATTTGAGCGCATTTTCGTTGCCATCGATGTTTCATTATAGAGACCTGAGAAATTCTTCCAGTGCTTCAAGATAGAGCTCATTATCGATAGGCGATGGGCGTTACAGATAGCAATTGTTATGACCAATTTTATCAAGCAAACGTAAGGTTAGGGGCACGTACCCAGGATTTTCTTTCGGGGGGGGGGGGGGCAACCCAGGATAACCTTTCTGTGAAAATGAGGGGGGGGAGGTACCTTTACTGGTACAAATGTGAATAATGGCCACCATTCGCCATAAAGATGCGTAAACCCCCAAAACAGAATTGCAATAAGGTGTGCCTCACAGGTACGCCTGTGAGATACACCGCTCCTTTACTTGGCAAACAAGGAACCTCATCAAATGGACTCGCGCACAACAGAAGCGCCAGAAGAACATTGCCAAGAAAAACTAAACAGGCGAAAGTGTAAAATAAAGATCTGTATTAACATTTTGTAAATTAGCTCTGGAAGAGCTAGAGAGAAATATATATATATATATATATATATATATATATATATATATATATATATATATATATATATATATATATATATATATATATATATATATATGTATGTGCGGAACAATCAGAGCTGTTCGGTATCTCTCATTTACTACTCTACCAATTTAAGTGCCAAAACCGACTCGTGTTGTTATTTAGGAAGTTGCTTAACGATGCGTTGTCACCAGTCCCGTACAACCACATAGAGCGCCGGACACTTTGGTTCTATATGTACTGTGCCAACCTCGGAAGTTTAGAAAAACGGCCACATTAGCGCAGCAGAGAAACAACTATGTATCTGGAATGAACAATAAACTGAAACTGAATCACGTACGCTAACGCCCTGCCTGGAAACATTTTCATTTGCTGCCGCGAGCAGTGCTGCTCACAGCGTTTTTGAGTAAGGTTACACTCATGTAAAGGAATACAAATATTTTGGTGCATGTGTAAATAAAGGTGATAGATACCTGAAGACACGAAAAAAAAAGTCCTTGCGAGTCTTTTTTCCAGTTGCCAATTTTGCACGAAAAGTACTACACAATTAGGGAAAAGCCACACGAGGTAACAAGTGACAGTTATATTGCTTATGGGTTTAACGGTTATTGCAGGGCCTTATGATGGACGCTGTTTCGCATTGTTTTATTTTCCCCCTTATCTAACCCATATCGCGGGTATATGGTTCCGAGGATCTGCCAGCGTCGCGGCGAGCCGTCACTCCAGGAAATAATGAAGCAAAAGGAAAAGTTAAACGGAACTCTCGTTTTCTCCGGCCACAACTCGTTCCACGAGCGTACACACCAGCTGACTACGAACCGAATCCCTTTCCTGGTCCCTGGATCAGTCTAAACAAAGAAGGTTGAACTAACGAAGCAACAGCGATGCGCGTGATCGTTGAATATATCGTGACAACTGAACTCATCACGAGTTAATTGCGCGTTCACCGAATCTATGAGAAAACCGGCCTTCACACCCCAGGAGATACCGATAACTACCGCCATCCAAAAGGAGTGAAGAAAATTGACGACTATTCCACTTCGTGAAGATCGAATCGCAGTGAGAGCTGACGACAGTCAAAGCTCTCAAATGAAAAGCAAAGTGCTTCACCTCCGCCGCGAGTCGGTCCGAAGGTAACGCAATGCCGGGCCTACCGGCGGCAGAGGTGAAGCAGGCGTTAAGCACTCCCTAAACGTGGGCCGATCCCTACGGTAGTGCAATGCCGGGCCGACCCGTCGCGGAGGTGAAGCAGGCGTTAAGCGCTCCCCATACGTGAGCCCATCCCGAAGATATTGAAGGACTAGTTCAGGTTCCCGAGCCCACAGGGGTATGTGACATTGAGCTTGGACTCTTTTTGCGCATCACCAGGATCAGCCCACATGATGACTGTTTTCTGTTGACGGACGCCGAAAAAAACTACGGAAGGTTAGTCACATGCAGCTTTCGCTGTAAAACACAGCAAAATGTTAACCGCCGCATAGATTGATTTGTCGCCGCTTTAGGAGGGAAGGAGACAGACAGGCAGACAAATAACCTCACTAATGGTCCTGAGGAACCACGATAGGGTACCTCCCTTTTCAGGGAGTACCCACAGCTGTCGCGGGCTGCACCCACGTCGGGGTCGTAAGATCGCGATGCTCCGCTGTATCGCAGGCCCTCTGGACAGCCTGTAGTTGCTCTGAGAGGTCGCCGCTCTTAGGGGCTGTCTCCCAGTCGGTTAGAGGGGTAAGCGGTGGGCTACGTAACGCAGGGCATTGCCAGAGCATATGAAATACGCAGTACGCCTCCCCACAGTCTGGACAGTGGGGTTCTACATTAGGCGCGAAGTGACTGAATCGGCCCCTGGAGGGGAATGACCCCGTTTGGAGCATGCGAAAGGCCGACGATTGTGGTCTAGTAAGTTCAGGATGTGGTAGCGGAAAGGCCCGCCGAGCAAGTTGATAATGTGCCAAGATTTCATGGAAGATGTGAAACGAATCCCTGTACAGTCCTAAGTCGCCGCCCGTGAGTCCACCGGAACCGCCGCGGTGTGTAAGACCTCGCGCACAGTCATGGGCCAACTCATTGGCGTTAACGACCTCAGAGTGCACATTGATTCCCATGTGGGCCTGGAACCATTTGATAATATGAATATTCTCTAAAATTAGAAGGCCGGCGCACAGCAAAACAATAGCTTACTTCAACGAGACAAAAAATCTGCTTTGAGCTAAATTTATTGTTTGGCGGTCTCGGCAATATGCGGCTGCGTATAAGCGAATAAATTTATGCCCACATGAATTCTGAGATATATTACAGTGATAATGAAGAAAATGGCGACCGCAAACCAAGGCGTAAAACCATAGCGCATGTTCGATCGCAGTGTGGCTAGCTACCTTGCATGAGCTTTTTTTTCCCAAGTATAGGTATTGATTTTTATTTTGAGCAGAAATATTTACGATTGAAACGCGCGCGTGAATTCTAACGCGCCTTTTATTCAAAAAGAACATGCGCGTTAGAATCGTGCAACAGCAGTAGCTATTTTTGGAAGACTGATATTTAATTATTTTTTCGTAAAGAAGGGACAGAAATAGCCGCTGCAAGGTTCGGCGGACGAACTCCCAAGTACTGATGTGCGCAGAACGCGTGGAGTGCCCGGCAATTCAAATCACCGCATTCTGCCACCCCCCGAAAAAGATTACCATTGCGAGCTTCGTACCTCCGTCATCGCGCCACACTTTTTTCTTTGCATGAAGTTAAGTTTCGACACTGCTGATAAAACTTACAACGCATTCGGAAGGTGGTCTGCCGTGGCCCTAGCTGTTTTTTTACTGAAGTTGCGGCACTCTGTGTGTGACAGGAATTTCTCGTTCGATGTTCGCGGGCTTACTGAATTCGCACGGAGTTCGGGAAACTTTCTGGCAGCTGCTCATATATCGGTTCTGGTGACGTTCATGGTACTTGCGCGTCACCTATTTTGAATAGCGGACCTTATAGTGCAGCTCTCCCAGCCGCCGACGTCAGATATGTTGCAAAGGCGTCCCGACGGCAGCGTTGCAAAATACGCGTCCCTTTTTTTCTGAATGCAACCTGAGGGCGCAATCTTCCTGCCTGATGACGAGTTGCTTCGCTCGGGAACTTCGCATATCAATTTGGTTTACGACGCTTAATTGCAATGACATCAATAGGCGTCGAAATGAGTCAGTGAGTCCATCGCTGCAGTTTAGTACAGAGCTGTATAATTTAATCCGAACAAGAGGAATTGATGTATCAATATGCCCTCGAAAAAAAAATGTCTTATCAAGGATGTAGAGGTTGGATAATAAACAACATCTATATACTTCAGAGTCCCCAGCTGTCACGCCCCAGCAATGTGTGAATTGTTTTGAAAAGGGTCCGTGGCAGACTTTCCACCAGTTTAATGTTATGCGGCTTTACGCGCCAAAACCACGACCTGATTATGAGGCACGCCGTAGTAGGGGACTCTGAAGTTTGGACCACCTGGGCTTCTTTAACGTGCACCTAAATCCAAGTACACGGATGTTTTCGCATTTCGCCCTCTTCAAAATGCGACCGCCATGGCACTTTCTACCAGTTATTGTGAATGCATCAGCATCAGAAGAAAAAAAAAAACGTTCAATTGAAAGAACGGGTTTTTGCTTCACAGCGAACTCATTTCATTCATTAGTACTGCAATAATGAGCTTCTCGTCAGCAGCGAAACTCACGGTCCTGTTAAGTTTATTCAGTGCCCCGTTCATTAGCGTCCTTGCACGAAGTTATTCTCTTTATCGCACTTAACGCTCGCCCAGATAACGCATCGTTCGAGAAAGGCGGCTATTTTTCGCGGTCCGCGCTTGTTGGAAAACGGATCGTAAATTCATTGGGGAGTCCAGCATGAAGAAAGCGTAAGTTCTGCCCTCGCATGTGTTGTATGTGCAGCGAGGCGCTAATGAATGCGCTTATGGTCCCGTCCATGGTATAGCGCTGTGCTGGCCGATCGAGCGGTAGAAAGTGAGATGGCCTCTCAATACGAGGCCATCTTCGGAGAAAATGGTTACAGAAAACAGCTAAAACTGTGTCTTGGATATCCTCCAGAAAACATGTATATGAAAATTAGCCGCCAAGATGACTCTAACATTACGATGAATTTCATGTATTTTTCATAAAAATGTAGCTCGCAGTGAAGTTGTAAATATTGTGGAATTCCCATCTACTCTCAATATATAGGCTTCAACGGGAGGGAAGCTGACAGCCCCATGTTTACGTCCCCTAGGACAATACTCTACTCCTTCAAAGTTTCATACAGCTAATTGATTAGGAAGTACGCTCGATGGCAAATTACAAACAAACGTGTTTTGTTTCGTGCATTCCTTTGACTGCGCGCCGGTCAACTTATGTCGTCACGCGCGTCGCAGTTAGGTTTAACGGCAACCTGCGTCGTATACACACTGTTACCACCAGTGGGCGTTGTTTGTAGTAATAATAATAATAATAATAATAATAATAATAATAATAATAATAATAATAATAATAATAATAATAATAATAATAATAATAATAATAATACCACCATTAAAATTGACGTTTGTAGATAGATGTCTGCAGAATGCCTATATACAAAAGTGTATAGGCTTATACAGTTTTACTTTTGTGAACTGAAGTCTATGAAATCTCATAGGCAAATGTCTATAACAATCTATAGGGTATTCCTATACACCAGTCTAGTCTATGGACTTGTGTCCTTACACTTTTTGTAGATTCTAATCTACAGACTTCATACAGATAATTCGCGTGGAGGGGTCTATCGCTAATCTACCAAGTATTTAAAAAAATAGGTGCTACGCGTGCCGAATCGGCGCAGTATCGTTCTGAACCATATGGAGCACGTCAAGATATTTTTTCCAATTCGGCAAGTTGGACAATTAACAAAGATTGCCTAATTAACTCTTTAAATAGTAATTCTAGCGAAATATCTTCAATGCAAAAGTTGTAGCGCTTGTGGAAGGACATCGGAATATTTCATCTATGCTAAGGCAACTGCCCTGTTTATTTTTTTCAGCCTTTCTTGAAAGTGCGTGAAATTTTAAAACATACCACGTGACTGCCAGCTTACGCTCCGCGCCTTTAGCGCTACAGATGTAACTTGAACGTACTAGAAAAGCTTGCTCCGCGTACAGAGATCGATTGAACAGGCTGTTGGTGACTGCGATGGACAAGAACTGAAAAAATGGCGTGCCGTTTAAGAAAAAAAAATTATTCAATGAAAATGTGGCCTCTTCATCGCGCTTCACCATACCGCGCGATGAAGAGGTCTGTCTCGTCCCTGCTATACTACAGGGATTACGCGACCACTCGCGAGCTGCGCAGAACTCCAACACCCTTTAATAAGGGTGTTGTAAGAGGGAGGCGCGATGGCTGCTTCATTTGCGCCACCCTTCGACGTCACAGGGGGGCTTTTACAAAGAGCCGAGCTTCTTGTTGCCACTTGCGTAATCAGGTATATTGAACGAATAATTTGACGCCATCGATTTCCGTCGACATGCCCATGCTGAAAAGTAGAACCACGCAACTAGAATTTTATGACACTCTCCTCTAACTTTCGAGTATAAACGTTTATCGGAAACTTCTAACTAGAAAGTTAATATAGTTAGTTTAGTTATCAAATTCTGTAGTGATTTAATTCCATCAAATGTTGTAAGCTCTTCAAGAAAAGGTGTTCGTAGTAAGAGAAAAAGCATAGGGAATATTTAAATTATGGGGTTTTACGAACCAAAACCAAGGTCTGATTATAAGGCACGCTGTAGTGGGGGACTCGGGAAACTTGGACCACTTGGGGTTCTTTAAGGTGCACCTAAATCTTAGTACACCGTTCTTTTCTCGTGTCACCCCCAACGAAATGCAGCCAGCGCGGTCGGCATTCAATCCGCGACCTCATGCTTAGCAGCACGGCACCACATATGGAATATCTAGCCCAGCGCTGTTTAGCACAGCGAATATTCGCTATACTAAATTTCAAGCCAAAGGCAACAGAACTCCACTAGCACCATTTTCTGCCGCTTTTTATTCCCTCTTTCAGAGAGGCGATAGCGCACTCACTTCCAACGGAGCACAGAATCTCTGTCCTCCCCTCCTCCCCTATTCCCCCCCCCCCATCTAGGCCCCTTCCACGAAATAATACGCGGCTGGCTGACGCAGGATCGGGGTTTCATGTCCACCATCTGACATCACGGTGCTACCTCACATTGCTCCACCGATGTTCAATAGCACACCTTTCTTTTCCTGTCTACACCTTCGCTGATAACGCGCCCTCGGTCGTTGCCTCGCCCACCCGCCTTACCCCCTCTCCCCTTTAAAGGAACCCTACCTTTAAAGGAAAGTACACATATGGAAACGTTGGCTCTCGCTTTTACCTTGTTCTTGTTTTGTTCAACGTATTTTGGTTACATACGAAACGTGTTATAGTTACAAACGTTCTATGGTTACGTTGGTATTGTTCGGTTTCCGTTCGTTTTGTTTGTACAAGTTCCAATTTGTAAATGTAAAGCTTCAGTGGAAAGATAGTGCTTGTGTCGTCTCTTCCCGTCTCCGTCCATTCGTCGCGCGGATGTACGGAGTAGAAGGTGGCGGCTGAATTTTTTGTCTTCCTGATTGAAGGCGCTCGTCCGCCCCTTCCGAGATGCCAGCTCAACTTGAACCGAACAATTTACCAAGTGAGCAGTCGCTGCAGCTGTAATATTAGCGTATCGTATGCAAAAAGCGGGGCATCTGGATGCAGCTCCGACCGGTGACAAATTCGTTTTTCAACTACTATGTTTCGCTCTTTCTTTTTCTTATTCATACAGGATTTAAATTATCATATCGACTTTTCATCTAAGCTGTTCTCGTTTTCCGTATTTTGGTTTAGGGAGCTTGTAACCAACAAAATGGCGAGTCTCTTAGTTCGTCTTGCTCTATTCGATTTGAGCTTTGAACCTGATACCGCTCCTCTTATGAAAGTGGTCGCACCAGCTCCTTCACCATCATTCCGTAGTAGAGACTTGCCATCACTGCGACGTTCAGGACAACCAGCGTTTTAAACGTTGTTATATACACCGTAGCTAGGATGAAGTTGGCGGGAGTTGCGAAATATACCCAAGAATTTAAAAGAGCACAAAACCGACATAGATATTATGGACGCCACCACTCCCATTCAACCAGCTGATCAATATTCTTAAGTTTTAACCACCTAAATATTTAATTTCGTGCACGAATCCACTAACTACACCAAGGTGCGAAATAAGAAGGCAAATGACGTAAGCTTTAAGCTGTGTTGCGAACAGCGTGGTGAAGCGCGTTTGTTGGTCGCTTCACGAAAACAGGATAATATCACAGAAACTGAAAACAGAAGCAAGGAAACGTTGCTATAACCACCCCGTCCTCGCCTTTCGATGTTAAAGTTAAGCACGGTACATATATACAAAAGAAATGTGACGTGGTTTGTGCTAATGATGGCATTCCTAAATTTAAGCTATGTAGTTTGCCTTAAAATTGGTTTATTTGTTCTTAATATAAGGTGCGTCCTATATTTCAACATCTGCGTGCAAGCAATAGTTGATTTTTCCTGAATAATTTGTACCATCCTTTTCTGGCATGAAACAATAGCTTGAGAGTGGAAATTCTTACATTAACATTTTATAAAAACGATCTTGCAGACGAGTACCTTATGAATGTTTAGTTTCCCAGGTATGCCCACGCAGTTACGCACAGTAAGTGCTGAGCTTTAGACAACTTATTTATCGTATTCAGGGAAATTTATAGCGGGTGCCAGCTTTTGCCTGCTGATTAAGATTGCGTCTCTGAATGCAGGTTTACGTGTTGTTTGCGAGTGAGCAGCACAAATATCATTTTAGAGCAACCCGTAAAAACAAGCCAAACCCAATGAAGAAAGCACCCGCGCGGGAACCAAGAGACCCGGTAGCAGCTGTGAGTACTGAGAGAGCTCCTATCTTTAGTTTCGGCGGCAAACCAAGACCATTTCTCATGAAGGTGGGTGCGTGCACAGCATATACGCAAGAGAATTAGCAAAACGAAAATATCTTTCGCGCAGAGACTTCCAGCCCCTGACTTTGCACGCTGTGTTTAGACGCCACGCGTGGAACTTGTTTATGCTCCAAGGGCACCGACTGAGTTCATGTTGCTACACTGAAGTGAAAAGGATGATACGGGAATGTTTAGGAAACGTAGGAAAAGTTGCGCGACGAAAGGAATACAGTTAAAAAAGATCAATACTAGAGAACATATATGTCAGTGTATATCAAAACAAGTTTAGTATCACTGAAGGTAGATCACCTGGCACATGACGCAGGGCGCAGCTGTCGCATATTGCTGGCCTCTGCGCCATCCAGTTGTCTTCGCGTGAACGGGTGCTGGCGGAGACTTACTATGGAAGTACGAGCTGCCGTCCGCGTGCTGCTAGGTCTATAGCAAAAACGGTTTGGTGTCGCTGGCTCACTATTGTCCCTTTTATTTTCGAGCTGGCCTGTTCCAACGCAGCCTTTGAGTATGACGTAGTTTCCAGGATGGCCTAACAGTGATGTATGCTTATTAAATGTATCCCATGTCAAGAAAGGGGCTGACAGGTGAAGTAGCACACTGTGTTCCAGAAGTTACATAAACAAGGGTCAAAGTGGCTCGGAAAGCACTCGAGGCATCTTATCCCTGTGTATAATTTCCGTACCACAACATACATCATGTGATAATGTTTCCTTAGTGTTTGTTCTGTCTTTAGGGTCAATGCAGTCATGTCGGCAAATAGTGTTTTTATACTTCTCTGCTTTCTTTATATATTCGTCCTCCACGAAGAAAAGAGCTGCAATACGAGTCTAAAGGGGATGCGGCATAGTTATTTCTTGTCGAAGAAATCCAGGAACAAAGATAGCTGTCCCGTGGGTAGAGGCGGAACTGGCCGTGATACACAGGGTGCTAGCTGAAGTAGCCTCAAGAAAAAGCTAGCCCAAATACAGGCTTTTTAATGAGAAAGCGTTAATACCTCATTACGCGAAAATCCGTCATAGTCAGCGGCGTGACCGAATGGTGGTATCAAAATTCGCAGACGGCAGGCACTAAGAGTAAAAACACGTTAATAAATGCTCAGAATGACCTCAAATTTCTCAAGGAGGTTCCTGTAAACGAAGTACATTTGTACATTTGAAAAGAAAACCACATTAATTCCGCTCTGGAAGGGAATCGAGCCCACGCCTCCGGGGTCCGAGATGAGCACGCTTCCCCGAAGCCGCAGTGGTTCCATGGTTCTGGTTGACTAAAGGTGCGCCTATAGTGCGCGCTTCGATGCAGACATCCCGCGTCGAATGTAACGCTGCTGAGCGGCCCTTCTAGTTACGAACTCCTCGCGGGCATGCGAGCGCGTTGGAACCTTTGGCGTGTTCTTATATGGCCTTACGGAGGCGCTGTTAGAACGCAGGCGATAGCTTGCGCCGTCAAGGAATGCTCGGACAAAAAAAAACATTTCACCAAGGGATCATAATAATTTCGTCCGAAGTCTGAAGTGTCTCATTATTCCTTGCTTTGAACGAAGGCTGTCCTAATAGCCAGTAAACGACGCAGGTGCAACTTTTAGTTTATCTTTATTTTTCCGTTTCTTTATCGTAGATGCGGCGTTATTTCTTCTGTAGAGAGCCATTCCTGTACTACCCTTTCTGAAAAGAATCGGCCTTTCCTCTAGAGCTCCTGCTTGTAATTAGAAAAGTTGGAGTTACTACACGTATTTCAATTTTAAATGTTGCCAAGGGGCTATAAGGATGGAACACACTATTCTTGTTGACACCGAAAGATTACATTAACGTGAATTTAGTTTTAATTGCGCAATAACACAATAGGCGAAATACATCACATCACCGGCAATCGTGCATATTTAATGTGATTTGGGTAATTGGACAATTTAATGTCTGATGAAGTAATAAAATAGCATTCCTTTTATTTCCATAGGAAATATATGGACACTTCACGCGAATTTTCGTCGTTGCCATCGGCGTTGCCGCAAGGCTCCGCATATAATTAGATCTATGTGAACTGTATGCTGTGCCATGCTATAACCCAAAGGCTACATTTATCGGTTATATTTCCAAACTATTCTGTCACAAAAGCTGCTCATACCAGGTCTCACATTCCTGACTAAATTATTCTGCAGAATTTTTACAATGGTTGCCCGTACACAAATGCCGTGAAACTTAACGCAGGCAGCGCAAGCCTTTTATCCTATTTAAAAACTATATATAGACTATTAAAGATGCGAAACAATATAGTACCGGTGTCACACGTACACTACTGATCGCGATCACTGCCTCTCCGGATTGAGCTTGATCCCGATCGAGTGCTGCTACAGGGTCATTTGCGATAGCGATCTTGCGCAATTCGGACGCGGATAATCGCGATCTGTGAATGGCAATCAGGCCTCTTGATCGCGATTGCATGCGGACGTATGCGCGGTCTAGCGCAATATTCTGGAAACACTAAAAGCAAAAAGCGAAGGCAGATCAACCAAAAAAAAACATTTAAAACATTTTTATCGGCAATAGTAAGCTGTAAAATTGAAATATTGTCTAAATTTACCCATATTTTGCAGAAATGTAGCTCCGGAATTATGCAGTTCTTAGCGTTGCCGCCAATCAGCATACGATAATAACTCGGTCTGGATTATTGGACCATGTATCAGCCAAATTGTCGATCGCTATCAAGACATCCGATTCGGATCAGCCCCGATCACGAGTATGAGAGTTCATACCTGAAATTGTAATATTACTGGCGCCGCTCTTTTTAGGCTGCACTATCTCCGGAATCGACCCATGCAAGATGTTCTAGGTCGCACTATTTTCGGGATCAGCCCACGAAAGAGGTTTGAACCTGA
Organism: Dermacentor variabilis; assembly: GCF_050947875.1. Classification (NCBI taxonomy): domain Eukaryota; kingdom Metazoa; phylum Arthropoda; class Arachnida; order Ixodida; family Ixodidae; genus Dermacentor; species Dermacentor variabilis. Next base: position 115,121,859 of record NC_134569.1, on the reverse strand, counting down.
TACCTGATACGGAAAAGTATTAGGTCCTGAGTAAGACATTGCATTTAATACATTAACATCAACGATATTGTCCAACGGCAGGATTCAAGCAGATGACCCCTAGCACAACAGGTCGGTACTCTCACAATTAGGCTACAGGCGCGTGCGTGAGCAAACGGAACAGAACATCCTAAAATATTGTCCGCGTGCAAGCCAGCGCGTTGAGACATTTGGAGCGTTTTATGAAGACTCTAGGCGATTTTTCGCCGTCAACAATATTTACATTTAAAAAAAACTGGCTCCTTTAGTTTGATATGTCTCCATCAGAACATTATTCCCATTAACTGTGCGATTTCTCTTTGCGTCAAAACTTGAACGTATTCGAAGCTGTATTCTTGAAAGACGAAGCTGTATTCTAAGACATCAGGTTAGACAGCTTTGCCACATGGCACAAATTGTAAAACAACCTATGCAGGTTATGCAGATCATGCAGACCCTGTCGAATTGCACTAACGTTTCAGAGAGAGAGAGAGAGAGCAAATGATAAATGAAAGGTAGGGAGGTTAACCAGGACTGAGCCCGGTTGGCTACCCTACACCGGGGAAAGGGAAACGGGGACGGAAAGATTAAAGAAAGAAGAGAATGTCCACCGGGGATACCGTTCAGTCACTCAGTCCGGATCACAGACGCTGACTCAATCCTGTATCTTTCAAATATCGCAGCAGCGCTTTTGTGGCCTTTTGTAGCTGCGATATGCGAGGCCATGGTCCAAAGATCTTCTTCAAGGTGAACGGTTTTCTATCTAACTGGTTGAGAGCTGTGCAGAGATCTTGTCTTTCATTTTCAAATGATGGGCAGTAGCACAGTAGATGGTCTATAGTTTCTTCGACACCGCAGGCATTGCACTCGGCGCTATCAGCCATTCCAATTAAAAACGTATATGCATTCGTGAATGCGACGCCCAAGCGTAAGCGGCACAGCATTGTTTCCTCATTACGTGGAAGCCCTGGTAACAGCCGCAGTTGCATAGATGGATCGAGGGAATGCAATCGATGTTGAGTGAAATCAGGTGTGTGCCACTTCTCCAATGTCATACGGTGCGCTAGCTTGCCTAAGTGTTGGGCTGCGTCAGTACGCGATAAAGGTACAGAAACAAGGGTTGCTCCTTCGTGTGCTTTTCTAGCAGCTTCGTCAGCGAGGTCGTTGCCGGAGATACCGCAATAGCCAGGCAGCCACTGAACCACGACGTCGTGCCCTCTCGCGATCATGTGATCGTGCATTTCACGTATCTCCAACACGAGTTGTTCACAGCACCCGCGACAAAGACATGACAGAAGACATTGTGAGGCCGCCTTCGAATCACAGAATATTGCCCACCGATTAGCCGGTTGGTTGTTAATATAATCGACGGGACTTCGGAGGGCAACAAGCTCCGAACCGGTCGATGTTGTCAAGTGAGAAATCTTGCATCGGATGCTTAGTGATCGTGATGGTATAACCACTGCCCCGGTGGAGCTGGTCTGGGTGGAAGAGCCATCCGTATATATGTGGACTCGGTCAAAGTAGAAAGTGTGCAAACAATCCAGAGCTGCTTGCTTCAAGGCCAAGGTAGGCAGGCCGTTCTTCTTTCTTATCCCTGGAACCGTAAGACGCACTTGAGGTTGTTTTAAACACCACAAAGCTGAGGTTTCAAATATGTAGTAGCCAAAGGGAGTGGCTACAATAGCATCTGCGACTGATTTCCGCAGCAAAGCACCGCATACTTCTTATCGCGCAAATATTCCCTCGCGTTTTCTAAGAACGCCGCCCGAGAAGCCCCATCAAAACGGTAATCGTGATGAAGCATGGGGACCCGCATTCGCGCCAAGTCCAGTCCGTTAGTTCAGATGCATAAACAATGTATTGCTGCGTGTGCGGCGCACGCTGCAGCTCTACACCGAAGAAACCCCGACGCTGCACAACGGGAACAGCAAACCGAGGCTAAGGGACAACGTCGACAAAGCCCTGTGGTTGAAAAGCGCGAAGCCACGCACACATCCTGCTTGCCGTGAGCATGCTGCAGCATGGGAACGCTCCAGTAGTTTAAACCGACGCTACCCTCGGCCATCCGAGTTTTAAGAATGAAATACGTTCAGCTCCCGTTATCCGCGACCTTCGAGAGACCTCGAGCCGAAATCCCGAGCCATTATTCAGGCATAACCAGAGTATCCGAGCAACCAGTCAAAACTTATGAAAACGCTGTCTTTGGCCCCAACCCTCTGCAAAGGACCGCATTACACACGCTAGTTAATGCCCGAAGAAGTTATGAAATATTGCTTATGAGTTCTTCCTAATGCTTGTTCACAATAGCACTCACGCTGTAACTGCTAGTACGCTGAAGCTTTATCTTCTCATTTTCGATAGCGACATTCAAAAGGAAGATACAAGGCACTATAGACTTGATTGACATCATTTGGTGCTGAGACGGGGTTGGCTGTGTTTTTCTCCAACGCCAGTGATGCGAGACGTCCATGGCGCCTCCGGCACGCCCGCAGCGCCAGCAATGAGGTTGACTTGCAATAAGGTTTTGAGGAGGCTTGCAAAGAGGTTCTGTTTGTGACAGGAAGCTGTTGCGTTCATATGGCGAGTGCACAGTATGGGGTGGTACGGTGGGGTGTGTGTGTTCGTTGGGGGGGGGGGGAGGCGTTTTGAACATGCACTACACCCATTTTAAGACGGTGGCTAGTACAATCTCTAACCACTCTGCTCTGTGACAGGAAACTATTGCGTCCATATGGACCAGTGCATAGTACGGCGTGGTTGTTTGTCCCCAATTACGGGGCTGCATGTTTTCACTGCTGTTGATGGACTATTCACTCGGTAGGAAAATTATTTCAAGTCCAGCCCGCAGAGGGTCCTAGCTAGCATTACACGATTAACGCGTTTCTCTGTAAATAGAACATCATTCACACCTGCAGAGCTGCTGTGAAAATTGTTGTATATAGATGTCACTTGCAAACTAGCAGCAGACTAAAATAGGCATGAAGCGAGGCGCGATATCAGGCTAGTCGGTAATTAATGATGTCCGCAGTGTGACAACAGATAAATGGCAGAAAGGTCCGACGAAGAACGAGAGCTGACTTCGAACTTAACTTTATTCGTGCGAACCACACTCATAGACAAAGGCGCACGAGATCACAAACGCAACTGTGGAACCATGTATGACAAAAAAGAGCATATTTAATCTCTCCGTTCATTAACATAGCTATGCACCACCTGCTGCGCATTCCAGGTACACAAGTTTATTTCGGATAAGGCGGCAGAAGGTTCGCTGACGCATTTACCTTTAGTAATAGCCACGGCTGAAATTGTCAACCTGTGGCTATCTCCCGCGTTTTTCGCAATTACCGAAGTTTCTTTTTTTATACAGCGAAGCGTAGCCACCTTAGGCGCAATTCCTAGGGGTACAACTCGCCCAGCTTGCTGCGTTAATTGGGTACAATGCAAAGCGAGGAATTCCTCCCTCACTCCCTTTTTGCACTTTTTTGATCGTGCTCCTGTAATCTCACATTACAAAAGTTTGCCCGTCTGTCGCACGTATCTGAGACCGCAGTACAGGGAATGTTGTATACCACGCCTATTGTGCAATCAGAAAACTTGTTTTCTGTGCTTAGTATAGCAAGCGTGCAATTCTTTCCTAACAACACATGTCCCGACACACAGATAGTTCATGCGGAGCAAAAAACTACAGATACCCCTGCCCGTTGTCCAATCTTCTTTAACTTATTCTAGATGCGGCGTTTGTAGGGAATAACTGCCACCTTTTTTCCTGCTAAGTCTTGTGCTGCAGGAACACTGTCACTGTTATTGGACTCCTTACGTAGGGCTTCTGAGGCAAGGAGGAGCAGGTGACGCGGATATAACCTGCTGCCTTTAGATGAGTAGTCTGCTCGCTGAAACTCTCCTGATTAACGTTATAAAAAAATCTAAATACGCTGGAAACAAGTCATTCAGAACAGGGGCAATGCAGGAACCTATGCATGCACCACTATTCTGAAGGAACACACGACCATTTGACTAAGCGAAAGTGGAGGTTAGGTACAGCTGTATCAATTCACAAAATTGCCAACAGTTACACCACACTTGTTTTTGCCGTGGTTTGTCAGTGTTCGAGGTTCCCGTTCCTGGTGTTGTCTTTGTCCGTCAAACTTAATGTACACATTACAAACTAAGTACGGCTTAAACACAGCGGTCTGTATATATTGGAGAAAAAAAAGTGACAGTGACCATATCGAGAGGTGGCGTTCTCTCATTTACGATGTGGCATGGCAACCTACAGCTTACGAGAGTGTTAAAGTATGAACCTTATCTCTTAATGCAAAAGTGTTGAGAATAAGACGACCTCGTACAGGCCAATTACAGAGACGTCGGTGATATGAAGAATGACTGTGCGAGTCACATAATTAAAGCTGTCGAAGTGCATGGAAAAAAATTGTATATTGTGGGAACTACAGAATGGGTTCCAGCAAGGCAGGCGTTTAAAGGATAAGATGTATATATATAGTGTTTGAAGACAAAGAGACACATTTGGACGCGGGCACTCGGACGGTCGATTGTCTGCTTCTTTACAATATGTGCGTGTGCGTGCGTGCGTGTGCGCGTGTGTGCGTGCGTGCGTGTGTGTGCGTGTGTGTGTGCGTGTGTGCGTGTGCGTGTGCGTGTGCGTGCGCGTGCGTGCGTGCGTGTGTGTGTGCGCGCGCGCGCGCGCGTGTGTGTGTGTGTGTGTGTGTGTGTGTGTGTGTGTGTGTGTGTGTGTGTGTGTGTGTGTGTGTGTGTGTGTGTGTGTGTGTGTGTGTGTGTGTGTGTGTGTGTGTGAGAGAGGACAGAAGAGACATCGAGAATACTTGCCGGGTTTTAATAGAGAATGACGGGTTTTATGTATGCGGTCGACATAGCTTTAACAGCGGATAATACAAGGGCTCTAAAGAGGCTTGCGAAGATGTGTGACAATGAAGTGACATACGTAGGCCCTAATTTTTGCACAGAACAATCGGAAATTATAATATTTGATGAAGAGTCGAGTAATGAGGCGGTGTGAAATCAACAACAGGTCATACCTATAGTCAAGCGACATTAACGCCATGGTGTATAGATAAATAAAGGAAAGATCTACTCAAACGTCCAACAACACAGTCCGAGGACAAAGGCAAATTGTATTGCACCAAGAATAAGACATAGAGCACTATGGTGCTACAATTAGTATGAGGTAGAGCAAGAAATTCAAAAGGAACTACTCTTGCAAGTGGTGGTCTTCGCAAGTGTCATTATGAGCTTAAAATCAGAGTCCTTGACGACGCTGGAGGTTAAACAAATGTCCATAGTTCGATTGGCACTGGAAGCCCAAAGTAAAGTCGCAGATAAAGAAGTGCAGTTTGACATGGCTTGGAAAATTTGTGAACTCAGAGACGCAACAGACTAAAATTAGTCTTAAAGAGAGACTCACGCACAAGACTAAATAAAGATGGGTGGCTAAAATGCAAATTTCTTTGTATCTAGAAGGCGTGGACATGGATTGTAGGAAGAGGTCAAGAAAGTTACAACCAACTACAGGATAATTGAAAACTTCAATAGACAGCCAGGAGCTATCAAAAAGAAAGTTAGAGCAACAAAGATAGTAAACTGGAGGCAAAGGGTGGTGGGGAGGGGGGCAAAGAAAGACCATGGAGGTTTACAAATGCTATAAGAAAGAAATCAGGAGGAAAAATTTGCTTGACAGCACAAAAAGCATTGGGTTGTCATTTCAGCCTCGACGCTGGCAGTCTGACGACTAAAGCAAACCGAAGCAAATATTCCCTACAAGGTCACGAGCGAAATTGTGCTGGTCTGATGCAAAAAAATTCAGAAAATGACTCAGCACATCGTAATTGATTTGCTGAGTCGTACGCAAGGCTCTTCAGTAACGTGCAACTTCCAGGAACGCTGGCTTTCAAAATTGATGGAAGTACTCGCATTAAGTTGTCAGCAGTAGATATAAGCTAGATTGGATTGGATAAACAACAAAAAGGTCCTGCAGGATGCGCGTCAGCGCGAAGCAGGCGTCCCCCACGCATGGACCGAGAGAGACGTTTAGAGAATTAGTGAGAAAAAGAAGTTTGAGTATAAAATGATAGAGTCGGAGTCGTACAGGCATAGGTGACCGTGCAATATAAAGGTAACAGTTTTATTAAGGAAAGGAAAGATCAAAAATAGATAGGGAAAATACTAGACTGTGACAGGTGCAGCAAAACTTGATTAGAACAAGCAGGTTTGTTTACTATTTGTTGGCACCCCGTTTCAATGGAGATTAGAGAAAATATCGTGATCACCATCATTATGCGGTGACAAATACCACAGCTTAAGTCGATGCCTAAACTCGACTAGGCTAGCCAAGCAACGCTCCCGACAGTCCTTGGATGTAGCCGCTAGTGAAACGCGGACCTCCGATTTGGGCCGCTTGTTTTCTAATGAAACGTACGGACAGCAGTGAACGGAGAATATACTGTCTCCAATGCCACATTTTCGCAGGAAACGAACCCAACGGTCTTACTATACGCGAAAGTAGCGCAAAACTGAATTTTGGTTCAGGTACTTCCTTGGTGCTTTTTGCGCGTTTTGTAATATAGTTCTGCCTGCGAAGTAGGCACGGCCGTTGCGCAGCGCACCTTTCTGCTATTCTTGCACTCGTTATAAATATTGACCATACTTTTGTAATGAAACTGAAGTAGCAAGTTATTGTAGTGGCCGTGCCTACAAATGCCTCATAGATACTTTGATAATTCAGGTAGTACGTCTCGACTTAGAGAATTAATGACAATTACCTAATTAAATCTCGTTAATGAAAAAGTTACTAACAGCTACTCCGCTGTACCGGAAACAATGTGCACTAGGGTTTCTTCGAGAAACGCAATTGCTCTTTTTCTTTACTCTGGCTGTATCATAGTTAATTGGGCCATGCTGTAAATATTTATGATATTTGCGTGCAAATGACGATGTTTTGATCCCTAATACATGCTGTAAATTATTACAACAGCTCTTTTCACGAGATGTGAGCATTGCTTACTGGAAAAAGAAGCAATGCTGAGACACATATCATTCATGCGCATTTCAGATGCCATTGATAAAGTTTCTGCCGAAAGGGTCACTGAAGTCTGCAGGTTTTTTCAGGGTCAAAAAAAGTACGCAAAGCAATTTGAAGTGAGGTGAACATACAGCCACATAGTCCTTCTCTAGGTCTAGGCTAGCCATGCCTTTAGAAGTATTTTTAATTGGCTATCAACTTCGCTTTATAATAATAATAATAATAATAATAATAATAATAATAATAATAATAATAATAATAATAATAATAATAATAATAATAATAATAATAATAATAATAATAATAACAATAATAATAATAATAATAACAGACTTTCTCCTGTGCGTTTATTAAATATATTCTGTACGTGCATGTTGTTTACAGTGGAAATTTAAAACAATGTTAAAGTGAGAAAATACGGACAAGGCAGCTGCCGCTAGTGCTTCTAATGCACTTGTCCTCCTATTCTCCTACTGTCAGGATTTGTAGAAGTAAAGCTAAAGTATGAATTAAAAACCGCACATGTCCGCGCCAACAATTATGCAATAAGTTATTCCCAACAATAATATTTTAAGTGAAAAATTCAAGGCAAGTCTTAAGGAACCTCAAATGATGTCGGTGACAAAACCCTGGTAATGATATTTTAGGTGCCTGTGTGTGTGGGGGGGGGGGAGGTGTATGCTCCGGCATCACCGGGGGAAGAGGAGGGAGGGCTCTGCCCGCCTTCGGAAAGCTCAGGGGTGGGCTCGCGCCACGGAGCCCCCCCACCCCTTTTGTAGTCGGCGCCAATGTAAATTTAGTGTACTATAGATATCCACACAAAAATAGTAGAAAACACTCCAGGAGCAGTTAAAGATCGTCATCATCATCATCATCATCATCATCAGCCTAGTTACGCCCACCGCAGGGCAAAGGCCTCTCCCATACTTCTCCAACTACCCCGGTCATGTACTAATGTGACCATGTTGTCCCTGCAAACGTCTTAATGTCATCCGCCCACCTAACTTTCTGCCGCGCCCTGCTACGCATCCCTTCCCTTGGAATCCAGTCCGTAACCCTTAGTGACCATCGGTTATCTTCCCTCCTCATTACATGTCCGGCCCATGCCCATTTCTTTTTCTTGATTTCAACTAAGATGTCGTTTACCCGCGTTAGTTGCCTCACCCAATTTGCTCTTTTCTTATCCCTTAACGTCACACCCATCATTCTTCTTTCCATAGCTCGTTGCGTCGTCCTCAATTTCAGCAGAACCCTTTTCGTAAGCCTCCAGGTTTCTGCCCCATATGTGAGTACTGGTAACACACAGCTGTTATACACTTTCCTTTTGAGGGATAGTGGCAACCTGCTGTTCATGATCTGAGAATGCCTGCCAAACGCACCCCAGCCCATTCTTATTCTTCTGGTTATTTCAGTCTCATGATCCGGATCCGTGGTCACTACCTGCCCTAAGTAGATGTATTCCCTTACCACTTCCAGTGCTTCGCTACCTATCGTAAACTGCTGTTCTCTTCAGAGACTGTTAAACAATACTTTAGTTTTCGGCAGATTAATTTTCAGACCCACCCTTCTGCTTTGCCTCTCCAGGTCAGTGAGCATGCATTGCAATTGGTCTCCTGAGTTACTAAGCAAGGCAATATCATCAGCGAATCGCAAGTTGCTAAGGTATTCTCCATCAACTTTTATCCCCAATTCTTCCCACTCCAGGCCTCTGAATACCTCCTGTAAACATGCAGTGAATAGCATTGGAGATATCGTATCTCCCTGTCTTACGCCTTTCTTTATAGGGATTTTGTTGCTTTCTTTGTGGAGGACTACGGTGGCTGTGGAGCCGCTATAGATATCTTCCAGTATCTTTACATATGGCTCATCTACACCCTGATTCCGTAATGCCTCCATGACTGCTGAGGTTTCGACTGAATCAAACGCTTTCTCGTTTTCAATGAAAGCGATATATAAGGGTTGGTTATATTCTGCACATTTCTCTATCACTTGATTGATAGTGTGAATATGGTCTATTGTTGAGTAGCCTTTACGGAATCCTGCCTGGTCCTTTGGTTGACAGAAGTCTAAGGTGTTCCTGATTCTATTTGCGATTACCTTAGTAAATACTTTGTGGGCAACGGACAGTAAGCTGATCGGTCTATAATCTTTCAAGTCTTTGGCGTCCCCTTTCTTATGGATTAGGATTATGTTAGCGTTCTTCCAAGATTCCGGTACGCTCGAGGTCATGAGGCATTGCGTATACAGGGTGGCCAGTTTCTCCAGAACAATCTGACCACCATCCTTCAACAAATCTGCTGTTACCTGATCCTCCCCAGCTGCCTTCCCCCTTTGCATAGCTCCTAAGGCTTTCTTTACTTCTTCTGGCGATACCTGTGGGATTTCGAATTCCTCTAGGCTATTCTCTCTTCCACTATAGTCGTGGGTGCCACTGGTACTGTATAAATCTCTATAGAACTCCTCAGCCACTTGAACTATCTCATCCATATTAGTAACGATATTGCCGGCTTTGTCTCTTAACGCACACATCTGGTTCTTGCCTATTCCTAGTTTCTTCTTCACTGTTTTTAGGCTTCCTCCGTTCCTGAGAGCCTGTTCAATTGTATCCATATTATAGTTCCTGATGTCCGCTGTCTTACGCTTGTTGATTAACTTAGGAAGTTCTGCCAGTTCTATTCTAGCTGTAGGATTAGAGGCTTTCATACATTGGCGTTTCTTGATCAGATCTTTCGTCTCCTGCGATAGCTTACTGGTTTCCTGTCTAACGGCGTTACCACCGAATTCTATTGCGCACTCCTTAATGATGCCCATGAGATAGTCGTTCATTGCTTCAACACTAAGGTCCTCTTCCTGAGTTAAAACCGAATACCTGTTCTGTAGCTTGATCCGGAATTCCTCTAGTTTCCCTCTTACCGCTAACTCATTGACTGGCTTCTCGTGTACCAGTTTCTTCCGTTCCCTCCTCAAGTCTAGGCTAATTCGAGTTCTTACCATCCTATGGTCACTGCAGCGTACCTTGCCGAGCACGTCTACATCTTGTATGATGCCAGGGTTCGTGCAGAGTATGAAGTCGATTTCATTTCTAGTCTCACCATTCGGGCTCCTCCACGTCCACTTTCGACTAAACCGCTTGGGGAAAAAGGTGTTCATTATCCGCATATTATTCTGTTCTGCAAACTCTACTAATAATTCTCCTCTGCTATTCCTAGAGCCTATGCCATATTCCCCCACTAACTTGTCTCCAGCCTGCTTCTTGCCTACCTTGGCATTGAAGTCGCCCATCAGTATAGTGTATTTTGTTTTGACTTTACCCATCGCCGATTCCACGTCTTCATAAAAGCTCTCGACTTCCTGGTCATCATGACTGCATGTAGGGGCATAGACTTGTACCACCTTCAATTTGTACCTCTTATTAAGTTTCACAACAAGACCTGCCACCCTCTCGTTAATGCTATAGAATTCCTGTATGTTACCAGCTATTTCCTTATTAATCAGGAATCCGACTCCTAGTTCTCGTCTCTCCGCTAAGCCCCGGTAACACAGTACATGCCCGCTTTTTAGCACTGTATATGCTTCTTTTGTCCTCCTAACCTCACTGAGCCCTATTATATCCCATTTACTTCCCTCTAATTCCTCCAATAACACTGCTAGACTCGCCTCACTAGATAGCGTTCTAACGTTAAACGTTGCCAGGTTCAGATTCCAATGGCGGCCTGTCCGCAGCCAGGTATTCTTAGCACCCTCTGCAGCGTCACAGATCTGACCGCCGCCGTGGTCAGTTGCTTCGCGGCTGCTGGGGACTGAGGGCTGGGGTTTGATTGTTGTATTCATATAGGAGGTTGTGGCCAAGTACTGCACCAGGGTGGCCAATCCTGCTCTGGTGAGAGAGTGCGTTACCGGTTCTGGTCACCCGGATCAGGCCGCACTCCAGGCCTGTTTGTGCAATTTTCTCAACACACGGTTTTTTTTTGTATTTTCCGGTGCAGAATTGCGCGGCACCGGGATTTGAATCACGGTCCTCTTGCACCGGAGGCGGATACTCTACCGTCCCCGCAGGAGTTTAATTAAAAATTGAATTATGGGGTTTTGCGTGACAAAACCACTTTCTGATTATGCACACCGTAGTGGAGGACTCCGAAAATTTCGACCACCTGGGGTTCTTTAACGTGCACCTAATTCTAAGTACACGGGTGTTTTCGCATTTCGCCGCCATCGAAATGCGGCCGCCGTGGCCGGGGTCCGATCCCGCGACCTCGTGCTCAGCAGTCTAACACCATAACCACTGAGCAACCACGGCGCGTCCCGCAGGAGTTGTACGCCTCATTTAACCTACAGTGGTGCCCTATTTGATCAGTCAAGATGGACCAATCTGAGCTCGGTTATAACGCATGGATGGCACTCGGCTAGAGAACCTGGTATTTATGACCTGCACATGTGTGGCCACACATAATTGAGGATATATAATTTTTTTAGGAGGGTTCCGTACTGTGATAAAATGAAGGAAAATACATTAAAAAGAAAGAAAAAAAAGGAAAAAAAAAGGAACATAACATATGATTTGAACTCGTGATCCTTCAATGTTGCCCGGAAAGGTAGCTCAGTCGGTTGGTTCGTCAAGCCAACGGTTACTTTCAAGCGCCATAGCTCCTGCTCCGAGCCTCATACTTATGTGGAAAGTTACTGAGTGGTTGGAAGGCATAATTTCTTGGAAAAATTGCCGCCAGAGGAGCAGCGTGAACTCGAGCGGCTTTAGAGACTAGGAAAACTGCCTTAAAATATTTAGACTTGAGGGGGAGCTTCGTTAACAAACTATAACACGGCAATCAGCACTCAAATACGACGAGAGAAATTATTGAGACGTGGAAAATTCCCTTGAAATAAATCCGGTTTGCGAGACAAATGCTTGTATGTATTGAATCTCTTAAAAGATGAGGGGGGAAATATGCGCTCACCGAGAGGGCATCGTCAGCACGAGACCACCACCAGGCACCTTACTGGGATGTAGAGAGCGTCGCGGCCGGAACGAAATCTCCCGTCTCCGCCGGCCAAGAGTGGAAAACGCGCTTTCCGATCGCTCAAGGTTGAGCGGACATTGTATAGCTCTAGCGTCTAGGAAAAAGCTTAAACACGTGCGAGGGCGGCACGCATAGCGTGGGAAGCTAGCCGCCGGAATAGCTATCTCAAGTACTGCTGCTGGCGAGGGCGAAATACCTTCGTGTAATTATAATAACCCTAATAGGACTTCTTGCAATAAAAAAAAAGAAAAAAAAAGGAAACGGCTCAGAAGGCTATACTACGGGAGCTATGACTGATACTTTTCTATATATATGTATTCATCTCATCTATGGGATCGCATGCTCGCGCTGTTGCTTTGTCTCTGCGTGTAGTAGTTAAGAGAGCCAGTTTATGGGCGGAGAAGAAGGAACGAGAGAAAAGCAATATTGCAGCGCCGTGGTTTTAAAGCGCAACCGTGGTAGGGAAACGGAAGGCGATATAAGCATGCGTGTCCATGATACGCACACGACAAACTGCCTTACAATATTTAGACTTGAGGGGAAGCTTCTTTAACAAACTATAACACGGCAATCAGCACTCGAATATAATTATAACCCTAACAATAATTGTAAATATTCATCTCATCTATAGGATCTAAAGCGCGCGCTGTAGCTTTGTCTGTGCCAGTAGTAGTTAAGAGAGCCAGTTTAAGGGCGGAGAAGAGGGAAGGAAAGGAAAGTCTCTGAAGCAAACTTGCAGCGCCGTGGTTTTAAAGCGCAACCGTGGTAGGGAAACGGAAAGGCGATATAAGCATGCGTGGCCATGGTACGCACACGACAAACTGCCTTACAATATTTAGACTTGAGGGGAAGCTTCGTTAACAAACTGTAACACGGCAATCAGCACTCGAATACGACGAGAGAAATTAAGACGTCGAAAATTCCCTTGAAGTAAATCCGGTTTGCGAGACAAATGCTTGTATGTATTGAATCTCTTAAAAGATGAGGGGGGAAATATGCGCTCACCGAGAGGGCATCGTCAGCACGAGACCACCACCAGGCACCTTACTGAGATGTAGAGAGCTTCGCGGCCGGAACGAAGTCTCCCCTCTCCGCCGGCCAAGAGTGGAAAACGCGCTTTCCGATCGCTCAAGGTTGAGCGGGCATTGTATAGCTCTAGCGTCTAGGAAAAAACTTAAACAGGTGCGAGGGCGGCACGCATAGCGTGGGAAGCTAGCCGCCGGAATAGCTATCTCAAGTACTGCTGCTGGCGAGGGCGAAATACCTTCGTGTAATTATAATAACCCTAATAGGACTTCTTGCAATAAAAAAAAAGAAAAAAAAAGGAAACGGCTCAGAAGGCTATACTACGAGAGCTATGACTGATACTTTTCTATATATATGTATTCATCTCATCTATGGGATCGCATGCGCGCGCTGTTGCTTTGTCTCTGCGTGTAGTAGTTAAGAGAGCCAGTTTAAGGGCGGAGAAGAAGGAAGGAGAGGAAAGCAATATTGCAGCGCCGTGGTTTTAAAGCGCAACCGTGGTAGGGAAACGGAAGGCGATATAAGCATGCGTGTCCATGATACGCACACGACAAACTGCCTTACAATATTTAGACTTGAGGTCTTCTTTGTTTCGTACTCAGTGTGTGCGATCTTCACACCACCTCATTCCCGTTTTCTGGTATGCCAAAAATTGCCCAATGACCAACACATCCCGACAACGTATCGATAGAGCGCTGCATGCAGGCAATTCCCAGAGATCACATCATTTGTTCAAAGGGACGCCAAATCTTTGTTTGTGATATGCTTGAAACACACTAAGGCTAGGATATTTAAACGATTGTGATGAACACAGGGCACGACGAAACAAATTGCATGCTCGAGACGAGCAAGACCTGGTCATGTTATCGCTCAGAGACTACAGGGCAAGGAAGGAACGAAATCAACTTCATTCAAGGTCCTGCAGGCCACGAGAGCTTTGGGCTCTCAAATGTTTCTTACATGATGAAAAATACCAACATTTAGGACTTCGCTACAGCATTGAAACGAACAGTCTTGAAAGGATATGCACGCCGTATACGCGCACACGTAAATACGTAGCAGCTAGCGCATGACACGACGCATCATCCACAATGGAAGTGGTTCAGTCATATTTGTCCAGGCGGTGACTCCACTCGATCTCGCAGTCATATTAAACTACTTCAGATCAAACGCGTCCGTGAGTTTATGCTGCAATGTGTATGTCTTCGTGTCGCCAATAGCCGTGCGAAAATGGTACAATCGTGTTATCAAGCGACGTACCAGAAGAACACTGCCACATTAGCACTTATATATACAAGGTCACTGTGAAATATGTATTAAAATGCGTCGCATAACGTTCTTCACTGTTCTTTTTTATACTCACACAACAAAACTAGCACGTGTAGGCACATGCAGATGAAAAATGGGAAGCAGTCGCAAGTTCCGGCTCCTTATGGATTGCTGCTGTTGCCAGGTGTATGTGAATCGAATCTGTCGACACTTACTGACGCTTATAGCTATTCAGAGCTACCAAGAGATTTTTCAAGACCAATCTGCTCCGCTTCACTGACTTAGCTACCGCACAAAGCCTTTGTAGTTTCTTCGGGTTGCTCTACGGCGGTTACATCACAGATTCCCTTACATACGTAAATATCGCTAGCATATAATGTTTTAGTAAAGTATTCTGGTGTGGGCATATTACCTTTAATCTAACATCAGTGTTACTGCACTGTTAATTCAGCGTTCAATTTTGTAAGCCGTAGCATCCAAGTAAATAAAACCAGGAAAGTAACCACTTTAGGCAATTCCAAGGTAATGGGTGGAAAAGAAACAATCGACGATGGTTGCAAATGTAATCGAATAGGCCAAACGAACAGACAAATGAATGAGCGAGGTAGCGATCGTTTCAAACGTACGAGTGAGATAGAAAGTGTGGACCTACTGGACCCATGTCTTTAGTCAGCTAACCCCATCGTAATACCAAGTGCTCACAGAAACAACCGTCTACTATGAAGAAAGAGGGCAGCATCTGCTTAAGACGACCGAACCGTTCATGAGGGAGACGGCAGACAGTAATAAATTGGACAGCGAGGGTGCAACATCCGCTGAGCGTTCGGCACGATGCTTGAATATTGTTATTCTATGGCGCCAACCTGCAGTGCAAGATCGAGTACCGACACCGGCTCCGAAGCGGTCTACACGCCAAACGAGACAGTAATATAAAAGCAAATTGGGTCAATTTTTAATCAAAACTAATTTTGTATACGCAACGAGAAATGTATCATGTAAGCCATTATGTTACGCCGACACCTCTTCATTTCAGTCAGCCATGGCGCCTCTTCATATGAGCGAGAAATCAATGGATACATGTGCTTCGTTTGGTTGCATTTCGGCCTCATAGACCCCTTTCCCCCCTTTTGGGCACACAACACTGGACGATCGGGAGGATCACTTGTGAAGAGCGCCAAGATCCCCTGAAGACACCATTCTTCTCGGCTCACCCTCTCACGCGCCTACCCTTTCACCTGCCTATACACCAAGCGGCGCCCCGCGTTCCACGGGATCTTACCGCACTCGGACTTTATATACGGAACGTAACGGTGATGGCGAAGGAGGAAATTCGCCTGGAGTGTGCATATAATTTGCTGTCACCATAAAATGTAGACTGATCGGTAAGTCAGTGCAGCCTAATACAGCGCTTCAAAGCGCTAACTGTCACCAGGAAAGATTCTGAGAAACTGAAAAACTGAGAAAACGGAGAAATCTGAGAAAAAGAGCGACTTTGGCACCAGATACGCGAGTGTGGGACCGTGACAGAAAAGTAAGAGCATGGGGCTGCTCCTCTGAAAGACCGGTTTGATCCCGCTATTAGTCACGTATCTCCTTGTAGCATTCACCCGCTCTGGAGCAAGCAGAATATTCGAGGTGCTTTGAGCGCACGTGTGTGCGTCGCGGTCTGCACGCAATCAGAAGTTTGGAAGAGGTGCAAGGTATAGAAACGCAACTTTCTTGTACTGTGCTAGGTCGCACGTGCCTCACGCGTGCGCGATTCTCGAGACATCGCAATCATCGCAGACTAAGTATGCTATCGCAGAATCAAAGTTTTGAAAACGATCACCTCGGGCTTAGTTTCTTTTTTTTCCTTTGTGCTTATGGGTCATTAAGCGTATATTTCATACATACTTTCTGAAGCATGTTTTCCGCATTTACCACATTTATGACATCGCAAGCAGTACCTCGAGGGAAGTTCCGCTACTGAATAGTATGTGCTTTGCTCTGCGCCAGCATCTCATGAGCGCTTGAGCCGAGCAATCATGTGCATGAGGCTGCGGTGACGAGCTAAAATTGAAACACATGAAGCAGAAAACAAAAAGCCAAGCCATCTAAAACGACCTATGGAAAAGCGCAAATACATATAATTTTACTTAAAACTTCGCTTTTCTCAATGTATATTCAGCCTATGTAATAAAGCTTTCGCATAATTGGTGGCCAGAGTTCCCAACTATGGGTATGCCACTGTTACAGAAGCGGTAGAAAACCTTACTGTATTTATATATTCGTCAAAATTCTTTGTTGCCCCACGCACCTCATCAATATTCTTGTCTTAAAGAGCATCGAACATGGGCCATCGTCCTAACGCAGACAGCTAGCAGCTACAGACTAGGAGGCTGTGCACACGTCATCCGCTACTCCTGCTATCACCAACTCAAACAAATTTGCGCCGTTTAGGTTCCAACATTGTGTTGGTCCGTCCGTCCGTCCGTCCAACGTTTTCTCTATTTTTTTTCCGTGCCAGTGCAATCGCTCGCTCCACAAAACGAGCCGTTGGTGCGCCTTAGTTCAGTGAGTTGCGGCGATGCGACACTACCCAGATGGTACGACTAATTTAGGTACGCCTGCTTGCGTAACGCGGGCATCGGATCGCGCGCCGCGGCCGTTCCCGATGAGAAGTGGTAGACACTCCGTCTCTGCGTCTGTCAGGTGTCAGGTTCTCACGCGTATGTCAAACTTCCTCCGACTTCCGCTGTGAGGCGCCACCCAGATGCTACTATCCCCACTACCGTAAAGCAGGCGCGAACGCTAGCCGAAGGCGGAAAGTAGGAAAGGACGATAGGAGAAAGTGGGGAACGGTTGGATCGCCCGCATCTGGCTGGCATAGAAAAAAAATAGAGGAGGCACTGGTCCGTCCATCCGTCCGTCCGTCCATCCATCCATCCACCCATCATGCGAAGTGTTTTACCACCGACTTGGTTAAGTAATGCTAAGAGTAACTGCATATGTGCTGCCCTAGAGCGAACCTATTTGCCTGTTTGACGAAAACTTGGTTGATTGGGTGTGAGCTAGTGGCTATGTGCCACTTAACTGATAAGAAAAAATATTGAAATTTTCCGGTTCAGGGCGAAGTCGCATCCGCGTCTATATAGGGTGTTCCTTTTTTTTTTAGTTGCACTGAAAATTTTTTTAAAAAAGCACTTGCAGATAGCCCAAATCTAACCCTAGATTTCAATTACTAGATGGCATGGTCATTACTTCTGCTAGAAATCAAAATGCCTAATTGAATAATTCACATAGTTCCGCTTATTAACTTTTTTTAATTAATTACTTCGCGCCGCATATTTCGACCTGCGAATTATACCCGCTGAATTTGCACGCCGCATTCACTTGGAACGAATTATGTTGACAGCATCAGTTCCTAGATAAAAAATTTCCAAGGTTTCCTACGCAATGCATTCGCGTTCTGGTTGCCTTTATTTAAGAAAACGCTGTTTTATGTATTGAAGCTCAAAAGTAACTGCAAGGCCAATGCATTTCCTTGGATACTCAACATTAATATCTCGAAACTGGTGCTGTCCAGAGAATTCGTCCCAAGTGAATGCGCCGTGCGAACTCACTAGCTACAATTCTTAGATTATTATATGTGCCGTAATATGAATAATTAAAGAAAGTTAATTATCGTAATTATGCAAATTATTCGATTATACATGTTGATTTCTCTAGAAATTATGGCCATCTTGTGCAGGAATATAGATGAAGGGTTAGAATAGTGTTAGCTGCCACAAGCATTTTTTAAAATATTTGGTGCAGCTACAAAAAAAAAAGAACACCCTGTGTATATTCAGAGATTCTTTGTTTGAATATATACTCACGCATTCTCCATGCGAGTAATTCCCAGCGTCGGCGCTGGTTGGTGCAGTGTGTTTGGTGGGGAGAGCGACAAAGCAGCCCGCCAGCAAACACAACTCACACACGGCAAGTTTCGGCGGTGTTAGTACGTGATATACCTACCGTTTCCAATATCATAATTATGTAATGTCTTTATCAGCAATGATATGCTTCTCATTATTATCTGCTAATCCATGGATAAAATTTAGGGAAGAGTTCATGACTTGTCTCTATGATGTGTCGTAAATAAAGTATTCGGTACAAAAGAGAAACTCACATAGTTTTAATATCGCCAGCACTCTGGCGTGACTTCCAACGGCGGATCTTTTCTTGCGTCAGGTTTGCAGTCACCTACATAAGACTGTCACAGATGTATGCCAATCTGACACTTTATACAACTGCAGCTGCGCTCCAGCGAGCAATCGGTGTAACGTGGAGAACACGACGTCAGAAGCAAAAATTACAGAATACTGGTGGAAAAGCACACATATAGAAGTTCCTGCGCATTAAAGTGAGATGTATGCAAGGTACCTTTTATATCATAATCATATATATATATATATATATATATATATATATATATATATATATATATCATATATGCATAGTAAATTTAAGGTTCTGAAATAGTTACGCGGTACCCGAGCCTTCACCGCCGCACGAAAATCGCTTGGGAACTCGTCTTAACAGTTTTGCTGAGAACAGATAGAGTAGTCTTGGCTGAAAAGCGAAACACTAAAAGTAATAGAAAGGTTTACGTTAGCGTGAAAGCTCCGCAGATGTAGTTTTAAGAACACTATAGGAGTGGCGTCTTGGCGCGACACAGTATAAGCAAGGCAGCTGCCACGGCAAGCGTGCTCTGTTTTGCTTCTGCGCAGCAGAAACGGCGTTTTGTAGTTGCTATCAGCCGTATCACAGCTGGCGTGATAAGGAGCGCCGTCACCGCTGTAGTAGGCGTCGCACCCTCAGTGGCACTCGAGATGACGTAAGAAATAGCGTCAACGTTTATAGGTTGAAGAGCGCTGTCTGTTCCACTCAGAGCACTGTAGGCACCACGCTGTCGTGTTCTCACAATTGAACAGCAGGAACGCTAGCGTTGGTGTGCAGTACACTCGTAGCAGCGCCAGTAGAAAAGAAGCCGTACTGGCTCCACTGCAGCGGTGACTGAGTGCGGAGCGTGAGGTTGTGTCCACTGGTCTTCGTCGTTTTTGCAGCCATGCTCAATAGGCGACTCTCCTAACTCTCCTAACCTTCTTACCTTCCTCGCTCGAGCCGTACGCGTGCCTTAGATACCGGGACAGCACGACGGCAGCGTCACCAACGGCGCGAACGCGCCTCGAAAGTTTGAATAATTGCAATCGCAGTAACACACAATACGGAAGCTAGGCCAACTACCTAAAGGCGATAAGATACCAACGCCTGTAACGCATGCTCCAGAATTCGGAACACTAAGAGCTGTTAGAATGTACCGCTGACTTCTTTCTTGAGGAAATACGGACTCCTCGTTTTGTTTGAAGTGCATTGTGTTGTAACTTAATAAAATCGCGGTATTTTCTCCGTTAGGCTGCATTTAACTCTTCACACCAAGTCGATTTTTAGCAAGTAAGACGCCAGAAAATTTTTCTTATAAAAATCGGTGTGTATCGCATTCCAGTGCCGGTGTTTCAGGTGACCACCCCGTTCCTTTGACATGCAATGACGTATCTCTTGGAACGACAGGTTTGGAACATGCTTGTGTTCACGATAAAGCCAGAACTCCATAAACAAAGAGCTCACAGGAATTTCCATTAGACAATATGCGAGCGCTCGGCAGGCTTCCTCACACGCCTCATTCACAAAGACACACAGCACTCAGAGCACAACACAGAGCAGATTCACTGCACTCCTCGCCTGGCACATTTCAGATAAGTGGTACTTCTTAAAGTGGGCAGGTGAACATATATTTTGAACAGATTAGTTTGCAAATTATGAAACTGGCGTACGGACATTTGCTGCTGGTGAGCTAGAAACAGCTTTGTCGGAAGATTATCAAAAGCGGTCTGCGCAGGTGTCAGGTCAACAAAAATAATTAGGAGGCCGAAATGTCGCTCAAGGAAATACAGCCGCTTTGGGTCATCTGAGGACTCGTTATCGCCATCGACACTTCAAGAAGAACGTTTTTAGCTTCCGGCTAAATTTTTTCTTTTCTCACGGAAAGGTCGTGCGAGGCCACTACAACTTGGGCCGGTTGCTGCTTTGCAGTATTCCGGAGCATTGCGCAGCGGTCGACGTGGTGCGCACCTTGGAGATCCACTTCCACCCCTCGCGCGATTCGACGTGGACCTTGTGTTTTTCGCGAGTATCTGCTATAGCCCAGAACGAAGCTTCCGCCAGTCTTACATTTCTAAGATCCACTGAACTATTAGACCGATCGTGAGTAGCGCAATTACAATGTAAGAGGCGTTCATTCTGGCCGCTTGGCGGCCTCGATCGCCATGCTAGACCCGCCTGCAGCACACGACCACCCCTGCACGATCATCAAATAAACAAGGGAGAAAAGCAGAGAGGACAAATTAGATGCAGCTGATGAGAAAGAAACAGACTATAGAAATATAAAAATACGTCGAGAAAAAATCGTGAAGGAAGATTTTTAGCATAGATGAAATGGCAGTGCCTTGCTATTTGAGGCCCCCAGCTGGCTGCCTGAAAACAAGAACATACCATCCGGATGAGTCATGTGTCTGTTGCAGCAAAAGCCCAGAAAATAATTAGCACATCGTAATGAAATGTCGAGATATTTTCCCAGCAGGACCAGTAGGAAAAATACACCTTCCGGAATCACTGTGATTCAAAGAGGATGAAAGCAATCACTGGGGAGAAGAAGTGACAAGAGAGAGACGTTTTTAGTATTGGTGGAAAAAGACGAAGCATGAAATAGTTTGACAAAACCGGAGTCATTAAAGCCATCCATCACTGTACAATATCGAGATATACCATTTATTAAAGAAAGAAAAGATCAAGGAGTGAAAAGTGGAGTGCCAGACAGCGATAGATACATTAAAGCGGGATTAGATTAAGTAGGTTAGTTTGCTATCTGTCGCGGCCCTGTTTCAAAGGAGTTGCCAATAAATCATCATCGCTACATCATCAATCATCAGCTACATCACAATCATCATCATGTGGCGAAAGTAATCTGTCACTAGTATTGTTACGTTTTTTCCGCCTTTATCAGGCGAGTGAAAGTGAACAAGGTTAATCCCAGCCTACTTCATTTCAGAGCAGAAAGCTGTGTCTCTTCTTTCCTTCTTTGGGAAATATGTATTGTTTTGTGTCAATGCCTTTTAATCATGCTGATCACAAACATGAGGCTTCTCCGAATTTGAAATTAGTGGTTATTGCAAGCTTAGCTTAGCGCCTCCCACGCGAAGCACTTATCGGGCGCTGCCAAAACCGTCCGACCAGGCAGATATTCCTATTTTAGGGCTTTTCTTACTTTGTTTTCACAGCTGCCAGTCATCACGCAGTGAATGCACTGCCATGCAAGGTACCGCCATTTTTATTATTGTACATAAGCCGTGTTAACTCGATTGGTTCTCCCGTTCAAATGACAAGGAAATACTTCCTTTTATTTTGGATGGTGAAGTTAGACACATCGTGGGTAAGACGTCGAAGAAAGGTTTCTGACGCAAGAGCAAGCTGGCAGGGTCTTTTGCGGGCTCTCGATTAACGCAGCAACAAACGTCTGAAACCAAATTTGGGACGAACATGGCAGAAGTTAAGTGACGACTACATCCCGCTCTCAGGCGACAGAAAGGAAGTAGATCACAAAATATTCAGCCCGAGACGTGAACTGGAAGACTCTTGGCTCAACACGACACCTTCGCTCGACTTCCCTCGATGCGAGCAACGCTCTCCAGGGTGCTTCTAATTAGGCTCGAGTGCGGCTGGGACATCTAACTTTTCTTCATTTTATTCTCTACTTCCTATGCTTTTTCGCGCAGCGACCTTACAAAACTTGTTTTTTTCCTGTTTGCAGCTGATGACGTCGGTGGCATAGGCTTTAGACGCGTCGTCGTTCTTAAGGTTCTCCCTTCTGCCCTAATGTTCTGTTTTCCGCCTCGATAAACCGTAGCCCAACTAGTTAGTAATAAAATTGCCTAACGGTGCGAAAATTCGCCTCCCGTGTCTGCTTTGGTTAGCAGTTTATCGGGCACTACCCCTACGTAGCGTGGTTACTTTGTAGGTTCTTCGCTGCAATGTGTACTGAGTAACTAGAAATCGCAAGATAAAGGAACCGCGCAGACAAAGGCTTGCAAGTTCATCCAGAAGAAACATAAGAAGCGGGAAGTACGAATGTTTCGGTTTCTGTGGAGTAGGAAACAGGACACTTCCGCTTAGCATTTTCAGCGAGTGCAGAGAGTGCACGACGGAAAGAGGAACTTTTCTTGTGTATATATTAAATTATTATTGAACTAGTTTTATCAACACACATATATAGCTATGCGGTGCCCAGCGTTTGTTGCTATATAGGTTCACCTAGGTGAGCCTATTTATTAAGGACATCTGGGCACCATTTTCGAAGCACAAGCGCCTGAGGTCCGAAGTGCATTTTGTGCCACTGATTGGTTCGTTATTTTTAAATGAAGCTATTTTGGCTTCCAGAGAACCATAAAACGTCATTTATAATGTTTTGAATACTCGCAAGTGAACCCGCTGATGTTCAATACGTAGGACATTGCCGATATTCCTCAAACCGTATGGCACTGAGATATCAGTTTATGCATGTTGCCTTCTATCATTATACACTAAGCAATCCGTAAAAACATATCTTCCCGTATATAAGTGCCCAGAAATCCGCTTGTTTTTGCGACAAGCACTGTAAACGGAGCTCGTGCTTCGGCGGAACTTCCATTCCGTCATGTTAAAATCTCCTGCTTTATCAAGAAACAAGCGCAGATGGATCATATCCTCATGATGGCAGCACAGGACCCTGAATAAAAAGAAATTGACTCGCCATCATCCCTGCGAGAGTGGATGCCTAGCTAAGCTGTTGAAAACCACCACTACAACTGCAATGTCATATTGCGGTATAGTAATGGTAGTAATGAGAGTAATGACAATTTTGACAGCACGCCACCGCCCATGGCTCTGATGCAACAACATTGAAATCAGTTGCTTGGCTTGTTATTTTATTTACGAAAGGCTGCATACACGCACATACATGATGCATTTCGGCGGTTTCTAAACGTGATATTCTGAGCATTGCCAATATCACTATCATGTAATATCATTATCAATAATGATGATCTTATCGCTATCTTTGTTAAACTGAATAAAGCTTATACTGAAGTGAAGAATTCACTACCTGGGACCCTGTGACATGTACATAAGGTATCAGGTACGAGAGCGAAACACGCCTAGTTCTTATGTCCCCCTAACTCTGGCGTGGTTCTCAATCATATATCTCTTCTTGCGTCATTTTTGCAAACAACTATCCAAAATCTTTTCCAAATGTATGCCAGTCTGACACTTTATGCAGCTTCTGCTTGGTTCGACTGAGGGATCCGTATAACGTCGAGGACGTGACGTCAGAAACAAAAATTACAGATCCCTGTTGGGAAAACGCACACATGTATGCTGCTGTGCATTCGAATGACATAGTATGCAAGGTAGGTTTTATATTATAATCATTGATCATTCCTTTCGAGTTCGAATTTAGGGTTTGGCTAGAGCCTCACATTGATTTTGATATTTCATATGCAGCACTCCGTATCCCGCGAACCTTCAGCAGCACACGAAAATGCCAGGGGAACTTAATAGTTTCCATGTGAAAGAAATGGAGTAGTTTTGAGTGTGGAGCGAAACATTGAAAGCGATAGAAAGGTTCAGCTTTGTGTGAAAGCTCTCGAGACGCTGTTGTAAGAATAAGAGAAGCGGCATCTTGACGCGACACTATACGCAAGGCAACTGCTGCAGCGCGGCATGAACAGCTCGCTGGTTGCTATGAGACCTCGAAGGGCTGAAGTGATCACGAGCCCCGCCACCGGCGTTTTAGGCGTCGCACCCTCAATGGTGCACGAGATGACACAACGAATAACGTCCGCGTTTAGAGCTTGAAGGGCGCTGTCCGTTCCACTCAGAGCAGAGTAGGCGCCACGCTGTCGTGTGCATAGAAGTGCACAGCAGTTGCTGCGCAGCACTGTGCTCCTAACGTTCTAACCCTGCGCGTTTACGCCGCACGTGCGCATTCGGTACCGGCACAGCACAACGGCAGCGGCACCGACGACGTGAACGCGTCTCGAATGTCCGCATAATTGGCAATTATAATAAAGAGGGAAGTAGGGCCAACTTCCTAGAGGCAACAATATACAAACGTCTGTGAGCAGACTTCAGTGTTCTCGCATCTGACAGCTGTTAGAATGCACCAGGACCTCCCTTGTTGACTGTCCGATCGTTTCATAAGCACACGGACTGTGCGTTTCGTTTGAACTGCACTGCGTCGTAAGTGAAGAAAAGAGCGGAAGTGCTTCAGCTATGCTACGTTTATCTCTTCTGTAAACTGCTCGAATAATACGAAATCAATCTTTCTTTTAATTATTATTGAGATGCCAGGAAATCTTTGTAATAAAAGCGGGTGTGTATCGCATCACCGTGCCAGTCTCTTATGTGAGTGCCCGTGCCTATGAGAGTCGAATGGCCCATCATTTGCCACAACATGCTTGGAAAATGGTCATGTTGAGGACAAAGGGCGCAATCGAAAAACAAAGAGCAGTTCACGCGTATTTGCATTGGACGATATGCCATCCCTGGGCAAGTTGCCCACGCTCCTCATTCCCGATAACACGGCACAGTGAAGACAGTGAACAGATTTGCAACTGACGTGGGGACCTTTGGTGTTGGCTTGCTGGACACCGCTCCTTCTTGAGCTTTCTCGTAACTTGTCTGCGCAGCTGTCCTCTCCGTAACAATAATTGTCAGGGCAAAACAGTTGCTCAAGAGAACACTATAATCAGCTTTCCATTATTTGAGGACTCGTTATGCTGTCATCAGCACTTCTTGCAGAGCGCTTTACTTTCCAGCTAAATTTTCTCTTTTCCTGCGGAGAGGTGGTGCGACGCCAGTACAGGCTATCGGGCCGGACACTGCCATTACGAACTACGAAACATTGCGCAACGGTCGACGCGGCACATACTTTTGAAATCCCCTTTGACGCCTCAGGTCATTCGGCGCCGGAAGCAACGTGAACCGCTTTGTGTGGAACCCGCTGCGGCAGTACCACCGGAAAAGAAGGCGCTTCAAGCGGCAGAAAATGCAGCATCCAAAAAGAAGCATTGAGAATCCCGCAAGATATCATTCGAGGCCATGAAGAAAGGGTCTGGCTTGGTCGGTCTCTTTTTTTCTTTTTCTTCCGAAATGCTATTTTTCGTGCCGTTATGCCTTCTGTATGAACGCTAAGCTTCAGTTCAGCTGGACGCTTTGCGCGGGTTTCCTTTTTGTGGCGGCTTAACAAATGGCCGCAACTACGGATAACGGCCCCTGGTGTATTGTTTGGAAGTTCACAGGTGCCACGACCACATGCGCTCGCTTGTTTACGGCGGCGTTCTTTCACAGGGTGTCAGTGAAGGTGGCAACGGGGCTCAAATGATATCTGCGGGCAGCAAATGGCTTGGGGAAGGTCTTTGTTGCGCAAGCCTTCTCTTTGAGCGGTTGAACATTTAGGTAGCGCAAACCACGCAGAAATGCAGTTTCTTTTGCGCCGTGATGTTGGCTTGAGCGTAAATAGCCGCGAAAATGTGAGCGGCGTTTTCCTGCATCGAGGGAAATCGACGGTCGTATGCATGAATGCTCGTTCGGCAATTCAGCTTGCTTTGTGCGCCTACCAGTGGCGGCTTTCGTGCTCGTGTTTATTAGCCAAAGAGGCAGCCTTAACTCGCCCTCGGATGTACTCCCGTGTGATAATTTCACCAAGAACAAGAACCTAATAGGCAACGCAACAAAGCACTGGTTTCTCCGAGCTTTAACCCATTTTTGGGAACTTAGGACACCATGATTGCAAAGCATCCTTCATTTCATCCAAAAAATGCCTTACTTGGCACTTCCACGTCTCTTGGAAACAATGAACGTGATGGCGCTAGCATGTAGCGCTACTTTCAGCCTTCGATTAACCCTGGTTTTGCTAACCTCAATTATTTCTTTTTATTTTGCTAGCAGCGTTTCATATTACAACATTGTTTTGATAGCTCGTAATGCCCTATAGTAAAAATGGGGTTTCATTGATCTCAACGCCTCCCCGTTAGAAGATAGGTTTTCAAATAGAAAACGCTGACGTAGACCGTAGGAAAAGAATATCAGTACAGAGTACCCAACGGCCGTAGTAAATAAAGTGAATAGACTATATTCGTGTTCGTGGTGGGTGGCCAGCGGGCTTTCTGAGCACACATCCTATCGCTCAGCCGACTCAGTAACCCAGTTGTGGTGTGCTTTGCAGGAGATTTCATCACCGGACGCCATCTAGTTGCTTGAGGCGCACGTGTTGTTTCGCGAAGAAGTTCTTGGTTTTGGAATGTTTAGAGGCCTCAGTCAGCCATGACACAGTTTCACTTTTCTTCACTACATCGGCTGATGCTTCAAAGGCGCGTTCGTCGGAGAAGCCCGCTGCTCCTATGTTGCCGAGATCTTGCCATTTAGTCTTGCCGGTTCTCGTAGCTTCGCTGACACCAACTCTCACAGTTTATGAATTGTGCATGACCTTAAATCAAACCGTCGTCGCAGTAGATCTTGTCGCCATGGAATAAACTAGCGGAAAAGGAATCGCTGGTCCACAGCCTTTGTCATGACATCGTCGTCACGCTGCTATGATATTATTCTCCTCATACCATATTGACCGCTTTGTCAACTCCATCACCGTCATTCATCGTCGTTGCAGTTGTTGTTGTTTCTGCTGACGTGTAAGTTAGAGGAGAATAACCATAGCGGGATATTGACTATGAATCGGGTAATTAAATTGGGTACACAAACACAAGGAAATTAGCAGTGTGAACGTTGAAACTTAGAAAGTAAAATTTTTTGGAGAGGGAAAACGCAATCATATGGAAGCCAACAATGAAGAAAAATAATACTAGCTAAATAAGTAAAATAAATAAATATATAAAAGAAAATTATGGTGGGCAGAGGGGACGATTTATCTAGCATAGTAAACGATTAGATTCAAATAGTTAATTTTGGATTGCCACGCAAACGTTTCTGTGGCCGAACATAATAATAAATACTCCAATTAAAAGACATGCCCCCTTACACAGATTTATCTAGACCAATATTACAAAGAAGGGTTTCTTGTAATCCTTTTTCTATTACAAAAAGCGCCTACAAGACAACAAGAAGTGGTATAATGTCCCAGCTTCGCCACAAAATGAGTGTAATGGTGTGGGGACCAGACCAGACCTGCGTAGATAGAAGTTTAACGTAAGCGTACGACAGCACAGCCTCGTGATGGACACTTCAATTTTTGGTGCTTGGAAAAATCTGTGTGCCAAGGGTACAGCAGATGTCGGTAATCCGTAAAGTCATTTACTGTAGAGCCTCACAATGCAATGTCACTCCTGAGAAATCTAGCAGCAGTGGCATGAGCAATCATAGGATAATAAAGGAGTACCAGGCCGCTCATAGGTGCCTTAGATAGAGAATATGCAATATCATTTATAATTAGTTCTTCATGGCCAGGTACCCAAATTAACCGCACACTTCTCAATTATGCAGGTACCAATGAATGAAAGAGTCACGAGAAGTAGTAATGGAGGAGCACAATGATAATGAAGTAGTCACTGCCACCGATGATGTAATTGATAGACCTAATTGGCGTAGAGCCAGCACCACTGCCATGAATGCGGCCAAAACAGATCGGTATGAATTGCGGCAGCCGTAGAGAAGATGTCCAATCAAGAATAGGGGGAAAATATACCTACAAGGACACCAGGTGGCCCAAGTTAACCAGAGTCCCCCACTATATATGCCTCATGGTGAGATCGTGGTTTTGGCATGTAAAACCTTATAATTTAATTTAATTTTTAACCTGACTATTCTACACGTCGTAACCCCATCGCTGTCGAGCCCCACCGTCGTCGTCGCCATCAGACTACTACTACTACTACTGCTACTACTACTACTACTACTACTACTACTACTACAGCCCTAAAACATGTCGGCGATAATTTACGTCACCCTCATCATACAGTTATTGACGTCAGCAGTCGACAACGGAAGTATTGTTACTGTGTATGTTTTACTTGTGTCCACAAACTCAAGTTTTTGCTGCGTTTGGTGAGGGGCTAGGGCGCGTCTAGTTGGTAGGCTTCTATCTGGGTGAGGTGGGCCCGTCTGAGAAGCTGCGATATTAAAGATGGCTGATACCAAAAAAAGCATGATCAACATTTAGTAGACCTCGGAAAGAATGTAATCCGTGGTGGGGATTTCCGCGCTTTGTTTATTTATCGGGCAGGCGTGTAATCGCTATGTGGCAGCACGCGTTGAGGAAAATGAATAGTTCTATGCCATTTATGTACTCGCTTCACAAAAGATGCGCTTGATACAGTTTTGAAAATGTGCGTGGGAAATGTGCAATATTCTTTTATTATTTGGGTCCTTTGCATAAGCAACATTTTTAAAGAATCCCACTTGTATACAGAGTAGCTACGGTAGTCTTGCAAGAATCTCTGTGTGATGCTAAAGTTCCGGGTAGCACAAGATTTGCAAAAGAAATACGTTTGCTTACCTCAGGCTTTTGTCATGTAGAGACTGTCGAGAAAACATCATGAACCATTCCCCTCTGTGAAGGCGGATGGCCAGCGAAGCTGCTTAGCCCACGACGCAAAGGTGACACAGAACTTCGAGCAAAAGTTCGTGTGGACGAACTTCGAATACATTCGCGTGGACGACGACACCTCCGCCCCAATGAACCGGAGGAAACAACACACGCGTGATGTTTCGACGGGACCATCACCACGCGAGAACCGAAATGAAAGTAGATACAGAAGCGGTTAGAACGCCGACAAAGAGAGGGCGGTGCGAACGCAGGCATGGCCGACGCGGAGCAAAGCGTATACTATATGTTCGCATCAGCTTGATATCTGACACGGGTTGTATTTGGACACAAGATATTGAACTTACTTTTGCAAGCTGGCGGAGTGCTTGAAGCCTGCTTCACGTCTGTCGAGGGTCGTTCCGGTATTGCGCAACCCTTGGGATCGCACCACGGTTTTTGCTCGAGCAGAACAACAATGCGCGGAATCCCAGGCATAAATAGCTTCGCTGTAAAATATTTAGCGAAGATACTAAAGGGAAACCGTAATTACATGTGGGCGCTAGCTCAGTCTTGTCCATATTCGGTGCCTGATTTACCAGTTGTTGATCCTATAACAGACCGCACCCCTTCCTTTGATGAAAACGACATAGAAATCAACGATATTCCCTTCCACATCCTCCCCAACCACTTAACTATTTGCACGAACACTTTCTCAGAAAAATATACGCGCAGTGCTATCGCCGAGAGACCCATTTATAGGGCTTCCTGTCGTGTGCCCTAGTGTGCTTTTAAATGGCCCACTTTTAAATTCCTAAAAGAGTTCTACAGACGCTCCCGAAACCATGCAGAGGCCCACTTTAGCACCGGAGAAATTTTTTACGCGTAACCGCGGCTTGTAAAATCGGCGAGATTACGTTTGAAGCCACGATGTAAACGAGTGCCTGTGGAGGAAAGCAACTTGAGGTGACGAAGCAAATTCCCACGTTCGCGCACTTTCCATTTGTGGTTCGACGCCGTGGCGATCGCGGTGCATGTTCGCGGCATCCATACGCTTGCGCGCAACAAGCATTCACGAACTGAAACGCCACTGTAACTTTTTTTTATTTTCTACTTATTTATAATAAAGAAACTCAATCTCAGTACATATGGACAAGCCAGCATTGAGATTAAAGACGATTAAAAATGATAGCAAAAGACACGAATGATATCACAAACCATATGTGGAAAACCATCGATTAGGTGAAGGCACGCGGCTTGGTCCAATAATTTGGTTATTTGATGCTTTTCTAAGACCCATTTGTACTTCGTTGCGCGCTTTACATGCGGGTCGATGTTCTGCATGAGACACTTCATCCACTTCGTCAAAAAACTATCATTTTTTAATGAAATCCCAGCATAGTGATGGTACAGCTACGTGGAATGAATTGGTTATGTATTGGTATTTTAATTGAACGACCAGTATCTTGACATTTCTGTAGCTGGATTTTAACACAGCGTACTCGAATTCCTCTGGTCAGCCCTGTAGGCCTGTATTTAACGTACACACTGATAATATCTAGGCGATTCCATCCAAGGTTGTCTCTTGCTCTCTTGAGGTACAAGTGTTGCACCAGTGTTAAAGGTGATTACATCGCTGACGTTATTACGATGTGAAATGTTGGTAAGCTTAAGCGGCAATTACTGCATAGCCAAGCATAAGTGAAAGAATTGCACCTTGCCGAATGCAGCGGTGAACTACAAATACGTTACAGAATGTTCAGCCGCCTTCAAAGATGCGAATAGCGCTCCTACGGAAGGTTCCTTCCTTAATGGAGTATGCGACAACGTCAAACAAAACAATTGTTTTGTTTGAGAGATACTATTTATTTTGCCGGCTAAAAGGCCATTATCAAAAGCTTCTTTAATGTCAACCAACACTATTGCAGCAAGCCAAGCATCAGATCTTCAGAACCATCAAATTTCATTGTTGCTCTATCGTGTCACATTCCGATTTATTCCTTTTCTTCTTGACTTTTCCATATGGTGCTCAAACAAGACGAAAGATTATACGTTCTGTTGCCTTCTTTTGACACACGTTATTTCCTTGTTCATTCAGCATTGCACATAACGCAACGCTTGGAATGCTTTCCGCATGCTTATGCTTGGACCTCGGTGAAGTCATTGTGTACAAGTGCTGCGTAGGCACTGTTCACAACTCGCCGTAAATTAAAAAAAAAATTATATAATAGACAGGAGTACAGCCCCTTAGGCAGAAAAAAAAGGATGCATACTGGCTCTTCGCAGAATCGTTTCAACCCAGCCACGTTCTCGGAAGCGCGTGACGTTTACACAAAAAGGACTTTTGATTGCCGCAGACTTTTCCCAGCAGCGGGCCATCAATCCAAATCTTATCGGATGGCTTCCGTAACCCGCAGCAGCTCTATCCCTCCAGTATGACTTACACCAGGCAAACAGGTTCTGTTTTTGTATGTTACTTTGTTCTTTTTTGAATGCTTCAGTCAAGTGTAAAGTGCAGATTTTGACTCTTTTAATTATTTATCTTCATAAGCCTTGTTTGTTGAAAAAAACATGTGCATTTGTTATAATTTGTCATGCCTACAATTGCACCTCCAAACTGTGTTAACATGCGCACTGTGTTAAGGCAGCTCAAAGACAAACTGTCGTGCTTTATAATACAAAGTTGAAATTGTGTTGTAACTATTATCATATGTACTCCATTTAAAACATGTTATTTCCCTTTACAAAATTCAACCGCCTTGCGAGTTCGGCATGCCACAAGACCTCAGTAGACAAGACCACGCATGCCTACACCACATCAGGCTCAAGATGGCTAAGACCAGCTACTTTAATTCCAAATATCTTTCTTTATATTCGCCGTTATGTTCAGTGCGCGCTGGCTGAAGACCGGTTTTATTTTTTATGTGCCTGTGGTCAACGTTCAACAGGCAAGCAATTTCTGAAGAATGTATGCGTTTTAATCCATGAATCTAGCTTGAAATGACGGCGCATTCTTGATCCGTATCAGAACACTCCTTCTGAAATGTATAAAACAAACGCGCGTGAAATATTTTGAATTACACGCCTCAATCAAATTTTATTATAAGGGTGAGTCTGCGTGTTTTAGATGTATTTGCTATTTGGACGTTTGTCTGACAGCAGAGCAAATTATAACTTTCATCCAACACCTAGAGTAGCTTGCCAAGCGGTCAGCAAGACATGCGTCGCCAGATTTCACTAAATGCGGCATCCCTCTTTCTGTGGTTTGGAGAAGCTAACATGAAAAAGTTATTCACTTTCAATCAAACGAAGGAAAAATTTGGTTTCTACTCTATTGAAAAAATATCGGGAAACAATAACTGCTTATAAAAGAACCGAAAAGCCTAAAAAAGTTCGCATAGATAAACCTTGTAATCCACTTCCACATTACCGCACTAATTTTAAATTTTGACGTGACTGAAGCCCACAACCGCATACGCAGATAAAGACTCAGCAGAACTAGATTTATGAGACTTCGCTAGTGCTCAAGTATGTGTCGTATGTTTCGGTCGTGTAAGTGGCACCTAATTGTTGTTGGATCAGTTTGTGAACCGTTGTCTTGATGCGACAGGGCGCGAAATGATATTTAAAAAAAATCGCAAGACAGGATATTAACAAGACGCTCCTTCCTGACTTGCAAGTTCTTCGCTTATTTCGGCTCCTGTAACATCATATATATGGTCAGTCTTATTCTGATTTTATGCTGTTGTTTTTTAACACAGGAGGAGGGGAGGTAGAGATCTGGTGTTCATTTAATGAGGAAACGTTGAAATGGGAGTTACTACTCGCCAGGCAGTTCAAACTTTGGGATCTTCCCGTAGCCTTTACTTACCATTGACACAAGAAATGGCCTCTTTTCGGAAACAAAGTTCTATTTAAATAAAAAGAAATGATACACAAGAACATGTAATGGCAAATACGGCTGCTCGCGTGTCGAACTCACCTCTACGAACCCTTATTCCCAGGTAACCTTATTACGCGTAAAGCACATCCTCATTAACAAAAACAATGGAAAAGGTATAAGAAAGTAAGGCACACGGCTATGATTCGAAGCAGGCGTGATGCTTTTCCTCATCTTGCAAGCTCTTCTGAACGCGCATTTTATAAGCGCTGGCACTATTTCTGTTTCTATGCTTGAACGGAAGGGAAGGGGTGGGTGGCGTATAGGTGACATTATATGTTCTTGCAACAAAACTATTGCAATTACCCTTTTCGAACGGGATGCAGTTGGGTGAACACCTTCTCGATGTCACAGCTACGGTTTTCGGTGCAGAGAAACGTCAGCACGGCGTCACTTCGGTTCCTCGTGCACCACCACCGTATACGTATGTCTATGTGATTTACGGGAAGTGTAATGTAATTCGACTTGCCATTGTTGTATTAAATTAAACGCAGCTGCTGAAAGCGCAACAAGCTTTC
The DNA here is from genome assembly GCF_050947875.1 of Dermacentor variabilis. Taxonomy (NCBI): domain Eukaryota; kingdom Metazoa; phylum Arthropoda; class Arachnida; order Ixodida; family Ixodidae; genus Dermacentor; species Dermacentor variabilis. The sequence continues at coordinate 115,088,369 of NC_134569.1, read as the reverse complement.
GTTGACATAACGTCAGTAGGCACTCAACCTACATCGTTATACACGGTGTTCACAATTAAGTGTTATGGTTTTCTTCAAATTGGGCACTGGGAGGCACGCGAAGATCACCTGTGCAAATAAGTTATGTGGCCAAGAGGGTACAAAGTGATATAATAATTATTGCTTTCAGCAGCCCAATAAACTAAAATCGAATAATTAACTTTTGCAGCCTACAGTAAGTGGGCATGTTTGTATTGAAAAATTAGAGGCCGTCGTGTTTCTACGCAGTATCAGTTGGAAGAATTCTTCTAGCCTGTCTGTGCTCCTAGATAACCGACTCCAAAGTTTAATTGTCGTTCGCATGATTACGCCTGCAAGAGAGTTAGGATCGGCGCAAAGCTCCTCCCTGATGTGACGCGGCTGTTGCGGGCGGCGTTTAGTGTGACAACGGTGCGGAGGCATTGACCAAGATGATAACTGTTCCTCTTTCCCTCTCGCCTTGCAAAATAAAAAATATCGAAGGACCCGGAACCGCTGTCTCAACAGGCGACGGCGCAGCCGGTAACGATGGCGGCAGCTGCCACGCCGAGATAATGGCCCGAGCGGAGAAGCCGGACGGCAGTTCGCGTGCGTTGACTAGATGAGTAAGCATGCTCGTCGCCTGGGCTACGAAAATAAAGTCACTGCTGATTTCTAACTATTGGAAATTTTATTGAAATCAACAGCAACAAATGGAGGGGGGGGGGGGCACGGCACACCGCGCTGTCATATCTTGATGCCACCAGCCGAGACGGGAAGGAGAACCGTTACCATCTTTACCTATGCGTCCGCCTTGCTGACAGACTAAACGCCACACGCAAGAGCCGCGTCACATAAGGAAGGAGCTGTGCGCCGATACTAACTCCCTTGCATGCGCAATCATGCGAACGACAATTAAAATTTTGAGCCGGACATCTTGGAACACAGACATGCTAGAAGAATTATTCCAAGTGAAACTGTGTGGAAACAGGACTGCTTCAAACTTTTTGTATACGAACATACACACTTACTGGAGCCAATAAAAATGTAATTATTCAATTCTAGTTAATTAGTCTGTTGACAGCTGTAATTATCATCTCACTTTGTGTCCCGCTGGACACATAACTTATTCGCACAGGCGGTTTTCGCGTGCCTCCCAGTGCCTAATTTTAAGAAAACCATAAAGCTTAACTTATGAAGACCCGCGGTATATCCCAGTTATTGCTTGTGACAAGTGAAAAGGAAGCACATACTGCATTTGTACAATAAGAACAGCATTATTATGCTATATTTTACCGAGCTGATCGGAAAAGGTGGCCAGCGTTGATTAGTTTCTTTTTTTTTTTACATCTGCCTTTACCATGCTGTTTACGGAAGGGCGAACTTTAGGGAGAATTTCGTTGCGGGTGCAAAAATTGGTCAATAACGGTTTTTCACCTGAAAACGAAGGACCCCAATCATATATGACATTTTTTGCAAGCAAGGTCATATCTTGCTGTGAGTGCCAAGAAAGCAGGCTTTTGGTGTTTATGTACTGCGGATGCAGTATCCAAAAATGAGAGCACGTTGGCGCAACCTTGCCGCGTGAGGGCCCAATTTTCAGGGAATCTCTTCATTTGCGGCAGTTACAATAAGAGTTTAGGTTACCTGTAATCAAATAACTTACGTTGAAACGCTAGCCTACATGACTTGTCTGTTTAAAGCATTGTCCGCCTGTAAGGCTTTCGGGCACTTGCAAAGGCATTTCACTAAAGCAGTAATTCACCCGTACGCATCTTACTTAGCGAGAACAACGGGCCATATTATTCCCCCAATTTTCGTTATATGTGATCTTCGTGATGCTTGTGCTTCCCCCACGACATTTTGGGCGAATTAATTAATTATTCAGCTCCTTTGTTTCGCATTGCTTATGATGAAAATTGGCGCAACCAAAAGGCAACGCATGAAGGAAAGACAAAGACAAGCGCTTGTCTGTGTCTTTCCTTCCAGTGTGGGTTGTCTTATTGTTGCGCTAATTTTTCTTATAAGAAGGGTAAACTCTGCTTTTTTTTCTTAAAACACACTCATAACGCTTCTTACAACTTGCGTCTGTAATTTACTGCAAAGGCTGTAATTGTCGACATACTTTGACATTCATTTACGCATTGCCCATTCTGTGCGCCTAATTTTGAGGAATATGTACTTTGTTAAGTTCACCGAAGACACCAGAGAAACCTACTATAACCTTCGTATAACGCATAACAATTAAGAAAGTGCCAGTACTTAGCAAATATATTGCAACGCTTCAAATTGGGGCTGGCAAGCTAAAGTTTCGTGACATGCTGTATTTAAGAAGATTCCCATTTCTTGCAAACGTAGACTTGGTGTAACATAGAGTTATCTCACCACATTTGTAAGCATAGCTCATAACGACTGTATTGCACTTTAACTACTTGAGTAAAAATCGTTTTTAAGTGGAGTAACAACTCCACATGTTACTTTGCACAGAGTATTTTCCCAGCGTTTCCTCCACGTTCGCTGCATTTTATGTCGGTGACACTTGTAGTTCTGTTTCTGTCGGGAATACGGGCCACATTACTCGCGCGCGTAAAATACTCATAACGCCCCGAAGAGATTGAATATTTAACTTATTGCAAAGGGCACAATTCACCCGAGCGATTTAAGCTTTGCCTACACACCACTGTTAACCTTGCTCTTACATTCAGCAATCATAACAAAACTTCTTTGTTTAGTACACCGGGATCACTGGACAAACGTTGTGTAACGCTTGAAAATATAAACAAAAAAGAAAACGAGGCTTCGCGATTTATTTCTAATCTCCATTATTAGGCCAGAAACGTTAAAATATCGTGACACATTGCATTAGGATGCCCCAGATTTCTAATAAATATAATTTTTTCGTAACGCAGGGTCCGCTTGGGACAGTGATAAACCTAGCTTATAACGACAGCTTCACCTGTTCTGATGCTTATTTTTTTTGCAGAAGCTATATTTATTTCATTGGAAATTATCTTCGCCCACAAAGTTTCCATAGTGGTCTGCCAATTTGGCTAAGTTTGATCTTGATGGAAATTGTAGTTATGCCAGTACTGCGTGTTAAACCTTGCATTTGTCGTAAAAGTAAATCACATCTGCCCGTGCGTGTTTGATCAATGTAAAGAAGAGGTTGCGTTTGAACCAAACACCTTCATGTTGTCTCAATGTGCCCATAACCTGCCCTTATGGTCGCAAAATATGAACTTTGTGTAACAGAGAATTGCCTCAGGACACTAGGAAACGTAGCGTAATACGGCTATCGCGCACTTTCAAGCACTTGGCAAAAGATCTTTTTCTCCTTTTTTTCAAGCTAAAGTTTGTTTAGCGCAGGGAAACACGAAGACAAAATACGGCACATCAGACGCACAGGTGCTTTTCCAAGAGCTCTATATGATGTACATAAATATCCCCGCGCACATGAAGTTGCCATAACGTTGCTCCCATTTTCGCTGTATGCGATGTAAGTGCCATTAGTACTTATGCGAAGGCTATGAGCTAGAATTTCGCCCCACCCGCCATGGTGGCGTCGCGGCTTTGGCGTTGTCTGCCAAGTTGAGGGCGCGGGATCCAGTCACGGCCACGACGGCCACATGTAGATGGGGGTAAAATGCAAAAACCGTTGTGGTACCGAGCGTCCGGAGCAGGGTAAACAATCCCAGGTGGTGAAAATTAATGATGTAATCAGCGCAAGAATGGACACAAAACACAAGAAGGGCGACAAGGACAAGCGGTGCGGCCTTGTCCTTGTCAGTGTTCGGTGTTTACTTTTGCACTGGTTACATCATCATGGGATACCTACTAGCCCGGTCTCATACCTTGGGTCAAAATTAAACAGGAGTCCCCCGCTACCGCGTGCTTCAAATCAGATCGTGATTTCGAACTTAAAATTGAGTTTCATTTCTAGTTCATTCAGAGTCAGACTACAGGGGCCCAGACAAAAAGTCACTAACTCTGTTTGGTTACTTCTGTGTCCCCTACCAGTTTGTCTGGGCAGCACGTGCTAAAATGTGCATTATTACGACACATCAACGTGTATGTATCGTTTGGACGGAATCCAAGAATGGAAAGAACGTTTATTCAGGAAACTCTCAGGGTATATACAGTCGTCGGCATTCACAGGCATGTGTTGCCGTAATCGTCGTGCTGTCAGTTAGTTCAGGCCAATACGTGCGTCGCATGCGTAGTATGCATGATACATCTTTCTCTGTTTAATGGTTGGATAAAGCCGAGATACACAATGCACTTGATTGAAATTGTGGTCGTACTGCAGCCGTCTTGGCTGACGAGTTATCCGCCTAGACCGTCTTGGGATCGGTGTAGTAAGTTGAGTCGGGTTTGCGTGCACTCCAGTTGGGGATGTTACCGGCTGGTCGTACTCACTTTCCGGCTCATCGCTGTCGAGATCATCGTGTCGAAATGGCTCATGCGTTGGAATCGGGTGTCTCCGATTCCGACGAAGTACTTGGTCATCTTCAGTACCAATGCGATAGGACCTCGGCGCTGCCGGTGCCACGACCAGCGCTTTGCGGGTCCATGCTTTATCTCGGATCCTCACAACATCCCCTTTTCGGAGTACTGGTAAGTCCTTTTTGTGGGCGCCAAGTTGTCTATGCTTAGACAAAACATTTAGGTTGCGAGCTGAAGTCAGGAAGCCTAGTTCGTAGTCTCCTGCCTTGCAACAGCTCAACCGGGGAACGACCGTGCTACTGTGGTGTAGGTGGGTAGCTGAGCAGGCCCAGCCAGAAGTCGTCGTTATTTTCTTGTGTTTTTTTCATGATCCGTTTTACTATCTGGATGCCTTTCTCCGCTAGTCCATTGGACTGTGGAAAGCCAGGACTAGATGTCACGTTCTTGAAATGGTACCTGGACCCAAAGGTGGCAAACTCGTGAGACGCGAACTGGGGGCCGTTGTCCCAGCATACTTCGACTGGAATTCCATATCGCGCCAAATTGCAGCTCAATTTGGCAATGATCGTGCTCGACGGGGTGTCGCCCAGTTTTTCCACTTCCGCAAAGTTTGACTGCGCATGGAACACGCACAAGTACGAGCTTCCACCATGCTGAAAGATATCAACGCCGACTCTGTACCAAGCGTGACTCGGCGTTGGTCTGAGCATAAAAGGCTCGTTTGGTTTCCTGTAGGTGTAATTTCGGCAGACGGTGCAACTTTTCAACATAGTTTCAATATCTGCATTAATTCCGGGCCAACACACCAATCGTCGGCCTCGTGATTTGCATTTGTTTATGCCCAATTGCCTTTCGTGCATACATTGAAGTATTTCGTCCCTCATCGACTTTGGAACAACTCCTCTGGTTCCTTTTAGTACCACTCCCTCTATTAGTGTCAGCTCTGTAGCAAAAGGTTTCATGAAACCATCAATATTGCCGCTGCCACTGATGTAGCGAATCACTTTTTGTAACTCCGGGTTCCTTGCAGTTGCGGCAATTAAGCGGTCAACAGTTTTTCTGCTTACCAGGTCCGAGATGCACCAATTGCGTGAACCTCTATTTCTTCTGTCGAACCACTCGTGTCCCCCGGGTGGTTGACGGGCGTCGACCTTGAGAGCATGTCGGCACACAGCAGTTGCTTCCCTGGTACAAATTCAAGCACATAGCCGTAGTTCAGTAAGCGCATGGAGAAACGCCGAAGACGCGGCGTCATGTCACCGATTCCATTGAATGCAATGGCTAGCGGTGGTCGGTGGTCGTTCTTTGATTATCTTACGCCCGTATGCGAAGTGGTGAAATTTTTCACACCCGAACGTTACGCCCATTGCCTCTTTATCGATTCGCGAATATCCTTGCTCAGTCTCATTCATAACGCGTGATACATACGCAAAAGGCCACCAGCTGTAACCGTGAAGGTGTAGAAGTGCAGCGCCTAGTCCACTTTTAGAAGCGTCAGAAGAAATTTTAGTTTCCCTGGCAGCATCGAAAACAGCCAACACAGGTGCGCTGCTGAGCCATGTGCAAATGGCTGTCCATTCATTTGCGTGGTTGGCCGACCATTTAACCTTGGTGTCCTTTTTGATGAGACTGCGCAAAAGTTGCGTCTTTTCTTCAGATTCGGAATGTATTTCCCAAAGTAATTGGCAACACCTAACATTCTGTGCACTGCAGCTTTGTCCGTTGGTTGCGACATTTCTTTAACGGACATACTCAGTGTGGTATTTGGCCTTATTCCGTCTCGGCTGATGACATCACCCAAAAAGTCAACTTCAGTAAGCCCGAACTTGCACTTGTTTGCGTTAAAAGTTAAGCCAGTGTTTTTTGCCAGTTGCAATACATTTCGAAGGCGTGTGTCATGTTCTTCTTTAGTGACGCCTCACACAAGAACGGGATCTACATATACACGCACCCCCGGAGCCCTGTCAAAAATGTTGCTCAAAGTTTTTTGAAAGACTTAGGAGCCGAGGCGATACCGAAGGGCAGCCTCAGAAAGAGGTAGTGACCGATGGGCGCGCCGAATGTGCAGGTTTTCGATGTGGCGTCATCGAAAGGAATTTGCTGGAAATCTGAATTCGCATCGAGGCGGGAAAAATATTGACCACCGGCGAGCTTAGCCTCAATGTCTTCACGTCTAGGCAACTGATAGTGCTTACGTTTCAGGCTTTCATTGATATGCCTAGGATAAATGCATACGCGTAGTGTGCCGTCCTTTTTACATACAATAACAAGCGGGCTCACCCAGTCTGTTGGTTCTGTAACTTTCATGATGATGGCGCACCATCCGACACTGGCGGGCAACACAGCCTGTTCCTTGAAAAAGTTGAGGAAATTCCTGCAGTATTTCGTCGGCAGCGCTAGCGTTGACTGCGTCCACCGACATCGCGACCAGTCCGAGCGCCTCACCTGCACATAGTCCGACTATTGCCTGGTTGCCTTTTTTACTTTGGAGAAGTCGAAACTCCCAGCCTGATCTTTTATGGCGACTGGTAACGACGCAACACCGAAGTGTCTGATGGCGTCCCCGCTATATGACCGCAGAGTAGAACTGCTCGGCTTCAAACTTCGCATCTCTTTGCACTTCTGATAGACCGAGTAAGGCAGCAAGTTAGCTTGGGAGCCTGTGTCTACTTTGAAGAAGGCATCCTGGCCGGCCACTTTAGCGTTTACGATCGAGTCCGTCGAGCTTCTCACACTACAAGTTTTACATCAAGAATGTCGAAAGTGTCCTGCACGTTGACCACTATAGACCACTGCAGACCACTGTAGGCCCTTTCTTGCAACACGCTGCAAAATGATTTGCACCACCCCATACAAAACACGCCTTCCCGAACGCCGGACACCTACTACGTTCGCGCGAGCGATTGCATTTCATGCATTTAGACGCACGCTTCTTTACCGACGCGATCTGTTTTTCCGCCTGAAACCATGCCTCGTTATGCTATCTGGACAGTTCAGCAGCCTTGCAGATTTGTTCTGTCTTGGCTAGCGTCAGGTCTTTTACTTTGATGAGCTTCGCCCGTAACTTGGGGTTATGTACCCCGAATACGACCTGGTCGCGGCTCATTGACTCGGTTAATTAAGCGAAGTTGCAACTTCAGGACCGCTTTCGCAAGTCGCGCAGGAAATGCTTAAAGGGCTCCGCTTCGTCCTGGGTTCTTGACCGGAAAATGTACCTCTGATAGACTTCGTTTTGCTGTTCTCCACAGTACTCTTTAAACTTCCGCACGACCGTCGTGTAACTATCCTTGCGTTCAGCCTCCAGAAAGGTGAAGTTGTTAAACACCTCAAATGCATCGTCACCGGCAACACTAAGCAGCAGCACAGCCTTAACAGCTTCTGACCTTGGTTCTTTTGTAGATGCTGTCGCTTGTAGGAACAGTTCGAACTTCTGGATGAACAGGTTCTAATTCTTCGCATTGCTGTCGGCTGAGCCGGAAAGTTGCAGATGCTCCGGTGGCTTGACTAGCTCCATTACTCTGAATGGTTACGTTCACCTAGCGGCCCCACTTGTGACACCATGTATCGTTTGGACGGACCAACCTTTCAATGCCCCCTGTTTCGCTCTCCTTCTCGACTCACGAGAAACCTCACACATAGTAACTTTAATCTGCCACCGAATAATAACATCTACAGTGAAAGATTGGTGCAGTTTTCAGGAGCCAAGGTTTAAAATGCTTTACCCCCAGAAATAAAACAGTCCCACGAAACAAATAAAGCATTAAGAACATACTTTTTGAGCCTTATTTGGTCTATGTGACAGTCGTTCGCGGTTTGTGTTTGCTGTACAGTGTTGTTCATTGCAGATCTTTATTCATTCTGCTGTAAAATGCATATTATATTATTCTCTCCTCATTTTATAGTGTACTTTGGTCATTCGCCGTGATTTTGGGCTTTCTATTTTACACAAGTGTTGTGTCATTGCCATCGTGTATTTTTGTTTCTAAACCCCACACTAGCCTCTGGCTGTGGGTTCAGTCAGTGTTTGATAATTTGTATGGCAAGAGTAGAAATAAAAAGAAAAGAAATGAAATGAAATGAATCCAAGAATGAAAAGAACGTTTATTCAGGAAACGCCGAGGGTATAGTCGTCGGCTTTCGCAGGCACATGTTGCCGTAATCTTCGTGCTGTCAATCAGTTCAGACCGATACGTGTGACGCATGCGTGGTCTGCACGATCATAAGTACATAGCATCTAATATAGCTAAGCAATATATGCGTAAAATATGTGCGTCGATAGAAGTTGCGAGTTGCATAATAGAAGTTGCAGTAACTTTTTTGCACAGGAGGAAACACCGATATGGGCACAGGAACACGCATATCGTACACGTTACAGAAAAAACAACGGAATTCAAGACATATATCACCTATCACGTAAAATCCATGCGCATCTCTTTAATCTTGTGCTTTTCTTGAAATACACTGATAACGCTTCATAGACTTTTCATTCATAAATTGTTGCAACATGAGAAAAGCTGCAACCATGTTGGACTATGCCTGCATATTACTCATATTATGCCCCTTATATTAGCCAAACATAAACAAGGTGTCCAGTTTGGTTTATGACGGAAACTCGAGATCACAACTACAAACCTCATTTTAGGATTCAAAATTTAAAAAAGCGGGGGTTTAGTAAATGTCTTTATTGCTCCTAATTAAGCAAGATACGTTAATATTTAGGGCCACATTACAATTAGCATGTCCTCAATTTGCGCTAAATATAAGTGTTGTGACACGGACAGTTCTTTCGGGGCAATTGCAAAATTAATTGAAAACGGCTGCGTGATACTTTCCGACACTCCCTTAAGAAATATATTTCGCAAAAGTTGTACTTGATTCGTGCGCCTTGAGGTTCGCACACAGATTTACCATAGCGATTAGCTAAATCATCTTGTGGCTTTATTCTTACCCAGCGCCGGTAGCATAGCGGCAACGATGTCGCGCTGCTAAGCACGAGGTCGCAGATTCAAATTCCGGCCGCCGCGACCGGGGATCATTTAGCCCTTGCCCCGTGTTTTAGAGCCGCGTTAAAGACTCCCTGGTGGTCAAAATTATTCCGAAGTCCCCCTCTGCAACGTGCCACATAATGAAATCGCGTTTTTGTCGCGTAACACCCCTTAATTCTACTACCTTTGTTCTCAGTTACATTTTTATTTACGCCAAGCCTGTGTGCTAAATTTTCCACCGATCATTCAGATATTCTTATGAGTAGTTGAATACGTATTTCAGTGAACAAATCCTAACTTCCTTAAACACTCGAAATTTTGCTAAATATTAGTCCATATCGTGTCCGTTACTTTTGCAAAGTTGGAATGTTGTCAATTATAGGATTGTTTACGCACAATGGGAAGCATAGCGTCAACTACCCTTGTAACGCTTTCCAGCACCTGCTAAAGCAATTTCTCACAAAAGATCAATTTATTCACAGGCAATTAAGCACTCACATAATTTTCCCGTAGGGTGTAAACCTTTTTCGCTTAATTTCGACTCAGGGCTTTTGTAGTTACGGCAGGACAATGGGCTAAATTAAGCGCCACTCCTAAAAAGAGTCGTAACACTCTAGAGCTTTTGCATACGTGATTTATTGGAGAGACCACGTTTATTCCCTGCAGACACTTCGAACTAATCTACTCATTAACTATACTTTTGCTCCTTATTTATGCTAAGTATAAACAAGGTGCCTTGTTAAGTTCACTGAGTACACCGGAGAAACCAAATAAAAATCCTTTAACACGTGTGAAATCAGGGGAAAAAGGAGGGTTTGAATAAAGTTAAATTATAGGGTTTAAGTTCTAGAACCACGATCTGATTATGAAGCACGCCGTAGTGGGGGACTCCGGAAATTTGGACCACCTGGTGTTCTTTAACGTGAACCTAAATCTAAGTACACGGGTGTTTTCGGATTTCGGCCCCATCAAAATGCGTCCGCCGTGGCCGCGATTTGATCCCGCGACCTCGTGCTTAGCAGTCCAACACCATAGCCACTAAGCAACCCCGGCGGCTAAAACGAGAGTTCGATAAATATTTGCAACGCTCCTATTAAATCAGGGGGGAATTTTCCCTATTTTAATCGAACTTAAATTTGGGGTCTTTTACGGTTGTCTTAGGACTGTGGGAAAGATTGTGTAATGACAGTATGCCACAGTCTAGGGCTGGAATAAGTAACTTTCTACAAAGACTGCAGTTGAACTACACCGACTAAACTCGTGTCGCCCGTCACTGGCATCATGCTTTCTACTTCAAAGAAATATAAAAAAAAGTGTACTTCGCATATTTACTGGAAGAAACCAGGAAAATGGAAGTCTATTCCTCGTATAAAGATTAACAATCGGAAGAAGGTGAGTATTCAACATAAAATTTATATTCATGTAAGTTACATAGAAATGTCAAGCATTCGATGCACGTCTCCATAGAATGGCCCTAATTATCTGTCGCTCTCGGCCTTCCCAGTAAAGCTGAGAACGTTATTAATAATGTTATATAACCCCTCTAATAGGCTAAAAACCAAGTTTTAGCCTTTCTTTATTTATCGCCGAATTGATACACACACTTCCAAATTTTCTTGCATATTGCCTTTAATATTCGCCACATTTGCTTTGTATATAAACTGCGTGAGTGACATGGCATTTTTAGAATTCGTCCAAACTTCTATATAAACGTTTTTTGAGCGCTGGCAGTCGAATTTGCACGTTCGTCGTAAAAAAGCCAGAGGAAACCTTTTAGGTTTACATCCAATAATAAAATACAGGTGGAGAGTTACCTTATCTGGCCCGTTCTTTAGAGAAATTGCAATAACGTCTGCGCCTCAGTGCTACCACGAACTCAGAAACTCATTCACAATGCTCCGCGGTTCTTTTTGTGTTTTCCTTTGGTGCATCACGTTAACGCGTCATCCTCAAGGAGGCGCGTGAATTGTAACTGCTGCAGCACTCTCGTAACGACGCCGACAGCACTTTGGAAGCTTCGGCGCGTGAATCGCGCTCATTACCGAAAGCAGGCTTACGAGCACGTCCGAAGCGAACTGGTAATTCGCCTCCGTTGTCGTGTCTCAGGATAACTTTCAATTTCTCGCTGCCCTCCTTCGCTTTCAACACTTCGAAAATGAAAGAGAGATAGCACACAAGCTACTTCGCATTTTGCGAATCTGCCACGCACAGTAGTTAAGGTTTCGCTAAAGGTCACCCGCCCATTTGTCGCCCTGTTATTTGAAGGAATAGACGCTCTTGAAGGGCGACAACTTGTACCAAAGTCGTACTCGTTATAGATGTTCGTGAGAACGATGTTTGCTTGGAAAATAGATCACTTTGGATGGCGGCAATAAGACGTATTCCTCAAGTTTGCATTCCACCACATAAAATTAAAAAAAAAATATGGCATCAGCTTACAGTGCTGCAATACATTTAAAACTTTATTTAAAAAGGGGGATTTATATTATAAATTCCCTGCAATTGTGCTAAATCTGATGTTGGATTCTCTTATTTATTTATTCATTATTAGTGGCACAGAGAACTGTGATCACGTGATTAGTCTAAATAACTGAAACAATATAATGAACAACCATCAATTTCACTATTGAATAAACCTTATAATGAAAAGCTACTGTCCAATAACTATCCTGCAATAACTATTCTTCCCTTGATTAGCAAACTAATTGAAAAGATTTTGGTTACCTAGCTGATGAACTATCTAAAAAGTTTATTCTTTTGACACTATATCAGTTTGGTTTTAGGATTAATTTTTCTACAGATATTGCGTTAATAAATATCACAGGCTGTCTAAAACAATCCATATTATATACAAGCATTCTTACCGGGGCCATATTTGTGTACCTCTTTCTTTCTTGCAAAAATAGAAGATATTACGCCATACGGGGCTCCTGCACAAACGATGTATTTTACATGCAAAGCATACAACAATCTTTCTTCTAATCCTGACTTTCAAAGCTTAGTAAGGGACTTAACTAATAATGTGGCCACCGTCGTAATAACGAAGTAGAAATTAACCCACATAAAACTACATATATAATATTTCAGTCCCTACACAATATTACTCCGCTCATTCCACTTCTTTTAATTGACGCTGATATTATTCACCCGTCTGGGACAGTCAGATTTCTTTTAGTTTCCATTAATCGCGCCGGAAACTTGACCAACACATCGCAGAAATTTCGTCGAAGATTTGTTTTGGAATTCAATGTGTTGATCAAAACTCGTTTTCACTTCCCCGATAACATCGCCCCATATTATACTAGACTTTTATTCACACTAACCTAACCTACTGCTCTTCACAACTGTGCATTTACAGAACGAGGCAGTTGGGATAATTAATTACCTTTACTCATTACAGAAGATCTGGTACACCTATTTATAATGAGCTAAGCATTCTTCGCATATAATAAGGCACTTCATTAAGGCTAGAAGTTATCATATTTTTGCGCGTATGAATGAAATCAACTTAAAATGTGTCCCACTGTCTTATCTCACAACGAGATTCTCCCGTCAAAATGCGGTAGCATGTTGCACTCCTGTAGCACGTAAAGGCGAAAGCTTGCTGCATACGTGGTGATGCATTAAGCTATACGATCGTAGGGGTCAGACATTTCGGAAGACATAACAAGCCGTCGTGTGGAGTAAACGTATGACGCCGTAGGTCGACCTCCTCAACGACACATGCGAGCACCTAATGCACTACGTAACGGTTCCTTCGTTCTTTCTTTCGTTGTTTTCTTTCTTTCCGTCTTTTCCCTTCCTTTCTCTGTCTCTTTCTTTCTTTCTATCTTTCCTTGTTCTTTCGTTGGTTATTTCTTTCTCTCGTTATTTTTTTCCTTTCGTAACTTCATTCACATTCAGCCATTGCATATCTGCTTGTTTACAGGGGTATGAGCCATTCCTGATGATGATATTGCTTGCATCACTGATTTTTGGCAGCACTGGTCTAGACGCCGCTTTTTCGCCTTAATATTATTTGCTATTGCCATAATTCACATGCATTGTGGAAAGCAGACCGTTCTTATTTGTGCAATTACTGTCTGGAACTCATTGCATGTGTTCCTTAAAACGTGTCAAACCCTAGCATCATTTAAAACAAGGCTGAATATTTTTTTCTTGTTAAACTAAATTTATGATATCGTGCATCTTAAGCTCTGACTATTTTTATCATTTTTTGATGATGTGTAGTGTTTTATGGCGCAAGGGCCAGGTTTGGCCAAAGAGCGGCATGACAAGTGGTAGTGTTAACGAAGTATTATGGAAGATGTGACTTGGCTGTAAAGTGGCCTAAAAATAGTCGCTGTAAAGTGCGTAAAATCTACGTGCTATAAAATTATGGCAATGACAATTGACGAATACTATGAACATTAAAATCCATTGTAAAAGAATGACATAGAGTTGAAAATATATGAGATGATAAAAATACTTGGAGCACTGTTGCCTCGCCGGAGCCCTTGAAACACAAGGGCCTAGAGGCACGTGCTATACGAAAGAACTATCACAGCGGCATCCTCTAAACAGAGGAGACGCTACGAGTGTGTGGGGCTAATAATATGTAATACAACATCTTTCAGGAAGCCAAGGACTGCGCTGGAGTCAAACAGCGGTTCTGGGCCGAGTAACATTACTGGATGAAAGGGGATGTGCTGGCGGTATGCTAAGGGAAAATGTTTCTTTCTTTCAGATTCGGCTTTCCGACACTCCAGAAGGACGTGGAGGACGGTCAGCCTCTCCCCGCATCTACCGCAGGTTGGAGGGTCATTTCCGGTGAGTAGAAAATTATGGGTGCCGAAAGTGTGTCCTATTCTGAGACGGCAGAATAGGACATCTGTTCGGCGTGATTTTGTTACAGAGGGCCAGAATCCCAACTGCGGTTTTATCACGTGGAGCTTATTATTTGTTTCCGCGTCCCATAGGCGTTGCCAGTGTTTCCGTAGTTTCCTCCGTAAGAAGGGCTTCAGGTCTGTGACAGGAACTGCAGCGGTGGGATTAGCAGAATGCGATGCAACTGACGTGGCCATCTGGTCCGCCAGAACATTACCTTCGATGCCCCTATGACCTGGCACCCAGCATATGAAGACATGCTGGTTACCTATATACGCTTTACACAGAACGGAGTAGAGTTCATTAATTACCGGATTTTTGTGGTTAGAAAATGACATCAAGGCCTTCACAACACTAAGGGAGTCCGTATATATGACTGATTTCAGGAGTTTTGATTTCCTGATATGCTTCACAGCCGACAATAGTGCGTAGGCCTCAGCCGTAAAGATACTAGTTTCCGGATGCAGTACATCGGTTTCCGAGAACGATGGACCGACGGTTGCGTAGGACACCCCGTCGTGTGACTTCGATGCGTCTGTGTAGAACTCCATGCAGGAGTGTTTGTACTGGAGTTCCCGGAAATGCATTTGGATTTCAATCTCTGGAGCATGTTTTGTAACTTGCATGAAGGATATATCGCATTGTATCAGCTGCCACTCCCAAGGAGGTAGCAGCTTGGCTGGATGCATTGGGCGAAGCTCAAGGATTGGGACACGCATTTCATCACTAAGCTCCCTCACACGCAGCGAGAAAGGCAGTCTTACGGAGGGACGATTATGAAAGAGTGTAGCATATGTCGTATCGTTAATGGTATTAAAACATGGATGTTGAGGATTAGAGTGGACTTTCAAAAAATATGTTTGGCTGATGTACGTTCTCTGCAGATGAAGTGACCACTCATTTGATTCTGCATATAAACTTTCTATGGGACTTGTTCTGAAAGCTCCAGTGGCCAGTCGGATTCCAAGATGGTGGACCGGATCTAGCATGTTTAGCGCGCTCGGTGCTGCAGAATGGTAGATCACGGCACCGTAGTCCAACCGAGATCGAATGAGACTCTTGTATAAATTCATTAAACATTTCCTGTCGCTGCCCCATGTTGTGTGGGATAACACTTTCAGTAAGTTCATTGTTTTTAAGCATTTGACCTTGAGATTCTTTATGTGTGGAATAAAAGTTAATTTAGAATCAAGTGTGATGCCCAAGAACTTGTGTTCTTTGTTCACAGGAATTCGCTGACTGTACATTTCGATACTGGGTTCTGCAATGAGCCCTCTCTTTCTGGTGAAAAGCACACAAAAAATTTTGTTGGGGTTCACTTTAAATCCGTTTTTATCTGCCCATTTGGACACGTTGTTCAAGCCGTGCTGTACTTGCCTCTCACATACTGTAAGGTTGCAGGATTTGAAACCTATCTGTATGTCGTCTACGTAAACAGAATAAAAAATAGCTGGCGGTAATGAAGCACGAAGCGTGTTCATTTTTACGATGAAGAGCGTGCAGCTAAGTACACCTCCTTGAGGTACACCAGTTTCCTGTATAAAAGGTCGCGACAATACATTGCCGACTTTTACACGGAATGTACGGTTGGACAAATAGCTTTCTATTAGGACGAGCATATTGCCACGGATGGCAATTCCCGACAAGTCTCTCAAGATTCCATAGCGCCACGCAGAGTCGTACGCCTTCTTCATATCGAGGAATACGGATAGGAAATATTGCTTATGTAGAAAGGCGTCGGGAATGTTTCCCTCAATGCGCACAAGGTGATCGGTTGTGGACCGCCCTTGTCTACACTGAAAGGGATCGAGCATATTGCTGAGTTCAAGGAAATGTACAAGTCTGCGGTTAACCATTTTTTCAAAAAGCTTACAAATACAGTTTGTAAGGGCTATCGGACGGTAACTTGCCGCCAAGGAAGGGTCCTTGCCCTGTTTAAGAACAGGGACCACAATCGCTTCTTTCCATGTGGATGGGAGGTATCCTGTAGCCCAAATAGCGTTGAAAAGTGTGAGTAGTGTAAGTTTGGTGTCAGTATGTAAATTTATGATCATGTCATACATGACTCTATCAGGTCCCGGTGCAGTGCTTTTGCATGTGTTCAAGGCAGCTGTCAACTCAGCAATATTGAAAGGCCGGTTATAGGGTTCATTCTGTCTGGATTTCCGTATTATTGGCTTACATTCTTCTATTTGTTTGTACTTCAAAAAGGATTGCGAATAATGGTTTGAACTCGACACGCTCTCAAAGTGTTCCCCAAGCGAGTCTACCTGATCTTTCAGTGTTTGACCTTGTGTGTTTACCAAAGCAAGGGAATATGTTTGTCGCCCTTTTATCCTATTAACCCTGTTCCAGACTTTGGCCTCATCTGTATACGAATTGATACCGGATAAAAACTTCTGCCAACTCTCTCTTCTAGCCTGTCGGCGTGTTCGCCTGCCTTGCGATTTCACTTTCTTATAGTTAAACAGATTTTCCGCAGTGGGAGAGGCGCGTAGCAACCCCCACGCTTTGTTCTGTTTCTTACGAGCGATCCTACAGTCCTCGTTCCACCACGGGAAACGCCGTTTGCATGCTAAGCCATTTACTTGTGATATACATTCAGTTGCGGCATCTATTTGAAGGCTATAAAATATTCCACAGCAGCATCAATTCCTAACGCGGACATGTCATCCCATGAAATACTATTGAGAGTTCGGAATTTCTCCCAGTCAGCTGTATCAATCTTCCACTTGGGAGCCTGTGGTGGATAATCGTATTCTTTAGGTGTTCGCAGCAGCATGGGGAAGTGGTCGCTTCCTTAAGGATTGTTTGCAACTTCCCATTCGAGTTCAGGCAGAATAGAAGGAGAAACTATGCTGAGATCAATTGAAGAAAAGGTTTTGTTGGCAAGGCAGTAATATGTGGGCTCTTTCTTATTCAGAATGCACGCACCAGATGAGAAAATGAATTGTTCAACAAGCCGTCCTCGCCCATCTATACGAGGGTCGCCCCACAGGTAGTTGTGTGCATTGAAATCGCCAAGAACAATATAGGGTTCTGGCAATTTATCTATGAAGGACTGAAATTCATGTTTAGATAACTTATAATGTGGGGGTATGAAGAGCGAGCACACAGTGATAAGTTTGTTTAGGAGAACAGCACGAACCGCCACTGCTTCAAGGGGCGTTCGTAGCTGTAAGGGTTGACAGGCTATACTTTTAAGAGTGACAATCGCAACACCACCCGATGATGCGACGGCATCATCGCGATCTTTGCGAAACGTAACATACGTTCGGAGAAAGTTTGTGTGTTTGGAATTTAAGTCTGTTTCCTGTAAACACAGCACTTTTGGATTATGTTTGTGGATGAGTTCTTGCAAATCATCAAGGTTTCTAAGGAGACCTCTGATGTTCCATTGAATGATTTGTGTATCCATATTTAAAGTAAATTGGTGCTGTGTTTACGGAAAACGGAAAGGATGCCTTAGATTGCAGAGCCCTTTCGAGGCCCTGTAACAGGGGTTCTGCCCTTTTTGAAGCGTTCGAGCGAGTCTCTGCGCTCCTTAGGCGTTTGGTGCGCCTTGAGAACAGGTGTAGTGTCCATTGCCTCCTGTGAGACGCCGGACAAGTGCTCTTGCGAGCGAGAGGCTTTCCGAGAGAGTCCTGCCCCGGAAGGCAAGAACCCTGCGCCCACCAGCCCGGAGGTCAATGGGGCTCCCTGAGGGATTTGGCTGCGCTGGCCGTTGCCAGCGCTGGAAGGGGCCTTGGAGGTTGGGGCAGGCTCGGCTGCGCCCACCTTCGGGGTTGATGGCCCCGCCTGCTGAGTTGGCGGAGCAGCGCTAGCTGCAACCGCCGCGGGGGCAGATGGCGTAGCTGCTAACTCACTGCTTGTGGGTCGGACAGCCGCGGGAGGCCGTTGTGACGCTGCCACCTGACGCGCCACATCGGCAAAGGTTTTCTTGGGCAGGTACGATACCCGCCTGCGTGCCTCTTTGAATGA
This sequence comes from Dermacentor variabilis, assembly GCF_050947875.1. Lineage (NCBI taxonomy): Eukaryota > Metazoa > Arthropoda > Arachnida > Ixodida > Ixodidae > Dermacentor > Dermacentor variabilis. Next base: position 115,070,097 of record NC_134569.1, on the reverse strand, counting down.
AATATTCTCTTTAACTTTGATCGTTACGATTTCTTTTTCTTGCTTCCAGGAGGGGCACGACCGCGAGTATGCGGCGTGCTCCCCGTCACAGTTTACACAGTGGAGAGCATTCTCACAAGCTTCAGGTGTGTGTTCGTGGGCACTACATTTAGCACAAGTTTGGCGGCCTCGGCAGCTCTGCGAGCTGTGGCCAAAGCGCTGGCATTTGAAACAACGGAGTGGGTTGGGCACGTACGGCCTAACACGGAGCTTGATGTACCCGGCCTCGATTGAATCGGGCAGGACACTTGAACCAAAGCTGATTATTAAGTGCTTCGTCTGAATCTCTTTACCATCTCGCCTTATCTTTATTCTTCTAACATTGATAAGATTTTGCTCACTGAAGCCCTCCAGGAGTTCCGCTTCAGTCAGCTCAAGCAGATCATCATCCGACACAACACCACGGGTGGTGTTCATTGTACGGTGCGGCGTTACTGTTATGTGGGTCTCCCCGAATGACACTAATTTCTGTAGATTCTCATATTGTTTCAGATCGCGGAGCTCCAAGAGGAGGTCACCGCTTGCCATCCTGGACACCTTGTAACCTGGACCAAAAACATCAGTCAAGGACTTTGAGACAAGGAATGGTGAAATGGTTCGGACTGCTTTGTTTGGTTTGTCAGAATGAATAACGTGGAAGCGGGGGAAATTCTGGATTTGGTGTCCAAAATACTTGAAGACATCTTCGGTGCGCCCTCGTTTAGGAGGGCGATCAGGAAGTTTGGGGAAAGAAGTTTCCATTAAAATATATAAAAATTCGGCAACAGCTCCGACCGCCCACCACGGAGCCCAACGAGGGGACGCGGCAGAGCTTGTGTACAAGCCTGCACGACGCCAGCCGTACGCCATCACTATAACCCAATATGGTGTACCCAAGGTAGGATATCCACACAAGGTTAACCCTTGCCGCCGTGGAGAAAGGAAGTAAATGGAAGAGAGAAGTAGACAGGAAAGATATAAAGTGAGAGATAAAGACGAAGGTTTGAGAAGAGAGGGACAGGAAGGGGCGACTACCGATTTCCCGCGGGTGGGTCAGTCCGGGGGTGACGTCTATGTGAAGCAGAGGCCGAAGAGGTGTGTTGCCTCCGCCAAGGGGCCTTAAAGGTCCAAACACCCGGCATCGGCTCAACCTCCAGGATCCCCCTTTCCCCAGACACGGCTAAGCCGCGCACGGCTACACGCGGGAGGGTCCAACCATCGCGTTCTCGGGTACGTGGTGTCGCAACACACCAAACGTCTGTTGACGCAGACGCCCCTGCGGGGTTTTATCATTTTTTATCATTTTTTGTAAATCTAATATATTTGCAAGTTGTACAAATTTGCGCTTTTCGCATAACATCTACATTGTTTACCTGCAGTATAGCGCAGCTGTTAAGGGTTACTTTCCCCACAATCATGTCCGTGTGTAGAAAATCCCAAAGATGGGGCAATGCCGGAGCGACCTGTTACGGAGGTGACGGAGGCGTTAAGCCCTCCTCACACGTGAGCCGATCCCGAAGGTACTAAAATGCCGGGCCGACCCGCGGTGAAAGTGCAGCTCACCATTAAGGGGCCCCACGAATTACACAGCTTCCCTGTTCAGCCTGCTGCACAAAGTATATTGTTTGAATTTATTAATCTGCATTTCATTGTATGCTTTCTTACGAATTCTAGAAGGGATATCTTGCTTACTTTAATTTTCTGTTTCCTTTTTCTTCTTTTGTTAAGTGCATGCATATTTCTTACTGATATATATATATATATATATATGTGCTCAATGTGTCTTTTCATAGGGCTTCTTTTAGTGTGTCATTTTTCATTGATTTGTACGTCAACTGTTGTAGAATCCCTGTAACCAACCAATGTTGTAGCGATGGGAGGTCCCCCCTTGGCATTTCGCACTTTGAGACCTCCTCTTGTAACACTTTCCTAACTAAGACACTGAAGTATGTTTATGACCTAGCAATGAACTTCAACAATGTTTGTAGACAAAAGTGTACTCAAAACACGTCGCAAGAGTGTATACAGTGTAAGCTAATCGACCCGCTGATCATACTATGCTCAAGGTAAGTAAAAAGCGTCGAGTTGCCCTCACACGTTCCTTAGAAGTAGGGTCGTTAGCACTACACAGTCTTAGACAATGGCTTCACATGCACCATAAGTAGATATAGTGCTCCGATACGAGAACATGGCTCGAATTTTTGCATATTTCATTTTTTTTACCTGATTTTGGTAGTGCTGTGAGACAGAAAAGAATAGTAAAGGGCTGTATTATTTCGCACGTCGCAACTCTTGAGCTCCTTTTCCGAAGTGCATCTTGGGTACAAAGAAAAGTAGACTGCATAAGGTGACTGATTTGTACTCTCTTTAGTGTTCAGCTATGATAAACAGCGTCAAAGAAAAGCTTTTATAAAGCGAATTCCGTGACTTCACCTGCCATTTGTTAAGAGCGCCCGATGTACACCTGTATGACAATTCTAATTTCAAGAGAAAGCAAAAGCGTTGTCAGATAAACTGCTAGATTTAATTGTAGTAGATCACTTTTGATCAGGTCAGAATGCAACAACGCTGTTGCCCTTATATTTATATGCACATTAAAAAAACTAACACGCTCAAGCTTATTCCAGAATCCCCAAATACGAAGTGCTTCATTATCAGATCATGGTTTCGGCACTGAATACCACATACTGTAAATATTTTGTGCATTATAGATAGAAACAAGCGGCTTTCATTACATGATTATTTTTTATTCCTTTCTCTTCGGTTTGGTACACACAGGTTGTGAGTATATTAGGAACACTGCGATGGCTAACGCAAAAAAATTGACCTAAAGCGCTGGCTTTACACCACGCTGGATTCAACATGAGGACAGCTTTAGCCATTAACCTATAGCGAGCCCGATCGTACTCGCTGCAGCTGTTTGTAGTAATTATGCCTAAGGCGAGCCGTGCTCGTCCAGGGGAAAACTTCTACCGTCTACCACACTAACGTCTATCAAATTCTAGTGTTCATGCTTTTTTTTCTATTCTGTACAATGGATTTCTGTTGCCTATCAGTGATATTACTGAACTCTTACATAGTATTACTCTTGATACATTACATTATTACTCACTTGTTTCGTATGGTAATTTGTTTATTCCGGTAATTTTTTACATATTGTTAGCGTCAAACTGTTATACCTATTCTCAAAGCTTGTCTACGCTGTGTTATTGCTTTCTTTTGTACTTTGATTTATGTGAATGTACTGGTTGCCAAGTTTCTGTAAGGGGCATAGAGTGAATGTGAAGCCTCCACCAAGTTTCCTTCTCTGCACCGCGAAAGCCACTGAGATCTCAATTAAATTTGAATTTGAATTTAAAATATCACAAGCAATCACAGCATCGCAGCTCACTGTTAACAAAACTTGACCATTTATAGCTGTATACTGGAAGCTATTCGTGGCGAAATTGGATGCTGGTAAACGAATTTTTCTTCTGTCTGAACATGTCGACATCTGAAGCAACACGAATAAATTGAGAAGTGATGAGAACAGATTAATGTACTTGGTATTGGTGGCCCGGTGACGACGTTGAGAACATGACGGAAATCATCTTACCGTGAAGAAGATTGCTTACCACTGCCACCATTAGCCACCAAGTAGATTTCACCAGTACGCTTTGCGTCCAGCAAATGAACGACATTACGAAGCGAAAATTTTCGAACTCAACGAAAGTGCAAGCTCCAGAAGAGCGAGCCCACGCTTCCCCTTCAGCAAAATCTCATGTTTAGCGATGCCTGAGTGACTCGAGCACGCTCTGCGCTAGAGTGCAGCCGTGGCTTCGAGCTTCGCGAGAGTTGCCCGAAAGCGGGTTTCCCTGCATCTCGTTGTTAGAAAGCTGCCATATCCAAAATACAGAGGAAAAAAAAGCAAGAATTTTCAATTGTGCACTTTGTATCCCTGAATAACATCATTAGGACGCGTTCCATACTGGCTCTCTTATCGTTATGCTGAGAAATAAATCCTGTTATCCTACGCGAATGCTGACTGGTACTGTAGTGACTTGCGGACCCTCTTCGCCGTTCGAGTGGAGCCATTAGAACGCGGTAGTTTTGGGCACTCAGCCACTCAAATCGACGCTAATCAAGTTTTCTGATCTGGATGGACTAGCTGGAACACTCTCTGCGTGGATGATGGAGTGGACGCGCAGAGCTCACTGGTTGTTTGGAAGGGCTCCATGCGCGCAAACCGAAATGTGTAGGGCATGTTTATTTTTTTGTTCTCCGAGGGACAATGAAAGCGCCGTCAACCATTTTTTGTAGAGTACAATCCCCGCAAACGGTTAATGTACTTTTGATTATATTATTTATTAAATTAGTGCTGCAAGTAACCTAGTGCAATATAGATTATGCAGTGGGAATTCCGACATCCCGGTAATTTTTGCAGTGGTTACTGAGCTTTCTTTTTCGTTACTTTTTTGCATTGACACAATCCTAAGTGTTTTCGCTATGTACAATATCTATTTACTTACTAGAACAAATAACATAATTGGTCAGCTGCCTTAAGTTCACATGGAAGCTGCCATGTCGAGTAGTTGCGGTGTAAGAAGAGCAGCGGAATAGTTACGCGCCACAACTTGACGAAAATTTATTTGGCAATTTAATATTTATATCAAGAAAGTTGTGAGATAAAGTTTTGTCGAATTTAGCTCATGTCAATCACAAACTGCGGAGAGACGCGAAATGTGGATTTGGACGACAGTATGGTAATTACGCGTGTTGTGGACAATCACCCAAGTTCGCATAAATCAGGTTTACAGCAGCATAGGAGGTTGAACAGCATGCCGTTCAAGAACTTTCAGGCGTATCCAAATGAGATTTCGTAAGAATGAAGTTTATATTATATTCGACAAGGCCGATAAAATCCCAGAGTTAAAGTGCGGTCTTGTGACTGCGAAAAGTAATTCTCAGAATTTCTATATATTATTCTTCGGAATGATTGCAGGTCAACTGGAACGTTTTTTTTTCATGCGGTAACAAGTTGGTGTATTGAGATTACATTTCCTAGAAATCGAACGCTCATTCGGAGAAATATGTTGGAGGTAATTCGCAGTTTTTGCTCCACGGGGGGGGGGGGGGGGGTGCCCATGGAAATCCATAAATTGTCGTTAGAAGTGCTAAAACACTCCATCGAGCAGTCAAATAAGATGTTGCATTGTCGCTGTGTGGCAACAGAACAAGCTTTGTGTAATGCCCGAGCACGTTTAAGGGCCACCCACTATACTTAGCGTCAACTTTTGAACGTGTGATTGTACATTCACAAGCGTTGAGAGCAATGAGAGCGAGCAATCGCGCTATTAGTGTAGCCAGCGCTGGTGCAGGGAGGACGGTGCGCGAACAATGTGAAACACTGCTGTGATTACAGTATAGGCGTCGTATAGGCGACGGATAACCGATTAAGAGAGTGACAAACAGCGTACCTGCGCTACAGCGTGTTTGCTTCGAATGCGGCTTCTATTCTACAAGGCTCCAATGTCGGCTGCTTGTTTTCTTATAGGCTATACAGCTCTCACTTCAAGCGGCTCAACTATACTACAGCTTGCTCACCACAAGTTGGTTGCACTGAACACATATTTCAAACGAAATTGAAATCTAGGACGTAAGGTGCATGTTTCTTTTCTAGGGACGCATGCACCTTTAGACGCTCAAGACCATCGAGAGGAGTGAAGGAGAATGAAAAAGAAACAATAGGAAAAAAGACCATTATATTCACTCGTGAGAATAAGCAAGTAACTAACGTGTATTGCACATAGCGTGGGCAATACCAGTGAGTCACTTATGGTGTGCTCAACTCGTGCGCTTATCTGTAACGCAGACTTCAATACATTGGCTTACTTGTAGGTAACCCTATTCTTATCATCTATTAAGCTTCAACAGTACCCTGACGTATGTAGAAAGAGAGAGAAGGGAAGAAGGAAAGGCAGGAAGGTTAACCAGACTGAGCTCAGTTTGCTACCCTTCACGTGGGGAGGGCAATGGGGAGTGAAAGAGAGAGAGAACTTAAGTGTAGGATGTCTATAGTCGGGCACTCAAGTGTGTTGCCTTCATGTAGTGAAAAAGCGCTCGAACTGCTTTCTGCGCTAATAAACTGTGAGGCCAGGTTCCCAAGTCCTTCGCTTCCGTAAATGGCCAGTCATCCAGTCTATTCAAGGCACACTGGAGAGTCTCACGTTAATTGTCGAAGCGAGAACAATGGCCCAGAAGGCGACTGATGGTCTCTTCACACTTGCACTTAGCGCACATTGGTGAATCCGCCATTCCAATACGATAGCTGTAGGAGTTGGTGAATGCTACTCCTACCAACAGCCGACACAGCAGTGCTGCGTCACGTCGTGGAAAATTCGCTGGTAATTAAAGTTTCAGTGATGGGTCGAGGCTGTATAAACGACACAGACTTCTGTGGTGTATGCCAGTAATTTAACGTGACGGTACGAGCGAGACTAGGAAGCTCTCTTGCAGCGTCGACTCTCGATAAAGGTATAAGGAGTGTCGGTGAGCCAGCCTGGGCACGTCGGGCAGTGTCATCGGCGAGGTGATTACCAACGATGCCACAATGTCCCGGCAGCCACTGAAATATGATATCATGTCCTCGTTCAGAAGCGCAATGGCAGGATTCGTTGATTTGTGACACCAGCTGTTCATAACTGCCACGTCGTAAACTTCACAAGCTCTGGAGGGCTGCTTTTGAGTCACAAAATATTGCCCATTTGTTGGGCGGTTCTTTTTCAATACATTCGACAGCAGCGCGAAGAGCGGCCAGTTCGGAACCTGTAGATGTCGTTACATGTGAAGTCTTAAACGTTATGATGACCGATTGAGATGGTAGTACAACGGCGTCCGTCGAATTTTCCGGGACAGAACCATCCGTGTAAACATTGATTCGGTTAGCGTTTGAACGAGGCAAAAGTTCCAATGTGATCTGCTTGAGAGCCGCGGTGGTCAGGCTAGCTTTCTTCACTATTCCTGGAACAGCAACTTACACAGGAGGCTTTTTCAAGCCTCACATAGGGGATGGCGTTCTTGTTGTAGGTGAGTGCATCAAGGACAAAGAGGGCCGGTTAGCCGCAATTGATCTGGAGAACGCTGCCTTGGGTCTTTTCTCAGGCAAGCGAGCGACATGGTGGTCAGACACTCTGGATATATGGCGAACATGCGCCCGGAGTGCGTCCATAGCTATATAGCCCAATATTGGGTGGTCTCCCGCGGTAGCAATTGTTGCAACAGTTGAAGCATTTCTAGGTAGCCCCAGACATGTTCGATAGGGCTTGGCCTTGAATGCTCTGTAGGACATAGATGTTAGTTTTGTTAGCATTGGACAGCACTGGTGTGCTGTATCGCAAGTATCTTAGGAAGAGCGTCCTGTATAGTTGAAGCATAGATGCCGCGGATGTGCCTCACGTTTTACCGGCAAGAAACCTTAGTATATGGGAGATGGAAGTAAGCCTCTTCTTCACGTATGAGATGTGGGGGCTCCATGAAAGGTATCTGTCTATAATAACGCCTAGAAAGGCAGACAGACAAAGAACTTTAATTACAAGGTCCTGAGAAGCTTTGCCCTAGGTAATCGGTCAGTTTTCGAGTAATAAATTGGTTGGTGGTCTATAGAAATGGGGTACCAGGTCATGGGCTTGTGGGTAAAAGCGACTAAGGCGCACTTCTCGGTCGAAATACTGAGGCCTTGAGCACACAGGTACGATGATGCTAGGGTCACTGCTTTTTAGAGACGTGCACGCACCTGGAGACGGGTACCTGCCGAGGCCAATATGCATATGTTGTCAGCATTTATGGAACAGTTTACTGTATGTGGTAGAACGTCGGCAAGTCCGAGGATTGCAAGGTTGAACAAAGTGGGGCTAAGAACCCCACCCTGAGGGACGCCACGGCAAGTGTAATGGTCAGCGGCTCGGTCATCTGCACTGTGCACAAAGAAGGATCTTTGGAATAGACAGCTCCGAATCCACCGAAACAAGCGTCCACCAATTCCATTATTTTCCACGGCATCTATGATGGCTTCATGCGTTACATTATCATAGGCGCCTCTCACGTCTAGGAATAGTGCAACCTATATACGCTTGTGGTGTTTTTCTTGTTGTACAGACGTGACGAGGTCGATGACGTTGTCAATATAGGAACGGCCTCTTCTAAAATCAGCCATAGCCTCAAGGTATACGTTGTGGCGCTCAAAATACGGCTTTAGGCGGGTGAGAATCATTATTTCGATGACCTTCCCAACACAGCTGGACAGCGCAATGGGTCGGTAGGACGCGAGGTAAAGTGGCGACTTTCCCGGCTTCAGGAGTGGTATCAAGCGGCGGGACTTCCACCGCTCAGGAACGACGCCATCATTCCAAGACTGGTTATAACATTCCACAAGTCGGCTTCAGCCATCTCCACCTAGGTGGCATAAAGCAGCGTAGGTGATGCCGTCTGGTCTTGGCGACGATGAGCGCCTGCATGTGGCCAGAGCAGCGTCCAATTCCTCAAGTGAGAAGGACACAATCAATTCTGGGAAGCGTGTCACAGGAACTTCACCCAGAATTTCGCTATTGATGGTGACCACACAGCCCGCTATCTTCAAACAGCAATCTTCGGCTATATCGACCTGTGAACGGCCTTGATGAAGGGCTAATGCTGAGAACGGGCGTCGTTGCTGTCGAGAAGAGCCAAGGCCGCGCACCGTCCTCCATATGATAGACAGTGGCTTGCGGGGGTCAAGTGATTCGCAGAACGCCTTCCACCGTTGTTCCTCCAGCCTGTGCATACGACGTTGGATTTTCTTCTGTATACGTCGAGCGACTCTAAGGTCATGAATTGACTTCGTGCGCCTGTATCACCTCTCGGCCCTTCTGCAAATCGTTCGAAGTCGCTCAAGTTTTATGTCGAAATCCGTACGTTTTTTCGGTTGTAAATGTGTACTTAGACGATTCCAGTACACTTGTAATAAGGTTCTCAATGGTGCCGGTAAATCTTTCTTTGCATGCCTCTTCCACCTTTGTCTTATATGTTGACCACCTTATATATACTTGTCGGGAAGTAGAAAAGGATAAGCTTCCAAATCCAGTGATACTTAAGTAGGTGGGAATATGGTCACTGCCATGAGTCTCGATGTCAGAGAACCATAGAACATTTTGACCAAGTTGCCGTGACACCAAATTTAAATCTAAGCAACTGCTTTAGTGCGAACCACGCAAGTACGTCGGACTGCCATCGTTCATAATGCTGAGTTCGTGGTCAGAAGCAAATTCCACAAGTTTCCGGCCCCTGGAATCTATTCTGGAGCTTCCCCAAGCCAAGGGATGCGCATTAAAGTCTCCCGTGATAATCCAGGGTCCAGAAGTCACCGTCAGGACGTCTCGCAATCGGTTGCCGTCGAACCGACTATATGGAGGGATGTAGGCGCCGATAGGGGGAAGGCCACTTTATTCTTTGTAATGTGGAGACACACGTATTAGTTTCCATCATGAGGCTGCACCGAGTGGTGAATGTAAGTCAGTTCTGTACGGATGTAAGCAATTACTTTGCTGGATTGCCCGCACGTCGGCGCCATAAAAGCTTCGTATCCAGAGAGTGTTAGCGCTTTTGACACGTTCGGTTCACATATTACCACTACAGGAAATGGGTTCGTAAAAACGTATTGGCGGAAACATGAAATCCGTGATTCAAGTCCTCTGGCATTCCACTGGAAAAACGTCGCGCTACGCACTTCATCACGGAGTGAAGGCAGTGGAAGAGCCATTGTGCTTACGCAAGATTTTCATGCACTGGGCTCAGGGCATCCAACACTTGCACTGCCGTTCGAGCTGTTGGCGTATTCGAGTTGCCCACAAGCGTGCGAATCGCATTTATAAAAGACTTCAGCATTGTTACAATTCGGCGGTCATGCTCTGTCAGCTCATCTGGGTGAGGGGTGGAGCATTATGGTGCCTCTCCTTGTTGGGGTTTTTCCACTGGGCTTATCCTTGGCAGTGGTGGCCATTCTTCATCCACGGCATTCTTTTCAGCTGTTCCGTTATCGATACGCGGTTTGGACACATGCTACACTGGGGTTGGAGCAGATTCAACTGCAAGAGGCTTTGCGGCAGGCGTATTCTTTGTGCGGAGAGCAGAATTCCTTGATGAGCGTCTGCGACGAGAACGACGTCGCCTGACGTCAGCAGCTGCCTCACGATAAGTCGACCGGTACCTCACCATTTTCTTCAACATGGGTAGTTCTCGTTTAACTCTAGGACATTCCTTTGATGAGGCATCGTGGAGCCCTTGACAGTTCGGACACTTATAAGGTTTTGCCTGGCAGTTGCCTGCAGAGTATTGTGCTGCACAGCGGGAACATATAGCAGACTTTCCACAGACGGCGCTCACGTGACCGAATTTCTGGCAGTTTCTGCACTGAAGCAGCTTGGGAACAAAAAGCGGGACAGCATGTCCGAAATGACCTACCTTCACATTCGATGGAAGGCAGTCACCGCTAAAGACAATTTTTACGCATCTGGAAGTTCCGAGACGGGCCACCTGCAGTATGTGAGTCCCATGATTGCCAGGCTTTATCAAAAGCGGCAAATCCTCGCCTGAGATGGCCGCATCAATGTCATATATGACGCCCGTAGTAGCCTCTTTTCACATCGGGATGATGGTGCGGACGTTCATGCCACCGAGAACAGTGACAGCTCACAGAGAATCTAATGCCGACGCATGGGCGACGTCTACCGCGACAACATTCTTCCGAGGGTTGACTCGTACGTCCTCAATGCCATTTGCCAACAGTCTCTCGAGTTCCACCGATGCAACTTGCCTGTTGAGGAACCTCATGTTGTCGGAGGGTAGCACAGGTAAGAAAAGGATGGTGTACTTCGGCGAACTCTGCGGAGTCCTCATAGTATATATGTCCATGGAGGCCCTAAGCATCCGCCGCTATGCTTTCCGACTCAGGACAGTCACGTAGTCGTCGTCGGAGCTGTCGTCGCTGTCGGTCGAGTCTATCAGGGTAGCCTCGCTGTCGCTCCAGATGCTCTTCCGCTTCCTTGAGGCTGCCGACGCAGGCGCCGCAACATCAGGTGGGAGTGCGGGTGGCTGCACTTCCATTCCCCTCGTGCAGGGAACAGTGTTCCCCGGAAGAAAGCGAGAATTACCAAAAAATACTGGTGACGGAGAACAACACTCAGCAATAGGATCATTTCGTCGTCTTCGGTAGGGAAGATGCATGTAAGTTAAGACTCTGGCTACTGGCCAAGGGCGTGAGGTAACACGACGGAGAAAAGCGAGACAGCATGAAAATTAGAAGAGCCTTATGGGCCGTCTTCCTGTCTCCTTTATGTTGTTATTGTCTTCTACAGCCGTCCTCAAGCAAACCCGACCAAACTAGTGAAGAAACAGATCTTTTTGTATCTGCCTATCAGTTCTTGATTTCTATCAGCGATTCTTTATACTGAAGCTAATTGCCTATCTCTTACCGACGGAATGATTAACTCCAATCCCCTTTCTTTGCGTAGATAAATTTTAGCACTCGTTGCGCCGCATTGTATTCCTGATGATAGCGTACCAACAGTCCTCTATTTCATGGCAGTGTGCAATCGACACGCGCTGAAAAAGAAAAAAATAAGGTATAGAAAAAACAAAGCTAATGTAGTAATATTACTTGTTATGTTATCCTCATTATTCTCACGAAGGTTCTTCTTTCAGCATAAACAACGCGAAAAACATTTGCGAAAAACGTTCCAAATTACGAATCTGCATGCACAAACTCCTTTAACGAGAGTGCTACTGAGACTGTACACGCCTGAAACCAGATGCCATTGCGCCCTTTATCGTTCCCTCAAGTTATTTCGTTACAATTATGTTTACCGAGTAGAATTGCTGCATTCGGATAAAAAGCTAGGCAATAGTGCATGCGTCAATCACGTCTGGATTGACGCATGCACTATTCACAACTTTAGTCAAACAGCCGTGGAGCCATCGTGGCGTCGGCGAAGCGCGCTCGTCTCGTACCACTAAAGCCGGGTTCGATTCCCATCCAAACCGAAATTTACCCAGTTTTCTTCTCCAAGGCATTAACTTACTTTGTTTTCAGAAACCTCCCAGACGAAAAAGTTGTCAATCCGAAGAATTTTTACTGTTCATTCGCGCCGTCGGCGATTTTTGGCAGCATCTTTCGGTCCCATCGCAGACGACAACGCCGGATTTTTGCGTAATGGGGCCCCATATAACGCTTTCCCGTAAGAAGAAAGAAAGCGTAGAAAACACAGTGCCTGCACACAATTTTGGGCTGCCTTTTCTGCTGCCCTTGTTTCTCCGTGAAAACTGCACTCTTCACACTATGTCAGTCACATCATGGCAGCGGCATTTCTATTTGTTTCTTCTGTTTGCGTTGCCTGTCGCCTCTCCTGTATTGTATTTCCACCATATTGTTGTCCACCATTCATCTACATGCATGTTTACCTCAACACAACCTGCAGGCGCTCTGCATTAAAGGACACCAAGAAAAAAGATAGAGCAGTGATCAATATGACAGATAACACTGAATTCATTTTCGAGCCAGGAATATTCATGATGTGCGGAATAAAATGGGACATATTAGTATAAATCAAGCAGCTTACTTGCCCGTTGAACTTTTATATCATGCGAAACTTTTGTGCAGGACATATAAGCTTATCCAGGATACCCTCTTGAAAGTAAATTGGGGGTTTCTTATCGTATTCCTCGATCAAGCAGCTAACTTAATGTTAACATGCTAGATTCGAAGCTGCCCATCTGTATACTTATTTTCTCATAAATGAATTCAGCATTCATTCCCAATTACTCACGACTGAAGGTTTTCGTGGATTTATCTGGCTGTCGAATGATCCAAACTAGCTGTTCATCAGGCAGTTGGTGAAATTAAGCACATTGAAATATTATCGTGCCTCTGGCTCGACGTGCAGAGGCGTACGTTCCTTTCATAGCAGTGGGAGGTCCCTTTAGAGCACAGTGTCGATTAATGGCAGCTCTGGTGCTGAAGTAAAGGAAGATAAAGATTGGTTTAAATAGCGCCGCGTAGAAGTTTACTACGCAAGTTAATTTCCTGATTCCTTGGGTTCAGTTATAGTGAGACGGGCATGGCCGCTTCAAGCGTGCGCGCCAGCGGTGAACGTTCTGGCGAGACTGAGGGAGCTGTTACGCAAGAAGGCGCTCAATTACCGGCGGAAAAGGGCTTTGCCGGCTGAAGCTCACAGAAAGCAGTGTACGTGCGGGTACAGAGCTCACGTGGCCTGCACGGCTGTATTGACATCTGTAATGTCTAGGATTTACGTAGACGGAGGAAGATAACCTGATTACGAAACAAATATGGCGCCCTAACGATGTGGAATGCGTTTGGCAGCTTACGGCATAAGTATACGATAGCTAGAAAGCAGACGAGTGACGTTTACTTTCCATTGTCTAGACAGCACGTGCACAGGGTGGGCGTCTACAATTATCCAAGACTAGCGGGAGGGGCGTGCTGGTTGCCATACTGCCATCGTCCTCCCTACTTACGAGACATGTCCGCGTCGCAAGTCGCGCAAAACTTGCGCGGTCGAATGCGAAGATTGATAATGCGCTTTTGGGTGGGACTCACGATTACAGGTTTTTTTGTCGGCAGCTTTTACTTGCTCACGTTTTCCTTGATGCACTTCGGCACATCTCTATCTACAATATTCTGAGGCTGTCACACAGTAGGATGGAGAGTCCGGCTACGAAGCAGAAATAGAATGCGACTGCACAACAAAAACAGAACCGGTGCAGAGATTATCCACGATCTTAAGGCACGTACGTAGTCAAAGTAACTGGGCCAATTACTCTTACGAACTTTTCTCTACGCTTGTAAGATGAGAACGAAAATTGGCAGATAAAACACAGACATACAAATCCTTGTTCCCTTAGGCTTGTTTTTTTCCTATTCGCATGCAAGCCTCGCTGCGGCAAATGTCGCTCTCTTGCCAAAATATTTTGCGACGGTTTCGCAACTCTTCATGGAATTTTCCGTCTAATAGAATGCGTAAAAATATCAGCAGACTTGAACGATGTTCCCCGTCGTTAACTTGTTTACCGATAGAGCAGCAGGCTCTCACAGTGGGCACCATACTGAGTTTCGTTGCCATTATTTTTATATTTTTTTGTTTTTTATTCCTTTATTCTGTCCTCCTTCTAAGGCCTTTCTCTTCTCTCTCTTCCCTCACTTGCCAGGTAGCACGTGGCGGATATTTGTACAGCGGGAAACCTCTGTACTCTTAAACTAAGAGCTCTCTCTTGCTCCTCAAATAACGGTACTGTCTTCTTAAAATCTATCTCATCTTTGCGATGTGCGCAAAACTATCTTCGTCGGCATGAGTATTACCCGCCGTGCCCTTAGAGATATGCACGCATGAGAAAGCACTCTCACAGTCTTTGTGGAGCACGTGGACTGGCCGAAAATGCGGAGCTCGAGATGTGCGCGACATATCCCAGTGTGTGGTGTGCAGTTGGGAAACTGCGCATTCCCTGTACAGGCAATGTGCAGTAACAAATGTAATTTAATCACCTATAAGCGTATCGTAGGACCTAGTACGCTTTGTTCATATTAACTGCGCAAAGAAATACACTTGTCTTGGTTCTTCACAATGGAAGCCTGCGAACAGCAATCTAAATGAAATTATTGACAGCCTCTGTCTTTCCTTCTCATATTTCTATCCGCTGTATCAAGTGGCTGGGGGGTTCTATAGAAATTTATACAGCACCAGTGGCACCCACGACGATAATGGAAGAGAGAATAGGCTAGAGGAGTTCTAAATACGACAGGTAACGCCGGAAGAAGTAAAGAAAGCCTTGGGAGCTATACAAAGGGGGAAGGCAACTGGGGAGGATCTGGTAACGGCAGATTTGTTGAAGGACGGTGGGCAGATTGTTCTGGAGAAACTGGCCATCCTGTATACGCAATGCCTCATGACCTCGAGCGTAACGGAATTTTGGAAGAACGCTAACATAATCCTAATCCATAAGAAAGGGGATGCCAAAGAGTTGAAAAATTATAGACCTATCAGCTTCCTGTCAGTTGCCTACAAACTATTTACTAAGGTAACCACAAATAGAATCAGGAACACCTTAGACTTCTGTCAACCAATGGACCAGGCAGGATTCCGTAAAGGCTACTCAACAATAGACCATATTCACACTATCAATCAGGTAATAGAGAAATGTGCGGAACATAACCAACCCTTATATATAGCTTTCATTGATTACGAGAAAGCGTTTGATTCTGTCGAAACCTGAGCAGTCATGGAGGCATTACGGAACCAGGGTGTAGACGAGCCGTATGTAAAAATACTGAAAGATATCTATAGCAGCTCTACAGCCACAATAGTCCTCCATAAAGAAAGCAACAAGATCCCACATAATGAAAGGCGTTAGGCAGGGAGCTACGATCCTCCAATGCTATTCACAGCGTGTTTACAGGAGGTATTCAGAGACCTGGACTGCGAAGAATTGGAGATAAAAGTTAATGGAGAATACCTCAGTAACTTGCGATTCGCTGATGATATTGCCGTGCTTAGTAACTCAGGGGACCAATTGCAATGCATGCTCACTGACCTGGAGAGGCAAAGCAGGAGGGTGGGTCTAAAAATTAATCTGCAGAAAACTAAAGTAATGTTCAACCGTTTCGGAAGAGAACAGCAATTTACAATAGGTAGCGAGACACTGCAAGTGGTAAGCGAATACATCTACTTAGGGCAGGTAGTGACGGCGGATCCGGATCATGAAACGGAAATAATCAGAAGAATAAGAATGGGCTGGGGTGCGTTTGGCAGGCATTCTCAGATCATGAACAGCAGGTTGCCATTATCCCTCAACAGAAAAGTGTATAATAGCTGTGTCTTACCAGTACTTACCTACGGGGCAGAAACCTGGAGGCTTACGAAAAGAGTTCTACTTAACGAGCTATGGAAAGAAGAATGACGGGTGTAAGGTTAAGGGATAAGAAAAGAGCAGATTGGGTGAGGGAACAAACGCGAGTTAATGACATCTTAATTGAAATCAAGAGAAAGAAGTGGGCATGGGCAGGACATGTAATGAGGAGGGAAGATAACCGATGGTCATTAAGGGTAACGGACTGGATTCCAAGGGAAGGGAAGCGTAGCAAGGGGGGGCAGAAAGTTAGGTGGGCGGATGATATTAAGAAGTTTGCAGGAACAACATGGCCACAATTAGTACATGACTGGGGTTGTTGGAGAAGTATGGGAGAGGCCTTTGCCCTGCAGTGGGCGTAACGAGGCTGCTGCTGCTGCTGATGATGATGATGATCCGCTGTTTCAAGATAACATACCGAAAAGTTGTGACTGCAAGGATTCAGGCCATTTGGGAGCGAAAGGGGGTCGAAAAGGAAAAAGCACAGCCAGAATTTTCAGGAAGATTGCCTCAAAAGGCTCCGAGTTTCGGCATCCTAGCAATCCCCCAGACACGGAAGTAATCAAGACTCGCGTGGTAGTGGCAGGGCTGGCAGTTTCTTCTATGGGGCTTCCATGAGAATCACGAGAGGATTAATCAGCTCAGTGAGCAATACGCTGTGGTGTTTCTTTTTTTACGTCTTCTGTGTTACGCGTGGCACAGCGCTGCACTGGGGCACCGCTATGCACGAAAGACTGAACGTTAACGTTATGGAAGCTTCGTGTGTTTTGACTTCAGTTCTTCATTTCTGCGATGATATTGGTCAGCTTGACGAAAACGTTTTCTGGACTTAATTAGTCCTTAGGGTATGTGTAAGATCAGATATTTCATTCGGGTGTCTAAAAAATAAATATCATGGATTGTCAGCTACAATAACATCAAGATTGTCAAAATGAAGTAGGCACTCGACTAATAAGGGTTAGTTTTGTGCTTTATTTTATTTTATACCTACGGCAGGCCGCTGATTTATTTTGAAAATATGTCACCTTCGCCTGACAAGTTTTCGTCCAACTTTGTACTAAGAATATTATGACCCTCATCTGGTTTCTGGACTGGTTCTTGCGGTGGCAACCACAGTGTAAGCAGCTCCCCTACATGTCACTTCTATTTGTGCCACAAAACACAACACGGCTTTATCTTGACCTATTCGCCACAGTGCATTAATCCAGAACACAAGCAGTCAAAGCTGGCCAAGCTATGGCTTGTCATGCCTGAGCTGAAATGAACAGTTCTTAATGTGACGTCATTCCAGACACCGAATCGTCAGCGTTGATGAAATCCTAGGTGTAACATGAACGCGTGTGCAACAAAAAACAATTCCTGACCTTTGACGTTCATTTACATCTGTGCATTCGAAAGTTATATTGTTATACAGGGACAAATAACAGGTGACATAGTTCGCATTCATATGTTTAGTGCTCTCTGTTGAGAGAAGTGTACAGTCATGTTCACAGGCACCTAGCTGACCTGCAATGCTTTTGTGCAACTAAACCCTTCATTTCAACACCTTCTTTATGTTCGCATTACGATGTTCGCATTATGTTCGCACTGACATTTACCAAAGTTTACGAAAAATGATTTTCAAATAGCTTCACACTTGGCACAGTTCCAGGTGACGTAAGCTCGGAGATACGGATAATTAAAATTTGGGCTCAATCCGCTTTATTTGCGCAGCTCAACCATCATATGTTGACGTAATCGAGCAGGCAATAACGCCGTGTGGCGACACGAACTGAAATTTTAATTGCTTCTAACCAGAGTGCTTAAGGTTAAGACAACGTGAACCGAAATCAAATCGAAAAGGCGTTTGAAGTGCTTGCCGCGCTACTTGCGTCAATGAAACAACCTACAACTAACTCTCAATCGAGATTTTTTACAAAGAATACAGCCTCATCAACAGTGTGCTGGCAAATGCGCGTCTCTCAAATGCACCTTGGTAAAGTGAATAAAAATTGAATAGCGCCACTTACAACAACAATCGAGAACCTTGGTTACCGGTGAAGTGAATTGGCGACAACTTCGTGCACACTTTTTTAGAAGCGAAATAATTTGCCTGCAATGTCGTTGCAACGGCTGCCGTATAATTTTCTTGAAGTCTACCTACGAAAGACTTACACGGACCTGTATAACATTATATTTCAACTTCTCAGCTTGCACAAGAAAAACAAGCTAATTTACTGGTAATCTAGGCAGAAGTTCCCATTCAGGAGACAGGCTCTTCGTTTAGGTTAACTCGTCATTTTATTTTTTTCGTCTCTTTACTTTTTCAAACTTTCGTTGTTTATGACAGCTTCATAGAATGTGAAAGCAGGTGCTTCTACTTCTTTTGCCCAGGCATTGCGTTTCCTATTCCAACTAGTATTTTTTTTCTATCTTTTTTGCATCGCCTAGCACTTGGGTGCCGTGTTTACTTTGCACTGGTATGAAAGCACTACTTTCTTTCTATTCAACGATTCAAAAATGCTTGACAGCCACCTTGTCTTGGTCCAGCATTCTACAACGCAAGCTGTTATGGACTCATTCCGATAGCCGTTTCTGTTGGCGATGGTGTTTGCCGCCACCGCCGCCGCCGGTGTCCTTAGCAGCTATTGCCGGGAACGAGAAAAAATAAACCCAGTCCTCACCGAGATCAAACCTGGACCCAATGCGTTGGAGCCACTTACTCTGCGAATGAGCCACGCCAGCGCTTGTTAGCAGGCAGCGGAAAAAATGCCCTATAAAGGCGTCCTAGAACGCGAGGAGACACGCGTTGTGACATGCTTGCCGTGTAGCATCGACGAGTTCACATTTTGCACTGCAGTCGCATATTATTACATGAGGTAGCAGATGATACGTAGCAGATGCCATGTAGCAGATGCCTCGTAGCATATACACAGGTAGCGATCCAAGACCGCTAAACGTTTAAGGAAGAAAAATAATTTTAAGGAGATGTATACAAGAAGGCAAGAAAATGTGTTATGTACCTGATTAAATTAAGCTGGCTAGATGTTTCGAAGGGGGTGCCAATAAATCATCATCATCATTATCATAGTATGGTGCCATTTGCCTTCTGATGTGAGATGCGCGCCTATACATGCGCCCTTTGCATTGCAGTTGGGCATTCTTATCTAGGTGGCATGCCATTTAGAAGTTGCATAGGTAGTAGTGCAAGGCAGAAAGGGAAGTCTTGAGGAATAAAACGATTATGGTTATGTACAAATATTGGTGTAATGAAAAAATTTATGGCATGCCTGATTATTTCAAGCAGGCTAGGTGACTCTTTGTCACCGTCCCGTTACAAAGGGAATGCCACTAAATTATCATCATCACCATTAGAATCTTATCGTGTCATTTGAGACGCGATTTGACATGCGCGCCATGTAGCATCGATACATATAAACTTTTAAATGCAGCTCCGTTATATTCCGCCAAGTGTCCCGACATGTAGCAGTTGCATATAGCACTTGCCTGCAGCGCGTAGGTGGATCTGGTTAACTCAAGCATGCTAGGTGACTATTTGCGACCACCCCATTTAGAAAGGGATGCCTATAAATCATCATTATAATCATCATCAACATCATCGTACCGTGCCATGTGTCAATGGATGTAGCATGTGTTCCACGTAGTCTGGAGGCCTGTGTTTACTCACAAAGTACGAAGCGCTGCTGAAGAAGCGAATTGTAGAGCTACGCGTTCACATGCGAATTTAAAACGTATCGCATATACAACTTGTGTTTGATCACTCTTAGAATATGGCTGCGTTGTGTGGGACCCCCACGAGGTAACCTTCATTGCCACTCTAGAAAAAATACAAAACCGTGCTGCCAGGTTCGTCTTGGGGCGGTACGGAAGGAGGGAGAGCTGCACTACAATGAAGGCTGAGCTAGGATGGGAATCTCTTTCTGCCCGCCACAATAAACTGAGATTAAAATTTCTGTATTTGATTTGCTATAATAAAACTAGAATAATTAGGGAAATTTACCTAGAGAAACCTTATTACATTTCAAAACGAACTGATCATAAGTTGCAAAATGCTCGAGTACCCTGCCAAGACGAACATGTAGGCCAATTCATTTTTTTGTTCGAATAATTAATCAGTGGAATAGGCTGACTGAAAAGCAAGTGCCTTGTGTGAATGAAGATGTATTTTATTCAATGTTGTAAGCCCCCTGCTGTAACGCCTTTGGGCGCTGCGGGGTAATTGATGAATAAGAATAAAGAATAAAGCTGCGACCAGGCAACATCGGGCTCAGCAGACAAGCCCCAGCATAAGACGCAGGACAAGCCGCAGCACAAGACGCAGCTCGCCGTCGACGCCGGGGGCACAGGTGAGATCGTTCTGGTGCACACGACGTGAGGAGACTTCGCCGAGAAGGCCCTGTAACGCGTGCTAATGGAGCTCCTATGAAGCCGCTCCTCCCACTTACGCTGTCACTGTGCTGCATGTACCACGCAGGCCTGTGACTTTTTTCTTCTTCCTTTCTTTTTCAGAAGGCTAACTATTGTGCTTTTGATAACTTTCTAAAACGAGCGACCCGTGAAAATGCACACACTATTGCAATTTTCCCGGGGGTGCTATACCTTTCGTATGCGATCTTTAATATTATTTTTTTTTGAAGGACAGTAAGCAAGAGCAAATAAAGTATTCTGTTTGCAGCAGCTGCAAATATGGTTAATGGCACTTTCCTGAACACGCAAACAAAGGAAACAAGGATTGACAGCCCGCACTATGCCTGTGTCTTCCCAAAGCCCACTTTTGTAATCTTTCTTTTTTAAATCTTTCTACACTTGCATTCCACAACAGGCAAGAGAAACATATTTTCGTGAGAGGCATTCTTTTTCTTCTTGGACAAGGCTAAATATGTGGGGCACGTGCACATTATAAAGCAAATCAAGCTTCATGCTAGAAGGTGACAGCACTGGCACTGCTACGCATAGAAAGCCCTCTCACACTCTGTTTAACGCAACCACTACTCTTTCTGATCCCCTTCGTAGGTTGTATATTGCTGCGCTGCGGCCTTCGAGCAGCATTGCTTTTATTTTCGCGTACGTGTATACTTTTCCCTGCTCAACATGTTCGTGAATCGAATCCAGCAGTCACGTAACACGTTAAGAAAGGTCTGTGGTATGTGCGGTGCAAACTACAATCATGGTGTTCTGGGGGCGCACGTCTCTGGCGTGTGGCTGGGCCTGTCCGCGCAGCCTGCGCTGCTTAGTTGTTCAACTTGGCTCCCGGACACTATAGAGTTTAATGTTGCCGCTGTCAACTTGTATGCATGGTGTCCATTTTGGAAGCCTCGATCAGCTAGTCTTCTGCCTCCGAAGCCACAGCCTGATGCCAGGAAGTATTAGGCTTAGCTTTTAATATCCCCAAACGCTCAATTCTTTATGAGCGACAATAGGAAATAGGTGCTTTTCCTATGTGGCTCCCTTCCATACATCAAACAAAAAAGATGTATAATTTAGAAGAAGTGACAGAAAAAAGAACACGTATAACACTGGACTACAGGGAAGCTCAAAGGCGCGACTACAGGAGCGGGGGGGGGGGGGGGGGGAGGGCGTGTTGGAGGGACTGGAGGGCTCGTGCCCTCACCCCCAAAATTTTTCCCAGACTGCCGTGCTCCCTCCCTGACGCCTACCCTGGAGATTAGCGATTGAGTCAGGGAACATCGTGTCTGCTTTTGTCTGGTTTTGGACAAGTCGATAAAGAACTACAGTTGGCCAAATGTTGAAAGAACAGCATAGCCTTATATTGTCTCGCGCCAACAAAGGATACAGATGATAACACGAAGAGTTTTAGATCCAATTCACTGTCAAGGATTCCGACTGGCAACGGCAGCTCTCCAAACGTCTACTGTTCCAAGTCTTTGGGCGGAATCAAATGAACGGTCACTTGATAAGTGCAGGTGCTTCTTTCGTGCACATTCTGTTCTCAAACTTCGAGCCCTTTCCGAGCACCGACATCAACTGTTTACTCCGAACATCCACTACACATCATCTCTGCCGATATAAATAAAACGTTTAGAGTAATAGGAATGGGATTCTGAGCTCCATAATAAACTCCTGCGTTAAAACCATCTTGAGTGAATAGCAGGGTGTCAGACATTGGGAACGGTTCTACGAGATGGTCTTGTGCCATCTGGGAATTGCCCACACACACTTGCAAGTTATGGCGCCTCTTCGCAAGGTACGAACCGCTGCTGAAGAAGCGAATCGTAGAGCTACGCGTGAAGCTGCGGCAAGCAGGTCGCTGTGCAGAGAGCAAGACAAGCCGCCAGCACAAGACGCAGCTCCCGTCTTCCATGACGTTCGCTCGGACCACTGATCATCGATACCTTCCGGTGAGTTCTTCCAGTGGCCTCCGCGGGACACCGTCATTTCCTCGCCTGGGCTTCCTTCGCCACTCTAGCGTGGCAGCCTGTTACGCAGCAGTTCCGGCACTTATTCTTTTTCCGCTTAGGGTTCCAAGATTATATGTCAACCAGAACAATTGAAATTGAATCGAAACCTGCCGCCAACTGCCGGAATCGCAACCACCAGGGCAAAAAAATCGAGTGCATCATTGGCATTCGGAATAAACGTGGCCATTAAAAGTGCAGACTCAAGAAGCGACGGCTCCATAATCCGCGAGTGATTGACGCCATCCTGCTCTGCTCACTGAAATGTATGCCAACGTTGTCGATTAAAGCGGCCTGTAAGTTCAACCTTTAAGGTCAACCTGAGGTCAACAATGGGTCAAGCGCGGTTAAATCACATAGCAGTTCTCCGTGGGCACACACAGCTCGGACGCAAAATAATTCTCTGCGACATCGCGGACGAGTTTGTTGAGAAATCAACTGTGCGGGGAAACACATTCTCGAATGTGCGGTAGCGGTAGCCTTTGCATAAAAGCACAGCGAATTTCATCACAGTATAATGCGCCAGCTTTTTATCAAGCTGTCACAGCCCCTCACGCCGACGAGGACTGAGCGAGAACTTTTGCGTCGCTATTTCGGACCGTACAAGATCATCCGACGTATTGGCGCACTGGACTATGAGGTCGTGCCAGACGGAATTTCGCATTCACAGCGGCGCCGCACACGATCTGAAGTGGTCCACGTGGTGCGTCTGAAGCCCTTTTACGGACGCTGACGAACTTCCTTATTTTTTTGTTTTCATTGCTACGGGGTGTTTTTTCTTATTGCTTTCATTTGTATGCAGCATTGGGTCGATGCTTTCTTTAAGAGGGGGATATTGACACGTGTACTTATATTTAACAGGCGACCCCGTTACGCCGCCTAACAAATGCAATCGCACAGCGGGGGACACGCCTGCATGTATCCGAAGTTTCTGGAAAGTTATCGATGCTTCTATCCGCTGTGTGTTGTCGCCGAACGTTACGTTATCTGGTTTCATCGCCTGACGCGAATGGTGTAGAACTTTGTGGAAGGCACGCGGGTCCAAACGATTAATCTGGAAGATTCGACGATTGATGTATAAAAGCCGGCGCGCTTGAACCGCAGATCAGATTTTCGACGATCGCCGAGCGTGTTCGCCACTATCGTTGTGCTATAAGTGTAGCCTTTTTTGTGGGCACAGGTTCGCCCAATAAAAGTTAGTTTTGTCGTTCACAGTACTGCTACTGTGTTATTGAACGTCACCACCACGTGACAATATATATATATATATATATATATATATATATATATATATATATATATATATATATATATATATATATATATATATATATATATATATATATATATATATGTGTGTGTGTGTGTGTGTGTGTGTGTGTGTGTGTGTGTGTGTGTGTGTGTGTGTGTGTGTGTATCGCGTGATACCCTAGATCGCGAATGCTACAAAGCTGGGTAGTGAAAAAGAACATACGATGTCCGATCACACTTTTCCTAGGTCTCTTAATACATGTAGCAAATTAGGAAATATTGACTTATGTGCGCTTACTTTCGATGACCGCAGCTCGATTGTGCTTTAATTTGTTGGTATTATAAAGTGATGGTGTAGTCAGTCATAAGAGTTCTGTTCTTGTGCTTGCTGTTATGCTTAATCTATGGTGTACATCTTGGGAAAATTGCACAGTAATTTTTGGGGGCTTTCCGGCCCTTTGTTGAGCGTGATACATGATTCGCAAGCCACATTGTAAGCATAATATTTGGAAAATATTTCAGGGCTCGCAACTCTCTTTACTGTGTCTACCTATCCATCCCTTACAATGTCTTCCTCGCAAAGCCGCCCTTATTTTTGGGTCATTCCTAGATCCTAGATAGGTTTTGGATGAAGAATAAACTCTTTCTACTATTAGCTAAATGACATTTTTTTTGTATTTCGTAACGCAGAACAGGGCTAATTGGAGATCGCAGGGAGAGGCCTTCATCCCGCTGTGGACATAAAACAGGATGATGATGATGATGATGATGATTAGTGAGATCCTGCCAAATGAGCACGATGTAGCTGCACACATATTCGTAACGACACCTTCGGTCTGCATGAGTAAGACCTGTTGTTGGCCTACTATAAGTTCATCCTGGAGAAATGGCACAAAAGAAAACCACACTAAGACACCACGTGAGAATAGAGATGTCACTAACAACCTTATTCTTTCAAGGCATTGCTGTACACATACAGGATGTCCCAGCTACCTTCAGCCAGAGTTTAAGAATATGCGAATGCCATGTAGCTTCACAAAACAAAGGTCATCTTGTTTCCCGTCGCTGGGAGATACTCAAATTTCTTTTGTTACATTCTGCCTAATTAGATAATTAGTCCTAATTAATTATTCAACTTCTCAAATATTATAATTCTATGAAAAGGGTCAAGGAGAAAATTTTTGAGTGACACGTTCTGTTTCTCAATACCGGCTACATAAAAGTGTTTTTCCGAGCGTGAAAGACGCCCGCAAATGCATGAAATATTGCAGCGCGTCAGGCCGCTTAAGGCAATTTGCAGCATTGTGTCTGCTGATAGCTCTGCGCCCTTCGTTTTCACCGCTTCGCGTTGAAGAGGGGTACGCCGGTGCATATCTTGAGAGCGATCTGTGAACGGGGTAGGGCGCGGCGTCTGCTGAGTGATTGTTGTGCAAGTGTTCTCGGCCCTTTATTCGCGTGAAAGGGCACTTGCACGCGATTGTATTAGGTGACAGATAGACGGAGGGACTGAAGGACGGCGTTTCTCGTTGGGTAACCGTGGAAATGCTTACGCATTTATAAAATGTGTCTAGTAGTTCAGGTGCGAGTGCCTCTGCTGCTTGCCCAAATTCGCCGCTCATCAAGCTGTGCTTTACGCGCGTATACATGTATTTGTGCTCTCAAATGCACACCATTTCCATAACTCACATTAGGCGCCTCTTGCACAGTCGAGTATAAAATAAGTCGAGACGACAAGAGCCACCCGTCTCATAGGCGCAGAGTTTTCAATCTGCCGGGGAGGGGGCGGGGGCAATTTGCACCCTCTGTTGTTTCCATTCGCCCTCCCACGTCACCTGCGCATGCTCTGTGGGAAGATATACACAGACGCAGAGGCACTGTATCTAAACTTCCGTTTTATTTCTTTCTAAAGTCAAGGGGATATCATAAAAAAGAAGGATCGCATGGTTCTTAAGATACTATATTAATAAATGAGGAAAGAAACTGAAAGTAACGCAAATTCTTCGTGCACTTTCATAAAGCCCTCAGTCGAAGTGACAGAAAACACTGGGCAACGTGAAGATTTTCTCAACAAGCTCACAATTCAAATATTAGAAACTCTTTACAAACCCTTCGTCTGTAAGAACCACTGGACAATACAAGTGTTTCCAATATGAGCTGACAATTCGGAAATTAAAGAGATTTCGAACTCATCGTCTCTAAGCAACATCGCGCAGTACAAACATTTCCATAATAAGCTAACAATATAAAATCTAAATAGAGGTCATAAACTCTTCACCCCTGAAAAATGTAAACGGGCTACCAAACTCGATACAAAACGAAAATGACGAGGAGAATTTTCAAAAGGCAGAGGTTGTAATAAAGAAGCTGCAAAATGCTGCATTTATGGGATACCTTTCCTGTATCCTCGACAGCGTCCGGGAGAATCCGAGGTGCCCAGCGGTTGGATCGTCGTGTAGGGCGTGCAGTATTTCTGGACGCAGCGCTGACGGTACAACAAGAAGGTAGCTGGCGCGGACTGGTGAGAAGTTCTTCTTCACGAGGAGGTTGTTTCGTAGCGTGAACGACGACAACCCGCGCTTAAATGCCCTAGGGACAACGTCGGTGTTCCCTTCCATATACTCGACGAGGCCTTTTAGCTCCGGGTCTGCTCGTTGCTGTTTAGTGAAGTCTTCCGCGCTTATTATCCCAAGGAAGGCGTCGTCGTCCTCGTCGTCTTGCGGTGGGGGATCGATGGGGGCGCACGATAAGCAGTCGGCTTCGGAGTGTTTTCTTCCGGACTTGTATATTACCGTGACGTCATATTCTTGTAGTCTGAGGCTCCACCGCGCCAGCCGTCCTGAAGGGTCCTTTAAGTTAGCTAGCCAACATAATGCGTGATGGTCACTGACGACTTTGAATGGCCTGCCATAGAGGTAAGGGCGGAATTTAGCTATAGCCCAAATGATGGCGAGGCATTCCTTTTCAGTCGTAGAATAGTTGGTTTCCGCTTTTGACAGCGACCGGCTAGCATACGATATCACCCTTTCAAGTCCTTCTTTCCTCTGGACTAGGACGGCACCGAGGCCTAGGCTACTGGCGTCAGTGTGGATTTCGGTATCGGCGTCCTCGTCGAAGTGTGCAAGTACCGGCGGCGACTGCATGCGTCGTTTGAGTTCTTGAAATGCCTTGGCCTGCGGCGTTTCCCACTTAAACGCGACATCACATTTGGTTAGATGTGTTAGCGGCTCCGCGATGCGTGAGAAGTCCTTGACAAAGCGCCTATAGTAGGCACACATGCCAAGGAATGCGCAGTGCCTTCTTGTCGGTTGGCTGCGGGAACTTTGCGATGGCAGCTGTCTTCTGTGGGTCGGGGCGTACTCCTGATTTGCTGATCACGTGGCCTAGGAACAAAAGCTCATCGTAAGCGAAGCGGCACTTTTCCGGCTTCAGAGTGAGCCCTGATGACTTGATGGTTTCTAACACTGTCGTAAGGTGATCGTCGAAATTTTCGGCGAAGACAACGACGTCATCCAGGTAAACAAGGCACGTCTGCCACTTCAGTCCGGCTAACACCGTGTCCATGACGCGCTGAAACGTTGCAGGCGCCGAGCACAGTCCGAATGGCATGACCTTGAACTCGGAGAGGCCGTCTGGCGTGATGAAGGCAGTCTTTTCGCGATCTCTCTCGTCGACTTCTATTTGCCAGTAGCCAGACTTGAGGTCCATCGACGAGAAGTATTTAGCGTTGCAGAGCCGATCCAATGCGTCGTCTATCCGTGGAAGGGGGTACACATCCTTCTTCGTGATCTTGTTCAGTCGACGATAATCGACGCAGAAGCGTAGGGTTCCGTCCTTTTTCTTTACGAGGACTACAGGAGAGGCCCACGGGCTTTTCGACAGCTGGATGATGTCGTCGCGCAGCTTTTCGTCGACTTGTTGCCTAATAGCTTCACGTTCTCGCGTCGAAACTCGGTAAGGGCTCTGGCGGAGTGGTCGAGCGCTCTCTTCGGTGATTATGCGATGCTTTGCAACTGGTGTTTGTCGAATCCTCGATGACGTCGAAAAGCACTCTTTGTATCGTCGGAGAAGACTTCTGATCTGTTGCTGCTTACTCATAGGAAGACTTGGATTCACGTCGAAGTCTGGTTCGGGGACAATGCTCATCGGGGTAGATGCGGCTGAATCCGAGAGGACAAAGGCATTGCTGGTTTCCACAATTTCCTCGATGTATGCGATTGTCGTGCTCTTGTTGATGTGCTTGAACTCTTGGCTGAAGTTTGTTAGCATAACTTCCACTTGCCCTCCGTGGAGTCGAGTGATCCCTCTTGCGACGCAAATTTCACGGTCGAGCAGTAGATGTTGGTCGCCCTCGATGACGTCTTCTACGTCAGCGGGTGTTTCAGTGCCGACGGAAATAATAATGCTGGCGCGCGGCGGGATGCTCACTTGATCTTCGAGCACACTCAAGGCGTGGTGACTACGACAGCTCTCCGGCGGTATCGCTTGATCTTGTGACAGCGTTATCGATTTCGACTTCAGGTCGATGACTGCGCCATGCTGATTCAAGAAGTCCATGCCGAGAATGACGTCGCGTGAACATTGTTGGAGGACAACGAAGGTGGCAGGGTAAGTCCGGTCATGAACGGTAATTCTTGCCGTGCAGATCCCAGTCGGCGTAATCAGGTGTCCTCCAGCGGTCCGAATTTGAGGGCCTTTCCATGCAGTCTTAACTTTCCTCAACTGGGCGGCGATGGGTCCACTCATGACGGAGTAATCGGCTCCTGTGTCTACTAAGGCGGTGACTGCGTGGCCGTCGAGAAGCACGTCGAGGTCGGTGGTTCTTTGTCTTGCGTTGCAGTTAAGTCTCGGCGTCGGATCACGGCTGCGTCGTGTTGAACTGAAGCTGGAACGTCGCGTCGTCAAGTCGTCTTTTGTCGGTGTAGTCTTGGCTTCCCGACTTCGTCGGGATGGCGGCGTGTCGTCATTAGGTCGTCGAGATGGTTTCTTCGTCGTCTTCGTCGGCGGCGGAGGATCTTCGTCAGTTCGACGAACAGCAACCGCACCTCCACTAGATGTCACGTGGTGGTGACGTTCAATAACACAGTAGCAGTACTGTGAACGACAAAACTAACTTTTATTGGGCGAACCTGTGCCCACAAGACAGGCTACACTTATAGCACAATGATAGTGGCGAACACGCTCGGTGATCGTCGAAAATCTGATCTGCGGTTCAAGCGCGCCGGCTTTTATACATCAATCGTCGAATCTTCCAGATTAATCGTTGGGACCCGCGTGCCTTCCACAAAGTTCTACACCATTCGCGTCAGGCGATGAAACCAGATAACGTAACGTTCGGCGACAACAGACAGCGGATAGAAGCATCGATAACTTTCCAGAAACTTCGGATACATGCAGGCGTGTCGATTGCATTTGTTAGGCGGCGTAACGTGGTCGCCTGTTAACTATAAGTACACGTGTCAATATATATATATATATATATATATATATATATATATATATATATATATATATATATATATATATATATATATATATATATATATTGACTCAGTAACTCACCTTTAGGTGTTGTCTCATTTTTTTATTTTTTGCCTAGCCCCAGAAAATTCCCTACGACCCATTCTTATTCTTCGTGTGCCTCCCCTGGCACAAGAGTCTGATGTGTGTCACTTTCTATGGACTTGCCCAGACATATGACATATCTTGGAGCCCTTGTTCAGCCGGTCTGGTTCCTGCAGTAATTGGCACGCATATCTGAGCCCGCCGATCCTTATCGACCCTTGCGTACAGCTGGCGTATGCTCAAACAAGTGGAAGACCTGCGCACCTCCGGGAATGTTGTTGTGTGTCCGGCTGTGCGGCCTCATGGCATATGAGTGCATGGTGTTATGCTGCAATTGTGTCCTTGATCTTTCCTGCTTCAGGCTATATACAGCAGAGCGCATGCTATACCTACACTGTGGAAATACATTCGAGTCCATATGCGTGCGACAAAATAATACACTCATTAGCTCTTTTTCTTTTGTGATGCACCCCCAATTCATACCGTAAATGAAAATTTACATCACTGTGGCTCTTTGTGCTTCCGTTAGCATATTGAAATCTGATAAGAAGAAGCAAGGTTTACGTTGACAAGCTATTTGGGGAAATCAGTGAATCGCTTCTCCAAAGCATCTTCAAGGTCTATTTATCCTTGCTTACCTTATCGCTACGGCGAGGGGAAAGCCAAGAAATGTGTATTTGTAAGACATTGCGTTCATACCATACAGTTTTCTAGTTCTCCCTTCGCTTTAGTTCTACGTCTACTTCTACTTCACTGTGTTGGCAACGAAGCATTAATAAGAACCACGCCACTATTTCACAACACAAACGCGGAATCCGAGATCAATGCTTTGACAACGTAATCTAGCTACCGACATTCTGTAAATGTCCACCTAGTAGACATGACTATTTTGTCTGCCGCGGAAGGTTTGATTTGCTGGGCTGGGGTACGCGTGACCAGGAGACATGGGTCCCCAGCTAGTCGGCACTTGAGCAGAAGACGAAATGGGCGTGTCCACTAGGTGGGCACTTACAGGATATCCACCCCAGGGTAATATTGGTCGGTGTATATAGAGCTCGTAGGTAAAGTTAACGTGTATGAAACGCAGTTACCGCACCCATAGCTTCGTATTGAGTCAGAAACACCACTGCGAAGAGAAGACGAAAAAAAAAACATACTGTTTCACTCTCTGCCTGCAATTCGTTTCAACGGTCATTTGTTTTACTTTGTCCGAATCTGTAAGCTTTTATTGCTGCTTTTATAACATCTTGTTTTCCAATTTAGTTTACGGGGCGAAGAGTACGTGCCGTATAGCTTTATTGAGCGGAAGTTTTCGACGGCGGGAAGTTGCTTTCACTTGTGTTGGCCACGAAAGACAAACTGTGCGGAAGCATTGGAGCGTTTGGCGCATACAGTGAGATTCAGAGGCGGCCATAAATTTTCCAAGGCTTTGGCTTTGCGAAGAGAAGTCACGAGAAATGTTTGTTTGCGCCAGGGCCACATGAAGACATCGCAGCCGCGATCTGTTGGTAGAGGAAATATTGCGAACACAAGCACGACATTATTACACAGCCAGGCTTTTCTTCCTCTAGTTTTTTTTTTCTCTAGGAACTGAATACTTGTGGGACACGAACTTTATTAAGTTTGGGTCTTTCCATTGAGTACTTTGATTTTTCAAAACTCTGCTGTCAGAACTATTAGAGCCTCCCTCGACTTCAAGTAAAACTTGTTTGCAGAGGTGCGTTTCTACAACCACTTGAAATTGCGCTAAACGAGAATCAAAAGAATAGAGTGGGCATTTCGGTCACCGGAAAACCGAATGTCATGAAGGAAACTTAAGTTTGGTTGACCTACAGTGCGTTAATGTGTACTCATTTTTCATTCCCACCAAGTGCTCAATATAAGGTCCGATATAAGCAAAGCAGGACAATTACATACCTATTATTCAGAAGAAAAGAATGCACTTGCGCACATACACTCACGTGCTCTCTCCAACAACGGACCGCACTGTCGATGTCTTGTGCGCTGAATGGCAATCTTAAGATGTGCTTGGAAGAATATATTGCGCAAAATATAATTATTTCTCAATCCTCCATAGGCTTCGAAGATGCGGTGCGTCACCGTGGCATAATGTTATTTGGCGGGAAAGTGTGACATCTTAGGTAGCAT
The DNA here is from genome assembly GCF_050947875.1 of Dermacentor variabilis. Lineage (NCBI taxonomy): Eukaryota > Metazoa > Arthropoda > Arachnida > Ixodida > Ixodidae > Dermacentor > Dermacentor variabilis. The sequence continues at coordinate 115,038,775 of NC_134569.1, read as the reverse complement.
TTGATCATAGAGTTTCCAGCGTCGCATAGCCCTGCTCAATTTCATTTTGGTTTCACTTTCTTCCCTCATGGCTCCGCCAGTATCACGATCTCAGTATATCTTTTTTTTTTCTTTCTCTGTTTCTATGTTTACGATAGGTATCGCTGATTGAAAGGAGAGAAAGAAGAGCATGATGGGGGCTCCGGTGCGAGGAACACTCTATCGATGTGCAAAGACACTTGCCTTCGATTGGTTGCGGGCTGTTCGCCGCAGAGGCGAGCTTAGGTGGATGGAGTCGCTCGCACTGGACGCCAGCGGCTGCCCATCTATCACGCAATGTCACGACGGGCTACTATTTCATACGTAGATGAACGCTGTTGCAGCGTCCAGCCTGTAAGTTCATCGCAAGCTTTGCTTGCGCCGCTGATTAACTTCCACGCAGCTCACACTCTAACCATCGTAATTTCAAGGCAACAGGGAGATTTATAGCTTCGAACGTGGGCTTCACTCAGCGTTAAATGGCGGGTTAACGCTGGACTGGGCCACAACACTTTCTTTTTATTCCTGTAAAACCCATTTCCAATTTGCAAGCACTGCAAGGAAAGCCTGTTGTATGCCACCGCAGCACCTCAACCAGTTAAAGATGCTTGCTCTATCGCTGCTCCTCTCCTATTCATGGCAGTTTTTTTTTTATTTAACGTTATATGGGCTTATACCACGTGTCACTTTCGATATAAAATCGCTATTGTCAAAGTTATTGTGTAATATTTCTGTGGTGTATGATATTATTATGGTTTTAGGAAAAAAGGGGAAAGGCGGGAGATGGAAATTCAAAACGATGAGCAAAACGAGAACAAGGGGAAAGCCGCAACCAACGTTTCGAAAGGTGGACTTGTCGAAACGTTGGCTTCCGCTTTCCCCTTTTTCTCGTTTTGATCATCGTTTATTATGGTTTACCGTGGCAGAATTTTGAGCTCTAGTGTAATCTTTCTTTTTTTCTTATTCACGAAGAGCTGTCGTGCTTTCTAGCGAATGGCTACGCCGACCCCTTGTTTCGGTTTTACGGCACACATTTTGCCCTAATTACCAACACTGAAAAAATAGAAACGGAGGAAAGGCATGGGTAATAATGAGATAAAATCCGGCTCGCTACCTTGTACGGGTGAAAAGAACTCTAAAGAAATATGGAGGCGGAAAGGGGAGTTACAAAGCGTATATCTGAGCACAATGTTGAGGCGACCAACATCACTTGCCCTGCCTGTCTCGCAGATCCATAGACCGCAGAAAGAAAACAAGCGCTCTGGCGTCATTTAAAGGGCACGTCCATTGGGACCACCATATAAATATATTCTCTAGTGGCAGTGGCCGGCTGTCAAGTGCCTGTAATGCGGTATACAGCACTCGCCTCTCCGTACGACAAGGTTATGCGTCACAGAATGTATCCGATTGTTTCTTCAGAGCCGCGAGTGTAACAGGTAGGGCTGACGGTCTATCCATTTATGAGCGATTATGACTTCGTAAACGTGATACCAAGCCGCAGCTAGTACGGAAGAATTTCTTCATGCTTTGGTAGCCCAGTAAAAGGGTATAGCTCTTCAGTTGAGGAACAAGTGAATGTTGGCAACTGTTCGCGAAGTTCTTAGTCTTATGGAGAAAAATGTAAAATATGAGCACCATGGGGTGAAGTAAAACAGCTGCGCCTGTTTCGCGAGTGGAAAAGAAACGCATCTGCTGCTGGCATGCGAAGAATTGGCAAATTCCTGAGCGCAATGTTTCCACTGATACCTAAGGGTTCCGGGAGCCACTGATAACGTATAACGTGTCACTGTTCTGTTGCTCGGTGGTACAAACAGTATTAATGTCTTATCTCTGATACATATTGTTCATGAGAACCACGTTGCATTGAACCTATAGAATGCATGGAACGGCTGCCTTCCAGTCGCAATAAGTGGTCCACCAATAAAGTGGCTCCCGAAGAGAGAAATAAAGTGCCGTTGGAAGTGTCTAAAACTACTCTCCCGCATAACTTGTCGGACGGGTTGCCTTGAGCGTAGTTTCAAAGACCACGGGAATCGCAATTGTGCTTGTCGAAGTAGATTTAACAGGACCATCATTATAAACAATGAGTCTGGTGTTAGGCACCTCATATAAGGATTGTTGTGTTGCTTGTATTAGCAATGCTAACCGCACTCTAAACTTTAATTTGGTGCCAGGAATAATGTAGTGTGCCTTGCATTGTTGCAAACATCAGAAAGGGAACGGTGGCCATCTAGTACATCTATAAACATGATGGCAGGCAAGCATAACCTTGTGCAATGATGTTGGCACAGATTTTACTCTTACATAGTCTCACTGTAGGAAGGCAAGACAGGTTGTACGATGGAAGCCTACAGTAGGGGGTCTTATACGTGTTCCGGGAATGTGAGATTAATTGAACGTCATGGTTCTTTAATCCTATGCGCCGGCTATTGGGTAGTTGCTACAGATGCGTCTATCGGGAGCTGAAGGCTGGTCCGGAGTGCTCGAGCTAGGGTGCTCTGAAATATACGGATGTTGGTCGCGTTTTTTCCCAGCACAGGTGTACCTCAGGAAGCCGAGCAAACGTGCCTGGTGCAGTTTGAGCGCTGATTCTACCGATCAGCGCTGCAAGACTTACCAGAATTCTCGCCATGACATACTAGAATTGAACAATTGCTGCCAGTCTCTTGTATTTCACTTGTAGAATGTAAGGGATCTAGGATAGGGCCAAACTGATAATGATCCCTAAAAACTAGGTTTAATATTTTTCTTTCATATCATTTGACCATTTATTCGGATGACTTACGAAAAAATCGCTTAGCATGTGAGCGTAACCAAAGAATATTTCCGGTGAAAGCTGCAAGCCTTGTATGTATGTACGTGGATAACATTCTCGCGGGCTTTTGCAGTCTCACCTGAATTTGTAGGCTGTAACACTTGAGGCCCATATCCTGATTCAATTTGCATATAGAAATAGCTGTACGCTTGGCAGCAGTGACTTCGAAATACCAATTACTGCCATGTTGAAAAGTGCAGGGCTTAACAGAGCACCGTGTGGCACACCACGCGAAGTAGGATAAAAAGACGTTAGTCCTTTAGTAACGGCAAGGAATGATCTGTCAGACAAATAGTAGCTTTTCCAACGGGAAAATCTACCACTGATTCATATAGGCCCCAGTGCATTTAGTGTTGCTTAATGAGCCATGTTATTATACGCTCACTTAACGTCTAACTCTAGCGCCGCGATCAGTCATTAAAGGCGTTTCTGGTGCTGTACAGATGCCCCGAAATCAATAACACTGTCTGTTGACGAATGATCACTTAGAATGGCTGCCGTTGCTTCTGGATAGACGTCGCAAAGCGAAGGTTTGTTCGCTTACCATTCTGTGGTTTCGCCTGGGTTGGTCGATCTGTCGGTGAATTGGTCGATCTCTGGTTGGGTTCTTGCCGAGAAGGTTCCTGCTTACTCTTAGAGAAAAAAGAAAGCAAGTCCGCTGCCGGCATTCGAACCTCGGCTCCCCAGCGCATAAGTCCGATGCGGGGTGCACCCAGGGTGCAGAAGCGAAACTTCTTTTCCCAGTTTTCATTCCAATTGAGCGAAAACAGTTTAATTTTGCTTCCACTCAAGATAAAAAAGAAGTAACTGTTCAAACTGGTTCGAGCCGGTTAAAGTTCATTTGCACACCCGAAGATTATTTACAATAAAATGGCAAACATTTATTCTGTCAGAACGTTCGAGCCCCTTGCTACGCGGCACTGAAAGATCGCGCTTGTTCTTCAAGCAGCACGCAGTTAGTAGGTAAAAAATAATTAGGCAGATCCAACACTAATGCTAGACTCTGTCAAGCGAAGTTTTAGTAAGAGGAAGAGGAAAATTCCTAGCGTGCTACTATTTCCTGCAGAAGAAAGAGAAAAATCAGGAGAAAAGCTAGGGGTACAAGTAGTCATGATGAGAAAAGGTAGTAGGAGCCGACTATATACGCCATCTTGTTCGAATGACCCCCATTCACAGCCTTTTATGTAAGCCTACGTTCACTTGAAACTTTCAGAGAGCCTTGATGGCTCACTTTGTTGATATTACGTCTGGCCAAGTCACCTCTTTTCTTTTGCTCAGGTGCCTGCTGTTACTAAGAAAGAGGTTTCACAAAAAGGTTTTACGCTATAATTGTTCGTAAATGAAAACTTCAACCAATCCTGATGCTGAATATATACCGAATATCAAATCGAAGGATTGGACATGATGTCCTCGAGCGCCTTGCTGAGGATGATCGTCACTTTGTTAGAGCCAGTTTACTGGTCAGCAAATTACTGGTCAGCGAAAATTGGTCAGTAAGTCACTCACGTCTTTTGCAAATTGCTGGGAAAAGATGGTGACCACAGAGAAACAATGCAGGCCGAGAAGGACCTCCTCGCATGTGGTCGCGCACTGAAAAAGATATGGCCAACCAAACCTACACTCAGTGTATACTTCAAGTGAACTACAACCGAAACTGCCTGCTTCGAATCATAAACTCGAGCAATTTTCTAGGGCGCCAGGAATGTACCGTTTCCTGGACACCGAGGCGATGGGACACTTGAGCGGTCAAATTTGCGGCGAAAACAATGAGCGGTCAAATTTGCCCTCATTTGCTTCGATCGTTCGAAGTAAATGAGGCCTCATTTGACCACTCAATAAGTTTTCCATCGTCTCGCGTATTTCCGGGTAGAGCCCACGCTCTCCAGTATTAAGTGGTGTGCTCCCAACGCATTTCATTTCCCGTGCTTTAACCACGCACGCAACTCGTATTCATCCGAGTCATCGCACGTTCAAGCCACCAAGAACGCAGTCGGGAATATGAAGAAGATAATTTCATTCCTCACCGCGTTTCAAAACGAAATATTGTACTGAAAAACACACTTAACCACCAACTTAATTGCCTTTGCGAGACGAGATGGGCCGAACGACACGACAGTGTCCACCAGTTTCGAGAGTCATTTGGTTTTGTGGCTAAAGCTCTCAACGCCGTGGCCAACAGGAAAGAACTGCAAAGCTCTGCAAAAGCGACGGCACTCAGCGTCGCTGTTGCGATGGCGAATTTACAACGGCGCTAGTTTGCTTCTTGTACCTACTTGTACACCGCTTCTATTGAGCAGCCTCTAACCCAAGGAGTACGTCGATGTGGACACAGCAAGGAACCCGTTAACGGCCATCGCAGCTGTTCTAACTGCTCAGAGAAAAACCTAAGAGGTATTCGTGCTTATCGACGAGCAAGCCTTCGCGCATGCGGATGAGCTTGAAACAGCAGTGCTGCTCCCTCGCATTACGATGAGGCAGACCCACAGGTCTAACACTCCAGCGCGCGATGCAGAGAGCTTCTACAGATGTCGTTATTCATCACAGACTGGACAACCTGTTGGCAGACTTCAAATCCAAGTTTAACGTAAAATACTTTTGGAGTCTGCGAGCTCTTCGTCTTTGTGAAGTCTCAACTGTACGTCTTCAAAACGGAAGACGAGGCAAGAGTAGCAGTAAAAGAGACTGCCCAGCGGTATGGATCAGTCATTATAAGACACGCCCTGATGACTGTAAGTGTTATTTAACCTGCAGCTGCGGCTACACAAACAAAAGTGAAAGCGCGGAAGCGAAGAAGGAGCGGGTATCCCTTGGACACCTGCTAAGTCATCTACATGTGCGACGGTGACATTTTCCTTTCGGTCAAAACACTTCTGCAAATACTGACCACTCTCCCTGTCAGCGTTGGCAGTGCCGAAAGATCTTTCTCCATACTCCATTGCTTCAAAATATCGCTTCAAATCACAGATCTACAACCCCTCTGACCGGCCCGGCCTTGCTACATACGCACAGAGATGTACCTCTTGACTGTGCGAAAGTTATCAATTGCTTCGCCAACGGAAATCGGGGACCGCGGAGATTGGATTTGTGATGCAACCCTAGCTTACTATTCGCCACATCACACAACTTTTAATAGGACTGCCTAAATCTAGTAAGCTCACATTCTAGTTCTCTGGTCGTAAATTTTGTTTAAGTACTGCTTCTACGGAGTCTAATACGTGAACTCATTTTTCACACCCTTATTTGCAATAAAAATTTGTTGTCTAAGCATTTTCGCATGGCCCTCTCTTATTGTCAGTTTTAAGATAGGGAGTCTATATATCTTTTTTCGGCGTACGTAAACAATCACTTGCGTTACCTTCATGATCTTTCTGTCCCCTTAAATTTCACCTAAGTTATATAGGCATATCGAATTGCGGCTGGAGAGGGATGGCGTAGCTATAATTACATGCGCATTTCGTTCACCGAGCAGCAGTTAGCTAGATGTATAATCCCAATTTTAATTATGTTGTTCAGTTCTAGCGAGCTTTCCCCTTCCCGCTGTCATCATGCCAATTCAGTAGCTTTCATAGCAAGTACTAAAGTAAGATGAATGTTGCATTAAAACGTTGCTGCTAAATGCTGTACTTCGAATTTGATACTTTGAACTGATCTTGCGTTTGCACCCTTTTTCATAAAAATGTCACCATGGTTGTGTTGAGTGCTTTTAATTCGTTCGACGGCGATTATTTGAATAATGTTGTTTTGTCCCTGTAATGCTGCAAGTGGTAGCGATGTTGCTGTGCTTCCTTTCGTCTTCAAGTTTTAGACATCATCTCCGACGTGGAGTAACCTTTTGCCTCAATATCATCATCATCATCATCATCATCATCATCATCATCATCATCATCATCATCATCATCATCATCATCATCATCATCATCATCATCATCATCATCATCAGCCTAGTTACGCCCACTGCAGGGCAAAGGCCTCTCCCATACTTCTCCAACTACCCCGGTAATGTACTAATTGTTTTTTTGTTTGTTTGTTTGTTTGTTTGTTTATTCAGACACACATTGCCTGGGTTGAAAGGACTAAAGCCAGATGAACTCTGGCTGACTAAGGTCCCTCCACCCATACATTTGCTCAGAAGCAGTGAGAATAAAAAAAGAAAAACAATGGCTTTGTACATTAAAGCGCCACAAAAAGATTTTCCATTTTCATTTTCATTTTTGACATTTTCCATATTCCATATTCAATGGCTCTAGTCTGCCACTTAATTGAGATAGCACGTCCACTATAGTCTTTTGCCGAAACATCGAACTGATCCATGCACTTCATCAACTCATTTTGACCTGAGATCACATTGAGAAGAAAGTCACTGTCACCTAAATTCGCCAACGAAGATTCAATGCAAAATACATCAGAACCCGTGGGACAAAGACTGGTTCAATGTCCCGACAGACTAGCAATAAATCTAATAAAACGTACAAGCCAGACACAGCACGCTCCAGACAATGCGGGGGAGGCAGCAGCAAGAGTAAAGCGTCATTCTTTAACATGATTTAGCTTCGGGTAAGTAACTAGGCTGCATAACAAGAGAGGCTTGAAGTACATTATTGCAGATGTGCTACCACCCTGTCCGCTGAAGCTGTAGGGGCGCGATTTTTAATTTAAAGGCTCTTTCGTTCATAACGTTCCCCTCAAGGTGACTCGGAAGTCAGTAGGGACACTAAACTCGGGTAATGGCGGCTCGGTGAGGTGGCAGAAATCTTCGCTGATCGTTGCGCCGCCATCCCCTAGCTGATAGGTACTGTTAAATGTAAAGAGAGAACAGATATGGTTCTTTGTATTCCTGCTTTTCTAAAGACAAAGCAGAACCCTAAACAAAGACGCCGGTACCTCTAATTTGATATCTCCTTGCGACTTACATGTATGTGCCAGAAATGCAGGGAAAGAAATCAAGATAATGAAATGTTCCATGATGTGCATGTTTTATTTCGGCTCCCTTGGCACAGTACGTCGCCGTGCCTCTAAATGCAATTATTTAACCTATTCGGTAATCTTACTATTATAGGGAACTGGCTGAAATCGTTCGATTAATCAAGAAACGGAATTAAATTACATTGGAAGATTAAAAAATTTCAGCGATGCGGGAGCATTAAAGAATGGAAGAAAAACAAGGCTATCATATCACTTGGTTTTGGCTTGTACAAGATGTGCGCAATCAAAGATGAGCGAGGCTTTGGTGAAAGCATCTTCAGTCACACAACAAAAGCAGATGAATTTAGTGCTGAACTGTAGACTACCGTTAACAGCCATGTACCCTTGATTAGATATAGCTACAGGAAGGATACGTAAGTTGCAAGTTTAAGTAAGGATATAAAGCCGAAGGGTGAGGTGGGGGAGAGAATCGGCACGAGAAGATAGCACAACATCGGATCTAGTAGAATAAGGCAGGAGTATTTTATGCAAGAGGGTGCGACGTTGGGGAAAGAATCGGCAGGAGAAGATAGCGCAACAGGGGATCTGGCACAGGATGGCAGGCGTATATTATGCAAGAGGGTGCGACCATTTGTAGGTAGTGTCTAATGACATAATGTGCAGCCCGTAATAGGAATGCGGCTGTAAGTATAAGCAATACGCTAGGCACTGTAAATAATAGACTATATGGGAAGGAATGAAAAAAAGAAGTTTTGAATTATTGATACCATAGCCACAGTGTCCACACAAGATTTGTAGTGTGCATTTGAAAACATCGCTTTCAGTTCTTTGAGCCGCACAAACTATTGCACAGCTTTTTCTTTTTCTAATTTAAGATGTAGTCGACGTGGCCCCTTAAAACATATCACGGCCAGCCTCTTGCGCACCACAACGACTTTCTTCTAAATGCAGAAAACAGCGCGACACAAAGGACTGCGCGGCATAAACATCTGAAGGGGTTGTTATTAAAAGACTCTGCATGCATTTTCTTACTTGCCCAGCGCAACAAACAAAGGTAGAAACGGCCGAGGCTCTTTCTTTCGTTCTTTGTTGCGCAGTGGCAGTTTCAAAATGAAGTGCTAACTCAGCCAATCCTCAGCAATAGGACTCTTCGTACACACATTGCGAAAACATTGTGGCCATGGAGGTCATCATTCAATTTTCTTGTATTTATGCAGGACTAGTTATTCTATTATGAGGAAGACAAAAATAGCTGGTGTACGATTCCCCTGGAGGTTCCTAACAACATCTAGTTGGTTTCAGGTATTCAGAAGGCTTCGTTATTCATGTATTTTTATTGTCTCTATGTTAACTGGAACAACCAGCACATCTTTTAAAGCTGTGTGTGAGCGAATGGCACCAGATTGTAAGGGCTGGCCGCGTATGTGTACCTAAACCGCTAAAGGGTGCCGGTGCAAAAACAAGAAAGTAAAAAGTCCGCAGCATATATTTTATGTTTTTACCCTGAAAATCGATTTCACTTGAGATGCCGCCAAAACGTAGCAGTAAAACAAGTCAGCGCCTCAGCGGAACCAGGACTCACACCTTACCTAGCACTTACCTGCTGAGAAAGCAAAAACAAACAGGGAAAAAGCAGGGAAAAAAAGAGCGTCCGCGTGGAATAGTCTTAAACGATTTCCTTACCCGCCCGCAATTCTTCTCGGAAATAGGAAAAGTTTTGTGGTTTCGTGGTGTGTTCTTATTTAAATTTTTCGCGGACGCACAGGGAGAGATTGGCTGACGTTTTCGGGCTTTCTACCACATACACATACACACACACACACACACACACACACACACCCTTGGTTGAGTTACGCGCCCCCTGGTTTTGACTCGCTTTTTGCCGTCCCCTCCACCGATCAATGACCTCGCACCGCATGAGAAGTTTGGAACTTTCGTCGATTTCGGTAACTTTTCTTGGCGCTATGCATATTTTTCAGTCCCTTGGCTCCTTCCACAACAAGTACAAGTGCGCTGAAGTGAAAGTGGCGCTGGTTTCAATCACACGCGGCTCAGCTCGCATCGCTAAAAAAGCAGGAGTTCGTACCTTCAATACGGCATTGGTTATTAAACTATCTATCGGTCTGCGAAGAAAAGTTTTGAAAGTTGTGAAACGCTCACGTCCCCCAAGATTTTCCTTCTTTGCATGTAGTATCCGTTCTAATTTCTTTAGTTGACATTTTTACATATGTAGGACTTGCTCTGCAGAAAAGGAAAGACGAAGACTGTAATCTTTTAAGCGGGAGTAGGGCTCAAGCAGCTCTTTGCACTCAGCCTTTTTCTGTAAATGACTGCAATTTCAGCAATCAAAAGGCGTTGTAACATTTAGGTGTGTGCTACATTTTGATGAAATTTTACTGTTTTCAACCTCGAGTATGTGCGCCGTAGAGTAGCAATGGGCGAAGTATTTGCAGCAAAAGCTTTGGAGGGCGACACTCACCCGCTGTGGTAGCTTAATGGCTACAGAGCTGTGTTGCTGAACTCTGGATACCGGCCGCGGCGGCCGCATTTCGATGGGGGGGGGGGGGGGGGGCGAAATGCAAAAACGCCAGGTGCACTTAAAGTAAGACCAAAATCAATCCGCTGTCCCCCACTTCGTCGTGCCCCAGAACCATGTCGTGGTTTCGGCTCCTATACCCGCAGAGTTTACTTGAATTGTTTCATGTGATATTTTTTTGAGTGCCGACTCAACCAGCAAACAGTACTGTGTTAGAAAAACAGGAGAGGCCTCGCGTGAATGTATAAAATTATGCAATGTGCCAAAACAAGTTTGCAAAAAGAAAAAAAAAAACAAGCTGGATACGCCAAGTTGCCTGCACAGGCTTAACAGAAAGCACTAGGACGAGGCATGCTGTACAGAGCCGACACAATTCCAATGAAAAGCTTCTTTTTTTGTACTCAACCGAGACTCAAATTGAGAACGCTAATCAATCCATCGGGCAACTACTAGAGAAGCGTGTTTAAGGATATAAACCAGTGGAAAGGCGATCTTTGGAGTATTCAGCATTGCTTCAATGGCTAAGGGCGTACTCGCTAACGAAATCAAGAACGACGATAAACAACAAAACATTCGAGCGTATGAAAAAACGCTTGTAACGCAATGGTAATCTGTACACAAAGGAACTTCGCTTTGAGGATCTATATAACAATCTTTTGATGCTTCTGCATGTGTTTTGCTAGAGGGCGGCGAGTTTAAACAACAAAATATGTGCAGCAGTTGCAAGACACAGGCCAAGCAATGCTAGAAGAAGAATGAACTGAACTAGGCGGTATGTACTAATGCTGAAATTTAAGCCCGTAATGTGAAAAACTACATACGGAAAGAAAATCACATGACACGGGCGCCATTGCCTTCTTTCTCTCCTTTTGGCGCTGAAATTTCAACGTGACAGCAAAGCTCATCCGAAAACTTACGTGGCCTAAGCACATTGAAGCGGAATGAAATAAATAAATGGGTAAACAATAGCAGCCCCTGATTTTTTTCAGCATCTGGTATAATAACAACCAATCCCAATAAAATAAAATCCCAATAAAATCCCAATAAAGAAAGGCGTCAGGCAGGGAGATACGATATCTCCAATGCTATTCACAGCGTGTTTACAGGAGGTATTCAGAGACCTGGATTGGGAAGAATTGGGGATAAAAGTTAATGGAGAATACCTTAGTAACTTGCGATTCGCTGATGATATTGCCTTGCTTAGTAACTCAGGGGACCAATTGCAATGCATGCTCACTGACCTGGAGAGGCAAAGCAGAAGAATGGGTCTAAAAATTAATCTGCAGAAAACTAAAGTAATGCTTAACAGTCTCGGGAGAGAACAGCAATTTACAATAGGCAGCGAGGCACTGGAAGTCGTAAGGGAATACATCTACTTAGGGCAGGTAGTGACGGCGGATCCGGATCATGAGACGGAAATAATCCGAAGAATAAGAATGGGCTGGGGTGCGTTTGGCAGGCATTCCCAAATCATGAACAGCAGGTTGCCATTATCCCTCAAGAGAAAAGTATATAATAGCTGTGTCTTACCAGTGCTCACCTACGGGGCAGAAACCTGGAGACTTACTAAAAGGGTTCTACTCAAATTGAGGACGACACAACGAGCTATGGAAAGAAGAATGATAGGTGTAACGTTAAGGGATAAGAAAAGAGCAGATTGGGTGAGGGAACAAACGCGAGTTAATGACATCTTAGTTGAAATCAAGAAAAAGAAATGGGCATGGGCAGGACATGTAATGAGGAGGGAAGATAACCGATGGTCATTAAGGGTTACGGACTGGATCCCAAGGGAAGGGAAGCGTAGCAGGGGGCGGCAGAAAGTTAGGTGGGCGGATGAGATTAAGAAGTTTGCAGGGACGACATGGCCACAATTAGTACATGACCGGGGTTGTTGGAGAAGTATGGGAGAGGCCTTTGCCCTGCAGTGGGCGTAACCAGGCTGATGATGATGATGATGATGATAATAATAACAACACTAGGGTCCGCTTAGAAAAGCCCAGCAGCAAAATGCACAACCACATCACCCTTTAAATTTATTACTTCTGAGCTGGAGAAATGTTCAGTCGGGAACTCCGCTATGACCACTCATGGAACTGCCGAGGCTTTCTTCCATACTTCTCAAGGTCAAAATTTTCGCATTACTTTTCTCTCTCTGTTCTGACTTGAAGGCAGCTTACAAATCCCTGTCTGCCTCTTTTTCTTTATTAACATGATATGTGGAGATAGTGGCGCACGCATATGGCACTGGCTCTTAAATATGAAGAAAGGGGGTCAACCGAGGGGCCCGTTTTCATTAGTCATATCTTAAGAAGCCAACAAACTCTGACACCAAGGACAACATAGGGGAAATCACTTGTGATTAATAAATGAAGAAATAAACGATATATTAATGGAAATGAAAGTGGATGAAAAAACAACTTGCCGTAGGTGGGGAACGATCCCACATTCTCCAGATTTGGTGTCGAATGCTCTACCAATTGAGCTACCGGGGCGCCGTTTCACCATCCAATTTCTTGGGTATTTATGCTTTCTGCTAGAACCCTGGCAGTGTTAGCCAGCGCCACCACTCACAAACCTTAGCGGCGGAGGTGGAACGTACTTTCTGCCGCAAACGTCACGAGAACGTGATCTTCTTGGGTGATGGCAACCGGTCAATAAACCGACACATGCTACCTGGAGGCGTGAATGTTGCCGGATTCGAGACCCCCGTTAAGTCATAAACGAGAAGAAAAGAGGTTAACCGAGGGGCCCGTTTTTATTGGACGTATCATAATAAGCCAACAAACACTGACACCAAGGACAACAACGGGGAAATTACTTGTGCTTAATAAATGAAATAAAGAAACGATATAATAATGGAAATGACAGTGGATGAAGAAACAACTTGCCACAGGTGGGAAACAATCCCACAACCTTTGCATTTCTCGTTTCTTTTTTTTCATTTATTAAGCACAACTAAAAACCTATTTTGTCCTTCGTGTCAGTGTCTGTCGGCTTATTATGATATGACTAACGAAAACGGGTCCCTCGGTTAACTCCCTTTCTTCTCGTTTATTACTTAACGAGGGTGTCGAATCCGGCAACATTGGTGCCTTCAGGTAGCATGTGTGGGTTTATTCACCGGTTGTCTTCACCCAAGAAGATCACGTTCTCGTGACGCCTGTGGCAGAAAGTACGTTCCACCTCCGCCGACAAGGTTTGTGAGTGGTGGCACTGGCTAACACTCCCAATGTTCTAGCAGGAGTCATAAATACCCAAGAAAGTGGATGGGGAAACGGCGCCCCGGTAGCTCAATTGGTAGAGCATTCGACCCGAAATCTGGAGATTGTGGGATCGTTCCCCACCTGCGGCAAGTTGTTTTTTCATCCACTTTCATTTCCATTAATATATCGTTTATTTCTTCATTTATTAATCACAAGTGATTTCCCCTATGTTGTCCTTGGTGTCAGTGTTTGTTGGCTTCTTAAGATATGACTAATGAAAACGGGCCCCTAGGTTGACCCCCTTTCTTCGTTTATTGAGAGGTTTGTCAAGGTGCTCTGCAACTTTGTGTATCGCACTTGGAGTCTGCAGGCAATACTTACAAAGTTGATTGATGGAACATAAATAATCCTTATTTAAGGGGAAAATGAAAATTAGCCTGAGTAACTCTAGGCCAGTGCCAATATTATGCATTCGGTTCATCTCCCGTCCGGAGCGCCTTTCATATTTAAATGTTTGGCTCAAGTTAAGTGGGACAACCTGTATATCCGTATCATATGTTCCGTAGCCGAGTTTCACAAAAGGTGCGGTTGGGATCGTTGTTGTCGTGACATTGTCTGTTTTTCTCGGAACTTACCTGACCCAAGCATTGCTTCTCCACGTACATAGTGGCATCTACAACCACTGAGAGGCGCTCTTATGTGAATCGCTGTTCCCGGCTGCCTTTATCCTCTCTGCATAGACAAAGCACTGCTGCTCAAAATTGATCTACATGTTTTTGTTTTGTTACTGCACCTTCACGGCTGTGCTCCTTTGTTGTGGATTTTAGTATTTTTGGGGCGCTCACTCTTGACAATACGATTCCTCCACATTAACATAAAATATATTGCGTTTTGAAGAGGAGAACTATGACTGTTTTTACGCAACGAAATACAAATGGTGCTGCCACCCCTTTTACGAGCCTCGTGAGCACCTAATCTCGAAGCTTATCTCAACTTGTAGGAACTAGATATCACCATGTAAAGTTCACAACATGGGAAACCATACAGTATAGGCATCAGCAAGTCCTCGTTATCATGAGGAAGCTCGCACGCGTCGAAGGAACACGTGAGCATGGTTCTTTCTAGGTCACCAATGCAAAACAAGAGACACAAAGGGAACAGCAGAGTTTTAGCATACTGGTCGATTCTACGGGACACGTGCGTGCACTATCTTGCGTATATCGACGTCGTCAACCGCGCTGTAGCGGCAGCAGAGTGTTACTGGGTGATTTCATTAAGTTGTCGGCAATAAGGTGTAGCTTCCACAAAATTCATATGTCATGTTGAAGCGAAACAGGACTCCGTCTAGCATAAATGCTTCGACGGTACGGATCTGTCACTTGAATCATATGCAATCGAGTTCCAAAGGATATTTCTTGAGTCCCACGGTGTAAACCTATTAGTAACAGAGCTCAGCTGCGAATGACGCATTCTGCTGTTTACTTTGCAAGTAAACGACAGCCTACTTTTTGAGCAATAAACAGGTGCTAGTAGCGCCCGTCTTTGTTCACATTGTTGTTTGGGTCTGTTATAAATTTGCGCTAATTTTCCGTAGTTATTATGCTTTTTGAGTGCATCAGCTTTTCCTAAGTCACCGAATGTGCATGCCTCACCTGTTTTTCATTTTTCTTGTCATTCTTCAAAAAGCCTAGTCTGCTAGATGTCGTTGCATTCTCATTGGAACAGTAAAAAAAAAAACGCCTTATTCAGCAAACTAAAAGGTTCTGTCAGAAGCTTCTCTGCTTGCGCAGGCACAGAAGTGCAAAACCTCACTAGGAACAAGCTTGCTTGTTCATACATGATTCGAGGTCCTGTTTTGACAGGTCTGTCAACGCTAGTTTGTACTCTGCGCTCGGTGCGGACGCCAGAAGGCTCTCGATGTTATAAGCAACGTTCAACGCGCCCACGTTTACGAACGCAAGACGCAGAAGCAAGAATACTCATCTCGATTGTGTTTACACAAGCAATTTATAACTTAGGTGAGCAGTCGAAGTGGCTGTCAGTACTCTGTACAGAGACCGTTTGATACAGTAAACACGAACGGTAAAACCTACGAGTTTTAAAAAAAAGCTAAGGTCAAATTTAATACGCTGCTGTGAGAAGTAATAACGAAAGCGCTTTTTTCCCCCAACATCTTCCACTCTCAAGATAGTGACATATGATACCTGCTCTTACAGTGTTCTTTTAAAGCGAAGCTTTCTTTGGCTCTTCCTTCGAATTTCCCACTGCTGCTGCTCCTGTTACTGTATAGGTGTAGCAGCTGCTGTGTAGGACACCGTGTTGGGGAGGAGGGGGCAGTCTCATAGCGCGTACATACACGGAAGGAACGTGGCATAGAAGGAAGGAGACGCGAGAAACTCGTTTAGACCGCACCGCTTCGAATGTGCATAATGCCTTCGGAACTTCCTGGGTGTCGCAACTTTAGCATCTTGCCAGCTGTAATTATCCGTGACCCCCCATAGAAGCACTACAGAAACTGCAGCGCTTACCTTTCTCATAAGGTACGAATCCAGAGGTAAGCTAGACAGAATTGTAGAGAGAGGGGAAAGAATACAGAGGAGGGGGTATGGGGAAAAGTTGAGTCGAGAAAGCAAGGAAACCCTACTACGATAGGCATGACAGCAGATGCGGGCACACGAAATAAATTAAGTTCAGGGTGCGGTACGATACGTTTCTGCTATTTATGAAGAATAAGCACCATGCAAATTTGTGAAGCGCCCAACTTACGCAGGGCGTGCAGAAAAAGAACCACATGAAAACGCACCATCGGGTCCAGGCGACACCACGGAAAGGGTCACATGTCCAATCAATACATCTCTGCCTGCCGCGGTAGCTTTGCGGCTATGACATTGCTCAAGGTCGTGCGTTTGATTCTGACCGTGACAGCTACAGTTTAAAGGGGGTGAAATTAAAAAAAAACGATTGTTCACTTTAATTTACGGACATGCTAAAGAACACCATGTTGTCAAAATTAATCCGAGGTCCAACGCTACAGCGTGCTTCATAATCCGATCGAGGTTCTGGCACGTACAACCCCATACAACTCTATCGTGACAGCAGTTTAATACTTCTGCCACGATGCGATGTGCCATGTAAGGCAATGAATGTTCTCAACTCTCTCAGAGGTTATGAAGTACAGCGCAAAACAACGTCTCAAGCAAGCACCTTCCCTTGTGTTTTCTGTGCACTGCGCAGACACACAGCAGTGCTGCACGCAGGTGTCGTTTAATATTGCCGCACCACTCCCGTGTTAGACTAAACGTCGAAGAAATTAAACATTCGCCGTCAACATCACCGCTAATTATCCTCAAAGCAAACTGCACAGAAACCT
Organism: Dermacentor variabilis; assembly: GCF_050947875.1. Lineage (NCBI taxonomy): Eukaryota > Metazoa > Arthropoda > Arachnida > Ixodida > Ixodidae > Dermacentor > Dermacentor variabilis. The sequence continues at coordinate 115,021,910 of NC_134569.1, read as the reverse complement.
TCGTTTACATCAATTCCCATAGTGAGTGGGACTTGCATTGTTTCTTGTTTTTGTTTTTTATGATTGTATTTTAGCTTTTTTGGTCTCTGTGCGCGCGCACTCGTGCGTGCGTGGATAGTACACGAGACGGGAACGCACTTTATTGTAAACAACACTTTGGTTTACAGAGGTTCTCCTGGATATCTCTCTGACCCTCGCAGAGTCGTTTTGTTGAAAAATGATGCTGATGCTGTAATGTGCGTTTGCAATGCGCCTTTGAAGGTATTTTGGTGTGCATGCAATGTGCCTGCGTGCACAATATAGTAGTCATGAGTTAACGTTTACCTTGCCCCTTTCTACAAGAATTTTTGGTTGATTTGCGCTAAATGGCCGTAGTTCTTACGGTCCGCTATACAGAATGAACGGACTTGGCCGACAAGAAGTAGTCCTCTTTCTGAGCTCACTGACGAATCACATAATGCACTATCTTATCCGTTTTCAGCATGTGAGTGGAATACCAGTGCGTCAATTTCTGCGCCAATTTTATCTCTTCATCAGACGGCCAGTATCTCAAACAGGCTCGCCCCTGTTTGTGAAGTTATCAAACTTATTGTTTCAATTACATGGCCAGGTATGAAAGCTGTACCTGACGGCAAGGTGACTATGAAGGCGTTGCTATACCTTCTAGATTTTATTATAACAGTTTTCCGAGCCCGGGATGCTGATTGGACGGCAACCAGCACGTGCCCGAACCGACACTTTACTTCTGCTCCTCATGGAGAGCGAGAGAGAAATCATAAATGAAAGGCAGGGAGCCTGACCAGGATTGCCTACACTGGGGGAAGGGGAAAAAGGGAAGGAAAGGTTAAAAGAAGAAGAGAAAATCCACTGTGGGTATCGCTGACGTTGTAACAGTTTTGTCTGTTGAGTACGATATGATGAGTATGATACGAACGAGCTATCTTCCACAACCCCACTATACAATTTCTGTGTTCTAAGAGGTTATAGAAAAACTGGTTGATCCCTGTTTCAAAGGAATCAATGATAACACGAAAATGAAATGTCTGCACTAAGAATCAGTGGCAGCTCCGCTGCACATTTACGATTAGGAGCCTTTAAATGTACTCAGTATTTTATTGTCGTTTCTCTCAAAACGCGAATCAATGACAGCGATAGCAAGCATGCGAGGCAGATGCTGCTGCGGGCGTAAACAGCAACACGGAGGCTACGCGGGAAGCAAGGAAACTACGTCGTTACGACACAGCACATTTTTCCACAAGCGCAAACGCGACGCCCGCGCCACCGCCGAAGTGTGAGTCCCCGCATGAAGGAAATGAAAACGCGGCGCGGACTAACCGTGCATCTTCATGCCTAATCGCATTTTATATAGTTTATTTGGTCTTGATCGCTCACATCCGAGAGGACATGGTGCTGCTCGAATTCGGTAATGATGGCCTCGTTAAAAGTGTCTTTGCCACTTGCGAAAGTTGGATTGCGACAGTGCAAAACGTAAAGTTTGCCCGATGTCCCTGTGGCCAAATGAGAACGCCGGCCGGCGTCCAAAGCGCGCACTGAGCGGTTCAGCCGAGGTGATGCGCGGACGGCAACACCCTCTGGTGGCGCTCTTCAACCGTTCTCCTCTCGCTTCCAGCGCATAACAAAACTAAAACCCCTTAAACTTCGTAAAATAGTAACACTTTCCTCCTCCGCCTTCCCTCCTCCTCGTTTCTCCTCTCTTTCACGCTCCCTCCTTGACCGCGGCGCCGTCTACACTGGTCGAGCGTAGCAACGGCGCCAACATGCGCTCCTCGCCACTCCGTAGACGCTTCTCGAGCAAAAATGGCGCTGATGTACGGCGCGAGGGCCAGCGTGATGTTATCAGGCCAATAGCGACGCGGCGTCGGCCATAGCGTGCGAGGAGGAGGCGGCATTCTTCAAAGCGTGGCACTACTTTGCGAAGTTTAAGGGGTTTTAGACAAAACAGCAAAGCAGAGCCATCTCGTGGGGATGCAAGGAAAGTCATCATCATCATCATCATCAGCCTAGTTACGCCCACTGCAGGGCAAAGGCCTCTCCCATACTTCTCCAACTACCCCGGTCATGTACTAATTGTGGCCATGTTGTCCCTGCAAACGTCTTAATGTCATCCGCCCACCTAACTTTGTGCCGCCCCCTGCTACGCATCCCTTCCCTTGGAATCCAGTCCGTAACCCTTAGTGACCATCGGTTATCTTCCCTCCTCATTACATGTCCGGCCCATGACCATTTCTTTTTCTTGATTTCAACTAAGATGTCGTTTATCCGCGTTTGTTGCCTCACCCAATCTGCTCTTTTCTTATCCCTTAACGTTACACCCATCATTCTTCTTTCCATAGCTCGTTGCGTCGTCCTCAATTTCAGCAGAACCCTTTTCGTAAGCCTCCAGGTTTCTGCGCCATATGTGAGTACTGGTAACACACAGCTGTTATGCACTTTCCTTTTGAGGGATAGTGGCAACCTGCTGTTCATGATTTGAGAATACCTGCCAAACGCACCCCAGCCCATTCTTATTCTTCTGGTTATTTCAGTCTCATGATCCGGATCCGTGGTCACTACCTGCCCTAAGTAGATGTATTCCCTTACCACTTCCAGTGCTTCGCTGCCTATTGTAAACTGCTGTTCTCTTCCGAGACTGTTAAACAATACTTTAGTTTTCTGCAGATTAATTTTCAGACCCACCCTTCTGCTTTGCCTCTCCAGGTCAGTGAGCATGCATTGCAACTGGTCTCCTGAGTTACTAAGCAAGGCAATATCATCAGCGAATCGCAAGTTGCTAAGGTATTCTCCATCAACTTTTATCCCCAATTCTTCCCACTCCAGGCCTCTGATTACCTCCTGTAAACATGCTGTGAATATCATTGGAGATATCGTATCTCCCTGTCTGACGCCTTTCTTTATAGGGATTTTGTTGCTTTCTTTGTGGAGGACTACGGTGGCTGTGGAGCCGCTATAGATATCTTCCAGTATCTTTACATATGGCTCATCTACACCCTGATTCCGTAATGCCTCCATGACTGCTGAGGTTTCGACTGAATCAAACGCTTTCTCGTAATCAATGAAAGCTATATATAAGGGTTGGTTATATTCTGCACATTTCTCTATCACTTGATTGATAGTGTGAATATGGTCTATTGTTGAGTAGCCTTTACGGAATCCTGCCTGGTCCTTTGGTTGACAGAAGTCTAAGGTGTTCCTGATTCTATTTGCGATTACCTTAGTAAATACTTTGTAGGCAACGGACAGTAAGCTGATCGGTCTGTAATTTTTCAAGTCTTTGGCGTCCCCTTTCTTATGGATTAGGATTATGTAAGCGTTCTTCCAATATTTCGGTACGCTCGAGGTTATGAGGCATTGCGTATACAGGGTGGCCAGTTTCTCTAGAACAATCTGACCACCATCCTTCAACAAATCTGCTGTTACCTGATCCTCCCCAGCTGCCTTGCCCCTTTGCATAGCTCCTAAGGCTTTCTTTACTTCTTCTGGCGTTACCTGTGGGATTTCCAATTCCTCTAGGCTATTCTCTCTTCCACTATCGTCGTGGGTGTCACTGGTACTGTATAAATCTCTATAGAACTCCTCAGCCACTTGAAGTATCTCACCCATATTAGAAACGATATTGCCGGCTTTGTCTCTTAACGCACACATCTGATTGTTGCCTATTCCTAGTTTCTTCTTCACTGTTTTTAGGCTTCTTCCGTTCCTGAGAGCCTGTTCAATTCTATCCATATTATAGTTCCTGATGTCCGCTGTCTTACGTTTGTTGATTAACTTAGAAAGTTCTGCCAGTTCTATTCTAGCTGTAGGGTTAGAGGCTTTCATACATTGCCGTTTCTTGATCAGATCTTTCGTCTCCTGCGATAGCTTACTGGTTTCCTGTCTAACGGCGTTACCACCGACTTCTATTGCGCATTCCTTAATGATGCCCATGAGATAGTCGTTCATTGCTTCAACACTAAGGTCTCCTTCCTGAGTTAAAGCCGAATACCTGTTCTGTAGCTTGATCCGGAATTCCTCTAGTTTCCCTCTTACCGCTAACTCATTGATTGGCTTCATGTGTACCAGTTTCTTCCGTTCCCTCCTCAAGTCTAGGCTAATTAGAGTTCTTACCATCCTATGGTCACTGCAGCGTACCTTGCCGAGCACGTCTACGTCTTGTATGATGCCAGGGTTCGCGCAGAGTATGAAGTCGATTTCATTTCTAGTCTCACCATTCGGGCTCCTCCACGTCCACTTTCGACTAACCCGCTTGCGGAAAAAGGTGTTCATTATCCGCATATTATTCTGTTCTGCAAACTCTACTAATAATTCTCCTCTGCTATTCCTAGAGCCTATGCCATATTCCCCCACTGACTTGTCTCCAGCCTGCTTCTTGCCTACCCTGGCATTGAAGTCGCCCATCAGTGTAGTGTATTTTGTTTTAACTTTACCCATCGCCGATTCCACGTCTTCATAAAAGCTTTCGACTTCCTGGTCATCATGACTGCATGTAGGGGCATAGACTTGTACCACCTTCAATTTGTACCTCTTATTAAGTTTCACAACAAGACCTGCCACCCTCTCGTTAATGCTATAGAATTCCTGTATGTTACCAGCTATTTCCTTATTAATCAGGAATCGGTCTCCTAGTTCTCGTCTCTCCGCTAAGCCCCGGTAACACAGTACATGCCCGCTTTTTAGCACTGTATATGCTTCTTTTGTCCTCCTAACCTCACTGAGCCCTATTATATCCCATTTACTACCCTCTAATTCCTCCAATAACACTGCTAGACTCGCCTCACTAGATAGCGTTCTAACGTTAAACGTTGCCAGGTTCAGATTCCAATGGCGGCCTGTCCGGAGGAAAGTAGCATTATGTGATTGCGTGAGGTATGTAGATGTAGTAAACTTTCAGTGGAACCCGACATATAACACTGGGGTGCTAAATAAACTTCTGAACAGGAACTGATGTCCTGAAAGGGAAGCCAAAGTGCCGTCGTCTTGGAATAGGTGCGGCAGGACTACATATTTACACGATGCAGCAGAGTAGGCAACTGTTATTGTGCAATAAGAACAGCGCTGGAGTGCCCCTTGGTATAATAATGCGCAACTGCCATGCAGAGGGCGCAGTGATAGACGCTACACGGGGCGCATCTCGCATAATATTTATGACAAGTCAGGCAAGAACATTGCACATACTTCGAAGGGATAATTAGCGCGCAGTGAAGGGAGTACAATGTTTGAAAAGGAACAATTTCAGATTTTGTGCGCTACATAACAACCAATAAAACAAACAGCATTCATAAATGTCTCACCAACCATCATGGTTAACCTTCTCGTAGAAGATTTCGATACATAAAATTTTGCTTTGTAGCGACGATTGGTCACGGTTCTCTGTACAAGAGCAAAGCGTTTAGGCTAGACATAACAGACTACATGGTGGATCGAGCTCTTAGAGCCATCTCGTGAAGTATACTTCATACCAGTATCTTTAACGTTTTAATAGCGGCACATATGGATACCCGAAAAAAAAAACTCGTTTTCTCTCTAAACGAGTGAAACACGTCGAGAATAGCCATATCAACGAAAAGGAAAAGAATATATTTTGCGAAAGCCCGGAATACCACAAAGTGAGAAGACAAGCGAGAGCCACCATGCTACAAAAAAATGCTAAACAAAGAAAGTAACAAGGCAGGAATAAGGTACACGGACGCCGCCACATACAAGGCAGATATGTGTGTTGTCTGTGTAAGCAGCAAGCCGAGCGAAGCGATAGCAGCTGCATCAGTAGCTGCTGAGGACATTGAGGTAGCCGAACATGTCGTCATAGCAACAGCCATACGGACCTCCCTGTAGTACGTGCCAGTCATTGTCGACGCAGACTCGCTGGCAGCCTGTCGCGATTTTCGGACAGGAAGAATTAGCAAGACCGCATTCAACATCATCAAGAACCAAGACGTCCCTGAAACGGACATATTCTAGACACCGGGAGACGAATCCTTGGTGGGAAGCCAAGTGACTCACGCCGCTGCTCGAGAACATGGACGCCGGGCTACCCCACCGGGACATCGTCTACCGTCAGTCGAAGACGAAATGATATGAAGAACATACTACAACATTACAGAGTATTAAAAGAACAGGACGGAATATCCGCTTCCACACACCAAGCTTAATAGAGCAGAAACCGTCATACTATGCCGACTTCAGATGGCCAATGACCTCCACGGTACCCTACTACAGGCAATGTACCCATGAACAATTACAAGAGAGTGCCAGGTCTGCAATGCACCAAGCACCCTTTACCAAATGGTGTTGGAATGCAAAAGGAACTCGCGGGCAACGCCTATCCAAGCACAAGCAGATGGCCAATGGGAGGCCCCGCTGACAAACCTAAGACCTAAGGACTAGCTACGGATGTTGAACAGGACCAGACTATCAGCACAGGGCAACGGCTACATGGAATAGGGTGGCCGCCCACCTTCAGGCACCAGCAGTTTGGTCTCCGAAATTAAATTTATTCACTCACTCACTAAACGTTTTTCAGAAGTGGTGAAAGGGGGAGGGGGACGCAGGCAGAAAGCTGGAAGTGCGTTTCACCCCAGGCCACTTGAGGCTTCGTTTGGAATTTGCACAGAAAGGCCTCATCAGCTGTGAACCATAGCTGAAATTTTCATTTGTTTTAGATCATATGTGCGATATCACTGCTGCCAGAGATCTTGCATCGGTCTCTCTACTGGAAAGGAAGCGAGTGGCCTGCCAAACTTTTTCCTCTTCCACTGTTCTTGCTTTATACCACCGAATCAAGCTTGCTGTCTGTCGTTCAGTGTTGGTCGACGTTGTTCAGCCCGAAATTTCGTACTCAACATCAAAACATTGCAATAATTTTTTTCTGGCATGTTACCTGTGGCAACAATGTCCATAAGGTTAATAAAGCATGTCGTAATCTATGTGAAACTAGCAAACACTTGAATATAGATGCCACTTTTTGTGCCTGTGATCTTTATTTAGTTTTTATTTACAGATATTGCAGCCCAGAAGGGCTATTGGAGGAATAGGTGAATACAATGTGTGGAAAATACAAATCACAATACCAAAGAAGCATAAGTAAGTAACATGGCTAAAGGGAGCCCTCAATAGCATCCCCAAATTCTTTATGTGGTCAACAACGGATGGAACCAGGCAGCTCATTCCAGAGTTCAATAGTCCTGGGGAAAAAACCATACTTAGGAGTGTTGGTGCGAGCAAAAACGACCGATAAGTTTAAGTGATTGCTGTTTCTCATGATTAGGGGCTTTGCACGGGTCAGATATGTATTAGGGGAAGCATAATGTGGAGAGTAAAATAGAGAGTGTAGAAGTTTCAGAGCATTAATGTGACGACGGTGGGATAGAGGGGTTAAACCGAGCATCTGCAGATGAGATGAGAGTGAAAACATTCTGTCATTGCGGCGGTATATGAAACGAGCGGCCTTTTTCTGAACAGATTCAATTTTGTGGATGTCCGAAATTTTTTAAGGGTTCCATATGGTAGCCGCATATTCAAGAATAGGCCTTACAAATGTTTTGTATGTAATGAGTTTAGTTTCTTTCGGGCCAGCATGAAGAGTTAGGGACAGGTAACAAAGTTTTTTTAGTGCTTTGCCGCAAGTTGTTAAAATATGATCTGACCAGAATAACCTTGGAGTGAAAAGGAGGTCTAAATACTTACATTCATATGCGCGTGGCAGAAAGAAGTGCAAGAGAGTGTAATAATTTCCCTATAAAAGGAGAGTGAGCAACAACCTAATATGTGAGTAAAGAAATCTCTTTATCACTCTTATGGTAATGAACATACTGATGGCGGTAAGAAAGTCACATCTTGCCAAAGCAGGGTTGTTTTGTAGCAGTTGTAGCTGCCACAAATCTTTGAAGAACTTCGATTTCTTCGGAGTATTGTCTTCCTAGGGGATAACTGTAGTGTCTGTCGTAACCCGTGAAATGGGTTTTCAGGGGCATTTGAAGTACGCTATTAAGAACTATGATTACAGGGAAGGAGTCTGGCTCCTACGTACTCATTACTTATCAATACCATTTATTTGATCGTGGTGTTGAACACCTGGCTCAGCAATGCAAACAATTATTGCAAGTCTCTAACTATGGCGTCCCTCATAATCATATCGAATCTTTGGTACGTAAAACAAATAACTTTTATAAATGCTGAATTGCTGCGGGTTCATTACAACCTTTTTTTACAAGAATAATGTGCAAAATGCACGCGATTGCAATAGTACAACTCAGACAAAACAAATGAAAAAAACTGTTTCGTTGATGTGTTGACCCAACGCTAATACTTCTGTAGTACCGATGAGCGCTTGTTGTGGAAACTTAAAAAAAGGCTCAAGTTGCCGGAACTATACCGCGCCGTCGATTGTCCTTTTTGAGTATTTCGCTGCAAACTTACTGCTATAACAGATACCCGCTCATGCAAGGAAGTCATTATATATGGGGTGTTGTTTCTTTAAAAAAAACGTATAGCAAAGATCACTTTCCAGTCATAGTCAAAGCTACATTGAAGAGTAGCGACGTAAGGACGCAGAAGAAGGCAGAACACGAAAGAAAGCGGAACACACAGTTGGTGTGCGTCTGGTTATTAACGAGGGCTTCAAACATGAATACCCTGATGCACACCTATTGTGCGTCAAAGTTCAGAAACTCCAATCGCTTAGTTCTTTGAGCTAGATTTCATAGTCTACTTCATTCTGCGCCCTTACGTCGCTAGTCTTCAATGCCGCTTTGACTTGGCTGTACAGACGAGCAGGCGGAACAAATTTAAGGCAGAACAAAGAAAAAAAATTCGTAATAAAACCCAAAAAAGACATTAAACTTAGGCTCTTCCTACAATATTCTCTCTCCAATGTAATTCATCCAGGGATTTAGCCCGAGTTGCGGCCGCCCAACTATTTCGAAATCTTCTAATATTTACGCATCATGGTGATCCTTGTTCGCTTACAGCAAAGCCCACAAACACCTGAAACCGGTAGAGCAGGCCTCAGCAAAAAAAAAAAGGAAAGAAACGCGCAGCGCATAAAAGTGGTAGAAACATTCCATGCCGAAAGTCGATGGTTGTCTGATAAACTCCTAATCCCCTATTCTATAACTGCCTGTTTCACTCTCCATTCATCTTTTTCTCATCACGCGGCAAGGCGAGTGGCGGATTCCAGCGCTAACGGTTACGCGGTAGTCTGCGAGTGAAACCTAAGCCCATGACGAACGGTGAAAACAGCGGGAAATGAAACGAAAAGCTAGAAAATACTGCCTCTGGTTTCAGCAGAAAATAAACGCCACATTTGAATCTTAACGCCTTTATAAGGGGAGAGGTGGTGCGCAAGAGCTGTTAAAAGCGATTTTGATAAGAAAGCTTGCATGGCGTTGCTGAAGCATGTCTTACATTCTATGGACATGGGTGGACGTCGAAGAGGATTGATTGAGAGCCCTGAAGGGCGTAAGCGATTTCAACCATGTTCTCCTTGTTAGCTTTAGATTTGATCTAAACCGTTGTAATCTGTTTTATGCATCGACTCTTTCGTCCTCCTCAACGCTAAGCGCCCGAATAAATGCCGGCGCAGTCGTCCGCTGAAAACATCTATACCAAAAAATGCTTGATCTCACCATGAAGCCAAACAGGCACGCCCAATTCATTCGACGAGGAAAGATGTTGTCATGGAATACATTTTTCTCACGCACAACACACCAAGTTTTCTTGAGTTCTCGAAGCGGTTCCTATTCGCCGTAAGCGTATGCCTGGAACACTTCTCTTATGGCTGTTTAACTGGCAAGCCGCTGTCACGCCGTCGTTGTTCACGCTGTTCATATGGCAAAGAAAAAGACATTGTCCACAACCGAATAATGAAGTATGCCCTTGAGTTGAGCGTAGATCGGATCTTCGGGCGCACAAGGTATTGCGCTATCACAGAAATTTGAAGAGCGAACATTTGTCCAGGATTTCGAGCACCTCGCAAGTTTTGAGATTGCTGGAGTCTATATGTGTTTTCCGCTGTCCAAAGCCCAAAATACAGCAGTGAAGAAAGACGACGTTTTGCATCCTCACAGCAAAGAAGTCGTTCTTCGAAAGGTATCGGCAATCCCTGTGAGAATCTGCATAATCACCGCAAGCTGAATCGTCAAAGTCTCTCGAATAAGCAATTAGGTGCGTTTATGAAATACGTCTTCTTCTGTTTCATAAGACGCAAATTCATCGTGGAATTACATTCTGTCTGACAACGCAAGCCTTGAAGTAATTTCATTGGATTACAAGACATGAAATTATCAAAATGGGCACGTTCCACGTCCACCGAATAAGTACTCGCTCCAAGCACTAAATTATGTATTTCCTGAATCTATAAACGTGTTCAGTTGGAGTTATACACCAACAAAGATATTTCATGCGTAGATTATAATTATATTTCTCTGCCACCTTTTCATTTTACTGTAGTGCTTCTTTTAAGTGAAGTAGTATTCATGCTGCAGAGACATTTTATTTGTGTATATTCTTTCGAAAATGGATGAGAGTCCCCTTTCTTATTTATGTGAGTTTCTCGCTACCGTCGATTGAGTTTTGTGGATGGGAGCAGTGTCGTCCCCCCATAACCACTGATTTCTTCCCCGCCTCATAAGCCATGCGAAATCTAAGTGGGGTGGGTGGTCTATTGCAATATATATATATATATATATATATATATATATATATATATATATATATATATATAAACGAGAAGAAAGAGGGGTTAACCGAGGGGCCCGATTTTATTAGTCATATCATAAGAAGCCAACAAACACTGACACCAAGGACAACATAGGGGAAATGACTTGTGCTTAATAAATGAAATAAAGGTAACAATATATTCATCGAAAATAAAGTGGATGAAAAAACAACTTGCCGCAGGTGGGAACCGAACCCACAACCTTCGCATTTCGCGCGCGATGCTCTACTAATTGAGCTACCGCGGCGCCGTTTCCCCATCCACTTTCTTGGCTACTTGTGTGTCCTAGTGAGTGTTAGCCAGCGCCACCACTCAATGACCTTGGCGGCGGACGTGGAACGTCCTTTTTGCAGCAGGCGTCACGAGAACGGGACTTCTTGCCGCAGGCGTCACGTTATTGCGATATCCATTTCGTGCGCTCATCTGAAGTGAAGCCATCTACAAAAAATGGGGGTGGAAAGCTTAGGTTCCCGCATTGCCTGCCCGTTTATTTTCGTTTATTTTAATGCCTGTTTTGCCATATCATGGCTCTATTTCTTCTTTTTCTTTATTATAGTGCAGCGTCGCCATTTTTTTATGTCTTTCTGCCTAATTAGAAAAAGGTGAATAATTTAGAAAAGCCAGAGAAACGCAAAGCACGCGAAGAAGGTCGTCTTTTGAATAATTTGCGGAGATTGTGTGGAGAGCTGTAGCGCTTAAATGTGTGGAGTTGCGTGCACTGTCCACAATGGTGGTTTAAGCAAACAAACATATGGGCCATGTCTCTGCAGCGCCCCTCAGCTTTGAATTCAGGCAAGAGTATTGTGCCTATGACGTAAACTTTCATAAGCTGGGCCTTGTGAATATGTAACTAGTATTCTTTGGCACGTGGAAAAGGTTGATTGTCATCTCCGAACAAATTTTAGCAAGAGCGGCTGGCGAATAAAACGACAGCTTGATGGGAAAAACAAAGCGCCGGATGTTTGGTAACCACTGTGAATAAACAGCGGTAAACAATTCTTGAATAACGATGGAAGTTAAAGCTATGCCGATCTAAAGACACGTTATTCAAGTAAATTGATTGGCTTCTTGCCTTGCGTTAATCCCTACGGTTCCATACATTATCGCACCCACCTCATGTTTAGCCTCACTAGAACATAAAAGCCAATAATGCGTCGTGCCTTCTTCAGTAAATTCGATATCCGTATGAATTGCACAATTACGAGTCTTGAACTGTTTCATTACGTGTTTCGTTCGCTCCCCTTCCCCTCGAAAACAATTTTGAACTACCGTTTTGGGGGAAGAAGACAAAGGAAAGTGAGCAAACATAGCTTTTGTCTTCCCCCGAAGTTTAGTTTTGCTACAGTGGAGGCTAATTGCGCATCTTGGACGAGAAGCTGTCCGAGGCAATGAGAGACAGCACGCCATCTCTTGCGTTGAGCACGTCTCTTCGCACTTGGCTCCCAATGTTATAGTGCAAGAAATATTGACACAGAGGTGCCTGGTTCCTCTTTCTACAACAGCGAACCCATGGACTCTGACAATAAAAACAACATCGTGGAAAGGAAACTACTGAACAGGAAACACTGCAGGACAACTAAAGGCATTAGTGAAGAAGGGTCCTCTGGATCGCCTGCTCCGACTTACAGGATTGCGTATGTGCCTATCGATGTCTCGAAGAATTTGAATTCTGTTGACAGGCAGAATCAGAACACTTGGTAATGCGGCTCGCTATGCGTGAGGCTGAGAAGTCACTCTTGCAGGTGAGCACAACTAGCCAAGCTTCTGCGAAATTTCACTTATGACCAGTCCAAGCGCTCATTGCAGCATTGGGCCACGAAGAATGGCGGCCGACCGAAAGTAAAATTGTTTAAAAAAAGAAAGTTTGGGTAGCTTCCGGACTAGCAACATCCTATGTTGCGTTCCAATGAGCCTATTGTATCGGGACAGCGTCAGATACGAAAGAAAAGCCCCTTTCCAAGCGTTAAAGTGCCATTATGAACGAGCACCTGGCCAGGAGCGGTCTTGTACAAATATCACCGATAGGCTCCAAGCGGTAGCACTAGTCCTCCTCCCAAAGTCGCAATGTCATCTGTGGTTGGACAAGGGCCATCAGAGACCACATGTACAAATCTCTATAGCGCCTCCTTTCAAGATACGAACCCCCTCAAGTAGCCCAGTACCAGGCCAGACGACCTCTTTGTCCATTGGAAAGACTGGTGGCATTCCGGCGGCACCGGAATTTTAACCCTTCACCTCCCGCATACATGGCGGATGCTCTACCACTAGGCCGCCGCAGTGGTAAGATCGTCGCAGTTTCACACGAAAGGCAAAGCATTAATTGTAACAGCAAATTAGTAGACAGCCATACCGAGCAAGGATAGTAGCTTCATTGGCCGTATAAACTTGTAAACCTTCGCTTACTAACCAAATTAACAAGCCTGCTACCACGCCCGCACGAAAACATGAACACATCTCAGACCCGCTGTGAAAACGCTGCAGTGAGAACACAGCGCACGCTCGGATGACTTTGCGCATTTCGAAACTTAAAGGTGATAGGCGTCGCAGGGTCAAACGATGTAAGTGAGGCAACTGTCGCCAGCGCTTCCCGCTCGATTTCGGAAGTGACGCTTTGAAAAACTAAGCTAAGCGAAATATCTGCAGTGCATTCGCAACAGTTCGCGATGGTCTCGGGTTACGATCATGTGATTGTCGTGCTTTATTTGTAGTGATAACCATTCACGCATGGAGGAATCCCCAATTTTGACAATAGCCTCAGACTGGAGTTTTATAACGTACCATTGGCTGTAACCGCAGCGCAGTTCGTAAGTTCATGCCTTCGAGTCAATATTTCACACGCGCATGTTATTGTCAATACAACCGCTCGAAAAACAAGCGACATACGCGCAAGTGTAAACAAAAGACGCGTAAAAGCAAATGCGTATGCACTCGAACTTAGTTGAAGATCCAAATGACGCGTCAAGCAGAAAACGGAAGGTCATGTTATGGTAATAAAGGTAACGTTGAGCTGAAGTAACGAGCGTGGGGATGTGTTAGCTTGGTCGCGTAAATGGCGTCAGTTTTGGCAATTGCCTATTTTCTGTGCCCACTTCAGTAATATATATATATATATATATATATATATATATATATATATATATATATATATATATATATATATATATATATATATATATATATATATTTATACATGGGCCAGTAATATTTAAGTTGCCGGAATTTTTAAGCATTGCCTGTTGCAGGCAACACAATATCGCTCATTTAGCTTGATTATTCGTGGAAGCGGACATTATTTCCACGAGAAATCGAAACACACGTTGAAGTAAATTAAAGAATTTGCTAATTAACTTCGTAATTAATTACCTTATGGCACATATTAAGACGCATTATATTACGCTACGGTCTTGTTCATATCATCTGACACTTTTCTGCGCCATAAAGCTTCTCCGCTACCATTTGCAGCGCTGGGTGGAACGGCCGGCTTGCGACATATTTTCGTCCGCTTTTTGTTTATCCTGCGCTATTGGCTCCTTGTTATCAGAATAGTTCGGAAGGTTGCCTATCTCCTTGCTATACCTGCGTTTACGTCTTTTCACATCACCTATGTTATATGGAATCCACAGTGTCCGAATAGTGGTTTTCGCGTCTTGGGTGGTGATCGGTCACGAAAACTGCCGCGTGTCATTAGATAACGCCTGTGGTTGGACACTTGGGTGCACGCATGAGAAAGCCCTTCCCACAGGGAAGAACTTGCGATGGAGCAGGCGCCCAAGTATACTCGAACGTGAAGGGGAAAATTACTTTTAAATGTAGAAAAGAAAAATGTTTAGAATGTAGAAAGTAGAAAGCACCCCTAGGGAGGGGGGGGGGATTACAAAAGAAAACCTACACGAGCGTGAACAAAGTCTTCTGGGGTTGCGTGTTGCCGCTGTTCGACTGTCTGAGCACGCTCGTCTATAAAATTTCCATGTGTCCTGTTCAGGCTAACGCGACGTCCACTCCTCGCATTCATGGAAAGAAAGAAATATTAGTCGAGGCCACAACACTTGACGTCACCTGCACTTTTGTCGGTAAAAAGAGTCGCAGTTTATTGAATAGTACCTCAGACTCATTTTTTTTAACAATCTGTCCTAGCTAGACGGCAAGGCTTCATATGCGTATTTATACAGTCTGCGCGATCCAGGTGCGAACATTCTAGAATATAACTTTTCGTGTGTAAAAAATAATAACTTTTTCTAACTTCTCACAAGTGTACAAAATACGTAGGGATAGGTAATTATGTACCACTAGATAATTTTAGGCCAAACGCCAAAGCAATCTTTTTACCTTAAATATGAAGGTCATTTTGCAAAAAAAAAAGAAAACTTTTGCAGCTTACTTTTTTAAGCGATTTCCTGAACCTTCAAAGCTAATATTTTTCAACTCTACTCTGTCAAGCGGACTGCCATTCTATATTTAAGTTCCGCCTTGCTAATTTTCCGGTGTTCTGAGAAAAGAATATTAAACTTTGCAATTTTACTTTCTTTTGGCGTGTCAAACTAACTGGGAAGTATTCAAATATTTGAAAAATTGGCTATTTTGGCTGTCACACCAATTCATGGTCTTGCCCTACGCACCACATCAATACCTGTACCATACAAGGATAGGATAGGAATAACTCTTAGAAAGTGCCGGAAACCGACGGTTTAACGCGTCGTGACGCTCGCCAAGCGTAGACCCGGGGTTATACCCTACTGTGCGCTACCATACAACATGCCTTTGAAAAATAATCCTGATTAGTGCGTTGAAGCTTTACTGGGACAGAACAAGAAAGTTTCTCCGAAACACTAGAAGCTGTTTGTAAAGAAAGATAAACGTGGAGAATGAAATTCTAACTTAGACAAGCACGTGGAAGTTTTTCCAACTATATATCTGTGCCAATGGTAAAAAAATTCACGCAGAAACTCCCACGGCAGTTGTCTAAGTATGCGTAAGCATTGTGCCACTTGCTCATCTCCACGCAGCCCGGTATCATTGTCAATTACACGAAAGTTGATCCGACCAGTTGAAACAATTATCAACCCTAATCAGTCGCTATCAATCTTATTTAACGTGATCCGACTCTTAACAACTCTTTATCGATCCTTATGAACCTGCACGTCCAGCGAAGCTGTTGCTAAACCACCACTACATTTGCTGAGGCGGGTATGCAGTGCTTTGTGACGGCTCAGAAGCTTGTTTTTAGCTTGTTCTTTATTGAAAGTTACGTTAATATGTGTGTTGTATGCGTGATTTCAATCAGTGTATGGACTTTTCGCTTCACTTTGCAGAGCGCCTGTAGCCCCTGCCTTACGTGGGTATGAGCCATAGTATTTTTTGCTTGCTTACAGTAGTCTGAGCCATAGTTGGAGGGGTACGAGCCATTGCATTCATCTTACGTAACAGAAGGACAAAATTCTTGTTGGGTAGGCACAGAAATGCTTACGCATTTAAAAAACGCTGGTTGATTTGGCGTGGAATTACCATTCAGAAACCGACCAGCAGGCGCATGACACAATAATCTTATCCATAAAAGGCCACATTGACAAGCCACAGCTTTCTACTTATGAGCATTTATTTTGAGTTCGTGCATCAGCTGCTCACTGGCAAGGTTACTGATCAACCATGGCTGCGGGAGTCTTCGAACGAAAGGAAAGCCGACAAGCAACACTAACAATTGCCAAACCGAATATATCGTGTGAAAATCTACAAGAAAAATGGCGGTGAAATAATCTGTAACGCTATGTAATTGATAACGTGACGATGGACGGTATAGTGCACGCTTCGGTGATTCCTTCTAAAAGGAAAGTTGGGAACCCTCCTAACATGAAACATTTTTTTCTGTCTTTTTTGTTGCGCGGCAGCGTTCGTGACACAAGTAAGCGGTGGTCTGCGGGGGAATTTGCGCTGCGAAGCAACAGTTGCAGCAATTGGCAACGAAGTCAGTTTCGAAAGAATAAGTAAAAGGGCAAAGAGCGCAAGAGGTGGTGACAGCATCTATAGGCTACGTCCGGAGTGTGAGAGAAAGAGCACCACCACCTCCTCACGTGTGCGCCTGACGTGTCACCGACAAGCACTAAGTAAACGTTGCATTTGGGCAGGAACCAATGGGCTTAAGGACACGCCTGTGACAGCAGCTGTAAATGCTTTTCTGCCCGCAGGGCCACGTGGAAGGCCTGGTGCTGCCTTAACCAAAGCACGCTTTTTTTTGTATGACTTTGGGTGCCAGTTCCTACATAACGCAAGCCCGTTTGCTATGTTCATGCCTATTTTTTATTTTTATGTACAGTTGCTGCTGGTCGCTTTTATTTTATGGCGCCGGTGGCCTCAATCCTTGGCAATCAGTCTCAGAACTTCTCTGCACTCCTGAAATTGCAGTATCTTATTTCTCCTTTGTTTCGTTTCTGCTCTACTTTAGGTACATTGATGTCGCCAGAAAAAAACAGACGTCAAAGGGGACAGCGTGGCTAGAGAAATCACTATACCAAGATGTACCACATATTACCATGTTTCCATTGCTCCGAGCTTGTGCCTCATTGCAATGATGTTTATTAAGTGATCCCTTTCTATGTCACCTACAATCATTGCCAGTAGGAATAACTTCTTTCCTTATTTATTCGTGTTCTACTTCTCACCATCAACTCATCAACTCCATTTATTTCTCTTTACTTGCAGTGTGATAACGAATAAATCTTACTAATGAAACATGTGCCCTCTACGGAATAGCTTATTGCATTTACATGTTAATTTTTTATTATTTAGTGGCGGAAGACAGAACAAGACATGTAACTGACGCACTCAGTTAAGCTGTTTTAACTACTTGCTCTGTGTTTGTTTTTCATAGTGATGCGAAATTACAATATTTCTAGAAGATATTGTTACACAGGTTTTAATACATGGATGAATGCGAGGTTTCGCACAGCGATGAAGACGACGATGAGGTCGCTTGCACGTGTGCCGGATCGGACATGTTCGCTTGTCCTACCTTTTCTTGCAAATATTTTGTAAGTATAACCTTAGCCTACATCTCGCCCCCGTCCCACTTTGTTGGAGGTGCGGGATACGTCACGCCTCGCAACGGAACTCCGCAGTGGCCGTCACGTTGGATATCTGTCTGCAATGGCGGCAGACGCGGCGCCTACATCAGCGCCCGCCAGTTCAACGGTCGTGCTGGTGCAACACCGGAATCCTGGCACGTTCTGCGGTTCTGGTGAAGCGGACGTTGAAGACTGACTGGCGGAGTACGAAAGCCTGAGTGCTAACAACCGATGGGACCCGACACTGATGTTGGCAAATATTATTTTCTACCTCAAAGGCGCTGCAAAAGTATGGTTCGATAACCACGAAGCTGGGATCGGGAGCTGGGAGACCTGCAGAGCAGAACTACGAAATTTATTTGGGAAGCCAGTTCGCCAGAAGATCGCAGCAAAAATGAGGCTCGCGTCACGTGCGCAGACGTCTACAGAATGTCATGTCTCGTACAATGAAGTGGCGTGATCGCTATGTCGAAAGGCCGATGCCGAGGTTCGGGAGGACCACAAGATTGGGCAT
This sequence comes from Dermacentor variabilis, assembly GCF_050947875.1. Lineage (NCBI taxonomy): Eukaryota > Metazoa > Arthropoda > Arachnida > Ixodida > Ixodidae > Dermacentor > Dermacentor variabilis. The sequence continues at coordinate 115,003,609 of NC_134569.1, read as the reverse complement.
ATATTGAAAGTAATCGCCAACGACGCAGTCAAACTTTTAATGTGCAAAAATGTCTGTACAGTCGACGCTATTACAAAGTATGCCGATGCTTTGAGCAGACTAAAAGCCGATGCATTGGCCACGCGTTTTCCCGTCTACCCAACACGGCGGCAGCGTCCTCTTGCGAAGACCACACGGCAGCACAGCCGTCAGTTGCACCAGATCAGGTGACACGGACAGTGCATCGCGAAGTTGAGGTCCTCACCCCTGCCCCAGTTCATACAGGTGACTCGAGCTCAATTACGACTCCATTCGTCCGAGCAATTGTCCCGTAGGAGCTCGACGACATGGGCATTTGCGCTTATGCTCTCGCGATCACGTACGCTTGCCGCCTCAAGCTGCTACATACGTTACTTTGATGTCTTCACATGATATTCCCGATGGCGACTACGTCTTGCCTCCAATTAGCGACGTTTTGTTAGCCCGCGATGTTGCCCTTGCTCACACCAATGTTTCCATTGCTGACAATGACAGTGGTCGTTCCCCTTCTCCACGTTAGCCTGATGACTAAGGTTATCCCGCAAGGCATATGTAGCTGGCCACCATTTCCGCGTTTGGTCCTTGCAAGATTGCCGCTTTGGATGCAGATATTTCACCGCGTTCTTGCTGCGCCAACTTCGCGCCTTCGTCTCTCGATGACATTAACAAGATGATCGCTTCCGACCTGACCCAGGCTCAAGCTCAATATCTCTGCCGGGTTCTGGTGTCCTATCGTGACATCTTTGATTTTGAAGGTCGCCCTCTAGGCCAGACGTATGTCGTGACTCATCGAATCAACACTGCAGATGCCAAGAAAAGGACCACATATCATAAAAATTATGTCACCGCGTAGTAGGCGTTATCAATTTGCTTTATCAAGTGCTATGCTTCCAGCAGCTCGGTACAACTTTCGTTCATACCTTTTTTGCAAGGGAATGTGTTCTATCGAGCGCGCCTTCAATCCTTGTTTGAGAATGTAACTAACACAATAAAATCACATGTTTTTAACAGCACACATTCCCGGCGCCACAAGAGTAATGTTCCAGCTGATATCTGCTCAAGAAAAACCTTATTTTGTCCTATAGTCCAGCATATATCGATGTCTTAGTGAAATGTCTTATCTGGTGTCATATCAAATACAATTATAGCCAAAGCTGACTTTCCAAGCATATCGTTCATCTTACAGCAAGCTTCCTTTAGAGTGACAACGCCAGCGTTCACGCGATAGCTGTCTGTTATGTCTAGACGCCCATCGTTCGAAACATTATTGTAAGAAGATACTGAGATCTTTTCGCCAGTTTATGCGCAAAAAAAACTCACCGCCAGCTCCCATGATAGAAGTGTGCCAAGGTGTATTCAGTAAAGCTGGGCCCATAATTCGATTTTTTTTTTTCAAGCAGCGAAGCCTTAGTGAACACTGCGAGTATATTGTGGCTCAGTTTTCTACTCTTCGGCTTAATCTTCCACACGTTATTCAGCCACGTCGATGTTGTCAACATCGCCTACGACGGTGCCGGCTTTGGAGGTATCCGCTTTCTCGTTGAGTGGGAATAAATCTCAACCTTACCAATGGCTTACATGTTTTAACGCGCACCATACTCCGACTGTTTTTGCACGGGATACGCTCGACAAAAATCTGAAAGACGTCTTTGACAACGAAGCAACTTTCTGTGCGAACTTAAACTGACTTACTTCCGAGCTGAGAGCAATGCATTGGTGCCAAAAAGGATGAAAGGTAGAATGGCTAGAGAAGCTTTGATTTAAAAAGACGCTGACCGGCTGCAATGAAGTTCAACATCTCAGACACTCCTGTTGCTGGCATAGCTATAAATATGATCCTTTGCCACTCTACTAGGCGCATACAAAGCTAATTCCAAAGTCACAAAAATAGTCGCTTAATTTCTTAACGAAAACATTTTACAGCGAAGCTGTCTATGGCTGCATATCATATTGACTGCAAATAAAGACCGAAACAGTGGAAGAGAACACAAAAACGACACGGGTAGTCTCTTTCAACTGGTTTGTTCACGGCGACCTGTGGCAATACATAGACATATAGAACATGCCCATTATGCACATGCCCGTTATAGAACATAACGCTTTTAGAAACCTCTCTTAATAGCAGTTTTATCAGTTTTGACGAACACTTCTTTCTGCAGAAACGTGGAATCTCCATCGGCTCGTGCAGCATTGGGCCGCTTTTGTGCAACTTTATTTTTAGAGCGCAGCTCTTTGGCGTCCGTTCCTGGGTTTCGCGTCGTCGTCGGCGTTGTCGTCGGCCTCGTAACCAGCTCCGCCCCCCTTTCATCCCCCCAGCGCTAGCAGCGACCGACTGATACCGCTGGATGTCGCTGACGCCGCTAGAGAGTCAAGATAACGTGACTGCATAGAACACCGTCGCCGCCATGCAGAAAGAGGAGGAAAGGGTCCCCCCCCCCTGTTCTTGTGTGGCGGATAGGGTGCTCTTCAGTTGCCGACGCGCCGGTTATTTCACGTAGGCCCCGGCACGTCGACGAATACGTGACCACCTTCCCACGGCTAGACCTGGTTCTTAGCGCTGCGGAAGCGAGGGTATCATATTGTTTGTGTCGGCATCGGCGGCGTTGTCCCTGAAACCAACTCCGCACCTGGGGTTGACTCACTATCGGCGTCAGCGGCATCAGTCAGTGGCTGCTATCTCTTCCCTCCTCCCTTTATCGTGTTGTCCGCTTGCTGCGCGCGCTTCTGCCCCCATCGTTTGCCGCTGGGTGTACACGCCGCCCCCCTCCCCCCTCTTCCTGCGAGTCTCCGGTTGTCAAAGCGCCGGCTCGAACTTAATTCCTTTCTTCGCTCCTCCTCCAATGCAACCCCTGTGCGGTGGCAATCAGAGAGCCAGATCGGTGGCGGCGGATCTGTATATGTGCACCGCCCGAGCCGAAATTGCCGCTGCCGTTCGCCACTGCGAAATTATCTGCCAGTTCTTTCTGAGCCATGAGCGAGACGACCGATGGAAGTCCTCCGTCTGCTGCTGCTGCTGCTGCTGCTGCTGCTAAACGAGCTGCCAGAGCAGAGGCCCAGCGCCGTCGCCGTCAGAATCCAGAGGTGCGTGCCGCCGAAGCAGAAGCTTACCGTCGCCGCCGTCGAGATGATCCAGGAGTACGGGAAATATAAAAAAAAATTCTGTGATAGCGCATACATGTGTTGCTCGATTTCTTTGCCTCAATCTATCGAAAAGGTGAAACAGCTTATTTGCTGCGCTCAAATTTCGCATTAGGAAGTAACGTAATCGTCGGTAATTTTTTTTAGCTACCTCAGACAAAGCGCTTGATGAGGCGTTTAGGATTACGTTTTTAAACATTTTAAAGGTTTTTAGATATGTGGATGACTTTTCAATTGTTTTTAAAGGGCAAGGCAGTTTAACTACTTCTGACAGCATTCTAGCCAATTTTTGAAAACTCGGTAAACGGCTTTCTTTTACTTACAAACTTCCATTCGAAAATTAACTGCGTTTTTTTTTACCTAAGCATTACCTCTGCTAAAGGCCACGCGTGCTGGCAGTACTTCCCTCGGGCACAGAAGGGTTTGGTGTCATATGACTGCTCCCAGACAAAGATTGTAAAGCGTGGAGTAGCGATGCTTTCTTTAGAATTGGCTTTCAGCAAGTCGTGTGTGCACAGGATGCACCTTGTCTTTGAAAATAAGATTTCCCGTCTTTAGACGGCAGTGTTCTCTGACTCGATGGTAACGCCAGTGGTGGAAACCCTCCTGCAGATGGTAAAATGACCTATGAGCAAAGCAAGGATGAGCACGACTACTATAGCCGTAAGACCTCAAGGAGAACTGTATATTCACAGGGTCACTCACAACCTAAGAAAGGTGGCAGGCAGGTTTGGAGTCCCCCTTGTCTTTTCAGCTCTTTTTACGCTGGCGCGGCTCTGCCTTCGCACCTCCCGTGATCCTAAGGGAAGGCAAGGCTGTGGCAAGAACCATACCAAGCCGTATGCAAAATACAATGTCGGAGTTGTTTACGAAATGTCCCTGGCATGTGGCAACTCCTACATACGGCAGACGACACGGTGTCTGAATGATCGAGCCATGGAGCATGAACAAAAGGCAACGAAAGATGAATTGGCGCACCTGCCTGCACACTGCAATGCCTGCCTCAATGTACCAATTTTCAAGGAGATAAATATTTTGCGGAGAAGCCAGGACCAGACCCCACGCGAACTGATGGAGGTCAAGACTGTGTCCGTGAGACTTCCATCAGGTTGTTTCAATCAGGGATAGATTTGTTTGATAATTAGTTGCCCCGCTAGGCAGATGAGTGTTCTTGTTTGCTGCGTTTTGCTCATGTGCTATTTGTATATATAATGTCACGGTTTGCCGGGAATAAACCAATTGAAAGTTACCACCCCTGTCGTATTTGTGTTCTCTTTTGCTGTCCCCGTCTTTATTTGCGATCAATATAATATGCAGTAAATACCAACTAGGCCAAACTGAAGCTCTTCTGATGTCTATGGCTACCCTCAGGAAAATTCGTGGTGGCGAGCAGAAAACGCCTTACAGCAAAGCAAGCTTCATCGGGAATGCTCTGTAGCTCTCAACCTAATGTAGGTATTAAAGAATTGTACGGAAATCGGCTGCTAAGAGGACCCTATCATTACGTCGAGTTTCACTTACTTGTCGTATTTAGCCAGTTCACAGTGAAGTTATAAATGTTACAGAATTCCCATCTGCTGTCAACACATGGGCATCTACGGAGGAAGTATTGTTAGAGAAAACAGCTGTACCTCTTGTTTTATCAAAACTGTCCCGAAACAAATTATATGACAATTAGCCGCTAAGGAGACTGTAATCTGACGCCGAGTTTCATTTACTTTTCATTATTACGTAGTTCACAGTGAAGTTGCAAATATTGTGGAATTCCCGTCTGCGGTTCTGCGGGAGGGAAACGAACAGCCCCCCTGTTTGTCCGCTAAAATATAACTCCAGTCCTTCCAAGTTCTAGTAAGCTTCAGTCCTTCCAAGTTTCTAGTAATTAACTAGGAAATATGCTCAATCTCAAAGTACAAAAGAACGTGTTTTGTTTCTTGCACTCCTTTGGACTGCGGCCCGGACAACGCATATCGTCGCTCGCGTCGAGGCTCGGTTCAACAGCCACCTGCGTCTAAACGGCGCCACGTCGCAGCTGCGTCGACGACAACTGCGTCTTTACAGCGTCGTCGTAAAAACCCTTAGGCGGTTGCTCTGTGTATGCGTGACGTAGTGCGTGACGTAGTGCGCGCCTGACATTTTTGTATTTCGCATAAATGACATGTACATACATATGTACACTTACATATCAACAAAACTCTATACCAACATAATTTACAGCACCATAGCAGCTCCACTGGGGAATCACAGGGTGGAATGGCTCCTCAGTTTTAATTTTTTTTCAGTCCACGTGTCAGAATCACATCAGCGCCTCACAGAAAGCTCACGTGGCTACTATATATAGAAGTTTGCGCGTTTTCTTTCCCCTGCCCTCATTTTCAGTACACGTCACCTGCGCATTCATCTTGTGCTATATGCCCGCCACAGCAACAACTTATCAAGATGATAGCATTTCTCTAAGGCTGAGCTCGTACATTCAAGGCACACGGCGCGGGTTTCCCGCTGTAGGATTGTTCTACAGCATTTTGTCCATCGACTACGACTATGTGGGTCCCACCGGTGAGCTTCCCAATTAAAAGGATATGCATATTACTTATATCTGTATGTTTCAGAGGCATGGTTTATGCGAGTGCAAATTGAAATGACTTTACGCCGCTAGAGCCATGTCGTTGACATTACCGCAAAGATGTAAAGGCCTTCTTCCGCTCACACGACACTGCTGTTTCCTGTGGTTAATGCTTTTGTCACGCCAAGGTCTTTACTGAGTCCGGTGTATTTATGTATGTGATGTCTAGCGCATGCTGGTGCCTTTAACTAGTACCGCCTGGTCATTTTCGCATACAACTGAATATAATGAAGGCCACGGGTAGAAAATTCGGACTTCAAAACAACGCATAGAAATAATTGAAATGCGCTTATTGTCAAGCTACAACAGTAAGTGTAACATATTCAGTCCTTACGTCAATTCACATAATTATAGAATATACAACTCGCCAAAACTGTCCCACAAGAAGGCACTGAAGCACCACATTCACTCACATAAGTACACTAATGTCAAGGTAAAGAAGAAAACAGAGGATAAGTTCGAAGGAAGGCACATGAATGCAGAGTGCAACATAGTCCAAATAAAAGAGATAGAAGTATAGTGAGCTTACAATTGATCATAACGTATCTGCGCTACAGTCATAACTGCTAGCATGCCACAGAATAAAACTGCCTCAAAAGAATAAATGAAGTTTCGCTTGCGTTTTATATTACACAGTTAAGCAGACGTTGTCTGAGGCCTCAAGCAACTATTTCAAGATAGGCATAGGGACGGTGCTGACAACTAAGTCATCGTTATTACTTAGGTATGTTATAGCCATCTTTCAAGCGACGTTGCCGTTGTATACAAAAGTAACCACTGCGCGAGCTGCAGCTGAAGTTTGTGATGCACTTAACATTAGCTTACAGCAGAATATAGCAGCTCTAGCTCTAGCAGTCTATTCTACGTTGCTGCGGTATGTAGTTGGCCATTTGTCAGCTTTGCGCTGCGAAATGTCGTCTCGCCTGACTGAGGAGCGCAAAGAGAGCAGTGACATAGAAAAGAAAAGGACTTCCCCGCTGGTAAAAAAGCGAGAAGCTTCTTTTATGTTATAATGCTTAAAGAAAATCTCGGTTTACTTACACTTTCTTTGCGTACTGTTGCGTTTCTTGGACATCTAGTGGCAGTACCGGAAATCCGCGCCTGGCCTCAGAGATGCAAGAGCCAGCACATTTTGCCATCAAAAAGTGGCACTTATCTCAAAAAATTTAATTATGGGGTTTTACGTGCCAAAACCACTTTCTTATTATGAGGTACGCCGTAGTGGAGGACTCCGGAAATGTCGACCACCTGGGGTTCTTCAGCGCGCACCAAAATCTAAGTACACGGATGTTTTCGCATTTCGCCCCCATAGAAATGCGGCCGCCGTGGCCGGGATACGATCCCGCGACCTCGTGCTCAGCAGCCCAACACCTCAGCCACTGAGAAACCAGGGCGGGTATGGCACATACCCAGTCACTTACGTTGGCCATATAGTGGCATCACCGCAAAATACGCGCGTGGTCTCTGAGATGCGAGAGCCAGCACCCTTTTTCTTTTCTTTATCGAAAAATGGCGCATACTCAGACACCCAAGTTGGTGTGAAAAAGATTGATTGCTGAGCGGCATATATGCAGTGCATTAATTTTTTTTTCTTTCTTGAGCACTGGCACATAATGAGTCACCCAGTGGACGTAAAAGACAGTTATTGAGCGGCGGCACATACCGAGTGTATTCTTGGCGCAGGGAATCGATCCATATGTGGTACCAGTCAGTTTAAACTCTGTTAGATCATACCTATACTTCAAGTGAGAGGTCATTGGAGGAAACCAAAATTTCGAAGATACAAAAGGATCTGCGTTTAGGTCCAACATGCGTGTGTTTGATAACGTATGTAGTCAAACTAGGAAAAGTGTAAGAAATGGCACGACATCTTTATGGGCGCAATAAAATATTGTATAGTATGCTGCTTCAATATAAGGACTTTCTTCAGTGTCCTGTTAAGTTGTTCGAGAAATCTATTGCAACTTTACAACTTATGGAGCAATCCTTATGATTCAGAAAAGTTACAATACACTTTTTTTGTGCAACCAAGTTTTCGCAGCTAGCTTTCAAATGTTCTACTCTCTACAGTAATACACAATAAAACAACAAATACCGCGTGAGAAAAAAAAATCTGAATAGTGGTGTGTCTCGCTAAATCACGTGACTGCTATGCTGTGGAACTCATGCACCGCGGCCTCGATGATTTTTATTTTTATTAATTTTCCCCGGCCTCGATTATTGAAGTGGCCGGGGAGAACAGCTGGATACATAGACTGATGCGGAAATGTGGATGAACCTTTTTAAGAATATTGATCGCATTAATCACACAGCCCATTTATTGAGGTATTATAAAGCAGACGTGAATAATTACGGACACGCAAAATATACTTTTTTTAATGTATGATGTTTAGGATTTGTTCGCAGCTTTAATTTGCACCGGCTACATTTTTCCATTAAAATTCAAATAACGAAGGCCACTCACATACAAAATTCACATCAAGACATGTTCTAAATTAAAAGCTTTGTCAGATAAAAAATTATATAAAATCTTTTTGAACTCCAAAAGGAAAGTGCATAGAAACACAGAGTTAATTATCATAAATACACTAATGTCAAGGCACATCAAGAAACGTGGCATAAGTTCGCGCAAAGATTATCGAATCCAGGCACAGATTGGAGGAGGAGGAGGAGGAAAAACTTTATTTGCTCTAATTGGTTACAAATTAGCGGTGGCAGATGTGTTCGGCCGTCTTCACGGTCTTATTCCCCATCTGCGCAGGGTCGACGCCCCTATTCCAGGGCAGCACTGAGGGTGGCTACTCGGTGAGCGTGCCTTACTAGTCCTTGCTGGACTTTCAGGTCGCTGCAGGAGAGCACCCTCTCACACTGTTCCGTACTCGGTTCTTTTATTTGAAGGAATTGTGGTTTCTGAACGTATCCCCATGTAATGTGATATAAGGTCGGCTTGGCGCCGCACCAGGGGCAAATGTCTCTATACTGGGTGGAAAACATCTTGCTTAGTGTGATAAGATGTGGGTACGTTCCTGTTTGCAGCCTCCTCCAAGAGGTTGCTTCATGCCGATTTAGGCTGTTGTGGGGTGGAGGGTATTTGATTCGGACCCCCTTATAGTAATTCAGAATGTCTGAGTAGCTTGGGTTGACTGGTATGGGTTCCTCAGGGTCGGTGCTTGTGGCCGCTCGGTTTGTCTGCTCTCGAGCTGCCTTGTCCGCCCTTAGGTTCCCTTCTATTCCAGCTTGTCCCGGTACCCAGAAAATTGTATGCCTGACTTTGTTGTTAGCCCTGCAGGAGCGGAGGATGTGAAGCGCTCTGCGTCCTATTCTGCCGTTCATGTAATTCCGACACGTAGCTTGCGAGTCGGTGAGTATTGTTAAAGACCTTTCGGATCGTTAGCCTCCATTGCCGCTAGAGCTACGGCTACTTCTTCAGCTTCCGTTACTGAGCAGTCTTTCATTGACGCGCTGCTGATCTGTTGGTAGTCCGGGCTTATTACTATCGCAGCTGTCTTTACTATGTTTGTGCCTGTTTGCTTGGCGTATACTGCAGCATCTGTGTATACTGTTGTGTTTTTTGCGGCCAGGTGCTTTACGACGTATTTCGCCCTTGCGTCCCTTCGCGCGGTATGGAGGTTTGGGTCCATGTTATTGGGTAGGGGGCTAACAGTGTATGTTTTCCGATAAGCACCACGAATCCCCTCCGTTCTTTGGGTTTCTTTGATTGATTCCGCGAAGCCTAGCTTTATTAGCAGTTCCCTTCCCGTTTTGGTCTGCTGGAGTCTCAATAGATGTGCGATACTTTGGGCTTCTTTTAGTTCTTCGAATGTGTTGCTTAAACCAAGTACCATTAGTTTCTCTTTCGATGTATTGTTGGGCCGGTGAAGTGCTGTTTTGTACGCTTTGCGTAAAATGGTTCTTGTTTTTCCTGTTTGGTGCAGTTGAAGTACGGGAGTGAGTATGCGACCCTGCTGACCACCAGGTTCCCAACAAGCTTAAGTGTGTCTCCTTCTTTCATCCAATATCTCTTTTGTTACACCCGCGTGATCATGCGTGCTATTTGGGACTTATTGTTTTCAGCGTGTCGGTGCAGCGCTGATTGGATTGCGCCCACATTCCAAGGATGCTGATTTGTTGGCTTTCCGGTATCGGCTGCCCCTTTAGCCGTATGTTAAGGCTTTCTTTGCTTTTCTTGCCCCGCGTAATTCTCAGAAGCTCGGATTTCTCCGTTGAGCCCTCAAGGCCTCTTTCCGCGACGTATTCTTCTTGCTGATTCTTGCAGATAGCTTTCTTTTTGGCACAGCGAGCCTTTAGTGGCCCAGATGTTGATATCATCTGCATACATGGCGTGTTGTATGCCTTCGATTTTGCTTAGTTTGTGCCCTAGGCCAATCATTGCTATATTAAAGAGTACCGGGGAAATTACTGAACCTTGGGGTGTCCCCGTGTTTGGTGTGGGGAATTTTTGCGATCGGATCTCTCCCAAACCTATTGTTGCCGTTCTATTGGAGAGGAAGGCTCTGACGTATCCGTGCACTTTCTTCCCGCAGTCTACGCTGTTAAGGCCTTCCAGGATTGCCGCGTGGCTGACATTGTCAAATGCTCCTATTATGTCTAGTGCCATTAAAAAGTGTTCTCCATTGTATGGCATGTTGCTGAGAGCCTCATGTTTAATTTAGAGAAGGACATCCTGTGTCGAAAGGTTGGATCGGAAACCGAACATACTATGTGGGTATAGCTCGTTTTTCTCCATGTAATGTTGTAGTATTTTTGTTACTATCCTCTCATATAATTTGCCTAAGCACGATGTCAGGGAGATTGGTCTTAAGTTTGTTACCTGTAGCTTTTGCCTGGTTTGGGGATCATTGCAATCTCCGCGTGTTTCCATTCCTCTGGTACTGCTTCTGCAGCCCAGTGTTGGTTGAGAAAGGTGTCGTGTCGCATTAAACACATTCAGAAAGCTTAAGAAGATGATAAATTCTCCTATTATTATCTTTACAGAATGTCACTCACTTCAGAAAGCTCTGGTGCAACATTAACGCACGCCTTTACGAGGAATACTTTGTTTATGGATGTATGATACTCTCGAGGGCTAATGACCCGTGCTCCAGTACCAATAAATTACATTGTAAACGTTGGCTTTGCTTGCTTAAATTCTAGAATGTATTTTGTGCACTGTCATCCACTTGGCCACCATTGCATTGTGGACAATGCGTTTGTGAAAATTTGTGCAGAAAGTGTTTCGTGTACGCTCTTCCTCCCAATAATTACAGTGAGTGCTGGTGGTTATTATTCTCTTTTTGTCTCGTACGTGCGGTTTAGTATCTAACATCGTGAAATTATAGCGTGATGTGCTCGCAAATTGTCCTCGCTTATTTCTTGGCTGAAGGCTGCATGGGAGCTTCGCGCATATCCCATAATATAGTTAGTTTTTGTTTCTTTTCCTGTTTTAGGCATCTGTCAGACATTTATCCTAGGGTTACGCATATGCATCACTCTGTTTTACTGACGTAAAGAATAACATCTGTCATTATGCATGGTGCCCGTAGGGCCACCAACTGTTAATACGTGATCTAACACTAAATTCGTTACACTAGTTTCACGTCAAGGCAACATGTTCTTTGACAGGTTCGTTTATTTATGCTGGTACATGCTGTTTCCATTACTTTTAAAAGAAGTAACAGCTAAGATTTGCCATCACACCGATATATCGCAGTTCCTGGCTAGGCGAAGGCACCAAGCGCTGGCGCTGAAAGTTTTTACTTGCCACTTAATGCGCACGCTTACTTAACACGATGGAGGCCTTGAAGATTCAGAGCTACGAAAAGTTGCGTCATTATGTGAAATAAAGAAGAAGGGAGCAAAAAAAGAACACTGCATCAATACCTAATTTTTATTCCTATCAAGGATTTTTGCAATTTCGTTCGCGAAGTAAAACTCAGCGGAAAATAAAGAAAAAGCTTTGTCCAAACCAAGAAATCCGAAAGAAGAAATCGAATGCCTTCTCTCACAGCACGGGAAGCGTTATGATGTTGGGAATTTTACGTGTGTGAGGCGTTTGACTACGCGAACATCAATGTGCGCTATCTGGGAAATGGGTCAGTGTACTCTTTTGTTCTCCGTAGTCAACGTTCATTTGCTCATAGCGATTGCGAGGCTAGCTAAACAGTTTACTGGTTGACTGAATGGCAAGTTACTTTTGCGACTGCCCGCACGTCCTGCACGACGGCGGCCGAGCGCAATGTCTCCATTACACTGCGAAGCGTGCTCCAGAATTGTGAGCATTTGCTGAGCCGTGAACTTGAAGCACAAAAAGGGCGCTTGGCGGCCGTGACCAGTAGGCAGCATGCTGCACGTTACACCCAAAATCGCAAAGCGTTAATTCGATAAACGTCTGTAATGCTTACTAATGAGGCGGGCAGGCGGTCCCTGTTATAGGATGTTTTTAGGAACGAAAGAATGGGAACGAGGGAGGCCATACGTGACGCGGTATGCGAACGTGGAGCATGCAGTCGAGACTAGGCAAAATAAAAGCAGCGGAGGGAGCCCGTATTCAGGACAACTTCTTGAGCTAGTAGAGTTTGTAAGCACAAAAAAACCGCTCATAGTGACAGTGAGCCTAGTTTCAGCCGTGGGCACCGACTAGTCAGGAAGTTTTAGAAAATAAATAAAAAAATAAAATGAAGAAACACGTTTGTGAATTCGGCGCCGAGTCTATTCCGTATGGGTGCTTTACACCTAATTTTTATTTGAATTGTATGCCAATATCTTCCTTGTTTTGTGAATTTTTCGGCCCTGTACAAAAATGCACCCAACTCGCAAGTGTAATCAGAAACCTTACCGTAAAATAGGGGTCTGCAATATCTTCGAAGCAACAAAACAACTACGCGCTAGTAGAAAATTCCTAAATATATTTTTGTGGTTCGTGTCGTCGACTGCCTGCTCTAAAATAGAACTTTTTTATCTATTAATTTATTATTTCCTGTCTACATTTTGTCTGACGACACTCCATCAGCTTGGTTGAAACTTCAAGATGTGGTCTGCCCCAAGTGAGAGTGCGATGCATCGAAATGCTGCCGATCTAAATGCAAACACTGCTTCTGGAACATGTCCGCAAAAGTTTTTCAGTATTATAAAAAGCTGTAAGAATAATCAATAATAATATGATACATAGCAAATATTGCATAAGGGAAACATCATACAAAACAGGAATTTAAGCATAAATCCGATGTTTGCGAAGAGTTTTCGAAATGCTCCTTTTGTGATTTTAATAAACCACTTTTTTTAATGAGCATTGTAATGACAAATTTTCTGACGTCCTAAATGACAGGATATGAAAATTCTTCGATGTTAAATGTGAGAAAGATGTAAATTTCTCCCACAGGAATCAAAAAGTATTACATATTTGATACGAATAGATTCTATTCGCTTTTGCCACAATTCGATTCTTCAAGGTTAGTATTCGCGTACACTTCTTTTTTTTTCGATAGCATTTCCCGCAAAGCCACACTGGAATATGAAATACATCTTGTAACTCTGTATTCTTCATAACATACATCAATATTTCTGGAAAGCTTTTGCCCCTAAGCCAAAGGACGTAATTTTCACGCAAAATCTGACCTAATTCGAAACTTTGCTGAGATACTTAATATAAAGCAATGAACATAGCCACTACTAATTTATTTCTTAACAGAAGCACTCTTTTAAACAGATTAATTTGGAGCAATCTCTATACCTGAACCAACTGCCAGTTTTGAACCTCAGCGAACAAAACATGTTATAAAGGCTTTCATCGCCACGGAAATTATGAGAACTCATGCCTAAGTTAACTATATTGTTTATCTCTCCAGCCAAGCGTTAGGTTCAAGTATTCCAGAACGGAACATATCCCCACGCAGCGCCCTCAGTAGGCGGTAGTACTTTTCGTACTTTCGTACTTTCGTACTTTTGTACTTCAGTTGTAGCGGAGCCATAACGTACGCCAACAGTGGAATACCTAAGCCTCAATAGACAGAGAGAAAAAAAGAAGAGGAGAGACCGCCTTTAAATTGCAACACTGCCACATTCTTCGATGCGAGGATGGCACACCTCCGTGGCGCATCACTGCTTCCAACTGCAACATCGGGCGCATGCTAACTGCTCCAGTAATGAAGTATGCGGGTCCTGTAAGCCGGAGTCCGGAGAAGCACTTTAATATATTTCCTTTGACGGTCAAAGCCTCGGGCAAACCTCGTGCACCTAAATAACTCACTAGTCTCGGGCTAAGATTTAAGGCACTTATGCCCGAGACTGCGAGGCTCCACACGTCACGCAGCGGCTGACCACCTGGTTTCAAAACGGTGAAGCCATGTTGCGATGTATTGTGGCGTTGCAGTAACGGTGAAAAATAGACCTGCGAGAGTTCGAGTTACAAATGTGCGGATCCCACGCACTGTGGGAATCCGTTAGGGTGAAGCTTTCGTTCGTGTCTGCCAAGAACACTGCGCTCGTTTCAGGGCAATTTGCAAACATCAAGCACACGATCATTTTTGACAAATTTTCAGCTGAAAAGGCTTCACGAAATCATAACCAGGACAACACAACCGAGCAGGACAGTGGGGTTGTTGCTCACTGGTTGCTGTGCGTAGAGAAATCTCCTCGCAATGTATTTAGGTAGGCATCAAGTTAGAGATACTGTGGATTATTTCTCAGGTAATGAATAAAAGTAAATCAATTTTGATGCTTAGTATTGCGAACTGGCTAGTCATGTAGCTTTATAAATGATCTGCACGAGGCTACTAACATTTGTCACCCCGGCACCCAGCCTTACCTTTATTATTGTTGGGCGACATTATTATTCTAAATATTGAGTTGAAATCTGATCCCCCAATTGTGCAGCTGTTTTCAATCTTGCACAAAGATATCCATAACTTCACCTCAGTATTTTTTTTTGCGAAGCTGTGCAATTGTCCCCGAGAAAAATTTTTCGACCATTGAAATTCTTGACCGGCTTTTAACAACTTACCGGGCTTCATTTAAAATAAGAAATGTATTCTTGCTTTTCGTGAGCTCAGTTTTTTTTTGTCATTTAATATATACCTGCAGTGTTCACAAGCTACAAAATACACAAAAATAATTCGCAAGCATAGACAAGCTAACTAGAAAACAATGAGCAATGAACAATGCTAATTTCTTCAAGCATTTCTGAAAAATTTTGAACAACGGGGAGCTGAAGAAAACCTCGACACGTTTATTCTTGAACTAATGATTGACCAAGGAAATACATTTTCCTTCAAACTGTGACCGGTGATCTCAAGGCATCATTGTAGAACGCCCATATCGAAAATTACTAAAACAAGGGAAACATCTCTACGTAACCGATAAAGCTAGTTCAAACGTCGCTCAATGGATAACCTGAGGTTTTCCTCTCAATATTACGGTAATACGCTCAATAATTCCAGAACCAACTTATATAAAACACTTTGCCTTCAATGCTAACAACACATACCTAGAATTCTGGCGCAATATTAACCCCAGCTATAATGGTGACGTAAGATTGCTAGAATGCTTTGGAAACAGTGTCTCATCGAGCAAATACGAATTTATTTTAAACGAACTTCCCGTACAGAACTTTTCTGGCACTTGCGACATATCTCTGCCAGTAGCGAAGTTTTACAGCTACACATTAATGTTCCCACTGGTAATTGATGCAACTGATGTCGAGAGTGTCATTACCAAAATTAAATCTTCCTCACCTTCGAGGTGTCATTATTTCCCTCCGAATTTTTGAAAAGCGCCACTGTATTTTTTGTTTTACTATTAATCTTTATTACCACTCGATTGACACAGTAGAAATTGAGTAATCTGGTACCAATCTACGAATCTCGTAATAAGCCTTCCCTCCTTAACTACCCGCTGTTATCACTTACTAGTATACATTGTAAGACTTTTGAGCACGTCGTCTCCTCTAATCAAGCTATTTTATTGAATTCAACTCATTTCTCACTGATGCGCAACAAGGCTTCAGCAAGAGTTAATCTGGAACACAACAGGCAGAATTGACGCTCAGGAGAAGGGCTATCATTGATTGTTCCTCCTTAGCTGAGAGTACAATTTAAGGTGGCTCAACAGGATACGAAAATGGAAATTACGTTCTAGTTATGCATAAACTTTCGAAGTTACACATTGACAATGTTTTAATTGCATGGTTAAAGTGGTTTTTATTTAACCGTCTCCACTCACTTTTCTGATTCGGAGGCAAGCCATGTTCTCTGTGGGACACCACAAGGCTCCGCACTTGGTCCTATCCTTATCCCTATCACCTACATCTTAATTATCGTCTTACCAGCCTGCGTTATTTAAGATACTTATTTATTTGCTAACACTTGCGTAACATTTCGTCGATTAAAATCTGTAAATGAGATTACCATTCTTCAGAATGATCGTAACGCGGTTTCCAGATCGTGTAAAACAAGGTGTATGAACTTAAACATTACCAAGCGTGAATTCATGCTCATGACTTATGGGTATGTCATAAAGTAATTATGCACTACCCACTTACTACATTCATCATCAGCCTATTTTATGCCAACACCAGGACGAAGGCCTCTCCCTGCGATCTCCAATTCCAATCAATCCATCACCGCCGTCGTCTATCCATAGCGTGATGTAGTCTGCAAAGATAGTATGGTTAAGTCCTTCGATTCCTTGTAATTTGCTAGGAAGACCAATCATAGCAAGGTTAAAGAGCATATGCGATATAACCGAGCCCTGCCATGTGCTTGCACTGCCAATAGGCACTTTCTTGGGCGTGAGGTCTCCCACAGTGATTTTTGCTTCCCTGTCCATTGAGAAGTCTCGTATATAGTTGTAAGTCCGCTCGCCCAAGCCAAGGTTGCTGATTTGGTGCAGTATGGTTTGGTGTGCCATACTTTCGAATGTCTTCTTAATATGTAGCCAGAGTATGGCTCGAGTCGATGTTCCTGGTCCGTCTATTACTTGGTGCTTCAGCTGCAGCATGGCGTCTTGTGTAGGCAGGTTCCTTCGGAATCCTATCATCGTGTTTTGGAATAAGTAATTGTCTTCTATGTAGTTCGTGAGCCTCGCGAGGAAGGCGTGCTCCATGAGTTTGCCCACACAGGAAGTTAACAATATGGGTATTATATTTTCGAGTTGTAGCTGTTTGCCAAGCTTTGGTATTAGGATGACTTGTGCCCTCTTCCACTGCTGCGATATCTTTCCTTGTTTCGAGCACTCGTTGATAAATTTTGTTAGTTTGCCAATAGACGCGTCGTCCAGGTCTCTGAGTGTCTTGTTTGTAAGAGCGTCTGGGCCCGGTGTCGATTTGGTGTTCAGTTTGTGCAGGACTGCTCTTATTTCGGCTTCGCTAAACTCGTCATCGAGGTCAGAGTTTTGGTCTCCCTCGTATTCGGCATAAATACACGGTGATGCCTGTGATAGGTATTTGAGTTCGACCTCTTTAAAGAATTCTTGCTCGGTTCCTTTATACGCGTAGAGGATCTTGTGTATGCTTTGCCTGTGCACCGTTTTTGTTTGCTTTGGGTTAAGGAGATATTTGAGCTACCTCCACGTCTTGCTCGGGCTCAGTTGCTGATCCATCACCGTACATAGTTGCTTCCATATTCGTCTTTGGAGCTGTTGCGTACATTGTTCTTTTTCTTTGTTTAATACACATTCTTCTTTGCTTTGTTTAATAAGGCTATTTTCTTTCCTAATACCTTATGTTTCTGCATTTTCCATCACTTCTGGAGCCCTTGTTTGGCCTCCCACATGTGCGAGAGCCTGCTGTCTATCGCTTCTAGCTGAGCCTCTTGCGAGATCACCTGCGTTGATTTGGAGATGTCGTCCTTTATAGGTTGCAGACACTGCAAGTTTATGAGATCGAGATTTTGAGTGAAATTTCTTTGCAGGAAGGAGGGATAGTGCAGAGGGTGTACTATTGGGTTGATAAATGCCCAGGAAAACAACCGGAGCAGGGGAAAACCGCGTTGCTGCGCTATCTAACAACGACTCAGCCTGTTGGAGAGCAAGAATGAGCGCTTGCGAATCCTAGCTTGCCAGCAAGCGTGTACTGCCTGGCACCTTCAAGCGAGTTGCTCTTTGCCTACGAACCTTGCGTGAGATGCCGCTATGACTGCATCGGTTCAAAGCGTCTGCAGCGCGTGCTGCAGCGCTGGTCACAGGGCACTTCTCGTGGCTTTCGCCGAGCGCGCGCGATATCCTCTTAAGCAAGCTTGCATCGAATGGCAACGTTTTTTTTTCTTGTTGCTAACTGCGTTTCCTTTTGCAGACTTTGGCCAGGCAATCAAACATTGGTTTTTCGGAATGGGAAAGTGGTACACCTCCCATTGCGAAGCATTATCTGCATTTGATAGCACACCACGTAAGTGCAGAGAATGTGCTCGGCAAAAGAGAGCGGGAGTGAATGCGGTTCCTCCTATTCGGATCGAAGAGATGCAGTTCTGTGCTATTTCGTTGTAGGTGTCCCTCAACGAGAAATTGCTGGACTGACTGCTCATTCTAAGTGGGCAGTCATACGCATTGTAAATGCATTTTGTGATGAGCAAGGTCGACTTGCCGGCGCTCCCCGTTCTGGACGTCCAAGGACAACAGACGAAGACACCGATCGCCTCATAGTAGGTGCCGCAGTCGCCTTCCCATTTATGGGAGGCAGGAACATAAAGAAGCTATCTTAGGCCATCTCCTGCAAGACCGTTTCGAGAAGACTGCGAGAGAGCGAATTAAGCAATTGTGTCGCTGTGACGAAGCCCGTCCTCAGGGAAGCACAGCAGTAGGCAAGGCTTGACTTTGCTCGTGCACATGAGTGAAGGAGTGCTGCTCACTCGTCTGACGTTATTTTCACCGATGTGTCTACCTATTGGACAAGGTGCGATTAGGGGCGGCTTGACTGGCGTCCTATGAGCTGCAGTTAAGATTTACAGTGCTTGGATTACTAGCAACAACACCGCAAAAAAGAATCTTTTGCCTTCCATGGCGTCAGACCGTTCGTTTCTTTCTGAAGTTTTCCAAGCTATTTTAGTTTTTTTATGAACCTTTATTCCACTTATTCAAAGCAGAAACTTACTTGAAATATAATTGTATAAAAAAGTCAGCGTCTTAAGTGTTAGTAAGTAACGTTGCTTTTGGAAACGGAAAGAAAGTAAACTGCCAATGATCAGGATTAGGTCTTCATATAAAAAAATTGAAGTTATATTAAGCGTACAACAGAAACGATTCTCAGACATAACCTCGCTCAAACAGTTGTCCCATTTATTTTCCTTCGTGCAGGTACTTGACTCAATACACACAAAGTGCCCACTCCAGTGGGCGCTTCGATGTCGCTGTTTGGGGACAATAAGCGAAGACGGAGTTGGACCGCTTGCAAGAACTAGTGGTCCCTCCGACGTGCACGCCTACTGCGACAACATCAAAACCACACTCGTTCCATATGCTCTTGACGGTCCGTTTCCTCACGAGTGCTATCTACTGTAGCAAAATGCTAGCCATGTGCACAAAGCCCTAAATGTGAGCGCAGCGCTTGAGGCTCAGGGCATACCATTACTGGAGTGGCCACCCAATGGCGGCGACATGAACCCAATTGAAAACCTTTGGGGCACCCTGAAAAGTAACTTATGCCACACAACCTCGGTGGCACAGCAGTAGACGGCTTGTGAAGTGCGGTTAACCACGAGTGGGAGAAGCTGCGTGAGCATCCTGAATGTGTGATCCACCTGCAGCAAGATTGCAGCAAGTTATTGCTCTGGAGGGAAAGTTCGCAAGTTATTAGACGAGAGCCACTGTACTCTTCATATATTTGCTGATCATGACTGGCTGTTTTTGTTATTAGGCGAATAAAAAGTTTTCTCACGCCTGATTCTTTTGTCCGACATTTCAGAGACATGTATTAGAGGCTTTTTCTGGGCTGCATCTAATCATCATTGCAGTATTATGGTTTGCAAAGAAAACATGCCACATCTCTACAAATGTCAGGACATCAGCTTCCAAACGCGCCACGTTTGTGAATCGCCGAGAAGCCTAAACCCAGACAAAAAATAATTTAATTGGCGCTCAATAATTTTTTTTCTCAGACGATCGCGCCCAATTGGTGAGAAGCATTGAATAGAGAACATCTGACTACAGAATTAATAAAAGACGCCAGTGAAGTTCTAATCATGCAGCTTTTGCCAGCGAAGGGACCGAGCGCCAGTTAGCGGCTTTGCGCGTTTCCAGTAGGCGCACAGAAACGTGAAAGCAAAAGTTACAGCAGTGCAAAAGAATGATTTCTGTGTGCAGAAATACAGTTCGTGACGAATCAGTCCTAACGACGCTTCAACCTTTCCTCTGCTGCCGCCTATTCTGTTACCCGTGCCCAAGAGTAACATGAATGGGCATATGGAGAGCACGGGCCACAGGTAACGATGGCGCTGCCAATAACGCCGCATGTGCCGTGCGTTTATAAACTGGATTGCAAGCAAGTCACGCTCCCCGCCGATGTCCACATAGTGGCAGCTCGCGGTAGGCTCCTAGGCGAAGAGCAACTCTTGTGAAGGAGCCAGCGGGTAAATGTTTGCACGGAAGCTAGGACGCAAACTTTATCTCGAAACAGGCGAACCATCACTAGACGACGCAGCGATGCAGTTTTCCCTAAGGTCCCTGAATAAAACTTAAAGGTAGCGACTTCCTCTGAACTTTGCCGCTTTCTCTCTTGCCTGCGGCGCCTCCGGAGAATCGATACTCCTATTGGTTGACGTAGTAGTTCTGCGGAAACCCGCAAGGTGGAGAGAAGTAATGAATAAAGGGAAAATGAGACATCCACCCGTTCGTAGCAATTGCTACAAAGGAAACCCATACGGGTTCCTCGAAAGAAAAGCCTCATAGTTGAAGAAAAATTCGTCCTGGTCCGGGACACGAACCCGGGACCACCGCCTTTCCGGGGCAGCCGCTCTACCATCTGAGCTAACCAGGCGGCTAGCAGATGGCAGAGCGAAGTCGAATTTGTCGACAACACGAAGCAAAGGCAAGAGCTTGACGTAGTAGTTCTGCGGAAACCCGCAAGGTGGAGAGAAGTAATGAATAAAGGGAAAATGAGACATCCACCCGTTCGTAGCAATTGCTACAAAGGAAACCCATACGGGTTCCTCGAAAGAAAAGCCTCATAGTTGAAGAACCTTCCCCCTCCCTTTATCCTATTGGTTGAAGTGCCGTAGTCACGTAATACGTAGCGCGCTTTCTTGGTCCGTAGTAGTGTTCCTGTATATGCTCCCGCAGGGAGCAGAGTTGCGCATACCTTTTCCGGCGCCGCTCGCACCGCTATTGGCCGAGCGCGAAAAATGACGTCAAATGATCCGCGCCGCTGCGAAGCCAACTTTACGGGCGCATCGCCAACTCATGCGAATTTGTCGTTTCCGTCAGTGCCATCGCCATTGCAATCAGCGGACCGTCGATCGTGCGTTGAGAGGAGCAGCTGCGGGTTTCAGGTACGGTATTCGACGACGTGAAGTCAAGGACCTTGGTGAAGTGATACGAAACACATCGTACTGGCACTTGTATTCCAGTATGACGGGGTGAGGCGCACCACACTGCACAAACCGCACGGAAGTCAGCCATAGGAGTAAATGCTTCAGCCAAGCAAACTAGCTGCAGACACACTGATACTATAGTGAGAGTGTTGTTGCTAACAAGTCTGGGCTTCTTGAGTTTGAATGCACCCTTCAGAGTTTAAAATTGAAATGAATAATATGTACCTCTCTCGTCAACCTCAATTTCTGAAGAGCTAGGACATCGTTGCAGAAAGCACACAAGGGAACAAGGATAAAACGGGTGCTAAGTTGGCATATGCATATTTAGCTCTCGAGCTGTGATAATTGTAATATATTCATTCTCCGTGTGAAGTTTTGAGAACAGTAAAATTGATTCTAGTCAATGTATTGTCTTGAAGTGCACAGGCTTATTTATTTTGTTAACTAATTGCTGCCATAGAAGCTAAGCCGCAACTGTATGTGTGCTAGCTTGTGAGTATCTTGTATCGGCCAGTGGAACAAAAACTTGTCGTTCATTTAAACACGCTAGAAATCTACGTTGTGCTTTGGTGAATGCTGTTTCCTGTGGACGGGAGTGGAGTGAATGTACTGTTCAATGACGTAGAATTTCCTTGCCTCTGATGCGATAGGTCACAAAGCTTTGTAACCTGGCTTTTTGGCCAAAAGCTGCTTCAGTGATTTCATTGATTTGATACAGTGTCTTCAACTACGGGCTTTTTTCCGAGTGGTAAGAGATCAAGAAAAATGTGTTGTCAGATTACAGTCTGCACTGTGTGAATAATTACTCTGCAAGTTTGCCATCTTGATGTGATTAGTGCAATAAAAATAACCTACTCTTAATAGCTTGTTGCCTTTCCAGTTTCTTTGAATTCTGCCCCCAAGGTTCCAAGAACCAGCACACTTGGCCTGCTGCCAGCAGCCGTTCATGCATTCCCTTGTATGAAATAAATTTGATCTAGAAGCTCTTGCATCTTGAATCTTTTTCTACTTGCAGATTTGCTGCTACTATATAGCTGATTAGTCTGCGGTATGAATGAATCGTAAAAGCAAGCTTTGCTTAAAATGTGCGCATGTGAACATTTGAAATGCGCTTAAATCTGCGTCTGCACCGCATTTATCGAAAACGTGCAGCTGTTGTGAACGATGGTTAGTGATAAATGACGCTCTGTTAACGGTCACTGACATAACTGCAGGCACAATAGCTCTCTTGGCGACGGTCATTAATCGGCTGGTTTCAACAGCCAAAATGCGCTTAGTGTCCACCTTACGTGTGTGGAGTTTTAAACACTCTTTAAAACATTTCTTGCTTTCTGACAGTGATAAGACAACTTCATATGCATGCTGAAAATCATTGCACCGCGTTTTGTGGCAACGTACTGCGCGTTTGCGAGCGAACTTTGGAGCTGTTCGAGCCACGGGAGTATTTTATTTTGGGGAATGGAAGGCGGTCCTACCCCCTATTTGTACGTTCGTGTGTGTTTTTGTATATGCGTGTTTACATAGGTACATACAAGGTTTCGGTTGGTTGGAAGCCCACCCCCTACGACTGCACGAATGACTCGTTTGAGCATAGCCTGTATTAAGAACTGCCCTTTGCTAAGCGCCTGCGAACAATTGGCGCTTGTAGCTCGCGACCACTAGAGAAAAAGGCGGAACACCGTGCGGCATTTGGCTCCTGCGCGCACGAGGAGTGGCTTCGCTGCAGAGCTGGATCACGACGGCGGACCTATGCGCAACTCTGCTCCCTGCGGGAGCATATACAGGAACACTAGTCCGTAGCAGACGCCGGCGCCATTCCCGGGTATCAAAATCGCGCTTTGGTTCGTTTCTGGGAGCAGAGTTTTGGCGGAGAGCGTTTGGCTAGCGCTCGCACCGTTTATGTATTGCGGCGATGCCTAGTCTTTGTTGCGCTTATGGGTGCAACAAACGAGGAGGCAAGGGGAAAAGACTCTTCGTCGTTCCATGCGGAAGGAGCAACGTGGCTCGCCGAAAGATTTGGCTGCACAAGATCGGCTGGGCAAACTTTGAAAATTTGCGGGACCCGCGCACGGCGCTCGCTGTGCAGGTCTATCTCTGAAGTGACGCGTATTGCTAGACGTATTTTTTTTAGTTGGAGTCTGCTGACGAACTCTAGACTAAAACGACGGTTGTCGTCGTTTGAGCCCCCGCTGTTCGCGTACTGGCGGGGAAGGTTTAGCTTTTATGTAGCCCGCATTGCAGCGCGTAATTGTATTTGCGGAGTTGTTACCAACATCAGCAGTTACTGTGCCCAGGCACAGTAACGGTAGCTATATATCTTGAGTATACGCGATATCTACGCGCATATAATAACTGAGAATGCAGACAACCGCTAAACACAGCGGAAAATATATCGGGTGCAAAGATGTCGTGCAAATCTAAGCTGGTTGAAACATTCTTAACGCGGATAGATCTGGTAAAAGAAACCTCTAACGAGGGACGCGCAAAGACCCAGACTATTTTCAGCGTTCGACGCTGATAGAATTGTTACGGCCACGCGCGCGACAGGCTGACATATCAACAGTTCTTTTCCAACTTATTTGTGGAATGTCAGGGTGCATATTTTTCTTCTACGCATGGTATCATTTCTCATAAAGTTGTGCCATATCAAATGTTAGTTTATTCATCTTAGGATCACTTCACCCAAGACCAATTTCAAAGCCAAATCACTCGGAATTGCGGCATCAAGAAGTTAAGGCCCGATGTATTACCAAACCTTTTTGTAGTGCGAGCAAACGCGCCTTTGACAGATTACGGAAGTAGCACAGCACCTTCGGTTCTTACAGAGCCTAGACCCCACATCTGTGTTTTAAAAAGGGTAAAAAGTAACTGTCCATATACACAGCGTATGTTGTTCCAATTTCTCTTAGCGACGTTGAAGTTAGAATGAAGCCGATCAAAATACGCCGTTCGTGAAAAAAACACTCCTTTAGCTCGCTTGAGCACACCGCTTCCACCATTCACACCGCAGTCGAAGTGATCGCAGTGGAAGGAACTTCGATAAAGCAGTGCAAAGTGGACACCGGCAGTTATTGGGAGTATCTCATTTATGAACCTCTCCTGTCATAAACGCTACAACCAAATCGTTCAGACATGCACTGCACTGCGCGCCAAAGGGGCGGACGTTGGGAGCGTCTGCTAGCTGCGCCCGGTCGAGGTGTCGCCACCGTCGGCGCCCGGGAGGAGCCGAGAGAAGGAGCACCGGCATAGGAGGAGGAGAGAGGAGATGTCGTTACTTCTGGAACATTTAGGGGTTTTAGTTTCCCCGCGCTGCAGCCGTTGGAGCCGCGTCCTGGGCAGTTCTGTCCCCGACAGTACATACGCAGGCAGGCGGGGAATGCATGGTCCTCGTCGTCCGCATAAAATGGTGGAACGACAGCCCACCCCTAGTGATGGTAGCCACTATGCGAATCCTTCACGGCCGATTGCGTAAGATTTGTCACCAGTCAAAAGAAAAAAATGTATGTACAAGAAATCATTGTTCAAGGTGCAGAGCGAGTTCACGCGTCGCTACTGCGATTTTCCTGTTATAACGACTCAACCAGGGTGGATAAGCCGAACTGAATTGTGAAAGCCTAATGGTATACAGCAGCATTGAGAGGCAGTGAGTCGCACTGCATTGTACGTGCCTCAGCGTGATATTGAGGCTGCTGTTGCAAACGTGGGAGCGCTATATATATACGCGATACTTAAAAGGCAGCTTTCCTCCTGAGTGCACCAAGACACCTCGTGTTGTGAGTACTAAACATGAAGCACTTTTGATATTCAAGGACACTGATTACCACTTTCTAGACATCATATAATAATATTGTAGTTGACATTAGAGCGTTGTGAAGGGCTCACTTTTACAAACTTACTTATTTAAACGTTGGTGCCCTCAACTGCCGTCAGTAAATATATTTCGCGTTTCAAAAATAGTTTCGTAGTTTTTTTGCTACCCTACGAAAGAAAGTGCGAAAAATTGGAGCCTTATCGGTAATTATTATGATATGTAGAAGTAATACGCTATGCGAACTCATTCGCGAAATGATGATGATGAGTAGGAGTAGTAGGAGGACTTTTCAAAGGGCACCTAGCCTTGCAAAAGTTGTCACCAATCTATGCTCCCTATTGCCACTTTTATAGTAGGGTCGGAAACCCTTCAAGATATATTTGGCAACACGAAGGCATCTGCTAACACGACGGATCACTAATCGCAAGGATCATTCATTAATATGGAAACACACAGCGCTACATCCACGCCACGTCGACCTAGACGGGTCACCATTCACGCACTAGTTCTGCATGGAAGACTAAATTAAGGAAGAGCAAAAGCTCCTGTCATTCGGGCATTCAGAGTCCTTGCCGGAACAAAATTTCACATACACTTGTGCGTGGGGCCACCGCGTCAGCTCGTGATTAAAAAAAAATAAATTATGGGGTTTTACGAACCACATCACGCGATTATGTGCACGCATTAACAGTGTACGTTCGACAAACTAAGGGCCATAATAAATAATGGCCAGTGCCACCAACAGCTGGACAGCGAACGCACGATTGTGACACTCTGTGTTCTGTCTTGCCCTGCCTTTCCTGAAGTTTGCCCTGGCCCGTCTAGAGTTTGCCCGGGCAAGTACAAGTCTTGGCCATGATTTCATAGAATTATGAAGGAACCTAATTACCCAGTGCGAATATGTAACATGTGATGCTGCGTTGTAACATGACGCCAAGAAATCTCCGTGTTAAGTTTTCTCTTCACATCTCCGAGGTTAAAGTGGCGATATCCATTTCCAATGAACGATCAATTTATTGTATTCGATCCCTACCGCAAGTATTAGGGAGAGAAATATGAGATCTTTTCCTATGCATACATTGGGCACCGTATTTCTACGAAAAACTCGCCCTTGCTGCAAGAAGTGTCAGCGCCATCCAAGAATAGATTTTTTCTTGCTATCTATCCCAACCTCAGTTGCATATGAATAGCTGGCGTCAGAAAGTGTTTCTCCATAAGAAAAACCAAGGAAAAGGCATCACTGTGGAGCTATACCAACGAGATTGAATTATATGTTTTTCGACTCCTGTCATATTAGCGCCTATCAAAGCTAGCAAAACGCCGTCACACTAGATAACAAGGGTTAGGTTAATGCACTCTCGCAAAGTGAGCGCCACCATCGAGACCATCTAAAAAGTGCGAAATCATTCTAAACATCGGGAGTCAGCAATAAATATGACGAGAGAAGCCTACCTACACTGAAATCGCGCCATCTTTTTTATTCTAATGAAATTGCCCATGCACTCACTGGTAAGGTCTGCGGCATTACCGTATTGCTGAGGCCCAACGCCTCCCTGGGAGAGCACTTACGGCTCTCATTTTCGTCAAACGACCGTACCCTGCAGTGTGCCCCGACACCAGTACGGATGCGGCCACACGCATACATCAACCCGACTTTATTTGCGATTCTTGCCTAACCTCGTTACAAGCTCGAACGACGCCCATGTGCTGCGTCTGCACTTTCGTAACAAAACACGGTCATGGCCCCAGTAATTCGTTTCGCAATGAAAAGGCGCCGTCACCGTCGTCATCGGCATTGACACATTCCCCCGTCCGCGACCGTCTCGACTCTTCATCCTTCTCCCCTATATTGAACGCGTACATGTCTACCCATGTCTTTCGGTGATGGGCCAACGAAAGCCACGAGGTCTTGACGTGGCCACGATCGCAGAATTCCAGCGCGTTTTGTCGCCTGTCATATCGCTCGCTCTGAATGCCAACAGCCAGGCATCATGCACCACCGGCCTTCAGCGATGGATTGTGTTGGGGAGCTTTCAGACTAGCACACGCTCAAGCGCTGACTTGCGCCTGAAGGCTTCTTAGATTTTGCTTGCCCAAGCTAGCTTGATGCATATTGTGGCAATGTTCGTTGAAGTGGAACACCGCAACCTCCTGGCACATTATAAATGGAATCGCATTTGGCTCGAAAACGTCGCCTTCGCCTCCCCAGCTATAGCGACTTATTACGCCGGATTATCGGATTTTGCGTAAGCAGCTTAATGAGCCAGACAGAATTATTGTGAGTGCTACCACAGCTTGAAATCTTTTGTGTCTGGCCGAATTTATGTCGCGCAGTATCTCGCGGCGAATTACGTAATTATCACAATCCCATGGAAGCATTCTATTCGGCTCCATGGTACGCGCCATTTATATTTGCTTAGCAAAATTTTAAACGGACTCTTTCGTGCGAAATAGCTTCAGGTGGAGAGTATAGAACAAATGGTCGCAGCGTGAAATTGTAGGTACTTCTGACAGCCGTTGACGTTTACCAAAATTGCTATCGTTTATGTAAAATTGGAGTGACATTAACAACCCTTACAAAAATGCCTATTAGCATTATTTAGAACTTCTACCAAATGTCTATTTGCTCTAGCGACAGTCTATTTACATTTACATTCCAGTAGCATTTGTTCATACCCTATTAAAAGACTTCCTTCTAACGTTTGTATAAATAATATTTTAAGTACACCGTTAAAAGACTTCATTCTTACTTTTGTATAAAGAATATATTAAATACACCGTTAAAATATTTCCTTCTTACTTTTGTATTGATAATATCTTCATTGCACCGTTAAAAGACTTCCTTCATACTTTTGTGTAAAGAATATTTTAAGTACACCGTCGGCATATTTTCCTCTGTCTTTTGTCTAAATATCAACTTTAGTACTCCGTCTAAGGACTTGTTACTTTTAACGCGATAGCGTTAAGGAGCTCGTGTCGCAGAAAAGCCGGTGTCGTCGGCGTCGGTGTCGGCGTCGGCGTCCGCGGCGTTGGCCGTGAGCGATAAATCACGGCAGGCACTTCATAAATAAAAAGCAACTTCCAAGATGGGCTGGGTGGGAATCGAACCAGGGTCTCCGGAGTGTGAGACGGAGACGTTACCACTGAGCCACGAGTTCGATGCTTCAAAGCGGTACAAAAGCGCCTCTAGTGAACGCGGTGTTACCTTAGAAACTAGCCGTTTCTAAGGCTCAGGCGTGCGTCGCTTGCTGAGGCGCACATTTCGTTGTCGCGCCGAACGCTGCGTTGCTCGACGCTCACCGCGTCCGTTGCGGGGCGCGTAGTCGCTGCGCCGTAGCCCAATACCCCTTGGCGGGTCGACGGGAACGCTGTCGCGTTCCACTCTTGAAGGCGAAGCTTAAGCGTCCTCCAATTTTTGTGTAAAGAATGCCTTACTATACATCACCAAAATATTTTTTTTTCTTAAGGACATGTGTCCTCAGTACGTCAACAGCTTGTACTGTTTGCCGAAAAATATTTAGAATAAGAAGTAACTTGAACTTTTTGATAAATTTTTCTAACACACATTAATGCCGATATATGACATACTCCGGCATCAAGCTATTTCTTTTAAATCACAGTTCCAATCCCAGTTGGTAGCGGATTATTTACGGGTCGAGTGCTACTAAAATCTAAGGAAATCTGTTCGTAAACTGTTAGAACTAATCTTTTTAAAGGTTCTACTGGACTACGTGAGCGTGCGGTGACGTCAGCACACTTAGAGAAAATTTACTTGCGCTACACTACCTGACCGGTGTGACATCGGAGTACTGTGCAGGCCACGCACCAGTTACACAGCTTTATCCTGGCCTTTGGACGGGTTAATTAAAGGCCGATTTACACTACAGCTGTGACACCGCCCGCTTGCCACACGCGTGCGGTTGTGATGAAAACCGCACATTTCGCACACTGGTTCGCAAATTTTGGCATATACTGGGCTCACACACGCAGGGTAAACTAAAATATGTGTACCAGTCTGCGAAATCTGCACATCTTCACTCGACCACATGCATGCGGGTGGGCGGGTTGTGCGGCATGCGTCTCGAGCATAAGTCAGCCCTTACTACGCACTGCTATTGCTAGGCCTAAAATTAGCTTTGCAATGAGCAAATCAAGTCAGTGCACTCTGCGATATAACTAGCACGCCCTAAGATGGAACAGATATCCACAGTAGCGTCACGATATTTGGTAAAAAGAAGAAAAAGAGCCGCCACTCAGCGTAACACGGCACTGGAACGTTGCCGCTAAAATATCCAAGAGGATGCAAAATAGAGCGGCTGCTGAGTGAGAACGAGTGTTAACCTGAGAAAGCACACAGGTCGAATACAAAAAAAAAAGCTCTTTGCAAGTAACACACTTCTGTGAAAAAAGAATGAGATTATCGTTGCTGTACAAAAAAAATGTAGCTTTGTTCACGTGTCTAGTCGCATGCTTTCGTCTCTGCCTCCTACCGACAGCTTCTGCACATTAAAGGAAACTAATAGGACGTTGCATCAAAGCAAAGGCAAATTAACTACGTCAACTGATCTGCCTTTAGCCGATGGTTGGTTGCTGTGTGAGAAAACAGATCGAAAATGGAAAATTATACACTCCTAATGTTCAGTGCATTCGCTTTACACGATAAAACTCTGAGCCCCGCCAAGGTTTTGCTGGAGAGAACAAGTCCGGAGAGAAGAAGGCCAGGGTCGCCGCTGTATGGTGGCCAGGGCACGAAGCCTCGATGGGATATGGGGGGGGGGGGGGCACTCCCAGCACAGCTGGTTGAGATCAGCATGACATTTGCACGTGGAACAGAACCCACTTACGGGTGGTGGTGTGCCACCACTCCTCCGTCTGAGTGCAGTTCCCAGGAGTGGATGCGCACACAAAGGCCTGCCACACCTGCCACCGAGAGGTGGCAGGTGTGGCAGGTGTCAGATTAGGTGTCAGATCAACAGATGTCAGGTGTCAGGTGATATGGGCTGGACTAGTTTTGAAGTGAGGGAAGCTCGCAGTAATATTGAGTATGAAGAACGGCTGAGGAATATCAAAGAAAGTACATGGGCTGGGAGAGTGTTCAGGTACGTACAGGAAAAACATTGATTCACAGTGGAGGAAAAGAACTAGGAAGCTTACCAGCAAGTACGCGGCCTGTAGGGTGGGCAACACAGCAACAAAGAAGGTCAAGCGGAAAGTCAGAGAGGCTGAAATAGTCTCATGGGTGGCGGCAACGGAAAAGAAACCTGCCATGAGTAACTACTTCAAAGGAAAAAAAGAAATCAGAAAAGAAGCAATTTATGATAACTCAAAGGGAAGCTCATTACTTTTCGAAGCGAGATTGGGATGCCCTAGAACACGCACCTATAAAGCGAGGTATAAGAAGGAAGAAAAAGCATGTGTTTGCTGCGGTAAAGCTAGAGAAGCTATGGAGCATGTTTTATTAGAATGCGAAGACGTCTGCCTAGCGGTCAATTTAGGTACCACTGGCCTCCTTGAAGCCCTTGGGTTCAGCAGAAGCAGTGGTAAAGTAAACATGTCCCCAGAAGGTATTAGCAAGAAGCGATCGGACGATTGGTCGAAGAAAATTAGAGAAACGACAAAAGACGGAGACGTACAAAAGCACAGTTCGCACTAGGGAATCAGAAAATTGCGGTGTGGTAGTTCATAGTGTTTTTTTATTGTTTAAACTAGGTAGGACATTAAGCAGTATAACAGGAAGAGCTTGGTCACGATTCCCACCGCCCCATTTCAAAGGGGACGCTGATACCATCCATCCATCCATCCATCCATCCAGACAACCCTCCCAATGTCTAGGTGTCTGTCACCCTTCGCAAAGTAGGGAGAGGGGTGCATGGTTGAGTCTAAAGTAAAGAGGGGTTTTAGTTGGCCAGGGTGAAGCGGGTGGAAGGAAAGAATGTCAGATGCCTCTCTCGCGCATGCGCACCAATTTGACAGTGGTCCGAGTCGAGGCAAGGAAGGAGACCATCGCCATCGCCATCAGTTCCTTTGCGACCCGGACGTGGTACAGTCAGCGCGATGTAGGCGTTTGGTCGTGTATTGTAGCAGCAATCTAGCCATTTTTGCTGCTGTTTGTTTTTTTGCTGTGTTGTTGCTGATCGATGAAAGCCAACCAGCAACGTGCTTGCGAAGCCCAAGGCGCTTTCTTCGTTACGTAATGCGGACGTTTTTGCAACTTTTCTACCAGCTGCGATGCAGGGTCGTGTGAAGTGATGGCTCTGTCCGTGTTTGAAGCTGCACACTGCACAAGTAGCGAACAGCTTTTCCACAAGACAGCACTGCGCCACAGTTTTTTTCTGTCTCCAAATTATAATAAAATGTATGATCTTTTCCATCATTTTTTATAAACATACTATTTTAATGTTGTTTTGATTTAAGTTTCCTATGCCGCATTTTAGCAGGTTACTATAGCGCGAGCTGTAATGACGTGAAATGTTTTAAGAACAATTTTCTTACATTTTTGAGCTACGCCGCGTCATGCGGTTCACTTGAAGTTGCTATAAACACGAAGCGTAGAAACCTACATTTTCACAGCGGTCGCGATGACTTAATGTGTGGTAAACATTCTCTGATCCTGAACTCATTCTTTGCTCTTTCCTACTCTGGTTGTACCGAATGAGAGGTAGTCAAACATTGAGCGTATAGTTTCAGGGTTCACAGTGACGTAGGTTGCCGTGAACCGGTTCACAATGACATAGATTGCACTGGTTATTCAAGTGCGAACGTGAAAGAAAATCATTCGCACTTGTATAACCACTGCAACCTATGTCATTGTGAACTGGTATTTTTTGACACTGATATTTTAGAAGAGGCTTGTCTGGGTGTTGATTACGGTGTTGACCACTTCCAGAGAACGGCACATATCCCCAATGGGGGTTGGCCAAAAAGCGGGCGATACAATAGGGCATGCCCACAGTTGGGGAGTGGCCAAGAAACGAGATCCACGCATGTCGTGACGACAAACGCCACATAGTTATTTGAGGTAATCTCCGTGTTTCGATGGTGGTAACCATTTCCCTACCATGACACATACCCACATCTCAGGACTGTGCATCAAATGGCCGCACGCTTTAGTTAAATAAGAAGAAATGTATAAATACAAATCCAAGTAAGGTTTGTCGCATTGCGTAGCACGGGTACGCGATAGCACATTCGCGCGCCCGTTTCCTTTACGCCACGAACGCAAGACTGAAATTGAGAAATTTACAGCATTTCATTCACCGCTTCAAGAAAGCTTCGCTTCACATACATTCCATTGTGTGTGTTGGATTCGCATAACTTTTTGAACAGCCTGAGGTCAGGCTTTATCTGCGTACTAGAAAGTATGCTAAGACCTTCTCCCAGAGTTTCCTTTCGGCGAATCCAGAGAACTCTTGTGGCCAAACGTTGACTACCAATTGGTCTATATGCAACAGATGTATGTATAGACGTTCTTCCATCTACGAAAATTTTACCACACTTCCCTTAACGCCACATTCCGACAGATTTTCCTGCTGAACTTTACAAAAATACGGGTGAAATCTCACGATACAAAGCTGCCACCGCAGGTAAATATTGGAATAAAATTGTAGTGGTTCACTAACCAGACATCTTAATTTCGCCCTTCCTATAACTTCTTCGGCATGCTGGTAAGATGCAGAAATTTACTTCACACTAGCACAATATCCCCGTAGGCTCGGACAGACTTACTTTAGTGTTCGGAATGCCTTCGCAGTGGTTTCGTGCGCAGTACATGTGCTCTGTGTACAATAACAGTATCTAGCAGGTTTATTAGAGGGCGTTGATCCCGTTTGGTATTGAAGTGACGGTGACGTTTGCAATCAGACATTAGATATTATTCAGTTATTCACATATTATTCACTACTCTTAACTACTCAGTCTTTGTGATCTACTAGCCAAAAATATTCCCGATTTACTGAATCAAGCCACAAAAGCGTACGGACTCATGGAAAAAGGAGAAAATTTATCTAAATTTTCATCTGCACGTGGACCAACGATTTCATCAGTAAACAAATTCATTTCAGAGTTTCGCGGCTTAGCAAGCACCAGCTGACTTCTCACGGATTACACCGAAATAACGAAGGCCTACCGCCTGGCTCGCAGGACTCTCCCAACCCTGCACCCGAGGCTAAGTCGAGCGGAGGTGGTAGTACTGAGACAGCTCCAGACCGGATCGCTACCGAGCCCGAGACTGATGAATCGCATGTACCCCGAGACATATCCGACCGATAAGTGCAAAGTCTGCCGGAGGGAGACCGCAGACTACACGCACATCTTGTGGGACTGCGTTAAAAATTCAAAAGATGCAAAATCAAGAACGCTCCCACCGCTGCTCGAGGCAGCCGTGAAGAGCTATGACCGAGACGGAGAGGTCTGGGCCGTCCCGCAGGTCTTCGAGGCGCTCGAAAGGCAGGGACTTAGCAAGCCTGCAACGGCGAGCGGAGACCCGTGCCGAGTATACGGCGACTTCGTAGATGACGTAGGCTCTCGTCGGGGCGCGCGAGCGCCCAACTGCAGGCATAAATGAAGTTCACTGCAATCCAATCCAATCACGTATCCACGCTATAGAAGACAGAAAGATCCCTCAAAGTTTATGTAGTGAACTTGTAGAGGCGAGGAACGCAGGAAGAAATACGTGGTCTTCCACAAACATCTGTATTTACATAGCCAGGGTTAACTAGCCAAGTGACGGGGTTCGCTGCCTATATTTCCCCTAAAGTGTTTAGACGTAAGCACACTGTTGTGGCACTATGTACAAAATGATTGACATCCATGTAGCAGGCGGCATAGCTACGGGCATGAATGTAACCGTATATGGTATATTGAGCGTGTGAACTAACAATGCTCTGGTCGTGTGGTGAAGCTGGCAGAGTGCGCTAACAACGCTTTCTGCGAACAGGCATGCTTAAGAAAGCTGTTGCCCCATTATCAACAAAACCATTACCGTCAGTGCTTTAATAAAGGAAGCATTTGGCAATGACACACTTCAGGAATCATTATGCGTTAACCGCTTATTTCTATCTTACTCCCTTTCATGTCTTCCTAACATGAAAGACAGGCTTCTTGAAATACAGCAAGTTCCGCCAAGTTCTGTACATTAAGGTTGTTGTCTAGGGTAGAGATTTGATGGAGTTCCTTTGCATGTGTGTAATTTTTGTGAAACGCCTTTACTTCCATGGGTAAAAGGCGTGGGTCGAACTCCCGTGCTCACAGTGAAAGCAAAACATTGTGCGCGGACCTGCATGCAGACGCGCAGTCGGTCGCTGCGAACCCGTGCGATCGCTGCATTGATGCTTCATTCTGTTATGTTCCATTTGATTATACAGACAACCCACTATAAGAACATTTTTGCATAGTTTACTCTCAACATTTGCCTACCTTGCACGCAAGAAGCCGGTTCGGGAGACTCCATCGCGGCGACCACGCATAGTGGCGTTCGCTGTACGTATTCGGTAAAGAGATAGCGTCTGCAAACGATTTCGTGCCTAAGTTTGCCCAAGATTATTATATCGACAGTCAAAAACTTCCTTCTTTTTGAGAGTACCTACATAAATGTCCAGGAGGGCTGCCGCGTGGTGTTTTTATTGAGCGCCGTAAGCGAAACTTAT
Source organism: Dermacentor variabilis (assembly GCF_050947875.1). Lineage (NCBI taxonomy): Eukaryota > Metazoa > Arthropoda > Arachnida > Ixodida > Ixodidae > Dermacentor > Dermacentor variabilis. The sequence continues at coordinate 114,968,866 of NC_134569.1, read as the reverse complement.
GAGGAGCGCGCCGCGTGATCCCTCATACTACGCAAGGGAGGCGCTCCCGACAGATGGCGACTCCGTAACACCTCGCCCCCAATAATGAACGAAGTTTTGCTGGAGAACATTTGAACTAATTACTCTACAACATATATCGCAATTTAAAAATCGTAGCCTGTGTCTTCTTTGTTTAATGAAGTACTTTATTTATAGTAAGCAATTTACTAAGCTTACTGCAAGAGAAAGGGCTAAAGGCAATGAAACCTGACAAAGGCCCCTGTCCCTCCACACTTTGTGACAGTTCACATGTTTTGAGTTGAGCACAGTCGAAAAAGAATTGTAATACATCACTTTTAGGATAATGGACAACCACGAACTTGCAAGAATACACAAACAAATCGCACCTAAACAAGAGAAAAAATTTGCATGGCATTTTTAAACAACCGCTGAGAAGAGGTCGCACACAGGAAAATACACAGCTAAACAGCATAAACTACAAGAATGAGAAACGTAGAATGCATCAGGATGCGCTGAAAGTATTACGCATGAACATACTCAGAATACTAATTCATGAATTATTTAAGCATCGGTCGAGGCATACAAATCCACTAGCCATTATCGATACTGCATATATGTGGTTATTAATAACTATTAGCTAATTAACCACTAATCCACTTCAATGAGTAGATACGTACCCTATGTCACAGGTAACTTTAAAAAAAAAACGCTGACGGTAAAGTAGCACCTAGTAGTTATATGCTATCGAAGAGTGGCTTGTTTTGTGGTTTAACCATTATTGAAGTTAATGTGTATATGCCGGAAGTGCTTAACCAAACCTCTATGGAGAGCCGCTTCACTTAGTTAAGGCTCTTGCATTATCAACAGCCGTCACAACCATAGCAAATAAGTCCTTGAGAAGCCACGGTACTTGCAGGTTTCTCTGCCCGCGTCGTCTTCTGTGTGGCTTCGTTCATGTCCCCCACTGACGAGCGCTAGGAACGCTTGCAAAGAAGCTTAAACCTCGCGCTCGTTATCCTGTCAGCCTACGTCCCTAGACGAGTTCTTCAAGTTGCTTGTGTTTTCATATTTTGCTTCGGGAAAGGTCAGCTAGGACACTTGATGTTTAGGAGCCCATCAAGTTAGTGTTTTACTATGCTAAAATATGTCACTTTTTATTGTGGTTAGTCCGCCATCCAGTTAATTAGGTTCTCAGCTTAGTCGCTGTAACGCTAAACCAGTATTCAGGTCTACTGGCGTATATGCGCAAGTGTGCTTTCGATGTGAGTGACGCATATTTGGAGCAAAAGGTAACAATATGAGTGAAAATCTCCATTAAAAGTTAATCTACCGTCGGCTACAAGTCCCTGTATCGTTGCAACATAACACAGAAGCGTTGTATAGAAACCCATTAAGTGCATTTTTTTATTCGAATTATCTTCTTCTAGTCGCTTGCGGTAGTCGGCCTTCTCTCTCTTCCGCCTTCGTTTACCGCGAGGCCTAGATGCTCTGCAGCATGTTTACAGCACAAACGTATTATTTCTAAGTGTGCTATCAAGCCGTCGCTGAAGGTTAATTTGTCATGCAACTTACCCCTTCGCATAGCTCGTATTTCAACCATCCTGATGCTGCAGCTTGATGTGTTCCCTTCAGGTAACATAAATGTCTACGATGCCATTCTGACACATGCAGCATCTGCGTTCAGCTGTTTTCATTACTAAATCAAAACAGGAAGGGCGTAGTTCTAAACTGCACGTGCCGTTTGGATTATTAGGCTTCTGTTCACTGCTGCACTAGCTTAGCTCAGAAGAAGCCTGATAAAGACATTATCGAATTCATTTCATAAATCTGCATATAGTGACATCTAACGCATGGAGGCAGCCGGGAAATTGTAGTTGCTTCGAATTGCGCTGCTTCAGACTTGGAATAATTTTTCTACATGTCACGCTTGGTCCCATTCAATAGATTTTAGGAAATACACACGGCAAAATGCGCAGATGCGATGACCAGCATTATTAAACGTAGGTTCGCGACGCTGCCGCTTTACAGCACAATGCGATGAACAAAATTTCCGGATGCAAAATAATGGTTCTGATGCAGGGAGTGCAGCAGCAAAAAAAGGGGCTATGAGATGCGCGAATGTGACTTATAATGTTTTTTGGTAGGTGTCGTTTTGCATGAACTGCAGAATTCTTTCGTGTATCATTCATTAGCTAACTACAAAAACTTATTTACCTAATGGAATCGAAATTTGTATAACGCCGTGAGCTCGAATGTGAAAATTAGCGTCACATATGAAATATCCTATTCAACAGTTTCCAGTTCGATCCATGTTCCCTAATTATTTTTTGCCCCGTTTCACACTTTTACCGCAAAACGCGACAAAGAATGCAAGTTGAGCGCCCACCCTTGCGCCTCGTGTGCGCGACAACAGCGTTCTCTAGAGGGTTTTGGGACAATTACCTTTAGACTCAGTAAATGACTTCACGACCACGCAATATGGACAGGTCGGGGGCGCAGGCGTTGAATGCAGCTATAAGTATAAGCGGCCGCTTGACGTTGTGTGCTGGAGTAGTGCGGATAGACTTAGGGCGCGCGCTAGTTTCGTGAAGTAAAAAGTTCAGGCATAAATCATTCTTGATGATTATCTATATCATGAGAAGCATATGTGAAATGCATGGACGACGCAAATGTGTGCAAATATTGGGGACAATGGCATGACGACAAGGTGTGAGGACGACTAAATATAGACAATGGAATGACGACGCTTCAGTAACGGTGATATCATGACCACAATGGTGTGATTTCATTTTCATTTCATTTTTATTTCCTGAAGGACCCTACTCGGGGGTACTACAAAAGGGGTGGTTTGGATATAAAAATATACATTTGGACGCATTCGTTTTACCAACAGAGGTGATTTGTTAAGTTTGCAATGAAATGTAACGGCCAGGTGATGGAAACAATAGAGCTTAGAAGGTCGTTCCAATCTTTGGCTGCACGGGGAAAAGAAAAGGCGGAAAAAATGACAGTTCAGGTGCGAAAACGGGACACTTGAAGTGAATGGCCGGTTCGATGTGAAATGTATGTCGGGGGAGGATGTAGGCGCTAGGTTGAGTGAGGAATGAAACATTTTATGGAAGAGGGAAAGGGTGGCGATACGACGGCGAACACAGAGCGGTAATAACCCGGATTGTGCTTTTAAGGATGAAACGCTAATATCGTATGAGTATAGGGAGTGAATGAATCGGGCGGCGCGATTTTGCACGGACGCAGGAGCGTTTATGAGATATATTTGGGGCGGGTTTCATACGGCGGAGGCATATTCGAGTTTTGATCTGATGAGCGACTGGTACGCGAGCAACTTTACTGCTGGGCCGCATGACGTAGGTGACGTTTTGCAAAGCCCAGCATTTTGTTAGCGGATGAAATGATGTTAGTTATATGCACATTCCAAGTAAGATCGTTAGACAATGTGGCACCTAGATATTCGAACTATGATACTGACTCTACAGGGACGTTTGCGATATCACGTGAAAAATTAAGGAGTTTTTACGGCGCGAAAGGAAACAAGCTTGCATTTGTCCCGGTTAAGAGATAGATGTTACTTCTGAAACCATTCTTGAATGTGGTTTGGGTCTTGCTTTAGAGTTACTTGGTCGTGGGTGTTTTTTACTTGGTGTGACAACCATGACGTGACAACGATGCCGTGATGACGACTGCATGATGACCATAGATAACGATATTGTAGTGATGACGACGGTATGACGGAAATGGTGCGATGACGGTGGCGAGGCGACCATGACATGAAAACTGTGTGGTGGCGACGACTGTATGATGACCGTTAAATGACGACGCTTAAGTGATGACGATGGTATCACGATGAAGCTGGGACGACGCGGCTTGACGACGACATGCTGCCGATGCTGGAGTATGATACCGGCAGGGTGATGATGATGCTAGAAATATTTAAATGGCATGGCGACCACTGTATGGTGATGAGGACGTGATGACAATGGTTTCACTGCCGTGTAATCGTTACGAAAATATGACGACTATTTAAGCACCACGACAGCACGACAGTGACGGCGGAAAGATGACAGTGATATGACCACAGAATGGGGGGAAGATTCCAATTTCATGAAAATAATAAAATGACGGTTACCGCAAGACGACCGCATGAAAACGACGGCATGTTGATAATCGAGCTCACGTTACCACTAACATGCGTTCCCTGCAACTGTGGGTTGCGTTAATTCGAACTATATCTGGTGTTTGCACTACGTCCGATGTTGGCCAACTGGGCCGCCCAAATTTGTAGTGTATTCATTGTATGTTTGCACAGTGTCCGATACTGGCAAATTGAACCGCCCTCTTCGCTCTATATCTAGTGTTTGTTTGCGTTGTGTTCAGTACTGACCCTTGCAGCAATCCTACTTGCGCCTACGTCCGATGTTTGTTCGCAGCGTGTTAGCTATCAGTCCGTGAGGGTGCCCGAATTCCTACTACATGCAGTGGTTGTTTGCACTAAGTTCGCCGGCAATTTGAGCTGCACAATCTCCGAGATCGGCCGACCTGTTTTCGGAGGCAAAATTGCCGTGTTCTAGCTCCGGACGCTGCTCTAAACTTAGCTTCGACTAGGTAAAAGAAAACTTCGCATTTAAACACAACACCCGACCTCACTTTCCATTCTTTTTGGGCGTTTTGCGACACAAGGTTAAAACCACGAAGAAATAACTAGGAAAAGTGTAGCGAGATGGAAACTAACTTAAGATGATGTTTTAGATTGTAGTGTACAATTTGACAATCGAGCTTACAAAATTGTACCATTATTTAACATTTTAGGTTATGTAACTTGGTATCATGAGTAATTCATTGAAATATTTAATGTTCGTTATGTATTTGTTAGGTTAGGTTATTTATATAAAAATTTATTAAACCATTAAAATTATCCAACATTATTACGGTGAATGCGAACAAAACATCGGTGGTCCCATCTTCCCAGCTCTAAGCCCACTTTTTAGAATAGCTTAATCCACCTTATCTGGGACACCCCGTTTGCTGTTGCAAAGGTGGCTCACGAGCCTCGGGGGGTAGCGCCAGCCCAGTGGTCCGGGGCCTGGCCAGCAGCGGAGAGGGCCCAGGCAGAGACGAGGCAACGTAACGAATAAAAAAACGACATTTATTGCATGCATGGTACGTAAAGATCGGTCAGCTCGACAAGCTGCTCGTAATGACGAGGGAAGGCGAAACTTCAAACCTCAATGCTGAATGATGTTATTTCGCTCGTGAGGGGGCGCATTTTATAGCTTGCCAAGAACAATCTCACCCCGGAGATGGAGGGAGCCGACTTTCGCCTCACCTGCGGCTGGCGCTGAGTACGTATGGAGCGCACGTTGTCGCAAGGCCGGCGCTAGTAGCGAGTCAGAGAGAAGTCGCCGTATGAGGCACAGACGCACGCACGCGCATGCACACACTCCGATGCTCCCGAGCACACCCACTCATGTTTTGCTCTCGCGGTACTTTTCGGCACCTTTATCGTCCGAATTGTCGTTGTTATTCCCGCCAAGTGATGATGTTTCTCACAGTGGTGAGCCGTAATAACGGCACTTCCTTTGATAACAAAAAAAAAAAGCTTCGTTATTCTTCAAACCACAAGAAGGAAAGAAGAAGGGGACAAGACAGATCGCCCACTAACAACCAAGTTTATTACTCAGATGGTTGGAATATAAGAAGAATTAGAAGAGGGGCGGGGAGGGTTAAAGATGGGGCTAAAGAAAGGTTAAAAGAAATTAACTTAGCTGTTACTGTGCACTCTGTCTGGTCTCCTTCTATCTTTAAGTTTACAGTTTACGCAATAAGGAATATTTTTCCTTGTCGGAAGAATGTTTCGGCGGCCAGTTTAAACACCGGTCCTTTTGTATGGTAACTGGCTATGAGTGCGTAAACATTAAGTAGTGGTCTCTCAAAAAACATTTGGTAAACACGCTTTGACCGGAAACAGCAACGCTTCCACTATGTCATTACTGGTCCCTTGTTTATAGCGCCATGAGTGATGCTGTATATATATATATATATATATATATATATATATATATATATATATATATATATATATATATATATATATATATAACTGTGATCGATAAGTACTTAACACTAGCGCTATCAGTGACCAATTTATTGAAAGCAAGAGAGAGAGACAGGGAGAGAGGAAAAGGGAAAATCAGGGAGGCTAACCACGCGAGAAATACAGTTTTGTACAACGATGGGGAAGGCAAAGAGATGCGAAAGCATAGAGTGAAAGGAAGCACAGACAAACAATCACAGTCGGTCACTATCACCGCATAGTATCACCTCACAGTAGCACTTGTAGCACTGCGAACATCAGTCTAGGCTACAACCGCTTGCGCAGGTCTGTAGACCTTAAGAACTGCAGCAGTGCCCTCATTGCCCTGAGCTGCGATGGTGTGCGATGTCGCAATTCTAAAATGACTTCCTTTCTTAACGATCTTTGATCAAAGCGCACTATCGCGAGTGCGAGCGATCACCTCAATGAATTGTAGCGAGCACAGTCTCTGAGAACGTGGTGAAGTGCATCCTCGCTACCATGGTAATCACACGAGGTGTTGTCAACCCATCCGATTCCCAAAGAAAAAGATTTTCTAAAAGCCTCTCCTAGTCACATTCGGCAAATCAGCCTCGCGTCGGCAGAGTCTAGCTGGGATGTGAAGGCGTAGAGAAGAGTCAAGGTTGTGCAGACGGGTGCCTTGAACACTAGGGGTGTTCCACATGGAGACCGTGATGCCTGGTAAAAATCTGTTCATGTTTGCCTGTGCGCGATTGATACCGTGGTCTATGATTTAGCGAGTAAGCGAATGTTCACTACAATACATACGGCCAATAAAGCTATGAACCATACTTCGCGCATTTGTGTAATACTTTGCTATATACCGGGATCAAAGCTTTGTCTTACCGGCGAAACTGCGTATTTTTTCTTTTTTGAAGTGGCCCGAAACGATGCGAGACATTAACCAACCCAGCTGCCGCAAAATGCCTGGATCACTGAAAGAACACTTCGCAATAAAGATTTAGAGCGACGGTTATTTCCATTTCCGACCTATATTGCAAACTCACTGAGAAGCAGCAACATGGCGACGGCTTGACATCGTTATAGGTCGTTGCCCAGTCTTTGTAGTTCTTGATGTTGTTAGGAATGGCCTGCCCAGGGGGCAACATGCAATTTTTCACAGCCCGCTGCCGCTGCGAGCGTCGCGAGCTTTCCCGAAGATACCATGGAAGCCTTCAACCCCTGCCGCAGTGACTCGTTTCGCAGGGGCCGCGAGGTGCCGTGTCAGCAACCCCTCGGCGCCGCATGACTAAATGCGATCAGCTGTAGTTAGTGAGATCACCAACGCCTTCACGGTTCGACTGAAGCAGGGGGATTTCCGGGAAGGAGATGCCTTGCGGTGCCTTTTCACGGGCCTTTGAAGACGCCAGACAATGGGCAGCGGTGGAGACCACTGTGCGAGGTACACTCTGGAATTTAGAGGCGCCGGCTGGGGTCGGGCGTGACCACCTGGCTACGGGGACGCAGGACAATGAACAACTCGACGGCCGCGTTACGAAGGTCAGCCCCGAGTACAGTGCAAGTGCGTACGTGTATGTGTGAACCGTCCCGCAGAGAGGCGCCTTGTATACGATGACGTCGAACGTTTTGCCTTACCTAAAGATCTAGGGAAGACGAAGTCTTTATAAGCGGCTGTTGTCGGCTGCTAGAGTGTGCTCGTCGTCGTGTTCTGTGCTCGAAATGTACTCGAGAGCTGTGTGCTCGTAACATGTGTGTTGTGTGCTCGTCGTGCGTGCTCCATTTGGGAGTCACGCTAGACTGTAAATGTATCCTGTGTTAACATGTAATTACTGGAAATAAATCCTGCTCGCCTAAGTCCCGACGAAGAGTCAAGGTCATCCCTACAGCTACGCCCGCCAAATCTTACAATGTTGGCGATGAGGTAGTTCTTCCTCATGTAATAGTAGTCGGGACACACGCATAGCGTATGTTTCACTGTTGGTCCAATGCATGTATTGGCCACACCGCTCAGGGATATTACTGATATTTGAGTGAAGCTAGGCCACCCCAAAAGCGTGGCCCACTGCGAAATATTATACGGTAAATATCTGTGATGGTGAACCCCTGACGTAAGTACTCTGCGCATCCAGTAAGTGGACAGAGCAGCGTTACGAAGAAACAAAGTTAGTAGGTGATTAAACCTCTCGTTGAAGTCAGTGAGGGACAATGCCTTCCTGGACGCGAGTTGAGCATCAGGATTGAGTTTTGGAGCCGCATAATTTGTCGTAATCCATAATCCTAATACATAAGAAAGGGGACGCCAAAGACTTGAAAAATTATGGACCAATCAGCTTACTGTCCGTTGCCTACAAAGTATTTACTAAGGTGATTGCAAATAGAATCAGGAACACCTTAGACTTCCGTCAACCAAAGGACCAGGCAGGATTCCGTAAAGGCCACTCAACAATAGACCATATTCACACAATCAATCAGGTGATAGAGAAATGTGCGGAATATAACCAACGCTTATATATAGCTTTCATTGGTTACGAGAAAGCGTTTGATTCAGTCGAAACCTCAGCAGTCATGGAGGCATTGCGGAATCAGGGTGTAGACGAGGCGTATGTAAAAATACTCAAAGATATGTTTAGCGGCTCCACAGCCACCGTAGTTCTCCACAAGGAAAGCACCAAAATCCCAATAAAGAAAGGCGTCAGGCAGGGAGATACGATCTCTTTAATGCTATTCACAGCGTGTTTACAGGAGGTATTCAGAGACCTGGATTGGGAAGAATTGGGGATAAGATTTAATGTAGAGTACCTAAGTAACTTGCGATTCGCTGATGATATTACCTTGCTTAATAACTCAGGGGACCAATTGCAATGCATGCTCACTGATCTGGAGAGGCAAAGCAGAAGAGTGGGTCTAAAAATTATTCTGCAGAAAACTAAAGTAATGTTTAACGGTCTCGGAAGAGAACAGCAATTTACAATAGGTAGCGAGGCACTGGAAGTGGTAAGGGAATACATCTTCTTAGGGCAGGTAGTGACGGCGGATCCGGATCATGAGACGGAAATAATCACAAGAATAAGAATGGCTGGGGTGCGTTTGGCAGGCATTCTCAGATCATGAACTGCAGGTTGTCATTATCCCTCAAGATAAAAGTATATAACAGCTGTGTCTTACCAGTACTCACGTACGGGGCAGAAACTTGGAGGCTTACAAAAAAGGTTCTACTGATATTGAGAAGGACGCAACGAGCTATGGAAAGAAGAATGATAGGTGTAAAGTAAAGGGATAAGAAAAGAGCAAATTGGGTGAGGGAACAAACGCGAGGGAATGATATCGTAGTTGAAATTAAGAAAAGGAAATGGGGGGCATGGGCAGGACATGTAATGAGGAGGGAAGATAACCGATGATCAATAAGGATTACGGACTGGATTCCAAAGGAAGGGAAGCGTAGCAGAGGGCGGCAGAAAGTTAGGTGGGAGAATGAGATTAAGAAGTTTGCAGGGACAACATGGCCACAATTAGTACATGACCGGTGCAGTCGGAGAAGTAAGGGAGAGGCCTTTGCCCTGCAGTGGGTGTAACCAGGCTGATGATGATGATGATGATGAAGAAGAAGAAGAAGAAGAAGAAGAAGAAGAAGAAGAAGAAGAAGATGATGATGATGATGATGATGATGATGATGATGATGATGATGATGATGATGATGATGAATTTGTCGTGATAGTAGCGCTGGAGCGATAGCATTGGATCGACGCCAACTAGAAGTTGAAACCCCTTCCAACTTTCTGTCTACGGTATGATCATCATATTCATCGTCATCCTACACATTGTTGTCAGCAACGAGGGACAATGTTTGGTGGTTCCGAGTCGTGCTGTTGAAACAATCTGAAAACAAAGGCTCTGAACTTAGTGAGACCCCTGTAATGCTGTAATCACCATGGTAATTTCTTCACAAATTGTTTTTCTCTCCATAGAAATTGGTGTGGTTCTAATCGGTTATATATGTCACAGTTGTCCTCGCATACTTCACAGCTTCGTCTTCGCCTGTTTTAGTGCTGCTTTATGACGAATTACTGTTCAACGAGCCACCACCGCCACCAACTTTACTACCATATATTATATTAACAATATACGGTAGTAAATATAAATAGTAAATATACGATAGTAATATTATAAATAATATTGTTACCTAACTTCTTTAACGTACTCTTTGCACCTGCGTACGCTACGACGCAACACATATTCCAATTTATTGCAAGAAACTGCAATTTATGCACATGTGGCACTAAGACAGCGACCTATTTACACGCACTAGTACATTTACACGTACCTAGTACCTAGTATTACACTAGTGCATTACACTAGTACCTATTTACACGCAATGGTAAATGCACGAGACGAAATACCTGACTTTACTTACTTTATCTGTACACAGCTTTGAATGCTTTATGTTAATAAACAGGAAAGAACACGTTACTAAAGGTAAATGACAATTAGTAACTTCGCCACTTACCAATTCCTAAAAATTAAGAGTGTGCGGCCCTGTGGGGTTACAATTTCCTTTTTTATGTTTTCTTTTCGACAGAACTCCTCCATCATCTATCGCACTACGGGAACTTCTCTACTTGCAATAAAGAAGTTTAATAATATTCTACGTTCACTAAAACCTTTTCACAAATATTTGTGGTGGTCTGCGTGGTATATTGCCACCATATATTTATTGGCATAATTTTCACGACGCAACATTTCACACTGCACTAAACACACTTCAAAGTATGCGGAGGAATGAAACGAATCCTTTAGGGTCGCCAACAACTTTCAACTCGTCAATAGGTTTAACCTGAAACACATTTAATCATCGTATGTATGTGAACATTATGTGTGAAACGTTTGACGGCGTAATTGCGTCATTCAGTTGCAGGTTACGAAAAAAGGCGACAGAGCTAACGCAGGTTTGAAGACGCGTGGAGCAACTTAGATATGTGCCTACAGCGTTGTGCCACGGCGGCCCTATTCAGATCACGTGTCCTATTGTCGAAAGAATTTGAAGATCGCGAGCGGCGCAGCTGCTTCACGCTGTCATGCTTCTTTTTGCCGCTCTGACAAAGACAGAAGCCAGCAGATCAATTTATAACCAATTTAACAAAAGGGCATTTCTGCGATAGCGAATTGCTATTCTGGGCATCACGTACGTGGTGTATCAGTTGAATTTGCTGTTCTTTTTACCTTTATTTCCATACGCCGACAGAATATGCATTAGGCTGTTTTTGCGCGACCGTTTCATGTCGAATACCATGCTCCCTTGCTAGCAGATGTGTCGTATATTTGTTCAGTGCAACTTTAATATGTAACGGTGCTGCCAACACGCAGCGCCCATTTATTTGTATGCCCTTTATTCATTTATATGTCAGTGACCACTTAGTAACAATGCTAGAAGTCTTGGATTTAAGGGTAATAAAGGAAACGTTACCGAATCTGCAATGGATAATATTAAAACGTCTCCACCATTGGGGGCGCAACAGGAAGCAACAGCAACATAGCGAAAATGTGGACCCAACGTGCTGAGGGAATTCGTCTAATCAAAGATTTTACTGGTGTCTGCTAAGAACGCGGTTCTTGTTTAGCCACCATTTTCAAGTATAGCGCACACAGCGGAGTTAGACACATTTTCATGGGAAACCACCTTGCTCAACATGAACTCTCGAACATACGGATCTCAGGCATGGTGACGAAAGAATGGCAACGATAGAATGACGAAGACGATATGACGGCGACAATGTGACGACAAATGCATGATGACAATGGCCTTACGGCACTCGAATCACTATGACAAAATGATGTTGATGGAAGAACCATGACGCAACGACTCCGACTGTATGACGACGACGTAATAAGGACAACGGCAAGACGACAATGGCATGATGACACTGGAGTGATGATGATGCTATCGCGACGACGCCCTGCCGATGATCGCCGGACTACGAAGGGATAGCGATCAGGTGTTTGTTCATAATATTTCGGGTACCGGGTAGTGGTGTAAAACAGCAGCCAACATCCAGCAGAGGCAGAACCCGAATTTTGTGTGTGTGTGTGTGTGTGTGCGCGCGTTTGGGTAGAGAGGAAAGCAGTGCTTTGCTTGTAAAAGAGAAAATAGAGGGTCATAAATTTCTGCCTTACTTGTTGACCAATTTTATTACAGTAGAGATGTTGGCTGGGCAAGCTAGTATATATAGGTCGGTGGAAGGCTCTAGCCAGCCAAGCCAGTAACCCCGAAAACAAAGAAGAACTTGAAAGGAGAGGCGCTGGATGTTCAATCCCCCTTTTTCCTTTCCACAGTGCAGGGTAGGCAACATGGCTTGGATTGGTTAACTTCTCTATGTTTTAAATGCGAAGCATTTCCTTGTCTAGTCCCTGCCAAGGCCAGACTTGAGACTCTGCAAGGTCGAAGAGATTGTCGCCGATTCATCCCTATGCGCCTGGTCGCTGGCTCCTATTGGCTCGTCCCCTCCTTGCTCCACGCGCATGAGCGCACTCATCCACGCGGCCCCTGAAACACTGGTACTAGCTCGGCGCCTCCTTATGTGCTGCACTAGTCGGTACAGATGTGCGCGCCACAGATTCACGTTACACGGTTGGGCTATGTTGCGCGTAGGCCTCTACTTGCAGTAAAACAATGGTACCCCGAAAGTATAAAGCAGTAAAGGAGCGTAAGGGTGCAAAGGCTCTGCAGAGAGTACAGAGGTATTTGATGCGTACCGAAGTAAGATGGCAGGAAGCAAAGCGACGGGCCGACGAGATACGTGCGGTCGGGCAGCGCGAGCAACAAGAGAAGCGATGCGCGGCCGGAAACCACCAAGCGCTTGCCCGTTGAACAAGCCATTTCTACCAAGTGACGCCGATTGGAGGAGCGGCAACTACGAGACGCAGACGCGTGCTTTTCAAAGAACTTTGACGAAGACAAATTTTGTGCGGTGTGTATTGCCTAAGACCGGATCTGACGCCTATCGTGCGTCGCCATGGCATTGTGGCCCGCGCATATGGCGGTCCTCGAGTGAGCGTGACGCATTTCTGTGCCGCGCTCACATGTGGACGAAGGACGAAGAAGGTCCACACAGGACAGACGCTCACTCTCAACTGACATCTATATCGGAAAACATGGAGAAAGAAAGCAATCCGTATATATTATATAACGTGCCGAATTCCCCGCGACGTCGCTGTCTTCTGGACACATTGTCAAATCGGAAGCTGGAGTCAGAGTTTTCCCGTGAGAATCTGAGTTCGTTCGAGCTTTGCGCCACTTGCAGAGGAGGACTGCCTTCCATTAACTTAGTAATCGCCGAGGGTGGTTTCTGATGCAATTTTCCCGTATGACTTCTCTATTCTTGAGAAATTTCAGAGAAGCAGTCGTCATGTAAAGTACAACTTAATAGATATTTTGCTGGGTGTGTATGTACAGATGGACCCTCTGTTAAAGGGAACATTTGAGTGAACATCATGTCCAGATTTTGTGCTCTCGCCCCCCCCCCCCCAAGAATACAAGCGTCTATATTTGCAGCAGATATCTTCTGGTTGTTATATTTCTGGCTGTTTTCGACACACCTGCGTAGTGCACTGACACTGATTCCGCAGTTACTTGCAGCTAGAGTGGCAGCAAAGTGAGCGGAGCACATGAGTGCTTTAACAGTGTACCGAATTGCACGTTGGTAGAATGTTGGGGTGGCCGAGGTAAGGGAATGCACGAATGAATGAATTGCTAAGCCTACAAGAAAGTAGACGAAAAACAGTTTTTTTATGCAGCCATTTTGTTGGAATTATTAGGGTAAATGTTGCATACGCTAAATTAGAACGCTTGCGCTCGCTCCATCGCATAACTTGCGAGAGAATGTACTGAAGACAGCGTTTTATTCTATGCACGCCTTATTATTGTATATTTCAAACTATTCGTGGGCTATTTTGCAGGTTACCGGAATAGCAATAACACAGCATACAGGAGGAAAATCATACAGGTGCGGAGTAGACTGTGCTTGCATGGTAGAAAATTATGTTTGTATATTCGTCACCTCTCAGATCGCACAAAATTCTTTTTTATGGAGTGTATCCTCACTTTTTAGCAGTTTCCACCTGTTCGCTTCGGCGCCTTTCCAATGAGAAGCTTTGATCCACCTCTAGCTCAAAATGCCGCACCACATAAACTCAGCGCGCAGAGACATTGATTTCCAACCCAACGAATGATTTTTTCCCCTTTTTTGTAAGCTCGAGCGTGGTCCTTTGGTGACGTTCTCCAGCAGCTGGGGATGAAGCCGAAGGCACAGTGGATGCCGCAGCACATGTCCACTAGCTGTCGCTTGCGCATCTTTGTCTGGCTTTCAGGGAGTTTTTGCAGTATCCAGCATCTTTCTTGTCTCTATGCACACATCATTGCTTATCTATTTTTTTATGTTTGTTCATGTGACGTTGACGCATATAGTCGACCCTCTAGATATGAGTCAATTGAGTGCTCTTATTTGAAAGAATGAGTGTGGCATTCGTGGATGATGTAAAAGCTATTTGTCTATTCATACCAGCTGACAGGCGCCACATTGACATTCTTATCTAACTGCATGTCATTGACATGAACTTTTAGGGTTTCTGGGCCCATTTAAGGCAGTATGCCAGAAGATGTAAAGAGATTATTGAAATATTTAAGATGTTTGGGCTACGTTTCAAGGATATTAGACAGCTTTAAAACTGAGTTTGACACCTAATGTACGTTACACGTACTTAATTTTATTGTAACGTGCGGGAACGAAACATAACAGAGTTAAAATGGAGTCGTTCGTGCCTCGCGCTAGAAACTTCTGAACGACAACAATCCGTTACAAATAATTGTGTCGTTTATATATGTGTCGACGCGGCTCGTGAAGCCCACAGTCGCCTGAATCGCCGCATCCTTTCAGAAATTGAAGGCGCTTTGTGCTCGAAACTAGCGTCTAAGGAGAGTTTAGAAAAAGCGAAAGCTCAATTCCACAGTTACTGGCAATCAAGGACAGCGAGAGTGAAGCCTTCCTGACAATTTCGTTAAGCAAGAGCCCATAGGTGCCTCTATGCCCGACAACGCTATTTCTGAGCGTACGTAATACTTACGTTAAACTTGCAATACGTTAAACTTCAAATTTGCGTTGGAATAGCGCCCGCATACTCAGAAATCGTAATGGCCATGCGCAAGCAGGACTCCGCCATCTCTTTAGGAATGTAATGTGTCACCGTTTACTCGCTCACGCTTTCCTAGAACTACGCATTAATGGTGCATAAGTCTCGTGAAGAACTTCAGAGCAACGGGAAGAAAGATTGGTCGGTTGCTAATATATGTCTCTTTTGTATATCGTAGTAAATAGCAAACGTCACATTTGTATATTTTTAATAATCAACCTCTATAAAGGAGCAGTTCGGATTTACTGTAGCAGCTCTGCACAATTGGTGCACTTCTGAGAAAAAGAAGTTGAACATCCTCATTCGGAAAAGCATCAAGAGGGTACTCGGCAATCCCATGACCGCCTGTAAAGAACGGCTCTATCAACTGGGAGTACACAATTCATTGGATGAGATTATCTCGGCGCAGGAATGCGCCCAACTGGCTCGGCCGTCCGGCTCTTCCGTGGGGAGAAGAATTCTGGCCATCTTGGACCTTAACCCAGTACCTGCTGAAGAGAGAAGGCATCGAATCACTGACGAAAAAGAGAAAGCGTTTACGTTGCGCCAATCCCTCGCAATGTGCACCTGCAGCACAATGGCGGAAGGCATAAAGCCAGAGTGATTGCCGTCCTGAAGAAGATCAAGGACGAACCCCAATCGGTTTGCTTTGTGGATGCAGCTAATATGGCCACTAGTCTCATTTTGCCATAGAGGCAATAGATCACAGATGTCATGCTGTTTCGGCAGCCTCGGTGGCTGGAAACACTTCGTCTAAAGCGGAGCAGGTTGCTGCTGCTCTGGCTTCATTGGACAATAACAGAACGCAAATATAAGCAGACTCCAGATCGGCAGTCCGGGCCTTTGTCTCGGGCTCCATCGCAAAAGAGGCCCATAGTATTCGCAGTAACATGGCAATCACTCTACATACGATCACTTGGTTTCTGGCATGCTTGAGCCTAAATCTGGACTCGCTCAGCAACCTCAATGACATTGCCCACTCCCAGGCGCGCGTACTAACTCTCCGCGCGGGAGGAGGAGCCTTGTCACAGTACAATGTCCAAGAGTTCCGAGACACTATATTCACCTTTAACGAATTCACTAAATATTTCTATCTGGAGAGAAGAATCTTTCCTGCACCACATAAAAGCTCACAAGACCTCAGGCTATAGCTCCTAGGTTGCTTAGACTAGCTCTTACCTTAGCCCGGCCTTAATGCACTGTTTAGTCCCGGGCGATTTTATCTCACAGTGTCCTAGCTCTGGGGGGACATGCAATTTAGATCACATTGTCTGGTGGTGCCCCTCGTTGCGAGTGCAACTCGGCCATCAAGAGCTCAGAATACCATCGTCAGCTTTGGGCTGTCCAGACAGCCTGCGATGCGGCGGTTAGGTTGGTCCAAGCTACACCTCTCCCCACGTGGGAGCGGCCCGCCGTGTCGCCCTAAGGGGTGGCACTTCTCAGGGCGCTTTTAATAAAGCTATTCGTATCCGTGTCCGTATCAGTCGCTAGAAGTATAATACTGTAACGCACACGTGTATAGTCCAGGTGTCTCGAATCAATAGCTGCAAGTTGTTTTGCGCGGGGAGCTCATCATGATGACCTGACATTTGCACAATTCACTCGCCCTATTTCTCCACTCTCAACTTGGTGGGAGAAGGAAGATCTCTGTGTGTCGCAAAGGCTGAAGAAATTGTCACTTTCACCAGGCAGCACATCCCGCGAAGTATAAATAGGTGCGCCTCTGTATGCATCTCTCATTTAGTATCTCGCTCGGCAAAGTTCAGTGCGAAGAAAGGTTGTCTGCGGTGTTACGTAGTGTTATCTAAATTATTGGGGCGCCTCGAAAAAGCTAAAGCTGCTCTTTCCGAGAATGCAGATGACACAGAGTGACGTGTATTGATTGGACAAATTCTTCTGTAGCCAATGCAGCGAAGGGCGCACGGCGTACTTGCTGCTCGGAGTTCCCACTTTGAATGCTTCTGTCCGACTTAAAGCGAGAACGTTATTCCTGTAATGGAGTGGTAGTTATTACTGTGTTTTCAAAGTAATTGTTCTATTAGACACATCAACGAGCGTCGGATTCCTCCCTGTTTTACCTGCGTAGTACTTGGGTGTTTTTGTTTCAATTCTGACGACAAGAGCAGCAAATTACCGGAATTGCGAGTTGGTGAGCTTATGGCGAAACAGCTCCCTTCCGATCCAGGCTCTTCGCTCGATGTGATTCAGCGGTTCTTCGCGATATTTAGGTACAGTTATGCGTCCTTCGTCTCACGCTCTTTAGAGACCCTTTATTTTATTTCATTTCGTGCCTTGCTCCATTCGTGTTTCTCTCAAACCGCTCGAAGCTCTTGGCCTAAGTCTCGGCCGAGGTGAATGGAAAGAGCACTGTTCCGGTTTTAAGCTAATAAATAATTAGGCATATGGCGAATCTTTCGAAGAGTTGCTGTCTTCAACTCAAGCATGTAAAGTAATGAAATGTCTGTGAACAATAAGAAAAACAAAAAGAAATCTGATAAGAGTCTTCATTCCTGACGTTTTCAAGCAAGCGAGAAAGTGGTTCAAAATCCCGAATAAATATTATTCAATAATAATAAGAAGCAGCCGGCTCTCGACAGTGTACTCATATAGTTGTCAAGGTATTTTATTCTTTGTTATCTTCGTGTTTGCCCACGTGATATCAGCTTCGCTTTCTACCTCCATTAAATATATATTGGCATGAAAAAATACTTTCCTTAATAATAAATCTTAAATAAAAATCGTTTCTCTGGGAAGACAAAGAGCCAGTGGCACCTGTGAGCGTTAATATCTGACATCTAATTAGCCTTCCTGGCTACAAGTTGACGCAATTCTAGTTCTCCTTCCTTTCATGCCACACGTGGCAGGCATAAACAAATAAATATTAGCAACGAAATTCCTAATAACAGCACTAACTCCGCACTCGCTGCCCACAGGAAGGTTTTTTGCTCATGTCACGAATTAAACTTTCGGAAAGCCGAAAGGTTTTACGTTGCTTCTGCCACTTTCAAACAGATTCAGCCACTAAATTTTTCAAAGATAAATAGATAGAGAGAGAGAGAGAGAGAGAGCGGAAGAGATGTGTGTAATCAATGTCGCTGGTTACGACCTAATAAGAAAGAATAGTGAAGATACCAATAAAGCAAGGGTAGTGGACGAAATAAAGAAATTAAAGAAAGTGAAGGTTAGCGTTCCAAAGAAAGTTTCGAAAAACCAGGAAGCTCACCATCATTTCCCCTTTTCTGCGAGGACCAGCTGTCGCCTGTTTTAGGTGTTTGTAGCCTTGTTGCACCTTGGCGCTAATGTGTTATCGTGTCAACTGGGATACCTGCCAACCGGACATCCTTGTTGTCACAGCTGTTCTATGTCGCAAGAAGCTGTTTGGCTCGCTGCCTAATTTCTGCTTTGTTCCGCAACAAACCCGTTCTCAGAACCCAGCAAGCCCAGTGCAGCAGTTAGGCGTTTTGTCACGACATATACCGAGCATTTCAGCGAACACTTTTTAAATTTCTTAAAGGTTGTCTGTGGCCGATAGCAAAATTCTAGTTCGTGAGCTGGTCTAACTGAAGAGGCAGACATTACTTGCAATAAAAAAATAGTTGAAATGCATAATCGACTTATAATCAAAAATTAACAAATTAAGTTTCTATTTACCTTAACGCCCATATTGCAGTTTACAAATTATAAAAACGGAGTTCGCAAGACAGATATACTTGGAACGTATTGTCAGGATGACACCAGTTTCGCGATATTAATTCCCGAAATTCACAAGGAAATGCATTGACTTTCCAGTGACTTTCTTAACAAACCATCTCGTCATGCATTCAAGCGCATAAGAAACTGGAACACCAACGCATTCCTCTGCAAAGTTTGGAAATTAATATCTCGAAACTGGTGTCATCTTGAGAATTCGTTCCAAGTAGATCCGCCTTGGCAAATCCACGGCTAGAATTTGTAAACTGCAATATGAGCCATAGGGTAATTACTTTAAAGTTACTTAGCGATTTTTTTAATTATTAGATTATATATATAATTTGTTTGTTCAAGTAGTGTCCGCCGCTTCGAGCAGACCTCGTCGTGAAGTAGAATTGTGCTACCTGCCAAAGGCACTCTTTAAGAATTTTCGAAAATGTTCGCTGAAACATCCTGCATATGTACTTAAACGCGTTATTTTGGGGGTTAACGCATGCTGCGTTTCTTTCTTATATGATAATGAGTCATGTCCGAAATCAACTTTTCCCGACACTTATTTATTCCTGTAGGAAACAAATCGAGCAATCTCTCGGTGATATGCGCCAATGATCCATCATCAGCTCGTGTGCCGCACATTGCCAGCACAGTTACGTATCAAAGGTGGCCAAAATTATTGCTCGCGACCCCACTACGGCATTCGTCCTAATCACATCTTGGTTTTTAAATATAGAACCTGATAATTTATTTCGCAATTAATAAAAAAAGTATTCTATTTTCGAGCGTTTTTCTAGTGCTGTCTATCCGAGTCATCTGTGAGTCTTCTTGGCCATTTATTTGTTGTTTTTGACGTGCTTGTCAACAATAGGAGGCCCTCTGCTTGAGAGTCACGCACTCGTACTTGCGGCAGCTCCTCGTAAAATTTACTCTAGTTCTCGTATTGTCATTTATCTGATCTATTTTTTCCGCTACCGCTATGATGGCAGTGATGCACGGTCCTGCAAAAAAGCATCCCATAGAGCGTGGTCGTCTCTTGCGACGTGTTGTGCGGTCGTCGCCTGCTCCTAACTGCTGGGACACACGCTATAGTTCCCAGCCATTGCTAGACCTAATGGTGGCATCGCATTTCAAATTCAAATGAGGAAGTTCATCTATTTACTGCGCGTCTGCATAATGCGTAGCGCGAGAAGTTTGTCTCCTCTCCGTGCCTTTCGGGCCACTGGCGTGGCGTTATCGTTGTCCTACCGTAATAAAAAGAAACGAACATCGTTAAAATGCCCGCGGCAAGCCTGCTTATGAAAAGATTGAGTACGTAGAATTGTCGAGCTTTCTTTCCTTTTCAGCTCGTAATTTCGTATGTGTAGGACGTTCGGTACCTTTATTTTTTTTGTTTCTTTAACCTCTTGATTACCGCTGCGACGCTATGTTTGCAGTTGTCGGGCCCCATCGTTTGACTCAAGTGGTGCTCCTTGCAACGTGAATAGGAAAATGCCTAATGCAAATGGCGACAACTGCCCAACGTTCTTCTAGTTCTTCACTACTTGCCACAAGTGACGCACGGGGACGAACCTCATTGTAGGCCCTCGCGAAAGCGTTTTTATTTACCAGGCGCGTTGTGTAATTATTTGATACTTTTTCTCAGTGGCATATATCGAGACTGTTCATCTCCTATGTTCACAATAGCTCTGCTTTATTTCATATAATTTCTTCGAACACGTATATTTGTTTTTAATCAGTCTGTGACAGATGCCGCTGTCGCATGTGTGGCCTAGTGCCAGCGTCATTGGGCACGCGATGGCGCAGCCAATGGGAAGGAGTTCGCGCCACGTCATAGTGTATAGAATGAGTGCATAAAATGAAAAGTTATAATGTCCAATTGACCGTCACTAAGTAAGCGGTACTTCGAGTGATGAACTTCTCGCGGGCAAGGGAGTGCTTTCAGATGCACCGGCAGCTTTTGATTTTGGCCTCACCGAGGGGCAGTTTGAACGCAGGCGAAAGCTTGTGCGGGCAAGGAAAGCGTGCAAAAAATAAATTCACAAAATTGACTATGATACGGATACGAAGAACTTAATTAAAAGTATGCTGAGAAGCGCCGCCCCTCAAAAGGACGCCGCGGGCCGCTCCCACGTTGGGACAGTTAGGCCTAACCTAACCACCGCATCGCAGGCTCTCTGGACACCCCAAATCTGACGATGGTATTCCGAGCTCTTGATGGCTGAGTTCCACTTCTGTTCAGTGATGTCCTTATTCTCTCGCAATGAAGTACACTGCCAGAGCATGTGTTCTAATTTGCATATCCCCCCGCAGCTAAGGCTCTCTGAGCTAAAAACGCAGGGAATAAACTAAATCAATGGCTTTGTACATTTGTAAATTTCAGCCTGGGTGGGAACTGAATCAGGGCCACTGGGGTGCGAAACGAGCACAATTCTGCGACACCACGGTGGCTCCACGGTTCCGGATTGACTAAAGGCATGGAGGAAGGAAAAAGATAGGATGGAGCATTACGTCACGCAGATAGCCTTGGCATGCGAACGCTCCGTGATGCCAGTCCCTTTCACAGTGCATTGCTAAACGTCGGCCCAACGCGTGACCTTTTGCTATGCGTTTTTTTAAGCGTTACCGAGGCGCAGTTCGAACGCAGGAGAGAGCTCGCATGAAAAAAAAACAGAAAAACGTTTCAGCAAAGGGACTCTAATTCTTTCACATTCCCACACGTAAGCAGTCTTAAGTATCTCTGCTATTTTTTTTTGTTGTCTTGCTGTACATTTGTCCAGCATATTGCATATACGAAATTTAGAAGGCAGCATCTTAAGACTTATCCGGTTCTCAAGCGACCGCTGAAAGTAGTCGGCCATAGGAAACTAATTCTTACTGTAGCGAATTGCAAATAGCCACTAATCTAACCGCCCAATGCGGTGACTGCTGTATTTTGAGAAACAGGCTTAATCAATCTGTGGAACGTTTACAGACCGGTAAAAGCAATTGAGGCGCGTTATGCCATCGTGATTGATAGCACCGACACTAATCTCTTTGATAAGTATGGCAATTTTTTTGTCTGGCATTGCCCCAGGCGAAGTACACTTTTCTTGTATTCTGTATTCAACGTGGAATTAAGCACTTCATTAAAACAGAATAATTAAAAATATGCTGCCCAGTTCCGTCTCTGCCAAATTTGAGAACATTAGCAAAAACAAACCAGCGATGCAACGAAATGTAATGCTTCCAAGTCCCTCCAATGTGCCAAAACAGTCAGCGTAGTCAGATATATCAAAACAAGCTAAGATGGTGAAGCCCTTGGATTTTTTTCTTTGTAAGTGTGGAGTTAAATTTTATCTATTAAATAGCAGAAGTACTGAGGTTTTTCTTAGAGAATGTTTAAAGGCACAGTGTAAGTCGATGAAAAACGTCTGCCTCGCCATTTAGGCGTCACCGGCTAGCTCTTCTCGGATGGTATACAAAACAGAATCACGAACAGCACAGAAAAACACTGAATGCAGTCAAAGAGTGCATTCAGTGTTTTTCAGTGCATTCAGAGCCCACTAACAACTGCACACGAGGGCACAAAGCCAACAAATGAAATACAAGAATTTGCAGTTACGTGCACAAGTGCCTTTGCTCATTCTGGAAATGTACTACAGCGCAGTTTTAAACCTGGCAGTGATAGAAAACATCCATTACCAAAGAATATAATGGAGCAAAGCCAGCATCTAGGCTGCGGAACTTCTTTCTTAGAAGAACGGTTGTCCAAACTTCCGCTAGCCCACGCCACTACCTTTTTCAATCATTCATTGTTTGTTTCTGTCTTTTTGATGGCAAATTTTTATCGCTCATCCCTTGCGAAAGTTTCTTTTTATTTGTATTGTTGACGAAAACTCAATACAGTGCCAGCAGGCGTAGTGTAACCATTTGTTAACGAAGTCTGGTTCAGGTCGTAGAAAAGTATCCACTGTGCACACGTCGATTTGTTCGTTGGCAATTCTTTTTTAAAATAACTTAGTTCCCCGTTTTCACCGCAGACACCGGCGAACGGCGTCTTTGATAATAAAAATTATGCTGTCCCTGTCGCATGCAGCTGTCTTCACGTGATGTTTCTTACGCTCGGGGTGGACTTCAATGTCCCCGGAATCATGTTTGTGCGAGGCAGCCGTGTCTCTATTTTTTCGTCATAAAAAGAGGAAAAGGACCATGATGAATTGGTCCAAGGAAACGTTTATCATGAAAAATTAGACAAACGAGGCGCTGATTTCCTGCCGGATTGGTGACAGTGTGCCTGCAGCCGTGTTGGCAGATGAAATAACCTTGCTGTTTATACTGTCCTGCCCCCTAGGCTGTCAGGTTTTCTTCATGCTCCTTAACGTCAGAAGGTGTTGGCCGCGATAGTCAATACGATTTTCATTTTGATCCCGAGAGTGCAGGCGCGAGAATATTTAGAGCAGCTCTGTCTGTGGTCGCCAGTTATAGTTCCTTCCGTCGGCACAAATTTGCCTCCTGAGTGTTTGCTGTCGGAGAGTACAGATTGCGGTGGTGCGTCACTTTACATATATTTTTGATTACTACAGTTTCCCACAGAGCATGTTTACTCTGACACGAGTAGCGTCTGGCTACAGGCGTCTGTCCTCCATGCAGCATGGAGTACAGACACGTGGAGTACAAGAGCACAGCTTGCGCCTTAGTGACGCAAGTTGTAGACCCTCCACGAGGCAACGAAACTCATGAGCAAAGGCATGACGCCGGTGGTCATCTGTGACCTAGCTTAGTAGATACCGCTCTCTTCACCCCAGCCAGCGCTGCCAGGGCTAGCACAATTTCGACCATGCTTTTCTCGTAAAAGTGTACTAGAACATGTGTTTGCGATTTCATGTGAGGCCATTTCATTTTCAAGCGTATGAGTACCAACAATCCAAATGATTATTATTTGTTTTACGTGTCTGTGAAATATTCACTTGGCTCAAGTTTGGACAAATCTTCACAGTAGTTTCCGTCGTCTACAGTGTGTGTGTCTGTGAGAGCGAAATAACATTTATTCCCAAAGAAACTAAGGCCCCAGTCCGGGCCTCCTGGTTGACTCCTCCCTCCTAGCCCGGCGTGTTTTTGGCGTACTGCAACATAAGCCGTCAGCACAGTTACTTTTTTTTTAATTTTTGTGAGGGAGCGGTCCACTCTTTCCATTTGTCAGGACATTGGTTGGGTGGTAGTTCTGAAATTATTGTCTTTCTGAAGACGGAGTTGGCGGGGCACTTCAATCACAGATTACTGGAGAACGAAAAAAAGAGTTGAAGAGCAAAGGCACTGAGGTTAACCAGATATTAGTCTCCGGTTTGCTACCCTGCACTGGGGTTGGGAGATAGTAGTTAGAAAGAGTACAGAGAGGAAGGGGTTCAAAATATTATTCAAAATTACTCCCGTCACATATTGTACGACCACTGGGATATGGTGCGCCTACGGCAGGTTATAATTGTCGTTATTTGTGTTGTTTACTCTGAAGGAGTAAGAGTTATTTGAAAATTCGTTTGATAGCATATAGTAGGAAGTTTGATAGTAGGAAAGCGATCAGAATGGTATCGTGGTGTTTGTGTGGCTTGGTGAGGTTATTCTTTTGTTAGGCAAATTGCACCGCATATAACATCACCATCAGGAAATGAAAACGAGGATTAATTGCGACCGTGTTCGGCTATTAGGTTCATTGAAGAAGGAGTAAAAGTAAGAAATCAAGAACCAACGGGGCTACTGATGGTGTCGAAACTGCGAAAAATCATCAAGCTCAACAACTACATGCAGCATAAAGGATTGTTTACATAAAAGTAGTAAACTAGCATTGATATAACCAGCCCGGCATGGTATTCTCAGCCCATAAAGCTCAGATACACACGTTTACTCACAAGGGTTCATATGACGTCTCAAATGCCCATATTGGCTTCAATATTATGATTCTTTTCAAATTTCAAACTGTTCTCAGTCGTCCTAGGAGTCGCAACTGTCACTTTTACAATTTTCTACGAGCGAAATACATTCCAGCTATAAAGTGATTTCATTCTTGCGATATCTGCTGAGACGTAGCAAAAGTGAGGCGTCCTTCATTTTTGTAGCGAAACTCGGAAACTATTGCTTCAACATCTTGGCGGCGTCGGTATGGAGACATTGAAACATTTCGCGGTATCGATAAAACCTCACATGGGCCGTCAGCAAACTAAACGGTGTCAAAGCCATTTTCATTATCTTTAAACATGTACTCAGCAAAGATGTTGGTTACTTTTTCAACCTGCTATACTGGAGGCTCCTTCTCATGAATGACAACGCATGCGACTTGCAGCCTTTTATGACTGTGAGTGAATAACACTCACAGTCATAAAACAGTCACACAGTCACAGTCAACGCTCATGCGCGTTGTACGCGCATGAGGGTGTACAACGCAAAACCGGCCCACTAAACCCACAGGAGCAAAGTGTTGCCAATGTCAATTTCTTTTCGCAGTTCAACGTGACCGAATCACTTGGGTGGACCAGCAGCATAAGCTACTAAATTACGTCGACACCTCAACTCTGTTATAACACGATAGCGTTAAGGAGCTCGTGTCGCAGAAAAGCTGGTGTAGGCGACGTTGGCCGTGAGCGGAAAAATCCCGGAAGGCAATTCATAAATAAAAACAACTTGCAAGATGGACTTGGTGGGAATCGAACCAGCTGGTCTCCGGAGTGTGAGACGGAGACGCTACCATTCAGCCATGAGTTCGATGGTTCAAAGCGCGACAAAAGCTCCTCTAGTGAATGCGGTGTTGCCTTAGAAACCTGCCGTAGAAAGTTTTACTGCGGTGTATATCGTTAATTATGAGCATGTAAATTACAGAAGTCGCAGTCAAACGAGTACCGAAGTACGTTTCCACTACATTTCTTCTGCGGATGGATGGATGGATGGATGGATGGATGGATGGATGGATGGATGTTATGAGCGTTTCCTTTGGAACGGGGCGGTGGGTTGCGCCACCAAGCTCTTGCTATTATACTGCCTGATGTCCTACCTAGGTTAAACAATAAAAAAGGGAAAAATCACTATGAACTACCCCACCCAAATTTTCTGATCCCCTATTTCGAACTGCGCTTTTGTATGTCTCCGCTTTTTGTAGTTTCCCCCTTTTTCTTCCACGAATACTCTAATCGCCTCTTACTAATGCCTACTGCGGGCATGTTTACTTTTCCACTGCTCTCGCTGAACCCAAGTTCTTCAAGGATGCCAGTGGCGCCTAAATCGACCGCTGGGTAGACGTCTTCACATTCCAATAAAACATGCTCCACAGTCTCCCTAGCTAGATATCTCGCTTTATAGGTGCGTGTTCTAAGGCATCCCGATCTCGCTTCGAAAAGTAATGAGCTTCCCTTTGAGTTTTCATAAATTTTTGCTTTCCTGATTTCGTTTTTTCCTCCTAAGTAGTTACTCATGGCAAGTTTCTTTTCCATTGCCGCCACCCATGAGATCATTTCAGCCTCTCTGACTTTCCACTTGACCTTCTTTGTTGCTGTGTTGCCCGCCCTACAGGTCGCATACTTGCTGGTAAGCTTCCTAGTTCTTTTGCTCCACTGTGAATCAATGCTTTTCCTGTACAGATATCTGAACACTTTCCCAGCCCATTTAATTTCTTCCATATTCCTCAGCCGTTCTTCATACTCAATTTTACTGCGAGCTTCCCTCCCATCAAAACTAGTCTAGCCCATATCACCCTGCACAGCTTCATTTGTAGTCTGCCCGTGAGCGCCCAATGCGAGGCGACCCACTGACCTTTGGTTCTCGCTGAGTCCTGAGTGTACCCCTGATTTAAGGCAAACAACCGCATTTCCAAAAGTAAGTCCTGGAACCATTACACATTTTCACATACCTCGGAGGACCTCGTACCTATTGTATCCCAATAGCACTCTGTGATTCATTATGGCTGCATTTCTCTTCCCCTTCACTGTTATTGTTTTTTTCCTGTGTTTCCATATATCTATAGCCTTCGTTTATCCATATACCATATATATCCATATATATGATTGGGCACGGTCGCATCGGAATGAATATGTGGCTGACAAACCCCTTTGTCTTCATGCTCCAGGCGCTTCCTGTATTCTTGGTGGCTGGACCGAGTGCCCTCGTCGTCTCCCGTCCAGTCCACATCGACCAGCCTCAAAGCAGTGACCACGCGTTCACGGACGATAACTGGGCTGCGCGACAACGTCTGCGCAACGACGCTCAGGCTTCCATTCCGTTCCGTTTGGATCACCACTTCTTCATGGCTGCAGCGACATCGGCAACCTTATCGACATCAACCGCTTTAAATAGCAGCTGCTTCCACGAGTACAGCATTGGGCACGGTCGCATCGGAATGAATATGTGGCTGACAAACCCCTTTGTCTTCATGCTCCAGGCGCTTCCTGTATTCTTGGTGGCTGGACCGAGTGCCCTCGTCGTCTCCCGTCCAGTCCACATCGACCAGCCTCAAAGCAGTGACCACGCGTTCACGGACGATAACTGGGCTGCGCGACAACGTCTGCGCAACGACGCTCAGGCTTCCATTCCGTTCCGTTTGGATCACCACTTCTTCATGGCTGCAGCGACATCGGCAACCTTATCGACATCAACCGCTTTAAATAGCAGCTGCTTCCACGAGTACAGCATTGGGCACGGTCGCATCGGAATGAATATGTGGCTGACAAACCCCTTTGTCTTCATGCTCCAGGTGAGCAAACGTTTTGGCAAATGTTACCGTAGTAATTGCTTGATTCTTCTTGTGCTGCCGTGCCCAAGGCAAATGTGTTCTTTGCTTCGAAACTGCATAGTGTCTTTAAGATACCTGTTGTTGCTGGGAGGGGATGTAGAGAGCAACCCTGGTCCCAACATGCAGGAACTTGCTGCTGAAATTAGAAAAATGGCTGCCGACATCACCGCTATCAGAAACGAAAATAAGGGTTCAAGTGAGTCGTTAGCAAGTATTCACTCCAAACTAGATCTTTTAGGACAGCTTGAAAGTCGTATGTCAACCATCGAGGAAAAGTGCATGCAACTGGAAAAGACCATGAAATCATTTCTGCGTCAAATTGACGACCTAGAAAACCGAAGCAGACGGTCGAACCTAATTATTTACGGACTAAGCGAACTCGAGGATGAAACATCGGAAATCCTAGAACACGAGGTTAGCACTAAACTAATTAAAGAAGTGCTTGGTGTAACGTTTTCCGGTTTCGAGCGAATTCACCGCTTGGGAGGGAAGAAGGCTAACAAAACGCGCCCCGTGATCTTCAAGCTGTTCGATTACAGAGACAAAGCCAAGATACTTAAGAACTGTTTTAGACTGAAGGGTTCCAAAATTTCTGTCAGCGAAGATTTTTCTCTGGCGGTACGCAATATAAGAAAAAAACTTTGGGATAGTTGCAAACTTAATAGAGAAAAGCATGAAAAGGTCAGACTCGTTTACGATAAGATCAAAGTAAATGATGAACTCTTTGCATGGGATGAAGAATTAGGCGAGAAAATACCAGTAAAAAAAGTGTCTCCTCGAATTGCCGAACGGCAACCTGCTAAGTTAAGAAAAAACTAACTATTCTTAATATCAACGCCAGGAGTATAGTTAATAAGACGGTAGAACTTGAGGCCTTGTCTCTTGAACATGAACCTGATATCATAACCATTAGTGAAACTTGGCTGTCATCATGTATCTTGACCAACAATATATTTCCCCCAGGTTATATAGTTCTTCGTCAGGATAGATGTACACGTGGCGGTGGCGTCGCGATTTTAGTGAAAGACGACATTCAGACCACACCGCTACCTAACATTACCGGCGCAGAAGCACTGTTTTGTAGGATCACGATCGGCGTATATTCCCTTTATGTTGGTACAATGTACAGAGCACCGAATTCTGGCCCGGAGCCATTACATATCTTGTCTGACTACATGCAGCGTCACCTTCAAGGGGACAAAAAGGTTGTCCTTACGGGGGATTACAATCTACCAGGTATAAGATGGGATTCGTACGATGCTGGTGTTATCGATAAGGACAGCGCTGAGGCGATACTTGATATGGCCTTCAATAGTGGTTTAAAGCAAATCATTCAGCAACCCACACGTGTCACATTGTCGAGCAGCACAATTCTTGATCTAACTTTTGTGAGTGAAAACATTCCTGTAGAGGACATATCATGGGAAATAATTGACGGAATTTCGGACCACAAGGCAACCAAATGTTGTCTATCACTACCGTCGTCAGCACGCTCAGAAAAATTGATCACACGAATATATGATTGGAAAAACGCAGATGATGTCGGCATTCTTGACTTTTTTGATTATCACTACCCCAATTTTTCTTGTCTTTTCCATGATAATTCTGTGACAGTAGATGAATTATGGGCGAAATTTAAGACCTATGTACACGAATGTTTATCAAACTTCGTACCCATGAAAAAAAAGAAAGTGCACAAAAGAAACCCTTGGATCACAAGGAATATAATACATATGAAACGTAAAATGTCAAGGCTGAGGAAACTTAAGGGTAAGACATCAAATCCCTGTTTCTCTGACAAAATTAGAAAATTGGCACATGAGTTGAAAGTAGTGATAAAGCAAGCAAAACATACCTACATGAACGTCACACTTAGCAACTTCATCAAGACGGCTCCTCAAAAATTTTGGAGATATTTTAACGCGAACGTGCATAAGCAAAGCAATTTGCCGCAGAAGGATGCTTTCCAAAGAGCAAATCAGTTTAATAACTTTTTTAAATCCGTTTTTACACAAGACAACGGAATTTCACCAGATTTAAACCATCAGCCGAGGGGAACCGGCGACATACTTGGTGATATAGAGATAACAGAATCAGGTATACTTTCACTGCTGCTTAACATCGACATTAAAAAATCTTGTGGCCAAGATGGGATCCCCAATACTTTCCTCAAGAGATACGCAGAATGGGTCTCTAAATACCTCTTACTTATCTTTAAAAAATCTCTAGAATCGTCTGACGTGCCCAAAGACTGGAAAATAGCAAAGATTGTCCCGATTCTCAAATCAGGTGACGCAACAAGCCCATCAAATTATAGACCGATTTCGCTAACCTGCACATCTTGCAAAATTCTCGAACACATCATACTAAAACACATCGTAACCTTTGCGGAAGATAATAACTTGCTTAGCATCAACCAACATGGTTTCAGAAAAGGACTGTCTACTGTTACGCAACTGACACAAACTGTGCATGATCTCGCTCTAACAATTGATAACCGCGGGCAGACTGACATAATATTCTTAGATCTATCGAAGGCCTTCGACCGGGTATCCCATCCTAAACTCCTGGGCAAACTACAACACATTCTCGGATCTGGCAGCATAATAAACTGGATAAAAGCTTATCTTGCAGGTCGGCAACAGTACGTAGAAATCGAAAGTCAGCAATCTGATTGGGTAGAAGTGTCATCCGGAGTACCACAAGGAACAGTCTTAGCACCAATTCTTTTTTTACTATACATCAATGACATGGCAGATAACATAAAATCAACGATGCGCATGTTTGCAGATGATTGCATTATATATAGGGAGATTAGGAACCATAATGATCAAGTAATACTAAATCACGAGCTTGCGCAAGTAGCAAATTGGTGTCAGGCATGGCAAATGAAGATTAATTTAGACAAGACTGTTTTTATGAGAGTAAGCCGAAAAAGAACCCCACTAGAATTCACCTACACGATCGAACAGCAAAAATTAAAGATAGTCGATGATTATAAATATTTGGGCATTGTCCTATCATCTGATATGAAATGGGACAAGCATGTGTCACACATATCTTCTAAGGCATTTACAACACTTTGTTCGCTTAAACGCTCTTTAAAATCTGCCTCACCAGACACTAAGATGCTAGCCTACACCTCATTCGTTCGTCCTATACTAGAATATGGTATTACCTGCTGGTCTCCACATACCAAACAGTGCATAAAACGCCTAGAAACAATACAGAGAAAAGCCATCAGATTCATTTATAATAGGTACAACCGTAATGATTCTCCGACAGAACTCCTTGATAAAGCTTGTCTCCCGACTATTTACAAGCGTGCGAAATACTTACGCCTCAAGTTTCTGTTCCACCTCCTTAACGGGGTCTACAAATTAAACAGTGGTGCATATGTATCTTTCACTGAACAGCGAAACACTAGAACTAAACATCATAAACATTTAATTGAATACAGGTTCCACACAGACACATTCAGGTATTCTTTCTTTCCCCAGACAATCAGAGACTGGAATTCATTGCCTAGTGATATCATAATTTGCCCACCTGACGATTTCCTTCCTATGCTGGAAAAATATGTCTATGAATGCGCATCTTGATTTACCAGTATCGCCTGCAGACCCCGCATTTTGTCTCTAATTGGTTTTGATGTACTTTTTTGTTGTTTATCTTATGCTTCTGTATTTCTGTTCATTAACCTTTAAGGCCTGACTCAGGAAGGTCACACCCTTTGTTGTATTACTCCACTACGTCTACTTGTAAACTACAATACTAACAAGTGTATAAGTTTGTCATTCTTATTTTGATGCAATGTATTTTCCCATGTCCTGCAACAGCCTCAAAATGGAGGCTAGCAGTATGTATGAAATAAAAATAAATAATAAATAATACCAAGATATTTATATTATGTTACCCGAGGTATTTCCTGGCCTTGTATCTCCCCTGTCTGTTCACTGTTTTCATTGAATACCATAAAACATGATTTTCTAACACTAAATATCAAACCTGAATTGTTGCCTTCCTGCCCACAGATATAAAGAAGCGCTTGGCGCACAAGCAGAGCCATCTTGCGGCAAATACAGAAGACCCCCTCCTCACAATGTACGGCGCTGCCCCGACAGGAGGCGCGCAATTCGCCCGCTTCTCCCCTTCGTCTCGTTTGAGCGCATTGGGTCCGTTCGGAGACCGGTGTGAGGATGCCCCAATACCCTTGCGTTTTATAATTTCTCTCGATCTCTCCTCTTCCAACTTCCAGAGTGCGTCACTCGAACCCTAGTGCTTAGGCGACGCGGCTCCTCTTCCCACTCACAGCGCGATTCCTAGGTGCAGCGTTAGATGCGGGACGCCTCTGACGTGATTGCTGCGCCGTAGCGTGTCTGGTGGGAAACCGTCCCCTGCGATGTGCGAATGGGGTGCGACAACGCTATCGTGTTCCGCTCTTGAAGGCGGAGCTTAAGCGTCCTCCAATTTGTGTTTCTCCCGTCATTTGTGAGTAATGTAATATATATACCCACACCATCTATGTGGCATCAAGCACACTCTTTCAAAAACAAAGAAGTCAACAATTTCTTGAGCAGGTGTTCGTAATAAAATGCGGCAGATGCTCCGCCGCCAGAGTATCCACAGATCTCTTCTGGGTGACTTGGCGCTCGAGAATTCACGTTTCCTTCTCGAAATTTGTCTTCGGAACATGCAGACTCACTTCTTATTTTTCCACTGACATCCGCCTAACTAACCCATCTCTCACAATGTGCACACACTTATGTGTCCCACTTCTTTTTTGCCCCCGCTTCTGTCAATGTACGAAACAAAACACCATCCACAATAAGCTGTCGGTAAATCAAACCCTCAACTTACCTAATGCGACACGTGTTCGGTGTTCTCGATATCCTTACGGAGGACCGTTTTCTGTAGGCACCACCATGTCTTATAGGGTGTTCGACGTGCTACGCTCACTAAGAATTTATGAAGGAAAATTTTTTCTTCGATATAAAGTCTACAGCCAATAAATTACCCTGCGTATTTGCTACAGTCCAGTGACACAAATACTGCTATTTTCATGATAAAACAACGTAACATTCGCGACGACTATGCACAATGCCGCATTTAATAACCGTCTAGATATGAGGACTTGCCAGAACATGCAAAAATGATCGTTCTGCCATCCTTGAATTTCTTCGAATGGGGTCTGCAGCACATCGGGGTCAAATTATGAACACTTGGTAGACTATTAAATGCCCACGTTGTCATCAGCAATGTAGCGCCAGAAGAAGCCACAGGGTAGCATCACTTCGGAAGCGCAGCTTGCGAAACACCGTCACACGTTCGTTTCGGCTGCTTCGCTGTCCACTATAACTGGCGCGGGCGTGTCATGTACAGGCAAGGATGAAAAGACTAAACATGGCCACTAGTGCCTCAAGAAGCGCCCAAATTGTATTTGTTTAGAAAAAGAAGGAAGTTGCCTAAAAGGTAGCTGAGCTTTGAGGTGAGGTCACCCACTTCGACGATGCGAGGAGAACCGCAAGACGATGAGCACGTCATGGCTAAGTAGCACCAACCAGAGAAAATGAAGACAAAGCGACCGCGTGGGCTCGACGCCTGCCTAAGTGCTGGCATCATAGAGCGTGCACTTGAGAGCCGCGTGCTAAGCCTCTGCAGCTGAGCAAATGCATAGAGACCCGCGAACATAACGTTCAGAGCTCTGGTCTGACTTAATGTCCAGAGGCAGGCCTCTTGGATATTATTAGCCGGCTACTTTTGTTTGGTTGCAAAATAGGCGCTAGTCTTGCTGCATGTGCTCTTTCGCGTTGGCCTCAATTGATTTCTGAAAGTTAGTTGCTACATATACAAGCGACCATTCAACTCAAGTGCTACCCTTTCTGGCGTCGTTCTCGCTGGTTTGCCGTGGACATATTCACTCGTCCCTCGATTGTTTCAAGCTTTAATTGTTTCCCGTTTGTAAGACGGCAATACATTGACCTCAAACCACAGGAAGCTGGACATGGAGTTTCGGAATTGTAGCACATCGATAAATGTGACAGCAGTGCTTCCGTGCTTTGGATTCTGTGAAAATGCAGCATATACATATTCTGTGGTAAACAGTTATGAAAAGCTAGAGGCCGTCTTGCACATTGTTCGTTTTCTGCACGCCAGATGACCTTGTGCTAGTTTTCCCAGCCACCGGTTCCCAAATGTATACTGAACACTGAATTCTTTGCTATAGGGGACATGCATAAAGTCGACAACTCTCTACTGCAATCAGGCGACGCTGCATTTATCGGCCGCCATCGTGAAGGATAGACATTGACCGGTTGTAGTAGCCGCGACCTCGCGAACACAATCGCCTACTTATATGTTTTGTTTTTTTTTTGCTCCAGCGTCTTTCATTAAAATTCCCTTTGCCAACCTACAGCTGCGCGTTGCTGTTGCAAGCATGTGTGTTAGTGGGCAAAATTGCGGGCCGTAGGGCATACTACATATTTGTGGAAAAATCACTATGACGCTGAAGAAACTGACCTCGCCTGTGAACTAGACTGATTCACGGTTGTACCACCGTGCTTCCACATTTCACACTAATTCCAAAAGTTAGGTGCTGCTGAAAGGAAATGTTGACAGCACACAAATGTCTAGTTAGCAGATTCTCCAGGCCATTCGCCACAGCGATATTATGAGTTGCGGACCACGCACATATTTAGTTACCCGTTTATCAAGCCCATTCGCTACAGCGATGTTATGAGCTGCTCGTCACTTCCCTAAACCAGTACACGCGGCAGCAGTCACGTTTCTTAAGCCAAGGAGGATTTGTCGGGCAGCGGTGGCGGCGACAAGTTGACGCGATAGTGTGGCGAAAACTCTAGCGCTTATGAGACCACTTTGGCCGTGCAAAATGGCGGCGCTTGAGTTGAACACCAGTACATAAGATATCACAGCGTGCCTTGTGTCTTTGTTCGCTTCCCACTTCCTTGTGTGATTAGCTCGTATGAAATCTGGAAGGACATAAGACTCGACAAAATTTGCAGTTCCTGTGGCCATGGCTATACTTCTTTTCGCCGCATCCGCTTTGTAGCAGCCAACGGCGCCTTCGTGGCGCCATTTTCGGGAGCAAGCCAAGATATTCTACTTATCCATTTGCCGTGAACCAAGCTTTCGTTCGCATGGCCATGTTGTTTAGGGAACAAGACATGTGCATGTCAGAACACCGGAGGAAATTTAATGAGACCCGTAACAGGGAGCCCGCGCGGCATATAAACTTCACTTCCTGCGCTCACCTCACGTGCATCGTTCACGATGGTAACGAGAACCCAACATGCGCGCAGGGGTGCCTGCCTGATGCAAAAGGGTTATTCGATACATAGAGAAATACTTCATGGAAGCTAAATGCCTTATGTGGCGACAGTTTGGACAGTTTGGCGTTTTCCCCGTTTGCGGCTGCATACGCAGTCAGTTTATATGCCTCTGCAAATAGGTGTGAGCAGCCCTGTAACGTTGGTCCCGCGTAGCATTTCTGCAGTAGTCCTAAATCTGATTTTACGGTCCGACAAGCTATGTGTTAGTGGAGCAAATGACCATTTGCACTGTTTAAATTTCATTCCTAAACTGCAGCATCGGCAAACTAGTAACACGACAGGAATTCTTAAGCGTTTTCGCATGTTTGGGCTGTTGTTTAGAAAAAAAGTCGCTGTTCCAGCCGGAAGGCGCAGCATTGAATATGATAGGAAATTAGTGTACAGCTATACAAAGTAAGGGTAGCAGTTTTATCGGCCGTATAAAGTTTGAAACATTCGCTTACTAAATGAATTAACAGGCAAACTGCGTTAGAGCACTCGAACAAACATGAACACATCACACTCGATGAGCGCGAACACTCGCTGTCACAACGCGGCAGCAGCAGCGAGCGAAGGGACCTTCGTGCGGTCTAACGCTTCAACGTAACAGAGGGAAGCACACAGCGCGCAAAAAGGAACGAACCGTGTGCAGATAGTTTTCAAGATACAGCGCGCGCGACCACGCCCGGCCGTACAAAGCACACATTGTTGGCGAAGTCGAAGCCGACCCGTCCTCCCTTCCACGCTGCTTCCGCGCCTGCCTCCATATATGGTGCGCGAGACTGATCCGCTATCGTGAGTTCCCCTTGCTACCGGTCGCAAAATGCGCAGTTGCTGCCGGAGCGCAACACCGCCCCCCTCGCTCCCTCTCTCCCATCTGCCCACGGCCTCTCGCGCGACGGAAAATGGTCCCTTTGCTCTCCGCTTTCTCCGTTCGCGTACGCCCGATTTAGCCGTGATCGTCGGCTTCTCTCGCATGCTTGTACTCTCACATACAGCATGCGCCGCGCGACAAAGGTGTTATCGCCATTGCACTTGATACAGAACATCGCGGCGAGGGCGACGCCGACGACGAGAGCAAAAATGCACTTGGTGTGTCCATGAAATTGCTATCGCAATAAAAAGTTCCAAAAGTTCTTACGTGGCGCTTTCAGATTCCTTAAATTTAGATGTGTCTGTTCCTTGTTAATAAATAATCACACAGTTTGGAGAAGACGCATGAGTTTCAACTTGAGGACGACGTAGCACGTGAACCACAAGCCCATTTTAGGTTTTTACAACTTTCCCGCTTTACAATAACTCCACTCCTTTGCGACCCCATCAATATTAGTAAATAAGCATAATTTACTGATCCAGCTTAACAGCTTCGTTAAAGGGACCCTATATTTAGGTATGTCAAATATGTCCGAATACACTAATGCAATTATTTCTAGGCTTTTCCAAA
This sequence comes from Dermacentor variabilis, assembly GCF_050947875.1. NCBI lineage: Eukaryota > Metazoa > Arthropoda > Arachnida > Ixodida > Ixodidae > Dermacentor > Dermacentor variabilis. The sequence continues at coordinate 114,932,408 of NC_134569.1, read as the reverse complement.
TAAATAATTTGCAATGAAATTGACGAGTAGTAAAATAGTCTTACAAAATAGAAAAGCCATGATCCTTTCTTGACCAAGCTATCGCATTGTTTTCGTATGGCGTCTACGCAGTAGTGGCAGGGCCATCGCATGTAGGTTAGTGAAAGAACATCGCCGTTGTATGCGGCTGCCAGTGATATTTTGTTAAAATATTAGGAACGCGATAAAAGCGAACAATGGCAACACAAGCCACCTCAAATAACATAATGAAACGCGCACGTCTTAAATTTTTGCTCTGGGCAAAGTTTACAAAGTATTTCGGTTTACCTAATTAAATTTTCAGGAATAAGGTCTGCGCACGACATTTGCCAAGTGAAGTCGCTAGAAGTAAACACAATTCATTACCTACAGCGGGATTATCCTCTTATTTACCATAGACATGTTACCAGCACCGAGTCAATGTTTGCCTAATTACAATGCGCGCTAGAGCTCTGGAGCATGATTAAGGTGGCTCGCACTCGCTAGATATCGAGGCTGCGTGCATTTTCGGCTCACATAATCTATATAGGGCCGAGTAGATTATAGGACTGAATAATGTCAGAACGTGTGCTTCGAAAATAAATTTGCTCTAGTCCGTCTTCTCTCCGTCTGTAATTTCTTTTTGTATCTGCACAATTTCTGGTTCTCATTATGAAATGTCAACGTCCCCTCAATAAAAATTCAATGTGGATGTTCTAGGTGGTGGACGAGCAAGTGTAACTTTCTGTGTGCGTCTACCTGTCTTTCTTTTTTTTTTGGGGGGGGGGGGTCGACTTTAACGCTGATCTATCAGTCGCGGCTCTATGAGCGAGGCATTTCTTTATTCACTGGATTACAATTTTTCTCCTGGCACTGGTATACATGTTCTTAAAAAATCCATTCATGTCATTTATCTTTATAGCTATTCCAAACACTCAACTGAGCGCCATACAATGAGGAGTCAATTCATACTGTTGTTACACAATGGTGTTTGTAAATAAAATATTCATAAAAAGTAAATACAATAGAATGAATATTTGAGAGCCGCACAAAGTTACTATAAATTAATAAATTAAATTATGCGGTTTTACATGCCAAAACAATTGTCTGGTTATGAGACACGCCGTAATGGGGGATGCTGGAAATTTGGACCACCTGGGGTACTTTAACATTAACCTAAATGTAAGTACACAGGTGTTTTTACATTTCTCTACGCGCGAAAATCGGCCACCGTGGCCGGGATTCGATTCCATGATCTCGTTCTTAGCATCCCAACACCACAGCCTCTAGGCAACCGCGGTGGGCCACCACAAAGTTGTTATACATGACAAACCTAAAGAAAAATCACATAAAGTATGTGGCACATATTACAACAATTTGTTACAATCATATTACAATCATATAGGCTCCTAACTACTGCTTTTCAACACAGTTAGAAAAAATTTGCGAAAGAACCAAACAACAATAATTTTCTTACGAATACGAATACGAATATGATTTATTTCGTGTTTGTTCGAAACATGGGGTGAGGTATTTCTTTATTCACTGGATTACAATTTTTCTCCTGGCACTTTTTACAGCCATGCAAATAGCATGCCTATAACCATTTCAAGGGGACAAAATATTCTAAATTTTTTTTTAGACAGCAACAACAAGCAAACAAATTATTAGACATGTTGAAGGCATATTGTAACCATAGGCATTAAATAGACAACGATAATGTGAAATTGTTAAATGAAATGGCAAGTCACGGAACCGCAGACAGATTATCCAATATGACGCCATGCCTAACAGGCAATTTACGTGCATTTGGAAATATAGAGAGATCTCTCACCACCCCAATACATTTTATTGCGGATTTATATTGCTTCATTGTCGAAACTTAGAACAAATTTTGAAAACTTAGTTTCTGCAAATAAAGACGCTACTTTATACAGAGGCTTAAAACGGGAAGAAGCATTACTTGTTGGGAAAATGTGCGGTGCCGCAAAACACAGTTGAGTGCAAAAGTATGACGATGAAACCTTTCTTCGTGTATTTAGAACTTCTGTAGCGAAAGAACGCTTAAGTGTGGGGCTCTGTCTTGGATATTTTTTTTTTGTAACAGTACCGTAGCAAGATGTTTTTGAGTGCCAACCATATGATGGCCCAGAAAACGGGGGCACAAAAAGCATAGGGAAAGACTAGCAGGTATGTTTATTTGAAATCCATATATATTAAGAAAAATGTGAATGAAAGTGGATTATTCGTTCTGGTTGCGTTGTCCTCTCAGGAATTGTTGATTTCCCAGTGGACGCTTTGTCGACAGCTCCCACAGACGCTGTCCAAGGTAATCCTTCGCCCAAAACCATCATTACTTCTTTTGTTTTCTTCCTTAAGCTGGTCTGTTTTATATTGTAGTCATGTCACCCTACGCTTTGTGATTGCTTTTGCTTTTGCCTTTGAAATTTTTTGAGTATTTATTACCTGCCTTTACCGCTCGATCATATAGAAAGCTTTCCGGTCCTAGATTACTTGTGGACCACATCATTTTTTTTATTTACCGCTAACCTCTATCTTCTCGCAACAGGTTTCCGGTTCCTGCAGGGTGGCAAGCTATATTGCTCGTGGATTTGGGCTTCGGAACTGTGGATCCTGTCTCTCATTTACATGAAAGGAGCATCTCGCCGAGCGGCGCAGGTCTGAAAGCAGTTCGTAAACCTCTCGCCTGGCATTATCGCGGGTTCTCCATTATAAATCTCTCGCACACTGAACCCTAGCACGCTACTGGATATCTATTCCTAGCACGCTAACTTTATTATTTTTTCTGGTGAGGTGAACAGAATCGCTAAACAATTTTGTTGCTGACATGTACCTATTGTTTTACCGTTTACCTATTGCGATGTGCCCCTAACTAAATCAAAACCTCGAAATAGCGATGCTCAGTCCCAGAAACGACACAAATAGATCACATGGCTGTAAAGTTGCCTAAATTATCCCTCCTAATCGCTACTTCTCTCCTAAACATAAAGCTTACGGACCCGTTAAGCTTAGAATATGCCTAGGATGACGAGCCTGTACTTAAAGTCACATATACTAAACAAATGCCAGTGTTGGCTTGAAAATGTTGTTTATTGAAAGGTTAAAAGAAAATACACAGCTTCTGGGGTGAAAAACGGCAAGAAACCTACAAAAACGAAACTATATAATCGAGTCGTCAGCTGACTCAAGCACTTCTAAAATATATATTTCTGTTTCTTTTTCCTTTTTTTTCGAAATAATGGGAAAGACAAAGAGTTGATGCACTCTTCTCCCTCTGCATAAAACTTTAGTCGCTTCTGTGGGTCGAGTTCATCGGTCATGATACAATCGCCTTAGCACAGTCTCTATTGTCTTCTGGTTGGCAATAGCATGTACATAGCAAACCAACGACTACTCGCTGTTACGGAAGAAAGAATGTTTAGCATAGAACGAGCAGCAACAGGTTTTTGATCCATCTGTAGTATGTTGCAGACAAAATGAAACGTGAAGTACTTCTTAAACGAAAATCAGCGTGATCATTCTTTCAACTGGCCAGCTGCGCAAAGGCGCGAAAGTTGTCTTTTTGGCAGCCATATTGCTCACGAAGAGGCAAACGTGAGAAACACGTGACTCCCAACGCGCTTCGACACCTTTGAAACGCGGGATTCTGCTTTCTTCGGCGACAAACAAGAAGGAATTTCTAAAGAGAAACGTCAATCAATAGCTCTATCAGTGACAGAGAAAATGGGCTTTCCACTCGGGCTCAGTTTTCATGCTGATGGATCCGACGGCCTTCCTCACCTTCGGCAACCGACTATGTTTCGAATATTGGTGCTACCTTTTTTTTTTACTTCTTCATCTTGTTCGCCATTGAAGTGTTAAGTTTACCGAAGTCTTCTTCTTGGACATTTAGCACCAAAACCGAGCGAATAATTCACGGCTTAATGTAAGTTAGAGCAACGTAGGCCAAAAATCCGAGAACTGTGATTGAGGCTCTTGACAAAGGGAAATGCTTGATCCCGTTCTTGCTTCTTTCCGGCAAGTCGTGCACTTTCCTAACTTGGGCGAACTTTCCTTCTTTCTTTCGATGTTGCACTTTATGTTCAAGATCGCTTTGCAAGCCTTCTCCGTCTGTGTTTCGACGTGTTGACAGTCTTGGCGTTCGTCGCATAGGCATTCAATAGTGAATAACAATATCTATCAGGGAATTTGGTAGCGAAACTAGTCTACAAACTCACAACTACTCTAATGGTGACTTTTGGGGCATCAGATTTGCATCTGCCAGGGCTCGATGTAAATAAGTATTTCTGAATAATTGTGACGGATTGCGCACGACTTTGTGACTTCAAAATAAACGTGCTCTCATTCAGCCCTCTACACTTGGTCCTCCTCTGTAACTTGAGTTCATGAAAAAACTCCCTGAGAACGACGGTAACACACCTGTTTGCTATGAACAAATGTTAACGCACAATATAATCGAAAAAAGAAGCAAAATTGTTGGCCGAGGAAATATTAGTGAACACCTGGTTATGCGCATTGCTCAGTTTGCCGAGAGAGAAAGAAATGAACTTTATTGCTTGACCAGGCTTCTTGAGAGGTACAGCGTAGGCCAAGGGAGAAAACAGGTGATCATAACCTCCTTGCAGTCAGTGCACGGGGAGGATATCTGCGAGCGCAATATAAACGCCGACACATTTGTTTTCTGCGGCTACAGATACTATACTGCACTGAACTGGAAACATTTATTATGGTCCTGCAGGACCATAATTAAGTTACAAAGCAAAATTAATTTAAGAAATAGGACACAGCTACTTTCACACATCAGCTGAACTACCTTCACTTTCTCCCACGCTAACCTGTAGGACAGACACCTTGTTGAGGTTCTGTGGATGAAGTAAGAATTGCGGCGAGCTGAAATAAGACGATTTCAAAGCGTGAAACCTATTGAAAGCTACGTGCAACACGAATCATCGCGTGAGGTTCAGAAGAACAAGCGGTACTCTTGGAAACCATTGCAGAAATGCCCGATCATGTTAGAAGGCGCGTTAAAGCCGCTACCTTAATAAGCGGCACGTTGCGGAAATGTGTTGGGCCTGCCACTCTTCCGAGGCCTCATTCTCATGGCAGTGACTTCACCGCTGAGCTTTGGGGTGTTCTACCGAGCATTGACTTTATAGACATGCCAGTCAAAGTCTCTACATATAGGCTAACGTACAACCAGCATACAACTGCTAATTATGTACCAAGAAGCAACCTTCTTTACAAATATTTTACAAAAAACAGGTCCTGAGCTTCAATCCCCTAAAATTGATGGCAGTTGCATCTTCTTTGCGCGCTGAACAGATGAATAAAACTAATCACAAAGGATGAAGCCAATCCGCGCATCACTATACCTAATATATTTTTTATCAATTTTCTTGCCAGGATAACAAGAACCTATCTCATCGTGGTATATAAAGTCTTCCTGGTTATATCGCTCAATGAAATGTGGCAACACAGCTGAAGCAGAGTTTCACAACAGGGATACAAAACTGTGCAGCTGGCACGCTTTTACATGTACTTTTCTGAACTACAAAAAAGCAACATAATGTAGAACTTCAAAACCTGTTATTTTTAGGACCTTACAAGTACCTTATTGGCAAGCGTATTTAATGCATAAAGAAGTGGACAAACTGGTGTTTATTATCGCGAGATGTAGTCGCGTTGCCATCGTATGTAATAATTTAGTTACACTTTGCATTCGTACGAGAACGCACATCAACCTCGCCTTTGCGAGGCAGCTGAACTCAATTTGTAGAATTTTAGCTATTCTTCTTGGTTCGCGTGCCAAGAAAAAATTTTGCAGAACGGGGAAGTTAGTAAAGAAAGGACTTCGAAATTTCCATGCAAGCTTCTTATAGATGCTTTAGAGCAGAAAAGAGTTCGAGAGAAAACGCTGTCGAATGAAACGCAAAAAACGAATACCACGGCGAGGGAATGAGTTCGAGTAGTGACACGGTAATTGCGTGCATGATTTGTCTTGCTTTCTGCCGTATTTGTCTTACCGTTGCGGTTTGCTTGGCCTTTTTGCTTCTATCAAATAATACGAGTAGTTAACAGTTTTGAACTTCTCGTGAATGGTGTTGTGACAAATAGGCACTGCTGTAGCACACACGTAAATGTATGCGTACGGCAGTGCGGTGCTTGGACTCGAGCTCAAAAACTCGGGTGCACAAAAATCTACCATCCGCAATACCATGCCGTGCCTGCACTGTGAACGAGCTATTACTCGGCTGTACCTTCCCAAGTAAATGAAGGGCAATTCGTCATGAAGCCCCAGTCCATGGGGTGATTGAAAAACTGAGAATTTTATTCAGTGTCACTTCCCTGCATCTAAAATTAGGGGAAGCACTGCCTACACTTAGCACATGAAGGTCGTCTTCGAGAACGCACATCCGCGTGAGGCCAGCAATGAGAGTTTTTCACCAGGCATCTGTACTGCTTGCGAGTCTCTCTTGTCTTCTGTCCCCTCCTAAGCTCGCTGAATGACGTATAAAAATGACCTAAATTGAAGGTCTCTAAGGACGACGAGCTTTGCATTTTTTTTCATCTTATGAAAAAAAGGAAGTGTTATTTTGGCCGGATAATGCAGTTATAATAAAAAAAATTATAAAGTTTCGTCTCACAGGGCGGAAAGCAAGTGGAGGATTTTAATGTTGCTGAACTCATTTGCTGCCTGCGAAAATGCTCGTTGTCGCGCCGAATCAAACATGTCTGCGGATATATTATTGGGCGTATGAGCATCATACTAGAACGCATTGCAACAGTATCTCAGGAATTAGCTATTTTGTTATGAAGATGCAAGAAATGTGGCTGCCATGGCTTGCGCTCTGATATAATTATTGCGCATTCCAAGTCCTACAGGTAGTGATAGTTCCGGATGGGCGAGTGGCAGGCATAACTTTTTACGCAAAGGTCTCGCTATCATGAGTGAACACACTGTGATGGCAGAGAAGCTTCGTAGAAATCCTCCTTTCTGCGAGCTTGAAGACAGCCCTATCAGGGAACCACGAAGTATGCGCAAATTTGAATCTCTCTTATTTTTTCTCGGCGTTTGAGTGGCCACTGTCTGCTTCCAATTTCTCTTCGTTTCCAGCCTCAAATTGTCCCATTTATTCGAAACCCTGTTCTGAATATCTACGGAGGCTGCCAGAGTGCTTGGAAAGGTAAAATTGAAGGGGGGGGGGGGAGGCAGGAAGCAGCGCGGTAAATGCGAGCGCTGGGAAAGCGCGTTCTCGATGTTTTATCTGGCATTTTTTGTATCGGCCATTCTTGGCTCAGCTGCATAAATTTTAGTCAAGCGTCCCCTTTTCTCTCCTCTTTCCAGCTGACCAATAACGTGATTACGCATGGCTGCCATATTTCTGGAGCCCTGGATTTTTTTAGAGAAACGAATGACTCTCTTCCGTCTTGCTTTTGCTTTCTGTGTTCTTAGAAGACAGAGTTGTGCGATAGAGGGTCACATATTTGAAAAGAATGGATGCAAATAAAGGGAGGAAGCTTTTAAGGTGGTAGTATATGAGGGAAACGAAAACGAAATTAAAAAGAAACTTAAGATAGAAAGGCATGTGAGTGCTGAAGGTCGCCATTATTTATTTGTTCAGCGAGAAAAAGAGCGTTCCTGGAACACATCTGAAAACGGATAGAGACTTGGGCACACGTATGACATTTGATGAACAATAAGTGATCGAGATGAAAGAATAGTTCTGGGGTCAAATTCGCCAAGCTTTTTGTTCGCAAGTGCTCTTCTGCTGGTGCCATCCGCCTTCACTAAGTTTAGGTCCAGCTTAAGGTTTGGCAGAAACCTTCTCTTACGATAAATGTACAGAACTTTTCGTTACTAGGGGATCTTTGCTGTTGGCTGGCCGTTTTCGTCTTGTCTCATGAAAAATTGTGTAAGAGCGCTTTCGAGGAAAGAGACCCAGAGTTATTGATGACCATCGTGGCTTATGACACTCAAACAAACTGTTGTGCCCTGTATGAGCAGGACAACTAGACACCAATTATTTACCGAGTGATGTATTTTGATGTACGATAAGCATTGGTTACCGCCTGAGCGTAGAGCGGATGGCGAAATTTTATACAGGCACGGCGGTTTGAATTGTATGGTAATAACCTATTTTCCTCATCACAAAAGTCACTTACGCTGTTAGTTCACTGGTATTACCAGCGCGAACCATCGAGAAAGTATCCACTAGGACTTCCCGCAGAAATACAGAAGGCTACGATGCCAAAAGCTACTAAACCATTAAACAACATAACATGAATTTGTCATTATTAAAAAAAAATCGTACTTGGAGGCCAGCAAAACAGCTTATGTATCTTTCCTTAAGGAAAGAATTCGCCATTACGGATCTATATTGTTTATCAGTCCCCCAATAGGACTGTTACATTTTATGTTGGCAGATTTCTCTACAGAGTGTCCCAGCTAACGTTAGCCAAGCTGTTCAACAACAACAACAACAACAAAAAACGATTTAAAGACAGGGTGCAATATACAATTTTAAGGTCTATGGCGTTCGGTTTCATTTCATTTCACTTTATTACCTCAAAAACCTGCTAAAGGTGTTACATAAGGGGTTGTCCAAACACCGGCAATGAAACGACGTTGGTCCCATAGATGTATCTTGCACCATCTTTTTTATTCGTTTCTTGTTGTTGTTGTTTCGTTGTTGTTGTTGAACATCTTGTCTAACGTTAGCTGGAACACACGCTGTATGAGTGCATTTGTGCGCCCCTCAATTGTGTGGGTGCACACATTTCACGTTTTTCTTCAGTACCGATGAATGCCGTTGTCCCATTAAAGTTCCGCGATAAGCTCATAAACATTACTAGTGGGTGCCCAAGCATCGTATATTTATTGACTGAAAGCCCATGAAGGAGAACAACACATTTAAGCAAGTCCTCGTTGGATAAGTAAGCATATATAGCACAGCTGTTGTTCATTGGTCTTGCTCAGAAAGAATGATAAGAAGTACACAGTTAAGTATGACTAAACAATCAAATAAATCTATCTATACAGGCCGGATAGGCACACTTTATCAACAGCAATTGCAAAGAAAATTTTACATTCTTCGTAAGCAAGATATGCCGCCGAGCATTCTCGTTAAAAATGTTATGCAACGCCTTTGCCTAAGGTATTCGGCGTTCAATTTCGGTACTCGCATGCTAATCTTTAAAGCTGTAACCCGAGGAGCACTATTTACACGTAATGCTGATCTCGTGGACTATGTTATTTTTGGTTTCCAAATAATACTCATACATTCTCGTGCTAAGCTCTTCTACGACGGGGCTACTTTCATATATTTCTGCTGTCTCATTTCGCTTACGATAATAATTTAGAATTTATTTTCCCTATTTAATGTATCTTCATTTTACAAATATACACAGCATTTCAATTTGCTATTCCTCCTTTTATTCTTCATTTCAATTCGAAGCATCTATCGGATCTATTGGCGACTTTCTCCATATGGTGGGCTGGGTTGCATCATTTAACTGCCATAAAAAGTAGTGCGAGTGAGCGTTTTTCTATTCTGCGCAATAAGCAACAAAACAGTGCATATACGCTTACAGCTAATGCTGCCTCGTAGTTGTCTCCTATTCTTACTTCTTATATTCGGAATTCTGCTGTCCCAGATCGTTTCTTCTCTGTCTCAAAATGTTATATGTTATCAGTGCATCCCATCACACAAATGTATAGTTTCTTGACGCCTTAAGTGTTATCTTTCCGCTTGTTCCTATAACATGTATAAATGGTCACCTACGTGTTCTTCAATGCTATTTTTTAATATCTTGTTAGTTAACTTTCATGTGGAAGCATGTATTTGTATTTCTAAACTTAGCGTCCCTTTTATATCACAGTTCTTGGACGATTGTTTTTCTTTCAGATAACTGTTCTGCCTAAATGTTCATTCAGCATGTTTGATACCTAAATCATGCGTACTGACATACATGAATATATACTATATTGACCAACTGCCATGCTCTCGAATCAGAGTAGCAGTAGTGTAAATAAATAAAAAATAAGAGAACACCATGCATAGAAGAGCAAGCATTTACCAGAGACAAAGCATGGTTGACCAATTCTGCAAACAGTTGTAGAAGCCATACGCTGTTTCACTGATGCTTGCGTGCTGGTTGCATGTTCACGAAAAAATATTAGTGATTGCCAGCAGCAGGCTGCTATTTGTTGAGGTGTTTTCCTTCATTCATTCCTTGTACTAGAACTACACACACACACACACACACACACACACACACACACACACACACACACACACACACACATATATATATATATATATATATATATATATATATATATATATATATATATATATATATATATATATATATATATATATATATATATATATATATATATATATATATATGTGTGTGTGTGTATAATTTTTAACTAGATTACTGTGTAGATCACCAACCTCTCTTAACACTTCCCGTGCTGTTTTCGTGTTTTTTTTTCGTTTCTTGAAGAATGAATCTGTTTGCGCACGGACACCCCTAGGCACCGGAAAAAGAAGCTTTATGCCTTCTGCATTGCGCGAGTGCACTTTGCATGGTAAATTTTACGCTGTAATGCGCGCTTTTTGCTGTGGCGTTTTTTTTTCACTAGATCCTCACCATTTCACTGTCATTGAATTTCACCTTATTTTGGAGCCTCAGCATTACATATTCTGCACCATTCTTGTCCAGATACTCGCCAGTGTCGTAGTACGCACCTTTCTTGGCTGCGAAGTAGTATACGCTCCCCGTTCCTGCGACATTTATATGCGAAAAATGCTGAAACTAAGGGTGCCAAAATACTCTACCAAAAAAAAAAAACGCTTCTTCTGACCATCAAATACAAGAAGAAAATGTGGTGCCTAGCGATCCGCCTTCTGCCCGCTCTCACGAACACGACGCCAGGTGTCTGGAAGCACTGCAAACCAATAGCTAGGCAACATATATTGAGCAGCATAATTTTTTTTTTCAGCAGAAATACTTGGACATTGGTTCCATCTTGCGTTGCCATGTAGTGAGCGACACCTCACGTCTTTCCTCAAAAGACTTCGTACAGAAGTAAAGTACAGCAGAAATCACTTTCCCTAGCTTACTCGTTTTTTTTTTACTCTCACATTCTACTTTCGACTGGCCGCGGTGCTTCCTGCATATCGAAAAAAGTACGGCCCTGTTATAACTTTTACCATCAAAACGAGGGTTAATTCAAATATATTTACGCCCTCAAAAAACAGATAGGCTTAGGCAGCACACTGTCGATGTGTCCATCGAACGCAAGATTGGTACTGAGGAACCGCGGGGTATTTTTTCGATGAGCTTCTATTTCTTTTCATTCAAAATGCTCCGAAGAAACAGATATATAGGTCAAGGTGTTTCCTTCCGTCTCTCCTATATTTCTTTTTTGTTGTTGTTGTTCACGTAGCATTCTTATACCATTTCAGAGCAATATCTGTCCAACTGAGTCTTACCACTTGTAAAGCATGATTATGCTCACAAATATAATTATTGCAAAGATGCCACTTTATCAACTTCTTGAGGGCCGAAATTCTACAATGTTTCTCTCGACCTTAAGCATATCCCCTGCAAAGCGTGCTTATTCTCACACTTACGTGCACTGCAAAGCAGCTATCGTATCAAAACCTTATTGAAATTTGAAATCGACCTCATAGGAATTCAGTCCTCCTTATGCTTCTCATTTAGTGAAGCTGTAGCAGCTCAGCTATTTTAGAAGCTTCGTCGGAGCTTACAGTCGATTACTAGGAACAGCTTTACAAGGCAGGCTAATCCCGCGCTTTCACACGAAGTGCCCGCTTGACGTTGTTTCTTAATCTGATTGATGCTCATGAACTCCATGCAATAAACTGTGCAAACACTTGCCGAAACTGATTGGTTGCATGGGGGAATGAAATTTTTTCGCCCTATGTTTTGTCGTCAACATGATAGATTAATTAGCCCGACAGTCAGTTCTTCTGAAGCAGTTATAGAGACATAAGTAATGGAAAAAAAATTACGAGCTGGGGCCGTGTAACCTAAAACTATTCCAATACATTTTTATTCCAATCTCCTAACATCAAATTTGCGTAACCGCCGACGCGAGCATCAGGCGGTCACCCGCAGGGTTGTCTGAACAAACCAATCAATTGCTCCCCTCGTTCATAGGAGGTCACTTTTGTTTGCTTGAAAAACGAATAACATTGCCTGCACTGAGCGGCTTGTCTAATCTAATTGGCTCACGAGAGACGAGAAGCACGCTCAAGTGGAGAGCGGTTCGATGGGGCCGAGCCACTGCACTGAATATCGATAACCGGATGAAGAGGGTGGTGCCGGCGTCTGCGATTGGTCCGCTGTCTCCTACTTAGCTTGCGGTGGCTCGCCGACAATCGCGGCGGCATGCAACGGAAGATTAAGAAAGCGGCTAAAACAGATCCTCAGCAAAGAAGAGTTGGCAGAAGGAGGTCGTAAACGTGCCGAAAGTTCTCAAAAACGTTACACGGTCACGCAAAAAGTTTTATTACACGCAAATAAACCCATGCTCTCCGACAGGGCCGAGTAGCCAGTGCCGGAGCGATAGGCGGCAGCCATCTTTTATTCCTTTCAGAATGGGGCAGCCTGCGGCTATTCAGAAGAAAATTCAGTTTTGTTCGGCATATTAATGTATCTTTAACGTGTAGGCGTCATTTTGGCGCGGTAAGTTTTTGCCGTTTTTTGACGTCGCGTGAGAGGCAGCTGAAGTGGGTACAGCCCGAAAACTTTGACCAATAGCTGTAGGCTAATGGCGAAAAGGCGTCGAATCAGAAATAACTATTTTTCTTTTGCTCGGTCAAATCATGCATAATCAGTGTGTACGCGTCATACCAGATGGGGAAATATCACGGTTTTCGTGAGGTCGCGTGACAGACAGGTGAATTGGGGCTGATCCAAAAAAGTTTTTGACCAATCGCAAAGGGCTGATTGCAGAATTGGAATAGGACGGTTTGGAATAGTTTTACGTTATAGTGCCCCAGCTTATGCATCGGCAGTTTGTGCGAGAAAAGGACAAGATGGAAAGCGCACGGAGGAGCTTGTGCCCCTGCGTAATTCATAAAGAAAGGAGCGAGGGGAAATAAGTGATGCTTGTCGATTGATCGCCTTATTATGTGGAGGACGTACACACTGCCTAATATTGCGCTTTCTACGAAATTCACCAAAATAATAACATCGTCAATCCTCTTGGCTCCTAAATAAATTATTTCACGCTGTGAGTTCAATCTTTCTAATGAAATAATAGACATGATGATTCTATCTTATGACGCTTCTAATTATGCGCCCATAAACGCGAGTGCTTTTTGTTTCTATACTTACGGTCCTTGGTCGGCCATTTAAAGGCGTAGAAACTTCCGCACGATGTCTGTATTTCAATTAATAACACAAAAGACCCATGTGCAAGCAGTCAAGAAATCCTGTCGCCACAATATCTAAGAAAGCATTCCACCTAAATTAGTAACACCCTCTTGAGCATTCATACTTCTCGGATCGCTAAAAGCGGTGTCCGAAACCCTTCTCAAGACAGTACGGGCTAATTCGCGGGTGCTAGAAATAGTCAAACAAGGTAGGTTGGCCAGTGTTCGCCGGTGCCGCTGACAACGTGGGTGCCGGTTTGTTATCACAATGGCAACATTCCATAACCTCGTTACTCAAACAAGCATTGCTATCGCGGCTAAGCCAAATAAATCATCGCAGCCGCTCTGCGCTGATCTCTTGGGACTCCTAACGGAGTCATGAGGAACGCTGTCTTCGCGCTTTGCGAACGTTATGGCACTTGTTTTTACTAACGTCTCGGCCGGAGGGTCGACCTACGTCACATATACCTCCGTCAGATAATTATATATATATATATATATATAATGTTATTTCAGACTGACACCTGTTTCGAGATATGCGCCATCAAACTCGCCGCAAAAATGCATTATCGTTCTACTTACCTTTCATTTAACTTTTAACGGCTGTCTCTACCTCCTGCAGCGGCCTCTATACGTTACATTAACTGCCAGCCTCACTTAACTTAATGCATATTGTCCGCTGCAAGCTGGACGAGCTGGCATCAAGCATTCATGTTCCACAAATGCGGAGACAACTTGATTGGTGTGGCTAATTCAAGTTGTCCTTCGCCAAGGAAGTACAAAGCTGCACCTTCAGTCTGGTGTTTTCCCACGTTTCACCGTTCCACTAGAATCATAGCTGTTCTTGCACCTAAACGTATAACCTTCTCTTTTTTTACAGGAACCTATCCGTGTGGTGAAGAACGAACAACAGACCCATTTGCTTCCCATGCTCCCACATAAACCACGTCTCCGGCTACTGCCGCAGCTAGGCGCTGGTACTTGTAACCTCAACTATTAGCAGACCACCGCTCGGAACTGGATTCCCCTTCGCTGTCTCCTCTCTCTGAGCCGCTCAATGCCAACATTGCTACTCGGAAAGACAACCCCAGCCATCCACCCTCGCCTAACACCATCGGCGCCGTTCACCTCCATTTTGACAATCTCCGCCGCCCCTCTATTCCGGTCACTCCTTTGAAAACTACAGAATGCATCTCCCGGAGGTGAAGCTGTATGAAGGACCTGGACTCCCTTTAATAATGCGCTCAGATCTCCGTAGCTGTGCCCGTAAAGTTCTGACTGTTGCCGTTTCACCTACTTTCCCAGTAGTCAATGGAATCACAGCAGCCGTGATGGAAATGCGTAACTCCCGCGTTACCGTTACCGAACACGCAGCACCAGTTCCCTTCGCGTTCTTCTAGCCATGCGCTCTCTGGAATTGACTTCTTAACAGCATATTCGGCACTTGTCGACTGTTCTACCGGTGTCTCCCACCTTAAGCTGCACCGGTACCCTATCGACGTTCCCGATGACCAGCCTCGCCTTCGTAGCGGCCAATTTGCTCGGCCGAAACTGGATGCTGCCACTTGCGACTCCATGCCACCTTTCCCGCCCCTTCCCTATGGCCAACACATCACCCATTCAATGCGTCCTCCTGACCAGTCACACAGCGCTTCCGGGTGCTGTCGCCACAGTCATTAACCATTGTACGTGCTTGCCTCTTCTGAACTTTTAGTCATGTATAGGTAAGTATTTGCTCAAGGCGCATCACTAGACTTGCTGCTCCCTTTTCGAAGACTGCACAGCTTCTGCCTTAACTGCTGATCTCTCGTGTTATTCTATTGAAGGTGCGCTGCCACCTAACCCGTGTCCTGACCCACTTGCCGAAACAACAGCAGCAAACATTTGCATTGCCTACGTTGACGCCCTTCGCCGTGTCTTGTTTTATTACCACGACTTATGTGATTTCGGGGATCATCCACTAGGTTGCACCAAAGTTGTGGCTCGTCCGATTCACACCACTGGCGCTCCTATGATCCATCGATGGTCTTACCGCGTGTCAGGAGCTAAACGACAGAGGCTGCACCAACATTCTGAAGTACATTTCGTAAATAGCTGCAATACATTTTGTAAATAATCATCCCCGCATCAATATGTTTATTTTTGCTTACGAGGGAATCCAGTCACAACGCTGACCTTTAAGACGCATTGCGGCGGAACAGTATAGTGTTCGTGCTGCCATTATACTATAATGCGAGTGAAATAGCGACGCAGCGCAATGGCTCGTACAACAGAACAGTTTCCTATGCTGCTATCAGCGTAAAGCAGCTCGTTTAATTAGCCGACGTCGTTCCTTAACGACATCAGAATTGAACCACCAATTAGTAGGCGCCCGCATTAATGGCTTCTGTTCAGAAGGCAATAGAGTGAAGCTGTCATTTGCGGCTAGGGGACTCTGTTATGCGGATTTGACAACGCTTTCAAGAGCGCAGCCCGTTGTGCTAGCACTGAATCGGCTGCAAACTCTCGTGAAAGGCGTCAAAGGTCACAGAGACAATTAGTGCGACCACGAAAGCGTCGTCCGCGTGCCCTTAACTGACTGGAATAATCACGGCGATTTCATGTAGCGCCGCCAAGCCATTGCATTTTTTTCCACGTGTTTCCACGACCACCATTTCATGTCTTTTTTTTTTTCTTGCAAAGCAGGGGAATGGAGAGGAACCTAAATGTTTTGCAGATTAACCGTCTTAGTGTGAAATCAAAAGTATGACGGAATCCCCTCCGTACAGGGCGAAGCATTATAAAAGATGAGGACAAGCACGGACCACACCAAATTAAGAAATGTTAACGTTGCGGTTCCCGCCCGCAAGTATTGTTGACAATTCAATTAAAGGCGAAGACACAGTGGTTTAATATTGCCGCATAATGCGACTACAAGAACTAAGGTAAACTGGTGGCAAATTTCCATAGTTTCTGTAGAAAGAGCCAGCTACACGGTTTAGTTTTGCAGCAATTGTAGAGAAAAAGACGCACGGCTACGTGTAAATTCTTTTCCTTCCGAAGACGTCCAAGCACAGAGGCGCCTGCTCCAGACTTTCGCAATAAAGGGTTGTGGTCTAGACAGATATTCACAAAGGATCGTTCGTAGTTTAAATACGAAAGCTCAATCTGCCCCATTACGCGTAAATCCGTCGGCGTGACCGAAAGATGATACAAAGAATGGCCTACGCCACAAGGAGTAAAAACCCGCCAAACATGCTCGGATCGACGTCAGGTTTCCCACGGAGGCTCCTGTAAATGAAGTAAATTAATGGCTTTGAATATGAAATCTGGTAAATTTCAGTCTGGGTGGGAATCAAGCCCGGGCCTCTGGGGTGCTTGCTAGATGAGCACCCTTCTCGGACGTAACAGTGGCTCCAGGGTTCTAGTTGACAACAGATGAGCCTAGTGCATGCATCATTGCACACATAACACACGGAAACAGTTGGGCTTTTCTCCTAAATATGAACACCGAACGAACAAGTATTTTCCTAAATATAGCCTAACTGTAGCATCCGTAAGCTATTGAAACCACAATTATGTGGTGCCCATTTTTTTCTGAGAAATTTATGGCATGAGGTCTCCTTCCTTTAAGAGATAGCTCATGCTTCAAAGCTCGTATAATTCGTATTTTCAGTGTTTCCTTTCTACAAATACCCCGTAAGTAACTAGATGGTTCTGGAAAAATGTATATCACTGCCTAAGAAAAATACATGGTGCCATGTCCGCATGATAGTTTCCCATAATAACATTCGACAACAAAGTGCCCTCGTTGTCCGTGAGAGGTCATAAAGTCAAGTTTCGTTGACTGCTTGGAAGTTAAGCCACATTTACAACAACTATGCGTAAAGAGCCTTCTCTGAGCTTTCCGCGCTTTGTAACGTTTGTTCAGTTATCTTAGTACACACTCCAATGTCGCATACTAAGTCATGCTTCATGCAAAAGAAAGCTGATTTGCAGTTAGCGTCAGTGAAGACTTCCAGCACTTGTAAAAGGCAACATGTATTTGCTTTCGCAGTCGCTGCCTGGTTTACCTTTCTCTGTTTCCCGTAATTTTCCACCCTCTCACTGCTTCTCTTTAACTTGACGACAGCACTGAGGAAAGCGGGAAGAATGCAAAGCGAATGCCAGCGCAATGGAGGAGCTGCAGAATGACCCAGTGCTCTCCGTGCGACGATGCCGGTAAAACGGGTTCCGTCGTCAAACAAGGCGACCGCCCCCCTGCGTCCTCCCAACTTTATGGCCGCGCCCACAGATTGGAATCACTAGTGGACGCAATAAAGGCGTCCGGAGGTCTCTCGGGAGGATGTCCCGAAAGTGCCCCGAAACGACACTCTTTTCCACTTGGTCCCGTTCGTGCCTTGCGTATTGCGAATCTGGTATATGCGACGGCATCGCGCCCAGCGTTATCTGCCGGATCTGGGACCAAGAACTTGCGTCTCCGAGTAATCCGGTTGGTAATGAGACCTGTGCAACAGTAAAGATCTGTATAGCCTGGCATGCAAGACCGGGTTGTTGAACTTCCTGAGGCAGCAACTAGCCATTCCTGACGCATTGTGTGGTACAAGATGGGCCTGTCGCCGCATGTGCTTACAAGGCAATTAGGTGCGTGTAGACCATCTGAATCGCAAAATAATCGACAATTGCGAAAAATAGCCTTATTAATCTGTAGCACTGCATAGCCCTTGAACATTCTGTTCGAGAGAATGGAGTTTCGCAACATATTGTTTCATTTGGCCTTTGTTGCAGAGAACCAAACAGTATACGACAGACAGAACTCTTTCAGTAATATTTCTGCATAAATACATCAGCGCCTTTTGTTCTACTGCTCCCGCAATATTGGTCTTCAGTACAATGTCAGCACTGCAATATGTACTGCTCAACTGCTCGA